>NC_072427.2:144125000-145447500 GCF_028878055.3 Symphalangus syndactylus
AAAACAAAAAGGAAGAGGAAGGGCAAATTCACTCTCTCTCCTTGAGCTGGGACATCTGTTTTCTCCCGCCTTTGGACACTGGAGCTCCTGGTTCTCAGACCTTTGGACTCTAGGAGTTACACCAGCAGTCCCTACACTGTTCTCAGGCCTCTGGCCTCAGACTGAATTACCATTGGCTTTCCTGCTTCTCTAGCTTGCAGACAGCAGATGGTGGGACTTCTCAGCTTCATAATCATGTGCGCTAATTCCCATAATAAGTCTCTCTCTCTTTCTCTCTCTCTCTCTCTGTGTGTGTGTGTGTGTGTGTGTGTGTTTGTGTGCCCACTCAGTTTTCCTGGACAACTCTGACTGATATACTCCTGAAACAAAAATCTTCAGCTGTAGGCAAAAGAAGGTAGAATGGATGTTAAGGAGGCAAATGTCAATTGTCCACTCTATCTGTAACCTCAGTAGCCACTAGTTTTAGGCCCTTGTTCTCTGAGATCCTCCTACTTTCTTGTCTGTGATAAGTTCAGAACACGTGGGTAGAAGAGAATGTACCGGGATCCTTCCTGAAAATTTGTTGGAAGCTGATGAACTCCAAAGTCCTGCCCATCTCTTGGGTAGACAGCTGCCTGGAGGAGAGAGTTGGTATAAACAGCAATTTTACATGTGCGGTTGAAGCATGGGGAGAAATATGGGCTCATGGGTCTTCCTGAACTATCAGGCACATAAGAATAATTAGTGTTCAAATAATCTTGCCTCCCAGCGCATGCTTGGTGGCTCATCACAGATCCCGATTTTATCATCTGACCATTCCTAGACCAGTAAAAGCCTGTGCTTTTTTTCCCTTCCAATCTGTGTCCCCAGATGAAAGCATAGGAGCCACAATACGGTGTCTGGCGATGACTTTATCAACTAGGAATCTGGCAAGGGATCCGCTTTCTGGTTAGATAATAAGAAAGCGTTAGGCCATTTGATTTGGTAATTACTGAAAAGCAGAGGAAAGTAATTTTTTGCTCCCTATTCTTGGGAAAAGAACAAATAGAAGAATGTTACTGTTTTCTCCCAGGGTCTCATAGTTTTGAGAGAGATTTGACCACTGTTATAACAGAGCCACATATTTTTCATGTAAAGATGGGGCAGACTTCAACTAGAGTTTCTCTTGACAAGTTATCTTTTAATTAGGTTCTTGATTGCCAAGCCCCACGGGATGGTTATGGTGGCTGTGAGGGCCTTTCTCACTAAGGGACCCCTGTGCTGGCATGGACGCATGGCAGCTGTTGGCATCTTCAGCAGAACTCTGGGTGCAGTGCAGGAGGCAAACTTGGGGGACACTTTAAATCCCTCTCAATTGTACAGCTGTTTGGCCCGACTGAACTGCAGTGGTGGCTAATGGAAGCAAGGAGACTGGGCTAGAATGGAAGGAACCAAAGAGATCTCATTGGAACAGCTTTCAAATCTTCATCTTATATTCAGTTTTGGGAGCACTACCCCCCTTCTTGCCAAGGATTGACGACTCTTTCTCACTTAACCACAAAACATCCTTCCTGGAATTATTGGGGTGCGTATGACGGCATGGCATAGTTTGGTCAGAGATGCTGTGTCCAGTTAGTCTTATGATAGAATGACTACACTAGAACTTTTTTCAAGAAATAAAAATGTAAAAATATTCACATATTATGGCCGGGCATGGTGGCTTACATCTGTAATCCCAGCACTTTGGGAGGCCAAGGTGGGTAGATCACCTGAGGTCAGGAGTTCGAGACCAGCCTGGCCAAAATGCTAAAACCCTATCTCTACTAAAAATACAAAAAAATTAGCCGGGTGTGGCGGCACGCGCCTGTAATCCCAGCTACTGGGGAGGCTGAGGCAGGAGAATCGCTTGAACCTGGGAGGCAGAGGTTGCAGTGAGCCAAGATTATACCACTGTTTTCCAGCCTGGGTGACAGGGCGAGACTCTGTCTCAAAAAAAAAAAAAAAAAAAAGTTAATATATCAAAAGATCAGGCAAAGAATCAGGTTGCCTAAGGAAACTTACTGGCTTAACTCAGCTAAGCAGAAGATGAATTCATTCTGTCACCTGGAGGAAGACCAAATCTTGAATCTGCGCCACTCCAGAAAGATAGGATGCACGGCATATATTCTTCAGTTTAAAAAAATCTTCTATTAAATTACGTTTCCAAAATTAGAGAATTCACAGATGTTCTTTATCACTAGTAAAATAATATGAAGAAAGAAATAAAAAAAATTAAGCATCTTTCTCATCATTTCAGCAATTCTCAGCTCACTGCAAGCTCTGCCCCCTGGGTTCACACCATTCTCCTGCCCCAGCCTCTCGAGTAGCTGGGACTACAGGCGCCTGCCACCACGCCCGGCTAATGTTTTGTAGTTTTAGTAGAGACGAGGTTTCAACATGTTAGCCAGGATGGTCTCGATCTCCTGACCTCGTGATACGCCCGCCTTGGCCCCCCAAAGTGCTGGGATTACAGGCGTGAACCACCGCGCCCAGCCTCATTTCAGCAATTTTACCCCTGGTTCCCTAAGGTAACCAATGACAATGACCTATTCTGCATCTTTTCATGCCTTTTCCCAAGCTAATAAAAATATATAATTTTACTTCAAAAAATTAGGATCAAACTGTATTTAGTTCTATGTGACTTGTTTTTCTCATATAACATTTTGCTATGGATATCTCTCCAGATCAAAATTGCTAAATCATTCTTTTTAATAGCTTTAGAGTTATCTGAAGGGTGTGGGTGTTGCCAAATTTATTTAATCTTCATTTAATGGATTTTAAGAAGTTTCTAGTTTTTACCCCTAGATATAATGCTGCAGTAAATATTCTTGTAAATATATCATTCAAAACTAGTGCTTACTAGGCAATAAAACCAAAAAATAAATAGGATTATATCAAACTACTAAGCCTCTGCACAGCAACAGAAACAATCAACAGAGTGAAAAGACAGCCTACAGAATAGGACAAAATTTTTGCAAAGTACTCATCCAATGGGGGACTAATATCCAGAATATACAAGGAGCTCAAACTTCTCAACAGCAGAAGAGCAAACAATTCAATTGAAAAATGGGTAAATGGCCTAAACAGACGTTTCTCAAAAGAAGACATACAAATGCCAACAAATATATGAAAAAATGCTCAACATCGCTAATCATCAGGGAAATGCAAATCAAAACCACAGTAAGGTATCGTCACATCCCACTTAGGGTGGCTGTTATCGAAAAGACAAATAAATGCTGGTGAGGATGCAGGGAAAAGGGAACTCCTAGCCACAGTTGGTAGGAATGTAAACTGGCATGGCTACTATGGAAAACAGTTCGTAGGTTCCTCAAAGAACTAAAAATAGAACTGCCATATGATCCAGCAATCCCACTGCTGGGCATTTATCCAAAGCAAGGGAAATCATTATATTGAAGAGACATCTGCAGCCCTATATTTATTACAGCACTATTCACAATAGCCAATATATGGAATCAACCTAGATGAATGGATAAAGAAAGTGTGGTATATATACATAATGGAATACTATTCAGCCATTGAAATGAATGAAATCCTGTCATTCATGGTAACAGGTAGAACTGGAGGACATGATGTTAAGTGAAATAGACCAGGAACAGAGTTAAACACTGCATTTCTCAGTCTTACGTGGAAGCTAAAATAAATGGATCTTGTAAAAGTAAAAAGTAGAACAGAGAATTCTAGAGGCTGGGAAGGCTAAGGGGAAGGGGAGGATATGGAGAGATTTGTTACAAAATTACAGCTAAATAGAGGGATTAAGTTCTAGTGTTCTACACGACTAGAACTGTAGTTAACAATAATATATAGTTTCAAATAGGAGGAGGAGATTAACGTTCCCAGCCCAAAGAGGTGATAAATATTTGAGATGATGGATTTGCTAATTACCCTGATCTGATCAGTATACTTTATATATATATCAAGACATCACTACGAACCCCATGAATAGGTACAATTATTATTTGTCAATTAGATAAAAACCAAACAAGGAAAGTCTGAGAAACTGTCACAGTGTAGAAGAGCCTTAGAACATGGGCCCCTGACTGGGCATGGTGACCCACACCTGTAATCCCAGGACTTTGGGTGGCCCAGGTGAGTGGATTGCTTGAGCCCAGGAAGCTGAGGCTGTAGTGAGCTGTGAATGCACCGTTGCACTCCAGCCTGGGCCACAGAGACCCTGTCTCAAAAAAAAAAAAAAAAAAAGTCAGGGGTCCCCAACCCCCAAGCGGTGGGCTGGTACTGGTCTGTGGCCTATTAGGCACCCGGCCGCACAGCAGGAGGTGTGAGGTGGGCCAGAGCATTACCACCCGAGCTCTGCCTCCTGTCAGATCAGTGGCGGCACTAGATTCTCATAGGAGGCAAGCTCTAACGTGAACTATGGTTATAGATGCGAGGGATCTAGGTTGTGGGCTCCTTATGAGAACCTAATTAATGCCTGATGATCTGAGGTGGGATGATTTCATCTGGAAACCATCTCATTCCTCTGCCTGCCCCTCATGTCTGTGGAAAAATTGTGTTCCAAGAAACTGGTTCCTGGTGCCAAAAATGTTGGGGACCGCTGCCTTAGAAGGCAGGATGATCAAATATTATGTGGTACCTTGGATGGCATCCTGAACTAGTAAAAGGATGTAGGTGAAAACCAAGGACATCTGTACAAAATATGGACTTTAGTTAATAATATATCAATATTGGTTCATTAGTTGTGACAAATGTACCATACTAATGTAAGATGTTTGTAGGAAAAACTGGGTGTGGGGTGTATGCAAATTCCCTGTACTATTTTTATAAGTTTTCTGTAAATTTAAAACTATTCTAAAATTAAAAATTCACTTAAAAATATATAGTACTTTCATTTCCATAGCACAGAGTCCTAGAGGTGGGGTTGCTGGGTTAAAGGCTATGTGTTTTTCAATTTTTAGTAGCTGTTACCGTCCAGATTTCCAAAAAAGGATGCAGCAATTCCCATTCCATTAGCAGTGTGTGAGAGCGGTTGCTTCTTCTCATGCTTGCTAGCACAGAATGCTATAGGTTTTTAATTTAAACAATATTTTCTTGCCAACCTGAGGAGTGAAAAAAAATGGCATCTCTTTGTTGCTTTAATTCGGATGAGCAACTTTTCATATATTTATTGGCCCTGTGTATTCCTCCTTGAGTGAGTTGCCTGTTCTATTGTATTGAGTTGGATGTTGGTCATTTCATGTTGTAGATATTTATCCAAGCTATCATTCGCATTTTGATTTTGTTTACCCTTGTCTTTTTTCAAATGATGTTTTAAAACATTTTGTATTAGGCTTATTTCTTTTAAACGTTTAGAAATTACCCAAGTAATAATAGTTTTTTATAGAAAATTATAAAATATAATAAAGAGAAGAAAATAAAAATCACCCATTATTCTACCACTCATCCACCTACAGATAATATTTGTATTTTGGGGATATCCCTCCTGACTATCTTCTACACACACTTCATTCCTTATTTTAAAATATCACCTCTGATGCCAAGAGAGTAGATGTTAGGTGTTCTCACCACAAAAGTAATGACCATGTAAGGAATATGAGGAGATGCTTTTTTTTTTTTTTTAATAAGGGAAGGGGGTCTCACTCTGTTGCCCAGGCTGGAGTATGCAGTGGTGCTATCATGGCTCACTGCAGCCTTGATCTCCTGGGCTCAAGCAATCCTCCCACCTCAGCCTCCTGAGTAGCTGGGACTACAGGTGCATGCCACCACACTCAGCTATTTTTTAAAATTTTTTGTAGAGATGAGTTCTCATTGTGTTGCCAAGGCTGGTCTCAAACTCCTGGCCTCAAGCAAATTCCTGTCTCAGCCTCCCAAAGTGCTGGGGTTATAGGCGTAAGCCACCATGCTCAGCTTGAAATACATGTACATCAGACTAGCATGTACATGATAAATACATACAACTTTATCTGTCAATTAAAAAAAATCTAGTATCACCACTGAAGGAGAGAACTCTGAATAGACATAATGATGAGAAGAGAAAGGAAAATGCAAACGTGGGGTCCTTTCTATAGATACATAAGACATTTAGAAACACACAAGTAGCAGAAGAGTCATAGATAGTACTGATCAGGAGGAAAATTTATTGTTCATATTGTGATGACTCTAAAGTGCACATTTTTGGCTCATATTAACCTCTGAGATTGGGAAGTCTCTTACCAGCAGCGGTGTCTCACAAACATTGTGGGCCAGGTAGCAGTCAGACGCAGTCATTGTTTGCTTATGTGTGAGCTTCTTCAAAGCTTGGCACAATGTCTGCACTTCACTTCGGTTACGCTCATCGTTAGAAGTACAAGTGTTGACTTTAAGTGGGATCAGAAATGTCTTCAGAAAGATTACACTATGACACTGCACTGTTGCATTTGAAACACTGCAACCTAAGGCAGGAGAAATAAGCAAACCTCAGATTTCTAGGTAACAAGAGGACAGTGCGAGTCATTCATGTGTTGCACATTACTATCCTTAATACATTAGTTATATGTAGTAGTCCTAAAATAATGGTGCATCTTATAATTGATAGTGTCTTTAATATGATGAAATATGGTACTAAATTACTTGATTAAGTGATATGTATGGAAAATGCATTTTTTCAAGAGGTTTCAAGGTGTGCGCGGCACTCTCTTAGGTCTCTTGCTTTGCCTCCAGCCTTTTGTCTAGTAGTCCCATGCACTAGTGAAGGCCTATGGAGAAGAGGTGGGCAGGAGCCGACTTGCTCTGAGGCTGAAGCTGCTTGGTGTTCTATTAACAGTTGATCATGGTCTAAGATAGAAGCATTCTAGGAAAAAGTTTCTAAGAAACTTGCTTGTTTTTGAGAGAAGGTCTGGCTCTGTGACCCAGGCTGGAGTGCAGTGGTGTAATCTTAGCTCACCATAGCCTCAACCTCCTGGACTCAAGCAATCTTCTCACCTGAGCCTCCTGAGTAGCTGAGACTATAGGTGCCTGCCACCACACCCGGCTAGTTTTTGTATTTTTAGTAGAGATGGAGTTTCACCATGTTGCCCAGGCTGGTCTTGAACTCCTGAGCTCAAGCGATCTGCCCACCTTGGCCTCCCAAGATGCTGGAATTTCAAGCGTGAGCCACCGTGTCCAGCTTCACGCTTGCAATAATTAACTTTTATTAAAAGTTTGGCTGGTTTCTCCTTATCTCTGTCTCTGGCTGATTTCTCCTCTTTACTCTGTCAGGGATGAAAGCAGCCATGGGTTTCTCCTCTCCTAGAAAGTGCTTATCACTTTCTGGAATTTACTTTGTTTTCATTTCTTTATGTCCTCAGCTCTTTGAGATGAGTTTTAGAACATGATTAGTAGCTTATTTAGCTTGTTCTCAATGTAAGGGGAGAACCATGATCTCTTGTGACTTTCTAGATTCTAAGCAGAAACATAATGCCTGGGAATATTTGAAAATACGGAGCTACTACAACCTGCCTCTTCTTAGTACTTTGACCATTTCTAAGTTGTTTTTTGTTTTTGTTTTTTTTTTTTTTTTTTTGAGATGGAGTCTCACTCTGTCGCCCAGGCTGGAGTGCAGTGGCGCAATCTCGGCTCACTGCAAGCTCCATCTCCCGGGTTCACGCCATTCTCCTGCCTCAGCCTCTCCGAGTAGCTGGGACTACAGGCGCCCGCCACCACACCCAGCTAATTTTTTGTATTTTTAGTAGAGATGGGGTTTCACTGTAGTCTCGATCTCCTGACCTCGTGATCCGCCTGCCTCGGCCTCCCAAAGTGCTGGGATTACAAGCGTGAGCCACCGCGCCCGGCCCATTTCTAAGTTTTTTTTTGTAATAGAAATTTTATTTTAACAAGAACTGGCAAATGACTGACATTAAGTCAGGAAATGGCACATGGGGGCTGAAATTCCAGTCTTTGGGAAGCCTGTCACCCCTGCCTGTGAAGGTGGAGTCTTCTAGACTTGTCTTTCCCTGGCCTCAGGCATGCTCCGCCATTTGGTGTTCCTGCGACGCACCTCCATGTGAGCGTCTCTGCAGGTTCCCCAGGGTCCATGGATTGGCCTACTCTATCTGAGGGCTATGCTTTTGACCCATTAAGCAATTTTGAAATTAGCCATTAAATCTCAAAAATGTAATGAAGGGAGAAGAAGAAAAATAGTACATCCTCTTTTGCAAAATAATACCTAGGCCTTCCTCTTGTATGGTGGCATCACCTCCCTTTTTTCTTCTTTCTTTTTTTTTTTTTTTTTTTTTTTTTTTTTTTTTTTTTTACTGGGAAGAGAGTCAGCTCTTGGAAGCTCTTTTCAGTTAGAGCCGCAGACACCCTCTCTGATGCCAGACCCTAAGCTTGCCACCCTCATCCTTGGCAGGGTAGGCGACACTGGGAAAGTTATCAGCTTGCAGGTTCGTGTTTAATTACACCATGTGCTGCTTCAGTTACAAAACTACTTGAATAAGGTTGAAGACATAGCAATAGACTATCAGGATTAGTTTTGGCTGTGACAACAACAACAACAACAACAACAACAAAAACCCAGGGTAACAATGGTTTGAACAGGATAGAAATTTATTTCTTTTTCAGACCAAAAAAAAAGTATTGTAGACGGACACTCCCTGATGTGTGTGTGACTTTGGGCTCATGGTCTCAGATGCTGGCATTTGCGGGAAAAGAATGGAAGAAATATAGAGCAGCTGTGCCAAGAGTGCAGGTGTGCTGTCTCTTAGGGAAGGTTCTCAAAGTCTGCTCATTCCATTCCTAAGAAACTTTTTCCATTCCATTAAGAAACTTTTTCACATGGCCACACTAAGCTACAAGGCAGGTTGGGAAACACTGCCTTTACTGTAGACAGCTACATGTCCAGCTAAAAATTAGGGGTTGTATTGCCATAGAGGAAGGGGAGAATGTATTTTAGCGGACAGCTAGCAGTCTTGGTCACCAGTCACTCCTCTGTTACTTGTGTCTTTCTAAATGCCTTATGTAACTGTAGAAGGTGACTTGGTCACCAATCAGTTTTTGGCGAGGAGCATTACAGGGTTCCAGTTTAGTCCCAGACTTTGGAACCATTTTTGGGGGAGAGCACTTAATATGTCAATAACCTTCCATTCCAGAAACTGCTCCCCTTCCTTGTTAGCCGTATGGGTTTATAGAACCAGAGCAGTGATGTCTTCTGAGAAGGGCACCCAAGGTAATGAAGGAACTGAAAAATCACGCCACATGTGGGACAGCTGAGGATATTTAGCCTAGAGGAGAAGCTGAAGAAACTGAGGACATTTAGCCTAGAAGAGAGAAGAGTGGAGGATGACATGATGTTTCACGTATTTGAAGGGCTGTCTTGTTAAAGATCTAGATGGACAAGAAGGGCAGAATCCACTCAGTACATAGAAGTTATAGGGAAAGTAATATAAGTTCAATACACAGAGAGAAATTCTAATATTAAGAGCTATCTCAGAAGGTATGAGCATAGATTTACTGCTATGTTCCCATTGCTGGTAGACATTCAGGACAAAATAGCAGAGAAGGTTTGCTTCTTGCCCCGATGGCATCTGCAGTCTAGTGAGGAAGACAGAAATGGATCAGATCATCACACATTCATAAATGTATATGGTAAAGAATGACAATTAGGCCTTAGACCATTGACTGTGGGGAAGCAAGGGATAGTTGACCATTTGTAGACCTCATATAGACAGGATCTGTGCTCATGTATGGTCTAAATTAAATGACTTATGACCTCTCCCAGTTCATTTCTAGAAATGGACTTTAAGTAGTGCTGCAGTGGGAAGGACAGAAAAGACTTACCTTGGAGGGCAAAGTGAATTTCAAATTTGTGGGACTTCTACAGTGGATTTTTGAAAGTTCCACAATAGGTCACCATGACTAAACCTGGTTGTGCTAATATCTTGACAGGTAGAGGACATTGGTTGAACACATTAGAGTTCAATGACTTGAGAACCTGATGACTTAATCATTTTGGGAAAAGTAAAAATCCTCTAAAATCTGTAAATTTTCTCAAAATTCTGAAAAGTTTTTCCACTGAGGACTTTCTTTTTTTTTTTTTTAAAACCTCCCTTTTGCCCAAGAAAATAACCACGAAAGAAATCATAAAAACGCTTTTTTCAGATCTCCCAATGTCTAAATATATCAATATACAAAACATGGTAATTTTATGAGTGAAACAAGTTATACATAATGCATTTTTTTGTTCCTAAACGAACAGCATGACTTTATATCTGTAAAGGGCACTAAAAATAAGCTTTGCATGTATTTCAATCCCCTGCCCCTAAATTTTCTTTGAAGAATTTTTTTTTTTGTTCTTCCATGGCTTAAAATTTCTGAAAAATAAATGTATCTAGTCTGTTCCTTTGTTCTTGCTGCCTGGTAGCTTGTGTTCTATTCCTGTGAAGTTTAGGGGTATGAAATAAACTGTTCTTTTAGCTTAACTGATATAGAAGGCTTAACTCTCTCGAATGCCTCACTTTTACCTGCGAGGTTGTCTAGAGAGCAAAGGATGGGGGATGAGTGTTCTGTCAATGGTTTTAACCAAGTTGAGCTCCTTCATTTCTTTCCAGCTTAGTTTCCATGGGGGCCTGCCAGGTACAATAACATACAGCAAAGACTAAAGAACCATACAGCTAGACAGTAATTTGTCTTCATGACATCCCTGAGACACATTCAGGCAAAAAGGCTGTTACTAGTGTGGGGCATTGGCAAGAGGATCAGCTTTTGGAGTCTGGACAGTGTGGTTGGGGGCCAACAGTCTTGGGCTCTGCCACCAATTCTGTGGGGCCATGGGCAGGTTGCTCATCCTCTCTGAGGCCTCCATCTACTCACTGAAGGATAAAGATATTGCCACAATCTCCATGGTCCTCCTAGGCTTTAACATGCCATGCATCTATTTATCTTGGGAAGATACAGTATGAAGTCAGAAGGTCAGAGGATGGATAGAAGGTTATATGTATGGTAGAGTTAGACTTTCTTGTTTCTGAATGGCACTGTGGTCTTTTAGGTAAGCATGTTCTTTGCTGGACCGTCTTGATTTTCTATGGGAAGGATTGAAAATCCAAGGGAAACGAAAAGAGGGTTGACAGAAGAGAATGACTTCTTCTGGTGCCAAAAAAGCTCTGTTACATAGCAGTAATAATTTCAACAACTGCCGTATCCTGTGTGACCTTGGTATCTCTTGGGGAGTAGAGTTGGAGAAGGAATGGTTCCTCAGTTTCTGACGCTGTTTTGTTGGCTTATTTCCTTCAAAAGCCTTCCCTTGAAAGCTTGGCTTAGTTTACAGTCAGCCAGCTTGACACTGGCTCTGAGCTAGTCCTGACCCATTCTGATAATGCCTAGGCCCCTCCCCACTGCCATGGTGATGGAGATGGGCTGAGGAGCTGGGTGGCATTTCTATCCTAGTGATACAAGAGTCCATAGGGTTCTTTTGCCCTTCCAGAAATGACGCCAAGGGCAGGATTCCCAGGCGGCCACCAGGGAGCCAGATCTTGTTTTGTCTCCAGCTTGGTTGGCAGACTTAAGAGGCTGAGATGAGCATCTGAAGTTCGGAGTGCTTAAGGCTGATTCAAAACTTAAGCTGGGTTCTTTAAAATTTTGAGTGAATTGTCACCAACATGCAAAATGTATATACGTGCTCTTTCAAAAATGACTAATCTCCACCCAACCACACTATTTCCTTTCTTGCTGCCCACATTTTAACACCACAAGGGTGGTTCTATTTATTGTCAATAAGGCACTGCTTAGATTTCTTAGATCTGAAAATGAAAATAAATGCCTCAGTTTGTATATGAAGTGACGTGAGTTATTATGCATGCAGAAAGTAATTCTGAAAAACTGGAAATAACCTAAACTTCCATCAATGGGGTGTTGGTTAAGTAATTTATGGTAATTTATAAATGAAATGTAAGGCAGAATTTAAAATGATGATATAGACATATCTTTGTTGATAAGGAAAATTGTTGTAATGTGAAAAGTGGTATGTAATAGATGACCCCATTTTTGCAAAAAAAATAAATAAATAAATTGCATATACTGTAAATTTGAAAAAAATCTGTATGAGAGAACTCACCTAGGCATTTGTAGTTGAGAGATGAGAGCAAGAATTTCTGGTGTTCAAATGGCCTAGACTCAGAGCCTTAAAATTTTCATGGCACTGTTTAAGTAGCAGCACCTTGATTTCCAATGCCCAAAGTAGTCCATGTATAAAGGATTTGAATGGCAGTTAATTAGGGGTGATGGGGTTTTAGATGGTTGTGTTTTCTACTCACTAGATTGATTCCCCCCCACACAATAAACATGTATTGCCTCTGTAATAAAATAGTAAACATAAGATAGTCAGGAGAACATCCTTTGCTTGGTATGTTTTGGTTGAAATTAATTTAAACTTCTTGTATAGTTTAAACTGCTACATCTCCTTCCTCCCCTCACTCCCTTTTTGCCTCTAAGTTCTTTATACTCAGTTATTTTGCATAATCGTGTCCCCTTCCAATTAATGGTGATGTCTTGACACATCGCAGGTTGGGAGGAACTTTCCAAAAAGAAAACGTGTTCTTTCTCCATTTAGGCTTATAATGCTGACTTCTTGGCATTCTGGCTCACCTGCAGGGGTCATGCATGTGGTCTGGGAAGCCAAAGGAGAAAATCAGAAGTAGTCAGAAGAGGAACTGGTCAAGATTTAACCAGTGAAGATTTAACTATCACAGTAGATAATAGAATTGCTATTCTCAATTCGTCACAGCACTCAAAGAGTTGATTATTCATCAACACCCTTGCTGTGACCTCATGGTGGGAGGAGTGTCCTTCTTGCCCCTTAACTTTGGGTTTGGCCAAAAAGAATACTGGTGGATGTGATGGCAGAGGCTTGAAAAGAGCTTGTGCATTAAAGCTTGATCTTTTTGTATCTCAGTGATCCATGATGGGAAGAACTTTCCTCAGGCAGCTGTTATCCACTCAGCTTAGGCCCAGAATGAACACACTTGCCTACAGCTCAACCTATAGGCTGGAGCTAAGGACAGGTTGGAGTTAAGCACAGCTGAACTGTAGCCTTGCTCAGCCTAGAGCCACTGAACCACAGTCAGTCTTGCAGACCTGTAGATGTGAGACTAAATTCTTGTGTTGTTGTTGTCGTTGTTGTTTTTGAGACGGAGTTTCGCTCTTGTTGCCCAGGCTGGAGTGCAATGGCGTGATCTCGGCACCCTGCAACCTCTGCCTCCCAGGTTCAAGTGATTCTTCTGCCTCAGCTCCCGAGTAGCTGGTACTACAGGCATGTGCCACCATGCCCAGCTAATTTTGTATTTTTAGTAGAGACAAAGTTTCTCCATGTTGGTCAGGCTGGTCTTGAACTACTGACCTCAGGTGATCTGCCCACCTTGGCCTCCCAAAGTGCTGGGATTACAGGCATGAGCCACCATACTCGGCGAAATCCTTGTTGTTTTAAGCCACTGGGTTTTTAGGTGGCTTCTTATACAGCATTACTGAGGATAAATTATTGGGATAAATCTGCTAAACAGAACCTTGTGGGTCCCAGCTGGCTAGAAAGGGATTTCTGGCCACTTGTGCATATGGGTATATAAAATTATACAGAGATGTTATGACAATAACCTAGGAAATAAAAGAATATGGTTAACCATATTCCCATCCTTGGTAACCAACTGACTAATTTTTGATCCAGGGCAAGTGTTTCTTTACCTGATTAATGCCTCCCAGCATCATTTGAGCTCTTCAAATTAAAGATAAGATTGCCAATATTGTAGCTCTAGGTCCACAGTCATTCAGTTTGTTGTCAATGCCTGACTATTGAGTGAGTCATTATGAATAGTTTACCAGCTGGGGAGTCTAGACTGTCCTATTGACTCTGGGTTTTCTGTCAATCTAATTTTTTTTTTCATATGCCCTCTTTCTTCCCATTTTAGCTTTGCTCGTGTGAAATCCAGCAGGCTGCTAGACAGATCAGAGGTCATGGTGGAGAATGGTGGCAGAAAACTCACAGAGATGGTGGCAGAAATATTAGATGTATTTTGCTTTCTGTCTAAGAATTTTGCAATCTGGGGGTTTCCTTGAAGCTGAAATTGTGTTTAGCTTCCCAAGTGCAAGCATTATCCAGGTTCACCTTCTCCTGTGCTTGGCAGGAAATGTAGAATCCTTTCTTGGATGCTTGCCTCATGTGCATCAACTGTTAATGCACATTAGACGGCTGCAGCTCAGCCCTGGGATGGCACTCTTGAGGAACATGGCTCAGGATCATTAGTGCAAAGAGGTAGCCTGTCATTTCCCTGTAACAGTGAGGAGTGAGGTCCAGTCAAGGCCTCGACACAAAGCACACCCAGAAGGCGGCATGGATGGAGCTAGAAGCCAGAGCTGCAAGACTCCCGATACCCCACTGCCTGCCTTTCTTCCTGCCTTTCTTCCTTCCTTCCTTCTTTCCTTCCTTCCTTCCTTCCTTCTTTCCTTCCTTCCTTCCTTCCTTCCATCTCTCTCTCTCTCTTCCTTCTTTTCTTTCTTTCTTTCCTTCCTTCCTTTCCTCTTTCTTTCTTTCTTTCTTTCTTTCTCTCTCTCTCTCTCTCTCTCTCTCTTTCTTTCTGATGGAGACTTGCTCTGTCGCCCATTGGCTCACTGCAATCTCTGCTTCTTGGGTTCAAGTGATTCTCCTGCCTCAACCTCCCAAGTAGCTGGGATTACAGGCATGCACCATCATGCCTGGCTAATTTTTGTATTTTTAGTAGAGACGGGGTTTCGCCATGTTGGCCAGGCTGGTCTTGAACTCCTGACCCCAGGTGATCCGCCCACCTTGGCCTCCCAAAGTGCTTGGATTACAGGCATGAGTCACTGTGCCTGGCCCCCTGACCACGTTTCAATTGCGCCTGTGGATTTCCGCCTTCCACCTTTTCTACGCAGGATAGTCTCTGAAAGCAAATTTACTTATGGGCTAATTTTTAAAATCAAAGATTTTTAAAAACTATGAAAGTAATAAGTTGTTAGTATAGGCAGATTGGAATATAGAGAAAAGTGCAAATAAGTAAACAAAATCACTCATGATCCCACAACCCAGACTTAATCACTGCTGGTGTGTTTTTTTTTTGTTTTGTTTTGTTTTTTTTTTTTTTTTTTTTGAGATGGAGTCTCGCTCTGTCACCCAGGCTGGAGTGCAGTGGCATGATCTCGGCTCACTGCAAGCTCCACCTCCTGTGTTCATGCCATTCTCCTGCCTCAGCTTCCCGAGTAGCTCGGACTAAAGGCACCCGCCACCATGCCCGGCTAATTTTTTGTGTGTTTAGTAGTGACGGCGTTTCACCATGTTAGCCAGGATGGTCTCGATCTCCTGACCTTGTGATCCACCCGCCTCAGCCTCCCAAAGTGCTGGGATTACAGGCATGAGCCACCGCGCCTAGCCTACACTGCTGGTGTGTTTTTATATTACCCGAGCTCACAAAGAATTTGGTGTTTGGCATACAAGTCATTTCCTTTGAGAATCTGTGATTTTTTTTTTTTTTCTTTTCAGCTTGTGTCACCCAGGCTGGAGTGCTGCGGCTTGATTATAGCTCACTGCAGCCTTGACCTCCCAAGCTCAAGCGATCCTCCCAGTAGCCTCCCAAGTAGCTGGGACTACAGGTGTGCACCATCACATCTGGACAATTTTTAATTTTTATTTTTAGTAGAGATGAGGTCTCACTACATTGCTTAGGCTGAAAATCTTTTTTTTTTTTCATATTCTTTGAAACTGCTTATCTTAAATCACTGAAAAATAACTCATCAGGATCTATTTTACTTTTCCATTATTGATAGCTATTTATTTTTCCTTCAATTTTTGCTATCTTCAATCATGCTGCTGTGAGAATTCTTTCCTTAGGATTCTTTCTAGAAGGGGAACAGGAGTCCTCATGTTTGATAGTGAATGGGCATATCACCTACTGCCGTTAATGTATAAGTTAGTATTAGGTTGGTGCAAAAGTAATTGCCATACTGGCAAAAACCATAATAACTTTTGTACCAACTTAATAAAACATTTTTGATTAGCACTATGAAGACCACTAAACAGTTTCATACCTTTTAGTATAAAATTATTTATATGTTAAAGAAATAATTGAATCTGATAAAAAAAATCTGTGCTCGAAAGTTTCTTTTTTCTTTTTTCTTTTTTTTCGAGACGGAATCTTGCTCTGTCACACAGGCTGGAGTGCAGTGGGATGATCTTGGCTCACTGTAACCTCTGCCTCCCAGGCTGAAGGGATCCTCTCACCTTAGCCTCCCAAGTAGCTGGGACCACAGGTGTGCACCACCACGCCCGACTATTTTTTTCTATTTTTAGTAGAGACGGGGTCTTGCCGTGTTGCCCAGGCTAGTCTCAAACTCCTGAGCTCAAGCGATCTGCCAGCCTCCCAAAGTGCAGAGATGACAGGCATGTGCCACCATGCCTGGTCTCTATGCTCAAAATTTGCCTTGTAACATTTAAAAAAAAGTGAAAGATTGAAAAGATAAAAGCCCTGGCTTAGGAAAATTCTTAAATAAATTATGGTTTATTCTTCTGATTGAAAGTAATATTTATGAGAGTTTGAAATGATAATAAAAAATGTTGATTTTAAGTGTAAAATATAGATACAAAAGTGTATGTATTGCATGAGCTTGAATATATGGAACAATGTGCTGAGGAAGGACCTCTGACAAATATTAGTACTTATCTTTGCATGGCAAGATTAAATGATTCCTGCCCGTGCCATTCTCTGCATTTTTATACTATCTTAAATATGTTATTTTTATAATTGGAGGAAGAGTTGTGTTATTCACATTATCACAGATGCGGTCACATATCACAGATGGGGTCACTTCCAGGGAAGGAGATGTGGCTGGTCTGTGAGGGTTCCATTTGCTTCCTCTCAGGAAGCATTCTAAGCATGGTAAAAGTCATATGTTAGTGCTCTGTCCCCTTTAAACAAGATAGTGCCTTATTATTTTGTTCAGCTTAACACAATCTACACTCCAGCTTGGTTTTCCTGAGTATATTTTCCCTTAATTCAATTTTTCTAGCTTTCAGACACTTTGATGCTTTCTCCTAAGTGAATGAAAGCCCAAATGTTGGGTCTAACTCCCAACGTTGTCTCTTAATTTTGCTTCTGTTTCAAATCTCGGGGAATGTTATTTTTTCAGTTGTGTATGCATGCATACACACATCTATCAACATTGATGAGTTATCATTCACATACCATACAATTCACCCACTTAAAATGTACAATGCAATTGTTTTTAGTATTTTCCCAGAGCCATGTAGCCATCATGACAATCATTTTTAGGACATTTTCATCACCCTGCAAAGACATCCTGTGCCATTAGCAGTGACTCCCTGTTTCTTCCCACCCCACCCTATGCAAGTCAGCTTGCTAGTCTACTTTCTTGTCTCTACAGATTTGCCTACTCTGATATCACAGAAATTGAGTCATACAATATGTAGCTTTTGTGACTGGTGTCTTTGACTTAGCATAGTATTTTCTAGGTTCATCCTTGTTGTAGCTTGTATCAGTATTTCATTCCTTTTTATGGCCAAATCATATTCTACTGTATAGATTTACCATTTTGTCTATTCATCAGTTGACAGACATTTGGATTGCTTTTAGTCTTTGGCTCTTATGAATAATGCTGCTATAAACATTGTATAGAAGTTTTTGTGTGGATATATGTTTTCATTTCTCCTGAGTATATACCCAGGAATGGAGTTGCTGGTTCCTATGCTAACTTTAGGTTTAACCTTTTAAGAAATTGCCAGACTCTTTTCCAAAGTGGCTGTACGTTTCATATTCCGCCGGCGACATATTGAAGATTTGAATTTCTCCACATTTTTACCAACATTTCTTATTATCTTTCTTTCTGATTATAGTTGACTAGTGGGTGTGAAATGATATCTCACTGTGGTTTTGGGTTACGTTTTTCTGATAGTTAATAATGATGAACACCTTTTCACGTGTTTACTGGCCATTTTTATATATCTTTTGGTGAAAGGTCTATTCAGATTCTTTGCCTATGTTTTAATTATTTGTTTCTCTATTATTGAGTTCTAAGAGTTCCTTATATATTCCAGATACAAGTCCCTTATCAGGTATATGATTTGTAAATATTCTCTCTCATTGTGCCAGGTGTCTTTTCACTTTCTTGATGGTGTCTGTTAAAGTACAATAGTTTTTAATTAGAAGTCTGATTTATCTATTTTTTTTCCTTTTCTCATTTGTAATTTTGGTGTCATTTCTAAGAAGGCCGTGTCTAACCCAAGGTCGTGAAGATTTACTCCTATGTTTTCTTCTGAAAGTGTTACAGTTTTTGTTCTCACAGTTAGGTCTCTGATCTATTTTGAGTTAGTTTTTGTGTATACTGTGAGGATGGGACTGCTATGGACTTAATTGTATCTCCCCCAAATTCGCATGTTGAAGTCCTAACAACTCCCAGTGTGACTGTATCAGGAGATAGGGTCTTTAGGAGGTAATTAAGGCTAGATGAGGTCCCAAGGGTGGAGCCTTTTCAGATAGGACTGTGGCTTTGTGTGAAGGGGAAGATCTTTCTCTCTCTCTCTCTGCCTCTCTCTCTCCCTCCCTCTCTGCCATGTGCGCACACAGTGAGAAGGTGGCCATCTGCAAGCCAGGAACCCTGCAATGCTGGCCCCCTGATTTTGGACTTCCGGCCTCCAGAGCTGTTAGACAATAAACGTCTATGCTTTAAGCCCCAGAGTCTATGGTATTTTCTGATGGCAGCCCAAGCTGGCTGACACAGGGGCCCAACTCCATTCTTTTGCATGTGGCTATCCAGTTGTTCCAGCATCATTTGCTGAAAAAAACAGTTCTTTCCTATTGAACTGTTTTGGCTCCAGTTACAGTTAAACTAGTGCAGAACTGAGAACAGACTGTCGAAATCACCTGTGAGCAGAGGAGGAAACAGGGAAAACATAGTGCCACTCCTTTCCCCAATTTGTAAGTAGATTAGGACATTGTAGAATTTTGATCTGAAATTTTGTTCATGGTAAGCATGAACTTTTCAATCTCCCTTTCTTTGCCAGTATTTGAGATAGTACCTCAGGACCTTGCATCTGTTTTCCTGGCAAGATAATCAAGCAATGTCAGGCACAAATAGTTTAGTCCCTTAGTAAAGGTTGTCCTAGTGTTCTGGAGTGTAGCTGGTGCTACTGTGAGGAGGAAAGGAGCAGGGTGAAGGGGTGTTTGAAAGAGGACATGTGTATCAGTAGGTACGTATTTAGTAACAGTTTCACTTATAAACCTATGGATTTTTACAGAAGTCTAAATCCCAACCAAAGAAAGAAAGAGTTGTCTATCCAGTTCTTTTCCCTTTTAGCCCATGGCCAAGTTTAATTTCTGCTCCAAACCAACATCGAAAGAGAGAAAAAAAGCAACAACAACAAAACAGCCTTTTGCTCCCTGAAGCACACAATGGACTCATTGATCTGAGAACAAGTTAGTTCAATTGCTTGCTTTACCTTGCTGCTGGGAAAAAAAGCAAAAAGCTCCTATGAAAACACGGCTTGTGGGAAAAGGTGCGATTACTCTTAAAAGCTTTTCTTTGTTTCTGCAGACACGCTACTCCACAGAGCTTGAGTTGTATAGTGAGCAGGACACAGAGGTAAAAGTCAGGCCTCACAGATTGTTCCTGGCTAAGCTACTGAGCCAACCTGTGGCCTGGGAATGCCCAGCAGTCTTCTCGAGGTACCCATAGGAAAAACGGAGGTGAACACAGTGATTCCTCTGTGTGGCCATATTCTTGGATTTCTGCCCTTCAGCTTTGAAGGATACCACCGTGAACCCCCTGAAGACACAGAGAAGAGAATCTTCCTTCTCTACCTTTTGAATTTGATTAAGGACTGAGAACTGCAACCAGCGAGGCTGATGTTTCTGTGCACAGCTTAGTTAGCTATGCAGCCAGGTTTTCCCATATAGAAGGGGCAATGGTAGGATAGACTTTCTGTTCACATGTTCAAAGGTGAGCTAAAACTTGCACAGACCTTTTTTTCCAGGGTATGAGGGCCATAAACTCGAATCAGACTTTCAGATGCCACATCCATTGGCATCTTGAAGAAGAAATTCAAGAAAATGGGCCGAGGCAGCCCTGGTGGCATCTGTCCCCTCTTTACGGTGAGGGAAATCCTGGCTAAGGCTGCACTTGCTCAGCTACTTTCCTGCACAGTCAACATTACATTTCTGAAATCTGTTGTAGCTTTCGGTCACGCACTGAGACAAGAATCATCTTCTTTTCAGGATTTAGTAGACCAGGAGGGTTTTTTTTCCCTTCTTCTTTATTAAATCATACATAATTAGATGTTAAATTCAACTCTTCCTGTTGTTTTGGAGATGGGCAGAATCCTTTGTTTTTTTAAATTATACTTTAAGTTTTAGGGTACATGTGCACAATGTGCAGGTTAGTTACATATGTATACATGTGCCATGTTGGTGTGCTGCACCTATTAACCTGTCATTTAACATTAGGTATATCTCCTAATGCTATCCCTCCCCCTTGCCCCCACCCCACAACAGTCCCCGGAGTGTGATGTTCCCCTTCCTGTGTCCATGTGTTCTCATTGTTCAGTTCCCACCTATGAGTGAGAACATGCGGTGTTTGGTTTTTTGTCCTTGTGATAATTTGCTGAGAATGATGGTTTCCAGCTTCATCCATGTCCCTACAAAGGACATGGAGTCGTCATTTTTTATGGCTGCATAGTATTCCATGGTGTATATGTGCCACATTTTCTTAACCCACTCTATCATTGTTGGACCTTTGGGTTGGTTCCAAGTCTTTGCTATTGTGAATAGTGCCACAGTAAACATACATGTGCATGTGTCTTTATAGCAGCATGATTTACAATCCTTTGGGTATATACCCAGTAATGGGATGGCTGGGTCAAGTGGTATTTCTAGTTCTAGATCCCTGAGGAATCCCACACTGACTTCCACAATGGTTGAACTAGTTTACAGTCCCACCAACAGTGTAAAAGTGTTCCTATTTCTCCACATCCTCTCCAGCACCTGTTGTTTCCTGACTTTTTAATGATCGCCATTCTAACTGGTATGAGATGGTATTTCATTGTGGTTTTGATTTTCATTTCTCTGATGGCCAGTGATGATGAGCATTTTTTCATGTGTCTTTTTTTTTTTTTTTTTTGAGATGGAGTCTCTCTCTTGCACCCAGGCTGGAGCACAGTGGCGTGATCTCGGCTCACTGCAGGCTCCGCCCCCCGGGGTTCACGCCATTCTCCTGCCTCAGCCTCCCACGTAGCTGGGACTACAGGTGCCCGCCACCTTGCCCAGCTAATTTTTTGTATTTTTAGTAGAGACGGGGTTTCACCGTGTTAGCCAGGGTGGTCTCGATCTCCTGACCTCGTGATCCGCCCGCCTCGGCCTCCCAAAGTGTTGGGATTACAGGCGTGAGCCACCACGCCTAGCCATTCATGTGTCTTTTGGCTGCATAAATATCTTCTTTTGAGAAGTGTCTGTTCATATCCTTCGCCTACTTTTTGATGGGGTTGTTTTTTTCTTGTAAATTTGTTTGAGTTCATTGTAGATTCTAGATATTAGCCTTTTGTCAAATGAGTAGATTTCAAAAATTTTCTCCCATTCTGTAGGTTGCCTGTTCACTGTGATGGTAGTTTCTTTTGCTGTGCAGAAGCTCTTTAGTTTAATTAGATCCCATTTGTCAATTTTGGCTTTTGTTGCCATTGCTTTTGGTGTTTTAGACATGAAGTCCTTGCCCATGCCTATGTCCTGAATGGTATTGCCTAGGTTTTCTTCTAGGGTTTTTATGGTTTTAAGTCTAACATGTAAGTCTTTAATCCATCTTGAATTAATTTTTGTATAAGGTATAAGGAAGGGATCCAGTTTCAGCTTTCTACATATGGCTAGCCAGTTTTCCCAGCACCATTTATTAAATATGGAATCCTTTCCCCATTTCTTGTGTTTGTCACGTTTGTCAAAGATCAGATGGTTGTAGATACGCAGCATTATTTCTGAGGGCTCTGTTCTGTTCCATTGATCTATATCTCTGTTTTGGTACCAGTACCATGCTGTTTTGGTTACTGTAGCCTTGTAGTATAGTTTGAAGTCAGGTAGCATGATGCCTCCAGCTTTGTTCTTTTGGCTTAGGATTGACTTGGCAATGCGGGCTCTTTTTTGGTTCCATATGAACTTTAAAGTAGTTTTTTCCAATTCTGTGAAGAAAGTCATTGGTAGCTTGATGGGGATGGCATTGAATCTATAAACTACCTTGGGCAGTATGGCCATTTTCACGATATTGATTTTTCCTACCCATGAGCATGGAATGTTCTTCCATTTGTTTGTATCCTCTTTTATTTCGTTGAGCAGTGGTTTGTAGTTCTCCTTGAAGAGGTCCTTCACGTGATGGGCAGAATCCTTAAACTCAGAAAATATTACAATAGGTATTAAGTGACACCACATTATAAAGAATATGAAGATAAACTGTTATTCATGACATGCTAAGAAATGGTAAAACCAGGCCTGCTAAGACTAATAGTCACCCACCTCCAACCTTTAAAGAGAGTTGAGACTGGGCGTGGCAACTCATGCCTGTAATCCCAGCAGTTTGGGAGGCTAAGGTGGGAGGATCACCTGCACCTAGGAGTTCAAGACCAGCCAGGGTAACACAGTGGGACCCTTGTCTCCATAAATAAAAAATTAGTCCCAGCTACGTGGGAGGCTTAGATGGGAGGATTGCTTGAGCCCAGGAGGTTGAGGCTGCAGTGAGCTATGATTGTGCCACTGCACTCTAGCCTGGGCAGCAGAACAAGGGACACTGTCTCAAAACAAAAACAAAAACAAAAAAACGGCCAAGAGTGCAGATTCCTTTGGAGGCAGGTGTTAGAGGGCTTGTAGAGCAGAGGAGTGAGGGACACTTCCCCTCACTGTAAGCCAAGTGAGAGGGGCTTTAGGGGGCTTCCATATACTACTGGGAGTGGGAGGAATATGAAGACTGAGAAGTGACAGTAAGATAGGCCTGAGAAGGAAGAACTGAAAAAAGAGAGGGAGGGAGAGTGAGTTGCAGTAGGTGCGAGCTGCAGTTTCCTAGACAGTGGTGAGGAAAGGCATCCATTATCCGTGGATATAGATTGAGCCATGCAGGAGGCAGACAGCCCAGAGCCTTCCTGAAGGAACTCTGTCCATAGACCCCCCTGGACAGATGCAGTGACCAGTGTGAGTAGATCTCTGGGGTAAGCTGAACTTTGTGCCTCCAGAGAAGCCTCATCTGTTTTAAGTAGGATGCTGTATAACTTATCACCTAACTGGAGATACTTTTGAGAAAGAATCCTTTCTCAAATAGCTGCCTACTAACAGATAGCTGAGGCAACAGGCTTCCATTGGAACCGTCCCTGCAAAGTGGACATACGGTCACGTTTGTGTTAGGTTAACTGAGTTGGAGGTTCCCATGACAACCTGCAGTGCCTTTCACAAAAGGGTCAGCTTTGCATGTCTGCCAGTCTCAGCGGGCACCAGCACCAGGTTCTGAGCGTCCCCATCATGTAAGACTGCTGCTCTTTTCCTCTAATACTCACTACCCTGAGTCTGATCCTGAATGGCTCAGAAGCGGCAGCTGGGGAGTGTGCGAGGAGGGTCAGTGGGGGAGATGGGGAGGACATTGGCCACGCAGCCCTGCCTGGCTACTGGCAAACAATCACCATCTGCAGTCTTGCCCTACTGTAAGAGGGGAGACTCTCCAATTTAAATAAAAGCTCAGGGTTTGTATTATTACCATAGCCTGGCTACTTAAAATACTAAAATGAGGTTGCGCTTGTGACTGAAAATGACCCATGTGTCCGGGAATGACTCAGAAAGCCACCAGCCCTGTCTGAAATCTCAACTAGGAGCAGAGAAAGAACCTCTTAAAGAGAGGTTTGAAGGGGCAACAGAAGAATGAAAGTTGTTTTATGATTGTAACCTATAGAATATATTTCATTTATTAAAATACGACTGAGGAAATATGAGCACCTCACCTGAATTGTGCACAACTAGTACACAAATTGAGTTGAAGTTTTGAGAACTTCCCCCAAGAGGCTGACTCTCAGCATTCCTCATGCCCTGAAACGAAGCAGGAGTGTAAAATCGATCTAGTCTGGTTGAATTCAATTCAGGAGATTGATATCTAGGGCCTAGCACATACTTAGCCCTTGATAAACATCAACGAATATGAGCTAGTGTAATGACTTACTGAGCATCTACTATGTGCCAGAGATGCGTATTATCTCATTACTTATAATCACCTTATGAGGTTCAAGGTCCCAGCTCCCCTTCTTCAGTCAGAGTTAGGATTCCAACCCGGTTTTCTTTCTGCTATCCTCTATTACCATCCCAAGAGCTGCCAACGTTCTTAAAGAACAGAGAGAAGAAGATACACTTGTGTTAGTCTGTTTTTGCATTGCTATAAAGGAATATCTGAGATTGGAGGATTTATAAAGAAAAGAGGTTTTATTTTGGCGCGCAGTTCTGCAGTTCGTACACGAAGCATAGTGCTGGGATCTGCTTCTGGTGAGACCTCAGGAAGCTTTCGATTATGGAGGAAGGTGAAGAGGGAGCCAGTACCTCGTATAGTGAGAGAGAGAGCTAGAGAGAGTGGGGAGGTGCCACACTCTCTGAAACAACCAGATCACCTGTGACCGCAGAGCAAGAACTCATTACCACGAGGAGGGCACCAGGCCATTCATGGGAGGTCTGTCCTTACCACCAGGCCCCACCTCCACCACCATGGGAGGTCACATTTCAACATGAGATTTGGAGGGGACAAAACATCCAAACCATATCACACTTCATTAATTTTAGAGACTGCTTTGCAGTCAGGTATGGTGGTTAAGAGGAGGGACGTTGGTACCAGATGGCCTGCGTTCAAATCCTCCTGCTTTTGAGCCTTACAAACTGTGTGACCTTGAAGGAGGTGCTTAACCTTTCTGTGCCCCTATAAAGGGAAGTGATAATATTGGTTATGTATTTCATAGGGTTGTTGTGAGGTTTAAATTAGTTAATATGTGCAAAGGACTCAAGAAGATTTTAATATGTGTTAAAAATGTTGAGTGTTTTTTAAAAAAGTTGACTGGTATTATTTATATGCTTTGATTATCTCATTTCCCAGATGCTTAGAGCACAGAATTCTCCATGGCCCATGAGATTATAAACACTGCATCCTGATACTAAAGGACTCTAACCTGCCCTGGAAGGCCTTATTTTGTCCTGTTCTCTGGTCAGCCAGGGCCCTCACTGCCCCTGTAGGAGGTCAGCCTCGTCTTGTCTGTTGTTTCTGCTCATGTCACCCGCCCCGCCAGCCACTCTCACCTCCCAGGGTTCTAGGTCTTCCAGTTTATATTACGGCAGAGATTAGATCTGCATCTGTGATGACCAATCTTTCATCTTGTTGCTTTTCTCCCCTTTCATGTTATTTGCTTTTCTCAACAAAGGAAGCTTGCAACTTCAGGTCAAATTTCCTTCAGTAAAACTTTCCCCCAAGATAAAGTCCTTCCCAGAAGGCTGCTTGGAACAGGAATCTGAGAGCTTCCTTTTTCCTTTTGTTTGCTGGCAGAGTTTCCTGTTTGCCTTTATGGTTGAGCCAGCCTATGCCCCAATCACTGTGGACGGAAGGGACCCTCCAGGAGGCCTCTGCAAGACTCTTGTTGGAGATGCCTTACTACGAACTCACAAGCCAAATCTGAGAAGCTGCCTTCACTCCTCACCTTGCCTTCCCTCCTTTTGCATTTTTCAGTTTATATCACCAGACTGAGTATGGGTTCCACCACCAGGCAGTGAAATAGCCTCCTCCCTGATTCCGATCTACCTTCTCAGTACGTGCTGATCTGTGGTAGACAGAGTCTATATTAAGGGCGCTAAATGTGAGGGCAGGCTTCAAGAAGGCTGGCTTCGAAGCGGGCCAAGAGCTCCTTGTTAGGCAGCCAAACCACAGGCGACAATGTTTGAAGTTGTACCAAGTGTCTGGTCAAAGCAGAGATGGTAAGATTTAAAAAAAAAACCTGCCTTAGAAATTGGGAATTGGAAAAAGATAGAATTTATTCCATGCTGAGCAGCACATAGAGGAGATGAAGCTGGTCTAAAGGAAGGAAAAGTGTCTGGGAGGTGAGAGCCCAGCTAGTAGGAAACAGCTCCAGAGGGAAATGGCCAGGTGGAGGGGGGATGGAAGAAAGCTGGGCAGAGGTGTCCTAGAGGATTAAGGAGAGGAAGACGCTGGATTCACATGGCTGCAAAGAGGACTCTCAAGCTGGAACACAGAGAGTTGGCCTGGAGTGCACCAAGACAGAAGACTTGTTCGACAAAGGCCCGTACCAGGCAATAAGGCATACTGGATAAGACCATGGGGTTCTTGAGACAAATTGAGTTTAAGTCTCATCTCAGTAATTTATTAGCTAGTGAAGTTATGCAAATTGCTTATTCTGTGCCTCAGTTTTCTCAGTTTTGAAATGGGCTAATAATCGTGTCTACCTCTTGGGTTGTTGCAAGGATTAATTGAGATAGCGCGTCTCAAAGGGCCTAGCAGAGGACCTGACGCAGTACTTGATCAATAAATGTCGACTGGCGGCAGTAGCCAAGTGGTATCTCGAGGGGAGGTGTCTCAATGAGCTGTTGGTCTGGAAGAGGGTAGGGGTGTCCTGAACAAATAGCCAAGCTATGATTTTCCTCTTCATAGATGGTGTCCTGGAATTCCTTACAGGGCAGGAAAGGAGATTTCTACTCAAAACAGTTGGCTGATTGGTGTGATAATGAACCTGGGGTGGCCGCCTGAAAGGGGGTCACATTTAGAGTCTGGAGCGAAGAGTCACCTTTAACTCCCTGGGAGCCTCTGCAGGGAGAAGTGAAAATCAACTTTATTTCTGGATGATTCCTTCCTGGTGAGTTTTGCATTTGGAGAGCAGGAAGTTGGAGACACAGCATGGCATGGAGATGAAGGGAACGTGCTGGAACAGTGGTTCTTGGTCGGGAGTGTCCAGTAGAATCGCCTTGAGGCTTGCCGGGACACAGATGGCTCCACCTGACCCCCCAAATTTCTGACTCATCAGGTCTCTGATGAGTTCCCAGGAGGTGCTGATACTGCTGGTCTAGGGACCAGACAGTGAGAACCACGGCTACAGAGTCAGACAGACTTGGTTTTAAATTTTCATCATTAAGTAGTTTTATGACCTTAGGCAAGTTATACAACCTCTCTGATCTTCAGTTTTTTCATCTATAAATAGGACAATAATTGAAGACAAGTTAAAAAATATATACAAAGTACGTAGTACTCAAAAAATAGGAACTATGATGAGTAGAGGGTAGAGACTGAGCAGGAATGGGAGACTTCAGGATCTGAAAAAAACTGTAATTCAAAAAGTCACTGGCCTGGAGTGGTGGCTCACGCCTGTAATCCCAGCACTTTGAGAGGCCGAGGCGGGCGGATCACTTGAGGTGAGGAGTTCGAGACCAGCCTGGCCAACAGGTGAAACCCCGTCTCTACTAAAAATACAAAAATTAGCCGGGCATGGTAGTGCGTGCCTGTAATCCCAGCACTTTGAGAGGCCGAGGCAGGAGGATCACTTGAGGTGAGGAGTTCGAGACCAGCCTGGCCAACATGGTGAAACCCCGTCTCTACTAAAAATACAAAAATTAGCCGGGCATGGTGGTGCGTGCCTGTAATCCCAGCTACTTGGGAGGCTCAGGCATGAGAATCACTTGAACCCAGGAGGTAGAGGTTGCAGTGAGTCGAGATCGCACCACTGCACTCCAGCCTGGGCGACAGAGCGAGACTCTGTCTCAAAAAAACAAAACAAAAGAGCACAGAGAGGCCAGGCAGAGAAGCCAAGCTGCCGCTTCCCATTCTGCTCCCCTCTGCCCACATCATCAGTCACCAAGGTGGGTGGCGCTGAGAGTCTGTGTGGGGCAGAGGCACCCAAGGCAGCTTCCGAGAACCTGGCGTAAGGGAGGACTGGGCTATTTTGAGCAAAATAGGTATTTCTGGCTTTTTTTTTAGCTTAGTAACTCAAGGCAAAAATCATATCCCAGAACTATTTTAAAGGCAGAGGAAACCTCCACTGAGCTGTAGCCCCCTCCCACGCAGGGCTCTCAGGGCTGGATTTGGACTCCCAAGAACACAGTGTATCTGGGCCTCTGCTGGGCTCAGAATATTCTCCTGCAGCCCCATCTGTGGAAATGGAATCATGCTTCGAGGCTCTTTGCCTCAGTGAAGCTAGTGGCCCCACACAGGCTGGTTTAATTTTTAACTCATCATCTGTTTTTTTTTGCCCCTTAAGGTTGTAAGCACTGCAAAATCATGGTCTAGAACATATCTTTATATGCATTTTGTGATCTTTGGCAAAGGACTGACTGGCTCAATAAATGGTAAACAATAGAGGGAGAGAGTGAGGAAGGAAGGAATAAAGGATGGAAGAAAGGAAAAAGAAAGGGAGGAAAGGAGGAAAGGTGGGAGAGAAGGAAAGATAGAAGAAGAATGGAAGGAAGAAAAGATAAAGAAGGGATGGAGGCTGGGCGTGGTGGCTCATGCCTGTAATCCCAGCACTTTGGGAGGCCGAGGCAGGAGGATTACTTGGGGCCAGGAGTGCAAGACCAGCCTGGGCAACATGGCAAAACCCCATCTCTACTAAAAATACAAAGATTAGTCAGGCATGGTGGCACACACTTGTAATCCCAGCTACTTGGGAGGCTAAGGTGGGAGGATCCCTTGAGCTCAGAAGTTCAAGACCAGCCTGGGTAACAAAGTGAGACCTTGTGTCTGTACAATATTTTATTTTAAAATTAGCTAGGTGTGGTGGCACATGCCTGTAGTCCCAGCTACTTGCGAGGCTGAGGTTGGAGGATTCTTTGAGCCTGGGAGGTCAAGGCTGCAGTGAGCTATGATGGGGCCACTGTTTTCCAGCCCTGGTGACAGAGCAAGACTCTGTCTCAAAAAAAAAAAAAAAAAAAAAAGATGGAGGGAAGGAAGAGAAGGAGGAAGGATGGGAGGAAGGAAGGAAGAACACATGTCCTCAGCTTTCCTTTGGTAAGGCTTTCATTTCTCACATTTGGAAGAGCCGACTAGAGGGCACGCTCCTGCTTCTGCAGAGGTTACTCCCAGGGAACAAGCTCAAGGCCTGTGAGATGGCACAGCACACAGAGGAGCATCCCAGTCACCAAGCTCTGGAACAGGAGGGTGAAGGAGAATCAGAGGGAGTTTGAGAGGTGGCTTGAGCTTTCTTGCTGTGTAACCTGAGACCTGCCGGATCGCTTTCTCTACCCGATGCCTGCCCCCAGAAGGAAGTGATCTTTCTCCTCCGAACCCGAAAACCACTGCCTTTCTATGGACATGGTGTAAGGGAGGGTTGTGGGTGCTCTTGGGTGGCCCATGTGGGCAGAGCAGCTGACCACCACTCTGAGCGTCTTCTCCTTTTTTCCATCAGTAAAATCCACAGGTCAAATGAGATTCCCAAGTGCTTCCGCCCAGTCTCCAAGCCTCAGCTCATCTTGGTTTATGTGGTGTCAAAGGCCTCAGCAGGTCCACAAGTGGCAAGAGGCCTGACTGAACACATTCACCCATTACCCGTGTTCCGGGCCCTTCAGCTCTGTGGGTTTGGGCCCAGATGAGCTCTGAAATTTCATCCCCCTGTGAACGCAGTGCTGATCGGTGCCCCTCTTTGTTTCTGGCCCCCAACCCCTGTTTAGGAGCACCCACCTGTTTTCCATTTTCAGCTGTGTGCTTAGAAACGCCTTGACTCTTCTCACACCTGCCGGGTAAATGAGTTGTCTCCCGCTCCATCTTGCTGTTAGCCCCTTTGGTCTTCTGTTGAGCTCCCTAACCTTTGCAGGGCGGCTAGTGCCTCTGGAGATAAGGGATAGTCTCTAAATTCTCAGCGGGTATTATTAGTATTTGCATTCTAAAATAGAAGTTTCTAAAGGCAGGATCGATAATATTACCTTTTATTAATAGCTTCCACACTTAGTTCAGCCCCCTGAATACATCAGGTGTCCAGTAAATACAAATGTTCCTGCCTTCAATGAGGATTTACACATCTGAATTCATGTAAATAATTTAAAGAGTACTGGTACTTAACAACTTCCAACTTCATTTACTTTTTCCGTTTTCTTCCATGCAGGTTTATTTCTTTACCTTTTCGCTGTTCAAGGCTTTATTTCATTTCTTTCTTTTCCAAGAATAAGATAATATATTGAACTCATAGCTAGAGGTATATAAGTAACTTCCTGTTTAAATTTAGTTTTAGCCTGCATTCTTATCTGTTATAATTACAGCACTGAATTATTTTAAGAATCTACCTACAATGGGGAACTCTTCTCCCCCATGTTCCGCTTCAAACCATAAAGGAAGAAACTTCCACTAACATTGCCACTTTTTTGAGGAACTGCTGTGCTATGTGTTTGAGTTGGTTTGGGCTGTTGTAACAAAATAGCACGCTGTGTGGCTTAAACAACAGAAATGCATTTTCTCACAGTTCTGGAGGCTGGAAGTCCAGGGTCACGGTGTGGGCAGGGCTGGTTTCTCCTGTGGCTTGCAGATGATCACCTTCTAATGGTTTCCTCGCTTGGTCCTTTCTTCTGCGGCAGGTGGGAAGCGAGCTCTGGTGTCTCCTCCTCTTCCTACAAGGGCTCAAGTGGTCTGCCCTGGTTCTATCACATTAGGGTCCCATCGTCATGGCTTCATTTAACCTTCAGTCCCTCCATAAAGTCTCTATCTCCAAACACAGTCACACTGGAATTTAGGACTTCAACGTACTAACTTTTTTTTTTTGAGATGGAGTTTGTTTGGCTCTTGTTGCCCAGGCTGGAGTCAATGACGCGATCTCGGCTCACTGCAACCTCTACGTCCTGGGTTGAAGCGATTCTCCTACCTCAGCCTCCTGAGTAGCTGGGATTACAGATGTGCGCCACCATGACCAGCTAATTTTGTATTTTTGGTAGAGATGGGGTTTCTTCATGTTGATCAGGATGGTCTCGAACTCCCGACCTCAGGTGATCCGCCCACCTTGGCCTCCCAAAGTGCTGGGATTACAGGCGTGAGCCACAGCGCCTGTCCCAACATACGAACTTCTGAGGGACACAGTTCAGTTCCTAACACTTGGTTGCTGCTTTTTGTTGTTGTTGTTGTTGTTGTTGTTGTTTTGAGACAAGTTCTCCCTCTGTCGCCCAGGCTGGAGTGCAGTGGCATGGTCTTGGCTCACTGCAACCTCCGCCTCCTGGGTTCAAGTGATTCTCCTGCCTCAGCCTCCCAAGTACTTGGGGTTACAGATGGGCGTCACCACGCCTGGCTAATTTTTGTATTTTTAGTAGAGACAGGGTTTCGCTATGTTGGTCAGGCTGATCTCGAACTCCTGGGCTCAAGTGATCTTCCCCCCTTAGCCTCCCAAAGTGCTGGGATTACAGGCGTGAGCCACCACGCCAGGCCTTGGTTGCTCTTCTCTATAAGAGAAGGAGGAATTAATTGGATGGATGAGAGCTTGATACATGCATTGGGCCATATTTTTAGGGATTGGAGCATGATGTAAAGACAGGGTCTCCTGGTGCCCCACTTCCTGCTCCCTGGCCCTCTCTGTGGAGGCCACAGGATGATGCTGTGCTTCTGGCCACCCAGTGAGCAGACTTGGGCTGCCCTCGCCAAGCCCCTCCTCGGGTCTTCCTGCTTTTCAGCCTGGGTGGCCAGTGCTGCACGGCAGATCTGTCTGCCTGCAACTCTGAGAAGGAGTGGAGTGCCCCATTTTGGTCTAGGCCATGGTCTCCGATCAAACTTCATAAGAAAGCCAAGTTCTTTGAATGTGAGCTACTTAACTCCTGTATTTTAAACTGCACCCGCCCCCTGCATTCTAGCCTTTTCCATCCCTTTCCTCTGCTCCCTTGGTTTTCTCCGTGGCACTTTTTGTCTTCTGACATTTTTCCAGTTCATTCCTAAGAATTTTTAACATGCTTTCAAACAGCTTTCTGGAAAACATACACTGAGAGGTTTCAATGTTAATTCTATCAAGGAAGGTGGGGGCACATTTAATTTAGGAACAAAAGCTTTTTAGGTGCAGCCAGGGGAGAGTATATTAACTGTTTTCAAATATGTAAAGCATGGTGTTGCAGAAGCATTACAAACAGGCTCTGGAATTTTAGCTTATGGAAGCTGTGGAAGGGAATGGTGATGATAGGGAACATTTATTGAATCCTTCAACATGCCAGGCAGAATGCTAAGGGCTTTTTGTCAATTTTTTGTTCCTCGTGATATAGCTAACACCATTCACCCCATTTTACAGCATTTTCCTGCCTCAGCCTCCCGAGTAGCTGGGATTACAGGCACCTGCCTCCAAGCCCAGTTAATTTTTGTGTTTTTAGTAGAGACGGGGTTTCACCATGTTGGCCAGGCTGGTCTCAAACTCCTGACCTCAGATGATCCGCCTGCCTTGGCCTCCCAAAGTGCTGGGATTACAGGAAACTGAAGCCTGGTGAGGTGAAGTGGCTTGTTCAAGAGTCCACCTCAGGTCTGCCACATTCCAGGTCCCCTGCGCATGGCGCTAGGCTTAAGAAAAGAACATTCTAACAATCAGAGCTGGCCAGCCATGCAATGGCAATGATTACCATGTGGTCTCTTCTCCGCTCTGAGCCTGATCCAGCGGAGGCTGGGTGACCATCTGTTAGGATTGCTGCAGAAGGGAGATCGATTTAGACAACTTCTAAGTCTCTTTCCAACTGTAAGATCTTAGGAAAACTTGATGGGCAGCCCCATGGGAAAGGAATTACATTTGTTCTTTGTAGCTCTGTTCAACAGAGTAGCATTTCTCAGCCTTCTCCATCTAGAAATCCTCAGTGTCAGAGGCAAGTGAATAGATACTCCTTGGAGGTCTGGATAGAGCTGGCAATGGTTGCCCGGCGCAAAATTTTTTGTGCCAAATCTGAAAAAGAAATGATTTGAATTTTATATTATATACTAAAATATGCTTGTTTGTTTTAATAAAAAATATTTTAAATTGAAATGTAATTTTTTTTTTTTTTTTTTTTTTTTGGGACAGAGTCTCGCTCTGTTGCCTGGGCTGGAGTGCAGTGGCGTGATGTTGGCTCACCACAACCTCCACCTCCTGAGTTCAAGCGATTCTCCTGCCTCCGCCTCCCGAGTAGCTGGGATTACTGGTGCCCACCACCAAGCCCGGCTCATTTTTGTATTTTTTAGTAGAGACGGGGTTTCGCCATGTTGGCCAGACTGGCCTCGAACTCCTGACCTCAGGTGATCTGCCCGCCTCAGCCTCCCGGTGCTGGGATTACAGGCGTGAGCCACCATGCCCAGCCTGAAACATATTTTAAAAAGCACAGCCATTCAATGCAAAGCTTAAATTCTGTTTCCCTAATAAATCTTCATTTTAATTTGGTTCACAAGGAAAACATACCTTATTTATTTTATGGGTTTATTGATACCCAGTACATCACCTAGAGTCTCTGGGGGAACATTTCTCCAAGTATGGGAACCAAAGCAGCAGTGTTAAGACCAGTGGGGAGAAGTTATAGAGGCAGATCAGATTTTATCCCAGTTCAAGAGGGATCTTTCTAAGAGCTGCCATTGTCCAAGAGTGGAATGAGTTCTCCTTAAAAGTAGCCAGTATTACTACTAAAAAATTTCCAAGCACAGATGGGTCATGGGTGGAGGGAAGCTGCCAGTAAATTATACTTTGGGAACAATGGTGCCAGAGCAAATTCACAGCCATGATTAAAGGAACAGGCAAAACCCATGCTAACCACCACTTGAAGAAGATTGCACTTATACGAAAGCCATCACTGGAGTATTAAGAGCCGACGTGTCCTCACGATGTGCCAAGCCCTTTAACCAAAGCTTTGATGTGCCATTTAGTTGTTGGAGTGACCCATATTGTCATCAATCCCATTTTCCAGGTGAAGAAATAGAGGCTCAAGGACATTAAACAAATGCACCAAAGTGTCACAGCTGCCAGGAGCGGAGCTGGGCTTTGACCCTAGGCTGTTGGAGTTGGGTTGGGACTGCCTCTCCCTCCCAGTGCCTTCCCTGACCTTTCTGTCCTCACCCCCTCCCCATGATGCCACTGCCTTTGTTCTCAGCACTGGCCTAGAAGGGATCTTGTATGAGGGAGGAGGACAGGTGGTGGTGGGTGGTCAGGACACCTGGACTCTGGTTCACACCCTGCCACTAACCAGGTGACCTTGGGAGGGCCGCTTACCTTCCTGTTTGTTTACGTGCTGATTCGTTGTTTCTGAATCTGCCACGTGGGCCATTTCTTCCTAAAACTCAAGGAAACTGTGCCACATCATGAAGGAGTCCCACTCAGCCACCAGTAGGACAGAACTGTAGTAAAAACAAAGTAGAACAAAGTAAACAACCAAGAAAAGAAAACCAACAAAAAGCAAAGCACCTACTGGGAAATGCCTCTCTCTCCTGGGGATTTACTTTCCTGGCAGATCTCCCAGGCGTGAGACTCAGTACAAAGTGTGTCTTTCGCTGGACCAGGGAATGTCTATTAAGGGGTGCTCTCATTGTGGCGCCCACCACCAACATTGTAATAGGTTTTATTGGACTCTTCCTACTCACTGTGTATTTACACCTTCACAAAAATACAGATAATCATGCCCAGATGGCTGTTTGGTTTCCAGTTGAAATGACCATGTGATGTGATGTGTCGATGTGGGCCAGAGGTTTCAGCTGTGAATCATTTCTGGGTTTCCTGCTGTTATGGTGAGGTGGTGAGGCCTCGTCGGGTTTCCCAGGGAGTCTCTGTGCTAACGCTTCCCCCTCCAGAAACAATGAGGATAAAAGAAAGCTCCCTACCAGGAAGCCACGCTTACCACCGAGAGCTTTATCTTATAGCTCAGGGTGGGCGAGGCGAGTGTCAAGGATTTCTTTCCAAGATGCTTCTAAATCACAAGAGGATCTTAGGGGAGTTGAACCACTGTAAGAGTCTCACCCTTCATCTCCGTTTCATTTTTAGAAGAGACTCTCCTCCACGTGAAAGGCAAATGCTCTAAGACTTGGTATTGTCACATATGCTGGAAAACTTGCCTGAGTGTCCTGAGGGTCTCACAGGCTTTTCATTTTGTAGATTGCAAGAGAAGGCATTCTTTCAATTGGCTTAGCCAGACTGCAACCAGCTCAGAAGAAATGGTCTGTTCCCTTATTCATTCCACAAGCATGCCTTGAGTGCCTGCTAGGTGGGGCTATACAGATAAAGACACAGTTCCTTCAAGGAGCTCACAAGATGGCTAAGAAGTGCCTTCCGTAAACCTGGCAATATACGGACACAAGTGCAATATCAGAGGTGGATTCAAGGAGCGATAGAGGGAGAAACTGATTGTCTTGGGTAGGATGACAAGAGAAGAAGGACATTCCAGGAAAAGAGCACAAAGAAAGGAAGGACAGAGAGATCCAAAGAGCAGCCACCTGGGAGGAGTTCAGTGTGGCCAGCGCAGAAGGCGAATTTATAGGTCAGGAGAGTATTGGGGGCTGGAAAACTAGATTGGGTGGATTATGAAGGGATTTGCCAACCCGACTCAAAGAGGTGCGAATGAAGGCAGTGAAGAGGCAGGAGGCTGAAGGCAGGTCCAGTGTATTGAGGGGCCCAGAAGGGTTAACATGGGAGAAAATGAATATTAGTTTATGAAGGAAATATTAGTATTAATAGCAGCAAACATTATTGAATACTTTCTATGTGCGTAGTAATGTGGCTAGGTGCTGCATTCACATTTAATAAAGTTACTCAAGGAGATGGGTCCTGTAATTTTTTTTTTTTTTTTGAGACAGAGTCTCACACTGTCTCTAGGCTGCAGTGCAGTGGCGCGATCTTGACTCATGCAATCTCCGCCTCCCAGGTTCAAGCAATTCTCTGCCTCAGCCTCCTGAGTAGCTGAGATTACAAGCACGCACGACCACGCCCAGCTAATTTTTGTATTTTTAGTAGAGACGAGGTTTCACCGTGTTGGCCAGGATGGTCTCGATCTCTTGACCTTGTCAACCACCTGCCTCAGCCTCCCAAAGTGCTGGGATTACAAGAGTGAGCCACCACACCCAGCCAATTTTCATTTATTTTACAGATGAAGAGACTGAGACTTATGGAGGTAACATAAATAAGCCACTCAAAGTCCCATAGATAGGAAGAAGACAGCAGCCGGCTCAAACCTTTCTCCCTTGGTTGTCTTATCCAAGGGAGAAAGAAGACAAGAAATGTAAAAAAAAGGAAAAGAAAGTCAATTTACTTGCCTTGAGTTATTTCTCTGACCATTTAATTATACAGCACCCATTTAAAAATATTTTATTTATCCTGGCCAACGCTTTTTCCCCCAAAATCTTTGGTAGAAAGTTTTGCCTTTGCTTTTATCTTTTATTTATTTCCCTCTCTCTGCAATCTTTACTACATGTACACAGTTCATTTTGAAAATCTTTTTAGGTTGCACTCGTATGAAAAGCATAATACAAAATGAAAATTCGTCTATATACAAACCGGGCAAACAGCATCTATTTGCAGTTTTCTCTGCACAGGTAGTTTGTTTCTCAATGCTGAGCTTTGGAGAGGATATTCAGAGTGTCTGTTTTTCCACATTTTCTGAGCAGTACACTGAAGTTTTTAGAATGTGTGCATATCCACTGATATTTCGGCATCAACTGAGATGCAAAGTAATTGAATAGGACAAAAAATAAAAAAGGAGAGAAATGGTTTACAAAACCACCGTAAGCCTGACTTTTGTATTTATGGGATTTATAGAGTTATCTATAGTTACGCTTTTCATATGAGTGGGCAGGGAGCAAGGCTGGGATCAGCATATGGATGAACAATAAAGGTATCCTTTTGTAGGTGAGGAGCTCTGAGAACCACGTATCCTCGATCCCTGAGCTCTGATTTCTTTCCCTAATGGGGATCTAAACATTCATTCACAGACCCTTATGGTAACTCCAACAGAGGTGTGTTTTTAGGGGCGGAGTGGGTGGAGTGAAAAGCTCTTCTTGGCCACACTGGATCTCTGTCATCCTAGCAGCTGGTGAGGTGAGTGGATGCCGAGAGTCATCCACAGGCAGGGAGACCTGGCCAGTGGCTCTTCCCCTTCTCCCACATGACGGTGTTCGCAAGGGAAGGAAAGGCTCAATGTGATGTTCATGTATCTCCTTAGGACTTGTCAGAAAGGACTTCTAGATGGGGCATCTGTCTATGTGCAGTATTCTTCAGAGTCTCATAGTGGCAGAGGCTGCAGAATTGCCAGCACCTCCCAAGGTGGGCCAGTTCACCAGGTGCTTGGTCCCATGTGCTAACGTTGAGGACAGACAAGCTGAGGAAGGTGCTCTCAAGCTACCAGGGCACACAGAAGCCACCACCGGGAACTGAGACATGATGCTTCTCTTGGCCACTCATGAAGCAAAGTCCTAATTCTAGGCTGGAAGGATTTTTTGCTACGATACCCAAGTTTCTTGCTAGGGAAGTCTAACTGGAGTGAGTTGAGAGAGTTTGGGAGAAAACTAGGAGACCGCAAGTGTGGACAACACTTGCAGGGAGTTGTATTGCAAGAAAGGTGAAGAGTACAACAGAGAGGGCAGTACATGGTTGGCAAAGTTCATGGAAGGTTTTTGTTTTTAAGATGGGAGAAATACTAGCCATTGGGATGTATGAGTTAGGCAGCATGGGTCATTATGGCTCTATCGAAAAAGAGGATGTCAAGTGAAAAGAGCAAGTGCAGACTAGAACATACAATATGATATAATTTATGTAGAAAGAAAAACTCCATTTCTTTATGCGTACATATGTAGTGAGTATCTTTTAAAGGTCTTCATGGCATGGTTACCATTAGCCTCAGGCCAGTGGCTGCCTGCTGGAGTGGAGGGAGGTGACTGGGATCAGGGAGGGATGCTCCAACAGAAGTACTTGCATCTCAATACTTTTTGTTTTCTGTTTGTTTGTTTGTTTTTTTTACAAAAAAATTGGAACAAAATATGGTAAATTATTGTGTTAGCTAGATCGTGGCTACATAGATATTTATTATTTCCTACACTTCTCTCTTTACGTTGAAATACTTATAATGTAAAACAAACAACACACAAAAATGTCACCATCATCATCATCAACATCAACAATAAAAAAATTCTCTACTGCTTTGGAGATTTCAAATATAGATCTACCAGAACATATGAGGCATTGGCTGTGATTTTTCAAGGTCTTTTTTTTCCAGCCTGATGCTGTGAAAACAAAATTGCTTCAAGGCAAGCATGTTGAGTGAAAGGATGTGTTAATTAGTTAATGCCCTGCTTTTTGCCACCTCTCTTCCCACCCCCAGGGAGTGTTCTGGCAGGTGGGGGTGACTGTGAGAGGAAGATAGGTAAGTTTGGATGATGGTTCATGTCAGTAGCATATACTTGCACCTTGTATTTGGAGCAATGTTGACACATTTGCTCAGATACTTCTGGAGAGAAGTTAAGGTTGTGGGCGATACCTGGATGGAGACACATGACTGGAAATTAGAAAAATGTGAAGTTTATCATTGTGGGTTTTATTTTTCCCTTAATAATCACTGAGAAGCAGGCATAACTGTCTTTTTCTTGATGTGCACAGCTACTTATATTGGCCTTTGCCGGGTGTTCTCTGCTGTCTGTGTATGTTGAAAACTGCAATGACTAGAAGGTTTTGTGCTGTAAGGAAGGACAGAGGAGGGGGGCAGGAAAAGGGGCAACTGGAGAAAGCCATTTATAATTTGTCAAGATACGAGTCTAAATATCTTACCTTAAAAATGTCAGAAAACCAGCTAAAGGACCTCTCAGAGAGGAAGGTCTAGAAGAGATAGAGCAGACACCCTTTCCTTTTATTTTGGCTGCCCATATTTTTTGAAGACAGAATGCAAGTGCATTATAGCTGATGGATCAGTGGAAGAAAGCGCTAAAGAAGCTGGTTTCATTTCAGTATATGGCAGTTTTTTTTCCCCCAAATAATTGAGTGTGTGTCAGAGCCAGGGGCAGCCAACTCTGAGGACGTTTGTACAGATCAAGCTGAGTGGCTTCCTGTCCATGAGGCCATGGGTGGTTTCAGGTTTGCATCAGGAAGGGAGGTTGCATGAGGTCTAATTTCAAGGGTAGACTGATTCTTTGAATGGCAGGGTCTCTTCCTACTGTCTTCATAGCATTATCTCCTCTCCCTGCCATTCTATAGGCACCAAGATAGGAGAGCCTTCTCCCTGAGGGTACAGACTACGAATATCCCAGTCTCCCTGCCATGATACTCAGGGATATTGTGCACATGCAGACAGATCGGCTACAAATGTACTTGAATTTTAGGAGAACACTGCAGATTCAGGGAGATGTTACTGGGTGTTCATTCCTGGATATTGTGAGAAAATTCCCTGCAGTTCTCCTCTAAACAACTTGAGAAAACTGAGAAAGACAGAAAAAGTCACAGTGAGGATAATGACACAGCGTCAGAAATTGACCTTTTAGGGTTTGGCTTGATTCTTTCTGATAGGTACAAGAGTTTAGAGCTGGGCGAATAAATCCACTTGCTTATCTGTTACATCTGATCTGGTTGTTGCAAGAACTGAGATAAAAGCCCAACTCTTCACGACCCGTGTCATCTGGAGTTCAGCAGCTGCCACCGACAGTCAAGCACATAGTCCTGGCCGGAGTTCACCACAGGAGGTTCGAGTGTTTGCTTGAGGACTGCTCAGGATGGAGACCTTTGGAAAGACACCAGCCAGATGTCCAGGCATGCTCAGAGGGGTGGACAGCTGCTGCCTTGTTATCCTGTGATGTGAAGTGGCATTCCAGACCCTTGAGGCTCAGTAGTCAGGACACAGTCATTCAGATATGGTGTTCAGCCAGCAGAGACAGGGCAGGGTCACAGAGAGGACCTGGGGTAGCAGCACCTGGGGTAGCTCCAGTGTAGCGAAACACTTGAGGATTTCTAGCAAAGGTTTTAGAAATTCTTCCTTTCCTCCCTGGCTCTTTGTTAATGTGCTATATAAATCCGTGCCCAAGAAGGAATGGAAAGAAGGAGCTGGTATGGAAAGATGCCTGGCAGCCATTCTCCGTTGTGGCCCTTCACCTTCTGTAACTCCACTCAGCACTCAAGGCAGGAGCATGTGAGAGAATTTACTTCTTCCTGCAAAGGGGTAGTTTGGAATATTCAAATATAGTATTTAATGGAGCCTCTCACAGATTGCTGTAGAAAACTATCCTGGGTTTGATTAGCAGAAACATAGGGATAATAAAAGCTAACAGTTACTTAGCATACTTTTCAAAGCATTTTTGGACAATCTCTCACCTGCACCTCTCTGTTCAACAGTATTCTTATTTACAAATGATGAAACTGACTCAGCAGGTGAGCGGCTTACAGAGGTAGTGGGCCCTAGTGATGGTGAGACCAGGACTGGACCCAGGTTCCTGCCTTCAAGTCCCATCTGTCCATTTCCATGCCAGCCTGCCTGCTGTCCACTTGTTTTTGGGCACTCCAGTCTGGTAGGGGCTGCTTGGGTGGTAGCAGCATCTCTGGACATCCCAAGAGGTCGTGATTGGCCCTGCAAGGCCTCCAGCACTGGGCACCACACATATGATGCTCACCTCGTAGTCACTCCCAGGAACGGGGCTTCGTCTCTCATTTATACCTGGTTTCTCCATACCTTGAACAAATGCACTCAACAAATACTTGCTGAATTAATTTGTTGCGCTATTATTTCTCCTAGTAGATTGTAAGAAAAATGGACTGCACTATAGTCAATGCTGCACCTGCCATATGAACTATGGAGGGATTTTTGTTTTGTTTTGTTTTTTGAGGCAGAGTCTCACTCTGTTGTTTAGGCTGGAGTGCAGTGGCATGATCTGGGCTCCCTGCAACCTCTGCCTCCCAGGTTCAAGCAATTCTCCTGCCTCAGCCTCCCAAGTAGCTGGGATTACAGACGCCCGCCACCACACCCAGTTAATTTTGTATTTTTAGTGGAGGTGGGTTTTCACCATGTTAGCCAGGCTGGTCTCGAACTCCTGACCCCAGGTGATCCGCCCACCTCGGCCTCCCAAAGTGCTGGGATTACAGGCATGAGCCACCGCGTCTGGCCTGGGAGGAATTATTATAATGAATGTTTTGATTGTTCTTAAGAGATAAATAAGCTTCAGATCCTGGCTTTATGCATTAGAAGTCGAGCTGGTTACTTAAGTCCCTCTGAACCTCAGTTCTGCTCAATGATCCTCCTGCCTCAGCCTCCTGAGTAGCAGGGACTGCAGGTGCACACCACCATGCCTGACTAATTTTGAAATATTTTTAGAGATGGGTTCATGCTATGTTACCCAGGCTAGCCTTGAACTCCTGGCCTTAAGTGATCCTCCTGCCTAGGTCTTCCAAAAATACTGGGATTATAAATATGAGCCACCGTGCCTGGCCTGAATGTTATTTTTATTCTGTGTAAAATGAGGAACACAGGAGTGTGTGGATTAAAAGAGATTATGTACCTTGAGTGCTTAGCCTTTATACATTGAAGAGTTTTGCTTCCCATCGTAAACTCAAATCGCATGGACTGCATGGCCGATCACTACAGAGGAAGAGCAGGGGAAGAGCAAGCCACAGCCTCCTCCTTATATGTTTGGGGAGCCAGAGCATTCTTGCCGTTTATCTCTCATTAAGTGTCCAGGTTCTCTTGCACATGACATGCTCTGAAAAGGTCGGGCATAATAGTCTTTCCTGCGCATGGTCACACCCCACAGTATAAATTGGTGGGTGTATGAATTCCATAGACACTCCCCCAGCAAAATAATTATCATTTAGTGGTCCATTTTTTGAGTGGACTGTCTTATTAACATACCTGGGAAGTATCAAATGGTATTTGATAACTAAGGGAATTTGTTTACCTTGCACAATGTATTTAAGTTAAACCATATGAAATTCCACTGTTAATTTCATTTGGTCCAACCCCAATACCACTGATTGTCTTCTCCGCTGTTTCTGTATCCTCATTCACTCAACCCATCCCAACCCTTAAGCTGTTTGAACCCAGTTACCTTTAATTCTGACTTTTGAGTTATAATTAATTGCATTTGCTGTCTGCCTTCATAATTATTAAATATTTTCAAAATTATCTTGTTTAATCCTCAGGAGATGAGCCAATGATTAAGCAGTATTATCCCCATTTTATAGATGCAGAAAGGGAAGCTTGTGCAGGTTAAGTAAGTTTGCACAAGGTTACAGCCAAAAAGGAGCCAAGCCATTGAACAAAGGTGTTCTCATTCCCAAGTTCTGACTTTTTCCGTTGTGCTCCAGCTGTCCCCTCTTATCTCATCAAAGTCATCCTCATCAGCTACTATATAAGGGCATTTGCCTAGTAAGTCTTCATCTATTTCTCTTTATTTCTGTTCCTTCTGGTTTCCACTCCTAGCTGTCCCTGGCTGTTCCAGCCATTTGCACTCCCAAGACCAGCTTTAGCCGATTTACCTTGTTATATCCCAAAAAGGAAGAAGCCTTGGTGATTGGTTCTGGTTCTCTACCTATTTTCCCAGCTTTTAGCCCAGACGTCTTTGCCATAATCATGACTATTATTTCAGAACTTGGAAGACACTCTTCAGTTACCTGCATTTCCTCTGGCATAGCTGACAGACCATCCGTATGGGTAGAGTGCTCTTCGCCTTAATTGTAATAAAAATTTTAATTATTCATCAGTACAGTAGCTGTTAGACAAATGCCCAATTATTATTCATCCATAGCTAAGTAACCTCCTGCTCTTTTTTGGAACAGTGACAAGCGCAGCCCTGCCAGAACTGGCAGAGGGCACAGATCAAAGAGTGCTTTGTGCCTTGCTTTTACCAGGAAAGAGAAGGAGAGCCAGAGCTTCCTGCTGGTGCCCCAGCCTCCTCCCTCACCTGTGCCCCAGTGCAGCTCCAAGCCCAACAGCCCCAAGTCAGGAAAGCTGGGAGCGGGGGAGACTTGGAGTCCCCGCCAGCAGGCTGCAGCTGTGGGGCACTGGGCACGGCCAGGTCACCTGGCAGAGGCTCTCTGGGTGGAACAGCTGCAGGGGGCTTGTTGCCAAAGAAGTGACAAAATTGCAAACGAGGGTATGGAGAGTGGCTTTTGCTTAGACATACACTGTGGCTGATTTTCCTTCACAATAGGTGGCACCTCCCTGCCCTTCCCCTGCAGGCCCAGGTGACCAGGCTGGCAATGTCGTGAAGGAGGACGTCTCCTCAGGTGGCAGCCCTTCCCTCCCTGGTTCTGGTTTCTCCTCCCAGTGACTCTTGCTTGTGAAACTCTCCTCCAGCTCACCAAAGCATCAGAACCTTTAGGCTGACCCAGATCTCAGGGGCGGGGGCTTTTCCTGGCTGGACAGCTTTCCTGGTTTCCACTGTTTGCTACGTTTTCCTCTCAAAACTTACCAGGAGGCAGCTCTTGGCCAGAGAGACTCGTGCCCTCTGCCTACTCTCCAGAGAGCCTTTCTTTCTGCACATTCTAAGAGGCACCCAGGCTTTGCCATATCCCCTCTCATCTTCCATCCTGAGACCTTGTGGAACTTGCTGCTGGCGGCTTCCACGTGGAACCTCAGCCCTTCCCCAGAATGGGTCTCTATAGGGCAGCCGCTGCTGCCTGCTGCAGACCCCAGGGGTCTGTGCCTGTGGGACTCTCACGTCACTGCACTCAGCCTATCCAAACCACTCTGCTGCCACCTCCTTGTCCTTTCTGCAACACACCTTTCTCCTGAGGAGCACACCCGTGTCACTTTCTCGCCTCAGGGTTCCCATCCTCCCTTTCTCGGTCATGTCACCTCCCTCCCCTTTAACCTGCCATGGCTTTCCACCTTCAGCTGTAAAAGCTGAAGTCTTTACAATGTGCCTACATGGTTGGCCCCCCAGTTACACTCCAGTGAATACAAATTCTGCTTTCCTCCTCCTCCCTCTCTCTTCGGCAGCTCCACAGGTAAAACCTGATCCTGCCTCAGGGCCTTTGCACTTGCTGCTCTCAGACTTGGAAACTCTTCACACAGATATTCACTGTCTTACTCCTTCATCTTCCGTGTTCATTCTATACAGAGTAATGTCCAGCTGCTCCTCACCCCACTAACCTAATCTTTTTATAGCCTTGTTACCTCAATATATCATTTATTTATTTTTTGTTTACTGTCCACCTCCCTCTAGTAGAAGCTAAGCTTCATGAGAGTAGAGACTTTGTTTTTGTTTACAGATAGTGGAGTGCTGTGGACTGAATTGTGTCCCTCCCCTCCCCAATCACGCATCGAAGCCCAGTGAGGAGCTCCTCAGCTGGCACCACCATTTCTGACACCTCCAGAGCTGACTGCCTGGGAAGAAACAGAGGCACCCAGGGCCTCTTGGCCTCTTGGTGCCTCTTCAAAGTCAAAGAACATGTGTGGTGGGAATGAGATGACGGGGAGTCAGAAGGATGGGAGCTGTGGTCACAGCATGAAGCACAGGGGTCTAAGAGTTCTGGGGGGAGGCTCAGGATGGGGATAACAGGTTGGGTTGCCCAATGTGATGGTGTTTGGAGAGGGGGTCTTTAGGAGGTGATTAGGTTCAGATGAGGTCGTAAGAGTAGGACCCTCATGGTGGGATTAGTGTCCTTATAAGAAGAGACACCAGAGAGCTCATACGTGCTCTCTCTCTCTGCCCCCACCTCAGGCGAGGACACAGTGAGAAGGTGGCCATCACCAGACCCCAGCCATGCTGGCTGACACCCTGATCTCCGGCTTCCAGACTCCAGAACTGACATGGTTTGGATCTGTCTCCCCACCCAAATGTCATGTAGAATTGCAATTCCCAATGTTGGAGGTGGGCCTGGTGGGAGGTGACTGGATCATAGGGGCGGGTTCTCATGAATGGTTTAACACTACCCCGCTTCGGTACTGTCGTTGGGATAGTGAGGGAGTTCTCGTCAGATCTGGTTGTTTAAAAGTGTGCAGCTCCTCCTCCTCCTCCTCCTCCTTCTTCTTCTTCTTCTCTCTCTCTCTCTCTCTCTTGCTCCTGCTCCCTCCAGGTGAGACCTGTCGCTCCTGCTTTGCCTTCCGCCGCGGTTGGAAGCTTCCTAAAGCCTCCCCGGAAGCAGAAGCCGCTATGCTTCCTGTACAGCCTGCAGAACCGTGAGCCAATTAAACCTCTTTTCTTATAAATTACCCAGTCTCAGGTATTCCTTTAAAGCAGTGCGAGAATGGACTCATACAAGAACTATGAAAAACAAATTCCTATTGTTTAAGCCATGGTATTTCGTTATGGCAGCCTGAGCCAACTAAGACATGGAGGTTCATTATTTGTTTAAATAAATAAAGATTTGCTTAAATGAACAAACTGATGTTCCAGGTAGCAAGGGGCCAGGAGAGGAAAGCTAGACTGTTGTGGTTGTTGCTTGTTTGCTCCCATGGCTACTTCTACCCGTGTGTGAAGTCGTCTGAGGCTGTTACCACCTGGCTCTACCTCCTCTCGTTGTCACCTACTGTCTCCTTGTGATTCTCCCACTGAGGCTTAATTCTTCATTTTCTTCCACTCAATTTTTAATACCCCCATAGATGAGCTGCCTCTCAAACTGCTTCCTCAGTTTCAAGATCTTATCGCCACTGCACTCCACCCTCCCACAGGACTTGCTATCCCACGCTGAGGATCCCCCCAGAAGTCTTACATCCCGTGCTTCATGCTGTGACCACAGCACCCATCCTTCTGACTCCCCATCATCTGGTTCTCACCACACTTGCTGTTTGACCTTGAAGAGACTCCAAGAGGCCAAGAGGCCCTGGTTCCTTCTGTTTCCTCCCAGGCAGTCAGCTCTGGAGTTGTCACAAATGGTGGTGCCAGTTGAGGAGTCAGGGAGGGGCTGAAACCCAACCTGCACTTTGCTCAGCAAGCTGTGCACTGGGGCAGGGTAATGTCCCCCAAAGAAGGAACACGTTTCTCTTCGTATAAAGAACAGACCTTGCCAAGTCATGTGCCTGCAGGATTGCATATGCCTAGCAGGATATTTTAACATAGAAACAGCACGTACCCTAGCAGCAGCCTTGCTATCCCCCATAGTGCAGTAGGCCCCAACAAGGCACCAGGAACTGGTTTCCTAGAAGATAATTTTTCCATGAACCAATGGCAGGTGGAAGGGGCATAACTTTGGGATGAAACTGTTCTACCTCAGATCATCAGGCATTAGCTTCTCATAAGGAGCTCACAGCCTAGATCCCTCACATGTGCAGTTCACAATAGGGTTCATGCTCCTATGAGAATCTGATGTCCCCTGCTGATCTGACAGGAGGCAGAGCTCAGGTGGTAATGCTTACTCACCTGCCACTCACCTCCTGCTGTGCAGCCTGGTTCCTAACAGGCCATGGTCTCGTACCAGTCCACAGCGCAGGGATTGGGGACCCCTGCTGTAGTGACTGGCTGCCCCAAACCTCCTGAACTCTTTCTACACTTTGATGGTTTTTCATAGTGTAAACACCAACCTCCCAACAGGGGTGCAAGGGGGAAGGGAGATGAAATACACACAAACACACACACACACACACACACACACACACACACACACACACACACACACGCTGGTCCCCCTTGCCCCCTTGCTGCCAGGGGCAGATGTGTGATTTAGGTGTCACCAACCCTAATGCTTCTGTGTCAGGCTTTGACTCAAAACTGAGTTCTCCAGGGAAGGCAGAGCAGAGGCCTCTGTTTTCCAGGAGGATGGTGGCCGTGGGGTTTTGGTTTTCTCGCGGGCAGCTGTGGTGGCCGGTCCCCAAGTGAAAGCTTCGTGATGATGGTGGAGGCTCAGCTCCTTTGATGGGCCGGCTCCACCGTGTGTGGTGGAGAGTCATTCCTGGAAGCTCAGCCAAGAGTCTGTTTCTTTGCACCTCTCAGGGATTTTTTTGAGCTATCTATATCACTTTCTGCTAAACTAGCTGGAGCAGATCCTGCTCCCTCTAACGAGAATGCTGGCTAACAGAAGCACCCTCCTCGCCTCCCTCCCTTCCCTTCCCAGTCCAAGTCCTGTGATCATCTGAGCTACTCTCCCCTCAACACCCTTGATATCTTTGCCTCCCTGCACCCATCCTTCCTCTGCACCCACTCAACAAAATACCTACCCCTACTCTCCTATCCTTTCACACCTGGTCAGCTAAGCAGTTTTTTGGGGGAAATGCCATGCACGCTGCCACCATTTGTGTCTCAGCCTCAACTGGGTTTTTCGATGCCCAATACCAGCAACCTTTTATCTTCTTAGTACATCCCTTTTCTATTCTCTTCAACAACTTAAAAACCTTTGCCATTCCCCATACATGGCCTTCTGCACTCTGAGCAGACAGCCCTTTGACTCCCTGCTCTGCTCACCCCATGCTCCTGGAACCCCCTCACCCATTTCCCCTGCCAATCAATATGCATCCTTTGTGCACTTCCTCCAGGGTCAGAGCCCAGAGCGTCCCCTCTCCTACTTAAAGGCAACCTCATCGTGCTGCCTCTGGTCCTGTCATCTCCCAACCTGTTTGGCTCCTACGTCCGGCATTACCATTTGCTCCTGCATCTTCTGCGATTTTTTCTCTTGTCAAAAAATAACTCAAAAACATCTAGTTAGTCTGCATGTTGGTTAATTATTTTGTATGCAAATTGTTTCCTCATATGTGAGGGGATCGGCTCTGAAGTCTAGTTAAGGATTTATAAAAATAAATGGAGGTTGAGGGAAAACTGCAGTGTACACACAATCAATCTTATCTATGCTTTCTGGGGGTGGGTAGGGGGTGGCAGGTAAACTGTTTAGTGGCAGCTAGCAAAGACGGCCAGTCTGGGCCTCCTGTCCTTGAGCAGGTTAAAAACGGATATCAAAGAATGATTTCAGTGGTTTATAGATTCTTGGGAAAACTTTGGGAGTTTGATTGAGGGGCTCATATTCCGGGCTCTCCCTGTAATGTCTACCAATGTTCTTCCATCAGTGCCTTGACTTCCATTAGGATTTCTCAATGTTGAGCCTCTCATCATGCTCAAATAATTACCATCCTCAATAAATTATTCTCAGCCATGTGAGGTGTCATCTGACTGTAATCTCAGCACTTTGGGAAGCCGAGCTGGGTGGATCGATTGAGCCCAGGAGTTCCAGACTAGCCTGGGAGACATGGAAAAACTCCATCTCTGCAAAAAATACAAAAATTAGCCAGTCGTAGTAGTGCATACCTGTAGTCCCAGCTACTTGGGAGGCTGAGGTGGGAGGATCAATTGAGCCTGGGGAGATAGAGGCTACAGTGAGCCAGGATTGTGCCACTGCACTCCAGCCTGGGCAACAAAGTGAGACTCTATCTCAAAAAAAAAAAAAAAAAAAAAAAAATTATCCTCTGACCCTTCCCTGCCAGCAACCCTCCATTTTCTTATTCAAACATCTCTGAAAACTCTTCTCCATTCCCTCTGCTTCCTCACCTCCCTTTTGCTCCTTATTCCATGTGGGGCTGTCTTCTGAACCCTATCATTCTACCAAGGCTCTCATGAGAATGTCACTCATGACCTATGTACCAAACCCAGGGGATATTTTTTAGCTCTCTTCTTCCTGGATTTTTCTGCTGCCTTTGACACTTTGGGGCTCCTGAGATACCCCTCAGTCCTAGTTCTTCTTCATGTACATCTGCGATCATTGAAAAGCTATCTCATCCGTGGGCTTCCTTTCTTCACACCACAGCCTTAGATGTTGGCACTCCCCAGGGTTTTTCTTGGCCAGTTCTCTTCTCTCTGGACTCCCAGAATCATCAACTGTCATTTTTACAGCTAATGACTATGTGCTAGTGATTCCCAAACCTGCCAACTATTGCTAGAAAATTACACAGAAGAAAATTACAGTCAAGTGATGGGGAGAGGATTTGTTTTTTGCTAAGACAGAAATACGAACGCTTCACTGAACCCTTGCCATTTCTTATTCACCTTTTGCTGGGAGTTACCTGGATGTTTATGAGGAGGTGATAAGGTTTGCTAAGGTGACAGTGGAGCACGACTTCGCCCGGATCACTCCTTCTTCACATTGAAGACTGAGAAGTGGCTGTCTTTTGGTTCACTCCATCCATCTGTTCTCCCATGAGCTCGTCTGTCAATATTGACACTAGTTAGGCACATTGCAGGCAGGGGGTAATACACTCTGCCCCACGAGCACCACCGTTACTCAGATAGGCTGACTGGGCTTGGGAATGAATGGTAGTGACCTCTTATGTCCATAATCTACCCCATCCAGCCACTTATGAGCCATTTTTCTGCTATTTAAGCATAATTAGCCTGCCTTGTTGCGTAGATCAGGTAAAAAGACCTCTTGAGGGGCTGCTGTTGCAGTTTGCAATTTTTGTATCCAGAATTTGTCCTGGGAGCACTGGTAGAATTCCATGGAGGTAGCTAGAGGGATGTAATGCTTTCAGAATGGTCTCTTCCTAAGGCACAACCCCTTCCTGAGAGACATCCCTGCAAACCACGTCCCCTGCAGCATGATTTGCCTCTACCATACATCTGGGCTTTCAATCACCCTTTGGCTCAACATTTTTTTTTTTGAAATGGAGTCTCGCTCTGTCATCCAGGCTGGAGTGCAGCGGCACAATCTCGGCTCACTGCAAGCTCCGCCTCCTGGGTTCACGCCATTCTCCTGCCTCAGCCTCTCAAGTAGCTGGGACTACAGGCGCCCGCCACCATGCCCGGCTAATTTTATTTTTTTGTATTTTTAGTAGAGATGGGGTTTCACCGTGTTAGCCAGGATGATCTCGATCTCCTGACCTTGTGATCCGCCCGCCTTGGCCTCCCAAAGTGCTGGGATTACAGGCGTGAGCCACCGCGCCCGGCCTGGCTCAACATTTTCTTGTCCTCCACCACCGTCTTGTGTACATGACTTGCTCCTTGAAGGCAGAGGCCGTGGGGGTTACACATGGCACATATGACGCGTTTCTAGTGAGAAAGGAAACAAAGGAAAGAGCCCAGGCCTAGACATAGAAAGAACATAAACTCTGAGTCAGGAAAACCTGTTTCTGAGTTGTGCTTAGTTATTTACAGACTGTGTGGCTTGGGGTAATTACTTATCTGAAACTGCACTTTGTTAACTTAAAATATGAGATTCATAATTCACTGTATCACATGATGGTTGCAAAACTTAAATGAGAAATCACAGGTAAAGCACTTGGCATTCAGTAAATGCCTCCAAATGGTAGCTGTTAGTAGCATCATTAATAGATGCTTAATAACTGTTCCTTGCTCCTATTGCTTTCTCATTTCCTTCTAGAGAATTCCATGAGTCCTGTGATTTGCCTATTGCATTACATGGTAGATAATTTCTCTTTCAAACTCTCTCCTGTCTGTTCGGCACCCTCAGGCATTTATCATTGCAGGTGGGTATTGATGCAATAATTTTTATGTCTGTGGTTTGCATCTTAAACTCAAGTTAAGGTTTCTGAAGTTGGGATTCTATTTTATAGCTTTTTTTGTTTGTTTGTTTGTTTGTTTTGAGACGGAGTCTTGCTCTGTCGCCTAGGCTGGAGTGCAGTGGCACAATCTCGGCTCACTGCAAGCTCCGCCTCCCGGGTTCACGCCATTCTCCTGCCTCAGCCTCTCTGAGTAGCTGGGACTACAGGCACCTGCCACCACGCCTGGCTAATTTTTGGTATTTTTAGTAGAGACGGGGTTTCACCGTGGTCTCGATCTCCTGATCTCGTGATCCGCCCACCTCGGCCTCCCAAAGTGCTGGGATTACAGGCGTGAGCCACTGCGCCCAGCCTATTTTATAGCTTTTGAATCCCTACTGGCTTACACAGTGTTGCAATCACAGTAGATGCTCAGTAAATATGGAGTGGCACAGATGAATAACATTTCACCTTAGAATATAATCAGACCTATGCTGGGATGAAAATACCCCCTTAATCATCACTCTATATTCTACTCCCAATTACCAACACCCCTGTGCTCCACATCCTTTTTTTTTAAAGATAGGGTCTGGTTCTGCTGCCTAGAGTGGAGTGCAGTGGTGCAAACTCCACTCAGTGCCACCTCCTCCTCCTGGGCTCAAGCAATCCTCCCATCTCAGCCCCTCGAGCAGCTGGGACTACAGGCACATGCCGCCATGACTGGCTAATTTTCGTATTTTTTGTAGACAGGGTTTTGCCATGTTGTCCAGGCTGGTCTTGAACTCCTGAACTCAAGTGATGCACCTGCCTCCGCCTCCCAAAGTGCTGGGTTTACAGGCATGAGCCACCATGCCTGGCCTCTCCACATTCCTTTATACAGGGCTGACCCCACCCAAGCTGGGTGGTAGGCCAAGCTGGAACAGATTGCTGTGCAAATACTTGGCAAAGTAATCATCTATTTGTGGATAAGCAGAAATTGGCTGTATCCCCAGTAGAGTTTTGAATTGTCACTATTAACACCCATGAGTCACTAACATGGTGGGCCGAGTGATTTTTCTGCTAAGCTTATAGGGCATATTATACTAAAAATGCCACTGGCTTAGTCTGTTTTCTGTTGCTATAACAGAATACCACAGAATGGGTAATTTATAAAGAAAAGAAACTTCTTTCTCACAGTTCTGTAAGCTGGGGCGTCCAAGAGCACAGCACTGGCATCTGGTGAGGGTTGTCCCATGGCTGAAGGGCAGAAGGCAGAAACAATTACAGGAGACAAAGAGTGGAAATCAGGCCACACCCTTTGTTTTTATCAGGACTCAGCTCCTGTGATAACTAATTGCTCCTGGGATAAGGGCATTAATCCATTCATGAGGATGGAGCGCTCATGGCCTAATCACCTCTTAAAGGTCTCACCTCTTCATACTGTTACAATGGCAATTAATTTTAACACATGAACTTTGGGGGACATAGCAGTTTACAGTCTTGTCCATCTGTCAGATCAGTGTCTGCTCCACTGATGTCACAGATATTTAAAAGAGCTTATTTTTGACCAAGCACACAAGGCCTTTAGGTAATTCCTGGATCCCACATGTGGGTTGGGTTGGGGTTTAAACAAGAGGTGTTATTTTTCTCTTCATGGCTTCCAGGACAAGTTATGGTATGATGAGGGAAGTTAAGGGGGGAAAAAAGAAAACTAATCCTGTACTTCTATTCCCTAAGACAGAACTTTGATCTCACTTCCTAGAAATGGAAGCAGTAGGAACTAGATGGAAGAGCGGATGACTGGAATGACCCTTAACTCAGTGGAATTTAAGCCCCAGAAAACATTACTTCATTGACCATGCTGTTTCATGTCCACCTTCCAGATGGCTCACGAATTCCTAATTTGACCAGCTTTACTCTGGGACATGCGGGGGAGTGAATTTTGGGAAGCATGGTTCCTGCTTAGTTAGACTGACACAGTGTAAAGTTACCATAGACAGAAGCTTAGTTAGCATCCTAGGAAAAGAAAAGCCTGGAAGAGAGAAAGGAAACTATCAATTATATCTCTCAATTGTAAAAGTAATTTCTCCCTTCGTAGTTAGTATGCGATGCTTGAGTAATCGTTTCAGGTTGTATGAAAACCCTGATGCCCAACAAAGTTCCCCAGTGGCTTCAGCATTTTCTCATGATCCTCGCTGAGTCAATGTTTATAAATTGCCCAGATTGACCCTTCAAGCCAGGGCCTGTGAACCTTTACCATGACGCTTGGACTCTGTGTCCTTCTTTACTTTGGAGAGGGAGGGAAGAGATCCCAGGCTCAACTTGCACTCCAGTCCTAGACCTGAAGCCCTTGTTCTTTTTAGTGGAGAACGATATTTAGAAACCAACATCTGGTTGTTGGATGTGCTCATTGCTATTGGTGTGTCATTACACCTAAGCTCTTTCAATGAAAGTGATAAAAAATATATTTTTACAAATCATGAATTCATACTGATATTATAATTCAGATTTATTCTTAGCCTTTAAAAAATTTTAAATTTTTATTTTTTCTTTCACAGTGAAAATCTTGGTTCCCAATAATATTAACATTGTTACTTATTTGTTTTGTTACAATATACATAAAATAGTTTCAGAATATAATACCATTGTTACTACTACTAATAAACTACTAAGTAAAATTTATATTTATTTGCAGTTTGTCCATAGAATATATGGCCTACTAATGATATATAGAATATAGTCTTTGAAAATTACTTGGTTTTGCTATGTGGATATGCTATTGAATTTAGATGAAGTTAGGTTAGTTTAAAAAATTAATAAACTTTATTTTTTAGAGAAGTTTTAGATTCACAGCAAAATTAAATGAAGGGCACAGAAGGTTTCTATATACTTTTTTTTCACACACAGTGCACAATTTCCCTCACAATCAACAGCCAGCACCAGAATGGTACGTTTGTTATAATCCATCAATCTCCATGGACACATCATTATCATCCAAAGTCTAGAGTTTATGTAAGGGTTCATTGTTGGTGATGTACATTCTATGAGTTTTGACAAATGTATAATGATACATATTCACTATTATGGTATCATACAGAATAGTTTCACTGCCCTAGAAATCTGTGCTCTGCCTATTTAACCTTCTCTTCTCCCTAACCCTTGACAACCACTGATCTTTTTTTTTTTTTTTTTTGAGATGGAGTCTCACTCTGTCACCCAGGCTGGAGTGCAGTGGCGTGATCTTGGCTCACTGCAAGCTCTGCCTCCCGGGTTCATGCCATTCTCCTGCCTCAGCCCCCCGAGTAGCTGGGACTACAGGCGCCCGCCACCACGCCCAACTAAATTTTTGTATTTTTAGTAGAGATGGGGTTTCACTGTGTTAGCCAAGATGGTCTCGATCTCCTGACCTTGTGATCTGCCCACCTTGGCCTCCCAAAGTGCTGGGATTACAGGTATGAGCCACTGCGCCCGGCCTGATCTTTTTATTGTCTCTATAGTTTTGACAACCACTGATCTTTTTATTGGCTCTATAGTTTTGCCTTTCCCAGAATGTCATATAGTTGAAATCATGCAATCTGTAGCTTTTTCCAATTGGTATTTCTTACTTAGTAAAATGCATTTAAGTTTCCTCCATGTCTTTTATTGGCTTGATAGTTCATTTCTTTTTAGGGCTGAATAATATTCTGTTGTCTGGATGCATCAGTTTACTTATCTATTCATCTAGTGAAGGACATCTTTGTTGCTTCCAAGTTTTGGCAATTATGAATAAAGCAATTTCAAATTTAATTTTAAACTTCATAAGTTTATAGCAACATATATCCATGTGCAGGTTTTCGTGTAGGCATAAGTTTTTAATCTATTTGGATAAATACCAAGGAGCACACTTGCTCGATCATATGGTGAGAGTATGTTTAGTTGGATGTGAAACCATCAAACTATCTTCCGAAGTGGCTATACCACTTTGCAATTTTAGCAGCAATGAATGAGAGTTCCTGTTGCTCTACATCTTTGCCAGCATTTGGTGTTTTCGGTGTTTTGAATTTTGACTATTTTAATGGTATAGTACTATCTCGTTGTTTTAATTTGCAATTCCCTAATAATAAATGATGTGGAATATCTCTTCATATTTTTATTTGCCATCTGCATATCTTCTTTGGTGAGGTATCAGTTAAGTGTTTTGCCCAGTTTTTAGATATGTACATATTTATTTACTTGTCAAGATTTTAATATATTACTCTACTAATACATTATTTATTATATAAAACATATAGAAATAAAAAATCAAAAAGTTTGAGATGAGGATGAAATTATATTTTAAAACTACATTACTAAATGATAGCAAATACTTTTTGCTTTCACAAAAATATTATTAATAATTTAGAGGGTACAATATGGTAGAAACTGTCTCAATTTTTTCTTCTATTGATAAATAATATTTTTACGTATCGATGGGGTACCTGTGAATGTTTTTTACATGCACAGAATGTGGAATGATCAAGTCAAGGTATTTCGAGTATCCATCGTCTTGGGTGTTTATCATTTCTATGTGTTGGGAACATTTCAAGTCCTGTCTTCTATATAGCAGCAATTTAATATATCTTTGCTAACTACAGTCGCCCTAGTGTGCTATCAAACATTAGAACTTATTTTTTGATCTAACTGTAAATTTGTACCCAATCACCCACCTCTCTTCATTTCCCCCTTCCACTTTGCCCATTTAAAAAATCATGTTGTTGGATTTTAAGAGGTTTTTTGGTGTATTTAGATAACAGTCCTTTATCAGACATCTCCTTTGCAAATACATTCTCCGAGTCTATAGCTTGTCTTCTCATTCTCTTGACATTGTCCTTCGCAGAGCAGAAAAGTCCAGCTTATTGGTGAATTCTCTCATGGATTGTGCCTTTGGTGACGTGTATAAAAAGGTGTTGACATACTCAGGCTTATTTAGGTTTTCTCCTATGTTATCGTCCAAGAATTTTATAGTTTTGTGTTTTACATTTTGGTCCGTGATCCATTTTGAGTTAATTTTTGCAAAGGGTACAAAGTCTGTGTCTAGATTTTTTTTTTTTTTTGGCATGTGGATATTCAGTTGTCCCAGCACCATTTGTTGAAAAGACTATCTTTTCTCTATCGTATTATCATTGCTCCTTTGTAAAAAATGTCTCTCTATATGTCTGTTTCTCGGGTCTCTATTCTGTTCCATTCAGCCATTTGTCTATTCTTTCACAATACCACACTGTCTTGATTCCTGTAGCTTCAGAGTAAGTCTCAAAGTCAGATAGTGGCAGTCCTCTGGCTTTGTTTTCCTCCCTCAATATTGTATTATTGATTATTCTGGGATTTTTGCCTCTCTATGTAAACTTTAGAATCAGTTTGTCAATCCCTACAAAATAACTTACTGGGATTTTGTTTGGGATAGCATTGACTTCGTAGGTCAAATCTGGAAGAACTGATACCTTTACAATATTGAGTGTTCCTGTTCATCAACATGAAATATCTGTCCTTTTATTTAGTTATTCTTTTATGTTTTTCCTGTGTTTTGTAGTTTTCTTCACATAGATCTTTACATATTTTGTTAGGCTTATACCTGTTTCACATTTTGGGTGCCAGTGTAAATGTAAATGGTAATGTGTTTTTAATTTCTAATTTCACTTGTTTATTGTTGGTATGTAGGAAAGCTATTGACTTTTGTATATTACCCTTGTTTTGTGCAAACTTGCTATAATTGCTTATTAGTTCCAGGAGTTTTTGTTGTTGTTATTATTGCTCTTTCAGATTTTCTGCATAGATGATCATGTCATCTGGGAACCAAGACACTTTCATTTCTTCCCTGTCAATCTATTTATTTTACTTACTTTTTGTCTTATTTCATTAGCTAGGACTTTCAGTACAATGTTGAAAGCAGTGATGAGAGAGGGGACATGCTTACCTTATTTCTAAGTTCAATTAACTTTTTATATTTGTGTTCAACCTTAGGCTTTGCTTAAAAACTTATATCCCCATTGCTCTTATCCTTATCCCTTCTGTCTCATTTTCATCCATCCTTTCTTGGTAACCGTTTTCACTTATTTCTGAAATGTATTTCCTGTGTTTCTTTTCTTTTTTTAAAAATAAGCAAATATGTATGGTCATATTTTTAATTTCCTTTTCATTCCTAAACAAAAGTTGCATACTCTATATTATCTTCTGCATCTTGCTTTATTCATTTAATAGTATATCCTGGAAATAATTTAATATTAATTTGTAGAGATCTCTCACATTCTTTTTCATAGCTTCATAATATTCTATTGTGTGAGTCTACCATCATCTATTCAATCAGACTCCTTTGAATAGGCATTTGGGAGTATTTCCATTATTTTGTTAATGCAAATAATGCTGCAGAGTTGGATAATCTTATACATACATTGTTTGGTATTTGTGGAAGTATCTTCAGGGTAAATTCCTAAAATTCCTAAAAATCTGATTGTTAGGTCAAAGGGTAGGGGCATACATTGTTTTATTGGAAATTGCCAAATTCTCCTCTGTATGAGCTGTACTATTTTTTTTTTTTTTTTTTTTTGAGACAGAATCTCGCTTTGTTGCCCAGGCTGGAGTGCAGTGGTGTGATCTCGGCTCACTGCAACCTCTGCCTCCTGAGTTCAAGTGATTCTCGCGCCTCAGCCTCCCAAGTAGCTGGGATTACAGGTGCCTGCCACCACGCCTGGCTAATTTTTGTATTTTTAGTAGAGACGGGGTTTCACCATGTTGGTCAGGCTGGTCTCAAACTCCTGACCTCAAGCAATCCACCCGCCTCGGCCTCCCAAAGTGCTGAGATTACAGGCGTGAGCCACTGCGCCCAGCCCATATGAGTTCTACTATTTTGTACTCCAACCGGCAATATATAAGCAAGCCTGTTATCTAAATCCTCACCAACTGCATGTGTTCTCAAGAATTTGAATTTTTACTATCTTGATAGGTGAGAAATTGTATCTCAGTGTGGATTTAGCTTGAATTTCTCTCATTATACTGAAGTTGAACGTCTTTTTATATGCTAAGGCACACCCTCATTTCTTGGCTGGACTATTAATAGTAGCCTCCTGACTGGTTTCCTTGACTTTATCCCTTTCTAATTTTCTGCAATTCTACTAGAGAATTCTTTTTTAACAACAGAAATCTGATCATGAAGTACACTTAGTAAAAGTCATTCAATTATGTCCATTGTTTACAGGAAAAAAATCTAAGGTTTTAGCAAGGCGTACAGTACACTTTAAATCAGTTCCTTGTCTACCTTGATACCAGGGCAGACAGGGAAACTCACCCTTGGTCTCACTCCAAATATGTCTTTAAGCCTTTATGTATGCCATTCCTTCTTCTTGCAATCCCTTCTCCTAAATTACCAGGAAACTCCTATCCATACTTCAAAGTTCAACTCAAATATCATCTCTTTGATAAAGTTTTTCTTTATTCTCTCAGTAGAGCTACTTATCTTTCTGGATTCCTATAGAACTTTGTGTACTGACTCCCACAACAGCATTCATGAGACTGTGCATAATTATTTATTTTGAAGGCCATCTCCACTACTCTTTGAGCCCAGGGCCTTATTTTACATATCTGCCTCCAGTTTCAAGCACTGTGCCAGTTACATAGTGAGTGCTAAATGAATATTTGCTTAATGAGCAAATAAATAATGAGTGTGATTTCATCCTCCTGGTGTTTGCTGATATAAAATTGTATATTTTCTCTTTCTCTCTTCTGGGCTTTTCTTTTTGTAGGATGCTCATGTATAGCTTTGGCTGCTTAGCAGGTATGATGAGGCTTATGATATTTCCACAGTTTACTACCATCCAATCTCCTAGGCTGAGTTCCTTCAGCAAATGATGGATCATCCAGTTATTGAATCTAACAGCTGGAAAGGATGTTGAGGAATCATTTGGTTCCTCCTTCTCTTCAAGGAAGGACTTGGGCTTCTGTTCCATTGTAGGTGGGAGGAAAGAGAAGACTGTATGATTTCCGATCTCAACATCATCTCAGTGGACACCTTTCCTTTCAAATATGTGTCCAATAGTCCTTAAGATAAGTCATCATGATTTTGGACAGGATGGGTTACAGAAGTGATAGGGATGGCTGGGCATGGTGGCTCATGCCTGTAATCCCAGCACTTTGGGAGGCCGATGCGGGTGGATCATCTGAGGTCAGGAGTTCGAGACCAGCCTGACCTATATGAGGAAATCCCGTCTCTACTAAAAATACAAAAATTAGCCGGGCCTGGTGGCATGCATCTATAATCCCAGCTACTTGGGAGGCTGAGACAGGAGAATTGCTTGAACCCAGGAGGCAGAGGTTGCAGTGAGCCGAGATTGCGCCATTGCATTCCAGCCTGGGTAATAAGAGCAAAACTCTGTCTCAAAAAAAAAAAAAAAAAAGAAGTGACAGTTTTGGCCGGGCGCAGTGGCTCACGCTTGTAATCCCAGCACTTTGGGAGGCCGAGGTGGATGGATCACGAGGTCAGGAGATCGAGACCATGGTGAAACCCCGTCTCTACTAAAAATACAAAAAAATTAGCCGGGCGTGGTGGCGGGCGCCTGTAGTCCCAGCTACTCGGAGAGGCTGAGGCAGGAGAATGGCGTGAACCGGGGAGGCGGAGGTTGCAGTGAGCCGAGATTGCGCCACTGCACTCCAGCCTGGGCGACAGAGCGAGACTCCGTCTCAAAAAAAAAAAGAAGTGACAGGGTTTAAATTTTAAGGTAACAAAATAGTTCTTTTCAGGTCAAAGAAAGTGCAAATGCCCCATCACCAGCATTACTCTAACATCCTGCAGATCTTTTTAATGATTATGGTGTAGCTATAACTAAAATGTCTGAAGAACACGGTGAGGGTATGTAGCTGCCTATCCCTTTTCATCGTCTGGTTCCCTGCTCTCTTGCATTATTACAATCTTAGTAGTCATCATAATGATGAAATGCTAGGCTGTTATGGCACCCACACTGATGTGATTCAAGTAGAAATTGGCATTTGACCATATCTCCCCAAAGTCTGTCAAGACAGGAGTTCCTCCCTACTATCTAAGGAAGATGTATTGATCACTTTTTAAAAACAGCATTCTTCCCCACCCCCGAATCAGTTTGTCTGCGTACTTTTCCTATTCTCTACTCCCTCTAATATAAATAGATAAACTGTTGCACGAGCCCCATAAGGGAGACGTCTTAGCAGTTTGGAGAGTGGCTGATGCTGTGTCACACACTGGGAAGCAACTGTTGTCAGACATCTTGAATCCTTAAGCAAGTTTGTTGTGCTTATTCCGAAGAATAGTACAACCTGGAAAACTGCCTGGAGAGATGCCAATGATATTTGCGTTCACTGTAGAACGTAATTTATTCCAACAGGTGCTGTGCCAGATACCAGAGATAGGGCATGGTCCTTGCCTTTATGGTGCTAATTTTCTACTGGAGGAGCAGAAAAATAAAGCAAATGAATAGATAATACAATGAAAAATGATATGAAGGAAGCAAGTAAGATGAAACAGGTGATCACAGGAGCGACTTACTTTTGCTGGTTGGTGGAGATGGTCTCCCTGGGGAGGTGATGTTTCTGTTGAGACTCGGATGGGATGGGACCAGTTGGATGAGGAGGAAGGCAAGCACAGTTCCTTGCATGTAGATGACATAGGTAAAGGCCCGAAGCGGCAAAGATCTTGGCTTTTTTTTTTTTTTTTGGAATTGGAGGAAAGCAAAATAACGAGGCCGGAGCTTAATGAGCAAGGAAGAGAGTGGAGCAAATCAAGCTGGGGTTGAACAGGTCGGAAGGGGTCAGATCCAGCAGGGCCTTAGGGGTAACTATTGGAGTTTGTATTGCAGTTTGAGGGTGATGGAAAGACATTTTACGGTTTTACATGATCTCATTTACTTTTCTTCTTCTTCTGTTTTAGAGATGGGGTCTCCCTAGGTTGTCCAGGCTGCTCTCAAACTCCTGGGCTCAAGTGATCCTCCCACTTCAGATTCCCAAAATGCTGGATTACAGGGGTGAGCCACTGTGCCCAGCCTGATTTACCTTTTATGCAGATCAGTTTTATTGCCTTGAGAAGAATAAATGTATTACCTTGAGAAGGGGCAAGGTTGGAAGGAAGGAAACCAATACGGGGCTGTGTATAACCAGGAAGAGGTGCTGGTGGCATATTTGAGGACGGTGGTGGCAAAGATGGAAAGAAGTGGATGAATCAAGAAATATTTTGGATGTTAAATGGGTGAATCTTAGTGATAGACTAGTTTTGTGGGATGAGAAAAAAAGGAAGAATCAGAGATAATTTCCAGATTTCTCCATTCTTGAGCAGATAGGTTGTTGGCGGTACTCATATTTTCTTTTTTTAAAATTATATTTACCTGGCCAGGTCCAGTGGCTCTTGCTTGTAATCCCAGCATTTTGGAAGGCTGAGATAGGAAGATCTCTTAAAGCCAGGAGTTAGCAATATAGTGAGACTGAAATTCTACAAATTTTTTTTTTAAAAATTAGCCAGGTATGGTGGTACATGCCTGTAGTCTCAGCTACTTGAGAGGCTGAGGTGGGATAATCGCTTGAGCCCAGGAGTTTGAGGTTACAGTGAGCTACGATGGCACTATTGCCCTCCAACCTGGGTGACAGAGCAAGACCCTGTCTCTTAGAAAATTATTTTTACCTATATATGTGTATATATATATATATATACACACATATTTAAAAATCAAGCAGCACTAAACAATGCACAATTGAACATATTAGTTCTTTCCTGTTGAACAACTTTGCTCCCCAGAGGCAAATATCTTCAACTCCTTTAGCTCTGCTCTTGGTATTTATTTCTAAGTTTCTAAATAATCTGCTTCCCTTGCTGTTTTCCTTAAATGCCTGTTGATCCTTGGCTATTTATTTACAGGTAAGAGTGAGGCCCTACTGCATGAGTCAAAGCTTTGTAGGTATGGCTCAGCCTTGCCACTGGTTACCAGGAGGCTTCTCAAGAGGAAAAGTGGCCACACAGCCATGTCTGAAGGTCACTTTTGTGGAGCCCCTCAGTTTCTCCAGCGACGAAACTGCCTGGGGGTTCTTGCCTGGGAACTGGTCCTATTTTTCTGGTAGCAGTGCTGGATATGCTTCCTACCATAGAGTGTACAGACTTTCTATGAATTCCCCTCTTTTCAGCTCCGAATCTCCCTCTCACCCTTCTCTATGCATGGTGTCTGGAGCTGGAGCAGCAAGCTTCAATCTCCCTGAAGATCAAACCTCTAGTCTCCTGTCTGACTTACAGAAGGGTTCTGGTCACATTTATTCTGCAAGTGGATGGGTGGGAAAAATCAAGAATTCTGGGTTTGACCATGTGATGAGATAGTCATAAGAGGTGCAGTGAAATACCTGGTTGGGTGTGAGGTTTGGGACTCCGAGAAGTTGTCTTTGGAGAGAGAAGCCTGGTGTCACCAGCCCTGGAGGGTACTAAAGGCCATAGAAATAGATGCCATTAATCAGGAAGAGGGTGGACAGAGGTGTGGGGAGGTCACTGGCCCCAGTTCTGAGGAGCTCCTGCACTGGAGAGTGGACCCGCCTGTGGGCTGGGATGAAGGAGCAGGGGGAGTGCACCCCTTCTTTGAGGCGAGGGAAGGGAAAAAGCTCATGTCACCTTGTCTGAGAAAAAATGGTACCTGAGAACTCGAATATCCATTGACAGGAGAGTGAATAAACAAAATGTGGTACATCCGTACAATAGATAAATAATAAAGTTTAGCCCTAAAAAGGAAGAAAATTCTGACACATGTTAGCACATGGATGGGCTTGAAGGATATTATTTTAGTGAAAGAAGCCAGTCACAAAAGGAGAAATATCATGAGATTCCACTTATATGAGGTGTCTAATGTAGCCAAATTTATGGACACAGAAGTAGAATGGTGGCCGCCATGGGCTGGGTGTGGGGAGTGTGAGGGGCTGGTTATGTATTGGGCACAGAGGTTCTGTTTTGGAAGATGAAGAGTTTTGGAGACAGGTGGTGGTGATGTACAATGTGAATGTACTTAGTGCCCTGAACTGTACAAACGTTTTGAACTTCAAAATGGTTAAAATGATTTATTTCATGTTGTGTATATTTTATTACAAGAAAAAAGAAGGAAATGAGAAAGATAAAATGAAACAGAATAAGATGGAAAACCCAACCAACCAAAACCGGTAGATGAGAAAAGGCAACAGAGCCATATAAACCTGCTTTGTTAACTTCGTCCAGTCCTACCCTCACCTGTTTTTATATCGTGCTTAGGGAGGTGGTATGATTGTTGCAGGGAGTAAATGAAAGGAGAGAGTACAGAGAGCTAGAGAGAAAATTGGGGAAAGAGGAAAAATGTAGAGAGGGTAAAAGGGGTGAGAAGAGAGCAAAGAATAAAAGTAGAAGGAGGGGTAAAGAGACAGAGAAAGAGAAGCTTCCAGTAAAGGCAGGACAGCCAGGCTCAAGGACAAAGACAGGCCGGCCACTCGTTCTCTCGGGCTTGCACTACCCTCATGTGACAAGGACAAGGACGCAGGGTGTGGGTCCCACAGAGCTCTGTGCACCGCTGGAGAAGGCCCAAGTGAAGTAAATGGAAGCAGTGCTTCTGGGCCTGCAGACCCTGATTCTGCAGATGAATGAGATGTCCTTTCACTCATGCAGTCACAGGTAATCTTGATGCCTCTTAGGTCGTGCATCACTGTGTAGAAAGAATTTATGGAAAATATACAGTGTATTTCTGAACTCTGTCGCTGTATCGAACTCACAAGGAAAATGCATGAGAAACATAGATTTGCTGTGTTGCACAGAAGAGAATCTTAAGCAAGATCTATGATTTTTCCAAAACACTTATAACACAGTTTATACTTGCTTGCTTAGAGAAATTAGGCAATAAATGTAGGGCAATGGGGAAAATGAAAATCTCCCGAGATTCCACTCTGTAGGGATAATTACTCTTAGCAAGTTGATGACCTTCAATTTCTATGTCCCTGCTTCCTGAATCTGGGCAGGCTGGTGACTGCTTCAACCAACGGAGCAGGGTGGAAGGGAGGCTCTCTGACTTCTGAGGCTAGCCATAAAAGGCAGATGCTGATCTGCCTTTCTCGTTGGAACACTTGCTCTCAGAGCCCACCACGGAAGGGGTCTGACTGCTCTGAGGCTGCCATGCTGTGAGGATGCCCCTGCTCCGCATCAAGGTCGCATGTAGGCACGCTGGTTAAAAACGCCAGCTGAGTTATCGCAGCCCGAGCCCAGACATGCGAGTTAGGAAACCTTCAGATTTTTCCAGCCCCAAGCCATTGGAGTCACACACTGCCAATCAGTTCCTCTCAGCTGGAGCTCCAGACATCAATGGGCAGAGATAAGCCATCCCTGCTGTGTCTTGTCCAAATTCCTGACCCACAGAATCTGTGAGCATGAGAAAATGGATGTGGTTTTATGCCACTAAGCTTCAGGGTGGTTCATTATAGTTACAGATAATGGGAACACCAGCACTCCAGTTCTCCTTCTCAGAGACAGCCACCCTTACCAGCTTCTTGTGTGTTCTATTAAGGAAGTTTATGAATGTACAATAACATATTTTCCATATATATATATATATATATATATATATTTTTTTTTTTTTTTTTTTTTTTTTTGAGACGGAGCCTTGCTCTGCCCCCCAGGCTGGAGTGCAGTGGCGCGATCTCAGCTCACTCCCTTTTAATATATTTTTAAAAGAATTGGCTGCATAGCGAACACATTCTGGACTTTGACTTTTTTTTTTATTTAACAATGTATCATGAAGATTGTTCTTCATCTATACATATAGAACCTCTTCATTTTTTCATAGCTGCATAATTTTTATTATTATTATAATTTAAGTAACTAGTCTTATATTCACGGCACTTAGATTATTTTCAGCCCTTTAATTGTATACACAGGTTGTGGTTGCTGGGGTGGCATCTGTAACTTTGGTGACATTGACAAGTTGCTCTCCATGGAAGTTATTTTGGTTTTCTCTTATAACAAAAATGCCTGAGAGTATCAGTTTCTCCACAAATACAGTATTTTGTTTTAAATCTCTATCAGACAAGTTTATAGGAATGATATATTCCTATAGTTTTAATTATTTTGTTATTTTTTATTATTTGAGTGAGGTTGAAAATCTTTTCATGTGATGAACAGTCATCTGCATCTCTTTTTTGATGAACACTTGAGTTTAAATATCTAATCCATCTTAATTTTTTTGCATATGGTGAAAGGTAAGGGTCCAGTTTCATTCTTCTGCATATGGCTAGCCAGCTATCCCAGCACCATTTATTGAACAGGGAGCCCTTTCCCCATTGCTTATTTTTTGTTGACTTTCTCAAAAATCAGATGGCTACAGGTGTACAGCTTTATTTCTGGATCCTTTATTCTTTTTTATCGGCCTATGTGTCTATTTTTGTACCAGTACTATGCTGTTTTGGTTACTGTAGCCTTATAGTATAGTTTGAAGTTGAGTAAAGTGATTGCCTCCAGCTTTGCTCTTTTAACTTAGGATTGCTTTGTCTACCCAGGCTCTTTATTTGTTTCATGTGAATTTTAGAATAGTTTTTCTAATTCTGTGAAAAATGACATTAGTATGCTTGTTTCAGCAGCACATATACAAAAAAATGACATGGTGGTTTGGGAATAGCATTGAACCTGAAGACTGCTTTGGGAAGTATAACTATTTTAATGATATTGATTCTTCCAATCCATAAGCATGGATTGTTCCATTTGTGTCATCTATGATTTCTTTCAGCAGTGTTTTGTAGTTCTCATTGTAGAGATCTTTCACCTTCTTGGTTAAATGTATCCCTAGGTATTTTATTTTTTGTGTGTGTGGCTATTGTAAATGGGATTGCATTCTTGATTTGGCTGTCAGCGTAAACATTTTTAGTGTATAAAAATGCTACTGATTTTCATGCATTGATTTTGTATCCTGAAACTTTACGGAAGTTGTTTATCAGTTCCAGGAGTCTTTTGGCAGAGTCTTTAGAATTTTCTAGGTACAGAGTTATATCATCAGCAAAGAGAGATAAATTGACTTCTTCTTTTCCTATCTGGATGCCTTTTATATCTTCCTCTTACCTGATTGCTCTGCTAGGACTTCCTGATGAACACTGTTTCTATCCCTTGCCCATTTTCCTGCTGGACTATGGTCTTTTACTTTATATTTGGTGAGCTCTTTATATAGTAAAAATATTAGCCCTGGACTATAATGTAAATGAAAAAGATCTTATATTAGTTTTTTCTTTTTGGAATCCTTTTTATTTTCAAAGAATTAAAAAATTTTTCATGTTGTCAAATCGCTCAATCTTTTCCTTTAGGGTTTCTGAATTTTATGGCATTCATGGTGTGTCAGGTAGGATTCCCAGAATCACACAACTGCAAGAAACTAAAACTCTAAACACAGTGGCTCAAGTAAATAGGATTTTATTTTTAAAATTTCATAGTAAGCATTCCAGGAATAGGTGGTTGATAGCACTGGTTCAGCTGTTCAGCAATGTCAGGGCTAATATCTCTTATTCTACTCTCTTGGCCTCTCTTATCTGATCCCTAGGTGATTTCTACAGAACTAACCTTTCAAAGGAGATGGGACACCAGCATGTCTATCCATTTTTATTGAGAAAACAAGGATTTTCTAATCAGATTTCCAGTTATGCCTTATTGACCCAAACTAAGCCACACAGACACTATAGCTGCAAGGGAGTGTGGGAAAGTGGAGAACATGACAGCCAGTATGACCCATCTTTTGGGGTTAGGCCTATTCTCACCCTGAACAGAATTGGGGTTCTGTTTCTCTGGAAAGAAGAGGAAAGTGGACAACTGGTATAATGAACAGACCACTCACAGTGTCTGGGACACCAGAAAGGGTTTTCCCCACTACAAGATTCATAAAAACAATTTTCCATGTTTTCTTCTCATATTTTTATGGTTAATTTTTCACATTTAAATCTTTGATGCACTTGGGTTTTGTTTTATCATTTAAGAATACGAATCCAACTTTTTCCTGAGATGAAGACCCAGTTGTCTAACACTGTTTATTGAGTGATCCATCTTGTCTGCACTGATTTAAAATTCCACCTTTATCTTAAAAAAACTCCTGTATGAATTAAGTAATTTTCTTGATTTTCTAGTCTATTCTGTTGACATCTTTATGAATGAGTGCCACACTGTTTTAATTAGCTAAATTTTAGTAGAATAGACTTCTTTCACTATCTTCCTCCCAGAATTCTCCAGGCAATTCTTGCATATTTATTTTTCAAATGAAGTTTAGGATAATTTTGTGTAGTTCCAAGTAATATTGAATATTTTATGAGGATGACATACATTTTAGATTAATTTAGGAACCATTAACGTCTTTATGATGTTGATCCTTCCTATCTGGGAGCAGATACTACTTTTCATATGCTAAAGATTTTTTTTTTTTTTTTGGAGGGGCAGACCTTCAGTAGCATTTTACAATTCTCTTGTATGTATTTTTTCAGTTACTGTTAGGTGCTTTATCTTTTGTTACTGTTGTAATCAGGATCTTTCCTTTCATTATAAATTCTAAGCAGATGTTATATGTATACACAAATATTTGATTTTTGAATATTAATTTTGTACCTAGGCACCTTCAATTTCTTATTATTTATACATTTTCTAATGAATTTTTAGTATCACCAAAGGTTACACTTCTCGCTTTTTCTTTCTATCTACTTGATTTGAATAATGCTTCCAAAATCATGTAAACAGAGTTAGAAATAGTGATAGTTGATGGCCTTGGCCTTGTTTCATTTAAGAATTTAACAGAGAATATATATATGTTTCTTGTTTTATATATATGCAATATTGTTTGTATGTATATTCATATGTACCATTGTCAAGAAAGCATTCATCTGTTCCTATGATGTTAAGAGCTTTTGACCTTTTTGAGCTTTTGACCTTTTTTAGTTTCTTTCTTTTTTTTTTTTTTTTTGAGGCGGAGTCTTGCTCTGTTGCCCAGGCTGGAGTGCAGTGGCGCAATCTCGGCTTACTGCGATCTCCGCCTCTCAGGTTCAAGCGATTGTCCAGCTCCAGCCTCCCAAGTAGCTGGGATTACAGGCCTGCGCCACCACGCCTGGCTAGTTTTTGTATTTTTAGTAGAGACGGGGTTTCACCATGATGGCCAGGCTGGTTTTGAACTCCTGACCTCAAGTAATCCGCCCACCTCGGCCTCCCAAAGTGCTGGGCTTACAGGCTTGAGCAAAGTCTTATTTTGAAAAATGAAATTAAGATATAAGTCCCTGCATTTTAGACTCATTGTCCAGATGGGAGAGAATCCAAGCAGTACAGAGGAGAGGTGAGTGAGAAAAAGAAATCTTATGTAGTGAATGGTATGATTATTAAGTGGTAAAAGGGGGAACATTTTCAGAATGGAGCATATTGCAGTGAAACACATTTTTGTTTGCTTGCAAATGGGATCCATTTCCGTATTGCCCAGGTAATTATCAAACAGAATTGCTGCTCATAATTGGGAGTGAAGCTCAACATATATTTTGAAATGACCTCCTATTCTGCCACATGCCTGTACTGCTCAGCTCTTCCTGGAAAGAAATACATTTTTAAAAAGTAGTGTTTCCATTCATGTTTGCTTTCTTGTCAGCATCTTTCAAATCTGCAGATACTTTTGTAAACCCTCCTTTTTGATTTGAAAAATAATGAAACTCTCGATTTGGAGTTAATGAAGAAGAATGTAGAAAACAGAGAGGAAAAAGTAGTGTTTTTGCTTCTGGGGAAGGTTAATGTAGGCACAATAATGCTGACTGAAGACCAAGGCATCTTTTGATGGTTTTAATTGCAGAACCCGTTTGTACTATTATTACTTTAGTATTTGGAAAGAGGTTGACTTCATGCTAACTAACCACCCCCCATCCCTGGGTCAGGTGTGCTTTGGAGCTCAGGAGGCTGACACTGGTTTCTATGTTAGTTTCTGCTTCCTGGTATGAGCTTCTAATGGACTTGAAACAAACAGCAGCAGCAAAGAATGAATGACTGAACAAGGTTGAGTGACTCTGCACAGGTGAAACTGACGGCAGAGGAAGACCCAAGAGAATTAGAGTTGATAAGGATCCCACATGCTTTACTGTAGCACAAGCTCTCCAGGGAGTTCAAAGGATGTTACGGTATGATCTGATTACTTCTCTCAGCGACTCTGGACTCTGGGTAATAAGTAGAAAGGAAGCTCTCATCTTTGGTAGTTAAGCGCTGGAAGTGAAACAATAAGAGCCCTGTTCTTCTAGCATTCCCCAGACACTGTACAATGGAAACCCCAGTCTTCTCTGGATCCTCTCTCCAGGTGAGGTGACACTGGCCAGGACTCCTTTTGCCCTCCTCTTAGTTGAGTCAGCTTTGGTTTCCCCCTTGTGTTGGAGAAAGTGAATCCCACACTCTTTTTAATCACAGTCAACAATACTGGCTTTGTGGATTCAGCTGTCCCTCCAGTGCCTGCTCTTGATGAAGGGTGAAAAGTGATAACATAGAAACTGGACTCATTGAAATGGGCTTGGCTACAAATCAATGACCCAGGTAAACAAGCCTTATCAACTTTCATTAGATCGATTCTAAGCCCTGAACTGTGTAATTCTTCCCAAGCTACAGTCCTTTCCCTGATTTCGAGATGCAAAGATGCATTGAAAAGTAACCTGCAGGTGTCTGAGTGGGGGATTTTTTGAGGGGGAATGTGTCACTGATAGATGCAGGTTTGGGTGATTGCTAAGAGTGACATCTATTAAATAGTTTTAGAAGTTCAGAGGGAGCTCAAGTTGCTTATTTTTGTAAAAGTGAACTGGAGGGAAAACTGAAAGGAAGGGGAAAATTTCCCAGAAGCTTAATTTTTGAAGAGTGATGCATTTAATATTTAGCTGCTAATTACTGTTGACATTATTATAGTTGTATCTGAATAGTGCCTCACAACTTGATGTAAGGCTCTTGGGTATCATGGCTGCCTGGATTATGCGTCTGAATCTAGAACATTTGAGGATAATTCATTCCACAGAAGAGACAAAAAATTCTCCTCAGGAACTCTTAGAGCAGCTATCTTAAACTTAACTGTAAAATAAGGTTCCCCTGGAAACCTAGATTGATTCCCACTTAATTACATGGTATGAAGGAGAGAGGCTTCGAGGAACTGAAGGGGTGAGAACAAAAGGAATAGGTTATAGAAATAGTAGAATCACTAAAAGATAATACAATCTGGGGTCATTTTATGTGATGGCAAGAATAACACACATTTCTGAGTCATTAAAAATGAAGATACATAAATATATGTTTCATAAGCCAAGGAATTATACCAGTGGCAAAGCTTCTATCCAAAAAGGTTTCAATTAATTTTAAAAAGTCATTCAGCCAACACAATATTGAAGGAGAAGAACAAAGTTAGAGGTCTGACACTGTCCAACCTCAAGACTTAATATAAAGCTATAGTAATCAAGACAGTGTGGTATCAGCAAAAGAACAGACAAATAGATCAATGGAATAAGACTAGAGAGCCCCAAAATAGACCTACACAGAAATACACAACTGATCTTTGACAAAGCAACACAGGCAATACAGTAGAAAAAGAATAGTCTTTTCAACAGTCGACACCAGAACAACTGGACATCCACATGCAAAAAGTTGAACTTTGACATAGACCTTATACTCTCATCCAAAACTAATCAAAATGGAACACAGATCTCAGTGTAAAATTCAAAGCTATAAAACTCTCAGAATATAACATAGGAGAATGTCTAGATGACTTTGGGTTAGTTGATGACATTATTATTTAAAAAATTCTAAAAGATTCTTTTTTGAGGGACCCAAGTACTAGCATGCAGCAGCACTGTCCAGAAACACAACACCCCTCAGTGATGACTTTTTAGATAAAACGCTAAAGGCGCTATTCATGAAAAAAATGGATAAGCTAAACTTCATTAAAATTAAAACCTTCTGCTTGGTAAAAGATAATGTTAAGAGAATCCGACAAGCCACAGACTGGGAGAAATGTGTGTAAAATACACATCTGATAAAGAACAGTTATCCAAAATATGCAAATAACTCTTAAAACTCAACAATAAGAAAACAAACACCACAATTTAAAAATGGGCAAAACCTTGGACACCTCACCAAAGAAGATGCATAGTTGGCATAAAAGCATACAAAAAGATAGTCCACATCATATGTCACCAGGGAAATGCAAATCAAAGCAACGAGATACCACTACATACTTATTAGAATGACCAAAATCCAGAACACTGACAACACCAAATACTGGTGAGGATGTGGAACATCAGGAATTCTCATTCACTGCTGGTGGCAATGCAAAATGGTTCAGCCACTTTAGAAGATAGTTTGGTGGTTTCACACAAAAGTAAACATACTCTTACCGTAAGATCCAGCAATTGCACTCCTTGGAATGTACTCAAAAGAGCTGAAAACTTATGTCTACACAAAAACCTGCGCACAGATGTCTATAGCAACTTTATTCAGAATTGCAAAAACTTGAAAGCAGCCAAGATGACCTCCAGTTAGTGAATGGATAAACTGGTACATCCAGGCGAGGGAATATTATGAGATGAGCTATCAAACCATAAAAAGACATGAAGGAAACGGAAATGCTTATTACTAAGTGAAAGAAGCCAATCCTAAAAGGCTACGTGTTGTGTGATTCCAGCTGTATGCCATTCTGGAAAAGGTAAACTATAGAGGCAGTAAAAAGATCAGTGGTTGCCAGGGATTAGGGGGAAGGAGGCATGAATAGGTGGAGCACAAGACTGTTAGGTCAGTGAAACTATTCTATATGATACTACATGGGCGGGTGCATGCCATTACACATTTGTCAAAACTCATAGAGTGTGCAATACCAAGAATGCACCCTAATGTAAGTGATAGACTTTAGGTGATAATGATGTATCAATATAGGTTCATTAATTGTAACAAGCGCCACTCTGGTAGGGAGAGCTGAAAATAGGGGAGGCTGTGCACGTGTGGGGTCAGGGGAGTATATTGGAAGTCTCTGTACCTTCTTCCCAATTATTCTGTGAACCTAAATTGCTCTAAAAATAATTCTATTAACCTCCCTATTAACTGATAATTTCCATTTTCTGAATTTTATGTACATTTCATGTCATCAATGTACACGACAAATGAATTATTTCATTATAAAACACAATTTTACATTCTAAAAATATTGAGTTCTGAAAATACTGAAAATAGGATACATTCGGGGATTTTGCTAAACATTCTAGTTTGGGTTTCACTAAGGCTACAGAAGTCCAGTAAGAGAATCTTATGAATATAAGTTAGGAAAGAGCAAGTATTTTGTCCTCGAGTTATTTTTTTAATTTGATCTGGGGAATATGTGTCTTCCTTTTTAGAAGAAAGAAGCATATTTTCGGACCCTCTACTTCCTAGATTCTCACCCTGGTACAGATTTATATTAGGTAAAGGTGAGAATGGGCTGGCTGCTCAGAGAGATAAGCATTTTTTTTTTTTTTTTTTGAGACAGAGTCTCATTCTGTCGCCCAGGCTGGAGTGCAGTGGCACAATCTCGGCTCACTGCAACCTCTGCTTCCCGAGTTCAAGCAATTCTCCTACCTCAGCCACCCCAGTAGCTGGGATTACAGGCACGTGCCACCACACCTGGCTAATTTTTTTTTTTTTTTTTGAGATGGAGTCTTGCTCTATTGCCCAGGCTGGAGTGCAGTGGTGCAATCTCAGCTCACGGCAAGCTCCTCCTCCCAGGTTCACGCCATTCTTCTGCCTCAGCCTCCCGAGTAGCTGGGACTGCAGGCACCCGCCACCACACCTGGCTAATTTTTTGTACTTTTAGTAGAGACGGGATTTCACCATGTTGTCCAGCTGGTCTTGAACTCCTGACCTCATGATCCGCCCGCCTCGGCCTCCCAAAGTGCTAGGATTACAGGCATGAGCCACCGCGCCCAGCTGAGAGCTAACTTTTTATTAGCGATTGCTATGAAGGAGCAAAGCCCTCGCGTGAGTATTGCAACATGAAGATATTACTGAAATGAACGTCCTAGGGGCTGCATTTAGGTACAGCGCATTCTACCTTTTATATTTCCTGGGGAATGTCACGGCTAAGGACTTGGGTAGAATCTGAGCTGAGTCTACGTGTAGTTGGGGCTAAGAACGTTGGCTCATTGGCAAGAGTTGAGCTTGGCAGAGGCTGGAGGTCACCTCAGAGGAAGACTGTGGTCATAAGGACTCACACCCTGGAAGCAAGTAGAGGAGCAAGGTAGAATCTGAAGGAATATTCCAGTGGGTGACATAATTAAAGCTGTAGGTGGGTTTCAGAACCAGAGACTGGTCCTAGTATGCACAGGTGTTGCCTTTACAAAACTGGACAGATCACTACCACTTGAGCTGGATTTCATCATAGCATTTGCATCTGGTACTCTATCTCTGTTTCTAAGGGGAGGAAAAGGAGATGTTTTATAACAGGGAGGAGTAAGGATGGCTGTGAGGATATAGGGTCTATTTAGGTAGCAGGGCTGATGGACAATTTTAGTCATTGCTGAACTAGTTTATGTAATGAGTGGCTGGACAGCTGGACTGGATGGGGTACAACCAAGAAGAGGTCAAAATTATTTAGAATCCATTGTCAACTCTTGCTTTTTCTCAGTGAAGCTTGCCAGTGGAAAGATCAACTTACGTGGATCAAGGAAGGACAAAAGTGCCCTTTAAAAGCAATATGTTTACATTTGATCTATTCAGCCTGTTGAATATGAATTAAATCATTAAGAGAAAGTCTTGGGTCTAATAGGATCTCTTTATTTGGGGGGTCTGATTTTGGTTTTTCATGTCCTCAAGTTATTGGCTGTTCTCTTCCTCCAACCGGACAGAGCTGCCTTAGAAATAGGACCACAGCAGTCATCTGCCGTGATGTGGAAGAGCCCAAACCGTTAAGGACCCTACCCCTTACTTAATTAACTCCCCCAGGCCACCAGGCGTGATTCTTGGCTGTTGATTCATGCATAGCTCAGATCCCAGGTTACAATTCCCCTTCTAGACTTGGTGATTCAGATGATCAGATCAGCCTTACATCCTTAGTTCGTTTCTCCAGAGCTCCCACAGGGACAGTTAAGTCTTGATCCTCTTCCCTGAGAGTCTTTCCCAGTGGCAAGGACAGTAAAGCACGGATGTCCTGAGTCAATCACAGTCCTGCCTTCCTGGAGCTTAAGAAATTTGTTTTGGGATAGGAAGCAGGCAAGGAGTACGTTAATAATTAGGTATCATGTCAGAATCCAAATAACTGTCATGGAGAACCAGTATCCATAGAAATAAGCAGTCAGTCATCCAGTCAAGCACTTGTTATCAGAGCTAATTTTGGGCTAGTTGTGGTTTGAAATTTAGTATCTAGGAATGTTAAAAAAAAAAAAAAAAAAAAAGGATGAGTGCAGTGGCTCACACCTGTAATCCTAGCATTTTGGGAGACCAGGGTGGGAGGAGCACTTGAGCCCAGGAGTTTGAGACCAGTCTGCACAACATAGGGAGACCTTGTCACTACAGATAATAGAAAAAAATAGCCAGGATGGTGGCATGTGACTGTAGTCCCAGCTACTCAGGAGGCTGAGGCGGGATCATTGCCTGAGCATGGGAGATTGAGACTGCAGTGAACCGTGATTGTGATCATTCCACTGCACTCCAGCCTGGGTGACAGAGTGACACTTTGTCTTAAAAAAAAAAAAAAGAAGAAGAAGATAGTCTTCCCTCTTTATGGCTGGAGTGCCCTATAGTGGAAAGAGCTGTAGGAAAAAATTGAGCAAAAGCTTCCTGTGATGTGATGATATACATCCTACCCAGTAATGGATCTATGATGAATGTCTTAGCCATGTCATATACTCCAAATCACTCTATTGCTTCCCCCTCTACTACAGAATTGAAAGTGGGAAACTAGGTGTGGAGAGTTCACAAAGCCATCAGTATGCTCTATTTAGTTGTGAAACAGACAAACAGAACTCTTTTTGAGTGTGGAAATCTGGTTCTGCTTTTGCAGGCCACCTTTCTGACCGAATTATGCACTCCCAAGATATCAAGTATTAGATGGCTTGGGTATGGATTTAATGATACTCACTTAGATGAACCAAGGAATGACCTTGAAGATAAGTCTTTTAAAAGTAATATGTTTACATTTAATAGATTCAATTGAATGAATATCTGTTGAGTCATCAAAGAGGTCTGAACTTTAATGAGATCCTTTTATTTTGTTGGATATAAGCAGCTGAGACTTGTAAAAGAAACAGATTGTTTTTAGGAGAGAAAAAGGACTGTCAAAGTGAATTCAAACTATCTAGGGACAAATAAAATTAAGCCTCTGACGGATACTTGCCCCTCAAAGTATGTTCTGGAACCTGGTTGATGGATTACTCTGTATGTAAGTCATTAAAATTTTATATTGAAGGCATTATTTTCTATCATACCTCTTTGCTCCTGAAAGGCCAGCAATCCCAGAACATAGAGCAACATCTTTCACTCTACAAACAGAAAAAAATGACTTAAATTCTGCTACTTCCCAAGTGCTGTACTACACATCTACCATGTATTATTTTATTTAGTCATTATATAACAGCTGAAGGAATTAGGTATTGCCACTGTTATAGAGAGATTACACAGCTAGTAAATGGCCAACCCTGACCCCAAAGTCTTTCCCCAGAGGGAAAGGTAATAGGACCATTTAAGGTGAAGTTGTGGGCTGAGGGTAGGGAGAGGAGCAGACTAGGTTCTAAAGGCAAAATTTACCTATCCACGAATTTGCATAGGGCCAGTTCTCTTCTGCAATATACAATCTGAAATCTAGTGTTTCCAGAACCTAAGTGCAACCTATTAAAAGCTTGTTTGCATCTCAGTCAGGTGCACATTTTCCAGTAAAAAACATTATGAAAGCATATTCCAGTATGAAAAGCAACAATGAATTGTTACACCAGTTTTCCAAGGTGTTCGGGCTATTTCATAATACTTCCCAGGGCCTATGTAAATATTACTATTTGCCGGATTTGGAATTTTTATATCTATTTGATGAGTGAGATTGTCTCATAATTTTCCATTTTTTTGGTATTATCCTCATGTGGTTTTGGCAACAAGGTTAGCCTTGTAAATGAGTAAGGAAAGTGTTACTTCTTTTTCTACTTTATGGACAATTTTATATAAGGTTGGATTTTATGTCCCTTGGAGGTTTGGTTGAACTCACCCACAAGATTTGGTCCTTGTTTGCCTTACTCTGAGCTCCAGCTATTCTGGCCATATGTCAGTTCCTTAGAAACTCCTGAGCTCTTTCCTCCCTGAATGCCTTTGTACACACTGTTCCCCTGACCTCACCCCGTCTCTGCAGCCTCTTCCTAAATGTTACCTCCTCTGATGCCCTTCTCTGATCATGCTATCCTGGGCAGGTTTCCTTTTTCATTTGGTATTCTCTATCTCAGCATCATGAGTATTTTCTTGATAATATTTATCACCATTTGCAGCTGTAAAAAAGAATGAAATCATGTCCTTTGCAGCGTCATGGATGGAGCTGGAGGTCACTATGCTAAGTGAACTAACTCAGAAACAGAAAATCAAATACTGCGTGTTCTCACTTCTAAATGGGATCTAAACAGTGGGTACACGTGTACATAAAGATGGAAATAATAGACACTGAGGACTCCAAAAGAGGGGAGGTTGGGAGGGGGTTGAGGGTTAAAAAATTACCCATCAGGTATAGTGTTCAGTATTTAGGTAATGGGTACCCTAGGAACCCAGTTCCCACTAGTATGCAATATACCCATGTAGCAAACCTGCACATGTACCCTTAGAATCAAAGGAAAACAACATTTTAATAAAAAGTAATTATCACTGTTTATAGTTGGTATAGTGACTTGTTGGCTTATTTGTTTTATCAATATGAGGGAAGGGGCTAGGTGTGAATTGTTCACCAAATGCTTAACCCAGTGTCTAGCACATGGTGAGAACTTAATAAATACTTGTTAAACAAATGGTTGGTCATCCCCATTCATGTCAGTTATACATAAAGCTGGAGAGTCCACACAGCTCAGTGTTTCCAAGTTTCCCTTCTAGTTGAAGAGCCTATTCTTTGAACATTTTCCTTTTATCTTTCCTAGTGAGAACTCAGGAAGTTAAGTGTGATTGAACTGAGTTGTCTTAAATTATTTTCAAAATAAACTACAGGGAATTTGGGGAAATTGCTGTACATACTACATTTCCCCCCGCCCCTACTTTGGCTTTCTTTGATTATTTAGGTTCTATAGTCAGCAAACTAATGCTTAATTCCAGAGGCTCCCATTTTGTTTATCTCCAGTAATACTTTTTTTTTTGCCCTGAAGTCTACTGTATCCAACCTTAATATAGCCACTTCAGTCTTCTTATGCTTACTGTTTGTATGGTATATTTTCTTCTATTCCTATTTTTAACCTATCTGTGTCCCTATATTAAAACTGTGTCTTTTATAGGCAGCATATACTTGGGTCTTACTTCTTTACCCATTCTGACAATCTCTGTCTTTTATTTGGAATGTTTAGTCCTTTTACATTTAATGTAATTATTGATTTGATTGCATTTAGGTCTATATTTTTTCTTTTTTTAATCATACTTTAAGTTTTAGAGTACATGTGCACAATGTGCAGGTTTGTTACATATGTATCCATGTGCCATGTTGGTGTGCTGCACCCATTAACATTTTTTCTTTGTTTTCTATTTGTCTCATCTGTTATTGTTCTCTGTACTGCTTTCCTGGCTCTTTTTGGGTTAATTTAATATTTTAAAAAATTTATCTGTTAGTCTTTTTGCATTTTAAGTGATTGCTTAGACATTATAATATATATTCCTAACTTTTTAGAGTCATAGAGTTAATATTTTATCACTTCATGTAAAATGTAAGAACCTGATAGTCTTACAGATCAGTTTACCACCTATCCCTCTGTCATTTATATCTATTTGATATAGATGTCAAATTAGTTAGTTGTCACATGCATTACATCTCTGTGTATCATAAACCCCACACTACAATGTTACAACTTTTGCTTTTATCTCATTTTGTTTAAAGTTTTGCAATTTTGGGTATTAGCACATGATGAGAACTTAATAAATACTTGTTAAACAAGTATTTAATTTCTAATCATTTCTGGGGCAAGAGTGAAAACCAAGGCCTAGTTTATAGCTCTAGTAGATTCTTTGTTTCTGAAACTGTCTACGTGCATTTATAAATCACTGAGAAACCTACTGAAGGCTTCTTTTTTGGAGCACCCAACTGCAGGCTTTCACCTAACAAACTGGGCTTATTCATCCTCTTTTTTGACTTAAATTTCAGTGACCATCTAAATCTCCTTCCTCTCACACAAACCAGTTCCCTGTATTTCTTCATGCAAAATCAAATATTTATGGCATGCACTTTATTATCACACTCTGGCATCAAGCTGTCCATAAAATTAATCTTTTTTGTTTTTTGCATTTCTTTCTAAGACAGTATCTTATGCCTTTTCTGCTTTGAGTGTCTGTTTTTCCTAAGACTAAATTGTCTTTTTGTGTGATACTTTTCGTAACTGAACTTGTGCTTTCTGGAACATTTTCCTCTCTTCTTTATGTCTTCATGTTTATGCTGTTGGTTGGTGGCTTTTGAAGAGTGTTTTTAATTCTTTTCCTCTGATTCCTTGCTGAAGTATTTTTCTGACTCTGTGTGCCAAAGACGATGAACTGTACAGAGGCATGCTAGCAATGCCACTGAGTAGCTGTGTGACTTTAAGCCAGTCACTCAATTCCTGAGAGCTCTAATTTATGTGAAATTATCTAAGGTTCCTTCTAGTTCTAACATTCTATGTTCCCATCACTTGAACAGTACCTTTAGTGACATACAAACACTCTTTAACAGGAAGTGGGGTTGAAGCTGCTATGGTAATATTGTCATCTGTTCACACACACAAGTACACACACACAAATATACACAAACACTCTCCTCCTCTCTCGTTATCCTCTGACACTTCTGATTTTGATTGTCCTCACTCTTACATGCTGTTTCTGTTAATCTTTCGATTCTCACCCTGTATTTAGCTGCACACTCCTTCCTCTTCAAATACTCTCAGGGTTTATGTTCTTGAAATCTGGGGGCTGTACTCACTTCAGCTACCTGGTAGCCCTCTGTTCCTCCCCTAGCATTGTGCTAACCTTTGCCTACTTGGTCACCAGAGAGTTTTTTTCCTCCTTAATCCCTTCACCAGACTGTCTCTTTCCAGATGGCCTCACCTGGAACCATGGACTTCCATTCTGCTATGTCCCCGGCCATTTCCAGTCTATGAACAAAGTGGGCTACATTCTTGTGGGTGACAGGATTCCTGAGAGAAGGACATGAAAAGGTTGATGAAGTCAATATAGTAGAGAGATGGGACTGGCCCAAGGTGAAATTATACCTTTGGGAAAGTGTATTTTCCATACTCTTCCATATCTCTTTCAGATATGTTTCCTTTCTTTGGTATACCACATTTCATGACATGAGTGCTCTCATACTACCTCTTCCCCTCTTAGGAAACACCACTGGCACCCGTACCTACTTCTCAGGACTCCAAATTCCAGATCGCTGCCATGTCTGACTCTTTCCACCAATCAGACTTACTTGTCCTATGAACACTCCTTAAGAGCTCTATTCTAATCAATTCAAGAAACATCTGTATCAAAGGCTGACAGTGGTTCGAAGAGTTTCCTTTTCTGAATAATATAACAGAACATGTAAAAAGGAGTCAGAGGATCTTGATTTGGAACCAAGCTTTCCTGCTTTCTATCTATGTGAACTTGACCAAGTAATTTACCCTGTCCTGAGTATCAGTTTCCTTTTTCTTAAAATGAGAGAGAAAACATTTTTAATGGGGTTGTTATGAGGTTATAGATAACAGTGTAAGCAAGCACTCTTTGTAAGTACTGTGCTAGGATAAAGGATTTTGAGGCCAGTTCATTTGGAAAAAGAGACATCTAGAATGATCACTATGCTAAAGTTGCTTCTTTTTAAACTTTTGTTTGTTTTTTTTTTTTTTTTTAGGAGACAGGGTCTCACTCTGTTGCCCAGGCTGGAGTGCAGTGGTGTGATCATAGCTCACTGCAGCCTCTACCTCCTGGGCTCAAGCAATCCTCCTGCCTCAGCCTCCTGAGTAGCAGGGACCACAGGCATGGGCCATCACATCCAGCTATTTTATTTTTTATTTTTGTAGATACGGGGTTTCACTATATTGCCCTGGCTGGCCTCAGACTCCTAGGATCAAGCAACTCTCTTGCTTTGGTCTCTCAAAGTGCTGGGATTACAGGTGTGAGCCACTGTGCCCAGCCAGTTTTTTTTTTTTCCTTGAATAATGAAGGGGAAAGAGAAGAAAATGTGAAGAGAGTAACTGGTAAGATTTGATGAGTGGGAAGTAAGATTTTTGGATACAAGTTCCCCTATCCGGCTATCCTTCCGCTTTCTGGAGAAAGGACTCACCCAGATGAATATAATGAGTCCTGTTTATTGAATGTGTATTGTGTGCCAGGCAACTTACATACAGTGTCTCTACTTTTCAAAGAAACCCTTCCAAACCCTAGAGAAGGAAATGGCTACTCAAAAATCATGGGTACTTTTTCCAAGATGGCATTGCTATAGGTGGTAAAGCCTGGTTCCAAACTCAGCTTTGTCTGATTCCAAAGCTGGTGCTCTTTTTCCCATACCACCCTGATCTTACTTCCCTGAGAAAGCTTAATGATGCACCTCAGGAGCCTCACTCCACCCTGGGCATCTGGATCTCCTTCAAAATGTGCTCAAAAAACAAAGAGCAAGCATGTTCCAAAGTAATCTGAAGTTGACTAGCCTGAAGGCCTTTGGGTTAGACCTGTTAGAACTGCAATGAGGGCTGAGTGGTCTCCCAATAACTGGGTCCTCTGTGGGGCACCCAGAGGGAAAGGGAATGTGCCTTAGCAAGCTTGAGCTCATCCAATGGTTGGCACCGAAAATTATAAAGTGGGAGAGACTAAAGGAGCAGCTACATCATGACACTGCATGATTATTTTATATTGGCATAATTCCTGCTTGACTGTTGCGTAAGCCACATCACATATCTGAAGTGGAAGAAGCCCTTATAGCTACGTGTAGAGCTGAACTAGGTATTCCTCATGGCAAATTTCTCAGCCAGGTGGCCTGGTCCAAAAGTCCCTGAAGTGGCCACCTCTTCCCCTACTCATGTTGAATTTGAGTCCAAGTTTATACCCTTCACAGGGAAGGTCCTTAAGGGGACTTTCCTTCACACCTGGCCAGGTGCCATGTCGTCATCGGCACCGAGGTGATGTTTGAAGATACCTATGGTGATGAATCCTGGGAGCAGGGGCAGAGAATGAAGTATCTACTAGCAAGGGAGATTTATTTGATTGTTTAAAACCCTGATGACACTGAAACAGGCCAAACCAAACCCCAGATTTCCTTTAAATGGAAAATCTTTGGTCTGGGAATACAGCCATCTCCATGCCCTCCTAGGTTTTCCTCAGGTAGGGAACAGGTATTGGGGGCTGTTAAGGAAAGGAAACGAAAGAGATCCAAACTGAATTGCTCAAAGCAGATTTCAAATTTCTTGGAGAATTTGCATTCATCTCCTGATTTGACTAACCAGCTCCAAAGGCGATGCAAACGGCACACACAGACTTTTACTAGGAGGAAGAGGTTGAGTGGGAAAAGAGCGTGTGGATTTCTAGTCTTGGGGGAGGCTCCTCTTTGGGGAGACTGGCGGAGGAAGGATGCTCTGACTTCCCAGGTTGTGTCAAAAGGTAATTACCTTATTGTGGCCAAGGTCTTGACTGAGGGCTATACATCGCTTGAAGAGGTGAAGTGGCAATTCAGTTGATTAGAAACAAAAGGTCTAAGATACCTCAGCAATTGTCATTGGGTGATTTTCCCATTCATAATTTTACAGAATTAGAAGACAGAAAATTAGTGCTGGAAGGGCAGTATGGATGTGGGTTGCAGGGAGGATTTAGCAGGCAGGAAAGAGGGAAGGGAACTATATGTATGGGTTAGGATTGTTACCAATTTTCATCATTGAATTATTTCCATGGTGCTTTGAAGAAAATAATTCTACAAGAAACCGAGGCTCCAACCTTAGGTGAGTTGCCTGAGACAGTGGCTAGATGGGACACAGTGTGGCTGCTGTTCTTCCTGTTGCAAAAGAGGATATTCTCAACCTGGTCATGTGCACCTTTTCCTTTTCTAGCAAAGGGCCGGGCGCGGTGGCTCACATCTGTAATTCTAGAACTTTGGGAGGCTGAGGCCGGCTGATCTCCTGAGTTCAGGAGTTTGAGACCAGCCGGGTTAACATGATGAAACCCCGTCTGTAATAAAAATATAAAAATTAGCCGGACGTGGTGGCGGGTGCCTGTAATCCCAGCTACCTGGGCAGCTGAGGCAGGAGAATCGCTTGAAACTGGGAGGCGGAGGTTGCAGTGAGCCAAGACTGTGCCATTGCACTTCAGCCTGGGCAACGAGTGAAACTCCGTCTCAAAAAAAAAAAAAAAAAAAAAAAAAAAAAAAGCAAGAGTCCAGCAGGGAGCAAGATGGTTGGGAGATTCTCACAGCTTGATCCCCTGGTTCTTCAAACAGCAAGACTTCTAGGGCCTAGTGATGTGGCTCCTCCACATTCAGGGCTCCTTTTTGAAGTGGTGTTCAAATTTCCTAGCCCCAAAACTGAACCCAAATAATATTGTTTTGTGCATAGGGTAGCTGAGTCAGGACTTTCTTAAAAGGAAAGAGAAAATCAAAGAGCTTGGCATACTAATTTTAAATAGAACAAAATCTACACATTTCCTAAAGCTATTGAACTGGAACAAAACCAGATGAAAATATTCTCCGTAAACCTGAGTCAAGCCAATATTTCCCTTGGGTTGAGTCCGTTGCCACAAATAAATATCACTGAGCGCTCAGGTGCTCTTCAAGACTGAGAATGTGGCCCCATGAAGGGAGGTGCAGTGAGGACGCCAGGCAGGGGCCCAGGCTCAGACAACCCCAGGGTATGGGAGGACTCGGGGTAGCCCCTCATCGCACTGGGCCTCTGACCCTTCATCTGTAAAGTGAGGGGGTTGCAATCCTTCCATGATGTTCAAACTGAAACAAAACAAAAGCCGTGGAAACTTTTTTATGAGAAATTGTCTTTTGGTGGAATCCCAATGTGTAGAAATGATAAAAGCAGAGCTGCTCTGAGTAAAGCAGTGGTTGGTGGCTCAGTAGATCCAGACTGAATTATAGAAGTCATAGCAGTTAATATGGGATGTGCTGTGCACTTCCTAAGCACTTTCTCTGTAATACCTCCTTTAATCCCCACAACCTTCCTTCTGAGGTGGGCACTATCATTATCATCATCCCGATTTTGCATTTGAGGAAACTGAGGCACAGCGTGGTTAAGTTCATGGCCCGAGGTCACATAGCTAGTGACAGCAGGTATGGGACTTGGATCTGGGCACTCTGACTGCAGACTGCACCTGTGTAAGTGTCCTGTGCTGTTGCTCTCAGGCCAGCCAGCCAGCTGTGTTGGGCACCAGCATATGTCAGGGACACTAAATCAGAAGGGAATAAAGCAGAAACTTGGCACCAATGAACTTCTAATCTCTGTCTAGAATTCCTGATGTAACTGGCAAAATGAAATTTGGACACTGACGTTCAGACATTGTCCATCAGACAGAATTCTCAGGTGGACAAAACCAACATCCTTTCTAGTGCTGCCCTATCTCTGATGACAGCTTTGCTCCCCACATAGCAAAGCACGTGCTGAGATTGCAAGCTGTTCCCCTGGCCCTGAGACCATGACCTCAGAATGTTTTCCCTACAGTTGCAATAGGCTAAAGTTCTGAGACAAAATGATTGACTGTATAATGCTATTTATCAGGAATGAGTGATTTATTTTATTATCTAATTTTGGAAGTCTTTCTTACACTTCCCAAGAGGCTTCCTAGTTCAGATATTCATAAAAGGAAAGAGAAGAGGGAATATGGACTACAGAACAGTGAAAAACGTTTTACCAACATGACAGACAGAGGAAATCATTTTAAAACACATTTTGAAGATGTTTTGCATTATAGTAGACATGGAATATATCTCCGTCTTTTATACATGATTGTTATGAATGGAAGGATCCTATCTTCTGAGATAGTTTTAGATAAAGTAAAAATGTGATGATATTTTCAGTGCATATAATACATTTCTTATTTTGTACATAAAAGTCTCATCATTTTTTGTTGTTGTGATTGAGACAAGGTCTCGCTCTGTCACCCAGGCTGAAGTGCAGTGATGCAATCTCGGCTCACTGCAACCTCCGCCTCCCAGGTTCAAGCCATTCTCGTGCCTCAGCCTCCCAAATAGCTGGGACTACAGGCATGCACCACTGTGTCCAGCTAATTTTTGTATTTTTAGGACAGATGGGGTTTCTCCATGTTGGCCAGGCTGGTCTCAAACTCCTAACTTGTGATCCACCTGCCTTGGCCTTCCAATGTGCTGGGATTACAGGCATGAGCCACCACACCTGGCTAAAAGTCTCATCGTTTTTGTTAGTAAAAAATAATTTGCTCTTTACCCCAACTAAATAGATGTTAATTTCATAGTCGAAGAATAATAGCCCACAGGTGTGTTAAACCATCTCCCTGCTTGCTGTTCCCATCCTTTGATGTCAGTTGGGTCCTTCTCAGGCTCCCAGCTTCATTCTTGAGGCGTTTCCCCCCCATTACTCCTTATCCCCTTTGGGAAGCCCTGGGGCCACACATAACACAACCAAACACCTACTGATTCAGATGGCCTTTATGTTGCTGTGTAGCTTTAAGAATCTGTGACTTGGAGTCTCAGCATCAAATGATCTTCCAATATCCTAGGATACCAGTTCAAATTAGGGCCGCTGTCTATACAACTGCCTGGAGCCACCTGATGCTGGCAGGGGGTGGCCATCAAGAGCTGTGTGTTTCTGGGGTTCCTTTTGGAGTGTCCATAGTTTAAAGTATTTCTGAGAGAGCCATGGTTTACTCAGACTCCCTGGACTGTTGAGAGGCCTAGCCCTGGGGAAATTCATTGATGAACAGAATGTAATTGATTTCTTGCTGTCATAATTTCTCTTAATGTTTCATTTTTATTAGTATATTATATTATTAGTATATTTTTCTATAAGTCCTTTGAGTTCTATGTGCAGCTCCTGAAGACAGTCCCACTTACCATATAACCAGCATGAATTGATTTATGTAGATGGTTTTCTTTTTTTTTTTTTGTATTAACAGCTTTTTTGAAGTAAAATTATGTACCTTAAAACACATTCTTTATAAGGGTACAGTTCAATAAGTTCTAGTAAATGTATAGATTTATGCAACCATCATGACTATCCAATTTTAGAACGTTTCCATTATCTCCAAAAGTTCCCTCTTGCTTGTTTCCATTCAATCCCCACTCCCACCTCCATCCCCAGGTGAACACTCATTTCCTCCTGTCTTTATAGATTTGCCTTTACTGGAAATCTTATATAACTGAATATGTTTTTGAGTTTCATTCATGTTATTGCATGTATCAATGGTTTGTTTCCTTTTAGTTGCTAAATAGTATTCCATTGCCTGGATCTACCACATTTTATTTAACTATTCACCAGTTGATGGATGTGTGGATTGTTTCTGGTTTTTGTCTTTTTTTTTTTTTTTTTTGAGACAGAGCCTCGCTCTGTGGCCCAGGCTGGAGTGCAGTGGCGTGATCTCGGCTCACTGCAACTTCCACCTCCCTGTTCAAGCGATTCTCCTGCCTCAGCCTCCCGAGTAGCTGGGATTACAGGTGTGAGCCACCGTGACTGGTTTTTTTTTTTTTTCCTGAGACAAGGTCTTCCTCTGTCACCCAGGCTGGAGTGTAGTGGTGTGATCACTGCTCACTGGAGCCTCAATCTCCTGGGCTCAAGTGATCCTCCCACCTCAGCTTCCCAAGTAGCTGGGACCACAGGTGTGTGCCAACACACCCCGCTAATTTTTAAATTTTTTTGTAGAGATGGGGTTTCACCATTTTGCCCACGCTGGTCTTGAACTCCTAAGCTTAAATGATCATCCCACCTCAGCCTCTCGAAGTGATAGGATTACATATGTGATCTATTATGAATAATGCTGCTGGGCCAGGTGCAGTGGCACACACCTGTAATCCCAGCACTTCGGGAAGCTGAGGCAGGTGGATCACTTGAGTCCAGGCGTTCAAGACCAGCCTAGGCAACATAGCGAGACCCTGTTTCTACAAAAAATAAAAAAAAGTTAGGCAGTGTGTGGCACACACCTGTAGTCCCAGCTACTCAGGGGGCTGAGATGGGAGGATCGCTTGAGCCCAGAAGTTTCAGGCTGCAGTGAGCTGTGATTGCATCAGTGCATTCCAGCCTGGGCAACAGAGTGAGATCCCATCTCAAAATAAAGTAAAATAATGCTGCTATAAATATTTGTGTATAAGTCTTTGTGTGGACATGGTTTCATTTCTTTGAGAAGATACTTCAGAGTGAATTTTTTTGGATAAGACAAATTTATGCTTAACTTTTTAAGAAGCTGCCAAACTGTTGTCCAAAGTGGCTGTGCCATTTTACATCCCCACCAGCAATGTGTGAGGGTTCCAGTTTTTCCACCTCCTAGCCAACACTTGCTATTGACAGTCTTTATTATAGCCTTTTGTGGATGAGTTGTGTTATCTCACTGTGGTTTTAATTTACCTTTCCTTAGTGACTAATAATGTTGAGCATCTTTTTGTGTGCTTAACAACCATTTCTATAAATTCTTTGGTGAAATGTCCGTTTAAATCTTTTGACTATTTTAAAATCGGGTTATTCATCTTATTGAGTTGTGGAAGTTTATCCTGGATACAAGTTCTTTATCAAATGACTTGCAAATATTTTCTCCCAGTCTGTAACTTATCTTTTCATTTTCTGAATATGATGTGTTTTGAGGAGCAAGTTTTAATTTTGATGAAGTCCAATTTATCCATTTTTTTCTTTTATGGATTTTTTTGGTGTCATATTCAAGAAATCTTTGCTAAATTAAGGTCACAAAGAGTTTCTCTGACTTCACTCCCATTTAAAACACTTATTAACATATACCTTGTGCCAGCCCCATGCAAGGGGCTGGTAGTAAAAATGTGCATAAAATACTCTACTTTTAGAGAGCTTTAGTAGGGGACAGACACACATGAGCAATTCACTGCATGGAGGCATTTAGTTGCTTTTATAGAACTGCTTGCAGCTGGGGCACCGAGATAGCACTTAGCTCTCCCAGAGGCATTGGAGGAAGCAAAGGTCAACTCAGGTGGATGGTCTGATATGGGATCTCATGACCAAAATTCTGGTTGAGGGAGAACGCATGAACATCTCAGAGGACTCCAGGAGGCCATTGCTAAGAAGGTTCGGGGAGAGGAAATAGTCTTCTATTGTCTCGGAAGAGATTGAGCAGATGTTCCTTAGTGGTTTTTACTAACAAATCTATCATCTTAATCTGGCAGAGACTGAAGGCCTTAATTAAAAAAAAAAAAAAAATAAGAAAGCAGTGAATCTGTTAAGTACTAACAAACAGGATTATCTGATTTTAATGTCAACGTCTGGGACTGTTTGGATGGAAGATCTGCTCATCCATCGTATCTATGCCATTTAGAACATCAAGAATGGCATTGCTAGTGTTCTATCTGCTTTCAGTGACCAAGACTGGTCTTTCTAGAGGCTGAGAGGCAGTGATGCTTGGAATTCTCATTACTTCCCATAAGAATGATGACCATGAGGCGGCCTGGCGCTGTGGCTCAAGCCTGTAATCCCAGCACTTTGGGAGGCCGAGGCGGGCGGATCACGAGGTCAGGAGATCGAGACCATCCTGGCTAACACGGTGAAACCCCATCTCTACTAAAAATACAAAAAAATTAGCCGGGCATGGTGGTGGGCGCCTGTAGTCCCAGCTACTCGGGAGGCTGAGGCAGAATGGCGTGAACCTGGGAGGCGGAGCTTGCAGTGAGCCGAGATCGTGCCACTGCACTCCAGCCTGGGCGACAGAGCGAGACTCTGTCTCAAAGAAAAAAGAAAATGATGAACAGGAGGCATCTGGTTATGAATGTCTGTATATGAAGGTCCAGTACATGAATAGCTGTTCCTTCACTTGGTGAAGAGGCTTTTGATCATGTTGTTTACTCTTGATGCTGCCCTGAAAGGGAACAAGCAAACTTCTCACAGAGCAGGACTGGGCCCAGGGACCATTCTAGGGAGGAATTAGCAGAGGAAAACAACAAAAAGAGGGGTTCGGTCAGTTTTGCTTGCAGTCAGCATTTCAGGGTCTGAAGGGAGACTGCCCTCTCACTACTCAAAGTGTGGCCCCTGGACCAGCACCATCAGCATACCTGGAGCTTTTTAGACGTGCAGAACCTCGGCCAGGTGCAGTGGCTCACGCCTGTAATCCCAGCACTTTGGGAGGCGGGCAGATCACGAGCCCAGGAGATCAAGACCATCCTGGCTAATACGGTGAAACCCTGTCTCTACTAAAAACACAAAAAATTAACTGGGTGTGGTGGCAGGCACCTGTAGTCCCAGCTACTCGTGAGGCTGAGGCAGAGAATTGCTTGAATCCAGGAGGCGGAGCTTGCAGTGAGCCGAGATCGTGCCACTGCACTCCAGCCTGGGCGATAGAGCGAGACTCCGTCTTAAAAAAAAAAAAAAAAGTTGCAGAACCTCAAGCCCCACCCAGAGAGTAGGGTAGAAAAACAGATCTTCTGTCCAGACTTCCCAAGATACTACTGAAGCAAAATCTGCTTTTTTTCCTGAGATCATCTGATGATTCATAAGCACTTTCAGGTTTGAGAGGCACTGGTCTAGCCCAGTGGTTCTAGAGTCCTCTGCAAATGCCCTGGCTAAATGCTCATCCAGGCTCTGCTTAATAATTCCAGGGACAGATAGCCAAGGTCAGTTAGCAGATGAGAATGATCCTTTTATTTTTCTTTTTAGATCAGGCTGGTTAGGCAGATAAGTGGACATAAGTGGATAAATTGCTGTGCTCTAATTTGCAAAGGCAGGTCAGCTGTTAGAGTTACCCTTTAAAACAGCTCATCTTTACAGCAAACTGATTGCTTAAAAGGTTTGGAGAAAACAAGACGATGACTTTAGTATGTGATTCTGTGTCCACTTAGCCTCATTCCACAGTATATCTACCATTAGGAAAATGCAGCGTTATTGTGTGTGAGTACTATTAATGCAAATTAGTTGTCATCAATTATTTTGAGTTTATTGTTTAAATTGCTACAAGCTTTCTTTCATACTAAGATGAAGAAATTGGTAGCGGTGACTCTCAAACTTTAGTGTGCATCAGAATCGCCAGAGTGCTTGTTAAAACATACCGCTGGGCCCCAGCTCCAAAGTTTCTGATTCAGTTTATGGGGTGGGAACTGATAATTTGCATTTCTAGCAGTTCTCTAATGCTGCATTATAGAAATAGTAGCTTCGAATGCATTTTTAGCACCACAAAAAAAATATCTAGACCCTTATTTGATACTGTGCTCTGATCATACAGAATATAGGGCCAAATTTCAGCAATCATTCTCAGGGGATACAGAGTAACTGGGTTAACCTAAATACAAAAGTAAACTACCATTTTCTGAGACTGTTGATTTCTTAAGACATTTCGAACCGATGTCCAATTTGCTCAACAGCAATGCATCTGCTTCGTTTTCCATTCTTCCCCTTGTTTCCACCCACCTCTGATGGCAGACGGTTCTGGTCAAGTGCAGAATGTTTGATCTTGAACTCCCAAGTGCCCACTGGTTGGTGGGCGGCTCTGTTGGTCAGGTTGGCTGGGACATTCTGAGCATGTGGGCTGGCTCTGAGCTGTGTGATGACCTTCTAGGTCATTACAGTCCCGTATTTAGTCATAGGATCTATCCCAGCCCTTTCGCCTTCATCACCTTGTAGGCTCAGACCTCTGATCTCAGCAGATTTAAGGGGCAATTCTATTGTGTGAGGACCTGGCATTGCTAAGTTCTCAGTGAGCTAATAAACCTTCACCACAGCATGGGACCCAAGCATCTCTGATCGGGGTTCCTCTTGGTAATTTTTCCACCTGTGGCAGCTGCTCAGATTGGAATGCTTCACTCTGACCTTTCCGGTGCCACTTGTCTAAAGATGGCCTGCAGACTGCCCTGCAGTAGAGACTTCCTGCCAGAGAAAAACCATGACTGCCCTTTATGCCATAATTGAGTGGAGACAGGATTTACCTCATCGGAGCACCTTGTCTGACTCCATTTCATATTATTAAAAACAGAGACTCTGGACTTCATGGTTTTTTTTTTATAAAAAATTTATTGAGATGATGTAATTATAGGCTTTTCTTTAAAAATTATTTGCAACTCACTGGCCCTGAGAAAAGGCATTTTTTTGTTTTTTTTCTTTTTTGTTACATTCATTTGATTCAGTCCCTTATAAACCCCACACCTCATAAACAAGAGATTAGAAACTAAACAAAAAGGGGGGGGAAGGAAATTGTAGATTCATTCTGGTTTGCAGGTGGTTGCAGTCACAAAGAGAAATCATCAAGAATGTTCACTTGGCATGTGTGAAAGATTCAGGGGGTCTGCAGCTGTTTAGTGTTGATGCAGTTGGGTCAAAAGAGTATCAGGTTAGTCTTCTGTGGGTTTTAGGCAGGGATTATCATGCCCCCCTCCCACCCCACTGGCTTCCTTGTGTCACAGCCTTTATTTCTACTCCGAAGAGGAGCAGGAGAGAGTGAACAGCCTCTAACTAGCACCAAATGCTTGGGCAAAGAAAACTGCCCCTTTTTCTTGGTGTGTTTTCCCGAATCTTTTATCCTCAGTTTCCTGGATGGGAATGGGCCAGACAGGGTGAAACCAGGCTAGATCCTGAGCCTACTTTCATTCTTGGCATGCTGTCTGCTCTTAGGGCAAGTCACTTCACCTCCCTGACACCCAGGTTTCTTCTTTTGCAAAAGGGAGTTCCTATTTCAAAAATGTTTTCAGACTTGGAGCCTAGGCAGTGAAAGGTGGGAATGGTGGTTACTTCATCATTTCGGTAAATTGTCACAGCCATTTGAATTTCAGCTAAAGCGACATTCTCATTTGGACAAGAGATCAGTATCAAAAGACATTGGATCAGAGGGTTCCAAACATACTGTTGAAAGGAGAAAATCCATTGGTCTGTTATTCCTTTTTCTGTGGGGACACCCTTACCTCCCCAAAGGATTTGGAACATTGGTGATGCCACCTTAAGCAAGACCAAGTCGCCCTGGGTCAAGATCTTAGAGTTCATGTTACCTTCAACATAGCCAGTCTAGCCAATTACCAGTGCTTTCTTCTGATACAGAGGAGATGGCCTGGCTAGCTTGAGATGTAGGAACGAGAACTTCAAGATCCAAGTGAGAGTGCACATCCATCACATGGCAGGGATCCTTTGCATTTTCCTCTCCTGACTTCAGATTTGTCTCCTGACAACACCCCTAGTACTTAGTGTTGAAATGAGTCACGCTGGGTGGATTAGGCAGGTACAATATAAACTCTGAAAGCAGGGATTATGGCTGATTGAACTTTGGGTACCTCACAGTGTCCAGCAGGTGCTTCATCAAGGTTTGCTAATTGAATCTGAAATCTTTAGGGTCTGCAGCGCGTAAATACTGTATCCAGGTGCTGGCACTACCCGGGTTTTCTCATAAAGAACAAATGAAGAGGACATTTGCAGTTAGGGGAATTATGAAATCCTTATGGGTAGTACAGATTGATATCCCTTATCTGAAATGCTTGGGACCAGAAGTGTTCTGGGTCTCGGATTTTTAAATTTTTTTTTTTGTATCCTGGAATATTTGTATATATACATAAAATGAGAGATCTTGGGGATGGACACAAAGTCTAAACACAAAATTCATTTATGGCTCACATATACTTTATACACATAGCCTGAAGGTAATTTTATGATATTTGAAATAATTTTCTATATAAAACAATTTGTGTACATTGAACCATAAGAAAGCAAAGGTGGCCGGGCGCGGTAGCTCACGCCTGTAATCCCAGCACTTTGGGAGGCCGAGGAGGGCGGATCACGAGGTCAGGAGATCGAGACCATCCTGGCTAACACGGTGAAACCCCGTCTCTACTAAAAATATAGAAAATTAGCTGAGCGAGGTGGCGGGCGCCTGTAGTCCCAGCTACGCGGGAGGCTGAGGCAGGAGAATGGCGTGAACCCCGGGGGGTGGAGCCTGCAGTGAGCCGAGATTGCGCCACTGCACTCCAGCCTGGGTGACAGCGAGACTCCGTCTCAAAAAAAAAAAAAAAAAAGCAAAGGTGTTAGGTGTGGAATTTTCCACTCCTGGTGTCACAGCATTCAGGAAGTTTTGGATTTTGGGGCATTTGGGGGTTTTAACTGTTCAGATTAGGGATGCTCAACCTGTATCTGGATGGGAAATAAAGACTATATTGGAATGAGCGCCTTCTATTTCTTCTTCAAGTGGCTGAAGGTGTCATCCTAAGTCTAACATATTCTCCTGGGATATTGCTTTAAATATAGAAACGCTTGGGGCAAAAGGGAATTTCCCTCCATAATTCAACTGTTAAGATTCTGTGAATAGTAAGAGACTGAGTTCTTGCATTTGGGTGAAGAGGCCAGACTGAGAGGCTCCAATCCTAGCAACATCATGCCCTGGTCTCTGATTTCGTATTCAGACAGACGGATGCAGTAAAAATCCCTTTCTCTCCATTCGTCAAATCAGTGGCTTTCACAATACATCAGGTATTTGGCTTAATCTCTGCATTTGAGAGAATACCAGTCATCTTGGAGGCTGAAATAGGGATCACCATGTCCTACTGAATGCTCTCAAAAGACACCTGCAGCGTGCTGAGATCCGGCAGAATCTCATCACCATTCAAGCAGACTGAGACCCACTCGCCTCACGTAGAAGGTCCCTGACCTTCCGGAAGGTCGAATGGTGGGGCGCCTGTGACAGTAGGAGCAGGCTAGCTATGCCCGTGTGTCTACCTGTGCTCTGATAAGAGGCAGGGACAGAGCAAGGCTGAAGAGAGCCTTGATCAGCTCTTCAATTCCAGTGTCCTTGAACCATAGTCCATCTGTTTGCACCCTAGGTTGGTGCCCTTGTCAGTAAGGCCGAGGGAAAATTCCCCTTGCCTGTGTGACCCAAACTCTACATGTCTGACTCAACTCAGAAAAGGCTGGGGAGAAGCCCAGGGGTCTGGTAACTTCACCTGGGAGCTGCTGCTGAGGGCAGGTATGTATCCCGGAGGAGCTGTGAGTTTCTCCCCCAACTGAGTGGAGGAAACACAGGGGAACAAGGAAGGGGTGCTTTGTAAGGCAGGTCTAATCTGGATTAAAAGAAACTGTACTCCAAATATTGGATTTCTGAGACCTATGTTGGAAGAGTCAATTTAGATGGCTAGAAAAGGAAAAAAAAAAATCTAAAACAGCTTTCTAAAAATATCTGTTATCATCAAAAATACTAAGAAGTGGCACTACCCTCATTTTACAAGATACCATCGATCTTATTTTGAGGTGAAAAAGAGCCATAAATGGGTCCTTTCTGAGACACAGCTATGAAAGAAAGAAAAAATAATGTATCCGAGGAATTTCCTGTCTGCCCAGGCTGGGCAAACACTGATTGCAACTGAGACTGCCCTCCGGGATCCTCTGTCTCCAATGCTCTGTGTCCAGTGGAGACCAGGAAACTTTAAAAAAGGCTAGGAATTGAAAAAAAAAAAAAAAATCAGGCGAGGGCATGAAACTGACCACAAGATGGCCTTTGGAATGGAGCAGAGAGTTTTTCTTTCTCACTAGCCTCTGTTACCTGCTTTGGAAAAACAAATCCCCACTGCAGAATATTTTTGCCCAGTTTCTGGACTGCTGGGCCTGTGTGATCTTTTCATATTTTCCACTTTGCAGCGCTCCCAAGCTAATCCCAAGCTGCCGAGGCCTTCCAAGTAACTTGGACAGCCTTCCATCCTTATCTTACGTCTTAGACGCATGGTTCTCACAGCCATCTCGGGCGGCTCTCTGGACTAGCATGTATCTGTCTGCAGCACAGCAGCATCTGTGATGATTTTGGCCTCCCTCACATGGGTGGCCCAGTGCTGGGATGTGGGTTTGATTGTGTGCTGCTGGCCACAAAGCACCCAGGTCACTGATTCTGTTTAGGTGCCAACAATCCCCAAGACTCTCCAAGGGGCTGAATGCTGTTAGAAGGCATCTGAATCTCAATAGCAGGCAGGGAGGGAGGACAGAGGAGACCAAGGGAAGAACAGAGCAAGAGAGAGAAAAAGAGAGCTCTCCTTTTCATTTTATCTTTTTTAAAAGCATTTTTTTTTTCAGCCAAGACCCAACAGTAACAGGAACAAACCTGATCCATGTGGCAGGAAAAAGAGGAACCTGAACCCCTCTGCAAGTATTCTCTTTCCTGACCAGCTGGGCTTGCCGCACTTTGTGAGATTTGCAAAAAATATATATATAATAGATATATATTTCCATAGGAAAACAACATCAGATGTCTTCCCCTAGATGAACGATGAAGAGTCAAACTGCATGTTCTTAAAACAAAAACAAAAACACCATGAAACTAACAACGGTGGAAGGGTGAGGGTGAGGAATTACAGATGGAGAGATTCCAAATCAGAAGGAAACGTGACATGCGAGTCCCAGGCTCACGCCCTCCGCCAGAATTCCAGCCCCGCCTGTGCTGGGTAGTTTGTCTAAGGTGCTCCAGGGTCCCTCTTGGTCTGCAAGAGAAGTGTCCCTGTCATTTCTGGGTCACTTCCTTTTCCACTCAGCCCGCCTGCTCCGTCACACCTCCAGCAATCCTGGTGGGCAGGGGTTCCCTGGGCTGCTGGCCTGCTGTGGTGGACTGTTGGTTCCTTCAGCATTCATCTTCTTGGTATATTTGTTCATCCAGCTCCTGGGACTCTAGGTGCTCCAGACGGTCTGTTCGGCCACTCATGATTTCATCTGGGGTTTTCATAAACCTTTGGAAGAAGAAGTGGAGGAGTTAAGAGATTCCATTTTCCTAAAGCTGTCTTCACTCTGAACTCTAGCCTGTATATAAAGAAAGGCTCCATCATCTTATACAGCTGGAGAGCTACTGAACCCCGGGATTAATGCTAACTTAGTGCAAATTAGGAAAAGGTACTCCTTTCTCTGACTGTCTAAAAAGTGGCAAAATGATTATTTAAAAAGACTAGGGCCAGGCATGGTAGCTCATGCCTATAATCCTAGTGCTTTGGGAGGCCAAGTTGGGAAGATAACTTGAACCTAGGAGTTTGAGACCAGCTTGGGCAACATAGCGAGACCCCACCTCTACCAATGAAAAAAAGAAATCTGGGTATGGTGGTGTGCACCTGTAGTCCTAGCTACTTGGAAGGCTGAGGTGGGGGAATCCCTTAAGCCCAGGAGGTTAAGGCTGCAGTCAGCTATGATCATGCCACTGTACTCTAACTTGGGTGACAAAGTGAAATCCTAATTATTAAAAAAAAAGCCTAGAATGTCTGTGACGTAGTGAGCACCCTTTAGGATCGTGTGGTGCATTACTGCATGACCATACGAGAAAGCCTTGGTCCGGACCATGTATATATGTTTCTTTCTTTTACAGAATTAGATTTTACAGACTCACGAGAGCTGTATATCCACTTCCATTCCAGACTGTGAGCCCAGGAAATGGTATTCAAAACTTAAATTTCAAAGGATATAGTTAAATGTTAAGTGAAAAATGCTGACAATAGGACAACTTAGTGGGAGCTTTTGGAAAATTAGAAAGGCAAAAAAAAAAAAAAAAAAAAAAGAATCTTTTACAATGTTATCACTGATTCACTCAAAATGCCAGCAATGAACCCTCTTTAGTTTATCTGCCTTTGCAACTGGGGTGTACAGCAAGCCTCATCTTCCTGTTCAATGGGTTAAACTAGAAGTGACATCAGTGACATGTTTCGACCATGATTTACATGACTCAGGAAGGCAGCCTGGTTGCAGATGTTCCACCTGCACTGTAGGAGCACCCTTTCCAGTCCCCTTCTGTGCCTGCATACCTTTCTCGTCCCATATACTCTGCCCTGCGCCACTATCTTAGAACTTACATTTTCTCTCATTCCTCCACGTGCAAAAGCCTAAAATGAACACTCATCAAGTCAAGGGTACATCCTTTGCTCTGCTCTTCGGGTCCTCCTACCATCTTTACCTAGGAAGCTCTTATTTTCCACGGTTCACCAGTATGAACCCAATGCATTCTAGCGGTCTTGGCTCTTGTATAAATCATGGCGCATGTTCTCCTATGTATCCTTAGCTTTTCCCTTATCTGGAGCCATCCTGACTCTTCTCACGAGTTGAGTCCTACTCATTCTTTGTGTTCTGTCTCCTCACCAAAGAGCTGCTTAATGGCACTAGTCCATGATTTCAACACTTAAACATCCATCTTCTTCAACACTCAAACATCTTGTATGGAGTACCTACAGTTCAACACCTCACTTCATTACATACTAGGTCTTATACCAAGAAACCTTCATTTTGTGGCAAGTCTGGCTTCTAACATTCATTTCCTCAAAATGGACTAATCTCTCTCTAATAGCACTGTTCCTTTCTCTTACTGAAAATCTTTTATTGGAAGCCTATCAATCTTCTGGCTACTACTGCTTTTCCTGCTCATTACTGGCAAACTTCTCCAGCAGTATGATCTGTAGCATCTGCAAGTCTGTCTCCTCTTTTATCCCCTAACTAAAATTTCTCCCTCCACCTCCAAAGTCAATAAGGAGCTCCTCTAAGCCAACTCCACAGATGTCCTGTGCTTGGCCCCCCAAACCACCCCTTTCTTCTTTTGACAACTTTCCCATATTAAGCTTCTGATATTCTACACCAGGCTGTCAATAAGCATTAATTGAAAGGTTTAATATAGAATGATAAAAAATAGAATCCTCTACCTTCTAGGAGCTTATAATCTAGTTGTCGGGGAGAAGGGCTTCACACATATAACTACAGGCTGAGCATCCCTAATCCAAACATTGGAAACACTTCTGGTCCCAAGCATTCCAGATAGGGGATACTCAACCTGTATTAAAAATATAAATCCTGTAGTTGCTCTGGCTACTCCGGACGCTGAGGCAGGAGGATTGCTTGAGCCCAGAGTCTGAGGCTTCAGTGTGCTATGACCATACCACTGCACTCCAGCCTGGGCATCAGAGTGAGACCCTGTCTCTAGAAAAACAAACAAACTAGCCAGGCACAGTGGTTCACATCTGTAATTCAAGCACTTTGGGAGGCCAAGGTGGACAGATCACTTGAAGCCAGGAGTTTGAGACAAGAGTGGCCAATATGGCGAAACCCTGTCTCCACTAAAAATACAAAAATTAGCCAGGTGTGGTGGCAGGCACCTGTAATTCCAGCTACTAGGGAGGCTGAGGCATGATAATTATGAGAATTGCTTAAATTCAGGAGGTGGAGGTTCCAGTGAGTCGAGATTGTGCCACTGCACTGTAGCCTGTGTGACAGAGCAAGACTCTGTCTCAAAAAAAAGAAAAAGCAATTGTAGTGTAGTTAAGGGCCCAAGGGAACCCAAGTGATGATGGAAGACGATAGCTATGTGTGTTGGAGCAGCTGGAGAAGGCCTCATTCAGGGCAATAGACTTGAGGTTGAGCCTTGAGGTTGTAGGTATTAAAAAGGCAAAAGTTAGTCATATACATTTCTGGCATAGGGAACTGTATTAGTGTTGTAGGGCAGCTGGCTGTTTGTATTATGGTTTCAGGAGGCAGTAGAGTGGACCACAGACAGAAAGACATTGTTGAGTGAAACCTGATGTGAATCATGAAGTCCAGACATCAGCTTCCACTGCCAGGGAAACCTTTGCTTTTTTCTCGTCTCCCAGATCTCATGAAACTGCTTGTCATTGAAAGACTCCAACCTGGGACCTTCTGGCAACATTCCCTTCTGGGAAATGTAGTTCCCAGGCTTCTAGCCCCTGCAACACAGAATAGAGTGGGAATGGTGCTGAAGAGCCAACGGTCCATCTAGCACAATGACTGGGATACAGGAAGAGTCAAAGGGAACTCTAGTTTCAAAGTTGGTCGCTTCAAATAGCAGTGATGCCCCTGATGAGTAAATTCAATAATTCTGGGTGGAATTTTTTTTTTTTTCTTGAGATGGAGTCTTGCTTTGTCACCAGGCTGGAGTGCAGTGGCGCGATCTTGGCTCACTGCAACCTCTGCCTCCCGGGTTCAAGCACTTCTCTTTTTATTTTATTTTATTATTATTATTATACTTTAAGTTTTAGGGTACATGTGCACAATGTGCAGGTTTGTTACATATGTATACATGTGCCATGTTGGTGTGCTGCACCCATTAACTCGTCATTTAGCATTAGGTGTATCTCCTAATGCTATCCCTCCCCCCTCGTCCCACCCCACAACAGTCCCCGGAGTGTGATGTTCCCCTTCCTGTGTCCATGAGTTCTCATTGTTCAATTCCCACCTATGAGTGAGAACATGCAGTGTTTGTTTTTTTGTCCTTGAGATAGTTTGCTGAGAATGATGATTTCCAGTTTCATCCATGTCCCTACAAAGGACATGAACTCATCATTTTTTATGGCTGCATAGTATTCCATGGTGTATATGTGCCACATTTTCTTAATCCAGTCTATCATTGTTGGACATTTGGGTTGGTTCCAACTCTTTGCTATTCTGAACAGTGCCGCAATAAACATACGTGTGCATGTGTCTTTATAGCAGCATGATTTATGGTCCTTTGGGTATATACCCAGTAATGGGATGGCTGGGTCAAATGGTATTTCTAGTTCTAGATCCCTGAGGAATCACCACACTGACTTCCACAATGGTTGAACTAGTTTACAGTCCCACCAACAGTGTAAAAGTGTTCCTATTTCTCCACATCCTCTCCAGCACCTGTTGTTTCCTGACTTTTTAATGATCACCATTCTAACTGGTGTGAGATGGTATCTCATTGTGGTTTTGATTTGCATTTCTCTGATGGCTAGTGATGATGAGCATTTTTTCATGTGTTTTTTGGCTGCATAAATGTCTTCTTTTGAGAAGTGTCTGTTCATGTCCTTCGCCCACTTTTTGATGGGGTTGTTTTTTTCTTGTAAATTTGTTTGAATTCATTGTAGATTCTGGATTTAGCCCTTTGTCAGATGAGTAGGTTGCAAAAATTTTCTCCCATTTTGTAGGTTGCCTGTTCACTCTGATGGTAGCTTCTTTTGCTGTGCAGAAGCTCTTTAGTTTATAATTAGATCCCATTTGTCAATTTTGGCTTTTGTTGCCATTGCTTTTGGTGTTTTAGACATGAAGTCCTTGCCCATGCCTATGTCCTGAATGGTATTGCCTAGGTTTTCTTGTAGGGTTTTCATGGTTTTAGGTCTAACATATAAGTCTTTAATCCATCTTGAATTAATTTTTGTATAAGGTGTAAGGAAGGGATCCAGTTTCAGCTTTCTACATATGGCTAGCCAGTTTTCCCAGCACCATTTATTAAATAGGGAATCCTTTCTCCATTTCTTGTTTTTGTCAGGTTTGTCAAAGATCAGATAGTTGTAGATATGTGGCATTATTTCTGAGGGCTCTGTTCTGTTCCATTGATCTATATCTCTGTTTTGGTACCAGCACCATGCTGTTTTGGTTACTGTAGCCTTGTAGTATAGTTTGAAGTCAGGTAGTGTGATGCCTCCAGCTTTGTTCTTTTGGCTTAGGATTGACTTGGCAATGCAGGCTCTTTTTTTGGTTCCATATGAACTTTAAAGTAGTTTTTTCCAATTCTGTGAAGAAAATCATTGGTAGCTTGATGGGGATGGCATTGAATCTATAAATTACCTTGGGCAGTATGGCCATATTCATGATATTGATTCTTCCTACCCATGAGCATGGAATGTTCTTCCATTTGTTTGTATCCTCTCTTATTTCATTGAGCAGTGGTTTGTAGTTCTCCTTGAAGAGGTCCTTCACATCCCTTGTAAGTTGGATTCCTAGGTATTTTATTCTCTTTGAAGCAATTGTGAATGGGAGTTGACTCATGGTTTGGCTCTCTGTCTGTCTGTTATTGGTGTATAAGAACGCTTGTGACTTTTGTACATTGATTTTGTATCCTGAGACTTTGCTGAAGTTGCTTATCAATCAGCTTAAGGAGATTTTGGGCTGAGACAATGGGGTTTTCTAGATATACAATCATGTCATCTGCAAACAGGGACAATTTGACTTCCTCTTTTCCTAACTGAATACCCTTTATTTCCTTCTTGTGCCTAATTGCCCTGGCCAGAACTTCCACCACTATGTTGAATAGGAGTGGTGAGAGAGGGCATCCCTCTCTTGTGCCAGTTTTCAAAGGGAATGCTTCCAGTTTTTGCCCATTCAGTATATTGGCTGTGGGTTTGTCACAGATAGCTCTTATTATTTTGAGATACGTCCCATCAATACCTAATTTATTGAGAGCTTTTAGCATGAAGGGTTGTTGAATTTTGTCAAAGGCCTTTTCTGCATCTATTGAGATAATCATGTGGTTTTTGTCTTTGGTTCTGTTTATATGCTGGATTACATTTATTGATTTGCATATGTTGAACCAGCCTTGCATCCCAGGGATGAAGCCCACTTGATCATGGTGGATAAGCTTTTTGATGTGCTGCTGGATTCCGTTTGCCAGTATTTTATTGAGGATTTTTGCATCAATGTTCATCAAGGATATTGGTCTAAAATTCTCTTTTTTGGTTGTGTCTCTGCCAGGCTTTGGTATCAGGATGATGCTGGCCTCATAAAATGAGTTAGGGAGGATTCCCTCTTTTTCTATTGATTGGAATAGTTTCAGAAGGAATGATACCAGCTCCTCCTTGTACTTCTGGTAGAATTCGGCTGTGAATCCATCAGGTCCTGGACTCTTTTTGGTTGGTAAGCTATTGATTATTGCCACAATTTCAGAGCCTGTTATTGGTCTATTCAGAGATTCAACTTCTTCCTGGTTTAGTCTTGGGAGGGTGTATGTGTCAAGGAATTTATCCATTTCTTCTAGATTTTCTAGTTTATTTGCGTAGAGGTGTTTGTAGTATTCTCTGATGGTAGTTTGTATTTCTGTGGGATTGGTGGTGATATCCCCTTTATCATTTTTTATTGCATCTATTTGATTCTTCTCTCTTTTCTTCTTTATTAGTCTTGCTAGTGGTCTATCTATCTATTTTGTTGATCTTTTCAAAAAACCAGTTCCTAGATTCATTAATTTTTTGGAGGGTTTTTTTTTGTCTCTATTTCCTTCAGTTCTGCTCTGATTTTAGTTATTTCTAGCCATCTGCTAGCTTTTGAATGTGTTTGCTTTTGCTTTTCTAGTTCTTTTAATTGTGATGTTAGGGTGTCAGTTTTGGATCTTTCCTGCTTTCTCTTGTGGGCATTTAGTGCTATAAATTTGCGTCTACACACTGCTTTGAATGTGTCCCAGAGATTCTGGTATGTTGTGTCTTTGTTCTCATTGGTTTCAAAGAACATCTTTATTTCTGCCTTCATTTTGTTATGTACCCAGTAATCATTCAGGAGCAGGTTGTTCAGTTTCCATGTAGTTGAGTGGTTTTGAGTGAGTTTCTTAATCCTGAGTTCTAGTTTGATTGCACTGTGGTCTGAGAGACAGTTTGTTATAATTTCTGTTCTTTTACATTTGCTGAGGAGTGCTTTACTTCCAACTATGTGGTCAATTTTGGAATAGGTGTGGTGTGGTGCTGAAAAAAATGTATATTCTGTTGATTTGGGGTGGAGAGTTCTGTAGATGTCTATTAGGTCTGCTTGGTGCAGAGCTGAGTTCAATTCCTGGGTATCCTTGTTGACTTTCTGTCTTGTTGATCTGTCTAATGTTGACAGTGGGTGTTAAAGTCTCTCATTATTATTGTGTGGGAGTCTAAGTCTCTTTGTAGGTCACTCAGAACTTGCTTTATGAATCTGGGTCCTCCTGTATTGGGTGCATATATATTTAGGATAGTTAGCTCTTCTTGTTGAATTGATCCCTTTACCATTATGTAATGGCCTTCTTTGTCTCTTTTGATCTTTGTTGGTTTAAAGTCTGTTTTATCAGAGACTAGGATTGCAACCCCTGCCTTGTTTTGTTTTCCATTTGCTTGGTAGATCTTCCTCCATCCCTTTATTTTGAGCCTATGTGTGTCTCTGAGATGGGTTTCCTGAATACAGCACACTGATGGGTCTTGATTCTTTATCCAATTTGCCAGTCTGTGTCTTTTAATTGGAGCATTTAGCCCATTTACATTTAAAGTTAATATAGTTACATGTGAATTTGATCCTGTCATTATGATGTTAGCTGGTTATTTTGCTTGTTAGTTGATGCAGTTTCTTCCTAGCCTTGATGGTCTTTACAATTTGGCATGTTTTTGCAGTGGCTGGTACAGGTTGTTCCTTTCCATGTTTAGTGCTTCCTTCAGGAGCTCTTTTAGGGCAGGCCTGGTGGTGACAAAATCTCTCAGCATTTGCTTGTCTGTAAAGTATTTTATTTCTCCTTCACTTATGAAGCTTAGTTTGGCTGGATATGAAATTCTAGGTTGAAAATTCTTTTCTTTAAGAATGTTGAATATTGGCCCCCACTCTCTTCTGGCTTGTAGAGTTTCTGCTGAGAGATCTGCTGTTAGTCTGATGGGCTTCCCTTTGTGGGTAACCTGACCTTTCTCTCTGGCTGCCCTTAACATTTTTTCCTTCATTTCAACTTTGGTGAATCTGACAATTATGTGTCTTGGAGTTGCTCTTCTCAAGGAGTATCTTTGTGGCATTCTCTTTATTTCCTGAATCTGAATGTTGGCCTGCCTTGCTAGATTGGGGAAGTTCTCCTGGATAATATCCTGCAGGGTGTTTTCCAACTTGGTTCCATTCTCCCTGTCACTTTCAGGCACACCAATCAATCACATGTAGATTTGGTCTTTTCACATAGTCCCATATTTCTTGGAGACTTTGTTCATTTCTTTTTATTCTTTTTTCTCTAAACTTCCCTTCTCACTTCATTTCATTCATTTCATCTTCCATCACTGATACCCTTTCTTCCAGTTGATCGCATCGGCTCCTGAGGCTTCTGCATTCTTCACATAGTTCTCGAGCCTTGGGTTTCAGCTCCATCAGCTCCTTTAAGCACTTGTCTGCATTGGTTATTCTAGTTAGACATTCGTCTAATTTTTTTTCAAAGTTTTTAACTTCTTTGCCATTGGTTTGAATTTCCTCCTGTAGCTTGTAGTAGTTTGATCATCTGAAGCCTTCTCTCAACTCGTCAAAGTCATTCTCCGTCCAGCTTTGTTCCATTGCTGGTGAGGAACTGCGTTGCTTTGGAGGAGGAGAGGCACTCTGCTTTTTAGAGTTTCCAGTTTTTCTGCTCTGTTTTTTCCCCATCTTTGTGGTTTTATCTACTTTTGGTCTTTGATGATGGTGACGTACAGATGGGTTTTTGGTGTGGATGTCCTTTCTGTTTGTTAGTTTTCCCTCTAACAGACAGGACCCTCAGCTGCAGGTCTGTTGGAGTTTGCTAGAGGTCCACTCCAGACCCTGTTTGCCTGGGTATTAGCAGCGGTGGCTGTAGAACAGCGGATTTTCTTGAACCGCAAATGCTGCTGCCTGATCGTTCCTCTGGTAGTTTTGTCTCAGAGGAGTACCCGGCCGTGTGAGGTGTCAGTCTGCCCCTACTGGGGGATGCCTCCCAGTTAGGCTGCTCGGGGGTCAGGGACCCACTTGAGGAGGCAGTCTGCCTGTTCTCAGATCTCCAGCTGCGTGCTGGGAGAACCACTACTCTCTTCAAAGCTGTCAGTCAGACAGGGACATTTAAGTCTGCAGAGGTTACTGCTGTCTTTTTGTTTGTCTGTGCCCTGCCCCCAGAGGTGGAGCCTACAGAGGCAGGCAGGCCTCCTTGAGCTGTGGTGGCCTCCACCCAGTTTGAGCTTCCTGGCTGCTTTGTTTACCTAAGCAAGCCTGGGCAATGGCGGGCGCCTCTCCCCCAGCCTTGCTGCCACCTTGCAGTTTGATCTCAGACTGCGGTGCTAGCAATCAGCAAGACTCCGTGGGCATAGGACCCTCCGAGCCAGGTGCAGGATATAATCTCCTGGTGTGCCATTTGTTAAGCCCGTTGGAAAAGTGCAGTATTAGGGTGGGAGTGACCCGACTTTCCAGGTGCCATCTGTCACCCCTTTGACTAGGAAAGGGAACTCCCTGACCCCTTGTGCTTCCTGAGTGAGGCAATGCCTCGCCCTGCTTCAGCTCGCGCACAGTGCACTGCACCCACTGTCCTGCACCCACTGTCTGACACTCCCTAGTGAGATGAACCTGGTACCTCAGATGGAAATGCAGAAATCACCCGTCTTCTGTGTCGCTCATGCTGGGAGCTGTAGACTGGAGCTGTTCCTATTTGGCCATCTTGGCTGCAATCTCAAGCACTTCTCTTATCTCAGCCTCCCGAGTAGCTGGGACTACAGGTGCGTGCCACTATGCTCAGCTAATTTTTGTATTTTTAGTAGAGATGGGGTTTCACCATGTTGGCCAGGATGGTCTCGATCTCGTGATCTGCCCACCTCAGCCTCCCAAAGTGCTGGGATTACAGGCGTGAGCCATCACGCCCGGCCTCTGGGTGGAATTTCTAATCTGAGACGAGCGTCTGTTTTGAAGATGTCATGTCTGAAATACTTAAATGTGATATTTAAGGGGACACAGCCTACAGGAAACTCTTGGACATTCAAATTTGGAATTTCAGAGAGATTTTAGAGCTGGATATAGAGATTTAAGAGCCTAACCACTGAGGTGATAAATGAAGTTGTGTGTCGGGATCAATTCATCCACGAAAAAGGCATAGAGTGGGAAGAAAGGGAGCCAAAGACTGCGTTTAGGTTGAAGGATGAAGAAAAGCCATCAGTAGAGCCAGAGAACGGAGGGTTCTTTTTTTATTCCTTCTATTCTGTTTCCCTTTCTTGAATAGCCTTTCCCGTTTCTTTTGAAGATCTTAGTTGCTTTTACTATTCCTAAGTTACCATTCCATCCCCATGCTAAAGACCAGGTTCTCTCCTCTTTCCAATACATTAATCAAATCAGTGAGCTCATCTGTTCATACATGGTATCACTTCCTACCTGTATGTAGATAATTCACAAGCTACATCTCTAGCCCCATCTGCCACTCTCTTCTGTCCCACCTGTCAAAACCCATCACCCAAGGTTGTGTTTGTTGATCTCACTTCTACCAACCTGCAGTTGGCCCCACTAATGACTACTACCAGCACCAGAGGTCTACTTCTACATCTCCTGATTGGTCCTTCAGATCCCTCCTTCTTCTTCTAATTCTTTCTCCTCTCTTGCATAGTACTTGGAATCACAATCTATGTGGTGGCAGGCGAACTGGTTGGAACTCATTATCTATGAGGAATTGTGGAAAGAAAAATTCTAGTGCAGCAGCTTGTAGACTTATTCTGACTATGATGCATTATAAGAAATACATTTTACATCATGACTCATCACGTACATACACACCTCGAACAACATTTTCATGAATCAACTGTCATTCTTGCTACATGTGATGCAGTCTGGCATTTTCAACTCTATCCTATCCTATCCTTATTTCATTAAAAAAAAAAAAAAGCCGTGATGGACCCATTCAATCTATTTCATGACTCACTGTGGGTCATTACCTGCATTTTGACAAATACTGGTTCAGAAACTTGCCTTACAAGGATGGTAACCTGGAAGTCTAGGTTTAATTCCTTGTTTTGCCATTGACTTTGTGCTTTTAACTACACCGGACTTTAATGCCACATACTATTATTTGGTCACTGCGTTGTTTTAAATTTGAGTCAGATTCTGTTCATTTAGTTTTGGCTTTGTTACAGGACAGACATAAGTTAAAAAAAATTTTCCTTAAATCCTAACAAACCAGTAGCTGGTATTCAGTTTGCAGCAATGATTGGCTTTGGGTATCCGATAGGCAGGTAGAGATCTTAACAGTCTCCCCCCACTCCCCGTTATTTAAAGAAAACAGCATCCTCCCAAAAGAAGGAAAGGAGAAAAAGGAAGTGCTACCTGAACAAAAGCCTTTGTCCTGGCTCCTTCCTGATAATGTTTAGTTTGTAGTAGTGGCGCAGGGCTCTGGACATTTTCTCATAGGTCATGTTTGTTCTGTTCTGTTTGTTCAAAGGAGGAAGGGAGAAAAAAAGCACAAAGACACAATGAAATGAACCTCAGAAAAGGCACTGCGGGAGCTATTAAAATAAAAGCTCTTCAGCTGCTGCCTGTGGCCCTGCCAGTTTGGGAAGCTACCTGCTAATTGGCTGCCTTCCAGGCACATCTGTCCCCACCCTTTAGCTTTTTGTATTCACTGTCACCAAGGTTTACTCCTAAGGTGAATCACCCTTTGTCCGAAGTCCTGGAGCCCTAGCTAATAAAGCAGATCCCATAGCAGCCTCCCTTATTTCCTTTTCCCAAGACTGCTCTCTGCTCCGCCTGAGGAATTTCCTGCAGGTTCCCCCTATCTGTGGGTCACCCTTCACCTTCTGACCCACACAGCATTTCTTTTTTTTGTTGCAATGACCTTTTCTCAAACTTGTGTTTCTGGTCTGTCATTTTAAGGAAGCCAGTTTTTTTGTTTAAATTCCTGTTGTGGAAGCAAGAATACAGTGGTTCTGGGCCCGAGGCAATGGTACAGTGGGAGTAGCAGAGGGATTTTTCTCAGTGACTCACACATGGAAGTGTCTGTCAGTGGGGCCTTGCCATATTTGGTCATGGTCTGCGTTACCCACTGCCTTCTTAGAAGGCTGCAGGTCTGGGCACACCTGGCTGGGCCTCCCTGCCTTCTCACTCAGCGGATTGGGGTTGTGCCACCGTGGCAACATCAGGCTTTGCTTCAGGTCCACCTATCGACTGGCCTGGATCACGGTTACCCACTTTCTACAACTGCACATTTGAGCAGTCTTCCTTACTGCAAAAGACTTTATTCAATTCCATTCCCTCTTCCCAGTTTGCAAAATTGTGGGGCAAACTTCTTGCATCGCTTGCTTATAAAGGGGATGTTTTACAGTCAGAATATAAGTATTTTCTATGAAGAAATGGGCTTTGGGGAACATGGGAGTTTCTGAGAAGAAAAGAAGTGGCACTTCCCAAAGGTCCCCTGTGAGTCAGAGAGTCTCGCTGTACTTCCCTTTTACCCAGTTCCTAACAACAGTGGAGGTGGCGGGATCAGGTCAAGGGGAGTGGAAACAAGTCAGTCACTCATGATGCAGCCCAGCAAACCGGGATATGTGAGTTAATGGGCACCCGGTCTCAGGAACAAATGGTAAGATGCATCTTTAATTATTTCCTTCCCTTTGCAACTGCCTAATTGCTTGCCCGGCAAGGAATAAACTAAGTAAGTATGGGCAGACGTAAAAAGCGGAAGACAGACGATTATCCTCCAGCCCAGGGATAAAGACTTCATCTCGGCACGGGTTTACGGAGCGGGTGTCTGCTGCCCTTTTACCTTATGGTTTCCCCACAGTCGAGCCAGTCCGTTGGGATCCACTATCCGGAATATTTTGGATTCTTTGTCCTCCCATCGGATGAAGTTTTCGTACCGGCTGTCAGAAAGCAACTGATAGACGTAATCCCAAAGCAGTCTACAGTCTACAGAGGAAAAGGGCAAGAAAACACTGTTGAAAATGTTTCTTGTTGAGGCACTAACCAGAAGAATCAAAGAAGAATCCAGCAACTGCTTCTGCCTAGCTTGGGCTGACTGACTGATTGATTGTCTAACTTCCTTGTTTTACAGGGAAGAAACGAAGGCCCAGAGAGATGGAGGGAGGTCCTGTTGTGTGACCTTTGACCCACTGGAGGCCTCAGAGATGATCCAGGCGACAGCCTCCCTCCACAGATGATGATACAGTGACCCGGAAGTCCACGGTCGTGACCCAAACTTAAACCTGGGCAGAGCCCATGTGAAAGGTGAAAGACGGGAAGCAAGTTCTAACTGTGAATGAATGGGCTCTGAACGTGTGTTAAATGCAGGCTGGAAGGAGAAAAGGGTGGAAAGAGGGTCCTGATGTTACAAAGAGAGCTGTGTGGTAAAAGATACTGGAGTGAAAAGGTTATCCTGGTGTTGGCGGGAGATGGATGGATAAAGATGAGAAGGCTGGGGTAGGCTAAAACACAGCAAAAAGGAGTGAGGAGTGAAAAACGGTGGGAAAAGAAAAACTATGTGGCTTGGTGACTCTGACTGTGGGAACTGTGGCTAGCATGGTTTTAAAAAGAAATAGATATTCTCATTCTATCACATTTTGGAGGCCTTTAAAAAAATGTTTTGATATAGTGGATCATGGCAGAAAGGAACCCAGTGCAAAAATCACTTTCTCCACTTGCAGAACTGATGTTTGAACATTCAGTCAGGCAATGGGTATTTATTGTTAAGTGATTTAATATGGACTAGGCATGGTTTTGGGCCTTGGCTTTCAGCTGTGGGTTAGTAAATTAAAAGAGAAGACATGGCCGGGTGTGGTGGCTCACGCCTGTAATCCCAGCACTTTGGGAAGCTGAGACAGGTGGATCATTTGAGGCCAGGAGTTTGAGACCAGCCTGACCAACGTGGCGAAACCCCGTCTCTACTAAAAATACAAAAACTTAGCCAGGCATGGTGGCATGTGCCTGTAATCCCAGCTACTCGGGACACTGAGGCAGGAGAATCGCCTGAACCCAGGAGGTGGAAGTTGCAGTGAGTCAAGATCGCACCACTGCCCTCCAGCCTGGGTGACAAAGTGAGACTCAGTCTCAAAAAAAAAAAAAAAAGAGAAGTACACCTTCCCCTTGTTCTATGACTTTCTGGATGTGTGCCATGAAGGTGTGTGGTTGCCGTCCAGCAGAACCTGGAGAGGTAGCTGGGGACAGATGTGTGCCTTCTAGGTTGAGTTAAAGGTTAACTGGCCTCCAGATGAGGAGAAGCAGCACCAATTTCCAGGTGTTCACTGCATGGTTCTGGAAATGCCCACTTTTTATAGGCACTTGTCAGAATGGCTGGTGATGGAAGATCAATTACTGAATGCCAAGTATGAACTCGGCACTTTACCTGTATGATTTCTGATCCTCAGAGAGGATGAAATAACTTGCCCGAGGTCACAAGGATTTGCACTCTGGACTCATGCACTACAATGTTCTTTCTTTTTTACTTTGGGCGAGGCCTGGGCCCGGCACATTTGAAAGGGGATTGTCCAATTGAGGCCTGGAATATATTACAGCCAACACATCCGCATTGCAGAGAAAGACATACACCCTTCTCTGGGCGTATATTTACAAGGGGAATTCAGCTGGGCCAACCTGGACACGTTTCTTAATCTTCCTGAGGTTCTGTTGCCTCACTTATGAAGTGGGAATAACAGCACTTGCTTTACAGGATTATTGTATTAGTGATAATGGGAGGGAAGAGAAAGTAATAAAAATAACAACGGTATTTAGTGGGTGCCATTTGTAGGTACTGTGCTGTGGCTTCAACAAGCCTGGTTACATCTGACCCTTACGCCGCCTTATGAGGCAGGTGCTGTTGCTATTCCTATTTTATAGATCAGGAAGCTGGGGCTGACAGGGTTTGATGGTTTACTCAGAAGGACACAGCTTATGAATGACACACAGGATTCTTGGCTGTGCATGACCCCAAACCCCATGCTATGACACACTTCCCAATGCAATTTCTAGTCTCAGAGAAACGCGCTAATGGATATATGTTTGTAAAATCTTAGGACTTTCCGGAACAAAGTACACCTGCTCAGTGTATCTTTTCTGAACTCCAGCGTTCTCTTTGACTGGCAGAAAAATGTGGCATTTTCTAGAAGCTTAATCGTTCAAGGAACTACCATTAAGTGTACAGCAGCCCTAAATCTTTAGTATCCCTTATGGTATCCTTTCCTCTGTATTATCTGTGTTTCAACATTAATGTGGTGTGTCACTCATTGTGTTTTGGAAAAGGACAAGTGGCCTCCTTCTTAAAAAAATGACACCAGAGTCCTAACAACAGAAGCTGTCCAGCCACTTCTATTGCCCACCCCGCCTTCCCATGGCTGCATTCTGTATTGCCAGGGGGTGGGCTGAGGTGGGGGGTGTGGAGAAGATGAGCAATGCGAGCATCATAAGTACCTTGAGAAATCAGTGTCCTACTGCAGACTGAGAATAATCTAGCTCATTTTTAAGGCATTTGAAGGAGGATGATTCTAGTTCCTAGGCAAAGCAGTAAAAAGCGGCAAAGTGTCTTTTTCCCTTGGAAGCATCTCCTTGTCTTGAGTCACTTTCACTATAAAGGGAAAATAGAGATCTGCTGTGGTCTGAATCTTCATGTCCTCCCCAAATTCATCTGTTGAAATCCTAACTACCAAGGTACCTTTGGAAGGTGATTAGGTCTCGGGGGCTCCACCCGTGAGTGGGATTAGTGCCCTTTTAAAAGAGGCCTGAGAGAGACCCCTCACCCTTCCACCAAACGAAGACACAGCAAGAAGGTGCTGTCTATGAACCAGAAAGTGGACCCTCACCAGATGCCTCATCTGCCAGGGCCTTGATCTCCCCAGCCCCCAGAACTATGGAGCAATCCGTATCCATTGCGTATCAACTACCCAGTCTGTGGCAGTTTGTCAGAGCAGCCCCAAAAGGACTCAGGCCAGAACTCAGCTGTGGCTTCATATTTCAGTATTTGTCCTACTATCAAATGGCAGATACATTTTAATTTTCCATAATCTCTTCCAACTGGAGAACATCTGACAAAATCACATATTATCATATAAAGTGCCTGTAAATTAGGGCTGGGTGTGGTGGCTTATACCTATAATCCCAGTGCTTTGGGGGGCAGAGGTGGTAGACTTGCTTGAAAGTCCAGGAGTTCAAGACCATCCTGGGCAACATAACGAGACCTCATCTCTACGAAAAATTAAAAAATTATCCAGGTGTGGTGGTGCATGCCTGTAATCCCAGCTAGTTGGGAGGCTGAGGTGGGACAATTGCTTGAGCCCAGGGGTTTGGGGCTGCAGTGAGCCATGATCAACCCACTGCACTCAGTCTGGGCGATAGAGTGACAGAGTGAGACCATATCTCTAGGGGAAAAAAAGCCGGTAAATCAGGAGGAACAAAGGCAGTTTGTGTGCAGCCCCTCCCATGTCTCCCTATAGATTTACAATCATTTTCACTGCAAATAGGCTGATGATACCATTGGATTCCTCTGGATTGGGAATGCGATTTTCTAGTGTGTTCATTTTAATAAATTTCAGCAATTAAGAAACGACCTGGTTGTCTTTTACAGTTTGATATAAAGACATTTTGCCCATATGAAGGTGGGTGACATCATGGCGGCCCTCTTGACTCTAGGCGGAAGGCACTCCACTCAGAAGCCTACTGCAGAGCTACAACAAAGTGGACAGTTCTCCATCCACAAGCACAGGAGTTTTCACCGCATGTTTCTGTTGCTTCTCTTTTACCGTAATGGTACATTCTACTTCTCATAAAACAGGGAACCGTGAACCAGACCATTCCTCCATGTAAGGGCTTAACCTGCACTGGGCTGCCATGTTAGTTTTTCGGAGGCATCAAACTAGGACCCAGAATGTTATCTACTTATCAGATGGCAAAAGGAAGGGCAGGGCTTACCGGAGAACACCATTTCCCTATGAGCTTCAAGAACATTTGTATCTGGCAAACTTTTCCTTTCATAAATGTGAAAACAACCCCAAACTAGCTGCCAATTGATCATTTTAAATGACATTTAATCCAGCAAAGCCAACTTTAGCTGAGTAATAAAAATATGCTGACGTTCAGGACATATTGAATTACTCAGACACTAACGGAGACAGCAATAGGAATTTTGTGGCGTAAAGCAGTTGTTTCGAGCTCAGAGTATAAGTGGCTTTTGTAACATTATTGATTGTTTTGTTTCTTTGGTAAAAATTATGCCTAGATGATAAAAATAACTGCCTGACCACACAATAGATTTTTTTTTTTTTTAAACAATTGACATTCAAGCCATGTCAGTTATTTTTCTTTCTAAGATTTCTATTAAATAAAAGGCAGATCCTCTTTAGGTTCCTAGATCCTTTGGAGGTTGTTGCCACGGCGCACCTGGAATTTTTCAGCCTTTTCGGAACCCATGTCTGCATAGATACAAAGATCTTTGATCATCAGTGTAAATGCATAATACTATATAATAAAGCGCACCATACTCTATAAATAGAAGTTCACTCCACTTCAAAACACTTGAACATATATGTATGAAATGTTTTTGGATCACAAGGTATTCATTAATTTTAAGTGCATTTTTCTTTTAAACTAAAGGGCTTCTATCTCAAGGCACATGGATATTTTAAAGAAATTTCCACTATTTGGATTTTCTTTTCCATGAGAAGTAGCTTATGAAAGTGTTTAGCCCAAGTATAGTTCCCTCTCCTTCCTGCTGGGTGAGGTACCCTCGGTATCCGCAGCTAAAGGCATTGTAAAAAATCCCTTCCTGTGGTTAAGGAGAAACATTTTTACTCCCACGTCTGTCTCTTACCAGAGATTCATTGTATAAACTTATTGAGCAGAGACTGTAAAAAGATGGGCAATTCACACATAACCAACATGGTTTCTAAAGAAAAAAAACACGCTAGACAACACTGATGCTTACAACACTTGAGTAGGCAAGTCAAATTATTGACATAGGGAATGTTTAATTGTGGTTAATTTAAATTTCAGGAAAGCTTCTAAGAAAGTCATTTTATGTTGTTTTAACTGCCCAAGTGGAATTTTAAAGAAGGCCTGCAAATGACAGTGCCATGGGTATAATTACCAACAGGCTGAGTGTCCCTGTTACATTTTTTGAAATTTATTACCTAAAAATTAATGTGTTTATTTCCAGTTCAGCAACAAAACACGCAAAGTAGCATATGAAATAAAAAGTTGCTACTAAGCTTTACAAATATGGTTCTGAACTGGGGGCATTTGGCAATATCTGGAGGCATTTCTGGTTGTCACACGGGTGCAGGGTGCTCCTAGAATCTAGTGGGTAGAGGCCAGGGACGCTGCTAAATATCTTACAATATACTAAGCAACCCCACAAATTATTATTTGGCCCAAATATCAAGAGTGTTGAGAAACCCTGCTTAGAGAAACAAGGTTTACAACATTCAGGGGGCCATCTGCTGCTTGTTTTTTTTTTTTTTTTTCTCTCCTCCTCCATTCTAGATCAGCCATTACCTAGAAGCAGAAAGTTGGTTAATCCAGTGCAGCCAGGTGTGTGTTGATACGCAGAGGTGTGTTTACAATGGGCAATTGCTTGTGCTTTGCTGTGGCTTCGGAAAACATATGTGCACAGTGGCATGCTGTGGGAGGGAGAAGTGGAGGCAAACAATACAAAAATCTATGCTTCCTGGCTTCCTGGGGCAGAAGAACCACAGCTGCAAACGAGGCTGGACCTTTTCACCTCTGATTACATAAGGTGTGGAGAAGGCTGGGAAACACTGGTATCCGAAACTCACACCCTGCAGCTGACATCCAGCCCGCAGCCAGAACCTACTAAGGCCCAGCCTCCGCTTTGCTCAGGTGTGGGAGCAGCCTGGGAATTCACATCCAGGGACTGCAGAGAGGTAGGACTCTATTACAGCACTGTGCACCCTTATACAAACTGGAATTTCCAGTCTCCTCAAGCCCCTTCTATTATTTTCCACTCAGCCACCATGCTGTTGATGTTTTTTATCTTTTAAAAACATTGTCCTGAAACTTCCTCCTCTTTTAGGGCTCTTTGATTTCTCAGTCGTTCACACTGAAAATAAAGTGCAGTGACTCAGCCTCTGGGAATATTCCTGCTGGAGTGATAAGCTCCTCCCCTCCCCAGTGCTCATCTTATTCATCCCCTCCGAATATGGACAGCAGGCAAAGCTTCAGGGATGGGAAGCAGTAGCACAGAAGTAAACCTCCGAGGAAATAAGAAAACGGAGGTGGCCTTGAAGGGCACCCCACACAGGCCTTCCCTGTCAGTGCCCTGCGTGGCTCCGCAGGCAGTTGTGCTGGCTGCACCCACAGCTCCCACGCAGTCCCTCTCAGATGGGCAGGATGGCAGCTCAGCAGTGAGGCAGAGGGGGGACAGTAACACGTAGCAACTAACTTTCTCGTGCCATGCATTCACACGTTGTCTCATTAACAAACAGTCAAAAGGGCCCAGAAATGGGTATTACTATTCTCAATATTACAGGTAAGGAAAGAAGGGCTCAGAGACATTATGCACCTGCTTGGGAGTCAAGAACCCGATTCCAATCATGCTGACTTTGCAGTCAAAGCTTTTGCCACAGGCCCACACCGCTTCCCTAGGACTGTTCAGGGCCATCTGTCTCCAGGAGCTCTTGAGGGTACTGGGCTACAGAGGTCTACAGAAGTGCATCTCCCTGAGACAGTGTGGGAGGAAGCGGCTCTTTCACCTGGTACTAAAACACTGGAATCCTTGTGGCTTCTGGGGACATCCCACAACCCTATCTTTTCTTTCCTGCAAACACAGATATTTATGCGCAGATGCATGTGTGCGAAGGTGCACATGTGTCTGCACGCCCCACACCTTCCAACAAAGGCCGAGGGCTGAGACTCGCCCCCAGCACTTTCATGCAGTCCCTTCACACTTCTCTCTTACGAGGTCTTTTAGCTGTCAAGGCTGCTCCTGAGGCTCATGTACAAAATTAATTAAAAAAAAACAACAAAGTCCATAGGCTTCCTTTGAAACAAATTCATAGCAGCATTAAACACAGTGGGAGGAAGTGGAGACAGAAGCAAGATGCCGGAATACAGTGACTTCTCCTGGTCCTTGAAGCCCCTGAGGACAAGCCTCAAACTACTTTCTCTGGGGTTTCATACTTTTTTCTTCATCTTGCTTCAGAGGCTTCCCGAATTGAATCTCTGTATATATAATTCATCCAGTCAATAAAACCAAATCAAGAAAGTACATTGTTTTAGTTGGGTGACAAATAAGCAATGCGAGAGACTTGATGTCTCCCTGATTAGAATCTTTTTGTTTCTGTTAAGGATGTAACCTTGAGAGATAGTAAAAGTATTTTTTAAAGTCCCAAAAGGCTATCTTTAAAGATTCCAAGGATTGCTGCTAAGTGTGTTCTAAGGGGGTTGGGAGTGAAGAGACCTTGAGCTGAGAGGAAATTCTGAGTCTTGCCTACTGTAGGATTAATGACCTAATCGACCAGTGATAGCCTCACAAATCAAGACGTTCACGTTCACAAAGATGGAGAGACTTCAGCAAAAGTTGTGAGATAAACACAAGGAAGGAGATATTCTCTATTTGGGTAGGCCATGGGCTTTGAACACGTAAATCTGTACAGATTTAGGTCCCCACTTTTGGGTAGCAAATGAGGGGTTATGAAATGAATGGATTATAAAACTATTGTCAGTGTACCAACGAATCTTCTTCCTCAGCAGAGTTTTGGATTAACGCCAAGGAAGAGACAGGCAGACAGGAAATCTGGTGGCTCAGGTTTTAACGGAATTAAAGTACTTTAAGAGAAAACTAAATTGACTGAAAAATTTTCGTTTAAGATTTAGCTGTCTATAGTTAAAGCAGGAGCTTAGTTTGTGTCATGGCATAAAGCAAGAGGACATTGCCTTCCACCAGCAAGGACAGGAAATTTGGCATTTAGAGATGCAGTGCCCTATCATCTAGAACAATGCCTGGCACATGAGCAGACTGGCAATAATTTTTGAATCAATGAATGAAGAACTATATAATCCAAAGTGCAAATAAATCATTTCTTTTCCTTAGCTAAATACTTAGTATTTTATTTATGTTAATGATATTATTGTAACTATTCTGGCTGGTCTGAAAATATAGCCTGCAGTCCAGAACCTGTCTCTTCTCTTACATAACTTGTTATTGTTCCTTTCACATGTCTCAAACATGGCTTGTCATCTAAAGTGCAAATAATTCCTTGAGAGCAGGGGCACTGTTTTCTAAGTCTGCATCCTACATTGCACCTATGATTCCAAGCACACTGACCACCCAGTACACAATGTTGCAAGGCAGAGAACATCAAACGTTTTCTGTAAAGGGAAAATTAATAAATATTTTAGGTGTTGCTGACCATGCAATCTCTGTTGTAACTACTCAACTGTGCCACTGCAGCATGGAAGCAGACATAGGCAATACCAAATAAATGGGTTTGGCAGTTTTCCAGGAAAACCTGATTTAAAAAAAAACAGATGGTGGCTGGATTTGGCCCACAGTTTTCAATCTTTGCTCTAGAGTCCCAGACCAGAAGGAAACAATCATTTTGGGAAGAACACTGAACAGAAGCTCGAGGCTAGACTCTTGATGTGTCTGAATCTCAGTTCCTTCACCTGTAAAAGGCCCTTCTATCTTTGAAATCAAGTCCAAATAAGGAATTTCAATACGTACTGAAAACATGACTCACGGATGACTACAGTCACACCTCAGCCACCTACAGGTGCTTGTGGCCAATATACCTTCTGGCTTTGAAACTGGTGGGACACAAGCCAGTAAAACTTTTGTAGGTAAAGTTTTAGAAGATTGACAGATGCTTTCTGCTAGGCTCCTTGCTCCTAAATAGCCCATTCTTAAAGATACCAAGTAGAAAACAAGCACAGAAAGAAGCAACTTTTTCACTGTTCCATACAGTGTTGGCTGCTGGATTCAAAATAGACCCCAGCAATCTTGTCTCACTCCGTCTTGTGCTAAACTCTCTCCCATAAACACTAGCCATTCCAACCGGTAAATTCTTAATAACAGTTCTCCTTATCCTTTGCAAAGTAAGTGACACCTTTAAAAATAAGCTATACGTTATATTTAAAAAGATGTCATTTGTGATTTGTATTTAAACTGTCAACCACCTACTGAATTTCCTTTTTTGATTATTTTAGTTTTTCCATATGGTAAATACCTAACAGACATAAATTTGCATGTATCTTTTTTTTTAAAATTATACTTTAAGTTTTAGGGTACATGTGCACAACGTGCAGGTTTGTTACATATGTATACATGTGCCATGTTGGTGTGTTGCATCCATTAACTCATCATTTAACATTAGGTATATCTCCCTAATGCTATCCCTCCCCCCTCTCCCCCCTCCCCCCACCCCACAACAGGCCCCGGTGTGTGATGTTCCCCTTCCTGTGTCCATGTGTTCTCATTGTTCAATTCCCACCTATGAGTGAGAACAATTTTGCATGTATCTTAATGGTACGATGGGATTTCAGTGATATTAGATAATGAAAAGAATTTATGAAAAATTTCATATATATATATATATATATATATATATATTTTTTTTTTTTTTTTTTTTGAGACAGGGTATCACTGTTGCCCAGGCTGGAGTGCAGTGCCATAATCTTGGCTCATTACAACCTCCACGTCCCAGGTTCAAGTGATTCTCCCACCTCAGCCTCCTCAGTAGCTGGGACTACAGGTGTGTACCACCATGCCCGACGAATTTTTGTATTTTTTGATAGAGATGGGGTTTCACCATGTTGGCCAGGCTGGTTCGAACTCCTGACCTCAGGTGATCTGCCAGCCTCGGCCTTCCAAAGTGCTGGGATTACAGGCATGAGCCACAGTACCCGGCCTGAAAAATGATAGATTTTTAAGTGACCTCAATAGACCTAAACTTGTAGATTTACATTTCTACCTGAAATAGAAAAAATACACTGAGCCTTACCTTACTTTGCTCCTGGTAAGTTTTCTCCATCTGGAATGACCTGTTTTTCTCTAATCTCCACTTGTCCACATTCTAAGCGTTCATCCAAGCCCAGCTAAAAGCCAGCCCTCCACGAAGCGTGCCCTGACATCCCTACTCTGATCTCCTGTGGTACTTAACAGGAGTCCTTCTAAGATACATGTCACGTGCTTCGCTTTTATAGTTAACTGTGCTCAGCTCTTTCATGATAAAGACTGTGTCTTATACCTCTCTGAGGCTGTCCCCACCCCGTCAAGAATGCAGAACAGCGCCTTATACACAGAAGGTGTCCAAATGCATAAATTCTAGGGCACCTGAACAAATCACATCTGAATAGTAAGAATTTAGCTTCATTTTGTGATCTACATTCATGAGTACTATTTCCATCTATACCCTCCAGCTATAGTACTCATCAGTTTGACATTCAGCAGCACCTTCATTTCTTTTTGTGCTGTGCTCATTTAAAAAGCTTTAAGGAACTAAGTTTTCTCATCTAACAGCTGCTTTATGGAGATTTAAAGGCTTTTTATGGCTATTCAGTAATGACAGAACTTTTACATTGTACAGAGGAATCACCCAATGAATTTCACCTTCAATAAACAGAATCAATTTTACAAGGATCTGAGGAGTCCAGAAAGACATCAGAAGAGTGGAGTACACACAGGGGTATCCTCAAAGAAACAAAGGTGCCTAAAACTCTTGTGTTTTCTTGGGAGGGTTACAGAATGAAGACTGTCAGACTACAGACTGGCAGAGCTGGAAGGAACTTTAGGGATGATCCAGTCCTACCTTCTTCGGAGAAAAACAGTGCCTTTCAGTGGAATGAGTTAAATTTGGATTTGGTTGCATTAGTTAAAATATATATTGGGAGATTTAAAAACTTTTGAATATGCCATTACAGCATTGGTAATTAGTTTTAGGACATTGTGTTATACTGAAGGAGTTAATGCATTCCCCCAAAAGATCTAGGCCCCAGGGTTATTTTACATGAATATTCTGACTTCCTAGAGCCATCAAGAAAAGCACATATTGCCTATTTCTGTGTGCCCTTGAGAGAGCGGGCATCCATAGACACCCAGGCTCATCATTTGGTGGGTGCAGTATTCCACCAAGCTTCCTAACTGATGAGGCCGCATCCATCATCAAACACTGATATTGGGGAATGAGATGAAAAAAATAGTAGTATAGGCTGGGTGCAGTGGTTCACACCTGTAATCCCAGCAATTTGGGAGGCCAAGGCAGGCAGATCACTTGAGGCCAGGAGTTCAAGACCAGCCTGGCCAACACGGTGAAACCCCGTCTCTACTAAAAATACAAAAAAATTAGCCAGGCATGGTGGCGTGTGCCTGTAATCCCTGCTACTCAGGAGGCTGAGGCACGAGAATCATTTGAACCTAGAAGGCAGAGGTTGCAATGAGCCAAGATTGCATCACTGAACTCCAGCCTGGGTGACAGAGACTCTGTCTCAAAAAAAAAAAAAATAGTAATATAATTTTAAGAGACTAATATTTTGAAATTTACAGACCTACTAAACGAGGGAAAAGTAACTCCTCAAGTCTAAACCATGTATCTTTCTTGATTCATGGGCTTATGGTATATTCCCAAAAAGTGGTGAAGGCAGTGTCACCTGGGAGGTAGACAGGAGAGATCTTGGGAAGCCAGCCAGGCCCACAAGGGCAGCACTATGGACAGCAGCCACGGGGCAGCAAGGGTTGTCCTGCACACCTCGGTCACGGGGCCCCTATCTGACCTTGGCAAAGGCCTTTGCCTCTCTGGGGCTCAGTTTCCTTTGTGGTTTCCCCTGAACAAATGACCCTTCCACATAAGATGAATACTGAAGTCATGAGCTACCTTAAAGAGCGGTCCTGAGAATTACAAACAAGCAAAAGGTATCTGCAAAATGTCAAGTACTGCTGCACACACCATGCAAGAAACAAGACGAGGGTATATAGACAAGAAAGGTATTGCCTGGAAAGCACCAGATGGGTCATTTACAGATTCACAGCAATACACTGACCTCCTCCTCCTTCTCCAATTATTTGGGGAAATTTACATGTTTTGCCTAAGCTCTTTGCTTCTTTATCTACTATTCTTTTTTTCCCCAGTATTATTTTTTCATTTTCTGATTAAAACAATCTAATGTACAGGTAAAAGCAGAGAGATCAATAATATTAACCCCCATGCATCTATCACCCAGACATATAACCACCAGCTGGCGATGGCTAGCCTTGTTTTATGTAGACCCCACCCACACCCCACCCCCTAACTCTGCAGGATCATTTTGAATTGAATCCCAAACATATATCATTTCCTTTTTCATAGTTTTTAGAACATATAAGTCATTTTTGTTTGCCATTTTATTTTCTTGGTTCAACATCCCTGATGTAAATTATTTATAACAGTGAAACTGAGACAACACTGGTGGTGTACTTGGAGCCAGAGAAAAATCTAGAAAGAAATGATTTAAATAAAAAAGGGACAGTACCGGCCGGGTGCAGTGGCTCACGCCTGTAATCCTAGCACTTTAGAAGGCAGACACGGGCAGATCACCAGGTCAGGAGATCGAGACCATCCTGGCTAACATGGTGAAACCCTGTGTCTACTAAAAATACGAAAAAAATTGGCCGGGAGTGGTGGTGGGTGCCTGTAGTCCCAGCTACTCAGGAGGCTGAGGCAAGAGAATGGCATGAGCCCAGGAGGCGGAGCTTGCAGTGAGCCGAAATCGCGCCACTGCACTCCAGCCTGGGCGACAGAGCGTGAAAAAAAAAAAAAAGGGACAGTACCTCAAGGGAGACGTAAAGTAGGCTTGTAGGAGCCTGTTGTTCCATTGCCATCAGCATGGCAGCACCTCGATGGTCAGCTAGAGCTCTCACCCGGTCACGGGCTCAGGGAGGAGGGGGCATTTCTCACCTTTCCCTGAACAAGTCTGTTCTCTCCTGCCTCCAGGCCTCCCTCCCACTATCGAAAGCACAATCACTTCAGTATCACGCTCTCTGCCCTGCAAAGCCTTGCTCGGTCCCTCCAGTCAAAATGCACCTTCCTTCTGCTTTGCTTCTATAGCGCTTTATTACTCTGGCAGACAGTAGGTGCTCAATGAATGCTGGTACATAAAATGAATGGGAAATGGGGCTTACTTCATTCTGCCTTATATCTTAGTGGTTTTCACCTTTGTCTCTCCCACTATATTCTAAATTCCTTGGGGAAAAAGATATTGCATGTTAAATTAGCTCTGTATCCCTACTCCTAATGCATTTATTTGTACACAGCAGGTGCTCAACAAATATCTCACTAATGGAGAAATGCTCTATGAAAAGAGCTAACCTTGTCACATGGTTAGAGGATTAAGCTTCTGAAGAATGAGTTCGTGTAAATTATGAGCATCCTAGGAAACGGACAATGTGTAGATATTTTTCCCACTGGTTTCCTCCCTTAAGTAAGCAAATTTGGGCTTCTTACAATAAATGAAAGAGAATCTGAGAGTGGTTTCCTCTGTCCAAATGGCCCAGCAACACCTGCCTCCGATACCATAATCCTGTTTTCCTCTCCTACCCGCTCCCAAAGTGAAGGCTGCATGGCGTTACTGCTCACAGGATGGAATTACAGGCCTCAATCTGAGACAAAGCTTCTTTATGCTGTGTCTGGTCATTAATTAGCTGGTGGAAACTTCAGGACAGGGCCATTAGCATGCTCATAAACCTTTTATTTTAAATGTTTTCGCTTAGCCTTGATTCTGATGTGACTCTCCTTGTAAGCTGGACGTAGGACATTTGTTTCTTAACATTTCTGAGGCTCATTAACTACTCCAGCCCAGCGGCTCATTAACCAAGCCATTAGGGATTTCGCCTCATCCAAGCAGAAGCCTCCACTTGCCCTCACAGAGCCTTGGAGGGCGCCTAATTGGGAATGGTGCGAGGCTGGCTGCAAAGATCACAGGGGAGAGTGGGGCTTTTTCAGGTCTCCACGATGCTGGAGCAGCAAGAGGGGAATTCACTCACCTGCTATTCTCCCAATGGGCATGGCGTGCTCTTCAGGGGGGGAGACAGAGACCATGATGTGGTTCATGTAAGCCAGGTCTTCCCGATGAGAGAGGTTGATGGGCTTCCCTTCCCTATGCAGCCCGTCCTCAGAGAGCCTGGATTGTTTGAAATCCACGGAGTGCCGGGGGTTCAGGATCAGAGGGTGCATGATGGGGCTGGGCATCAGCTGGATCACGCGTGTGCTCTCCTGCCGGGGGCTGGATGGCTTCGGGTGGGACTCGGAGGACGCTGGGCAGTGATTATTCTCCATGGGAGACACTGACAGAGGGTAGGACTCCTGGTGGTTGTTCTCCTGGTGCGGCCTGGGTCCCTGAGCTCTCTCAGCTGGGGAGAGGCGGCGGATCATGTTGTCCAGGGGGGACCGGAGGGGCCGCTGCTCAGGGTCAGGAGAAGGCCGGTGATTTGTCGTGATAGGTGACCTGGAGCGGTGCAACAGTTCAATGGTGGGAGGGTTATGGTGCACATTATCCACGGATGGCCTGGGGGTCCTCTGGACACAGTTATCTGTGGAGCAGAAGTAAAGACAATCACAGACCCCAGTGAGTTGGCAGGACAGGAAACTCCCTGCGGCTCTACAGGCGGTAAATGGAGGAGCGTGTAGGTATGTGTAAAGGACCTTTCTCCCCAGAATGCAGTGTCTTTTTCACTGCTTAACAATTTAAACGGTGCATTTTTTTTTTTGAGACGGAGTCTCGCTCTGTCGTCCAGGCTGGAGTGCAGCGGCATGATCTTGGCTCACTGCAAGCTCTGCCTCCAGGGTTCATGCCATTCTCCTGCCTCAGCCTCCCGAGTAGCTGGGACTACAGGCGCCCACCACCACCCTCGGTTAATTTTTTGTATTTTTAGTAGAGATGGGGTTTCACTGTGTTAGCCAGTCTGGATCTCCTGACCTCGTGATCTGCCTGCCTCAGCCTCCCAAAGTGCTGGGATTACAGGCGTGAGCCACCGCGCCCGGCCTTAAGGTGTGCATATTGAAACTATTTTTCTATTGCCAGACAACCTAAGGATGTCTACAAGCATTCCATTAATGACCTACCTGTGGCCTATAGGCACAAGGAAGCTAAACTTCCATGCCCCATCTTTTGGTCATCATTTAACTCTTCTATGTCGCTTTCAGAGGTGGAAGGGCTCTTAGGGGTTTCTCTCTAGATGCTTTCATTGACTTACATTTTCACAACTAAAATTTTCATATTCTCTACCTCTAGGACTTATTAGTATTAGGGATAATGTTAATAATATTAGTAATAATTATTAGTAATAACTATATCTCAGATGCTGGATTTCACTGTTTAAAACTTAAAGCACTCCGGGCTGGGTGCGGTGGCTCCCGCCTGTAATCCCAGTTACTCGGGAGACTGAGGCATGAGAATCACTTGAACCCAGGAGGTGGAGGTTGCAGCGAGCCAAGATCACACCACTGCACTCCAGCCTGGGTGACAGAGCAAAACTTTGTCTCAAAAAAAAAAAAGAAAAAAGAAAAACAACCCCAACCTTATAGCACTCCTAACCAGGAGATACCACTAGTACCCCTATTTTACAGATGATAAAACTGAGGCATAAAGAAGTTAAGCAACTTACCCAAGGTCACACAGCCAGTTAAGAGATTCTAGAACCAGACTCCAGTCAGATTCTAGAACCTGTGTACTCATGACAACAACTGTCACTGCCAGACAGAAACTACGATACAAAGTCACATCGAAACCTGCTCTAAGCATGCACAGTGGCCCCAATTTACAGAATGACAATCTTACTGAACCTGAAAGAACTTTTGGGTGCACTTTGCTCCTAAGTGCACAGACCCTACAAGTGCTCAGAGACAGGCAGAGGTAAGGAGGAAGCAGGATGGATGGACACCTCTAACAATACCTCTAACCCATCCCACTCGAAGTTGTAGGCTGGTGACATGTAAGCGAGGATAACATCAGAAGTGTACACAGCTCAGCAACAGAGGTAGCTCTGAGGGCTGGGTCAGGGAATGGACCAGCACACACCTGGCTCCACAAGTCCCTGCTAAGGTACAGAAGGACAGAAATCTGCCCATAAAAATGGGGATTTCTACACGGCTCCACACCCAACTCAATGAACTCTCTCTGGCCACATCTGTTCCCAGGGCACTCTCACCAAAAGGGTGTGCATGCTTGCTGTCCTTGTTCTGGTCAAAGAATTGTCCACAGTTCTAAGTAAAGCAAGTCAAACATATCACCTTTGTCCATTAAGATAATATATATGTGAAGAACACATAATGGGAATTCAGTAATTTGATAGGGTCAGTAAACAGAGACAGACATAGTGGTTTTAAGTTTTACACAGGGTTAAGAAGAAAATGAGGACCTTTTTCTTTTTTGAAAGTTCTACCAGATCTCATCTATCACATGATCACTGAACAAAAATATTGTTCACAATATTAAAAGATCATCTCCTTGAAGGCAAAGGGCTTATTTTGTGACTACCGTATAACCCACTGCCATAAATTCAAAAGTGCCTCATCATTGGAATAGCTATCAATAGGAGACTGATTTAATAAATTATAGTATATATCTCTAAAAAATGGAGGACTACGTAAAAGTAAAAAGGAATGAGGAGGATCTCGATATTTTGCTAAGGACTAGCATCCAGAATCTGTGGTTAGATACGAAAAGCAAGATGAAGTATTTATGATCTGCCACCACTTATCTAAACAACGAAAGGGGGAATTTCAGTTTCAACAATAGCAGAGTGGCTTGTACCAAACCTTCTTACGGATAGCAATGAAAGAAACTGTATTAGATACATTGAAAAAACTATTTGAAGGTATCAAGGGCAGACAAAAACCGGAGGGGATTTCACTCTTGAAAGAAGGGACCTGCACAGAGTGAGGTCCGTATTTAAACAGCTTTTCCCCGATTCTGTTGATCTCCTAACTGCCCTATGCTGCATGCTCCTCCCCAGTCCGTGCAGCACAGGGCAGTTAGAAGATAAACGGAAAGTTGCTTGAGATAGAGTAGGTAGCTGCCAGGATGGCAGAAAATTGAAGAAACAAATCCCATACAGTGGGAGCCTCAGAGGGGAGAGTGATTAAATTGGCATGTAAAAGTTTCCTCAAATTCTTGTCTGACTACTGAATAGCCCAAGTGCTGGGGAGACCCTCTGGAGTTCAGTGAAAAGCAACAGTTGTATAATCAAAAGACATGAGCAGAAATTTCAGCTACTGGATACTGCAGTGGAGACAGAGTTCAGAGTTTGAATCTCATCAAGTTTGAAGGCTCTGTAAACACTTTAGGCTGTTTGTTACCCCAGAATGGTCACAGTGTAGGAGTAAAAACCCTAGGACAAGGGGATCTGGCTAAGGGCAAAAGGCAAAATAGAAACAGATTGGACCTAATTTAACGTAAGACCATGCCTCTACAGATTCAAAGTAACTGGCCAATAATCTGATTGCCTACTAGAACAAAAGTCAATACTCTTCAGTGGAAGAGAAGACAATCCAGTGTCTCAACGTGCTCAGCATCCAGTTCCAATTTTCTAGATATGAGAAGAAATACAAACGTGTGACTCATAATAAGGAGGAAAGGCCATCAACAGAGATAGAACTTGAGATAATGCAGATGTTGGAATTAGCACAAACAAACAGAAAAACTTGACAGCAGCTATTATAAATAAGTTCAAGCCCTAAAAGAAAACGATGGTTGTAATAAATGATGACACATAAAGCCTGCCAAAAGGGAAATGGAATTTAAAAAAAAGACAAAGATTCTATAACTGAAAAGTATAATATCTGAAATGAAAGACTGGACTAAATGGATTTAATAGCAGAATGGAGACGAGAGAAGAAAGGATTAGAACATTTGAAGACAGATCAGTAAAAATGAAATCCAAACAAACAAATCCTCAGTGACCCGTGGAACAATATCAAATGGTCTAACACACATGTAATTGGTGTCCAAGAATGAGAATATAGAAAAAAAAGAGTAGAATAAATTTTAAAATAATGGCTAGATTGTCCTCAAATTTGGTAACAACACTATCAACAACAGTAAATTCGAAGGTCCAAGAATCTCAAGTAAGATATGTAAAATAAAAACCACACCCAGGTACACCATAGTCAAACTGCTGAAAACCAAAAATAAAGAGGAAATCTTGAAAGCAACCAGATGAAAAAAAGAAACTATGTACAGGGGGAGATTATACTAATATACTATATATGTATAGTATGATATATAGGATATATATACACACCATATATACTATATATGATTATATTATATATGATATATAGTATATACTAGTACTATTTAAGTGTATACTTATATAGTATATATAAGCCTACACTAATATATATATTATATATACGAATATACTAATTATGGCTGACCTCTTTAAAAAAACCTGAAGAGAGGGACTGCTCAAACACACACACAAGAAGGATACAGATGGGAACCTATAGATTGAAAAAGACTTAAGAGATACATTAACCATCTGCAATGTATAGATGTTGTTTGGATTCTGATCCAAACTGTAAAAAACATTTATGAGATGGTTGGCAAAAAGTGAACACCAGTAGATTATTTGATGATACCGAGGAACTACTAGTTTTCAAGTGATATGATGGTTCTGTGATTATGATTTTATAGTCTTTTTTTGAGATCTATGTTGATACTTTTTTTTTTTTTTTTTTTTTTTTTTTTTTTTTTGAGACAGAGTCTTGCTCTGTCACCCAGGCTGGAGTGCAGTGGCATGATCTTTGCTTACTGCAAGCTCCGCCTCCCGGGTTCACGCCATTCTCCTGCCTCAGCCTCCTGAGTAGCTGGGACTACAGGCACCTGCCACTATGCCCGGCTAATTTTTTGTATTTTTAGTAAAGATGGGGTTTCACGGTGTTAGCCAGGATGGTCTCAATCTCCTGACCTTGTGATCCGCCCGCTTCGGCCTCCCAAAGTGCTGGGATTACAGGCGTGAGCCACCACGCCTGGCCTGTTGATACTATTTACAAGGGAAATTATATATCTGGGATTTGCTGTAAAATAATCTGGGATGGTGAAGGAGAGAGGAGGTAGACCACAGAGGAAGACAAGATTGGCCTTGAGTTGATCATCAAAACTGGTGATGGGTACATGGTGATTCATTATACAATTCTCTTTACTTTTGTATAGGTTTGATATTTTCTCTTATAAAAAGCTTTTTTTTTTAAAAGTGCTTAATTAACCTTGCAAGGATATAGGTTGGAATGACAAGCACTAACTTTCTCACTTTAACCCAAATGCATATAAATGCTTATCGGGCACCAACTAAAATGATCTGTAATCTTTTGGAGACAAGGCAAACTTTCCTTTTATAGATAATATGGATGTCAATTCTGCTGCCCATAGAAATGTATTTATCTTTTGTCCATCGTTCACTTTTCATTTGTCACAGAATATGATCACTGTAAACAACTATTGAAGACAGTTCCAGTTTGAACTTTCGTATATTTTCTTCTAAATGCCATTTACAGAATGTCTGTCTTTACTTAAAAGCTTATTAAGGTTTAAAAATACTTAAGTATGATGAAGACCATGTATTGAAAACTCCCATTTCCTGAATCCATTTCCTGTCTTATAAATTTCAAAACGGTCACAGGCGTTGGTCAGTAATCTGGTTACCTGCAGGCTTTCTTTGATGTCCTGCGCTTCAAGGCTTAGTGTGTGGGTGTGCACTCAGGGCAGGCCTTAGGAAGTCTGGGAGGACCAGGAGAGGAAGAACTTTCATGCCAAGGGTAAAGGAGGAACTGATGTAATGTCCTGGAGAGATTTCACTCTCCGTTCCTGCCCAGACCTTGGGAACAATGCAGGAGGGTGATAGTGCTTTGGATAATCCAACTCAGATTTTACTTTGGACTCAGGATCCAGGCAGGAACAGGACTTGGAGGAGCTTGATTTATTTATTTCTCTGCAGATATCACTCAAAGAGGAAGTACTTGATGAAGCTGATAACATTAACAGTAAAGAACTGGATCCGAGGGTATTTAATTCCAGGCTCCTGGTGGTCTGGGCACAACCACTCTCAAGGCTGAGAGTCCTGCAATGAGACCTTGCAAGCTTTGTTTCAGTCTGCAAAGCAGTGCCCATGTACGGAGTGGGCTATGACGTTCTCAGCCTGCTGCCTGCCGCCTCTGTTATTATAAGTTGGCAACAGGGCGTGGAAACTTACGAGACCAGAGCCGGCAGGCAGAGAAGCTCCGGACACAGGAAATGCACTGAGCGGACAGTGGGTGCATTAAATCCCCCAGATGTAGGAGTCTTCTGTCTAAAACAAGAAGATTTTTTTTGGTCTGGCCTTGATGTCTGGGTTTGTTCTTGGTGAGCTGCCCAGCTGGAAAACTGGGAAATTATCCACATTGCCCTCATTCTGAAGGTCTTGATATGGAAGGGAAATACACAAGGAAGAGGGAGGGAAAGCCAGACATAATTAGTCCATGTGGGCACAGAAGGAAGGGAGGAAGAAAGACCAAGGGCTGGCAGGGAACTGTCATTCTGGTTGGAAGTGTTTTCTGATCCCAAACCTTTTTCCTTGTAGACCTCTGTTAGACACAAATAATCCCTTCTTCTCACTGCCAAACAGCCTAAAATAAACCAGGACTTTAAATGTGGTAATTTTCTTTAGAAAAAGGTCTGATTTCTTATCTTTTCCTCTTACTTATTAGAAAAGTTTCTCTACTTAAAATTCATAAAAATTCGACCCAATTTAATCATGCTATAAATAATAAATAACCAGTAAACCTAAACAAACAAACAAAAAACTGCCTTTGGTGAAAGTTTTGACTAGTAAGTTTCCAGGGTAGAGCAAAGGCTAAGATCAAGTTTGCATCTCACACGCCACGATCGCATTTCCACCACTGTGCTTTCCCTAAGCCCACGGATGCTGGTCAGAGAAGAAGGTCACCAGGGAGACGCAAATCAACAGGCCTAGCAGGTAATGCTCACTCAAGCCTCAGTCCACTGGGTTTCACTTTCTGCCTATCCCAGTCATTTTGTTAAAAATTAGTGGGAAGTATGAATGATACACAGAGCTAGAAAGAAGTCATAAGCTCAAGGTCTTGACGTGGAATTCAAACTGTATTTCATATACCACTCCTGGTCTCTTATGCCCATTATGGGTTGAATATCTACCCCAAAATTCATAAGTTGAAGTCCTAACCCCTAGTACTCTCAGGATGTGACCTTATTTGGAAAGAGGGCCCTTGCAGATGTAATTAGTTAGGATGAGGTCATTTTAACCACCCAATATGACTGGTGTCTTTATAAAAAGTATACTCTGGACTTAAGAGACATACACAGGAGAAAAATGCAGGTGAAGATGAAGGCAGAGACCTCCAAGGCAAGGAATGCCAAAGCTTGCCAGCAAACCACCAGAAACGAGGGGAGAGTCATGGAACAGATCCTACCTCACAGCTCTCAGAAGGAACCAACTCTGGCACACGTTGACCTTGGACTTCTAGCCTCCAGAAAAGTGAGATAATAAATATCTGTTGTTTAAGCCACCCCGTTTGGGGTACTTTGTTATAGTGGCCCTAATATCTAATACACCCCCTACTCCAGTTACCTGACGTTCAACCTCTGCTTGGTTTGGAGCCTTTCCACTGACTGTGTACCTGGCATTTCAGCCTATTCATCCCCACAATGTGCCAATGTCACTGAACTCCCTTGGAGGGCCTGAGAAGAAAACTGCCCTAGTTTGGACTGGATGATTCACATATATTTGAGGTTATCAACAATAAACCCTAGGTAAGCTCCTAGAATTTTATAAGCATTTGATGAAAGGGGTTAAACGAAACAAAATGGGTAACTTGTAGTACTCTGAGGCTTAATCTTCATTACTGCAGGCCTGGGCAGGACTGCTTTCAAATAGGCCACCTTTCCAGGGGATCAGTACAGAGAGTACAGCACATCTGCAGACACAGGAGCCCTCACAGTCCTCACAGTCAGGGCTGCAGACTGTCTTGCTCCTCACAGACAGTACAGGGGAGTCTCCTTTGTCTCCATAAAGCAGCACAAAAGAAGTGAATTAAGAAATCAAAGGATTGGATTTCCAATAAGCCAATTAGGTCTGTTTGGGTTATCTCTCAATCATGTATAAGGCCTGGGGTCACAGGTGGCACAGAGATAAGGCAGAGAGGTCCTGGAGTGGGGAAAAGAGCAAGATGACCCCTTAACAGGGCTTCCTTCTCTGGAGATGAAATCAAGCTGCTCCCAGCCCCTTATCTCAAAGATCAGATGGCATTTCCCTAGGGGTAAAGGAAGTCTCTTGGAGACTTCCTGCCTGTCTTGTGAGAGTCATTCATGCATATTAGGTATCTCTTGCCCCTAAAACTTCTGGCTTAAGAGAGCACACTAGCCCTAGGGCTAAAAGCAGCCTCCAGTTGGAGGACCCTGGGTGCAGGCAGGGAGGGTGAGGGGTCCCTCCTGTAATAGGCTGAGGGCCTAGACAGATGCAAAGAGGGTCTCTGCACAATCCAGTCCCTACACTCCGTCACAAAACACATGCTGCTGCAGGGGCAAGGGTCAGAAGGTAAAAGGTCATGCTGCCCTAGGCCCTGAAATATAGGAGGCAAAGCAGGAAGAAAGGTCCTGGAGAGGAAAGCAGGACTTGCAGAAGGCTGGGATGAGGCCGGGTCAGGGGAAAAAGGTGTTAAGTGGTGCTCGTGGGCCCCACTCACAGCGAGAGCAGGAAGTCAAGATCTTGACCTGTTTCTGATGGGACCTGTCGTTACCTGCTGCCAGACTCAAGAATCCCAGAACAGAAAGGGGTGCAAAAAGGTTAATCTTGTAGTTCTTAAAGGAGGAGACAGCCAGAAGATTAATACAAAGGTTCCAAAGGGGTCATGGAGGACCAGCGCTCGCCAGATACTGCAAGGTAACATAAAATGCAAGCAGTGCTTACTTCCAAACAGGCCATGTTCTGAGAGTAATGAAGATTGGCACTTTAAATGTATTTTCCCACAGAAATCGTAGAGCAGATGAATCCACAAAGGTGTTCTTAGATAACAGCGAGGGAGGCAACAGCACTTCCCTACGTATAAGGTGCACAAACCTGATGTTTGCACAAAGTGCGTGCAGCTGCGATATTGAGAATGGTTAAGAAAAGTGGACGGAAAAACCAACTGCACAACATTGTGAATAACTTACCACTACTGAAGTACACCTAAAAATGGTTAAAATTATAAATGTTGTGTATTTTATCGCAATTAAAAATTTACACAAAAAGAGGGGGGAAAACAACCAAGTAATAGCCAGAAATATTGAATCGTGATAATGAATAACATTTACTGAGTGCTTGGCTATTCTAAGGGCATTTTCCATATTAACTCATTTCTTTCTTTCTTTTTTTATTTTTATTTTTGAGACAGAGTCTCACTCTGTCGCCCAGGCTGGAGACTCATTTCTTTCTTACGTCAACCCTTTGAGATAGGTCCTGTCATTTTCCTTCTTTTACAGGTAGACCTGAGACCCAAGGCAGTTGCCTGAAGTCACACAGCCGGTAAACTGGGGAGCTGGGATTGGAACCCAGGTAGTTGGGGGATGTACAGTGCGCGCATATACGTGCCGGCATGCTCTCTGACTCTGTCATGTATTCCATGGTTAATATGTGTAACAAAGATGTCAAACCCCAGCCCACAGCCTCCTTGACCCTGCAGTCATCAACACGATTCCAGCAAGACTAGAGAATTGAGTGGGTTTACAACCAGTGACAGGGTGTGACTTGAGCAGATAAAGACTGCATCTACCTGGTGCCTACTAAGCAGCTGTAGCGAGGGGCCAGCTTTCAAGGCGTGACCTGCACTGAGGGGCTGGCTCCTCAGGGGGTGGGTGACAGCCAGTGCGTCTGCTCTCAGAAGCTGGTGCCTGGTTCAGAACCCACAGTTCTCACAGGCTGGGAGATTTTTGTGATGCTAAGACCGCCCATCCAAAGGGAGTTAATCATCTTAGAAGGGTGAATTCAGTCCAACTCAGCATGAGTTTTTAATATTATGAACTAGACATACTTTGGAGTCTCAAAAGTCATCTTTGACATTTTTGGGTATAAATTTGGCAGTAACGTAAGCAGGACCTGCCACACACTGTACCCCAGTCAGGTGACCTGAAAACTGCTTCGGTGTCGTCATCTCCACAACTGCTACTCGTCTTTCAATCATGTGCTCTATTTTCAGGGCGCCTGCACTACAAACATTTATGAAAATGTATTTTGGTCTCCTCATTCTGTGCAGTGGAATGAATGCAGGCACTGGCATCAACCCCACCTGGGTTTAAATCTCTGCATTGCTACTTGATTTTGGGGCATGTTACTTTATTGCTCTTAATCTTTATTTCTTCATCTATAAAGTGGAGGTAATAATATCACCTTCTTTATAGGGTGGTGGTGAAGATTAAATGATTCAAACATATAAGAGCTTAGAACAGGGCCGGCACACAACAAGGACCCAATAAATGTTAGCTATTATTTTGTTATTAAGAAGCAGATTCAGGCCGGGCGCGGTGGCTCACGCCTGTAATCCCAGCACTTTGAGAGGCCGAGGTGGGCAGATCACGAGGTCAGGAGATCGAGACCATCCTGGCTAACACAGTGAAACCCTGTCTGTACTAACAATACAAAAAATTAGCCGGCCGTGGTGGCAGGCGCCTGTAGTCCCAGCTACTAGGAGAGGCTGAGGCAGGAGAATGGCGTGCAGCTGGGAGGCAGAGCTTGCAGTGAACCGCGATCATGCCACTGCACTCCAGCCTGGGCGACAGAGTGAGACTCTTCAAAAAAAAAAAAAAAAAAAAGCAGATTCATATACCTCATCTTCTTTAATTATCTCATTAAAATTGTATACAATTTCCTTCCACCAAAGCAGTCTTTGGGCACTTGGGTTTGGTGGTGGGGCAGGAGGGGTACGATTCCCCTCAATAAAGCAGTCGTATAAATAAAACTTCTGTGGGCCATCGCAGAACACATGCCATCCTCTCCATCTTTCACAAAGAAATGACTTCTCTCAATTATTGAGCCATTCCCATGTGCTAGTTGTAAGAAAAATTGAGATCAATTGCACTTCGATGCTTGAAAGTTCTCCTCACCACTTGCGATTTCCATGTTTACCTTGTGATAAAGAGCTGTCCCAGAGCAGAACTGCCACCTTAAAACTGCATCCAGTGCTATAGAAACAATCTCAGCCCTGCATATGTGAATATCTGCAAATTAAAGTGATTAAGAATCACTGCCCCATAATCTCTTTGATGGGGCAGAGGACAGGATGGAACTAAAGAGCTGAAATTATCAAGCTCCAAGGGGGTGACGGGATGAGAATGTTTGAGAAATCCAGATCTTGCTCCTTCTCCCTACAGACTGCACATCCTGTCCCATGGGGCGATTCTGCGGAGCTGGTCCCATTCAGAGACTTTAGCCCAGAAGGGAGGCTTATTTTAGGTTTCCGTTGAGCTTTCAGGGGGCCAATATTCAAGTAGCTCTAACACTAGAGGACAAATGACAATTAAAAAATATATATATATATATATATATATTTAAGGGGATAAAACCCAAAATAAAAGAACCTAAGGTGTGAAAAAAGTTATCATCACAACTGCACGTGACAAAATAAATTAATTTTATAGTCATTTACTGGTCTGGTATTTCTAAAGATGTTTTGCCTCCTGTTTTTGTGAAGGAAGTAATATCATTGTTTATTTTACCTCCTTTCTACATAACTACCTACCTGCATTCTAATTCATATTGCAAAGATAAAATGAGTCACAACAGTCAAGGAAAAAGAATGTCCTTAAACTGAGCTTTTTATGATGAAATAAGTGAATGACGCTACTCTTGTTGCCACTCTCAGAGGGGCAACATTATCTGAAGTTCTGAATAAGGTGAGACAAATGAGGACAGAAGAGATTTTCTCCTGCTTCTGAGCAACACCAGGCAGGACACTGCTATGATTTTCTAGATTTTAGATGCTCAAGACCCTGAGGGAAGGGAATATGTCTTATCTTCACATCACCCAGGAAGACTCAGGTTCCTTGGGCGTAATGTGTGGATTTGAGAGCTGTAAGAGACTGCAGAAACCATTTAGTCTAACCCCCTTCTTAAAACTAGGGAGACAGAGCCAGAGAAATGAGAAACTGAGCCCTTATGGTCTATTCTGGCAGAATGAAGGGTTAAGACCTGGTTTCCCAGCTTCCAGATCTCATCCTTTAAAATATACATACATACTCACACCCAATCACCCCAGTTTGTTTGTTGAGGATGGTTCTGGTTCTGGTTTTGCCTGAATATTTGATATGTAGTCCTGGCTTACTTATTGATGGAGCCCTGTGTCACTGTCATAAGTGTGTTGGTATGGGTGAAAAATTATAAGGTTAACCTAATTATATAAAATCACCCTCCCTTCCCATAACTAATAAGTAAGGAAAAAGAGTGAAAATGCTGGTTTTTCTAGAGGTAAGTGTAATCTGAGGACTACTTTGCTCAAGCCATGATGTGATTTCAGAATGGAGTACATTACAGAGGTAACGAATGTTCACACATAGAGAGTTTGAATTAGCATGATGATCATCCTCGTCTACTGTCAGGGCATGGAGGGGAACCTCTGAGCTAACACCAACTTCCTAGCTTCTAGCACTGCCACGTGGCTACTAAGGAAGGCATGATTTCAATGTAAGAAAGTCATAGAGGATACATGTGGGGAACTGGTGCTAGATTGAGCAAGACACATTTGTACTGTGATATAAATGCCCATTGTGAAATTATGAATGTCTGAACTGGTTAAGTTTGTGGCCACGACGAGGTGAAATCACAAGGCGGTTGAATGATGCCTTGTGTTTGCACTTGACCGTGCATGCTTCACTGTGCCAGGCTGCTTAACAGCTGAGTTGGGCCTTGTTCTCTTTCCATTCTGTCATTCCTATCCACCTATCCACCTACTTACCTACCCACCTACCTACTTACCTATGCCAAGTTGGTAGCAACATGTGTCATCTTGGGTTAACATACTTTTATATGGAACTGTATTCCCAGTTATGTAAAATAAATCACTGGGGAAGTAATATTTGATATGTATAATTTCACTTGACAGATTTTTTTTTCAGAACCAGATCTTTCTGTATGTTAACATATGCCCACATCAATCATCTGTTATCCTTCATAATTAAATGTAACAGTATTGATTCTGGAAACAATTTATGTTGAGCTGGATTTTTTTCTTTTCAGTGGAGAAGAAGGGAAAGAGAGAGGAAGTAGCTGGAGGCAGGAAACTTGTGCTGATCCATGCACCTCTCTGCTTGTTCTCTTTGTCATCAAGGGCACCAAACAACTGAAAGGCAGGAGGATAGGGAGAGGGCCACCTCTTCATATCACTTCTGTGCCTTGGTCAGCTCTTCTCCCTGGATACTACCTGATAAAGACCTACACTTCTCTCCTTGTTGTGTGCACCTGTTCATTGGAGCACATGCGCCCTGTCTGAATAGACAAAGGAGGGGGACGCATGCTCTCAGACCTTGCTTCCTGGCCATCAGCTTTAAGGAATGGCCTCTGAAAATGCACTACTTTTAAGAGCTGGGTCTGAAGCAGAGCTAACTAGTCTGCAGGGCAATGACACCCTTGACCTCGGCCTCATTAGCTCCATTCTCTCACCTATGGAGCTCACCACCACCGACATCATAATACTTGAGAGAAAGCTCATTACAGCATATGCGGTGGCACATCTGTATTTACTTGGTTTGAGAGTAGCTCTCAGAGTAAGCCAGCTTTCTCTACTGCTGAGCTCCTGCAAATGAGAACAACAAACACACCTACTTCTGAGTCAAATCAGGCCAAGGGGAAAAGAGGAAGGATCTGTGAGGAGGAGAGACCATAAGCCTCCAATCGCACTCAGGAATAAAATGGGACTAGAAATTCCAAATGAGATTAAAAAAAAATAATGAAAGAGAGAATGAGAGAGAGAAAGAAAACTCATCACGTACCCTTTGTATCTGAAAGGCAGGCTAGGTAATATATTTCTTGCCTTAATGTCAAGCTTCAGTAAACCCACCTCCTCTTCTCTGGAGTGGCTGGTGGCTATTACACAAGCCGGAAATGCACATGGCAGGAAGAGCAAAAGAATGAAAAACTGAATTGGGGGAGGAGGGCAGCTGCTAAATTTAGCAAGGGTAGAGTGAGGGGAGGAAAGGATGAGAGGAAGGCAGGGAGCATGCACGAAATGCTGTTCGTTCTCCATCACTGAAGCGAGGGGCCCTGCTGTGAAATGCTTGGCACAAGGAGGTGGTGTCAGTCGCCTGGAGTCAGGCTCTCTTTTGTGAAGTGTTAATTAGGAAAAACAAGAAACTTCTCATTTTTTGGTTTGCCAACAACAAAACAAAAATGTTAGCCCTGCTCTTGGGGATGAGCAATCATTTTAAGGAAATGCCCCAAGGGATCAGGGTTCGAGGTCCCTAGTAATCTGGACCTAAGGAAAAGTACACATGAAGAAACTGGTACACGTTTGGACGTCTGTGGTCTGACCAATCCGAGCACGTGGATCATGACCCTCAGAGGCACGATCCATCACTGAGTGCTCCAGCTGTTCAGCTGTTTAATGCAATGGTGCTCAAGTAAGGTTTTGTTTTGGTGTGGTTTTTTTGAGACAGAGTCTCGCTCTGTCTCCCAGGCTGGAGTGCAGTGGCACGATCTCGGCTCACTGCAATCTCCACCTTCCGGGTTCACTCCATTATCCTGCCTCAGCCTCCCAAGTAGCTGGGACTACAGGCGCCCGCCACCACGCCCGGCTAATTTTTTTTTTGTATTTTTAGTTGAGACGGGGTTTCACCATGTTAGCCAGGATGGTCTCGATCTCCTGACCTCGTGATATGCCCGCCTCAGCCTCTCAAAGTGCTGGGATTACAGGCGTGAGCCACTGCGCATGGCCTCAAGTAAGGTTTTTATACTCTATTTCTGTGCCCCAACACCTATTCTGGAACTAGGTCCAGGGCCTAAATCAAATTCTGGTCTTCTGCTTTCTACCAATGATTAAGAGGAACAACGGGGACACTTGATATAAACACTGCCACTGAGTGCACTCTAACCAGCCTCCTTTGGTGCCCGACGCAGAAAGCCCTGGCCCAACACTGAGTTCATAGATTTGGGTTTTTTTTTCTTTCCTTCCTCCAGCTTTTATTACCCCCTGCTAAAAAAATCTTCAATGACTTCCCATTTCTTTCCTCCATATTCCAGAAATCAAAGTTCTCCACACTGTGGTTCCAAGCTAAGCTCCTTGGACTAGTTCTGCAACGACAAAATGCTGATCATTGTGAAGGCAAGGGTGATGGCTCAGAAGGGTTTATTTTATTCTATTTGGAGTATGTCAGGCCTCTGAGCCCAATACAAACTCGACAGTAGTTCCAAATAGCCAGAAAACGGCACTTTCAATTTTTCCATCCTACAAGATCTAAATAATTCTTGCCGTAAAATGGGCAAATGGTCTGAGGTGCCTGACGTCCAGGCATTCTTTTACACATCAGTCCCTTCCTAGTCTCTGTGCTCAATGCAACTCATCCCAAATCTTCCTTCTTTCCCTCTCGCCTGTCCCCTCAGTCTCAACCCCAAGCATCGCTGAGTCTTTCTAATCTTCGTTTTCTACAGATCCATCTGACCTCTCCCCTCCTGGCCAGGCTGAGCTAGGTCCCAATTCTTCCTCAGCCTCCGCTCCTCCGCCCTATAATCCTTTTATCACCTCCCCTCCTCACACCTGGTCCGGCTTACAGTTTCGTTCCGCGTCTAGCCCTCCCCCACCTGCCCAGCAATTTACTCTTAAAAAGGTGGCTGGAGCTAAAGGCATAGTCAAGGTTAATGCTCCTTTTTCTTTATCAGACCTCTCCCAAATCAGTGAGCGTTTAGGCTCTTTTCCATCAAATATGAAAAACCCAGCCCAGTTCATGACTCATTTGGCAGCAACCCTGAGACACTTTACAGCCCTAGACCCTAAAAGGTCAAAAGGCCGTCTTATTCTCAAAATACATTTTATTACCCAATCTGCTCCCGACATTAAATAAAGCTCCAAAAATTAAATTCCGGCCCTCAAACCCCACAACAGGATTTAATTAACCTCGCCTTCAAGGTGTACAATAATAGAAAAAAGTTGCAATTCCTTGCCTCCACTGTGAGACAAACCCCAGCCACATCTCCAGCACACAAGAACTTCCAAACGCCTGAACCGCAGCGGCCAGGCGTTCCTCCAGAACCTCCTCCCCCAGGAGCTTGCTACAAGTGCCAGAAATCTGACCACCAGGCCAAGGAATGCCTGCAGCCCAGGATTCCCCCATCTGTGCGGGACCCCACTGGAAATCGGACTGTTCAACTCACCTGGCAGCCACTCCCAGAGCCCCTGGAACTCTGGCCCAAGGCTCTCTGACTGACTCCTTCTCGGCTTAGCAGCTGAAGACTGACGCTGCCTGATCACCTCGGAAGCCCCGTAGACCATCACGGACGCCGAGCTTTAGGTAACTCTCACAGTGGAGGGTAAGTCCGTCCCCTTCTTAATCAATATGGAGGCTACCCACTCCACATTACCTTCTTTTCAAGGGCCTGTTTCCCTTGCCTCCATAACTGCTGTGGGTATTGACAGCCAGGCTTCTAAACCTCTTAAAACTCCCCAACTCTGGTGCCAACTTAGACAATACTCTTTTATGCACTCTTTTTTAGTTATCCCCACCTGCCCAGTTCCCTTATTAGGCCGAGATATTTTAACCAAATTATCTGCTTCCCTGACTATTCCTGGATTACAGCCGCATCTCATTGCTGCCCTTCTTCCCAATCCAAAGCCTCCTTTGCGTCCTCCTCTTGTATTCCCCCCACCTTAACCCACAAGTATAAGATACCTCTACTCCCTCTTTGGCGACCGATCATGCACCCCTTACCATCTCATTAAAATCTAATCACCCTTACCCCACTCAATGCCAAGATCCCATCCCACTGCATGCTGTGAAAGGATTAAAGCCTGTTATCACTCCCCTGCTACAGCATGGCCTTTTAAAGCCTATAAACTCTCCTTACAATTCCCCCATTTTACCTGTCCTAAAACCAGACAAGCCTTACAAGTTAGTTCAGGATCTGCGCCTTATCAACCAAATTGTTTTGCCTATCCACCCTGTGGAGCCAAACTCATACTCTCCTATCCTCAATACCTCCCTCCACAACCCATTATTCTGTTCTGGATCTCAAACATGCTTTCTTTACTATTCCTTTGCACCCTTCATCTCAGCCTCTCTTCGCTTTCACTTGGACTGACCCTGACACCCATTAGGCTCAGCAAATTACCTGGGCTACACTGCTGCAAGGCTTCACAGACAGCCCCCATTACTTCAGTCAAGCCCAAATTTCATCCTCATCTGTTACCTATCTTGGCATAATTCTCATAAAAACACACGTGCTCTCCCTGCTGATCGTGTCCGATTAATCTCCCAAACCTCAATCCCTTACAAAACAACAACTCCTTTCCTTCCTAGGCATGGTTAGTGCGGTCAGAATTCTTACACAAGAGCCAGGACCGCACCCTGTAGCCTTTCTGTGCAAACAACTTGACCTTACTGTTTTAGCCTAGCCATCATGTCTCCGTGCAGCGGCTGCTGCCACCCTAATACTTTTAGAGGCCCTAAAAATGACAAACTGTGCTCAACTTACTCTCTACATTTCTCATAACTTCCAAACTCTATTTTCTTCCTCATACCTGACGCATATACTTTCTGCTCCCCGGATCCTTCAGCTGTACTCACTCTTTGTTAAGGCCCACAATTACCATTGTTCCTGGCCCGGACTTCAATCCGGCCTCCCACATTATTCCTGATACCACACCTGACCCCCATGACTGTATCTCTCTGATCCACCTGCCATTCACCCCATTTCCCCATATTTCCTTCTTTCCTGTACCTCACCCTGATCACGCTTGATTTATTGATGGCAGTTCCACCAGGCCTAATCGCCACACACCAGCAAAGGCAGGCTATGCTACAGTACAAGCCACTAGCCCGCCTCTTAGAACCTCTCATTTCCTTTCCATCATGGAAATCTATCCTCAAGGAAATAACTTCTCAGTGTTCCATCTGCTATTCTACTACTCCTCAGGGATTATTCAGGCCCCCTCCCTTCCCTACACATCAAGCTCGAGGATTTGCCCCCACCCAGGACTGGCAAATTAGCTTTACTCAACATGCCCCGAGTCAGATAACTAAAATACCTCTTAGTCTAGGTAGACACTTTCACTGGATAAGTAGAGGCCTTTCCTACAGGGTCTGAGAAGGCCACCGCAGTCATTTCTTCCCTTCTGTCTGACATAATTCCTCAGTTTAGCCTTCCCACCTCTATACAGTCTGATAACAGACCAGCCTTTATTAGTCAAATCAGCCAAGGAGTTTTTCAGGCTCTTAGTATTCAGTGAAACCTTTATATCCCTTACAGTCCTCCGTCTTCAAGAAAAGTAGAATGGACTAAAGGTCTTTTAAAAACACACCTCACCAAGCTCAGCCACCAACTTAAAAAGGACTGGACAATACTTTTACCACTTTCCCTTCTCAGAAGTCAGACCTGTCCTCAGAATGCTACAGGGTACAGCCCATTTGAGCTCCTGTATAGATGCTCCTTTTTATTAGGCCCCAGTCTCATTCCAGACACCAGACCAACTTAGACTGTGCCCCCAAGAAACTTGTCATCCCTACTATCTTCTGTCTAGTCATACTCCTATTCACCATTCTCAACTACTCATACATGCCCTGCTCTTGTTTACACTGTGGGTTTACACTGTTTCTCCAAGCCATCACAGCTGATATTTCCTGGTGCTGTCCCCAAACTGCCACTCTTAACTCTTGAAGTAAATAAATAATCTTTGCTGGCAGGACTATGCTGAATCTCCTTAGGCACCCTCTAATCAGATGTCTTAGGTCCTCCCAATTCTCAGACCTTTTCCGTTTAGTTTTTCAATTCATACAAAACCGTATCCAGGCCATCACCAATAATTCTAAATGACCAATGTTTCTTCTAACAGTCCCACAATATCACCCCTTACCACAAAATCTTCCTTCAGCTTAATCTCTCCCACTCTAGGTTCCCACGCCGCCCCTAATCCCGCTCCAAGCAGCCCTGAGAAACATCGCCCGTTATCTCTCCATACCATCCCCCAAAATTTTCGCCGTCCCAACACTTTACCACTATTTCGTTTTATTTTTCTTATTAATATAAGAAGACAGGAATGTCAGGCCTCTGAGCCCAAGCTAAGCCATCATATCCCCTGTGACCTGCACGTACACATCCAGATGGCCGGTTCCTGCCTTAACTGATGACATTGTCTTGTGAAAGTCCTTTTCCTGGCTCATCCTGGCTCAAAAAGCTCTTCCACTGAGCACCTTGCGACCCCCACTCCTGCCCACCAGAGAACAAACCCCCTTTGACTGTAATTTTCCTTTACCTACCAAATCTTATAAAACGGCCCCACCCCTATCCCCCTTGGCTGACTCTCTTTTCGGAGTCAGCCCGTCCGGACCCAGGTGAAATAAACAGCCTTGTTGCTCACACAAAGCCTGTTTGGTGGTCTCTTCACACGGACACGCATGAAAGAGTATGTTTGAAATTTTTTGTAATAAAAGAGTAGGGGAAGATAAGCTGTATAACCCAAGTCATCCAATTGCTCTCTATTCCAAAGCCTTACCCCACCCTTATGTCATTTTATTTGCCTGGAATGTTCTTCACTTCATCCTTGCTTATCAGAATCCTGTTGGATTTCTAAGGCGGGGTCCCCAACCTCCAGGTCACTGACTGGTACCAGTCCATGGCCTGTTAGGAACTGGGCTGCACAGGAGGAGGTGAGCGGTGGGGGCAAGTGAGTGAAGCTTCATCTGTATCTACAGCTGCTCCCCACTGCTCATATTACCGCCTGAGCTCCACCTCCTGTCATATCAGCAGCAGCATCAGATTCTCATAGAAGCACAAATGCTATCATGAACTGTGCATGCGAGGGATCTAGCTGTGCACTCCTTATGGGAATCTAATGGCTGATGATCTGTCACTGTCTCCCACCACCCCCAGATGGGACCGTCTAGTTGCAGGAAAACAAGCTCAGGGCTCCCACTGGTTCTACATTATGGTGGATTGTATAATTATTTCATTATGTATTACAATGTAATAATAGAAATGAAGTGCATAATAAATGCAATGCACTTGAATCATCCCAAACCATCCCTCACCTCCACTGTTGGTGGAAAAATTGTCTTCCACAAAACTGGTCCTTGGTGCCAAAAAGGGTGGGGACCACTGCTCTAAGGCATACTCCAGAGTTGCTTCCTTTATGAGCAGACCCTGCTTCCTGCACCTGGCTGTCATGGACCCTTCCACCACACCTTTACGGTGCCTACTATACGGTTACGCTTCTGTGCTTCTGTGTACATCCATCTCACTGCTTCGCTTTGATTGTGAGCTTCAGGGAACCAAGAGTGTATCTTGTACACAGTAAGCACTCAATAATTGTCTGTTGAATGAAAAGTGAACTTACACGAATAAGACCAGCTTATCGAGTTAACAATTAAACTTCTTGGATTTGTCTAAACCTCAGGCAAGAAAAGAGAAGCCTCTTCCAGTACCTTCTTCATGGTTCTGATGCAGTATGACCTCCGGCTGTGTGTGTATGGAGTTTCCAGGGTGGAAGAACGGTGAAAAAAGAATCCGAGGTTTCCTCTGCTTCAGAATATGCTGAAGGAGTTCATAGAGCACATCACCTGGAAAGAAAAAGGAAAGGGAAATCGAGAAATGGAAAGATGTTTTTCCAATAACAATTTATGGAGCAGCAGCTAAGTGCCTGGCACGGTGCCAAAGATACAATTGGAGAGCTTAATAGGCCTGCCACCTCCTACCCTCACCGAGCTCATGGGGCACAGAATGCAGCACTTGAAACTCAAAAGGTCAGAGCAATGTGAAGTTTTAAATCAAACTTTTTTGATTATGAAAATCATATACTTTTTTTTTTTTTTTTTTGAGACAGGGTCATGCTCTGTTGCCCATGCTGAAGTGCAGAGGCACGATCTCGGCTCACTACAACCTCCACCTCCCAGGCTCAAGTGATCCTCCCACTTCAGCCCTCCAAGTAGCTGGGACTACAGGTGCGAACCACCACACCCAGCTAATTTTTGTATTTTCAGTAGAGGCAGGGTTTCACCATGTTGTTCAGGTTGGTCTCAAACTCCTGAGCTCAAGTGATCCACCCGCCTAGGCCTCCCAAAGTGCTGGGATTACAGGTGTAAGCTACTGTGCACGGCCCCAAAAATGTTTTAAAAAGGCAGAAAATCAGAAAGAAAACAAAACATAACCTAGAATCCCATTACTAAGATACAGAAGCCCAGTTAATACTATCTATAGTTCTAGAGTTAGAATCAGGCTTTTAATAGTTGAGTATCCTCTCTTCCCTCCACGTTAGGTTTTGAACATTTTCCCACATTACTGAACTGCTTCAGTAGCTGCCTAACAATGGCAGGGAATTTAAACTATCCCAATTTATTGCTCTTATTTTTTGTGAGGATGTCCTTTTTACATCTATCTTAGCTTGCACTTCAGATTACTCGAAGAATTATGAAGTCATTAAGAACATTTGTAATGCTCCAATGACAACTCATAGATTCTTCATAGAAATCTTCCCTACAGAGAAAAATATGCGTTTTTAACCAACCTCAATCCTAGGCAGGAAAAGAATAAACATGAAAAAAATTCACAAGTCCGGTTAGAGGTGGTAACTATTCAAGATACTCTATAAGGAACTGGCATGTTCTGGGATGCTTCCCTCCTTTAAAAATGCACACAAGCATTGTTCCAAGGTTCCACAATCTCTAGAAAATCATCTAGAGATGTCAGGCCATTGCCAGAGGATGGCAGGGGCTGGGGTGAGCAGGCGCCTTTCTGTTCTATTTGGTATTTGAAGTGTCCACAGAAGAGTAATTGGCAAAAAAAACCAAAAACCAAAAAACAAAAACCCAAAATCTGTCATGGTCTTGTCCCACCCCTTGACTTAGATCCAAGCTGAAAATGCAGGTGGGTGCCTCAAAACCCTTTAGGGGTGGGTGATTAATCTTTAAAATATCACAGCCCTCTGACTGTCTCCTCACACCCTTCTTCACACACAGATATGCAGTCAGCAGTAATAACAAACAATGGGTCTTTGTCTCTAATTTTAGCGATTTTTTTAAACAAGCATTTTAATTACCAACTTAAATTCAAGGCATATTTTGGGTTGAAGATACTGCTGTATTATTTTTTCTTTCAAGCTCAGCATGGACCTGAGAAATGTTCTGTATTAATTTCTTTTTTTTCTACAAACTCCCGCTCCTCTATCACTGATACTAAATAAAGCTCCACGGATACCCTATTCTGAGGGATTCCTGAGGGAACCCTGTGTTTTTGCCTTGACTTTGTTCCTACCTCTACCTTTGAAATTTGGTTGCTGTTAGTATAACTTTCTGCCACTACTTAGTATCATGACTAAATAAAGCAAAATATCTCAAAGAGCTGCAGACACCATGTCACTTGGGTATCTTATTAAAAGGAGATGGGCAGGAAGACGCAGAGGTGTCCTGGACCAGACTTTTGAAACTGCTATGTATAAGGGAGAACCATGGCACACATGACTGCATTTGAGAGCTCAGAACAGCTTCGGAATTCATTGAATCCAAACCTAGTAGTCATGGTGATGTCTCTGATGAGGCGGGGATAAGGAGCCTGAAATACAGTCCTATTTTAATGATTCATATTTTAATCTCATACGAAAATAAGCCCCTAATCAACACTTTGTTTCTTTTGGTTTCGTGTAATGACTTCCTGAACTTTTGCTAATTTACATGGCCTCACACTTGCTGGGTTTTATCTATGTTTTTTTTGGTAGTATGCGGAATAGAAAAATGAAAACACTGAAAAATGTGTTCCTGATGATTACTATTACTAAAAAAAAAAAAAGGTCTAGTAATTAGTGTATCCATTTTGGAAGGGGAGGCCAGGAAATATAAATTTAGTGTCTGTGAGGGTATTCAGCTTGGTTCACTTAACCAGGCGGGCTGGTGTGGTGGTGGGAGGTGCTGACTGCAGAGGTGGGCACGGCTGCCTGGGTAGGAGTCCCAACTCCTGTGCACCAGGTGACCTTGAGCAAGTCACTGAACTTCTCTGCAAAATGCAAATAATGGCACCGACCTCCAGCATTTGCTATGAAGGTTACAGGAGGGAAAGGTCAAGAAGCACCCAGAGTAGGGTTTGGTGCACAAACTGCTCCCTGGACCCCTCTTGGTGGCTGCTTCTGGGCTTGGAGAAGCCCCCAGTGGGGTGGCTCAAACAAGGGCTGGAGAGCAGGCAGGTGACTTTTTCTTCTGTGTTTTCATGAGAAAGAAACTGAGGAAAGACAGCAGCATGGTGCAGAGGCCATGCTCTGGAGTCAGACTGGGGCCTCCTCAGGCATGCCCTTTAATGTCGCTTGGCCTCAGTTTCCTCATCTATAAAGTGGCAATGTTGATGGCATCTACCTTGTGGGATCGTTGTAACGACTCAATAAGGTGGTCTATGTAACAAGCTCATCATAGCGTGAGGCAAACAGGAAAAGCTCAGTAAACACTTGTCATTGATTTTACCACCACCACCACCACCACCACCACCATGAACACTCCCATCATTACTATTCCTGATATTATTATAGTGGCTTGGGACAGGTGTGTAGATCTCTAAGGAGGTCTCACACGGAGAACAGAGGAGTATCTGGGTCACGGCCAACTTTATGTTCCCCTTCTAGAAAGGGTAAAAGTTAACTGAGGCCACTCTCCCAGTCTTGGGTTCTCTGGATGCCTCATCCTGACCTGGTGGCTAAGCCTCTGGGGGGCTGACACACGGTCTGCCGCACACCTCCCAGGCTTCTGCGTGGGCTTGCTTCAGCCTCCCATACTGACGCTGGCCAAGGGAGCAGGGACAGAGGGGTTCTTCCCAAGTGTGCAGGAGGAAGCAGGGGGAGGGGCGGGTCAACTGGACTCGGCCAGTTTCCTACCTAGACCATAAGCCTATTATGAGACTAATAAGGTATCAGGAGTTATCTTAAATGCTATCCATGAGGTGGCTATGGGTGTGAGCATGGACCCGAGGTCCTGGGTACTGGGTCAGGAAAAAACTTAGTTCTAAGACCCAGGAGTGTGGCCTTAGCTGAGTCAGTTCATGCACAGACATGTTTCCTCAGCAACCAGGGGCTCGGTCAGGGAACGCGGCTGGCTCAGCAAAAACACATCACCACCATGCGGACGGGGACCACTTGCTGTGCATGCACTGTGAGCATATGATTGGCAGTGATAGGGTGTCCCGATAATAACTTGGAATATTAGACCTAGACAGGATTCTAGAGGTTTCTTAGATTGACTCAAACTTTGCTCACTAAGAGTCTCCCACCTCCCCTTCTCCCAGAAAGAAGTGGCTTTGGCTGGGTACTTCCAGTGATGGGTAGCCGGCCATGGCACAAGCAAACCATTTTTGGACAGCTCTAGTTGATTGAAAGTTTCTCTGCTGAGGTGGAATCTGGCTTCCCCTGCAATCCCTGTACTTTGGCTCTTAGTTTTGGCTTCTGAAGTAACACAGAATATGTGTCTTATCTATAGCAGGTTTCTAAGTAAATGAAGACGACCCTCCATCTTCTTTCATTTCCAGTGTCCCTTCATTCCTCAACACCCAGCCTGCTCTCTTGATGTATTCTTCACATTTTCATATATGGAGGAGATCACATCTAAAAGGTGTTATTAACAAAAGGATCTGGCTAGGTGCTGTGCCTCACACCTATAATCCCAGTACTTTGAGAGGCAGAGGCAGGAGGATCACTTGAGCCCAGGAGTCTGAGACTAGCCTGGGTAATATAGTGAGATCCCCATCTCTACAAAAAATACAAAAATTAGTTGGGTGTGGTGATGCATGCCTATTGTCCCAGCTACTCGGGAGGCTAAGGTGGGAGGATTGCTTGAGTCCAGGAGGTCGAGGCTGCAGTGAGCTGTGATCGCATCACTGCACTCCAGCCTGCGTGACAGAGTGAGACCTTGTCTCAAACAAATGAACAAACAACCAACCCCAAAACAGTCTCTGAGATAAAGAATATATTTAAAAATAAGTTATATTTATTTGCCTACTGAAAATAAAGAGCATGTGCCACAGCACTGTATATTTAACTTAGCTAATGGCTGAAATTCAAAGGGCATTTTTCAGAAAATTCTTAACCCATTTGATTTTTAATAAATCTTCCCTCTCTTCCCAGAAAAGAAACACAGTGACTGGTACTAACTAGTGTTTCTATGGTACTATTCAATGGAACTGAGCCCTACTGGTCAAAGAACAATGGTTTTCGCTGGTTCCTCCATCTAACTTCACGCACACATACACAGTTCATGTAAACACATGCATGTGCAGAGGTGGATGTGCCATGAAGCTAGTGAGCTTCGGGGCCCTTCACTTGCGCAGGTCCCTGGGAAGAGTTCTAGAAATATTCATATTGCCCAAACTGTAAGCCTCGGGCCCATAAAATCTAGATATACTCCTGGGTGCATGCGCGCGCGTGCGTGTGCGCACACACACACACACACATGCACACACACAGAAACAAAACACAGTTTTGCATTGGTGATCTTTACGTGAAAAGCCAGGCACGTTCTTTGAGAATCCTAAATTCCATTATTGTATTGCAACATGTTTCAAATGGACAGGAGAGAGCGAGTGAACAATACTGCTGCGACTTGGCTGATCAGTCTTACTAATGTCTGAGGACCAAGAACATGCAAGATGCTGTTGAGGGGGGTTCAATTTATTTAAGTTACTTAATTTTAGAGGAAAGAATTTGGGCTCTGGAGCAAGGGAGTCCCAAGTTTGAATCTTGTTGCTCTGTTTTTTCCTCTGTTTGTCAGCTATATGCCCTTAGGGAAGCTATTTTTCTTCTCCGAGCCATAGTTGAGGGCTTAGTTCAATATTTTTGTGTGTAAAATGAGAACTATGCCACAGACTTGGCAGGGCTGTTATAAGGATTAAATGAGATGATATGTGCAGAGCACCAGCCCCATGTCTGCCATCATAAACGCTCAATGGATGGTGTCTCTTGCAATTGTCATAAGCGTGAACAGACGTGTCTCACAAAATCTGGCAAAAAATGTTTTCTTTGTTTCAGTACTTTTGTATTTAAAGCACATGCGTAAGTTTTACAAAGTCACATTCATATGGATGGAATTTTTTTTCCCCAGCTGACATCATTTCATACAGACATTTCCAGTGTACAGTTAGCTCTTACAGTCCCCATTTGCAGTTGTATTGCCAACTTCTTTTATTGGTTTTTTTCCCTTTAGCTTTTAAGCAGTTTCAAGTTTTTTTCCTGTCCACATGTACATGCCCCTTGTCCCCATCCTCCCTGTTAGGTACTGCTCCTGTTTCTCTCCTCCCTTTACAGCCATACTTCCCAGGGGAGCTGTCCAACACCATTCTCACCACTTCCTCACCTTCCATTCAGGTTCCCACTCCCACCCTTCTCCAATCTGCTTTTGCTCAGGTCACCTCCCTGTTGTCAAATCCAAAGGGCAATGGTTGGTACTCAGGGAACTGCCTGACTTCTCAGCAACATGCTCACCAGCAATCTCTACTTCCCTTCTCTTAGAATACTCCATGGCTTCAGAGATTTCCACCTATCCTGGTTTTCCGCCTACTTCTCTGCTCTTCCTCCTTCTCCAGCCCTTCAATAGTAAGGTTCTCCAGGTCTCTCACCAGCCCTTCTTCTTGGGCAACCTCATCTACTCCCATGGCTTCAATCGGCTCGTCTGTGCTAAATCTACTCTAGCCTGGCACTTCTTCTGAACTCCAGAACCACATTCCGTGATCTCCTAAGTAATTTCTCCTGGAGGTCATATAGACACCACACATTTGATGTGCCTAACACAAACATCTTTACAAACGAGATGGTGTTCCTTAGGTCAGGAAATACTCAGATGATCAGACCAGAAACCTGGGAGTAATCGTTAAGTTCTCTCTTCTTCTCATCTCGCATGAAATTGGTCACCAAAACCTGCAGACTCTGCCTTTTATCTGTTTCTGGAACCACCTCCTCTCTCAGTGGGCCTCACCTTAGCTAATGTCACAACTATTGCTTGTAGACTGCAGCCCAACAGATGCCCCGCCTCCACTTTTCACCCCTGCACCTTGCCATGCCGATTCTCTGCCTGTAGTCCCAGCTACTCAGGAGGCTGAGGCAGGAGAATGGTGTGAACCTGGGAGGTGGAACTTGCAGTGAACCAAGATCGCACCACTGCACTCCAGCCTGGGCGACAGAGCAAGACTCCATCTCAAAAAACAAAACAAAACAAAACCAAAACCAAAAAAAAAAAAAAAACCCCACCAACAAAACAAATGGCTTCTACTTGTCTTCAAACAAACATGTAAAATCCTGAACATGACCTGCAGAGCCCTGCAAAATCTACTGAAGAAATAATCAGTGAGTGAGTGAATGAATGGCTGTGAGGCTACCGTGTATCCCATGATATTTACCCTCCCCAAGTTTGTTTAGCTAGTCCCACACTGGGGGCGGTTGGGGAAATTTCCAGTTTTTAACTACTATAAATAGAATTGTTAAGGGCATCTTTTTTTTTTTTGCCCACTCTTGGATGGTTTCCTTTGGCTATTTGCTTAGGAATAGAATTCTCAGTGAAAGGCTATGATTAGTTTAAAAGTTCTTATCATACACTACTTGTTCTTAGAAGGCTGGAACCAGCATTTCGCATCATCTGCAATGCTACCTACAGCCTCTCCCAGGGGGTTTTCCAACTTTTAACTTCTCAAGTTTAGTAGGTTTAAAGTAGAAGCCTAACATTGTTAAAATCTGCATTTTTCAGGTGATGATTTGCTATGTACATATCCTTACACATAGATTATCTAAGTAACACATTCTTTAATTTGCAAACAGCTCTCTCTTCTCTTTGATTTTTATTCAGAGGCTTCAGTTTCCTTCTGGCCATTTTTTTTTTTTTTTTTTAAAGTAAGAGTATGCCTGGTGTAGGAGAGGTACTTTTTAGATGTGTCAGAATGTTCTCTCTGTTGGGCCCTTTCTGCCTTTGATGGGTTCAGGATGAAGCCCTAAGCTTCGGTCCCTTAAGTTACATAATAAATTCAACAGTGAAAACACCAGTGCGTAACATGCCCATTCCTGTAATGGGACTGCTTGGCTTTCTAACTCTGCTTGGTCCTAGTTTCTTTTTTCTTTTTTTTTTGAGACGGAGTCTCACTCTGTTGCCCAGGCTGGAGTGCAATGGCGTGATCTTGGCTCACTGCAACCTCCGCCTCCTGGGTTCAAGCGATTCTCCTGCCTCAGCCTCCTGAGTAGCTGGGAATACAGGTGTGTGCCACCACGCCCGGCTAACTTTTTGTATTTTTGGTAGAGACGAGGTTTCACCATATTAGCCACGATGGTCTCGATCTCCTGACCCTGTGATCTGCCCGCCTTGGCCTCCTGAAGTGCTGGGATTACAGGCATGAGCCACTGCACCCAGCCTGGTCCTAGTTTCTAGGCATTCCATTCAATGCATTTTTGCAGGCCGGTTGAATTAACCTTTTAATTTAATATGGAGTGCCTTCTGTGACCACAAAAATAAATTAGTCTTTTACTTAGCAACAAATATTTGAAATTTGGTTTAATATTTATGTCTTATACACAGAGACCCTGAGAAAAAAGGAACAGGTTGTGGGAAATTTTAAGTATTATATTTAAGATGAGAATAAATCTGTTAGAAAACAGATATAGTAAGACAATTACAGCTGGATACAGAATATAAGGTAAGATAAACAAAATAAGCTCTTGAGAAAACAGAACTTTATGAAATAAGTATGTGTTTAAAGGAAGCACTGTGCAGTTGGTTTTCCCTATGCTACCATCACATCAACCTGTATGACCAATGTTTAGCGTCATCTGCAAGGCTACCTAGGTCTCTCCAACTTTTAACTTCTTAAGTTTAGTAAGTTTAAAGTAGAACCCTAACATTGCTAAAACTTGCATTCTTCAAGTATATGACAGCAGGGTGGGTGACCACCTCCATTTCACAAATGGGACAGGCAGAGAGCTAAGAAATAAAATGATGGCCGGGCATGGTAGCTCATGCCTGTAATCCTAGCACTTTGGGAGGCCAAAGTGGGTGGATCATGAGGTCAAGAGATCGAGATCATCCTGGCCAACATGGTGAAACCTCATCTCTACTAAAATACAAAAATTAGCTGGGTGTTGTGGCGCACGCCTGTAGTCGCAGCTACTCAAGAGGCTGAGGCAGGAGAATAGCTTGAACCCTGGAGGCGGAGGTTGCAGTGAGCTGAGATCACGGCACTGCACTCCAGCCTGGCGACAGAGCGAGACTCCGTCTAAGAAAAAAAAAGAAATAAAATGACTTTCATGTAAGCGACCTATCGAAGCATTTCTCTGACGTGTGATACACTTTTTTTCTTTTGGCTTGCTCAAAGACACAGTAAAGAAAGAGCCAACTCTGGTGTCTTCAGACAAGGGTCATGCCTGCTACAACTCCCACATTTCAGGGCTACAATTTCCCTTCTGTGACCTATATCCTTGGATGCTCTGACTTAATTCTAAAACAGCCAGTTGACACAGCCCTTCAATCTGGCAAACCTACCATTGCTTAATAGAAATTAATAGGCCAATTTTGATTCAAGAAATACTATGTAAAGACCAGTATTTTCAGTTTAACTTTGAAAGAAAGTTTTACTATATTTGAAAAATATAAGCAAAGCATATTTCCAAAGACAAAGGTTCTGGTGGGTTGGAGAGGGAAGAAACACTTTGCAAAATCACACTCTAGTATATGAAAAGACTGCAGATTTTAGGCTACTAAAATCCTCAATATAGTTAGCAAATCCCCAATACAGTTTTGCTGAATTGAAGGAACTCTGAACATATGTTTCTTTCCCTTTTTTAGCACTGATAGCAAGTGAGTGTAACATGAATTAAATTGATAATAACTTGTGGGTTTCCTTGTTCAGAGAAAATAACGGGTACCTAAATCCATTCCACCTGAATGTCACGCAATGGATAACCCTAAGTAAGGGTTAATATAAATGCCAACCTGTCTGTTCCTTCCTGTCAATGTGTTTTCTCAGAGTCTCAAAGTAGTCAAGTAATCAAATACCTCTCTGAATTTAAATCACTTCAGAACCAGTTAATGTGAATAACTATCTAGTAGCCTAAGGTCTTTGTAAAATTATTCTGTCCAGGTGAAGTTTTATAAAATTGGGATCCCTTCATTTTTTAACTTTGCAAATGTTATAAATTTGTCATCTGTTATATCCTCCAACTGGGAGACTATTCCAGAGAAAATATTCCATTTGTCTTCAACCTTGAAATCTTCTGGTTAGAGACCCTACAATTATTTAAAGCACACTGCAAATGTTCCCTGCTTTATCCTAGGGGTTGAAAATGGAGGATTCTTGTCCTGGAAGTAGATGCCATAAATGTAATTTGTTAAGCTGGTCAAAGAATATGGCATTCAGGGAGTCTACTATATTTGACTTAAGGTATAATCGTATTTCAGGTAATTATAACTCATTGAGTCCAGTGCTCTCCTCTCTACATTGGAGAGGGGTTGTGTTAAAGAATGTTGTTTCCATATATAGAGAGCATAGATAGCTACATTGTTTGCTAGAAACTTAACACTGTTGCAGTGTTGAAGTTGGGCTGAACTCTTAAGAATGGAAGGGAGCTTAGGATCCATGTGGTGAGAACTGCATTTTGTGGATGAGGAAAATAAGGGCCAAGTGAAGTGATGTGATTTGTGAAGGGCCAGGTGTAGAAGCCAGGCCTGAGGACTTTCACTACACCAAACTGCTAAAGCAGAAAGCCCATGTCAGAAGAAACAGTGGCAAATGTTACATCTGGAAGATAAAAAGGATTTTCAATCTAGATCTTGCCCCTGCCTAAGGAGAATGCCTGTGGCCTTCCTCCTCTTGCCGAGTGATCCCTTCATAAGATGGGTCTTCTCAACTCCAACTTAGTTGTCTTATAAACCCATTCACAATACTCCTGTGTTCTGTGATAAGTTTTCCTATAGGCCCTGCTGGCAGGCATCACCTTGAAATTCTGTCCACAGCTTTCTAGTGGGTGCCTTAATTAAATTACCTTCAGTATAAATTTATCTTTATCCCCAGCTCATAAAATTCTACATAATGGAGATGATGTATGATGCTCACATCTATTATTCCCAGCTCTGGCCTGCCTCTTGTTTTAGATTCCCAACTGCAGATCAGGACAAGTCTTCTTGAATATCCTGGCATTGCTTGCTCAAAAATGAACTCTTACCACTACTTCCAAGTCAGCTCCCCATTTTAGCTAGCCACTTTGTGCCTGAGTACTATTTTGATCTCACTGATCCAGTCTGGGCTTCGCTGCCTCCCATTAGGATCACAGCAAGGACACCCTAACTAGCTTTCCTGCTTTAAGTAAGCCAATGAATCTACCCTACGCACTGATGGAAAATGTCTGTTGCAAAAAGAGAGCTCCAACCATATTTCCCTGATCAAAACTTTCCACTGGTTCCAATTACCTGTAAAATAAAATCCAAACTTCTTAACCTGGGTACTCTCAAACTGGGCCATCACTCAACCTGCATTTGTTGAGTGCCACCTGGAAGCCGTGCCCTGGTGTTAGGTACTGGAGACTTGGCAGCTTAATAGAACACAATCACTGTCCGCATTGAACTTTCCACTCTAGGGGAGGGATCCGGAGTAGCAAACAATCAGCAAACAATGTATAACACTGTGTGCGTGTGTGTGTGTGTGTGTGTGTGTGTGTGTATCTGTGTCAAGGGCCATGACAGAGGTAAAGAATGCTCTAAGATAAAGGAGGTACAGCACCTAGCCCAGACGGAAGTAGAACAAGATGGGAGAAAGGAAAGTGGAGTGGAATTAGGGAAGTAGGGATGGGAGTCAAGAGAAGCCTTCCAGGAGACAGTCCGCCAGTTTGAAATGTGAGGGGGCAATCAGACAAGCCAGAGAGGCATGGTGAGTGATGTCCGGCCATGTTGCAAAGGGAGTGTCTAGCACGTGTAGTCTCGTCCCTGAATTCCTCTTCCATGTACACCGGCCTACATCTCCTTCTTAACACACTTCCTCATCTCCTTCTTGTTTGCCTTTCAAAGTTTTCAAAGTCAGGCTCCAGTACCTTGTCTATGACGTTTGTTTGACAATCCAGCTAGAAATGGCCCCTCTAATCTCTGAACTCCCTTAGCCTGTACCTGTGTACCTCTGGCATAGAGCTGCTTGGTGAATACTCATGGAATGAATTTCTATTGCCACCTCCTAACTGATCTATATAGCACCTCACATCCATTCTAGTGCATCAGGCTTATCAGGCCTTCCTGCCTTTTCTGCCTCTTCTACTCATCAGGTGGGCATTCTCACCATCACCCAAATATACTTGGTGATGCTATTCCAATTACCCTCTGCCTACTCAATCCCACCCATTCTTCATGGTCCAAACCAACTTCGTTCCTTCTCTCCCGAGACCCATGCTACTCTGCTCTCTCCCTCCTCCAGCCTTCTTTGGCCTTTAGATCAATGCAATCCTGCCTCTAACTGGACAGTAACTTCCTCGAGAGCAGCACCATCTTCCACATGGCCCACCCGACAAAGACTTGACAAAGTGGCGAGGAACTGCGGACAGATTTTCACGTTATCTTTGTTCATAGCTTTGAGCAGAGAGAACCCAGTTTCACAAATAATGCTGAGAGGTCACTGTGGAGGAAAACAAACCAGCTATAAAAAGGTGCACCTGAGATAGGATGAAGGGAAAATTTATGAAGACTTGGGAGGAAAGCTTGCCCAAGGTCCAAGTCAAATCAAGTCAAAACCCACCACTGTATTTTCCTTTGTTTGCTTTACATGAATGGATTCATTGGAACACTAAAGAGGTAGGGATTTTTCCTCCAGATATATAACGTTGCCTCTTTGAGTATAATATCTCTGAGTTTCCACCGGAATAGAAAAGGGAAGTATTTTGTAATAAATTCAAAAGAACTATTTAGGATAGTTTGATTTTTTTATATGGTTGTTTTATAGTTTTCTTTATTGTGAGATTACATAAAGAATTGATGATCTGAGACAAAATGTTTCAGGTATGTTTGTGTCCCTTCCAAATTACTCGTTTTTGAAGATACAAACTTTCAAGTTTCAGTAACATCTCTACTTTTGGGGAACTTCTCCTTTAGCATTTCTTCATATAAATGGTCTGTGGCAACTGGGAAGAACAGGGGAGATACGGGTGCTGGGGCTTTATCTCATCTCCTGTAATGAGGGACGTTTCCTCATGACGGTTAGTTTATTAACTTCTGGCAGGTCTCCAGGAGTAAATAAAGGTTGAACGTAGTTAGGGACTATGCCAAGACCTTCTGCAGGATCCTCGCCCTTTGTCAAGTTACATCAGAGTCGAGGTCTGCAGTGGGATTCAGTAAAAGGAGGGCCTTGGGTACTTCAGTAATTAATCCCGCAAGAGGCATAAACCTGAGACCACGGTTCCCCTTTGACATATGTAGTTCCCAGACAGGTACCTTCTAAATATCCACAGGGTTTAGGAAATGAAACTGAGACAAATCTTTGAAGCCTTATCCACATGAGCAATACACTTTGCAGGTAGAGATGCTTGTTACTGAATTGAAATCTTCTAATGCATTCTCAGGAGCCCTTAATTAGACAAGCTTTCTGAGTCAGATGAGCCTGAGGAGACCTCCGCTTGTATTTTTTAGGATTTCTACAGGCTACAAGATGCATTACCTCAAATGAGTCCTACTTCTAAGGGAAACCACTTGAAGCCTTTCTAAACTGGCCTTCGCTACTAGGATCTCCATTTCCCAGTCTTTAACTGCAGTTCCCCCATTTCTGTTTTCTTTTCTAGCCCTTCTATGTCCTTCTCCTTCCTCTCTTTGTTTTCGGTTGAGCAGTTCACAGCCTGCACTCACTCTCAGCTATCTCTTTGAGAGAGTCGAAAGGCCAGAATGGCATTTTTCTCTTTTTCTGAGACAGGTTCTGGCTCTGTCACCTGGGCTGGAGTGCAGTGGTGCAATCTCAGCTCACTGCAGCCTCCACCTCTTTGGCTCAAGCAATCCTCCCATCTCAGCCTCTTGAGTAGCTGGGACTACAGGTGTGCACCACCACACTCAGCTAATTTTTAAAATTTCTGTAGAGATGAGGTTTTGCCACATTGCCCAGGCTGGTCTCAAACTCCTGGACTCAAACAATTCACCCTCCTTGGCCTCCCAAAGTGCTGGGATTACAGGAGTGAGCCACCATGGCCAGCCTTCTTTTTCTTCTTAGTGGCACAGTTAGAGCCCTTAAGTTCCATTGTACGTAGGACTAAACTGGGTTCCTCTCCTAAGCTTAAAATTCTCCCCCTTGGTCTGTAAACACTTCCTCTTCTTCCCTCAAACTGGCTCATACCAGCATAATCTTCCTTCAACTTCCTTCCATCGTCATCCCTTCCTTGTGATGACTCACTGTTGGGATTTCTTGGGCCGGGTGAGGGGTGGTGAAGACCAGCCACTAACTAACAGACTTTCCAAGCTGAGCATATGCCAAGAGTCCAGACTCTCACCTGAATGAGGAGATCGATAGCGAAAGTCCTCTTTGGTCAGCAGCAGGAGAGCTTTGCCATTCATTTCAAACGTGTTGCTGTCAATTGGCCTTAAAGAAAACTCATTTTCAGCCCACTTGAGCCACTGGGCTACGTCATCCCTGCTCCAGTAAATTGGCTGCAAGCCTGTTGGAGAGAGCATGAGGCAGAAAGAGAGAAAGGTCTTGTCAGTTAGACAGCTGGAATAAAGGGAGAAGATCTCTGAATAGTTAATAAAATGAGTCTCCACATCTCAAGAGCCCTTATGTTCAACTCTGAGTCCCCTCTCCAGCCCTTGTTTGAGCTGCCCCATTGAGGGCTTCTCCAAGCCCAGAAGCAGCCTCCAAGAGGAGTCCAGGGAGCAGTTTGTGCACCAAACCCTACTCTGAGGTGTGCTGTCAGATTAACTTTTTATTTAGAGGCAAAATGAGAAAAAGATCTTTTATGTGTTTAAGGGATGGTAGGTCTTAGAGACCTGCCCTTCCTTGCCCAGTTCCAGGGGCTGTTCCAGGGTGCCCACGGCACCCATGGGGGCTCAGAACTATGACACGTCAGTGTGGTTGGAGGGTCCTTAGATTCAGAGCTGATCTGATTGCAGCCCAGTGTCCTTCTGAAGAAAGAATGTTCCAGAGCTGAGCTTGACCTTCCAGAGCTGCCAAATAATGAAATGTTCCCTGAAACTTCTTCCAGGAAGAGCAATTCACTCAGCCTCTGGGAAACCATCAGGCTGGCCTCTGGGAATAAGAGGGCAAGGTAAGGATAAAAGGTCTTCTGCCTTTTTATTCTACCCACTGACATTAGAGCTTCCTGGTGGGGTGGTACTTGAACCCTGAGTAGGAACCAAGTGGGCAGGAGGGGGGTACAGAGCAGGGGCTGAGAGGTTGGCTCAGGTTGGCTCTCTGGAAGCCTGACTGTAAGTCTATAGTTTTATTTTATTTTGCTGCTGTGAGAAATCTTTGATAAGTTAGACCAGTGGTTCTCAAAATGTGATCTTGGGACCCATCAGGGTTCCCGAGACCTTTGTAGGGTGCCTATGAAGTAAAACATCTTATCATAACAATATTAATTATTTGCCTTTTTTGCTCTCATTCTTTCTTAGGTGGAATGTTCTAGAAGGCATATGACGTGATCTTGCAAACAGATTGAATGCAGAAACAGAGATGAGAGTCCAGCTATCTTCCATTAAGCCAGATTTTAAGAGACTTTCAAAAATGTGTAACAGTGCTACTCTTCTCACAAATTATTTTTGGTTTGGGAAAATATATTTTAAAATATGTTTGCATTAATATAGAGTTGGCTTACTATTTTACTTGCTAAATTCATAAATATTTTGTAAATACCCAAGTTTAATTTATATAATAATATGGTAACTACAGATAACTATAACCCATATAAGCAAAAGCTCTTTGGGGTCTCCATTAATTTTTAAGAATCAAAAGGAGACATGAGACCAAATTTAAGAACTGCTGGGTCAGAAGAAGCTAGATGTTCAATGGATCTTCATTCTCTAAAATCACATGGTGTGAATCAATAGTTCAAATAGTTCAAATAGAGCAATGGCATCAGTGTTGCTAAGAGGAGCTTCCGTCTCTCACTATAAGTTACTTAAACTTGCTAAGAAGACTTCACAAGTGTGTTATAGAAGTGTCCCTCAGTTTGATCCTGGAAAAAATTACCTTTCATCCTAAACCAGGCATGCCAAAGAACAATCTGGTTTGCTGTATGGGGCTGCTCTTCCCACCTGCTGAAGTGGGGAACAAACAGCTCAAATGCCCTGGAGAAAGCCAAGGGCCTCTGGGCATGATTGTCTTCCAGGTGGCTCCTTTGCAAAGTGTAGTTTTGAGGAATGGTAGTTGGCTTCCTCTAAACCTGTGGAAGTCCCCTCAAAACCAAAATCCCTTTTTTTGTAGTGCACCAAAGAAAGAACTACTAGGCACTGGAAATCATGAGAGATAAGCATTTAAGAGTTTTTTTCGCCGGGCGCGGTGGCTCACGCTTGTAATCCCAGCACTTTGGGAGGCCGAGGCGGGCGGATCACGAGGTCAGGAGATCGAGACCACGGTGAAACCCCGTCTCTACGAAAAATACAAAAAATTAGCCGGGTGTGGTGGCGGGCGCCTGTAGTCCCAGCTACTTGGAGAGGCTGAGGCAGGAGAATGGCGTGAACCCGGGAGGCGGAGCTTGCAGTGCGCCGAGATTGTGCCACTGCACTCCAGACTGGGCGACAGAGTGAGACTCCGTCTCAAAAAAAAAAAAGAGTTTTTTTCTTGGTGTTTTTAGGATAATTTTTTTTTCACATGGAAACGAATCAGAATTTCAAATAATAATTTATGGTGTGTTACTGCTTTATGATCTTTAGAATAACATATAGCCACTAAAGGTTTTTGTTTTTGACTCCTGACTGGCCAGAAAGTGATGCCTATTAAAAACAGTCCACAGATATGGGAAGTACCAGCTCTCTCCAATGACCTTGAAAACACGTATCTAGAATCACAGGGAGGTGGGAGTGGCAGTGAGGGTTACTCAGCAAAATCTCAATTTTTGAACTGGTAAAAAAACCTTAAACCTAACTCCTTACTGTCAATGGTGTCACCTTTGAACAAGAATGGCACTGCGATTTGTTATTATGGACCTTCCTCTCCTTCACACAGGGAGTTCCCATTAGGGGACACATGTGAAGGTCTGGTTCCTCGGGCCTAGGAAGGTGCCTGGAGGTGAGAGGTCCAGAGAGCAGAAGATGCTCAGGCAGAAACAGGAAAAAGTACAGGGTGGCTTATTGGAAACATGGGCCCCAAAGCAAATAAAGAACTGAATCCCGCTTGGGAGGGGAAATGAGAGTAAAATGCTGAAGTTTCTGCAGAGGACACGCTGCAACGGAGGGAGGTGGGTGAGAAGGGGGTGGGGGATGCAAGTAGTAATTTGAGGTTCTTTATATTCTATGGAAGAAAATACTCATGAGTAATCTTTTCCCTAAATACAAGAAGAGTCACACTCCAAACAGCTCTGCCGGTTAAGCACAACAGTTTCTCTTTTCACTTCCCATTAATCTCTCCCACAGCCCAGCCCCTGAAGCAACCAGGGCCACCATGCGGAAACCCCCTCACCAGGAACCGACGCGAATGCCCTGGGCTTGTGTACAAGAGGGACCCAGCAAGTTACAGGGGAGACTGCGGCGATCCCAGCAGTCATACAAAAGTGATCTTGACAGAGCAAGCCACCTGCTCGAGGCCACTCAATACATTTATCAGCGTCACTGCTCTTCCTTTAGCATAAAGAGAGAAGTAGGCGGACACGTTCACCGAGCTGGAAAGAGGCTTGATAAACTTTGGTGTTCAAAGTCAAGTCCCACTGTTATTTCCTTTTTGATTCAATAGAATAAAAAGGTTGTGGTGTAGAATTGAGGGGGTAAAAAGCCCCTTTTCCTTAAACCTAAAGCCCTTAAGACCTCGTGTGTTACAGTGTCTAAATGGAATAGAGCCTTGCACCTGGAGGCAGTTCTAATCAGGCTGATTTAATTTACTTAATAGTCATTTACTAAGCACTACTATGCACCTAGTACTGCTCTAAGCACTTTATATGAATAGATATTAGCTCATTCAACTGCATGCTCACACAACCCTATGATAGGGATTCAGATTAGGAAACTGAGGCCCAACGCATTTAAGGGACTTGCCCAAGGTCACATAACCCTAGTAATGACAGAAGCGGAGATCTGAACCCAGGCAATCTGGTTCCAGAATCTGTGCTCTTATCCATCACACTATACTTCGACATGTATGTCCCATCCAGATCCAGAATTGAGACTGGTTTTGAACATCCATTAGGGATTCAAAAAAGACTGAGTGAACTGACTCCTACCCATCCAAGACTTAGATCCTTGGAGACTTTCTCAAATTATCAACAGACTAAAAATATAGCCAAAAAATCTGTAGATCCCTGGAGAAGTAGATTTATAAATGGGAAGAGGAGGGAGGTGTAGGTGGGACTCTGCTTTTAATGCATCCAGGAATAAAGTCCTCCCTTCACAGGCTACTTGCTCCCAGGCACTCATGGGTGCTTGGTCTTGAGAGTCTTACATGGCTCACAGCTGCAAATGGAACAGAAGCTGCATGGGCAGAATGAGGGAGGCACACACATAACTTGCTTTATTTACGGCCATCTCTTGCAACTTTAATTCAACAAAGTCAAAGAATATAGATGTTAATGATGATTAGGAAAAGGAAAAAAAGGAGAGAAGGAGAGAGACCATTCCTCTGCACCTGTATTATACTATTCCCTGTGCACACAGCGTGCCTCTTGAGGGCCATTTACTAAGATCAGCATTTTTAATGCCAATTAGTTTCAGAGAATATTTGAAAATAATTTTGTACAGAGAAAGTGAACTGCTGTGATTAAGAAAGTTACTAAAAATTCTACTGTACTTCTCCCCCTCTCCCGAGTAGGTCAAGTATATGGTATCATATCCTTCAGTGACACACCCAGGCCCTTAAACTTACTTCTAATATTTCTTCAATTCCAGGCTTTAACGGGCAGCCACATTCATCAGTACATTTTTTTTTTTTTTTTTTTGAGACGGAGTCTCGCTCTGTCGCCCAGGCTGGAGTGCAGTGGCTCAATCTCGGCTCACTGCAAGCTCCGCCTCCCGGGTTCACGCCATTCTCCTGCCTCAGCCTCTCCGAGTAGCTGGGACTACAGGCGCCCGCCCCCAGCCCGGCTAATTTTTTTGCATTTTTAATAGAGACGGGGTTTCACCGTGGTCTCGATCTCCTGACCTCGATCTCCTGTCTAACTGACCGTGATCCGCCCGCCTCGGCCTCCCAAAGTGCTGGGATTACAAGCGTGAGCCACCGCGCCCGGCCCTCATCAGTACATTTTGACCGTGTCTCAGACTTTCTGAGATGTTCTTAAACTAATGATGAAAAACATGTTGGGAGACAGGAGCCTGGATTTTATTCCCAGATCTGCCATGAATTAACATTTGATTCTGCGCAGGCCACTCAGCTTCTCTGTGGCTCAGTGACTTCATCTGTAAAATGACGGGCTTAGAGTATGTGATCTCTATTCCCTTCAGGGTTTAATGTAGTCAATATGCTCCTATTTAATTTGAATCCAAAAAACCAAAGAATACAAATATAGCCAGGATCTTTTTCTACAGAATTACTCCATGCCCATGGCCATGACCCTGAGATTTTGTAACTTCCTGAAGGATGTTCTGAATCACAGAAGACAGACTAATGCTTAAGAGTGTTTCATTATATTCTAATTCTTGGAACAGTTATAATCCAGCTATGGCAATAATCAACATAACTGCTTGCATTGGGGTAGTACTTCAGAGTTCATAAGGTGCTTTCATACAGATTACCGCATGTAATTCTCACAAAAGCCCAGTGAAGTCTGTTGCATTCTCATTTCAGTTTAATAGACAGAAAACACAGGGCTTAGTCATCAGGTGATTTTATTGATTTGAGCAACACTCAGTTCAAGCTTTTCTGCTACAGTAGCCATTCAGCAAAACCACTCTTTATCCAAACTTTCTGTATAAGCAGCAATTTGCTCTAGGTTCTGCGTGCTGGAGACAGAATCATAAAATGTGAAAGATGGAAGCTGAAGCCTGGAAGTTAAGAGACCGACTCAGGATCAACCTGCCCCTGATCCCCTGACTTTTCCCAACATCCCATGTTGTCTCATAACTTGATTCAGTGACCCACACCAATTTCATAACCCTCAACACAGTGAGGACAGTTATCACGTCCTTGCTTAGTCATTTTGCCTCCAGATGAAACGTCCTTAATTGGTCCAAAGATAACTCCTCCACTGCAGTTTGTAGACCCTTACCAACCTGCCTGCCTCCTCCAGAGATCGTATGTGGCTTCAATTCCTAAACGCAGCAGTAGGAACAGGACTAGCATTTTTCTTTCTCTGGACAATATACTTCTATTGATAATAACAGCTAGCAATTATTGAACATTTACACTGAATCTTATCACTGCAATGACTATTATCCTTTTTTTACAGATGAGAAAACTGTAGCACACAGAGATGGAAGTGGTGGTGCCATGACAGAGATCCAGGTGGTCTAGCTCTACAGTCTCAACTCCTAACACCCCACCATAGTGCTTTTTGTGTGGCCTAATAACAGCAATGCACTTACTTGTAAGCAAGTGATTGCTATGGGCCGGGAGTCATTCTAAATGCTTTGCATATGTAACTCATTTAATCCCTGCAACAATCCTGTAAGACAGGAACGATCCGCATTTATGGAGGAGAAAACTAGAACACAGGGAAGTTAAATGACTTGTCCAAAGTCACTCAGCCAGGAAATGGAAGAGCTGACATTTGAATCCAGGTGATCTGGCTCCAAGCCCACGTTAAAAACTACCTAACTCTCTAAGCTTATTTGGTGTTTTGGCAGGACATCAAATTAAATTTATGACTAAATTTTAAAAAGAGAAAGTTTCACAGTCGTTCAGCATGCAGGCACTGAGCAGAAGCATGGAATCTGTATTTCCCAGCTGTGTGACCTTGTACAAGTTACTTAACCTCTCTGTGTCTTGCTGGCGTCAACTGAAAAATGAGGACAACTTTCAACCTGTGAATTAAGTATCACTGAATCATAGATAATGTGCTTATACAATTTTCGGATGACATAAAACTAGTGTAGAGTAAAATTATACAAATGATGATGATATGAAACACACAGGCCAATATCTGGCATAGAGCAATCACTTAATAAACATTAGCTATTGCTTTTTTACTGTTGTTCTTATAATCACCTTTATAATCTCACCCTACCTGCACATATATAGCTAGCACTTGGAACCCAACTGTAAGAATGTATATTAATTGATATTACATTTTATCTTATTATTTTTAACCATCATCCCAGCCTGCTGCAGTCTCTCCAGATTTCCATCTATTTCTAGCATCTATACTCTGTAATTTCAAGTCATCTGCAGCTTTGCTAAGCATCTGTCACCTCCACAGGTTACTGACAAAGTGCAGATCATATAGGGCTGAGATAGGAGTACCCTGGTGACACACCAGTCACCTCCTTTTGGATGGATACTGATCAAGTTATTGACTTCTTTTGGGAAGAGTTGTTCAATGATCAATCCATCTAAATACTCTGGTTTTTGGACATTTTCCAAGTTCATCCATGAAAACACCATCAGAAATTCAATGAAACGCCTTCCCGATATCCTGAAATACAGCAACTACAGTACTTAGAGCAACCTTATTAAAGAGGATGAGGAGAGAGGATGAGGAGCAGATGGCTGGCTCCAAAGTGATAATGTCTTCCACTCGTAACATGTATGTTTGAAAATCTGTCCCGAATTTCATCTGGAAGTTCCATCAGTTTAGCTATTTTACTTCGTACACACATTTTCCCCAGCTTCTCTTTCTAAAATCAGGTTACCAACAGTTCCTATTCTTTTAGTACAGCTTCCATTTCCCACAACCCTGAAGGATCACTGCCAGTGGCTTATCTCTCACCCCTCTGAGTTCTCGACCCTGGGACGTCATTTGTCCGGGCCAAGAGCCTTGCATTTATTCAGAACAACTTAGTTTGCTTTTACAATCAATTCACCCATCTCAGGCTTCAATTCCCTTCTGTCCATGTTTGCACTACCTGTTTCAGTCTGACAATCATTCTCCTTCATGGAAGAGAGAAAGAAGTTGAACAGTTTTGGTTTCTTTGCCATTTGCTGATGTTACCCCATCCAACCCCATCAGCAGGCTGACATCATGCTTATTCTTATCCTGCTGCCCACACTTATTGTTTTCTTAAGCGTATTCCATGGTTTTCAGCTCACTTAAGTTTTAAAATTCTAGAGCCGAGAAACTCTCTTTTCTGTGTTTCTTTTCATTAAGTTGCTTTTTCATCCATTATATACATCTTTTTAAAAATCGGAGCTCATTAGACTGGTACTCACAAAACAGTGAGAAGATAAATTGGCATCATCTCTCTGGCAAACAGCTTAGTGATATTTTAAGAACCCTGTAAATGTTAACTTCTCAGAATCTACCTTAAAGAAATAACTTAGTATGTGGAAGAATTTTTCATGCACAAAGATGTCTACTGCAGTGTTATTTTTAATAATGAAAAACTAGGAACAGCAATAAGGAAATAGTTAAGTAATAGTTACTGACAATATCTATGACAGAAAATTAATGCAGCCAGTAACATGATAAACAGTACGTATTCATATTGAAAAATAGTATGTGTATATATATAATAATCTCAATGCATAGAAAAATACAATAAAACATAAAAATATTCAAAGCAATTGACAGTAAAATTGTAGGTGATATTCCCTGTCTCCTTTTCCTTTTTTCTTACTTCTCATTCTCTATTCAGCATGTGTTACTTTTATATTTAAAAAACTATTTAAGGGCTGGGTGTGGTGGCTCACACCTGTAATCCCAGCACTTTGGGAGGCCAAGGCGGGTGGATTGCTTGAGGTCAGGAGTTCGAGACCAGCCTGGCCAACATGGTGAAACCCTGTCTCTACTGAAATACAAAAATTAGCTGGGCGTGGTGGCAGGCGCCTGTAATCCCAGCTACTTGGGAAGCTGAGGCAAGAGAATTGCTTGAACCCAAGAGGTGGAGTTTGCAGTGAGCCGAGATTGCACCACCGCACTCCAGCCTGAGCGACAGAGTGAGACTCTATTTCAAAACAAACACACACACACACAGACACACACCCACACACACACACACACACACACAACTATTTAAAAAATGAGCTCATCAGAGAATATCCCCAATATCGCCTCATCAGTTTCTTTAGTTGTCTCCCTTCCTTCTTATTCCAATAAGGGTCATGTGCAGTTGATAAGTCAGGATTTCATTTTCAAGAGCAGCCCAAATGACTCTGAGTTGTGTCTCAGCATTCAGATCATGAGATCATAAATACTTTTCCCTACATTTTAAAAAGTTGCCTTAACTCAAGAAAACACATCTGTTCTTGTCTCTCATTTCCCTTCCCCAATCCTAAGATCATGTTTTTATTCTCACCCTCTGCTATCATTTCTACTTTTCCAGACAATTTCTCATTTGTCAGATTTGAGTGCAAATTAGCAATGCTCCTCAATGCATCCTCCACCTTCTGGGAGATGAAATTGTGAATTGTTAGGTACATGTGTTAAGAGTCGACATGTCCACGCATGTAGCTGAAGGGGATTTCACAGTGATATGCACATGGTGCCCGGCACCTAACAGTCCCCAGGTAATGCCGGACTGTACAGCCAAAGATTTCCATTCCTAGGCGGTCCACGTCTGAGCCAGCTCTGCAGTCTGTGATTGGCACCCCTCTCCTCCCCGACACATCTGATCACTTACTCCAGCTCCGGCTTTGACGGTCAGGACACTCAGCTCTGTGCAGTTCAAAACATTACCAGATGCTTCCGCATCCATGTCATGCCATCATCTATTCTGTGAGAGCTGGCACAACTGTATTTTCAGAAGAAACTGAAGCTCAGAGAGATCGAGGGACTTTGCCAAGGTCACAATGAACCCAAGACCAAAACTTCAGCTCCAGGCTTTTTGTATTACCCAGTGAACTTCCTATGGGTTAAAGGAAATAATGGATGTAAAAGCCCCTTGCACTCTAAAATGCACTGTAAAAATGCAAGGGAATGAGGAATAATAAACCATAAACTCAACTTCTCATGGCAGGCCTGGTCTAGCTGCAGATCCCGAATTCTGCTCGGTGCCCACAGAGCACCTTCTGACCTCTGCTTGCCGAGGGCAGGGTTTACTTAGAATTCTTCCCTGTGTACTCTGCCCTTCAAAAGAAAACCAAGTGTCCTCAGAGCCCTTCAAGCTGCTTCCCAGAGGTACTTTTCTGGAGACTTTTCTGCCTCCTTTCCCTTCCCCACCAGCCTGCTCTCTGCAAATCTGCTCAAAACCCCCAGGCCGGCCTTGGATGCATTCTGACAAGTTCCACATCTCACTCCTCTGGGTCTGCCTCTAACCTTGAATGTGTTATCTGACCAAAGCTGCTTTCTGCAAACAAATTCTGTCACTAGGGAATTGGAAGTTCCAAAACATTTCCTATTTCTGTCCTCAAGGTTAGCCTGTATCTCAGCACTAAGTTTCCAAGTGGAGGTTGGAAGGTTATACTCATGTCTTTCAGCCCGAAGTCCAAGAACAAGAACACTGTATGTTCATGTTCAGACCCAAAGTCACAGTCAATTCCCTCGAATGATGTTTTTTCTTATAAACTTCATTCTGTGGATTTTTCTGACTTTTATCTAGTTTTAGCTACAAAGGGGTTTTTAGCAGAAAACCTGTTGACAGCAAAACTGACCCAGAGCTTGCCACTCAGCCTCACAAACATGACTTAGATTTCTTCTCATCTTTGCTTCTGGGCAACAAGCCCAATGTGGTGAGAGGCATGTAGCATTTTAGATCAGACCTTGGGTTTCGGAGTCAAACTGTCCTGGGTTAAAATACTGGCCGCACCACTTACTAGCGCTGGGTAAGTTACGTGTCTGAATCCGTTTCCCCAGCAGTAAGATGGAGTCCGGAATAGTACTTACCTCTTAGGGCAAATGTGAGCATGAAATGAGGTGATCCCTATAGAGATGTTGCACAGTACCTGGTACACAGCAAGTGCTCAATGCATTTTGGGGGGTTGGGTAGGACAAGGACTGGATAGTAGATGAGTTGTACTTTGTCCCATGTCTCCAGGAGACCAAAATACTTTCAGCAGCTCCCTGGAGCTGCAGAAGCTGGAGCAAGCGTTCTTGGAAGGTGCGTGACGGCTCTGGCAGGAGCTATGAGGCCCAGTACAGTGCTTTGAGGTGGGGACTGAATTGTCAGCGTGCAGGCTGGGAAAATGACTCAGGTGGGGTTGCGGAAAACAGCCTGGATCAGGGAGAGGTTGGAGGAAAGAAGGGTGAAGGAGGTGCCCGCTCAGGCCCCAGGCTAGGCTGAGGCAAGTAAGACATTTGCCTCAGGTGCAAAATTTAAGGGGTGCCTTTAAAAAGTTTCGGTAATCAAGATGAAGTCATGTAACATAATATTTTAAAAATCAAAATTAATGCAGAAAATGTATGGTGACCTAGGCATCAACATTTTAATTAAAGTCCATATGAAAAGAAAGATAATGGGGAGGGGACAGCAATAAGGGAGTGGGGAAGAGATTAGAGCAAGTACTTCTCAGCGTTAGGAAGAAGGTACAGGATTCTTTGAGAATTCAGCCAGAGTTCATAAACCCCCCTTTCAAAATGCACAGGCACATGCACACAAATATTTGCCTGTGATTTCAAAGTTTATAGACTGCCTCAAGTTTATCCATGGATCCTTGGAGAATCCGTTTAGTATTTTTTTTAGTCTCGTGTATGCAAATAGTTATGACAATATGTACCTGTGATGTAATGCGAAAACCAAATCAGGTTTGAGAAGAGAGATACATGTCTCTCCTAATATTTTAGGGAGAAAAACAGAAAAGAGAGACAGGAAGGGTGCCCTCTTCTCACTTAGAAGTGGGGGTACAATGAAATGTTTGAGCTGTCATTTCTTTATTTGAAACGCACATTCCTGACCTTAAATAGGGAATGTCCGTTCTTCAGTTATTATACACATCATTGCTAACATATTGAAAGTTTTTCTTCATAGTAGTTAGGGTCAATCACTGCAAATAACCTTAATTTATGTCCAATGAGGCAACTTGGCTATGCAAGGAGAGATACTATACAAGGATGAGTTTCTAAAGCAAAGGGGCATTAAGGCAGCATTTCCTATACTGCAGGGCAGAAAGGTCTTTTTTATTATCAAACTTACTGATATGTATGCTTACAAAGAAGCCTGAGTTTAAGAAGAAAAAAAAAAAGTAGGAAAATAGATATTAAGAGTTGAAACGTTCCTCAAACAGATTTACTGAGAAATCAAAACTGCTGGAGGAAAGTTGGTGCAAGAATGTTTGTAATCCTCAGGGGAGATGGATGGGGTACAGAGAACATACAGATCCTGCGGGATTTGCATGATTCCCAGAACACGGATACTCTCCTGAGGGGGCCTGAATAAAGAAGGATGAAAATTCTTTCCCCTCCTGCTCTTTTAAACCACACACGGACCATCTCTGGTGCCCGGCACAGTCTGCAGAACATTCCTTTGCAAAGTGTAACCAGAGTAAAACTCATTGTCATTCTGGACAGGGACCTGATCTGCACGTCACTCGCACGGAGGAGGCTTGGCTTTGTGTGGCTCAGCTGTGCCTGTTCCCATCCCTCTCGGGTGTCTGTATTCTCCTGAGAAATTTTAAAAAGCCTCTTCTCAGGATGGAGACAGTCCCGATAATCACTGAATTCCAGGAGGTGGAGGTGGACAGGAGGTGTGGTGGCAGGGTGGGGGGCTGGGAGAAGGGAGTGAGAAAGAGGTGTTGAACTTTTACGTGAACAGACCTCAGAAAATACACATAGGGCCCCAAAGGCAGATCTGACCTACAACACCTCTAAAGCATGGCTTTTCTAGAAGATGCTGTCTTTTAAGGAGAATTCCACTGTACCCCCTTCTTCCTTGTCCTCTTCCCTGGCTCTTTGGAGAGTGCTTCCAAGTGCTTTCAAAGGCCCGGTTGGTTGCCTTTGGGTGTCGAATCTACCCTCCACCGAAAGGCTGTCTGGGCTGCTGCTGGTTCAGCATTACGTGGGGCAGACTGCTGTGACACACAGGCAGGATGAAATCATTTTAACAGCGCTGCTGACGCCTCATGAAACAAACAAAAAACAAACAAACTTGGAGAAGCAACTTCTATTTAAAGATAATTGTGTTACATTTGTGTGTGTGTGTGTGTGTGTGTGTGTGTGTGAGAGAGACAGACATACTTCTCTCTATTCTATTCTGTCTCATCCCCTTATTCCTCCTTTCTGAGGACATTCATAGGGAAATGGCTTTTATAGACCTATCAATAAAAAAAGCTGTAATCTTTTTTCTCACCAGTTATTAATATATTCCCTAGTATTAGAATTGTAAAGGTTACTAATCCCCTGGCTTAAGATGGTCACTTGGAGTCAGGAAAGCTAAACACCACCACAAACCGAACCCCGTCTCCCCTTCCAGGGCCACAGATATGTAACTGGATGTCTCTCGCTTTGTCCCTGGGCTCCTCTGAGACTCCAAGGCTCATTCTGGGAGGCCCTCCCTTGCTGCAGAACACTTTTCTCCTTGGCTCTGTCACCCCACTGGGGATTTTACATTATTCATTCATTCGGATGAAAGCATGAAGATCTCTGTACCAGAGGAAGCAGGCAAAAGGAAAATGATAAATCAATACAGGCTGTTGACACTTAGCTTTGGTGGGCAGTCAGATGAATGAGTGGGGAGGAATGAGTCAGGTGACCCTCGAGTTTTAAGGGCAGACTCCCAAGTAGGTGGCAGGGGTCCTGGAGGCAGGATGGTAGGGGTGACAAGAGGTAGGAGCCCTCACTCCCTTCGGCCCGTCATCATTCATGGCTTACGGTTCTTCAAAGGTGCTTTTCATTCTGTGCTGAAAAAGGTATGAGTGTTACAATATAGAGGTGAATATTCTGAGTTCTGGAGAGAGGCTGATGTCTGTTTTTTAACTTTGACATGGGAGTCTGGAAAATCTGTGAAGAGCATGAGTGGCTATTCATGGATGGAGCAAGTAATGCTAATCCACCAAGTGCAAAAATGCTCCCCTGAGGTTGGGCAGAGCGTGAGATGTGGCGAGGTCTCTGGGTGGTCTGCAGGCTGGCCTCCTGCTATCCTATTTGTAAAAGCATGCTGTTGGCCAGGTCCTGTGGCTCACACTTGTAATCTCAGCACTTTGGGAAGCCAATGTGAGAGGATTGCTTGAGGCCAGGAGTTCAAGACCAGCCTGGGCAACACAGCAAGAGCCCCATCTCCTTGAAAAACAAAATAAATTAGCCAGGTGTGGTAGTGCATGCCTGAAGTCCCAGCTACTCAGAAGGTTGAGGTGGGAGAATTGCTTCAGCCTAGGAGTGGCTGCAGTGAGCTAAGATTATACCTCTGCACTCCAGCCTGGGTGACAGAATGAGGCTCTGACTTAAAAAAAAAAAAAAAAGAATGCTTTCTACTTTTGTTGGCAAGAATTGCTAACTTGATGGAAATGTTTAAAATCTCTCTTAACCACGTTATAATAAAATGAAAAAACGAAATTCAAATCCTGTTTTTGTCACTTACTAGCTCAGTGACTGGAGAGGGCTGTTGGCTTGCCAAATAGAAATGTCCACGTCCTAATCCCCAGAACCTGTGAATAAGACCTAATTTGAGAATAGTTCTTTGCAGATGTCATTAAGAATCTCAAGATTATGCAGGTGGGCCCCAAATTCAATGACAGGTGTCCTTATATGGAAACAGAGGAGAGACGCAGAGGAGAGTCGATGGCCATGTGAAGACAGGGGCAGAGATGGAGCGATGCAGACGAAAGCTTGCTTTGTAGTTTTTCCCCAGAGACTCCTATCATCCACGTGTTGAAATTTCTTTGCCTTTCTTCAATATTTGTCACTTTTTCTTGAGTTGTCTTTAAAACCTTTCTTGTTTCTTCTTTAAAAAATTTCCTGCTTCCCCCTTGTGTTTCTCTTTTAAAAAATCACCTTTTGTAAAGATTCATCTTGTATTCTTACTAGTTTACTCTTCATTTCTGAAACGATTTTTCTTTTAATTCTTTCCAGAGTTCTGTCATTTCATTTGGGAGTTTTTCTAATTCCGATTGATGTTGTGTTTGCCCCACGCTTCGTATCTTTTTCTTCTTACCTTTTAGCTCATTTGGAGGTAAGTAGGGTTTTGAATTGTTCTAAAGGCATGCTGTTTTGGCACACTTTCTTTAGGGATGCTATTCTGCTCCTTCTGTTCCTTTATCTTATAAAAACTTTGTGTGGGATTTGACCTCACTACTTTTCTCTTGCTCATTTTCATCTGAAGACAATTTTCCGAAATTTTTATGAAATGGCGTGATTCCAGCCTCCGCAAACCCTCTCTTCTATTGTTTTCATGCAGCACTCAAATAAATGGCGGCTGGCTTTCTGAAATCTCCTGGTTCTGTTTCCTTTGGGAGACCTTGCCTCTAAGTCTCTGCTGCCCCTATCCTTTTCTTTTTCTTTCTTTCTTTCTTTCTTTCTTTTTTTTTTTTTTTTTGAGATGGAGTCTTGCTCTGTCGCTCAGGCTGGAGTGCATTGGTGCGATCTAGGCTCACAGCAACTTCCGCCTCCAGGGTTCAAGTGATTCTCCTGCCTCAGTCTCCTGAATAGCTGGGATTACAGGCATGCGCCACCACGCCCGGCTAATTTTTGTATTTTTAGTAGAGACGCGGTTTCACCATGTTGGCCAGGCTGGTCTCGAACTCCTGACCTCAAGTGATCCACCTGCCTCGGCCTCCCAAAGTACTGGGATTATAGGCATTAGCCACCATGCCTGGCCGTCCCTAACCTTTTCAATGTGCCTCCACTCCCAGCAGCTTCTCCACAGCTATCCTGGAAGCTGGCCATCAACGTGGCTGGTTAGTTGCAGAGTTCACAGGGACCAGAGAACTCTACACCTTTCAGACCTTCTCGAGGCCACTTGCCCTCACTACTATAGGAATGAGCAAAACCACTCCCACTTTCAGGCTTTCTGGTGAATACCTCTTGGCTATTTTTGGGTTTTCCCTGTTCCAAAGGCTACCAAAAGTCCCATTATAAGGTAGGACTTGGGGATGTCTCGTCACTGGGTTTTGGTTTTGCTATTGAGTTGCTCTGCTCTTCCGTGGGGATTCTGAGAATTACACTGCTGCTGCCTGTGCTGTCCTCCCAGACTCTGTCACTGAAGACTTCATGCTGGGAAACACAGAGCCCCTTTGGCGTCTCATAAAAAAGAGCACCAATCTTCTGGTTCTCCTAGTGAATCACTGCTGGGTTTTGTGGCAGTAAGTGAAAGAAATGTGATAAATAATCTAAGGGGTCTCTGGCCCTACCAAAGGGGGTTACAGCCCAAAGTGCAGGAACCACTGCACTCTAGAAACAGAGACAACAACCAGAGGGGAAACACAGGAAGAATCAAATGGCTGAGAGCCTCAAAGGGCACTGGCAGTCAAGGAGGGATGAATGGCTTCTCCCACTGAAAGAACTAAGGAACGATTCTAGGGAAGATAAAACATCCAAATAGAAGGAATTACTGGCCGGGTGCGGTGGCTCACACCTGTAATCCCAGCACTTTGGGAGGCTGAGGCAGGCAGATCACAAGGTCAGGAGTCTGAGACCATCCTGGCCAACACAGTGAAACCCCGTCTCTACTAAAAATACAAAAAGTTAGCCTGGCCTGGTGGTGGGCGCCTGTCATCCCAGCTACTTGGAAGGCTGAGGCAAGAGAATCGTTTGCACCTGGGAGGCAGAGGGTGCAGTGAGCCAAGATCGCACCACTGCACTCCAGCCTGGGAGACAGTGCCAGACTCCGTCTCAAAAAAAAAAAAAAAAAAAAAAAAAAAGAAGGACTCTCTAGTGGGGATTAAAACAACAGTAAAGACACAGCCTTTTACTGTCTTTCCATATCTCCTATCACCAAAAGTCAAGACGTCCAGATGTCAGAACTATGAAATTTTTTTAACAGTTCACAAAAGTATGAGTGACTCAGCCTGTCAGACATCTCAGCAATCCTAGATCGTGGTGGAGACCTCCCCAAGTTAGTCTTTCCTAAGTTCAGTGATGAACTGCAGCTTCAAGGAAATACGGAGTTATAGTCACAGATTTCCCTATGCAAGCCCTTAGGAGGAGCGATCCAGCTGCTCATCTCAGAAAGAGCCCCACAAAACCAATGAGGCATGTGAACGCCAGAGGCCCTACAGGTGCAGTTGGTCTTGCTGTCAGCTCTAACTTCGCTTTCCTGCTTGTGGCAGCCTCCTTTCTCACTGGAGTCTTGTCTGTTTGGAAGACTCGACTCATCCCTGACATGCCAGTCTCGTCGGAGGATGCTGTCATGTACTGATAATTTTTAAAAATGGCTTTTTTAATGCAGCCCTTGGAAACTTTGCAAGAAATGTATTGATTTGAAATACTCAAGCTGAATTATTGAGCTTTGGCAAAGGGAAATAAATCTTTCCCATTCCTCCATGCCCGTTGCCAAACCCAGCTTCCAGGAAGCAATGGCTGTCCTTTCTGGAAATGAAGCAAAGCTCAAACATTCTATCACTTTCCCTTTACTTCCCCCACTCCCTCTTCTCTTCACTTGCAATTCACTGACAAAAGCACTTTACATTCATTGCTCATTTGCCTGAATAGGCATCCGAATTAGTAATGCCCAAATTAGTAATGCCTGGCTGAGGCAGCTTCCTAAATAATGAGGCCTGATCATTTTGGCAGACCCGGAGGCCCGTGGAAAGCAAGCTTGCAGCAGGACATGAGGTTAAACACTCTTCCGGTTTTATAACCAAAATTTCCCCCTACAGACCTGGATGTGAACAGTAAAGAGTATATGTTTACTGATGCTACAGATGAATAAGACCAGGAGCCAGAAATGGGGGAGAAAGGTAGGGAGAGTGTGCGGGAAAGGGGACGTATGCTGGAGAGTTCTAACGCACAAGGCAGGATTAACACAAACTTCCTGACATCTGCTGTTTCTTTCATTTCAGGCTGAATGATCATCTCACCTGGCGATGTGCCAGGGGAATTCCCATCATTACCATCAAAACACAGTTGGGTCTAACTGCTGAGCACTCATTTTGTCCACCTCTCCGTTCACTCACCCACTCACCCATCCGTCTAACCTAGGAGGCACCCACTATGCCTCTCGTCCCGGATTAGGTGCAGGGCACATCAAGGTGAATGAGAGTGGATTTTGCGGTCTGGAAGGCAGGAAAGGAATGTAAAGAGACATTTACAAGTTAGCGCATTTGTGCACGGCCAGGGAAGACTTTCTCAACTGGATGGGCTAACAGCTTTCCAGGCAGAGGAACGGCGGATGGAAGGCCTGGACACATGAAAAGGACACAACCAGTGTGGGAAATGTTGAGTAGTTCAGTAGGATTAGGATGTGAGATATACGTGAGTGTATGTTCAAATGGGGGTGAGGGTAGGAGGTGACAATGCATCTCCATGTTTATTTTTAAGAGACAGAATCTCACTCTGTTGCCCAGACAACAGAGTTGTTGTACAGTGGTGGGATCATGGTTCACTGCAGCCTCGAATTCCTGGCTTCAAGTGTTCCCCTTGTCTAGCCTTCCAAGTGGTTAGGACTACAAGTGAGCCACCATACCCAGCTAATCTAAAAAACATTTTTTTTTTTAAGAGATGGGGTCTTGCTATGTTGCCCAGGCTGGTCTCAAACTCTAGCCTCAAGCAATCCTCCTGCCTCAGACTCCCAAAGTGCTGGGATTACAGGCATGAGCCACTGTGCCTGGTCAACATCTCCATTTCGATGCTTAATAGGCACGTTAGGCTTAATGCATGCCAACCAACCTCCAGATGTCACTCATCTAAACCTGCTGTTCCCAATCTTTCCCATCACAGAGAAGGCAAACTCCACTCTTTCTGTGGCCAAGGCCCCACACCTTCCAGTCACCCTTGTTTCTTCTTTCTTTATTTTTTTGAGACGGAGTCTCGCTCTGTTGCCTAGGCTGGAGTGCAGTGGCGCCATCTCGGCTCACTGCAAGCTCCGCCTCCCTGGTTCACGCCATTCTCCCGCCTCAGCCTCCCGAGAAGCTGGGACTACAGGTGCCCACCACCACACCCAGCTAATTTTTTTGTATTTTTAAAAGTAGAGACGGGGTTTCGCCGTGTTAGCCAGGATGGTCTGGATCTCCTCACCTTGTGATCTGCCCGCCTCGGCCTCCCAAAGTGCTGGGATTACAGGCGTGAGCCACCGTGCCCGGCCCCTTGTTTCTTCTTTTACACCCCCTTCTGGTCCATTGGTAAGTGTTATTGGCTCTGCCTTCCAAATGTATCCAGTTCTGCCCACTTCTGCCACCTCTGCTGCTACTACATTAGTCCCAGCCACCATCCTCTCTTGCCTGAATCATTGTTACTGGTCCCCCTGACTGGTCTCCCAGCTTCCACTGTTCCTTCCCTGCCTCTATCCTCAACAGACCTGCCAGAGAGATTCATTCAAATCACATCACTCCTCTGTTTGTAAGTTTCATCATGTCACTCTGCCCAGAATGCCCCAGAGGCTTCCTATCTCACTCACAGTTCATGCCAAGGTCTTTACAATGACCTTCTGGGCCCTGTATGACCTGACCTGTCTGTACCCAGCTCCCACCATCCTTTCCTGCCATCATCCTTTCCCTCCTTCATTCTGCTCCAGCCACACTGACCTCTCTGCTGTTCCTCAGACCTACCAGGAACTATTCCCACCTCCTCAGGGCCTTTGGACTTGCTGTTCCTTCAGCTGATATTCTTCTCCTAGACATCCTCACTTCCTTCAAGTCCTCCCTGGACACTCCTTCTAACATTGCGTAACTGTTCTCAGACTCCCCCTTATCTTCTTTCTTACTTATTTTTGTTTTCTCTTAGCATTCATCCCTAATCTATCTACCTAATAATTTTACTAATCATCCTGTTTCTTACTCATTTTCTTCACTAGCATGTGAACGGACCTTTGTTTGGATTCCTGCTATATCCCCAGTGTCTCAAGCAGCTTCAAGCCCATTTTCAGGACTCAGTGTAATATTTCTGAATGGATGAGAAGCTACGGCACATGATGGAGACAGTGCAGCGTGGTGCTAAGGAGTATGGGCCTGGAGTCAGGTTTCCTGGGTTTGAATCTTGGTTCTCCAACTTCCTAGCTGTGTGACCTGGTGCAAGGTGCTTATCTTTCTGTGCCTCGATTTCCTCCACTGTAAAACGCGGATAGTAATAGGACCTATGTCAGGAATTGTGAGCATTAAGTATGTTGACATATGTGTAAAGCCCTTAGAACAGTGCGAGGTATGGATTGCGAACTTGGTAAATATGAGCTATTATCAGGAAGGCCTTGGAAGGCCTTGTCTGCTGTACTAAGGAGTTCGGGCTTTATCCTAAGGCTACAAGGAGTCACTGAAGAATTTTAAACAAGGGCGTAACATAATCGGATATTGTTTTCAAAGGATCACTCCAGCTGCAGAGTAGAGAATGAATTAGAACAGGGCAAGACTGGTACAAGGCGGCCAGTCAGAGGCTGTTGCAGAAATGGAGATGACAGATATTGTTAGCCTGAACTAAAGCAGAAGGGATGGAGAAAGGATGGGCTGAAGATACCATGGGGTAGAATTGATGGAACTTAAGAGATTAATTCAATGTGGAGGAGGCAGTCAATGACAAAATCCAAGCTCCTGATTCCTGAAACTGGATGAATAGAGGGGCCCACCCATCTCATCCCACAGAGGATGGATTGGCGGGGGATATATTCAGCTTTGTTGAATGTGAGGTAACTGTACAACATCTAGGTAGAGAGGCCCAGTAGGCAGTTGTATACATGCATCTGTTATTTAAGAGAAAGGCCCAGGCTAGAGATAAAAAATATTTGGAAGTCCCCATCGCACTGATGATCGTTGAAGCCACTGGAGTAGGTGAGTTTTCCAGAGGAAAACATTTAGGCAGCAGGCAATTTAGAAAAGGTGTATTCTTAAAGGAGGGAACAGCAGGGGACGAGTCAGGGGACAAGTCAGAGGACAGTGGTATCTTGCAAGCCAGGAGGGTTTCGGGCAGCAGATGCCAGATGGATTTGGCATCTGGGGACTGCAGCCAGAGCAGAGGGGCAACAGGCGTAGAAACCAGATCACAGTGGGTTGAGGCGCTAATGGGAGGTGAGGAGGAGCAGACCATGTGGAGAACTCTTTCGAGAACTTGGCTGTGAGGAAACAGATTTGTGGTAGTGAAGAGAGATGTGCAATCCAAGTGGGTTTCTTTGAAGATGGAATGGAACTAGGTGCAAAGGAGAAAGAGGCTGACTGTGGAGGAGGGGAGAAGCCAACTGGGGAGGCTGAGGCAGAGGAACTCAGGGGAAGGAACCTCTGTACACAGGTGAGGGATGCCTCTTCCACTGGTAAGATGGTGAATGCAGGTGGGTAGGGTAGGCTGAGGGCCAGGAGGGAGGAGCAGGGTGACAGCTGATCCCTCTGCAGGAGGAGGTGAGGCTGCCTGGGAGCCTGCAGAGGAGGGGTGAGACTATAGGTTAGAAAAGGGCTGCAGGGGTAGGAGGGACCCCAGGAACAGGGACACCCCAAGGCTTGAGAAGCAGCATGAGTGCCAAGTGGAGGGAAGAGTACTGAGCAAAGTCAACACTAACGTTTCCACTCTCCTTGGAAAGCATGCATTTTAGACTCAGAGATACCAAGCTCCATATCGTAACTGGTATAAAACCCAAACCACACCAAATATTCAGCAAGAACATACAGTGTGCCCAGAGAAATCTTCCTTAAGAACCATTCCCATTGCTCTTTTTTATTTTTATTTTATTTTTTTGAGACAGAGTCTCTCTCACTCTGTCGCCCAGGCTGGAGTACAGTGGCACAATCCCAGGCCATTGCAACCTCCGCCTCCCAGGTTCAAGCGATTGTTGTGCCTCAACTTCCTGCATAGCTGGGATTACATGCATGCATCACCACACTCAGCTAATTTTTCTTACTTATGTATTTTTTAGTAGAGACGGGGTTTCGCCATGTTGGCCAGGCTGGTCTCAAACTCCTGGCCTCATGTGATCTGCTCACCTTGGTCTCCCAAAGTGCTGGGACTACAGGTGTGAGTCACTGTGCCCGGCCCCACTGCTCTTTTGAATAAAAACCTTCACAACTCCCCACCAAAGGCACATAAAATAAAACCCCACTCTTCAAAGAGGCATTCGACATCCTTATCGCCTGGCCTCCAAGGCCCTTTCCCAGACCTTTTTTCCCAGCACTTTCCATACCTGCCTTCGTCCAGATACACACCTCCCAACACCCCTCCCTGTCACCCCGCAGGCTTTTGCTCACACACTTGCTTTGTCTGTCTGGAACATGCTTTTCCGCCCTCCCTGCATGTGGAAACTCACATCTCCTTTAAGGCCTGAAACTGAAGTCACTCCTTCCAGGAAGCCTCCTTCTAAAAATGTCTTTCCTCCTGTCTTTTTGCTTCCAGAGAACTTTGAAGATGGATACGGAATTTCTAGGACGCCGTGTTAAGTTAGAGTTATGAGTGCATATGTCTTTTTTCCCGCTAGGCAGTGAGCTCCGAACGCAAGCCTACTTATGTTTGACTTTGTATTCCCCACAGAACCCATTCCGGTAAGAATTCATGCTCTTAAGCTGGCATGGGGGCTGGCCAGGCCTCGGGGTGCCGTGTGTGGCCAGGAAAAAAAAGATGACTTTTTGAAAAGCAACAATGATTTGTGTATTAAAATGGAATGTACCCTGCAAGTATTGTCTTTCTGGCTAGAAAAGTACGTGATTAGTTAAGTAGACACTGAGATCATTAGTGGAAATTACTCCTTAGTGTTGTAAGTTCAGAGCATAAGACATTTTTTACCCTGATCAACTGATTTATTTTTTGGTTCTTATTCCTTCCTAAATGTTCCCTGTTTGGCATCTTAGAGACATTTTTCTTCCTGCTGTGCCTCATCATTAACTCCTATTTCTTGAGCTTTCATAATACAGTACAGCAGAGGCTGTAGGAACATCACACAAACAGGATCTCTTTTGCTTCTAGGAGAATAAGTATTGAAAGAATATTGACTTCTGGCATTTAAGGGCAAAAGCATAAATTGAGATTATACTATATACCTGGTGCTTTGGAGACACTTTCAATTTCATCTTCATAACGGCTCTAGAGGGTGGATATTACTGTTCCCATTTTCCACATGAGAAAATGCAGACATGGTCAGAAGAGTTAACTAACTTGGGAAGATCCTGAGTCCAGTGAGTGCTGGAACTAGGGTTTGCAGACCAGCCTGTTTGACTCCAAAGTTCAGGTTCCCTCACCACGTTCACAGCACATCAGCAGAGGCTTCTAAAGGCTGGAAGGCATTGCTTCCTCCCCTCCATCCACCCCACTATAGTAATGGCACATGCTCTCCCTGGCTTGGAACTGTGGACATCCTAACTGGGCTGTGAGTCTAATGGAAGGATGGAAAGAAGCTGGTATCTTGTCAAAGTTTCCATTTGCTACAGGAAAATATTGAAGGAAAGTGGGAGTTTATTTCAAATTGTCAACTGCAGTGGGGACCCTTCAGCCACCTCCCTCCCACCCTTTCTAACTCAGCTCTCTGTTGTGTGGTGCCCCCACCATCCTTCGGCTTAGCTGGAGAAAGATGGCTGACTGCAGGCACGTTGAGGGAAAGGGAGCCAGGCAGATTTCCAATTCCAAGTTCCTTAGTCTCTGTATACGTTAAGGTCTCTCCTCTATCCAATAAATACTAAAAGGATCAGAGAGCTGAGAACCAAGAATGAGGCAGTGATCTTTTAAAAACATAAAGCTGGCCGGGCATGGTGGCTCACGCCTGTAATCCCAGCACTTTGGGAGGCCAAGGTGGGTGGATCACGAGGTCAGGAGATCGAGACCATCTTGGCTAACACGGTGAAACCCCGTCTCTACCAAAAATACAAAAAATTAGCCGGGCGTGGTGGCGGGCGCCTGTAGTCCCAGCTACTCGGGAGGCTGAGGGAGGAGAATGGCATGAACCCGGGAGACAGAGGTTGCAGTGAGCCGAGATGGTGCCACTGCACTCCAACCTGGGCAACGGAGCGACACTCTGTCTCAAACAACAACAACAAAAACATAAAGCTAATTGTTTTCGCTTAAACATTTTCAGAGGCTTCCCAGGGCCTCGTAAACTCCTGCTTAACTTCCCACCTCACCCTCTAGCAGACCTGGCTCCAGCCACACTGACATCTGACAGTTCTCAGAGGCACTGCATTCTCTGGCCTTCGCATGTGCTACCCCTTCTGCCTGAGATGAGAGACTTGGCAGACTATTTTCTGCCTGGTGAACCACATACACTTCAAAATATATGGATATTCCTTACGGGTCACTTTCAACGTGAAGCTGTCTATAACCTACCATCCCAGGAAGGACTAAACACACCATCTTCAGAGGTGTTGAACAGCAAAAAAAAAAAAACCAGAAACTGTAATAGAACTGCCTTTTGTATCATTTTTGAGTTTTAAACCCTTCAATAACTGCTGGTTCCAGGAGTTTCTACTACACCCAGCATACTGTCCTCTGTCCCTGTCAAATGAATTTATTTGTTGTGTCCTGTTCACAAATATCCCCAAGCCTAAGTCATCACACACACCAAGCTCTTCACCTGGATGTCTTTCTGCCTTGAGCCAAATGAGGAGAAATGGCTGGCAATACTCCACAGTTTGCAAAGTGCCTTCGAACCCATCATCTCATTTGGCCTTCACAGTCACCAGGTGAGTCAGCTGCAGGGTATTATCATTCTTACTTCCAGCTGAGCCACCTCAAGGGAACGGGGCTAAATGGCTTCATCAAAGTGGCCCAAGTAGATGGAGGGCCAGGATCAGAATAGAGATCTTCGGGCTGTCATTCCAGGGCTCGTTTAATGCACCAACTTGCAAAGCAGAGGTGGCATCACGGGCCAGTGTCCTCCAAGAGGACTCTCCATGTGGACCAGTTGCCTTGCAGGGTGATCCTATTCTATTAGGGTATGATGGGCATCAGGAAATCACGGAGAAGGAATGAGAACCCTGTGCTTTAGTCCTGGCTTTGCCCCCTGCCTTGCTTGGATAGGACCCAGCTAAGGCGCTCACTGTCTTTGAGCCTGTTTTCTCATCTGGAAAGTGGGAGTAACTTCTTTTTTTCAATCATGCCCATCTTGCAGGATTGCTGTGAGATCAAATGAGGCCATGGATGTGAAGGTTCTTCAACATGACTATAAAACATCACTAAGTCATAAGTAGGTATCCTATTCTGGGGCATGATTTGACTTCTGGGAAGTACGTGAACTGATGAACCACAGGAAAGTGGGGTGCATCATCTTCTGTTGTTTTAGGGCCTCTGTTTCCTTCTCCTTTAGACTTTTGCTGGGACTGAGCTCCGGGTTTTCTGTGCTGAAGCTGCAGAAGCAGCACCCCGATCCTGCCCCTGTACCACAGCCACCTTGGATGGCAGTTCACATCACACTCCCCGGGAAGGGCTGAATGCAAGGCAGAAGCAGGGGGAGAGAGGGGCATTCTGCTCACATTTCTTTCCCTGCAGTACATTTTTGTTTTAACCACTGTATTCCTAGACATTTGTACCCTTTTAATTTCTTGGTGAAAGCCTCCTCGTTGTATACACCATTTATGTTTCTGCGTAACATTTCCTTAAAGGAAAATGATGCAAACCACATCTCACAAAGCCTGAGAGAGGGCTGCAGAGCTTGACAAGGAGAGCCATCGATCTGAGCCCTTTATGATGTGGATGCTAAGCTATGCCAGCCTCTGAATGCTGGTGTCAGACCCAGGCATGACTCACAACACACACAGCTGGGCTAAGATCACAGAGAAATAGTGGAGAGTGTTTGGGGTGATCTGTCTCACACTCACTTTGGTGAACACATTTATGATCTTTCATGTCTGCAATACCTACTCTGAAAAAAAAATTTGTTTACCTGTCAGGTTTGAGATCAAATGATCTGTAGTTTGAACCCAAAGTACTGAAAAAAAATTTTTTTTTACAAGGTTTTGTTTACAAAGCCAAGAAAAGATAAAACATTTTAAGTTGGTACTGCCCTCGAAAATTATGGTGGATGTACACTTGGACTTTCTAAAACAAGATCTGAATGTAATAAAATAAGACACTTAACATGAAAAACTCTATTGAACACAATTTAATCTTTCTTTGATTCCTGAGTGGGTAATTCAGCATTTTACAGAACTTTGGGGTCACCATTATAAATATCAGCTGTCACTGTACTGGTAAAATATAAAATGTACCAGTTAATAATAGCTTTGCAATTCACAGAAAATCAGATAATGGAGGTTTTACCGTAACTGGAATTATGATGTTAAAAGAATCAATGCATTTTTCCAAAAGAGCCTAAATCATTTCTAGGAAGTAATTCATGCCTTGTAAGAATTTACAAGGAAGTGCTTGGTACTCCCTGGAAAAAATCAGTAGTTCTTCATTATTAAGTTTTCATTTTGCACGTGTACTTCATTGTATTATTATTGTTGTGAATCCTGTGTCCACGGCCCTGGCCTCGAACCACACAGGCTCTTCTTAAATCGAGTGGAAGATTTCTTCGGCCTGTCCTAAATCCAAGGAACAATACGCAACTCTGCAAGTGCATATCACAAGAAGTCTTTTCAAGGTTGTGCTCTTGGTGACCCTTTGTTTAAAGGAATTTGGGCTGGGTTTATAGTTGTCAGTTCTGAAGAATCAGGAAAGGGCAGGCCATGAAGGGGTGGGGGAGGAAAAGAGAAGGAAAGAGGGAGGGAGGGAGGGAGGGAGGCAGAGGCTCATACCACACACTACGGAGCCACCAAGGACAGAGTTTCTACACTGTTTCATTAGAACACGAAACCTACTCTGTTGACTATGCGTCTGCTGTGAGCTGAAAAGAAGTCAGTTTACTTCTTTAGCATCTGGGGTCCCATAATTCTGAGTCATGGCCACATTACCTCTGCTACTGAAAAGGCAAGAGCTGGGTTGCTCAGACAGCCCCGCAGTTCACAGTGCCTGTGCCACAGGCAGGAAGGTTTCCACCCAAAGACCGGCAGAGGGAGGGTGTGCCCCTGGCGGGTGGGCTGGGGGTGGGGTGAGGAGGGGCAGGGAAGAAAGGTAAGGAGACTTTCTTTTTAATGCTGGTTCTCTTCTCAGTCCAATCCACTTCTCTCCACGGAAGGATGGAAAATTCTGATCTCCTGTATCTCTTCGAAAACAATGAAATCCACTCTCCCCGGAGGGCAGGTTTGCTGAAGCTGTTGGCTCCGGCTGGCATGCACAGCCCTGGCTAAGTAGCCACACAGCACAGCACAGATATCCCGGCCAACTGAAGGCTCACAACCAGGAGCCTGCCCCAGGCACTCCCTCCCCAGCACCGGGCCACCGCAGCCAGGGTTCCTGGGGCCTCTGGAATGTCGGGGAGCCCCTCACTGCCTCTTGGGTGGCAGGAAATCACTAAGCTATGAGGATAAAGACCAGTCGCGGTCCCCATGCAGCTTTAGGGCTGATTTCTATTTCCCCTTGTGGTGGTGAAGCAGATTTCAAACTACACTCAAACACAATACAGTCCCCAGCACAGGAGAAATGAAACCCTTTAAATCTTAGGCCTTCACGCAGGAGCCTCCCCTGCAGCTTTCAAACTCACAGAAGCCTTTTGTTAAAGTCCTAGGAATGTGTACTTAGTACAGAAAGCGTGGCTTTGTGGTGGCTGTGAAAGAATACCGAGGGCGGGGCGGGGGGGGGAAGGAAAGACCCCCCTCTAGTAAGATCCTCTCCCGAAGTCTGATGGCAGCCAGTCTCAGAAAACAAGGAAATCCACCCGAGGACAAGGTACCCAACCACCCCCAGGGCTCTCCCAAAAGTGTCGGAGTGAGAGGCAGGAAAGCACTAAATATATTTGAGTATGTGAGTGAGCGCAGGGGGAGGAGTGAGCTAAAGGGGTTTTACTGCATTGGTTGCTGTAATTTGTGGGGGGTTCCTAAGAATTATTCCCATATCCTTCCCCAAGGGAACCTGTGAGGAAATTGGCAGCTGCTTATTGTGATCTAGTGTAACAGCACATGGTACAGCCCAAATACCGCAAGGAATTCGAGGCGGAAGGGGCTTCAGGACTGATCTTCACCAGTTTTCTGGTAAGATTTGTGCAAAACTCCAGTGAAGAGTGTGCACACGGTCAATTTCTCCAAAATGGGAGAATATCTACAATAATGAGCAGAAACATAGTAAAAAGCATTCTGAACAAATGCAAGAAGACTCCTAATAAATACCTTATTACATGTAACATATTTTACAGTGTTCTATAAATTGTAGGTAGACTAAAACCAAGGCTTAAAATGAGTTAGCATTGGGACATTTTTACTGCCACATGTGTTTGATTGCAAAGTGATGCTTTTAGACAGGGTTAGCCTTCTGCAAAATTCTTAAGTGAGTGATTTCATCTCAGCTTTCCAGTTCTCTGCCCTTTTCCCTTCTAGGTGTCATAAAATAGCAGGACCAGCACAGGTTTTGGACCAGGCAGCTCTGGTTTAAATCCCAGCTCTGTTCCTGACTGGCCTAGGACCTGGTCAGGTCATCTAGTCTCCTGTCTTCATTTCCTCATCTGTAGAAACTGGATCCCAACTCACAGGGATTGTTGTGAAAATTTTACGTGTGAAAAGTGCTGGACCTTAGTGGGCACTCAGAAATGTTATTTTGCTTCGTTCCTACCTAATCATCCCCTTTCCCATCCCTTCATGATCTACATATCCCTGCTTCATCTCACCACCACCATCACCACTAAAACAAGCATCCAGGAAGGGATTTAAAAATACTAAATGCTCTGGTGAAATGACCACCAAGAGCTTAATGAGCAGTCTCCCTGGTCTACATGTCTTTCTGCAAAAATCCATGCTCAAGGAGTAAACTGTTAATGGTAGAAATCCAGGCACCCAAGGAAGGGCTGGGAAGTATTTTGAAGGAGCAAGTCCTTTCTGGAAATCTGAAACCAGACAGATAAGCAGATAGCTCCAGTGGCCAGGTCACCATAGCATATTCCAAAAGACACTGCTTCTTGGAATTATCACTGGCCTTTGCTAAACCGCCTTTCCTTTTCCTACTGATTGCCAAGCTTTATATAAACAGAGCATTTCTCATTTTTAGTTAGATTCAAAATGAGTCCGGTAATCTAGATTCCACTAGAGCATGTGGTAAAAGCAGAAAGACTGGTTGAGGCTGAGCTCCTGTTGTAAGCAATATCCGGGCAATGATTAGAGTTAAGACAAAAAACACAGAGGGGAAAAACCCTGAAAAGAATCAATTATTTGCTGTACCACCACTCTCAAAGTGGTTTGAGGCTTTGTTTTAATAAATGTCATGTATTTAAGAGTTTAAAGAACTTTCTGGAAATTGGAGGTGTTTAAAAATGGTAAGAGCTGCCTATGAAACAGTGAGATTCCCATTGTTAGAGGTATCCAAGGGAAGGTGGGTGGCCATCGCTCAGTGATGTCATATTTGGAATAGGGGCAGAGTGGGAGGCTGGAATAGGTGACCTGGATTGTCCATCTAACCCCAAGTCCTATCACAAATCTATGAAAGCAGCAGCAAACACAGAGATAATAATAGTTTCAAATCTTTCAGAAGGTGTTGTTATTATTAAAGATGGACCCAATCCACCTTTCCAGGTTAATCCTAATCAGGAACAGAGAGGAAAATCTGACCCGTGGACCTCACTAATTGTGATAGTCAGACATCTTTTAGATTGGATTTTGCCAACTCGAATCTCTAGACACCACAGGTATTTTTTATGTTAGTGTGGTTTCTCTTGCATTAATTCATACTTATACTTTTTGCCCTCCATGATATTTAGGAACCACGGATCATGGCACACAGATGCTTGGTTCTGAGCTGAGGGGCCATTTGTACTCACACATACACCCTCCATAACTAAGCCACTCCCAGCTCTTTCAAGGTCTTCAAAATGCCTTTGGATTGCTGGTCTTTTGTGCTCTTTCTGAAATAAGGAAGTGCTTTTCTTCATGGGTTTACATTCAAGGGCTTTCTACACGAGCTCTCAAGTTGGACTTCTACTTGGACTTGAAGTCCATCCAGAAAGCTTACGAACATAAACCCACTTCCAACCCCTCTGTATATTCTCACTCTAGGACACGACAGGGATTAGGAGAAAAGTGGGTTGGAATTCACTACTCATACTCAGGACCAGCTCACAGAGGTCTCAAGTAAAATGCTCCATTCCAGCCAGGGGCAGTGGCTCACGCCTGTAATCCCAACACTTTGGGAGGTTGAGGTGGGCAGATCACGAGGTCAGGAGATCGAGACCATCCTAGCTAACATGGTGAAACACTGTCTTTCCTAAAAATACAAAAAATTAGCTGGGCGTGGTGGTATGCGCCTGTAGTCCCAGCTACTCAGGAGGCTGAGGCAGGAGAATTGCTTGAACCCGGGAGGCGGAGGTTGCAGTGAGCTGAGATCACGCCTCTGCACTCCAGCCTGGGTGACAGAGGAAGACTCTGTCTCAAAAAAAAAAAAAAAAAAAAAAAGCTCCATTCCCTCTCCAATTTCCAAGCAATAGCCAAGATGAAGGTTTTATGGTGGGCAGGGAAACTGGGAGGGTAGATGTGCAGATATGGCTTAATTATAGATTAAGGGACACCTGCAGATATTGGTCCCTCTCAGCTGAAAAGAGGATGCAGAAAAAAGTAAATTACGGATAAAAAGCTGGTTTTACTGAATCAAGTATGTATCTCCTGGCTTCCCCATTTTGGTAAAATAATTTAAAGCCACACATGAAAGAAGACAAATATACAGTTCGAGGTAATTATAAACATGTACCTTAAGTCAAGACACATTAATGTTTTGCAAATGATCCATTATTCTGGACTATCCATATCATTCTCCTCTTTATTAGAAGAGGAAATCAATAGTTGATAATATGTTTCTTTAGCTATGGCTAAATAGATCTTGAACTTCATTCCTATTTTACTTATTTTCATTCCTCCCTTCTTCCATCTCCTCTTTTCCTCTTGTCTTCAGCTCTCTTCAGTTTTTCCTATATTCATTTTGCATCCTTCCTTCTCGTTTTATTGTACATTTTTTCCTCCTTATCCTTTTTTCCCTCTGTTTCATCATGCCATTATCTATGACCTCTCTTTTGCTCACTTCCTATCTTTTTTTTTTTGACACAGGGTCTCACTGTGTCACCCAGCCTGGAGTGCAGTGGCACGATCACGGCTCACCACAGCCTTAACCTCCTGAGCTCAGGTGATTCTCCCAACCTCAAGCCTCCCAAGAAGCTGGGACTACAGGCCCGTGCCATCACACCCAGCTAATTTTTTTTTTTTAATTTTATTATTATACACTTTAGGTTTTAGGGTACATGTGCACAATGTGCAGGTTTGTTACATCTGTATCCATGTGCCATGTTGGTTTCCTGCACCCATTAACTCGTCATTTAGCATTAGGTATATCTCCTAATGCTGTCCCTCCCCCCTCCCCCCCACCCCACAACAGTCCCCGGAGTGTGATATTCCCCTTCCTGTGTCCATGAGTTCTCATTGTTCAATTCCCACCTATGAGTGAGAACATGCTCACCCAGCTAATTTTTTTTTTTTTTTTTTTTTTTTTTTTGAGACGGAGTCTCGCTCTGTCGCCCAGGCTGGAGTGCAGCGGCGCAATCTCGGCTCACTGCAAGCTCCACCTCCCGGGTTCACGCCATTCTCCTGCCTCAGCCTCTCCGAGTAGCTGGGACTACAGGCGCCCGCCACCACGCCCGGCTAATTTTTTTGTATTTTTAGTAGAGACGGGGTTTCACCGTGGTCTCGATCTCCTGACCTCGTGATCCGCCCGCCTCGGCCTCCCAAAGTGCTGGGATTACAAGCGTGAGCCACCGCGCCCGGCCTCACCCAGCTAATTTTTGTATTTTTTTGTAGAGATAGGGTTTTGCCCTGTTGGCCAGGCTGGTCTCCAACTCCTGACCTCAAGTGATCTGCCCGCCTTGGCCTCCCAAAGTGCTGGGATTACAGGTGTGAGCCACCGCACGTGGCCCTTGTCATTTTTAAGTAGGTCATCCTGTCATCAATGAATTCCCTGAAATCACCTTTTTCTATTCATCCTTTCTCTTCTAAGCACTCCTTTGTCATAGGTACCTCACTTTCTTCTCTTAGTTTCTCTCAGTACTTTACAGCCTGCTATTACCCTCTTTGGTGTAGCTTTACTTTGCTTTCCAGTGCAGTCATTCCTCTGCATACACAAGGGATTGGCTCCAGGACACCCCGCCCAGATACCAAAATCCACGGATGCTCAAATCCCTTATATAAAATGGTGTATATTTGCATATAACCTATGCACATCCTCCTGTATATTTTAAATCATCTCTAGATTACTTGTAACGAGTACAATGTAAATGCTATCTAAATAGTTGTTATATGCTATTCTGAAAGTTTGTATTTTTTTTATTGTTGCATTTGTGGAGGTTTTTTTGGTTATTTTTTCTGAATATTTTCTATCTGTGGCTGGATGAATCATGGATGTGCAACTCACGGATATGAAGGGCAGACTGTGTACCTTGTCAGGTATATTTTCTTTTTATTGTATCCCATGGGGGAAATGGGTGGTAGATTGGTGGAGGTGGCTAGAATTGTAAAGAAAAATATGAAATTCACATGAAGGCTGGAGTTACTCACATGACAACAAGAGCTTATGGGGCTCAATTCTATTGCCCTTGTATCTGTCACACAGTTGAGGTTTCGGAATGAACTACGTATGCCATCCTTGTTATCAAATATTTGAGAACAATTAGCTTTGCTGGCAAAAAATGACTTACATTGAGAATTCTATGAATGCCTTGTAGGTATTCATTTTCAAGTGAATTTTATGTTTCTTTTTCATGATTGCATTGATTTATGGGTGGATGTATTGCTGATGATCATTGGGGAAGGGGTCTGCAGGGAATTAAAGACAAAAACGTACGCTCCTACTACTTTAGAAGACTGTGCTAAATGCGAAAAACATAGGTCAAGCAACTACTGGTTTCTCAGGTTCCAGAAGTAATTCCTATTGTTGCCAGGAGAAAGGGTGATTTGATACCACCTACCTTCTTTTTTCCAAAAAGGAAATAAAATTTGTCAGTCCAATCAAACATCCATTGCTCTAGTAACAGACACCTCAAGACAGGTGCATCCTGTTTCATTGAAAAGGTGGTTCATTTACATATAACCACTTAGGTAAAGCCTCCCTCTGTAAATAGGATATGTTGCTGCCTGCCAGTAAGTAAAGACTAAAGTGGGTTATTTGGTTAGCCTTTACATATTATTTTATTATGAGACTGCCCTTTCCCTTCTTAGCCGCTTTTCAACAGGCTCAGAAATGAAAAAAACTTTCATTTTTGAGTTTTCACGACACAGTTGCAAACTCAGCCTTGAGCTTCACCTGCTCACTGCCTAATGAGCCCTGAAAACGTAAAGATTCCTGCCCAGGGTTACCGTTTCCTGACCGTGCATATATTCATTTAAAGTCAATGTGGATCTGTCTGTACTTTAATTCACTCTACCAATTTTCTCTACCAGTACACAATTCTGCATGTGTTAAATAAAAAGTGATGTTGGCGTATACTACCAAAATCCACCACTATTTAGTGTGCATTTATTCTCTTTGAAATTCTTTAAGATCAAAATTAAGTAGATGCCTGCTTCTGCTACAATTTGCAATTGAAAGTGGTTTCTACGGAGCTGTAAAAAGCAAAAAACTCTGCTTTTCCACAGCAAATTCAATGAATCTGATCACATCAATCTCATGCAAACCACACAGCCTTTTCATGGATAACTTTACGGCCTAAACATACTTGGCAAACTGACGTTTGTGACCCTCAGAATCTGTCTGCATCTTTAAAACCTAGAATGAATTCTAGAAACCCAAGATAATCTTCAATGTGACAATTCTGTTTGACTGATTTAATTGGTGGAACACCATCAGTGAGACCTATTAAAAGTCACTGCTTTCTTTTAAGAAATGCTTAGCTTGTTTGGGATTGTCAGATCATGAGTTCATGCTGATTTCCAGGCTCAAAGGGTGAGCTCACAGAGTTGAGCTCTGCAGGTTTTTTGGTGCTGTCCGGCAAAGGCAGGATGAGTACCATGTATGTAAGTGCCAATAAATGCCGGGGCCCGAAACTTGCTATTTATCCCTACACAGAACATGCAACTCTCCGGCCAGTTCTTTAAAATAATAAATATGTTACAATCAAACAGAAATGTATGAATGCTTGAAAGTTCCTTGAGGACGAGCTGCCTCTTTAATATTTTATTATATATTATCTACAGTGCCTAGCACATTGCCAGGCACATTGTCAGGAAACTTTTTAAACATGAAAACCTAAAATGGCAGGTTCATCATCAATGCATTTACCTCCATGTGTAACTAACAAAGGTGTGTAGAACTTCCCATCTTTCCTTGGTGCCTGCTTCCTCTTTAGTTCCCAACTACCAACTGATAAGCTTCTCAGTTAGCCTTCATGCAGCATTCATTTTGCAGTATAGCTAGAACACTATCAAATGCTTATACTTTAACCTCTAATTGCCTGTTACTAGACTTTCGGGGCCCAGAGCAATGCCTCTCAATTGTTTCTTACTTTATACCTTTCACTCAGTTGATCACAAAGATTCTTCCTCAACCTGTATTCTTGATTATACTGTTCTTCTGCTAGGGGGCTACAGTGACTTGTCATTGTCCAACAAGGATGGCATACGTAGTTCATTCCAAAACCTCAACTGTGTGACAGATGCAAGGGCAATAGAATTGGGCCCCATAAGCTGTTGTTGCCATGTGAGTGAGTAACTCCAGCCTTCATGTGAATTTCATATTTTTCTTTACAATTCTAGCCGCCTCCACCAATCTACCACCCATTTCCCCCATGGGATACAATAAAAAGAAAAAAGTACCTGTCAAGGTATATGGTCTGCCCTTCATATCCGTGAGTTGAACAAACAAATATGACAGTCTTAAGTCAATATAGTGTGTATATGATGTCATGCAATGCACACAGCTCTGTGAGGTAGATATTACTGTGCCTGATATATAAAATAACCCAGAGTTTACGAGGTCCAAGGTTACTCAGGTAACACAGTCATGGATGCTTGTTGCTCTTAGGATAAAGATCAAAATCCTTAACATGACTGTCTCGTTCTACCTTGCCATCTGCAATTCTCACCAAAGCAATGTGTCACTCTGCTTTTCCACAGCAAATTCAATGAATGCCAGTTGGGCTGGGCTTTCCATTCCCTGTAGAATAAATCCTCTTCCAGTCTCAGGGCCTTCACAAGCTCTGTTCCCCTCCCCAGAAATAATCCTACCTTCTTCTTTGCCCAGTTAACTCCTACTAAGCTTTCAAGTCTCCTCGTAAATGTATGCAACACACCAGACCAGATTTCTGTATTTTATGCTTTCAAAGCATCCTGTACTGCTGCACCAATGCTTTTACCTCCACGTGTAACTACATTGATGAGACATATCTTGTGTATCCCTGCTCCTGTCTGATGTCCCACTAAACCAGGTAGAGGAATAAAAAAGGTACAAACCCACAAGACAACAGAATGGGAGAGGAAACAATGGCAGTTGAGGGAGGTGCACAAAATTTTGGAAGCTGGAACAGACTCCAATTGGTATCTGACTCAGCTGAGCAGAAAAACTTAACTCAATCTGCCTGCAGGGGGAGATACCAATAAACAAACTCGTTTTCCTACCAGAACTTCATAAAACCTCAGAAACTGGGGGTTCCAAGTGCCTCTGAAGGCAGGCAGGGAACAGAGAAGACTAATAAAGCATCTGTGGCATGGCTGTATTCCACCCTCCCCCGGCCCAGCAACTGCACCTCCTTGCAGATGAAAGGACATTTCTCTTGCTGGAATCAGGATGAATCTGAGAACACCAAGTTCAGGAGGGAGCAAGGGTGAGCAGCTCTGGAATACAGGGGAACTCAGTAGAAATCTTCATGGTGAAAGCTCAAGCGCCATCACATATTGACTCTTTCTAAGGAGGAGCCCACAGGATTTCTTTTTGGACAAACTTGCCTTCCCAAAAGAAAACACTCTGGAGTCTCCCATGAGACAGCCAGGCCCATCCAATTACCCTGCAGGTGGACCCACTGGCATCATACCCCAGCTGTGGACAAGAATGGCCATTTTGAATAGATACCTAAGGGTCACCATCCAGCTTTCTTAAAAATTACATGTCAGGTGGTGAAAATTGCCAAGAAGAAAAATAGTGCAGGATAAAGGTGATGGAGAGTGAAGGAAGGTGTCGTTTGGATAATGCTGTTGGGGAAGCTTCTCTAAGGAGGTGATATTTAAGCAGAGGCCTGGATAAGGTGAGGGACTCTAACATTAGAGTATCTGGAGAAACAGCTTCATAGGCAGAAGGGCAGCAAGTGCAAATGCCCTGAGGTAGGAACATAAACTTGTGTGTTCCAAGAATAGCAAAAAGATCAGGGTGGCTGAAGAGGAACTAGCAGAACAAAAGGTGATGGAGGATGAGGGTGGAGAGGTTTACGAGATTTACCAATTTCAGATCACACAGGGCCTGGCAGTTCATACTGAGAACTCAGAAGTTTTCCAAATGAAACTGGAAGCTAGTGGAGGTTTTGGCACAGGGAAGTGACAGTCTGATTTATTTCACAACAGATTACTCTGGATGCTGTGTGGGCAATGTCCTCTCTGGCTAGTGTGAATTCCTTGGTAGGCACTTATCTCCCCTATTAAACTGTAAGCAACATGAAGGCAGGGGTCATATCTGTTTTGGTCACTGATATATCCCAGCACCTCAGAGTATGCAGTAGTCACCTGATAAAAGTCTTTTGAAAGAATTTACAGAATAGCAAAAAATAGAACTAGAAATCAGGTCAAAGAGTCCAAAGTTCCTGTTCCTTCTGTTACCCTAAGTAGGCTTTCAAAAAAGATAACGATATTTAGAGTACCAAAATATTTTAATACAACTTTGATGGAGATCAGGAGAAGATGACGATGATGATGATGATGATGATACTAATAATATTTTTGCTCAGTCTACATATTATGACATCAGTATGATCTATTTTAGAGCAAGTATGCATTAAAAATAGCAATTATTCTTATGTAGACACAAGGTGCTGACTAGTGTTTATAATGACAAACTTTCTGTATTTATAACGTATTCCAGTTAATCTCATTCTATAATACAAAATCAAATGTAAAACCAGAGTAATCATGTTGCAAAAAATTTAAACAGGCCCTATTCTTATTCTTCCTCTGAGTGCCCCAAACTAAATCACCATTTTCGACTTTTATATTTAAAGCTTATCCAAAGGCATTTTTACAAAATATTTTTCCTATCCTTTGTAAGTACACCTACATGCAGCATCATTCACCACTGATAATTCTCCATTTTGAAGATCAATACTCAATCACGAGGACAGCTTATTCTTACCAATACATTGAGAAAATTCACACAATTTTTAACATGTTCTAGAAGCAACTCAAATCCAATAACCAGCTCCCTTTTGACTTTTAGGATTCATTCAACAAATAGGTATGGAAACTGTGACAAAAAATTATAAAATAGTATGGTCTCTGTTTTCTAGGAGTCTAACAAGGGAGACTTCTTCTCAGTGGACAAATTTCTTCCTAGTTAATTATAATTTCTTTCATTCTTCCCTAATTTGCAATGTGGACCAGGAATATAATCTCAAAAGTCCACCTAAAGACATGTCCAGTTCACTGATTTATTCTGATGCCGAAATGATTATTTCCTATAAACAAAGCAAAGAGCACTGAACTGGGGCAGAAGTTTGGAGAGCTGGGACTGACAGAGGCCTCCACTAAATCCAGTCATTTTAGAAAGGAAGGCTAAAATAACCCCTAAGCCAGGAAAACAACTATTAAGAAACTTGTAGAGAAATGGACTTTGGTAAATCAAGCACTTACAAGACGTCCTTGACGTGGCAGCTGTCTACCTATATGAAATAGATTGAAGACACGGAGTCAATTATTTTTATGATACAATAAGGACAGGGCTTACAATAATGGGCTTACAGGTCACTAGAGAAAATTCAGGCTAATTAGGAGACCAAACTTTTAAACTAAGAGCTGGGCCAGGAGAGCTGCTATGGGAACCTACGGAATTCCCAACGTTGGAGACATTCAAAGCTGAGTTCAATCCAAGGCATGATTTAGGAGTAATTATCTTTGCTGGAGTGCTGACAAAGAACAAAGTAATCCACCAGAAGTCCAAACTAGGTGAAATGATTGTAAAGTCTATTTAAGAATTTTGTGCTATGGCTTAAGATTGGTCGTCCTGCAAGACATACCCCAGATGATTTACACTTGGTGCTAAGTGACCCACACAGCATACAGAGTCAACCACGTCTGACAATGACAAGGATTAATTAAAATTCCAAGTTCATAAATGAGAGCTGAAAATAAATGTTTGCAGTGCTCACAAACCCTTAACAGTGGAGAGTAATATAACAGGAATATGTTTTAAAATGATATATGAAGAATCAGACCCAGAACTTTGAGATGGTTTCCAGAGCCCTATTAATGCATCCAGCTAGTATGTCGCTGCAGGTACCATTCTTGTTATAAATCTAAGCAGTCCATTTAACCATGACGGCTGGTCTTCTGGAATAAGATCAGCTGATGAGAGCCATAGCTTTGCTGATGGGAGCCGTAGCTTTTAGCTCCTGGAAAATACCACCCCAATGAGATTCCTGAGGCTTCTGTACACTTGGACTTTCTTGCCCTCCCAGACTTTGAGAAAGCAGGGAAGGGCCATCCCATCCTTTTAGCAGCAGAGCCCTGAAGGTTTTAAGTGGTTCAGGTTATCAGCCCCCTGCAGTGGCCTAACCAACAGGAAGTTTCCCCAGAGTTTCCATCACAGGAAATTTCCTGTAAGGAAGTCCTTACTGCACAAACAAAGAGTTCCTCGCTCTGCCCCCCTCCGCCAAAACTTCAGCACCCCACTGAGGGAATGTGGGCAGGAGGGCGTGAGTATCAACAGGGCTTGAAGGTAGCAGGGGTTGAGGGCTGGATGGCATAGGAAGAAACGGAGGGGAACAAAGATGTTATCTTACTTCTGTTGGCCTTGGGTTTGTCAGATAATTGCTTATTCACTGGCTCATGCTGGCTTTCATCTCCTGGCCTGCCTGAACTTGCAGTGAGAAGAATGCATGCGGGTGCAGGTTCTCCTGGTCCACCTCCACCCTTAGCCTATCTGAGTTTGATTCCTCATATCTGAGTTTGATTCCTCATCTGTACACCATGGAACATTGTAATGATTAAATGAGATAGGTTAATACATTACAAGAAAACTGGTAAACCGTAAGGTATCATGTAAATATAAGATACCACTAGCTTAGCCATAACAGTATTTTCACTATAGCAAATGCCTGCATGACTGTGTTATCTGCAGAATAGTCAGGTATGCCCTTGGAGGACCATTCTATTTCTCAGTCTTTGTCAAGACAACCCGAATTGAACAGAGCACAACCTATACTTCAGCTTAATAGAATGTGATAGAAATAGTGCATTCCGATTACTTAAATTTTGGGGTTACATCAATATTAAATAAGCTTTTACATTCCAGCCATAGGAAACTTTCAAAATGTAGAAAACAGGCCTAATTACCCTAAGTCATAGCCAGAGAGTTACCTCTTGCATTAAATTAGATAACTTTCTTTTAAAAAGTTTGCCTTGTTCTTTTAAAGGCCAGTGTCAAAGCTACAAAGAATTGGTCAGCTGAGAGGTCTATTTTGTTCCCTTCCAGTTAACTTATGTTTCTCTGTTCACATATTTGCCATCCGGATGCTGGCAGTCTCCTTAGAATTACATTTTAAAAAGTCACATGGGATGAGTGACGACAAATTTTCGATGAATAAAGCTCACTTTTGCTTCACCTATATTTTTGCTTTTAATTTTAAAACCATGATGTAATTATACTACTTTGGAGGGCAGACTAAACCTAGTATTATCTAGAAAACGCTCAGAAAATGTTTGCTGCAAATTATTCTTGCTTTTTAATTTTTGTTTTAAAAATATGAGACAGGGTCTGGCTATGTTGCTGAGACTGTGAGACTGGTCTCAAACTCCTGGGCTCAAGTGATCCCCCCAACTAAGCCTCCCTATTAGCTGGATTACAGGTGTGTGCCACCATGCGTGGCTACTTTTTAATTCTTTCTGGGGAGTAACTGGTCCCATACTCATGAAGAATATTTTACATTTTGAAGCCCATCTGCAGCAACATGGGTGAATCTGGTGCACATTATGCTAACCACAGTAATGAAAAGACATATATTACACGATCTCACTTACATGTGGAATCTAAAAGTTGAACTCAAGCAGAGTAAAATAAGGGATGGGGGTGGGGAGGTGTTGGTCAAAGGATACAAAACGTCAGACGGGAGGAATAAGCTCAGGAGATCCGTTGTGTAACATGGTGATTATGGTTAATAACATCGTGTATGTTTGAAAATTACAAAGACAGTAGATTTTAAATGTTCTCACCACAAAAAAAAGGTAAGTATGTGAGTTAATGGCTATGTTAATTAGCTTGATCTAGCCAGTCCACATGTATATATATATTAAAATATCATGTTTTATGTATGTATACCATAAACATATGATTTTTATCTGCCAGTGAAAAATTAATTAAAATTTAAAATGTGATGGGGATGGGAGGTGAGATGGATGATGAATAGGAGGTGGGATAAGAAGGTCGGGTTACTTTTCCATGACCCAGAAAATGGCTTGGGATATTTTTCAGTCCTTAGATGTCCACTCCCCTTTCCTATCTCTGCCAGAGACTTCCAAGGTCATATATATTATCAGATGTAAATTGCCACCAGCTGAGACTTTAGATTTTGAAACTCAAATATAAGCCCTGCTCTTTAGAGATGGACTCCATAAAAGCAATGAGTGAGGGCTGTAAAGAAACATCAAGAGCCTGGGCAACATAGCAACACTTTGTCTCTACAAATAATTGTTAAAAATTAGCAGGGCACGGTGGTACGCCTGTCTGTCCCAGGGACCGAGAGGCTAAGGCAGGAGGATCACTTGAGCCCAGGCCACGGAGGCTGCAGTGAGCAGTGAGCATTGATCATGCCACTGTACTCCAACCTAGGCAATAGGTTGTCTCAAAAAAAAAAAAAAAAAAAAAATACACACACACACACACAAACATCAGGCACTTGAATGCAAAGTAGACGTGCCCAGTTTGGGGACCCAGAAGGGGAGTATGAGGTATTAACGAGGACTTCATTTCGTACTGGCATTGTAGCACAAGAATGCATGGTTCTCCTGTTGGTTTTGATTGTGCTTATCAATTGGATTTATTAACCTCGTTTTTCGTAACAGTTCCATAACATTTCCCTAATGCTTTTAGGGTCTAATGAAGGTATGTCAAAGAGCCACGGGTTCTCCTCTCCTCTCTTTCATACTTGACTTGGGATGGAGAAAGATCACCAACTCCAATGCCTGGATACTAGAAGCTAATCAGGAGATTCCAAACAGTTGGTGGGGCTACAGAGGGTATGGATACTTCACGTGCGCTTACCAGGGACTGGGGAACGCACATGGATAACGTGACAGTGACTGTTTTTAGGAGCCCTAGAAAAGCATCGGGGAGGCTGTGAAAGATGGATGGCAGTAAAGGAGGTTGGGCACAATGACCTTGTTCTGCACTAGACATCTAGTTCACTTGGAAAGTTGTGAACCTGTATTAGCCCATTCTCTCCTCGGGCTACACGGATAAAGAACGTCTGTGGGTAGCTGTCTCCTCTTCTTCCTCTCCCCTCCCCCTCTGCCTTTAGTTAATTGCAGCTGTGGTCAAGGGACTGCAGCCAAAAGTCCCACAATGCACTCCTCCACAGGAAGTTCCCAAGATCTCTTCCTGAACAGGAAATTTCCTGTGGTCCAACAGACATTCCTCTCAGCGTTTATCACTCACATACATTTGTTTTGGCAGATACTGGGTCTTGGGTAAGAACAACAACAAACGGTTGGAGGGAAAGCTACCTTAGAGAAAAAAATGCAGTTATTGTCAGGGGAAGAAAGTGTGACTGAATTAACTCCTATCTCCAAGGAAAACAAATACTAGCAAAATGGACTCAAGAGATCTGAAATGTGTGAGAATGTAAATACCACTCACACAGCTATGCAACACTAGGGATTTTATTTGTAACTCAAAGTGAAGGTAGGCAGGCTTTTTGGGGGCCAACTTCAAAGCATTTAGAAATACTCCTGTAAAATTTTCATTTTTATAAATGTCATGGCTACAGAGTGATTGAGATTTTACATTTTTTCTGCTGTTTCTTTATATATGTGCCCTAACATAACTTATTTTCTCATTACAGAATCATTTCAATCTCTCCCACTTCTAGACACTAGCATTCCCCTTTCCTGAAGAGGAAAGAGCTACCCACGTGGCTCACAAGCTAGTATTTCCCATTTGTGTTGCTTCTCCACAGCGGAATCTACACTTTCAGGGGCTCTAAGAGGTGGTATGAGAAAAATGTTAAGTACTGGGGCATGACCAGCATGATTTTCCCTTGTAACTGGTCTTTCTGCCCCCGGTCTTATAATCCATCCCTCAGCACATCACTTTCCTAAAATCCTTCAATGGCTGCCCACCAATTTGGAGGTCTTTACTTTTAATTTCCTTCATGGCCCAACTTAAACTCTTTCTGCTTTCCCAAGTCAACTGCGTCTCTTCTGTGGCGCAGTAACATGAAACACACCCCAATCACCCTACATTCTAATTTGTTGGTTACTTATCTGTCTTCCCCAATGAATTACAAGTTCCTTGAGGTCAAGAACTATCTTATTTGTCTTTGGAATCCCAGTACAAAGGATTGTGCCTGATACATAATAGATAGTTGATAAGTTTTTCTTGGAAAGATAATCTCAAAATCATATCCTTGTATGGTAATAAAAAACAAAGGAATTTCCTTTTGTTTCTATCATCACATTCCCAAATAAACCCATCACACAAAACTATCTTATAAGCATTCTAGCAATCTAGTAACAACCTACAAGAACCACGGAACTAAAATCTTTTCCTTCAAATCACACAAACTTGGAATGTCCACTTTCTCTGGTATGAGAGATTTGTGCATACCATTAGTCCTATTTATTTTACTTGGGTTTTAGCTGCAGTGAGATGCTTGGCTGTCTGCCCCTATGGCCCAGAATCTTTCCAGTTAGGCTTACTTAACCCTCCTTTACTTTGAAGTTCAGCTCCACCCAGACTCCGGGCCCAGGCCTACCCTTTATCAAGAGGAAGCTTGGGACCAGTGGTTCAGGGAATCAGTATTGAGTCACTCCTGCTGGCTTTGCTGTGCCCTTGTCCGCCACCTAAAAACAAGCCTTTGCTGTAATGGGATGCCTATCTTGGTTCCTACCCAGCTCTGTCTTCCAGTCCTTCTCAATAACAGAAGTCCTATGACCGAATTCCAGTCTCTGTGGCTGGATTTCTGCTCCTTGAGCTCTTTGTTTCTAAGGTTAATGCTGGATGCCAGCTCTCAACTGCCAACAGCCTGCCACCTTACCACACTCACCAACGACTGGGAGCCCTGGCCCTCCTCCCACTATCTGGTACTGAAACTTCCCTATGACCCTGACTCTGTGGGTACAGCCGAGGTTTTGGAACTGTGAATTTCTTAAAGAGAGTAACTTTTCATTTCTGTGTTCCCAGTGCCGGGACTATTGCTAGGTACACTGTCTGAATAAAAATAATGGTGTTTGAAAGAATGAATGGTCTCTCGGAGAGGCATGATTAGATTTGTTAGGGACATCATAGTAAAGGGCCAACAAACTATTTCTGGGTTCTTTAGAGGAGAAAAAGAATCTTTCACTGAAGAAAGGACATCTAAATGCCTCTCGACAAGAAGGAGATAAAGCTCTACTTTAAGAAATTATCCCAGGCCAGGCATGGTAGCTCATAGTGAGACCTTGTGTCTACAAAAATTTTAAAAATTAGCTAAGCATGGTGTGGCATGCTTGTGGTCCCACATACATGGGAAGCTCAGGCGGGAGGATTGCTTGAGCCCAGGAGGTGGAGGCTGCAGTCAGCCGTGTTCACGCCACTGCACTCCAGCCTAGGTGACAGAGAACCTGTCTCAAAAAACAAAACACACACACACACACATACATACACAAAAAAAAAAGAAAGAAAGAAAGAAAAAGAAGAAATTATCCCTTAGTGCTATTCAATGTCTTAAAAGAAAGAGACAAGGAAAGTTGATAGAGAAGAAACGTGTCAATGCACAGCCTTGGTGTCCTTGACTGGCCCCACGCATGGACAGTGCACAGCGGGAGCTCTGGTTTCAGTGGTAAATGATGTATAAGAGTAAGAGGCGCCTTTAGGATAGCCAGTGTCTTTAATGCCCCTAAACACTCGGGAGGGCTGGCTGGTGGTTTCCGCTGTTTTATTTGTATCTCATTGGGTTGAGAGTCAGAAGGTCTGAGCTCCAACACTCATTCTGCCATTGACAAGCTTGATGACCCTGGACAAGTCATCTGTGTCTCCTCATCTGTTATGGGCTGTTGGAATGATAAATGGCACGAGGCTGCCACATTACAGGGTGAGTATGAATATGGCACATAACAGGTACGAATCTTGGCCGAGGACCAGATGATGATTAGTGCAATGTTGTTTTTTTCCTTTCCTGCAAGAAAGGGAAAAGCCTAAAACTCAATCTACTTTCTTGTCTCAAATGCATCATAACTATCCTTTTCACTTAAGACCCACTCACAATGTACTTTCCTGCTTGACTGGACAGTGGCTGAACTGGAGGCTGAGGTGTCTGTGTTTTATCTATGTGAAGTGAATGCTTCATTCAGAGGCAAAGGGAAAAATCTAAAGAATGTGGCCAAGGTAATTTGAGCTTCATCAGTGAGGGAATGGATTTGCTGTGACCACTCAGATCAAATTCATAATGTGATTTTGCTAGGCTTTTTGAAGCTGAGCTAACAGATAAGGGTGGCGGCCTCCTTCCTCCCCTCTTGGCTAACATTTACTGAGTCCTTGCTGTGTGGCAGACACTGTACTAAGTGTTTTACATTTATATTTTCACTTATTTCTTTGAACCACCCTATGAAGTAGGTGGTTCTTAACCCCATTTTATCTAAGGTGGTTCTTAACTATTCTTAACCCCATTTTATCTAGGTCTTTGGAGAGGTTAGGCAACCTTTCAAGTTGCTCAGAAGTAGGAAGTAGCAGAGCCAGAACTGGAATGTTATTGCCCACTATACCATATTACCTTTCTGTACACCATGGTAACTGCACCTTGTTATCTGGAATATGAATGGGTTTGGCCCATGCCTTCCATGGGTGGAGATGTAGTGGTGAAATCGATGTGGACAGAAGCCCTGGAGGGCACGCCAATAAGTGACAAGCTGAACTTCCAAAGACTGCATGAATGGTTTTTAGGAAATCAATCATTAGAGCGCTACATAATCTATCATGGTTCCCAATGATGACTGAAATTGTTCACTTTGGCTCTATTGGCCTGGTTTCCTTGGAGGGTGCCCCTCCTCCATGCATCATCCCCAAGGCCAGAACAGCTGGTGCTCTTTGCTAACTGGGCACCAGTTCCAAGGATAGGGAATCAGAGGCAGAATGTTTTGTGAGGAAGGCTCGGTGCTGGGGCACTCCAGCCACCAGTGGACTGACAGAGCCCCAAGCTCTTCAACTTCAGGGCTTTCTCTAAGTTATCCCAAGTTTAATATTTTAAGTATATTCTGCTTTAACCGAATTAACAGTTCCTGATTTATTTTTATAAATATATGCTGAGGTCCAATTTGAAGGAAGCAATCTTAGAAATTAAAAGGCACAGATCCAGCTTACATTCAATGAAACAACTAAAAGCAAATATGCACATACGCCTTGTACTCTTAGACTATCCCTGAACACAGACTTTAAAAATGGATTAGGCGAATATCACAGCATTAATGCCACTTGCTAATGGCATGCCATGGACATCAGAGAAAGGCTGTTATGGTCAGTTCAATGGTCACAAAACAAGTTAAGACACGTAAGATGAATTATTAAGTTTGTGGGCAGTTACAATGGAAGTAGAGGACATGGTTCTTTACTTTGAAGTATTTACCACCAAATGAGAAAGAAAACAAATAAATGTATGCCTCAATGGCAAATCTCATTGACGTCTGCATGGAATGATAACTAGAGACTTTATTTCTGGGAACCACCAAGTAAAATAATGGTTTTCTCCTGCCAAAATCCAGACTTCTGCTAATCCCCACAAATCTGAAATGACTGGTTGATCTTGCATAGCCATAAAAAATGGGCACTGATACAGTATAAAAGGAAAATACCTCAAGAGATTAAAAAAAACTCAGGTGCAAGGAAACCCACAGTTATGAGAGTCAGGTGTCTTGCCTCAAGCTGACCTCTCTGCTCACTGAGTATCTCTCCCTTGATTCCACAGCTAGCACCACGAGGCTATTTTTAATCCCCAGGCTTCAGACAGCTGAGTCTAGTTAGAATAAGATATCTGAGTACGGAGGCAGCAGAGAAGCGCCAAACGCCCAGAGCGTGCACTAGAAAACCTGCTTGTGCCCAAGCAGCTGAACTGAGAAAGAACACAGCCCTGAGATCACGGACCAGAATGGTCAAAATAGCCCCAGGTAAGGGTCAGGCAGAGGTCGGTTTCATAGGAAGCATCTTCCTCGTCTTTGAGCTTAGCCAATGTCCAGTTCCAAGAGCTATTTTAAGTGCACTCTTAAAGCTGCTTCTATCCTCACGCCCACACTAAGGTCCAGGATGGAGAGAGAGAAAGAGAGAGGCTGATTGATCGACTGGGCTTTACTGCTCCTTCCCTGACTTCCGTGGGTTCCCATTGTGCATCTAAGAAAGCAGGATTCAGCGGGCGTCAGTGCTGTGGGCTATATTTATACCCATCCAGCTGCCCGGTTGCTGAGCTTTTCACATTTACAAACAGCAGGAGTACAAGACGCCTTCCAGAGGGACTATTTTCTCATGGTATTTATTCTAGATTTCTTCGGGATGATCTCAGCATTCATATCTTTTTGATGAAGAAAAAAAGAAAAAGGGGGAGGAAAATAAACAGTAGGTGGACAGTTCTCTGCTGCCGAGGCAAGAGTATTTTCTTCTACACACAAAAGAAGAACGCTGCCTTCCTGGCTTTCTTTGCCATGCAGCCAGGTTTATGCCTGGGAAATACAAGTAAGAGTCACACAGCGCTACGCAAGGTAACTGGGAGTAGAGGCACCTACTCATCCTTGATCTTTCTTTCCTGCCTCCTGAGTGGCAAAACAGAGCACATATACTAAGAGAAGGGAGGCATCCCACCAGCTCTAGAGTCCGACCTGGTTGAATCCTAGCTGATGGTGGTAGCCACTGTTCATCTGTGTGACCTTGTGACCTTAATTTACTGGAGTTCTCTGAACCTCATCTCTCCTAGTGGCCCCCAAACAGAGTTACCATTGGTTTTGAATGAGATGGTGTGTAGAAGGAACAGCATGGCTTTCTTTGTCTAATAACTAAAACATCTTCTATAACCTTGCCCAGTCCAGGACATAAAGTCCTATGGGCCAGGCACCTGTGGTAAGCAGCACCAGGCAATACAGCAACATGGTTAAACGAACATGGGAGCTCCACCACTCATGAGCAAGCTTGCTGTTGGTGCCTCAGTTTCCTCATCTTAAATTGGAGGTAATAACAGAAACTTCTCAAAGGGCTGTTGTAAGGATAAAATGAGTTAGCAGATGTAAAGTGCGTGCTTAGGACAGTATCTGCCACAGTTAGTGCTGGGTAAGCTTTAGCTATTATTACTGTACCAACTGAAAGCTCTGATATCAGTCACCATTGTTCCAACACTAGAATATACAGAGAACATGAAGGTAAGGTTTTTTTTTTTTAATTAAAGAACTATTCCTTAAAAACAGACATTAAAGCTTTAAAAATGTAAACATTAGTGGATGTGAATTTCGTCATTCTTCATTTTTTCATCTCCCACCCCTCCCGTAGCCCCCTAACTAAAATTTCTGTTAAATTATTTTTCCAACACTGCTCTAGTTAAACAAGAAGTTGCTATTAATAAAGTTGCTCAAATAAAGTAACCATTTAGAACCTTCTGGGTTGCTTACATGGAAATAAAAATGCTTTTATTTCCTCCTTTTTCTGCCCCTTAGCTCAGCTGCAAATAAGAATTGTTTGGTTTTACAGTAGATGAATGAAAATTGAACCCCATTAGCAAATGGGACCTGACTCTGAAAGAGGATTTTTTTTTTTTTTTTTTTTGAGATGGTCTTGTTCTGTTGCCCAGGCTGGAGTGCAGTGGCACAATCTCAGCTCACTGCAACCTCCACTTTCTGGGTTCAAGTAATTCTCCCACCTCAGCCTCCCAAGTAGCTGGGATTACAGGCGTGCGCCACCACGCCCGGCTAATTTTTGTATTTTTAGTAGAGACAGGGTTTCACCATGTTGGCCGGACTGGTCTCGAACTCCTGACCTCGTGATCCACCCACCTTGGCCTCCCAAAGTGCTGAGATTACATGTGTGAGCCACCGTGCCTGGCCGAGGATTAATTTTTAAATGCAATCCATCTCAGAGTTGTGTGGGTCCTATTCAGGATTTTGTCTAAAGTAAATTCTTGGCTGGCTCTGGCCAACACTTCAGTTTGTCACTGGGAGAGTAGGAATAAAATGCACATTCACACCAGCGTCTTCTGCTAATCCTCCTATCCAGGTAAAATCTGATTGAAACAAAGGGGCAAAACATCATAAAGAAAGGGGGCAACATACCGCCTAAGTGTTCCATACAGAAGGAGGGCCTGGCATAGTGCCTTGGTTTCCAGGTGTTCTATACATTTATACTACACATGTATATTGATTTATCTATTTGCTGTGGATATAGGCTTTGCTTTTAGCCGCAGCTCTCAGAGCTGGCTCCTTGCTTCATCTTACTTTCTAAATGACCATCAGTGATGTGTATGACCCTCCCAACGTGGTTCTCGAAATGTCTCACTTCTTCTCTAGAAAATGGAAGCTCTGTTTTATTACTGTACCCACCCTGAAGACTGGTAGGCCCAAGGTGGGAAATGAAATCTTTTTTTTTAAACGACCACGAGGTGAATCTGTTGTGCAGCTGGGTTTGAGAAACATTAGATATAACTCTTGGAAAATTTACAAGTATTATTTAAAAAAAAAACAGCATATAACAATAACAGTATCAATGAACACTTATACAGTAGTATGTGTCAGTCACGTATCTATGAGCCTGACATGTATTAACTAGATTATTCTTCACATATTGATGTCTTTATTGAATTAAAGGGGTCAGTGTAAAAACAAAAATATGACTATCTGGGTTCTATCCAGATTCTTCCATAGATTTCTTATAACAAAGGAGATACAGCAATTTGTTTTCATCAATTGGACACAGGAATTCAAAGCTACAACTACTTGTCCCTTATGCAGGACCTTACAGAAATCTTTATGGGCCACACGTGTGACTCAAGTTGTACTGGTCTAAGGGTAAAAAGACTATCAATAGTAACAACAATTTCAATGGACAAAGAGCTTTCCTCCTGAAAAGCTCTAGTTTGACATACACAAGAACACGTATTTTGGACAACATCCCTATGGCAGGAAGACTGTCAAAATTCATCAGAGGAGGAAGTTAATTTTAGCCCTGTTCTCATTCCCCCAAATCCTCTAAAGTAACAGTAAAGAGATTTTTAAGAAGGCACAAATCTACAAGGACAAAGACACCAGAAGAGATAAGGGGGTGGGGGGAGGGGAGACAAAGAAAAACAAATGGGAAACTTGAAAGCAGATGAACCAGTGGTAATTTACTTAGCAAACCCAAGAAAGTGGAATTCTAAACTCATAGTAAGGAAAGCTGTGACATAACCAAATTCACATGGCAGAATCCGTGAAAGGATTGGGGACTGGTGGCACTAGTTACATGTGAAAATCTGGACAGTCGAGTCACGGCTCCTCCCCTACCATGGCAGATTAGGAGCTTAAGCTCTGGCCAGGTGCAATGGCTCACAGCTGCAATCCCAGCACTTTGGGAGGCCAAGGTGGGCAGATCACTTGAGGTCAGGGGTTCGAGACCAACATGCTGGCCAACATGGTGAAATCCCATCTCTACTGAAAATACAAAAATTAGTCGGGTGTGGTGGCGTGTGCCTGTGATCCCAGCTACTAGGGAGGCTGAGGCAGAAGAATCGCTTGAATCCAGGAGGTGAAGGTTGCAGTGAACCAAGATTATGTTACTGCCCTCCAGCATGGGCAAAAGACACTCTGTCTCAAAAAAAAAAAAAAAAAATGTTTATCCTCTGGTACCAAAATGACTAGGTGGAATTAATGGAAAGTTTATATATGAAAGATTAAAAGAACATGTATATGTTGACCACTGCGCCCACTGTGCCCCCTACCCCTTCTTCGCCCACCGTGCTCCTAGGAGGTTGGCAGCTAGACTTTACCGTCCAGGATGGCTACTAGAAGAGTCAACCATCTCTTGGGAATCTAAGCAGCCAAAGACAAAAGACCTGAAGATATTTACCCAGTGGCATCCCAAGGAAATGTGTGGGCAGGTCACCCTAGAGAGCACGTTCACCCAGGCACGGAGAACTTGCCTTCAGTGTTCGAGGGGCCCATCAACTCTCAGAAATGAGCAGACATGCAGGGATCACCAGACGTTTGAGTATAGAAGGCGGACAGCAAAACAAAGACCAAAACCAGACAAAGGCAACGTGGGGAAAACAGACAACTCAGGGAAAGAAAACTATTATCCTGAGAGAAATAAGATATTGCAACTACGAAACAAAAACAAGATACTATAATCAAGAACAAGTCGAACAAAAAAAGTACTTGAATATTAAAAGTATGATATCAGAAAAAAAAATAGAAGTGCTGGCAAAAAAGGTTGAGGAATCTCCCCAAGAGGAACTTAAAATATTAAGAGGTGAAAAATAAAGATAATTATTGGACCTACATCCTAATAATGGGAGTTCTGGAGAAAGAACGAAGAAAATAGGAGGACAGTTCCCAGAACGAAAGGAAATGAATATCCAGATTGAAAGAGCATCAGGATTAGCACAGACCCAGACTAAGGCACATTACTGTGAAACTGCAGAATCTGGGGAATAAAAAATGCTTCCAGAGGACAAATAAGCCAACAAACAAAGGTTTATGCAAAAGATTAAGGATCGGAATGGCATGGTCTTCTCAACAATGGCACTGAAAAAAAATGCAATCGAGTGCTACCTTCAAAATTCTGGGGGAAAATTACCCCATGTCTAAAATCATACACTAAGACAAATAATCTATCAAGTATGAGGAAAGAACAAAGACATTCTTCAGACACGCAAGGTCTCAATAAATTTGCCTCCCCCCTACCCTTTCTCAGGAAGCTATTGGAAATTGTCCTCCATTAAGGCCAGAATTCAGGAAAGGGACTCACACCCGAAGAAGAGGAAAAGTGAAGAAAGGTCCTAGCTGGGCACCAAGCTGAAGCCCAGACCGAAGCAGGTGGAAGCTCTTGCTTCAAGGCTCATCACACCTATGGCATCTGAACTACTGAGAGGAGGGCGAGGCAGGGCGGATGAATTAGCGAAGGAGATAAAAAACCAAGTAAGAAGAACATTAAAACAATAAATACGACTGGGTGCAGTGGCTCACGCCTGTAATCCCAGCACTTTGGGAGGCTGAGGCGGGCAAATCATGAGGTCAGGAGGTCGAGACTAGCCTGGCCAACATGATGAAAACCCGTCTCTACTAAAAATACAAAAAATTAGCTGGGCATGGTGGCTGGCGCCTGTAATCCCAGCTACTCGGGAGGCTGAGGCAGGAGAATCGCTTGAACCTGGGAGGCGGAGGTTGCAGTGAGCAGAGATCACACAACTGCACTCCAGTCGGGGCGACAGTGAGAGACTGTCTCAAAACAACAACATCAACAATAAATATACTATAAAAGCATCATTATCAACTCCAGGGAAAAAGAAAAGTGACCGGAAAAGAAGAACCATAACAGTAAGTGACTCAGCTTCAAATGGCACTTATATAATCTTAATATGTAAATACTAAATTGTTCTGTCCAAAATTATGATTACGAGGATGCATCCATGGGAGGGGTTGGGGTAGGGGGAAGAAAGGACAAACTGTCATTTTCTACAGTGAAATAATGCTAGATAATATTTAGAACTGAAAAAAAAACAATACAAGCACGTGATTTAAGAATTGGAGGTGAATGACAAAAGAATCAGTTAAAAGATTTGAATGTGGTTGCCCTGGTAAGCAGAAAATCAAAAAGAAATCAAGAGTGAAGGGAGGGGAGTGGGGACATTGAAGGTGTTTGTAACAAGCCTTACACAACTGTTGGGTACTTTAAACTCCACACATCATAATATCAGTAATTATAAGAACCAAATATAGTTATCAGAAGAGAAATGAAGGCTCAGAGGAAAAGGGACTGAGAACTGAGTGCGCCAGATGCTAGGTTTCCTTTCTATTCAATTATACACATCCTCAAGAGCTTCAAGACATTGCTCTACTTCCTAGACTACTTTTTAACAGGTGGTGGTTAGTTTTTTTTAAAGGCAGAATTGTTGCGTTTGGTTACACACTGTGGAGGGAAAAAAAGGCCCAATTTGTGGGTGAAATATTAGTATAATTACCAGCTACATAAAAGTCTTACTAGTTCAAGATTTAAAAAAATATTTTAGAATGTTTTAGACCAATACTATGTAGTGTGAATATAGCCCCGTGCTAAACACATATTGCTGGAGTCCCTAATCCCATGGAAATGACGTCAAATGAACTGCCTGGGGACTAAGAAACAATTTATTCTTAGGCTTAATCTTTTAATGGGCATTTGTTAAAGAGATTCTTGCTGTGTTGGAGGGAAAAGCATGATGGATGAGGGCTGGACTCCTTGTAAATGTTTTCTTATTGTGCTTTACTCCAGTAATTAATGTACTTTTTTTCCAGTAATACCAGGGCACCGGCGTGAAAGAAATCTGTTCAAGAATGAAAATGGATTGTTTACTGGGTCTTTTATAGGCAGGTTTTTCCTCTTTCCTTTTCTTCTTTGTATTCTTTTTAATATATTTTTGATTGGATTTGATACTGGGTTGATACAACTTGGGCTTAGGGCTTTAGAAAACTGCTAATATTCTACACAATATTTTTGGCTTTGACCCAAAGCAGCAGTGTCATAGATGCCATGTACAAAAATCACTATGATCCCTTTGGCCATTTTTGGTAAAGGAAAGTATGCTGGCCTACTCCTAACTTGGCTACTTACTTGCTGTGTGATCTTGAACAAATGGCCTAACCTCTCTGATCCACTTTACTCACCTACAAAACGAGGAGTTAGTCTCAGCCTTTTCACACCCAGAAATCTCTTACTCTAGAGCAGTACTCCCAACACAAATGTTACCTATATAATGTAATTTAAAATATTTTAGTCCCCACAGTAAAGAGAAGTAAAAAGACACAATCGACATCACTTTTAATAAAATATTTTATATAACCTAATGTATTGAAAATATCATTTTAACAGATAATCAATATAAATAAATGAAATATTCACTTTTTTATATGAAGTTTTTGAAATCTGACATGTGGTTTATACTCACTGCATAACTCAGTAAGGATCAGCCACATTCAAGCATTTGAAAGCCGTATGTGGTGAGTGGCCATTACATATTAGACAACAAAGCTACAGACGTTTTGAAAGATTCTGCTTACTCAAGAGCAGTTACTAGGAATAACTGATCCATTTTCACATTTATAACTCCAACCATAAGCAGAGCAACCTCATGCTTCCACAGCTTGCTTAACCTTACAATATTGTCTCCAAATATAGAATTACCACGAGACATCTGAAATACTAAACTTGGCTCATGGACCCCATTACTCTTTTAGACTCTTTGGGGTTTAGGGGGCATAATTGGACTAGATAACACCTTAGGGTCTTTTTCAGCTCTATCATTTAGTCATTTAAGCGTTTGATCACTGGCAACAGTATCAATTATGCAGGCACTTATCAGAGAAAAAAAAAGATCCAAGGATTTAAATAGGGAGTGGGTCAATCTGCCCAGGGAGAGTACTAGAAGGGATTGGCATCTGCTCTCTTGATATGACCCATTTCCCTCTAAGGTCATACTGCTCCTGACAGCTCTCATTAACCCTGAATGCTGCAAAAGAAGCAAAAGGCATGGATGTATGCAAAGAATTAATGTATTTTAATGCTGGAAGAGTCTTTAGAAAGCACCTACCTGGCCCAATACTCCCCATGGCATCCTTCTTCAAGCAACTCGTTCAACATCACACATCTGTTTTGGGGTAGAACTACTATCCTGACTCTTGACGCAGTCCTCTTCACTCACAACTTAAATCCCATACATTAAAAATAAAAGTAAAGACTCTCCTCTAGACATGAACTGAGGGTTCTCAAAATGCATCATATTTGGTCAGAAATCCTATATTGATCCAGTGAGACTATGAGGACTACATCTACAAATTATTTGCTTTTATTTTGGGATTATGTCAATTACATGTCCTATTTCCAGTTATTATATTTCATACTTACTCTGAATTAGCGTATATATGTCTCTAATTAGGGAAAAGTGAAAAAAAAAACAAATTAAGTTGTACTTAATTGATAACAGATTTTTTGGTAGAGAAAATATTGCAAAACATGAGATTCAGGCATGAAAAATATAATAAAAATGGAGACTTCATATGAAAAGACCAGAAATGATAGCATCATACCATACTCCCCAAAGGAAGTAATATTGAGTGATGGTCAATGCATAAGGCCTGGAATAATCCCAAGAGTATTGAAAATGAAGGAATATTTAAAAAAAACAAGAAGCCTAGCCCGTCCTCAAATCCCTAGGACAGATTCCATCTTATACCTCCAAATCTTCCCTTCCTCCCAGGATATGTGGCCATTTTTTTTGTAGCCAATGGCTAAATTATGCAATCAAACCTGCTAAAACAAGTGCCAAAATTAGATGCCAAGCACATAAGGCATGTTATTGGCAGTATCATTCCTCTGGTTCTCAAGTTTCCAGCTAACGCCAGTGTCCAGAGTTACTCAAGAGTTTAAGCTAGAGGATTGTGAAGGGTGTAAGCAACGTGACTAAAAAAAGATGCAAAGACTGACACAAACCAAATGCAAGGCTACTTGCTATACAAGGAGCCAAGAAATCAACTCCATGGCTTAGTGACATACTTCTACTCTGCAGAGGAAGATATGTGAAGCTTGTTGCAGCAAGTCTTTCCAAAAAGGCACACATGGAAATGAAAAAATAACATTAGCACTGCCATAATTCTCACTAATTACAACTGTAGAGGTGGTATTGGTGATAATGGAGATGGAAGAGCTTCATTCTCTAATTGATTCAACACATACTTACTGAGTACCTCCTCACTGCAGGCATTGTTCTAGGCATCACGGACACAGCAATGAACGAAACAGAAAAATGCCTGTCCTTGAGCTTACATCCTAGTCAGGAAATCAGGCAATAAGTAAATAAACAAGTAAAATATACACCGTGTCAAATGGTGATAAGTGTTATAGAGGAAAAAAATGTCATGGAAGGTATACAAGTGAAGGGGTGAGGTTTACTATGAAGACCTCATGTTTCAGCAGATATCTCTGAAGAAGGGACGGAGTGGGTCAAGTATGTATTTGGTAGAAGGGCATCCCAGCGAGCAAGGTCAGCAAGTGCAAAGGCCTGAGGTAGGAACCTGCTTGGTGTGGCCTGCCATCATGTCTTGCCAGACTTACTAAGAGATCCCTAACAGGCCTCTCTACTTTCACACTTCCCCCTCCTTTTCTCCCACTCTCCCTCTTCCTATCCTCTACACAATAGCTAGAATGATTCCTTAAAATTCAAAGACTATGTCAATCCATTGCTTACAATTCTCATTGGCAAATTATTAATACAAGCCAAAGTCCTGGCCAGGCGCAGTGGTTCACGTCTGTAATCCTAGCATTTTGGGAGGCTGAGGTAGGAGGATTGCTTGAGGCTAGGAGTTTGAGACCAGCCTGGGTAACATAGTGAGACCTCATTTCTACCAAAAAAAAGATAATAATAATAAAAATTAGCAAGGCACGGGGTGCACACTTGTAGTTCCAGCTACTCTGGAGGCTGCGGCAGAAGGATCGTGAGCCCAAGAGTTTGAGGCTGCAGTGAGCTATGATTACACCACTGTACTCCAGCCGAGGCAAGACCCTGTCTCAGAAAATGACAAAAAACATAATATCTTTACAGTGGCCTACAGCCTCCTCCAAAATCCTCTTGCCCCACTCCTGTGTCCAAACTCCACTCTACCTTACTTGCTAATCACTTTAGACACATTTGCTTCCTCGTGTTCCTTTTAATACATAAAACACTTTCCCTCCTCAAGGCCTTTATTGTTGTTTGTGCTTGGAATACTTTGAACTCAGGTAGTCACATGCCTTGCTCCTCCTGTGTTAAATTGTTTTTTTTTTTTTTTTGAGATGGAGTCTTGCTGTGTCACCCAGGTTGGAGTGCAGTGGCGTGATCTTGGCTCACTGCAAACTCCGCCTCCAGGGTTCAAGCAATCTTTCCACCTCAGCCTCCCAGGTTCAAGTGATTCTCCTGCCTCAGCCTCCTGAGTAGTGGATTACAGGCGGGTGCCACCACACCCAGCTAATTTTGTATTTTTAGTGAAGACAGGGTTTCACCATGTTGGCCAGGCTGGTCTCGAACTCCTGACCTCAAGTGATCCGCCCACCTCGGCCTCCCAAAGTGCTGAGATTACAGGGGTGAGCCACTGTGCCCGGCCTGTATCTTGATAGTATAGAACACATTTGGCACATAGCAGGTGCTCAGTTAATATTTCCTGAAAGAATGGGTCTCACCATCTCCTTTCACCCCTCCTACACTACGGTGTTGAGCAGCACAGGGGGAAACCACACAGACTGACAAATTAATATCAATACAAACTCCTGGTCTCCCACTGGGAGGCGATGCCACGTGGTGGGGGGACCCCAGCTTGGCTCAATCAGGCACTCTCCCATTTCCTTCACTGCCACCTCCTGTATCTTTGGCTTCTAAAAAAAAAAAAAAAAAAAAAAAACAACAACCAACCACAAACAAAAAGGCTGTGAAGTGGGAATTTCCACAAGTTATGAAGCTTGCCCCCATACAAACAACTGTCTTATGTTCACACACACCTTTCCTGATTTCAGTGTAACAAGTGTCCATCTTTCCATTGAAAATGAAATAATATCTCCATTTTTACTTTGCCTCTTATTTTTTCTCACTTCTACAAGGATCCTGTTCCACAAATCACCCCATATTTCTCCTTTATCTTCAACTCTCTGACTCTTACCAACAATTCTACATGGCTAAATACCTTCCATTAAATAAACAAAACAAAAGCAAAAACCTCCCTTCACCCGCTGTTGCCTTCCAGATCCTATCTTTTCTCTCGATTCCAATCCAGTAAGAAAGTCATCTATAATCGCTTTCTTCCACGTTTCAACCCACAGCAATCAGGTTTCCACCTGTCTCTCCCCACCACAGAAATTGTTCTTTGGGTCACTGATGACTTCCCTAACTTGGAAAAGCCAAAGACACCTTCAGTCCTCATCTTACCTGAATTCTATGCAGCATCTGATTGGGGAGGATCATTCTTTCCTGCCTGAAATTCTCCTTCCTTGATCTCTGTGATTTTCCTCCTGTCTTTCTGGGGAGCTCTCTTACAGGCTTTTCCTTCTTGTCTTGCCACTCTAGATAATGGGCTCCATGGAGACTCGTCTTTTCTGCTTCCCATCCCTTGCTCCTCATCTGATCTGCCACTCACCTTGCTCAATCAATCTGCTTAATCGCTTGAACGTTTCTCTTTCACTCCGTCTCTCTGACACTGCCTTAGTTTGTACTTGCTTTTTTCTCACCTAGATCATTGCTACAGCTGCTACCTACAAAAGCCTTCTGAACACACATCCTTTCTCTCCCCTATTTAAACTTCCAGCACAAAATCTAAACTCCTTAGCATGGCATACCCTAGGCATTTTAAAAACTAGTCTTCTTTTCTTCTTTAGCCAGTCAATAGATGTATACTTATAATATATACACCTCCCATATTTTTCTTACACATGGAAACAATTTAATTGCATTTCTTCTGTCAACACACCTGAGGTTATCTTATAAATCATTTTATACTTATACAAATCAAGATGTTATACTTCTAAATTACTTTTTGAGAATTAAAAAATTCAGAGAGAAATAGGACATAACCACGCAAGAGTGTCTCAATACCTTGCACATCTGCATAACAGACTGACTCCAAGCACTGCCCAGTGATTCCCCAATCCCTCTGTCTTTCCACATGAGTGAACATCCTACAGAGCCAACTTTAAAATGAAAAACAAAATATGAGCCTATTATCACAAATGTCCAATCGCAGAAAACACAAATGCACACATACTGTGTGAGTAAAATAAAAAACACACTGTCTCTTAATAATAAAATGTTTAACATTTAACATTTCAGATATGTTTCAGCTGTCTTTCCAGGTTAGAAACTCCTCTCAGACAAAAACAAAAAGTCTTCTTTTCTCTCTTAAAATCACTGAGAGGAGATACATTGATTAACAACAGTTTAACAAACTGTTAAACTACCACTGACGCACGAAGATTTTTCACATCTACCACTGCCCCAAAAAGATGTCTTGCCTAAGCTTAAGTAGAAGGTTTTAGATTCACCATGAGTAGATGAGCCAAGTGAAAGAGGGTACTTGGTAAAGATTTTACAGAGAGCCAAGCAGTGCAACTGATTTAAGCAAGTAACTTGACAGTCTATCTTGACTTTTTCTTATGGGTTAGGCTGACAGTCAATTGATATGTAGTACCATTGTGCATATTTGCAAAAATGATAATGTGTCATTTATGGCATATGGCAGCAAAGAGATTTATTTGCCAGAAAACATAATCACAATATACTTGTTAACTATAAAGTTAACTTCATAGTTTTAAAACTATGCCTACCTGGAAGGCAGTCTCTAGTGGTATGCCACAGGGATCTTTCACAGGTCCCGTCCCATTCAATCCTTTTCCCTTCCAAATAATTAACATAAAGGCACAGAGAAAGTACTCATCTAATATAGAAGCCATAAAGTAGGAAAGGAGTTTATAGAAGGGATGATAGGCATATGATCAGAATTACCTCAGCCAGCTTAAATAAAACATAATAGGGTTAAATGTAAAGGCATATATTTAAGTTTTAAAAAATCCACAAAAGAAGAATTCTGACTTTGGCTATAGTCCAAGTAAAAATGATCAATGTGAATACAACACAAATATTAAAATGCTAACATAACCTTTTGTTGCATTAATAAAATAACTGTCTATCCATTCAGCAATTAGTTTGCACATATTAGACGAAAAATACTGTTAAAGTAACTGCTCCATTTTGCGTAAATGGCAAAGCTGAGAATCAAATCCATATCTGATTCCAAAGTTCTGTCTCTAGACTTAATGTAGAAAGACTACACCCTATTTGGTTTCACATGGCAAAACTAGAACCAAGAGCAAAGTGACAGTGAGGTGAATTTCAACTCAATTTATTTTTCACATCTAGCGCCATCCAACAATGGGACGAAAAGGGGGCAGGGACGTACTTCCCACTGAATACACACAAGCAGAAGAGGACTGTCCTGCTATCTCTGGGATGCTAAAGAGACAGTCGTGACTTGGATGACAAGTTGAAATATATCATCTCTGAGGTCCTTCACAATTCTTAGACTCATCGATCTTTACGAGAAATTATTAAAGGCAATTAAAAAATAAACACTTCCTAAGAGTTGGACACTGTACATATTAAACCAGCCTCATGTTTTTCTTAAAGCAGGGGTTTACCGTTGTATCATGAGGCAAGCTTCCTAGCATGCAAACAGAAGTAGGAAACAAAACTCACTGAGATTTGCACAGTTTGCTAACATCTCGTACGTGTAACTGAAAGTAGGGGGAAACCCAAGCTGTTCACCTTTGATGTGCTGATCTGGGGGAATGCAGACGTGGAACTGCTTAACTTCGCCATGAAGAAAGCTTCCACAGGACGTAAGAACAAGATGAAACACACTGCTAAACAGTAACTTACAATCATCTACTAGACTTCTACATTTTTGTCTGCTCAGCATCCACATACCCCGTTTGGGGGAATCCCAAGATTGGCGGAGCTTTCTCCCCTGCTCCCTGGAACATAACCTGGACTCAGCCAATCAGATGCACTTGCCGCAGTGTTTGAGTCTTAAGGGAGTGACCAATACCCCAGGGATGGTGAGATGTTATTTATGGCAGAGGTGCTAGTCTCACGAATTCACGTGTCCATTGGCAGCCATGCTGTGGTGGCATCCTAATAAAACTGTCCTTATGGCTCCATCTCAGCTAAACTCTGGGCTGACAAGTATCCTTTTGCTTCTGCTACCTTATCAGCCAATGAGCTGCCCAATATACTTCCAATAAAAGCTTTTTTTTTTTTTTTCTGATTAAGTTGTTCAGAGCTTTTTGTTGTTGTTGTTATTTGCAAGGAAGAACTGGTATACTTCTAAAGCGTTACACCACAGAATGAATTTAGGTGAATATTTGCTCTTGTCCCAGGGCAGTAAAAAAGGATACAGGCTACTGAACCTGAAACCTATTCTAATATAAACCCCAAATTTTCTTCTAAAAGGCTGGCAACCCAAGTGACAGATATTAATAAAATCTCAACTTAAAAAACAAAAACAGCTACATCTATCAAACTAGAGGTTGTAACAGTTACAGTTCTATGAATATACTGTGTAATAAAGTAAAACTTTCAGACTGGGTCATTTATTCAGCACACACTTAGTGGAAGCCTTCTCTGTACCAGAAAGAGAGAAAAGGAATGATTTCTAATTAACTCTTTTGTTTTTCAGCATCCATGTGAGAAAGCAGAGAAGGCTAAACGTAGAGCATTTGTGAAAAATATGGGCGAAACCTTTTAAAAAGTCATGTCATCTATTTGATATTGCATAAAGCTTTATTTCTTGTAAATTTTATCAGCTCATTTAATTACACAGCACACTAGGCAAATGCAGAAGGGAATGAATGGTTACTTCTCAGCAATTCTCTTCACACTTTTTATCTCTGTAAAGAAGGATTCTCATCATGCACTGAACAGTCACAGTGAGCACCGTCTATACCAACCAATTTTCTAATAAAAACTTGGCTATCTGGAAAAGCTCTGAAGTGAACCATTCTAGAGATCCAAGTTTTCCAGGGTATCATACTAAGCACCAAAGGTTATTTCAGTGATTATTTTAACAACTCTACGGGAATTTTTCTACATTATATATTTTCCTTCTGGCAGAAGAGAGAAAAATAGCAGGCAGCCAAATGGTTGCGTCACTTGAACTATGTCATTTCAATCCTGGAAATATTTCTGTCTTGATTCCCTAGGTAGAAAAGTGGGCCTCGGTATGGAGGCTATTTTTAGAGCCTGACTTCTTTTTTGAGCAATCCATTCCTTTCTTGATGTGAATGATTACCAAGTCTAGCTTTAAACTACAGTTTCAGATCAGAAATAAGCACATCACAGGAAAAGTCAAAGGAGGTTCAAGTTTTTAAGATGGGAACTGAGCAAATTCAGTACTGAGTTCTGGGGAAGGGCTTGTATGCTCAATTTCTGCCAAATATATTTGCTGCAGTGATCCTCTAAGAACCATAAAAAGTACAAGCTGTAAAAGAGCAAATCATTTCTAAAATGATGAAAGGCTGAGTTTTAAAAGAGGACTTATTCGGGAAAGCATGCACAAATATACGCAGAGACGCACGTGTGCATCCACAAAGAGAGAAGTCAATAGGCTCAACTTGTATGTTTGGTCGAAGCCCAAATCTACGAAAAAATAGAGCAAAGCATTTAATCTGGCTCTGAACTATTCAGGGCCTAGATATAGACAGGACAAAAGCCACACTAATATCTACTTACAATGTAAATCTGGTTTTGGTTGTTTGCGAGATAAAATAACCACCAACCCAAGTCTGACAGTTTGACAATGTTCAAGAAGCTACAATAAGGGAGCAGCCCTAGGGCTGTATCACTTGAGCAATCAGTTTTATAAAAGAAGAATGTGTCTAATCCTCTAAGGCCTTTTATCCTGAAATCACTCACACGGAGGGCTCCAATCTTAAAGAAAGAACTTAGCTTTTATATAAACCATGCAATACAAGCCCAGTGTACATAACTGGACTAATTTAATGGTGTTTGAAAGAAGAGTGATTTTTTTTTCAAGAAAGAAAAACTAAGAGCTCTATGGCTCAACAAGGGAGTTATCTTTCTCTTCTTCCAATAAGGCATCAAATAGTTTCAGGCAGAGTTGGGAATGATCTACCCTCCACAAGGAAAAGGCAGCAGGATATCCACGTAGGTTTTCACTCAGTGCCTCAGCCTGCTTCTTCTGGTTTGATTCAGCACACATATATTGAGAGCATCAGACACTCTACCCAGCCCCAGGAATCTAAGATGGTTACAAGAAAACACTGCCTTCCAGGAACTCAGGATGAGCACTAGCCAGGCCTCATTTTCTGGGAAAAAAGTTTCTTCTAGGGACACCTCTCCTCAAGTGGCTCACAATAGACAGGGCTATATTAAACACAGGGGTGTGTGTGTGTGCGCGCGCGCACGCGCGTGCGTGCTCGCCAGGCTGCCCAGCAAGGCGCTGTCATTCACAGAGGACCTGCCACGTGCCAGATGCTGGACAGGGCCCTTCATAAGCAATAACTCTTGTAACCTCACAATAACTGCATGAGATTAAGCATCGTGATTCCTCTTTTTAGGGATGAGGAAACTGAGACCCTGAGACATTCAGTCCTGCAGTAAGCTCCAAAGCAGGTGCATTTTCTACTATTTGACATGGCTTGCTCTGAGAACAGAGAAGTTCCAGGTCACGTAGGTGAGATTCACCCATTCATAAATGCTTAAGAACCATCCAGGGTGAGCCGAGTCCTGCTGTGTGCTGGGGGAATGCACTGGTGATCAATCTGGCACAGTCCCAGCTCTTGGGCTTCAGTGGGGAGGATAAACTGGGAACTTGTGTTAGGGAAAGTTGAGAGCACCTTGGAAGCCCATTCGAGGTGCTGGTGAGTCTTCTGTAAAGCCTGGCATGAATAAATGGCTTAAACTGGGGCCAAAAGGATGAACTAGAATTATAGGGAATTAATCTTGCTAGGGTGGGGGATGGAGGTGGGTCAGGGGGAAGGGTTTAGAATGAAGAAGTGTGTTGTAGCCAGAAGAAAGAGGCGAGAGAATGTGATTAGCACGGGAAATGGGAAAGGCCCAGTACGGCTGGTGCATTTATCCTACGTAAGGCAGGAAGACTAGGAGGGGTTTTAAGTGCAGGTGGGGAGGGGACAATGGAAAATGCACGCCCAGATTTGCACTTTGACACAATAAATCTAGGTGCAAGCTGCTGGGTACAGAAGTGACCACTACGCCCTGATGGACAGAAGTAATCCTGGGCAACGCCAGAAGAAAAAAAAACAAAACAAAACTCCACAGTAAAGAAAGAGAAAGAAATTCTACCCACAATCCTTCTACCTAGAGATAACCACAATAACTATTTTCCTCCATAGCCTTTTGCTTTATTTTTATGGATTCAAAACAATTGAGATGACTCTGAAGAGAGAGATTTGTACCCTGCCTTTTCAATTATATTATATGAGCATTTAAAAAATGTGATTTTTTTTCTTTTTTGACATAGAGTCTCGCTCTGTCTCCTAGGCTGGAGTGCAGTGGAGCTATCTCGGCTCACTGCAAGCTCCGCCTCCCAGGTTCACACCATTCTCCTGCCTGAGCCTCCCGAGTAGCTGGGACTACAGGCACCCACCACCACGCCCGGCTAAGTTTTAAAATATTTTTAGTAGAGATGGGGTTTCACCGTGTTAGCCAAGATGGTTGAGATCTCCTGACCTTGTGATCCACCCGCCTCGGCCTCCCAAAGTGCTGGGATTACAGGAGTGAGCCACTGCGCCCAGCCTAAAAAATGTGATTTTTAATTAGTGCATAATAGTCCCGCATAATGACCTGCCTTAATTTACTGAACCATTTCCTTGCTGGTGGTGGCCTCTGCTACTCTGCGGAACCATGTGTAAGAAGGTTTGTCAGCATCGGAGAGTGTTCCCTAGGGATGGGTTATTACAAAAGGAATTAGTGAGCCAAAGAGCAAAAGTGTTTTAAGGTCCTTTACCCATATTGCTGAAGTGCTTCCATAAAAGTTATGCTCACTGGATTATATTTTTGTTCTGCGGCTGCTGGTGATTTTTCATTTCACTTCCATATGTAGCCTCCTATGTGAAGTGCTGAACGTTTGGAGTGACCAGGTGTGTCAGGTAGAAAGAATGTGTCCATCTCCTCATAGCTACATGTGTACTGAAAATTAACATTTAAAAAATCCTGGCTGGGTGTGGTGGCTCATGCCTTTTATCCCAGCACTTTGGGCGGCCACAGCAGGAGGATGGCTTGAGGCCAGGACTTGGAGACCAGCCTGGGAAACAGCATGATCCTGTCTCTACAGAAAGAAAAAAAAAAAAAAATCCCTGCCAGTTCAAAAAACAAAAACTGATATTTTATTATTCTAAAAATCAGCATTTCTAGTATTTGTTGCTATTTATTCTTTGGTGAGTTATTTAATTTTAATGATCGAGCCAAGGTGTAAGTCAGGTCGCCATATTGGGACATTTTTAATGCTGCTGTGATGGGCTTTAGCATAGCGCATCGTCCTGCATCCTCATCATCACATCACTGAGGATTCACGTGAAGTATAAGGAATCAATTCTATCACCCCAAAACCTCCCCGGGCTTAGTCTTCAGCTCCTCTTTCCACATAACCACGAGCTCCCAGGCTAAATCTTGAAATGCCACTGCTGGTGACTCTTACAAATCCAGGGCTGGTAATAATCACCATCAAGCACAATTAGCAGGCTTGATGCCTGGCACTGTGGTAGACATGGTGTAAAGTGGATAAAATGGGTCTCTAGAACTTTAGAAATGCTGGTGAGACTGAAAACACCAGGTTAGACAGACCCAAAGAGCCACATGAAACAAAAACAGATCGGCACAGTGAAGCAATCAATAACATATTGATTGACATGTATGGAAAAATAGTAATAACACGGTGCTCAGTGCAGGGAACCCTTGCTGTCTCAGTGACTGCTCAGAAACCACTTCTTGGATGCGCTGCTTGTATGGTTTATCATGTTCCCCTGGCCCTTCAGCAGCTCACCCAACAGGAAAACTTATAAATGTGGACTCAGTGTGAGCAATGACCTGAGCAAAGACCTGAAACTAAAGCAGTGATGGCGCCTTCTGCACACAGCTGGTGCGGTAGGTGGAGTCTCCCCTCTAGATTGTAAATTCCACAAATTAACAAGAAAAACGTCTGTTCTTGTCTACCACGGTATTCACAGTGCCTAGCAGCTACGTGGCTCATCACAGGTGCTCAGTTAATATTTGCTGAAGATGTGAATACAAAATTACCCTAAAGACATTATAATGAATAATAAAGACAGCAGTGTCTGTATTTGATTTATGGTTTAATCCCAGCACTCATCACAAGGCCTGCCACTAAATAAGACTGGTAAACGTTTGTTGTGAATGGTTAAGTTTTTTTCCACAGTCCGCTTTCTAGGATTAGAACCTGTGTGAGGGAGGCTGCAATACAATATCAGCTTCCCTGGTCTCTGCCATCAGTTCTGCTGCCACCATCCAGTCATCTTCCTGAGGCCACAGTCCTAGGGACATCAGCTTTACCCTTCAGTAGCCCAACTTTTTCCTTTACTCCCAATTATTAACAGTGAAATTCTCCAACCACAGTTTTGACTGCGGAAAGCAAACTGATCACTGGTTCAAAGCTTCTTCCAAGGCTGAAACCATACAGAGACAAAGAATTACAAATACAGCACACAGAGGGCGTCTAGCCACACCCAAGTCTGCAGAGATCGTGTTTTTATACCCAGAGTTCCTGATTAGAGACATTCAGCTGAATAATGTTGCACACATAGCAAGAGGAAGGTCTGATCCCCTTGTCCTGCCTGACCCCGGGGCCACGGTCCTCTGCTGCATAAACTCAGAATTCCTGGGGGTCATCTAAAGCAGTACCCTCTGTCATTCAGAGACCAGTTAACAAGTTGCTGGTTGTTCATTTTCTCCAAGTTCCTTCAAGGAGCAGTTTTGATGTGGCCCTCAGTACCGTGGCTGGCGTGCAGGCATGTATTTTACCAGCTTGATTGTGCTAGAAAAGGTGGTTAGCTGAGACAGGTCTACAGGTAATACATTTCAGACAGACTATGAGTTTTGTATAATCTTTTGTGAGCCAAATGAAAACCTGGGCACCATTTATTTACATTTGTTTATTCCTCTTGGGAGGAGGGAAAGGTGCTTCAGGTGCCAACAAAGTTTTGCAACACAGACACTAAGGTACAGCTCATGCTTGTTACGTCACATCCCTACAGGACCTGGGACAGGCAGGTATGCAGGGCACTTTAACTGATGATATGAAGGCAGAGTCCATAGTCTCTTTACCTACATCCAGCCTTTGACTTTCTGAATTCTTCTCTCTGCACAAGCCCCACCCAGTATTCTAATTGCAGACTCTCTTGCGTGGTTAACACACAGGATCTCTATGCAGTTCCCTAGGCGGTGGGGCTGTTGTCAGGCCAAAATGAAATCCAGGCAGTTTGTTGACCAGGAAGAACATTGCTCAACCCTGGACCTGAAACTGCTCAGAACCTTCCCAACTCACCCTCCTTTCTCCTTTAACTCTCCTCCTTTCCTTAAAAGCAAAAACAAGATGAACAAATAAGCACGTCTCCTTTTCCTTCCCTTTCTGAGATCTGCCAACTTCCTCTTCCACGGGCCTTGTGGTTGGGTCTTGCTCCCAACGGTCTCTTAAACCCTCAGCCGGCTGAGCTCCAGGTCTGCCTCAGCTGCGTGATGGCAACAGCCAGTCTCTGCCCGCTTCACTCTCTGTCTTCTCTGTGGCAGCACCCAGGAGATGGAGGAGGGCAGATGTCAGCCAGTGCAGCAGCAGGCAGCACTGCATTTCCCCAATGTTCAGGTCCACCACATCGTGTGGCGCCTCCACAATGGCATTTACAACGCAAGCGCTGTGGAAGGGAGTTCCAGGAGAACCTTAGCTTCAGAGGACTGCCTTCCCAGACTTGGGGTAGACAGTCTAGGGTTTGTTTATGTTTTCCAAGATACCAAGTATAGTCCTCTTACAAATATGTGCACTGTTTTCCTCAACTGCCTTCATTTTCCTACCAGAACCCTGCTTATTTCTGAAAGTCTTTCCAGCCAGGCCATGAGAAAAGTGCTTCAAACACCTTAGACTGAGCCATGGATAAAGTCTCCTTCAAAGGGGTTCACAGCTATCATGGATCTCTTCCTTGCAAGCAGAATAAACAATTTAAACTAGCGGATTACAATAAAATAATGTATATTTATATTTGAACCAGACAGTGCCAATGTTCTGAAACTGGAATTTCACAATAAGGAAACCATGCTCTCAAATTCAACCTCTCCATCTTGTTCATTCCGACATCATGTCAAGAGCTTTTGCATTTTCCATTCAGTCTCAGTGTGGTTGAGACTTGAGCAGAAAGATTTTTAATTAAAAAAATTTATGTATATATATGGCTCTTTGAGCTCTTGCTGAATTAAAAAAAATCTCTTATACCAACATAGCAAACTTAAGACAAAAAGCTGACAAGGCAGTAAGATCAAGATTTTTCTTTTCTTTTCTTTTTTCTTTTTTTTTTTTTTTTTTTGAGACAGAGTCTCACTCTGTCACTAGGCTGGAGTGTAGTGGCGCAATCTTGGCTCACCGCAAGCTCTGCCTCCCGGGTTCATGCCGTTCTCCTGCCTCAGCCTCCCGAGTAGCTGGGACTATAGGCGTCCGCCACCATGCCCGGCTAATTTTTTGTATTTTTAGTAGAGACGGGCTTTCACCATGTTAGCCAGGATGGTCTGGATCTCCTGACCTTGTGATCCGCCCACCTCAGCCTCCCAAAATGCTGGGATTACAGGCGTGAGCCACTGCACCCGGCCAAGATTTTTCATACTTCAATCCTGATCTTGGACCTTCCCGAGACCAATCTTAGAAACAGCTTTATGGTATGAGCAATCTAAAGATCTTCCAACATCATAATTCTAAAATAAAAATTTTAGGCTTTTGCTGATTGAAGATAGACCAGAGAGAATCACAAGGAAAGTTTAAATGGAGCATTACCATTTTTAGTTGTTCTTTTAATCATGCAGAATGGTAAAGAGACACTCTGACTTGGTGGTGGAACTGCTAGTTTGTTTTAGTCAATATCAAGTCCATAGCTGACTTTCAGAGGAAACATGCAATCAGTTACTTCCTTGGCTCACTGTGGTTTAACTCCCCTACACCCCACGGATTAAACTCCTTCGAAAAGAAATTTTGGGGTGGGGAAACTGGTTTCCTTTGAATGTACACAACAGAAACCATCACCCCATCAATCAAACGAAGAATCTCATTTCAGAGTATACCCAAGGCCAGGCATGGGCACAGATCTGATCACTGAAAACCATCTTTACTATTCGGACACCTTTGACTGTTGAGTCATGAGGTTTCCCAGGGAAGAGGTTCATGAAATTACCAAATTATATCACTGTTCTTCTGAATTCAAAAACATTCTCTTGTGGTTTAAGATAAACAGTGATCTCTGAGTCTTTCTGCAAACTAATAACCTTTTGTGACCAAGGTTCCAGAAAAATTAACCCTTCTGTTGGCTGCCTAGCTTCCAGATGTTGGTTATTATGCTCAGAGATTAATCTTTAGCAGAGGTGAATCACATCTTCTACTTTTTAGGGGTCTGAAAGTTTTTATACACATGATCACAACATTATCATACCTTTGATGGTGTAGGAAAAGGCACACTGTATTATATTTAGTCATCTACCTTTCCTACTGCTAATGTATTATACTAAGGGCTTTCAATATAATTGGATGACTGACCATTAGCACTGGTCGGAATTTGAGAATCTGGAAAATAAGAACCTGCGAGGTGATTTCCTCATATCACAGTGTCAGAGCTGGGTCTGGAGGCCAGGCTTCCTGACTCCAAGTTACATTCTTGCTCCACTGCAATACAGTTCTTTGCTATGCAAGTCTGATTAAACTTTGCATGAATTTAGTTGAAATCTGAGAGAACACTGCATTCTCAGAAGAGTCTTGGTTTACTCAGAGGGACCCAAGTGGTTAAACAGGACATGGTGTTGGTTATATGAACTGAAACTTCATGGCCAGAACTCTACAGGGAAGGCGAGTGTGGATCCATATTTCTTGATTTCTTCCTCTCTATTTGCTGTGAGGATCCACTTTCTCATAGGAACCTGAAGCTCTTAGTGTAGAGTTGTCATTGGCGCCATGTTGATCCGTTACCATGGAGATCACTCCGGTAACATACAAACCTGCCACCAGTCCAGACACACAAGTATCTCATTCTGACTCCCAGAAGGGTTTCTCTACCCCCACTCCCACCAGTTTAAAGTTTATCTCTGCTGAGACTTAGCTCCAAAGTATTTAGAGTTTGACTTTTAAATATCATTAAAAGTATGACTACTCAGACAAAGTGGGAGATACTGAAAAGGTGTCTCAAGATTTTAAGGCAACAAAGTTGACACACAGCAATGGCTCCCTAGGTTAGAGTTGCAGACTTCGTTCTTACATTAGCTGACCAAAGAAACAAAATTATAGTGTGGAGTGGGACACCACTGAAATCACTGCCTACCCTACCTCTTATTGATATCTGCAATGCACTATTTACACAATATCTTGCTCATCACAGTAAGCTGTAAAATGTGAAAGCACTGCTCAGTGTTAATCCCTACAAAGTCCTGCTATGTTTTCAGACACTGGCGTTCCTATATATGGCAGGTCAATGGCAATGCTGTCACAACCAGGCTCCAATGGGAGAGACAAATAGACTAGATGTTGGTCACAAGTTAAAGCATGTCAAAATCACTATGCAAGTCCACTGGATCAACCATGAGGGTGCCACAGAGCCATTGCACAGGCATTTTTCTTTCTTTTAAGAGATGAGGTCTTGCTGTGTTGTTCAGGCTGGAGTGTAGTGGCACAATCATGGCTCACTGCAGCCTTGAGCTCATGGGATCAAGCAATCCTCCTGCCTCAGCCTCCTGAATAACTGGGACCACAGGCACATGCTGTTACTTACTCATTAGCCGTGACTTACTCTTTATTCACAGAAGTCAAAAAGGCATTCTTTCTCAAGCATCAAAAAGGCTACATTTGTGCATGGGTCCCTGACACCTTTCTAGAAGAAGGTTTATTTTAATTTCCTCTAAATCCTAAGTTTATTGGAAGATAAATAGAGGACAGGAAGGAGGAAGGGCCTAACAAAACAAGTCTAGCATCCGGTTGACAGTGGCTAGATATGTCCCTCTCTGTCAGGAATTCCAGAAGTCACAGAAGGAAGGCTGCAACCTACATACTTATGTTCAGAACCCCCAGGCTTCAGGATGGGCCTGGATCACATGGGGACAGAAAGTTATCTGGTTTCCTTTAGCACGGGCACAGGCAACTCGGCATCCAGTAAGCGTGAGGTAGGTGAAGGAGGGGGAACTTCCTTCCTCTGAATGCCCATCCTGAAACCCGGGCCACGGCCTCAGTCACACGGAGTCTTGGTGGTGCAGAGAAACTGTCCGGCAGGTGAGAAGGCACTGTCACCTCCCAATATCCAAGGCAAGGCCTGATGGTCTGCTGGGGATCTCAAGGTCAAGGAGGCTTGTTCCTTTTCCCCAGAGCTGTTTCCTTGCATTTTCCTGATTATCAGCACCTGTGTCTGAAGAGCAAAGGCTATGAAGATGCTATAACTCAAACTTACTTATGAGCAACTTTCTACTTTTTTTGATTGAAAGGAAAGGATGGTGAATTCCATCCACCTGTCAGTCATCTTGCCCCGGTGAGAGCCTGTTCAGCCTGTGACTCCTCTGTCTGTACCATCCTCCTCTTATCATGTTCTTCTCCCTTGCTACCTGCCCAAGGGCACAGGTAAGAGACACACCCGGGGAGTCACAGCTCTGGGCTTCAGGAGAGCGCACGCCTGTTCTGAAGACAGCTCTTATTCCAAATAAGAGCTACCTGCCTTCTTACTTCCAAAGGAAGTAAATAATCAACCCCTCAATGGCTTCTACCTTCCCGCACTTCCTCACCAGAGAAGCGAAGGGGCATGTTACAGTCTAGATCTGGTCACAGCATTTCAAGAATATTTTCTTTTTTTGTACCTTAAGCTCAAATGGGGAAGATGAAGGAAAATAATTTTTTAAAAGACCCCACTGGCTGCTATAGGCCAATGAAAGATTAAAGTGAAAGATTAAATTTCTCTGCAGGAAAAATGACACCATTTCTCCCCTTACTATGAACTCGAAATGACACCTACATAGTATTTTGCTACACGTGCCAAAGAATAACTTAGTACTGTGAGTCTTTTATAATTAGGTACCATCAAAATCGTTTTTTTTTTCTTCTCAGATTTTCTTCTGGATGTTATCTGTGTTTTAAATAGAAGTGAATTTTAAGAAACATTTTGGCCTTGATTGAAAAATAGTTTCGAAAGTCCATATTCTCCAGGGAAGAAAAATGAGATTAACAATGAGAATGAGGAAGATAAGTACATTCTGGAACTATCTATGCCCAAATAAGTGAAAAATAATAAAACTCTGGACTTCAGCAACAGGACATACACTAAAAGCTTATGTGTACAGAGGAAAGCTAATAAAATCAAACACAGAAGCAAGAACAGATGTATGTTCTGTGAAGAGTTACGTAAGTTTTAGATATTTACCTCCTGTAATTACCACTCTACTGGACACAGTAGGTGCTCAATAAATACTGGTTTTGATAATTATTATTCAAGTTTTTTCTTTCTTATTCTGAGTTCCTTCCTTGCTTATCTTTGTACCAGCACTGAGCATACGGGTTCTTCAATCAATCCTTGTTAAATAGAACGAGATTTGAATTTTCTTCAGAACAAGCCCAAGCAGCCACAAATGATATTTCCAAGGAATTTCACAAGGAGAAAGAGGCAGTCAGGTGCTGGCCACCTTCTTTATGTAGCTGGAATGTGGTAGGCAGATTTCCGTCCTAATATGCAAGGTGTGGACAGAGCTGGCCAGTGGGGTTCCAGGCCAAGTTGGCCCCAGGATGAACTAGAACAGGCTCTCTTTCAGAGGCAAGGGCAAGGGTGATGTTTGCTCAGTTTATCACCCAGGTATATTATTTTTCACAATGGAAAGTTGCAGGCTTTTTTGCCATTTCGAGAGTATGCGGACTATGAGGTAAATTTTGTTTCTTTTTGCAGCCCTGGTACGGGTTTGACTTCGGTTCTAAGCATGAGGTCAATTTAACAGCAGCCAAAACAGTAGGGGTGCACTGAGGGGATAAAGAACACAGGCTTTGGGTCAGGCAGACATGAGTTCAAATTCTGGCTCTGCTACCAGCCAGTTCTGTGGCCTTGACCCAATTACTTACCATCTCTAAGCCCTAGTTTCTGTATGTGTAAAGCAAAGATACTATCAGCTACCTGCCAGGCTTGTTGGCAGAATACAATTAATGAGGCAATTTATTAAAGCACCAGTAACACATAGTACACACCCAGTAAACTGTGACTTTCCACATGGTATCTAAGTTATCTGGTACCTTGGTTTTCTCCAATCAAAAAGGGTGCTTAGAAGACAGTTTGAGGCAAAATTGCTAATAGTTCTTTACTAATACAAACAGAAAGATAGAGGAACAATAATGCAGCAGTCCTAAAACTACGTATCAGCATATTAAAAAAAAAAATCAAATTAGCAGAACCAGTCAACACCGGGACTGTACCATGGAAGCCCGTTTGGACAAGGAGAACCATAATGGGAATGGCTTAAATGAGCAGCCATTTGGAAACATCCTGAGTGTCTCCTGGAGCAACTGGGAGGAGGTAAACCAAAGCCCCAAGAGAACCTTCTCTTGAGCAAACTCACGTTCAACCCACAATCCTAGTCATTTTGATGTCAGCATTCAGAGACCCCCTCAAAACAAGTTGCCATAGATGACATATCTGGCAAGCATGCATTTTTCCTGTTTACATCAGTATACTTATAAAAAAAGTGTAGCTTTTTCATGCAATCTTCATCAGACAAGCTGTTATACTATGAATATTTCTTCCCTACTTTTTAGAATAAATCCTATAAACAGCTGCTAAAGGCAAAAACCTCTTAAAACTGATTATACAATGTTAGAGTTGGACAGAGTTTATTAAAGTTATAGAGTTTGATTTCTCCCAATTTTACAGATGAGCAACTGAGGCTCATCAAGTTTAAACAGTTTATACCAAGTCACAGGCAACTGAGTGACAGCCAGGATTGAACTCTGGCCTCCTGGCCCCAAGTCCAGTATTCTTTCTGCTATACCATGTGGCCACCTGAAACTTTCCACTTGTTTATTTTCCCCCACAGAGCCCAGCCATGCTGCACACATAGAAAACTTCTACTAAATATTTGCCAAATTGATCTACAAATTCTACAATTCTGCTGTCTTAGCCTAATACTGTATTTCAGTCTCCAAAGATCCCAATAGTGGTTTAATAAGAAGTATGAAAGCTTTAGAGGAATTCACAAAGTGCCTCTGAAATCAGAATCCAATTTCCTCACAACGATGTGAAAAAGGTATGACTGTACCCATTTTAGAGATAAGGAAACTGAGGCTGGGAGGTTCAGTGACTTGTTCAAGGTTACATTGCTGGTTGTATATTGCTAGAGCTGGCCCTTCAATTTAGACAACTGATTCCAAAGCCTGTGCCTTTTTTATTTCATTAACTAAAGCCTAATTAATAACGACTGTTCTCATGCCCCAAACGATACCGCCATCCTTCTTTCTCCTAGCCTGCTCCATTAAAGAAAGAAATTTAGTTCCTAAGGCATCATCATGTCAATTTCAGAAACAAAACAAAGCACAACATGCAGGCTAATGGAACTGAGGAAAATGACATGTTCAGGTACAAGAATATCGTCCGCTCAGCACAGAGCCCTATTTCCTTCAACAAAGCAAAGAATTCTGACCCAGCTCCCAAGACCGGAATAGCACTTACATTTACCGCCTTCAAGATTTTAAAGGCTGGCCTGATGAAATGGCTGCATTCTCCCCTGACTGCCCTCCCCCACCCCATTGCTGAAGACGTCTTCAATCATTGCTTTATGTCAAAAGGGGAAGGAAAGAGGTCATTTCTGTGTCTTGGCAGCATGGGGCTGTCATATAACCTATAAGGCCTCCATGCAGGTCAGGGATGGGCGAAGCCACAAAGCAAGGGAGCAAGAAACAATCTCCCGGCCTCGCTGCCGGCTGCTCTCGAGAGCTGTTCAAGATGGAGCTGGTGGCAGCTAATGGCGGGGGTGGGAGGAAGGGAGCATGAAGAAGGCTGTGAAGAAAGGTGTGGGGGGACGGATATAATCCGGCATACAGAAACCTGTCAGGATGGGATTTATTTTTGTTCTGTGAGGGAGTATAATAGGGCTTTGCCTGCACTCTCAATAGCTGTTTTGAAGTGAACCCGGCTGGTATGTCTTTAATTTGTCATTTCATTATGAAACTGTTTCCCTTCCAAGAAGCCTTCAAGTCAGGAAGCTCTGTCTGCCCACACAGGAAATTCCTTTGCTTCAACTTCCCCAAAAAGGAAATTTCCCTCAGAAGTGAGCCCAGCATATGCCTTTGAGCAGAGCTGCTTCAAGAAACTTTGGCAGCTGAGTCCTGAAAACACCCCTGGCTTTCTGCTGCTGCTGGGATGTGTGGATAAACAGTTCAGCTGTCACCCAGCAAGTGGGGACCCCACCGAAACTGACCCTGGCCCACCCCTTCCTCCCTCTTCTTCATTCTCCCGTGCCCTTGCCCTTCATCACCTCCGGTGAGCCGCCAAGAGTTTTAACTCTGCGAGAGGCAACCAGTACCTGCGGCTTTCATGAAGAAATAAGCATACCTGCATCACACAGACGCTCACACACACCACAGGACTGTCCCAGGACAGTCTCAGCACAAGGCACCTACTCTTGTTTCCCCCTCAGTCTCATACACAAACTTGAGACTTCTGGCAGAAAGGCTGCAGCATTTCAAATGAAGAGGGCACAGGAAAATAAAATGACAAATCATAGTTCCTAAAGCACGTATGTGACCAAAGTACCTTTTATCCAGGGTGGTGGTTTTCTTTTCCCATGCACGCTTCCCCAGTGAGGATTTTAAGTAAAACAAGGAAGGGGGAGATATCTCAAACCACAGCCTTATAAAAATTAATCTCTCAGACATATTGTGAATGGCTAAGTGGTGAGAGCCCACAGCAGCTGTGCTGAAGTGAATAAGATACAGTATTTTATGAAGCTTCTTAGCAAAGAGGCATTAGCAGGAAACTGCCAGATTCACAGTTAAGTTTTTAATTTTCCATTTAAAATCACTTCATTTAAAAAAAAAAAAGTGGTGAAAAGGAAACAATACAGAGACCTAAAGCACAGAAAGAGGGAATGGTATTGAACTTGAGACTGCCTATCAAGTGGTGGGGACCAAGAGAGACGTAGATAGATGAGGATCTAAGACGGCCCTGGATTTTCACTCTGCAATTAGATTGCACTGGAATGGTAGGGGGATGGGGTCTGATCTTATTACACTATGTATGTGCCAGGGCTCTGAAAGGGATAGTATTTACCAGGAGACAGAGCAAGGGGCTAGGGAGAGTCATACAGCTCGCTAAAATCTGGATATACATATAAACCCTGAAGTTTTGGGTTGTGGTAGATGTTTTCTGTGGGGTAGCTTTAGATTTTTATTTTAGTGAGTTATTCTGTTTTTCTAAAATTTGTGAAGCTTTAACCACAGTCGCATCTCAAAGGGGAACTCAACACTATTTTTCATGTTCTTAAAGTGAAGAGATTAGGCAATAGGGCTTTGGCTTCTACTGGAAGGCAAGGTGTAGACTGGATGGACCTGTCTCCCACCTACCACCCCTGTGACTCTGGCCAAGTTCCTTTTCCTCTTTAAGTTTGACTTTTCATCAGTAAGATGAGGATAATAAAACCCAGTTCACAGGACTGCCTAGAGGGTTAAATGATACAATACATGTGAAAAGCGCCTACCACAAGCACTCAATAAATGGAAGTTATTATTCCACATGGAGAACTACAAAGGATCTTTCCCCCAAATTCTGCATACCTCCTTGTCACACACACATAGGCCACCCAGCTCTGGTAGCTCCTTCCCCAAGGGTCAAGATTTTCCTGACCACTCACTTCAGCTCAAGACTTGGATTACCATGCCCTTTATACATCAGCAAGATCTTGGCATTATGATCAAACGTGATCATCCCCGAAGTAAAGACATTTAGTGAGAATGGTTGAAAGGCTTAAGGATTCAGATTTATACTCCCAAATTCACTACTCCTGTCTAAGAAATGCAGATGACTTGGCACATTCTCAAATCGCCGGTCTACTAGAGGAGACCTGACCTTGTTTGGCCAAGACTGGTGCTGGCAATGTCTCGAGACCAATGGCCACGCACAGTAAGTAGCAGACTGCTCATCCTGGCCTCAAAGCTTCAGGCTCACAATGTTTTGTCTAAATCAGGAGGCCTGGATTTTCCATCTAGTTTTCCGTCTGTCTTATCCACAGAGAAGGCCAGCCCTAAGCAAAATTATAGTGCCTATTTCCAACTCTACCCCCTCCGTGCTGGCCACGGTCCTTCCACTTCAAAAGATTCAAGAGATCTGATAAGCTAATTTTCATTAAGATATTAGGGACTTGAGGTATTAATTATCTCTCTCCGTAACTATCTGCTGCCATAACGATTTACTCTTAAAAGTGGAGCTATGTGGAAATAATACCTGATCCAAAATGAATGTCTCAACAATGGAATTTCAGGCACCCGGGTCATTCATCGTGGGAGTTATTTATGTTCAAAGCACTCTAAATCATTGCAACTGGGTGACCACATTCCCTGCTTAAGTATAATATTCACCCGTTCACAGTCAACTATAAACCCTCTGTCCTGGGTCCAAAGTAATGCTATCTGAACGACAAAGGTTTAGAAGGCAGCCACTTTCTGAATCTCAATACTCTTTTAGCAAACAAAGAAGTACCAGACATGAGAGAGCTACACAGCGTCTGCACAGTGCTAATGCTACAATACCCAGTTGTATTTCAAGGTCTTTCCCCCGATCACTGGGGTGGTAGGAATCATCACAGTAGTAGGAATAATCACAGAAGTTTTGTGAAGCAGGTATCTGGAAAACAGCTATGAGACGATCCCAATGAAAGCACATCCGTGCACACACACTTGGATTCATCTAAAGTAAAAATTTTTCTCTAAGAATCAAAAGAAAAGCTTATTTTCTTTCACAGGGTCCAGAATCTATTTGATCAAAAACAAATTTTACATCTTTTTAGGTTTTTGTGGGTCTCTGAAGCTCCCCTCAGCACTTGGTCGGGGCATTCCAGTAGTTTCGTTTATAACCCATGAGTCTCAAGTGAAGAAAACCTCTCTCAGGGAATTCCTACTTTTGTGTTCCTAAAAGACCTTTAATAAAACCCCAGAGATCTGGGTGAATATTTGAATCGTGGCCAAATTTTAGGGTCAGCAAGAGCCCCAAGAAAAATGCTTCACAGAGCTGTAAACAGGGGAACGAGAACTGTGTCTATTCAGAGGGGACTTTGTGAGGTGGCTTCACTACCACCTCATAGGAGAAGTGAAAGGAGTCAGTGTGGGAGCTGAGGAGTTCAAGAACAAGGGCATGAATGAATCAGAATGAAAAAGGAAAGCATTTTCTCCCCGACTTTGTTCACATCTAGTGGGAAACCATGGCTAAGAGAGATGAACCTTCCGACCCATCCGAATAACAGGTTTGGGAACCTGCACCACCTTAGGGTTCCTTCCTGAAGCAAGGCATGCGAGGAGCAGGAGGAAGGAGAGTCATTTTATGTCCTCAAGAGGGCTGGCACCAAATCACTTACTCATATTTGTTTCTCTACAAAGAGTTCCTGATGTTGGTGACTTAAGAGCTACTTAAGGAGAAAAAATAAAACCCCTCATCAGCTTTGGTCACGAATCACTGCTGCTTTGGGCGAGTCTTTTCTCCCTAATCTTACACCCCCTTTTCACAGCCCATGGCAATGAGTAGATGATTCCAGCAACTAGTTGAGGGCCTCTATTTAGAAATAGTTTCCTTGGGTGTGAGTTTTCATGCCCAGGGGATGGTATAAGTGTCACAGATTCTCTCTGCTGGCTGAGGCGGATGGAAATGTACTTTCAAGCTCAGCATCAAAGCCTTCACTTTAGAAGCTGAAAGCCTTCATTCCCTTGCCAACTGTGCTTTTTTTCTGCCATAATTAATTAATGCAGTATTAATTGTGCATGTGCTACGGAGCCGGCTAAGGGAGGATAGCGTGGCCTATCCACGCAGATCAGCTGGCTCTGTAAAGCCTAAAACCCAGTGGATACCATCTCCAGAGGGAGAAAAACACAGACTGAAATTTTTTATAGGTTACAGGAAAGGCAAACACGCCTTGAGTTGCAGAGGGGATTCCCGCTCATCACACAGTTGGGGTCAATTAGATAGTTAGCAGAAGCCACACCTGTGCATGTTGCATGGGGCAAAGGGCCAAGCCACAGACAATTCTCAGGCCAGAAAGGGGGCTATGAGAACAGGGGAGCAGGTCTGTGATCTGGCTGTAAGGTCCTGGGAGCCAGCATAAGGCAAGAGTGGGGAGGACAGTCTTTAGAAGCCTTGCAAAGCCTAGGAGCTGGCACCAGTTCTCATCCCACAAAAGCATTAACCCGATTTCCATCACAGGAACCACAGGGAAATGCTCAACAGAGCTGGGTGTTGGATTTCCCTATTTCCTTGCAGGAGGGCTTCCTCCCAAAACAATCACAGGTAAAACGGAGGACCATTTCCTGTGTCATGAAAGTACCACCATCTGCACTAAAATTTGGTGTTGAGTCTTAAAAATCAAGTGAATGATCATGAAATCTGGCATTTACAGATAATGTTCCACCGTTGATACCCCTTGTGTTTCTCTTCTGGAATAAGAGAACAATGCGATGATTGAGTTGGGGAGAACTTAGGAATCATATACCCAGGCCATTTCACTTTGCAGATGTGGAAACCACAGTCCCGGGAGATGGAATGAACTGCTGGGATGACCCAAGTAATCAGCCACGTAGAACCAGAGCTCAGGGAACTGACCCCTACAAGAGCATGCTCTCTGCCCTCTTACCCTGTTGTAGTGTGCTCTGGCACACATGCCATGTGGGTAAACTAAGGCACCAAACGTCAGGCAATTTTTCTGAAGTGTGTTGGCTTAACACAAATTATCAGGAAGTTCAGTGTTTTAAGGGGTAAACCCAGCAATACCACCTTCATTCAATCACAGCATCTTTCTTACTGTTTAATAACCATCTGTGAGGTAGATAGATCATCTCTTTAAAAAAGATGGAAAATAATAGACAAGAAACCTCTTTTTACTTCATTTAATTTTGTTTCTAATATTCCAGAATTTATACATACACCTGAGAATATCTGGCAGATAACAGTGTGCATACAGGATTGGATATGGAAATTTATCTTCCTTCAAGTTCAAAAGATAATTTGGTTTATAGCTCTGATTTTATCCATCTGGCCCTCTTGTGAGTAATTTATATTATGCTTAAAAATTGAAAAAAAAAATCAGCCTGCTAGCTTGGATATTCTCCTTCTAACCAATAGATAGAATGAAACAACTTTCATTTGCTCCTCAGACTTTTAAAGAGTAATAGGGTGAAGTGGAAAAGAAAAGTCTGGGTTTTGGAATTAGATGTGGATTCAAATTGGGGCTCCGCCACTTTCTCTTTGTGTGACCTCGGGCAAGTGGTTTACCACTTCTGAGCCTCAGGTATAATATCTACTGTGCAGTGTTTGTTATTATTCAGAATAATATATATGAAGCATATACATATATACACACATATATATAATAGTAGTGATCATTATTTCTTCTTCCACACAACAATGCCATAGAGATTCTCTAGAGTGGCTTTATGATATTAAACACAGTTGACCTCAGAGTGGCTCCTAAGGAGAAACACAGGCTCCTGTGAGCTGGCAGGTAGGGTACAATGACCAAAAAACTAAAAGCTCATTTGCAAAGATGAGCTACTTCTGGAAAACAAATGGGTAATAAAATCCTAACAATGATACTTCTCAATCAGAGCTCCAAAAATTGCTGGATACCCCTATAATTTTTAAGGTGGTGCTATTCAACACCCTAAAACTTCTTCTAGGTGCTTTTAAAAAAGAATTGTTACATCTTCCCTTACAAACCTTCACCCTCCTCAGTGAACCATTTTAATTAGTAGCCCCATCCCAAAAGTAGAGAATTTAGCCTCAGCTGACCTGGTAAAATAGGGTATTCCCTGCACAGCCCTGTGCAGTCAACTTTCCCTTCTAGGTATCCAATCCTCATCCACCCCACATCTACAGCTCTTTATCCATTATCCGTACCCACAATCTGCATTTCTATTACTGGAATCTTACAGCCCCATTTGAGAGCTACTGGTATCCATGATCTGCTGGAAGCAAAAATGGAGACCAATGTTGAAAGAATGGGGTTTTGTCCACACACCCAAGATGGAGGCAGTAAACATTGGGGCAGCGTAACTAATTATACTTGGGAATTTATAGTCGGCACGTGGCCAGAGCCAGGGCCAGTTTAAATCTCTCAAGTCCTGCTCTACCCCGCCTTCAGAAGAGATCAGAAAAATGAAACACAAAACACTCACACATGGTACAGGCAACTGAGAATCAGAATCCACCATGGCAACAGCAAAAGCAGCAACATCTAAACGTTCCAGCTAACGTTTACCTCTGATGAACTTGTCAAGGTCATCCTGCCGGAAACCCCAAAAGTCTGCGTTACTGATGTGGTGTAACTCACGCATGAAGCAAAATGGGAGAAAATATCAGTTATTTGAGAATGGAAACTACTATATTTGTATATACTCAGCTCAACCAATGCTTTCTGATAATAAGAGGAGGTGAGAAGTAACTTAGAGAAGCACAGTTCAAGCCGACACACTGAACCTTTATCGCACCTGCCAGAAAGTGTTAGGCAGATATATGTAAGGGTGACCATTCATGGACAGGAACTCTTCAATCTGCGGAAACCCAACAAGACAAGAGAAAGACCACAGACGTATAGAGGGTTGGGAAAATCCAAGAGGAAGCAACTGACAGAAAAAAAGAAGAAATAGAAATAAAGTTTCTGATTTCCTGTTGTTGTTCAAGTTTCATAAAATGGACTGGTTCTCATCGTCTTTTATTTTTTAAAGGGTTCTCTTAGTCTGCTATAACCTTTCAGTGTTGAGTCTAGAATAGAGCTGGGCATCTCTGGGCTCACATAAATAACGCAGAGCACCAGGTAGGGACAACCCATTGTCAACAGTTTCCAAATGTCTACTTCAGAATTCCGAGGAAAGGGAGAGCCCGTGACACTAATGAGGGGCCGTGCCATCTTCATCCTCCCCTCCCCATCCCCCACAGCGAAACCAGGGCCACTTTGTCAGAGCTGATGCTGGAGGAACTGCCTTAAATGTACACAGAGCTCACTGCATGAAATGTGAAGTGAAAGAAAAGGTCAGTAAACCTCTGGTTATACATTTTTTTTTTTCTTAAAAAAAAAAAGACATCTATAAATAGCTGCATTTATTGAAGCTGCTTCCTTATCAGGAAGCATGGAGCTAGGAATTAACGTCTGCCTGCATCGGAAATTCTTTCAGACAGCAAACCCAAAAAGGAAATTTCCCTTCCAAAGCATCCTGGCTGTTCTGCTGTGGGCTGTTTTTGCTCTTCAAGCTGTTTGAAGCAGCTAACCAGGGCCCTCGTACAGCCACATGTGCCGTGGGGAAAGTAGAAAGCCTTCAAGCATTTGAATGTAAAAAGTGAAGGCACCCAAAAGAAGGCTTAAGGGGGAACAAAGCAGAAAATGCTAGTGGCTGGTCGGCTTTGTTAGAAGTCATTACTGCTTTGTAAGACACTGACAGAGAATTAAATCTCTTCTCCTTGTCCTTGTCTCAACTCTGCTGGTGATATCACTGCACGTCACGGGCAGCTGTGAGGAGAGGCCATTTTTGGAACACTGATGTGATAGCAAAGGACAGGGGAGGACTTGATAGGTATTAGAAGAGTGGGGAAGGCTGAAGGAGACTCGCAGATTCAGGCGAGAGCGGGAAGAAAGTTCTAGACTGAGGGAGAGATGTGTGGGCAGGAAAAGGTCCTGGGATGGAGTGCCCTAGAGCAAAACTGAGCCCCTGGAAACCACAGGGGATCGTTTGAAAGCAAAGCTTATTTCCATTGTGTCTTAGGAAGATTAGTCTCAATAATACACAGACAGAACCCTAGGTCCTTTCTTTAATGAAACACACAGACAACGACGTGCCTGTTTCCCTTGGCTCCTGCATGGGGAAGCCACCTCCTCAACAGGCTATTCACCATAACCAGAAACAGAAGTGGAGCTTTGGTGAGCTACCTGGCCACTGCAGGCCAGGCACTATGCCAGGTGCTATACATAAATGAGCTCTGATACTTCTAAGAAGCCCTCATTAGTAGGTGTCGTTAGAAACTTGAGTCTTAGAGAGGTTAAATCATCTCTCTAATAGAGCCAACCCTGAAATTCAAGTCCATTCACGTCTATCCAGACCCAAGCCCTTTCTATTACCATGGTTTTTTATTTGGAGACTTCCAAAAGCAATGAGACCCTGCTCCTAGAAGGGCACCCCTAGCAAAATGCTGGGGAATTGGGTACTGGATTGAGCCCACTCTCAGAGCTGGCCCATCAGGCATTCTGGTTGCAGGGAGAAATTCAACTCTAACCTGAGCTCACAAGAGAACAAACGCGGAGGCAGCAGGACTGGTGAATAAAACCAGAATAAACTATCCACAGGGACAGGCTGTTATCCTGATGCCTCTCCCTCATCCTATTGAGAGGGAGAAGCCAGTCTGCTGGGGATTCAGCACAACTTCATGATTAGGTGGCATCACTAGAACCACACCGGTCCCAGTCCCTGCACCTGTGGCCACCCAGACTTCAGCGGTCAGCAGTGACTCTACTTTCAAGTCCATGAAACTCTTTATGTCACTATGTTTTCTCCTTAAAAAGCTGAAAGGTGGTTTCAAGAAGTAGAAATCACATTCGGCCTTTCACATGCTGTGTGAACCTGGACAATCCAGTTGACCTATCGGAGCCATGGTCAGCTCATCAAACAGAATCAATAGCACCCACTTCAAGGACTGCTGTACAATTAAGTGAGACAATAAGTCTGAGCGCATCTTGTTATGTATAAAAATATAAAATAATAACGATGATTATGTTCAGTTCCCAATTTTGCCTCTTTTTTTTTTGGGAACAAACATAATGTGAAAGCATATAAAATTGTTGCTCTACCCAATTAGAAAAGAGAGGCACTGCATCCCTTCTCACTATGCTGGTTCTAATATAGCTGTGCCTGTCACGTGGCTGTCTTAAACTCAGTTACTCTGCTGAGAAGGCAAAACAGCCGAGTGGGTGAGCAGCGAGGTAACGTTTCCAAAGGAAGGCATTAAATTAAATTATTAAACACACACAAGCAGGAGTAGTAATGTAAGAATTTTGAAAGGTTCACAAGGAAAGGAAAGAGAGCCAAGGGACTATTTCTGGTGTTCTGACTCCAGAAAACGCCGAGCGGCTATTATGGCTATTTATTAACCCTCAACATCATAAACCCTAACCCTATTAAATATGATGAATGAGTCCTACGGTCCGATTTTTAAATATCATTCACAGGGATTTTAAAAGGCCAAATGGACACTGCAAAATGCAAACTCTGCGGGGAAATGGCGCAATGTCAACTAAATGTGAATTGATCATGTTTAAAAGAAATTTAAAATAACGACATTTAATTATTTAAATTCTGCCCCATCAATCTGAACTATGCTTATATAGTTATCGTAAGGCGGGGCCTGAGCATCACTGCCCGAGGCCCAGTGTTTCATAAGGTAAGCCTCTGCCAATCAGCAGGCTGGCAGCACCTCGTGAGGTGCTTTAACTGCCCCCTTCAGCAGCCACTCGCCCATGAGTTTAGAAAAAGGGCAGCCTTTGGGTAGACAAATCAGAAAACATCCCTCCCTTGCGAGACTACAAGTCCCCTGGTGAGAACTGGGCAAAGGTATCCTTTGCTCCCAGCAACAGCCCTTCTCTGCGTAGAGTCAAGAGTGATCTTGCCTGGGCACCCTTGGGGGTCCTTGGTCTTTCAAGTGTTTTCAAGCTACAGTGAAAGGCTTATGTTCCTTTAAAGAATGGAACTTTTTTTTTTCCCACCTGTCTACTGTAATTGTACTTTGGCTCTTCTACCCTCAAGCTTCAAAAAAAATTCAGTACCCTTTATGGAAGAAGAGGAAGAAAAAAAAATGATGCCCGTTCTAGCCTCTCAACAAACATACTTGTGTTTGCTCTCCCGGTGAGCAGGGGAGTTCTGCTGTAGGACTGTTGAAGGGCACTGTCCCGGTAATCTGGGCAGTGAGTCAGAGCAGGATGGCATGGTCTGGCCTTTCTTCCCTGGGCTCTCCTCTTGCACTCTGCCCAGGCTGCTTTGCCAGTCCTTTTCAAATCCTCCCTGATCAGCACTTAACACTTTACTCCATTTATCACTTTGCTTTTATCACTGGCAAATAAAAGGAAAAGGCATCACTCTCTACTTCTCAATAACTTGCTCATTTGTCATGCTGTGTCTTCAGTTGGGGTCTAGCTCTGTGTTTGCAGAATAAAATGGTGAGAAACTCTCTGTATGAGAACCTTAAATATTATGATCTCTGCTCCCCTTAAGCCCCACCTACAAGAATGTATGTTGATTTAAGAATGAAAGAAGAGAAAGGAAGAATTAAGGGAGAGGATTTATCTGGTAATCAATGGAAAATGGTGAAAAGAACCCACTTCGAGGCATACCGATCTGATGAGTATCTCTTTAAAATAAGCAGCTGAAAGCGCCTTCGACTTAGCAATACCATAAATGTCCCGCTGTTGTCTTAGCTTTGAGATTCTTCCCCGTACTTTCCATGAGCATTCCACTGGGAATTGTCTGGAATCCCAGATTAAAACAGCAATAACCCAATTCCCTGGTTAGAATATTTATTTTCTTTTAGGTTTGGAAACTCAGCTGGGATGCATCTTTAAGTGTGTGGCACAGCTTCAGTCATCGTAGGGGCTATATGCTTCTCTCAAACAGGATGACAAGCAGCGGAATCCTAAAACAGGAGCAGGAGGACAGAAGCTCAGCCTCATTTGGAAAGTCCCAGATGAGGGCAAACAGCAAAAGCCTGGGAACCTCCACTTCCAGAGGATTCAATACAGATGTCAGAACCAATGGTGTCACAATAGGTCTCATGCAGATTACCAAGGAGAGGTATATAAAGTTAGACTGCCATACAGTAGGCATTCAGGCAAAATCATTACCATAACCTGAATCCATAGTCTAACTACTGATGAAATGGCAAGGTTTCCAGGAATGTGCTACAGTTCTATATTTTATAGCTATCTACGTGGGGATCCATCCATCCTTCGAAGGGTGATATGCAAACCATTCAACAACAGAGAGAACAGACAGACCAGCAATTAGAACAGATTCCAGCCATAAACCAACGCTACGGCCACATCAGTGAACACTGGCTAAGTGTCAACCCTGAATTCATCCATCCATCCATCCATCCATCCAAAAAATATTTACTAAACACATACTTTTTGGTGGTATAGTGGATATAAGATCCTAGGCTGTGGAGTCAGCCAGAACTGAGTTTGAGTCTTGACTCTTATCTCTTACTGGTTCTGTGATCGACCTTAAAAAATTACTTAAATTGTCTAAGCCCTTATGTGTGACATGGACATAGAAAGAAGACCTAACTTACAGGTATTGTGAGAATGAATTAAAAGAATTCCTGTAAAGGACTTCACACAGTGTCTGCTACAGGGTAATCCCGTGATAAATATTAGCTATTATGGTTGTGTGCTAGGCACACAGAAGGCGCTACCAAAATGCTGATAAGCAGCACAGACACGGCTCAATAAGGAAACTGTCTACTCAAGAAAAAATTCAAGTGTTATATGGAAGAAACAATTGAAAGCAAGGAGAATGATGCCTCAGATGAGAATCATAGTATTTTAAAGTTAGGAAGGCTGTTAAACATTTTCTTGTCCACACACAGTATTGTACGCTAGGAGAACTAAGTTAAATTACCCACAGTCGAACAGCAGAACTAGCTAAAAGTTAAGATCTCCTGACCTCCAGTTCGGTGTGTTTGTTTGCTTTCTTATTTGTTTTGTCAGGATAACATCTCGTGGAAGATAGTTAAGGAGCTTCCATACGTCAAGGCATCCAGAAGTGAACCAGGAGCGAGGGCCTCCTTGGGGGATGTTGCAATATATAAGAATAAAACGTTATGAAAGAAATCTCAGCCTGTTTGTGATGAGTGTTTGATACTTTTTTTTTCTCTGTGCTAGAATTTAAGTTCCACAAGAGCAGGGGAGTTTTTTTCTGCTTTGTTCATTTCTGCACCCCCAGGACACAGAACAGTGCCGGGCACAGCACAGGCAATCAATAACTATTTGCGAGATGAATAAATGAATGAATTAGGTAGCAGAAGTGTTCTGCCTGCATGGCATGAGTATGTTCCATCCTGAGGCGAATATTTCTGAAGTGAATCTATCGGTCACAGGATGACTTCTGGAGGAAAATTTCCTATCATTTGGCTGCTGTTTCTTTTCCAGTTGTGTCTGCTCCCATGGTGCCATAACATTCCAGTTTCCTAAGAACACTGCTGTTCCCAGCCATGACCCTGGCACCTTTACAGTTCGAACCTCCTTAAAAGCAGAGGAAAAGATGGTAGAGTAGGGCTGTGTCCTTTACTTCCCTGCCCAAATGAAGCAGAAATGTCTTGACCATAGTAGGCAGCAACTTCGTAAATACTGATGGATGCAGCAAGCTGCAGGAGGGAAAGGATTCTCATGCCCCCAACTCCTCGCAAACATCCCAGCAACTGTCTGCCCTGTGGGGCAAAAGGCATAAGCCAGCAGTGTTCCCCCAGGAACCCCTGTATCACAGTCATCTGATTCCCTGAATTACCAGAGAGAGAAAGGAAGAACCTGCATCCTCTGTCTCCTATTCTCTGCATTCAGAAAGCAACCTTCTGAGGAGGGTGGAACAGGAGGAGAAGAACCTGGGAGCATCACCCTGCTGGACAGAGATGGTGGGCAAGACCGTGCCACCATTTAAGTCACTGGAAGGGCCAAGGTGACCCCCAAGTGTCCTCTATAACCTAGTCTTGTGCCCTCAGGATAACATTCAAGGCAGAGAAGCTGGCATTTTCTTGGACACTGTGAAGAGGGTGGGAATCCGATGATTCAGTCTCTCCAGCTGCCCCAATCCTGTTTTATCACCTGAGCTGGGTGGCAGTATGAGAAAGGCGGACAAAAAGGACACAGCAGGTGTTAACGGCTTTGGAGGCCAGTATCAGCAGCACAGGTGTGTGAGCCCCAAACCTCTGCCAAGTTGCAGCTGAGGATTGAGACGGGGAAGTGGTAGGCCAAGGGGTAGAGATGATTTGGGAGAGAAAGGTGGAACCACTACAGACTGCAGCTGCTGAGGCAAAGCAAGCACAAGAGAAGCAAGAGAGAGTGGAGGAGAAGCAAAGAGGAGGCAAGAGAGAGGACCTCTGCAGGCCTAGAAAACGAAGGGAAGAAAAGTAGCCAGCACAGACAGGGAGGCGAGGGAGGGCCCCGGAAAGAAAGGAAAAGTGCACAGCTTAAAAACAAAGCAAGAGTGAGTCTCACTCAGAAACTGAACAAAATTTAGGACCAAAGAAAATATGAAAGTTGAGTAAGCGTGAATTTGAGATACAGATAAACTTTGCACACACACAAATCATCTTGTCTACTCGGAGATTTAGTTGGCTCTGCCATATACTGCATATTTCCAGGTTTCTTGTTTTTTTTTAACATGTCACAGTCAGGGAAGAAATGAATACACTGAGAAACAGGGAACAGGAACCTCAAACTTTTCAAAGGTGTTTGGGGGTAGGGGAGTGTGAAAGATTCCAAAGCAGCGTGGCGAAGTCCTGTGAAAACCACCTCAGAGCTTGCCCCTCTCTGGCCTGGAGCCCACTGCCTGCCACCCCCGCCCCACACTATCAATCGTCTGTCCCTCTTGGGTCACGAACACTCACGCAGGTGCGCAGGCAGGCGGATCGAGTCTTCCTCCATCCTGAGCGCTCGAGGCACTGGAACATGAAGTGGCGTCGAGGAAGCGTAACTCGGCACTGGGCTCTCTGGAGGTGTATATGAAATTCGTTCCTGCTGTTAAAAATAAGGGCAGGAAGAGGGGAGGGGGAGAGAGACAATGAAAGCTTGGAATGGAGGTGCGAGACCATCTGGGGGTGGGGAGCAAAAGGGAGGTGGGGCATGGGCAGTACCAGCTTCCCAAGCAATCCAGCTTACTCTTTGCGTAGAGACACTGTATACAGTTGTCTTTCAGATGCCTAGCCTTGGGGCTATATAACAAAACTCTGTCATCGTTGAAAACAGCCTTTACTTTGGACTCATGTCAATAGGTGTACACCCTGTGATTTGTACAAGTAAAAAGGAGAGACAAAAGGGAACAAAAAAATATGTCCAAGAGAATGGCTTAAAGACAACTTTCTAAAAAATGACTTGCCCAAGTCACATAATTAACGCCATCACTATATTAAAGCCACGTTTTCTCTTCTGTAGCAATAGCCCCAGCTTCAAATCAAAGTATGATTCTAGATTCAATTCCATAGAGAGTGAAGTGATCAAGTAAAGTGACAGCTTCAAAGATAAGTTCTAGATTTAGAACTTAAATCCACAAGGAAGATTTTTCTATTGTCCACCTATCTCACTATACAACAACCACAACCAAAAATATCCAACGTCTAATTTTTTCCTTCATTGCAAGGAATTATCTGCAACAGTAATGAGTATCTCCTTCTTCCTTCATTCTCCATCTCAGAATCGATATTTCCCTTCCCTCTGAAGTATTTCATAGTTCATTCAAAGAACTATCTGAATTTAAAAGAAGTACTGTTTGACCCCTTATCAACTATCAAAGGGTGGGGTGGGAGAGCTTCTGTGGATCCTCAATTTGAATTCAAACAAGCAGTGTTTGCTAGATCAATTAAAACAAACTAGATGGGGTGAGAAGGATTACTGTGAGTTTTAAGTTAAAATACCGCACATAATGGCAAGAAACCGACTATTGGGTTCGGCAAAACGCAGTGCAATTTGTAGCTTAGATCAACATACCAACTAGGTTGACTTGCAGTCCACATGTAAACATAACTTCAGGAGTGTCTGTGGTTTAACTGGGCAATGTAAAATGGAACACACAACATCCAAAAATATGGTGGAAAGACCAGTAAGATGCCACTATGAAAATAAAACTCAAGAGCGAAAGAAAATCGTACATTTAAGTAAAGGGAAGGCAGTGTTTACGTTTTGGAAAGATAGTTATTTAACATTTTACATCTCATCAAATGTGCAAAGGGAAGTGGCGGAGTCCTCGGCCTATAACCAAATTAAAGCTTCTCCTCTGCTCATAGCCTAGAAAGTTTGGTGGTTGTGGTAGGAAGTTTTGATTTTAAATGAATATATACATATTGTTATAATTTCCGAATGGAATTGCTATGCCTTCCCTAAGGCACCCACCAGAAGCAAGTAGGGCATTGGAATATTTCTGTTTAAACATACATCCTGAAGTTTCTTGGTGAACTTCTTAATGAAGGGCAGGCACATAGATCATTTATGTGTCAATTAAGATGTCCTGTAAAGTCACCCAGAGGCAAAACTTTCAACTGCACTTTTCTTGAACTTTCGCAGGCATCACACGCATTTTGAGAAACTTTAACTTAAGGATAGGTTATACTTTTTGGTGTTTGATTTGGGGTGGTTAGGGATGAACAAAGAACACAAAAAACCCACACATATAGGAAACAAAATCTGTTCAGAGGCTTTTAAAGGTGAGGTGGGCTTCTGAGCATTTCAAACAGTCTGTTTTTTGAATTTAACAAATTCTCCATACTCTTCAACTCTTGTCTGACACCCCCCAAATCCCACTATATGTCTAGATATCTACTGTTAACTTTATTCTCGGAAATAGCTTTCTGTTTTGTTAGGGTTTTTGCAGAAGTGAAACTTGGTGAAGAAAACATCGGGCAGCCAAAGGGTCTTCAAATGGTGCTGCATGAGTGCAAGAAGAAAACAAGACAGCATTTCGAAATTCAACGACTCTTCTTTCCCTTGAAGCAAAGAGAAACTCACAAGACACTCTGGCTAGTCCATGAGAGCGAGGCCGCCTCATTCCCGCCTCCCCCAACTCCACCAAGGCAAGCTGGGAGAAACCCAGCCCTCCACGCTGACCGGACTTCATTTCTTAGGAACTCCATCTCCAGCCAACTGACAAAAGAGTCTGGCTAGCTATTACCCTGAAAGTGTATATACTGTGATTTACTAAATTGTCATTGCTTCGGACCTTCCTTTCACTGTGCTCTCTTTAAAAGTAACCCCTTGGTGTGCTTTCACTTCTACATGGTTCCCTGACCTTACGCTGAAACACCACACTTCTGCACCTGCTCTGGGATCTGACGCCATCCCCCGCAAACCCCGTCCAAACAATTTTAGATGGAGACAACTGCTATTTCATGATAAAAACTTATAAAAGGAAGGCCAGAGATGAAGAGACTGTGGCCCACTGATCTCCTCACATTCCTGATGACGGTTTCTATTCAGCTGGAGGACAGTTTTCCACACCATAAGCTCTTTTTCAAAGGCTCAATGAAGAGACTTGTCAGCAACAAGAAAGGTTACCTTGACCAAGACGGACAAATGCACAATGTGCTTCTAGGGCCCCAAGCACTCTTCTAGCAGCCATGGCACACTTAAGGTAACTCTGGGCTTAGTGGCTGCAGAGCACTCGGGGACCCCAAAAGGATGCTGTACAGTGAGTGGGCTCTGTTCCAAGGAGAACAAAACACACTCTTGGGAATCCCACACTACAGAGACTCCTTTTGTTTCTCTTTTTGTGAATCTCTAGGGTGACTCTCGCAGTCCTCATTTTTTACCCGATTGCAATAACCGTGGACTTAACGTCTACCATGGCACATCAGCGGACTATCAGCAATTGGAAAAATTAAGCAAATACCACTATCTCAGATGGAGACATCCAGACAGAGAAGCTTAAGGACACTAACATCTAATTTCCCAAATAAAGGGAACCTCTTTACTCTCACAACTGCTTCTCTGGTCCGACCCCAACAAAGGAGGGGGTGGTGGTGAGAGTCCCAGCTTACAGCTCACCTACCTCTAAAGCAAACTGTCAGACAGATGAAAACCAGAGGCGCTTTCTTTTAACATTATGGGGAGTAGGTGTGTGTGTGTGTGTGTGTGTGTGTGTGCGCGTAGGGGGGGATAACGATTTTCCCAAGAGGATTATAACCGCTCCTCTAATTAAATTAAAATGCTACAGACAGTGATATTAATGTATTCAAGTGTTGTAGGGGGATAAACTGCTGGTGGAGGTCAATGATGTGACTCAGAACGCCGTGATGTGGTTACATTATTGTTTAGATGCCGTAAAAAATAAAACACGCTGCTCTCAAATTTGCAGGTACAACCTATCAAGCCAACCAGCTGAACAAAAGGGAAGCACTGCAATTTCTGAGGCCAATTGTAATACCTATGAGCAGGTTGTCAAGGAGGCAGCACAAAGTGCTGGGAAGAGAAAATAAGGCAGAAAACTGTGGTAGGCAAGAGTTGAAATGTAAATTTCACTAACCATTATAGAAAGCTTTTATAAAAAATGGAGTATGGAGTAGGATTGTCTCTTGAAAGCGTAAGGACTGAAGCCAAAACGAGCTACGTTCCCTCTCCCATTCCTCCCCTAGCCATGAAGGGCCAATGAAGGGTACCCATCTAATTCTGCTCATTTTTAAACTGAATGCTTAGGAGCCCGTGACTTCCCTGTAAAACAGGCGTATACAGTTTGTGCCCAGTAGGAGAATGGCATTTCTCCACGTTCCCCCACCCCCACCCTCAGGTTGCATATTACAGAAGAGTCAAAAAATGAATATTATTACCAAAAGGTCTTTCCTCTTCAAAATTATTCAATATAAAGCTTCCATAAATCACAGGGATCCCCTAGCACATTTACACATTTATTATTATACCCTCTGAAAAGGCTGAGGGGTTGGGAAACTTAGAGCCTACTGAGAACTAAATATTAACATTCTGGAAATAAAGCATTTTTGGAATTAATTAAAACGGAAATAAAATTGGTTGTGCTTGCAAAAAGATGGTTTGCAGGTAATTTCAAAGATTTCTCTGCTGCAGAACTGAGATGTCCTTGATATAGAAACTTTTCCTGGAAATTGTCCCTATCCCTATTATAAATGCCAGGACTGCCCCCAGTGATGGCTTCTGAAGCTAGGTTGAAAGTCCTGAGGAGGAAGAGTGTCATGGACACAGGATGGCGGTCATTTCCCCACAGCTAGGGTAAAAATGCCACAGGCACGCTTTCATCCCATTGCACTTCGGTGTCCCATCACTGTGAAGAAACCTGCAACCCAGATAAGATGGAAAACAGCAGGCACCAGCGACAAGAGTGGTCACGCCAGCAATATTCAGTATTTTGAGAGAAGGATCTCTTTTCCACCCTGCAGGTGTTTAGAAAAGCTGCCTGAGAAAGCTGATGCTTGTACCATCGTCAACTTCTACAGATTCAACAAAAGAAATCTCTCCTATGGGAAGCTATTTATTGAAATTTACTAAAGTGAAGTCTGAATACACAATTATTTAAGTACACTCTTCTAGCTGCAAAAATAATTCAAGTGGTGGTGATGTTGGCTTTCATTAAGTAAGCTTTTATTAACAAGCTATAGACACATTAACAAAAAATTGAATATGCTGATATTTGAGCTCTAGAGTTTTCTAGGTTTCTGCCACCAGGAAAGCACAGATATACACAAGAACCTAAAGTAATGCACTCTTGAAAGTCGACATTTTTTCACTTGAAAAAAGCTACTGAATATTTTGTCCACTCCAAAATTCAGTGAGATAAACTTAAAAGAATTTGAGAGAAGATGCAAATGCCAGTCTTCTTTTCTAAATACACTGTACACATAGTCACAGAGAGTAACATTTTTGGAATCTCCCCAGAAAGAAACAGCATACCCTAGCATCTCGGCTAGAAAGAACACCACAGAGACTCAAATACAAATTTTGAAGTCGCAAAATCCACATCCACCAAATCACAGAAGTGAAGTTCATGATTTCTTTTCATCCAGAGAGCTACCAGAAGATGGCTTAGACATCCAAGATGGTTTAGGGGCCCAAGCTGGCTTTCCTCTTGGTGTCCAGTGTCCCCCCCTGCCCTGAAAGCAACATCCTTCTGGATGCCGAGTCATTACATTTTTACAAGCCAAATGGTGTTTGGCTCTCAACATTCATCTTGCAGAATACATACCAGTACTTCCAAGGAAAAAAAAATGAGTATACCCTGTGAAAATGAGGATGCATGGGAACTATACTCCTGGCATCTGAAGTCTCCTCCCTAGGTTACCCAGATGGCCCACTCAGCCCTTGGGGATAGGGTGCGCTGGACAAACCGAACTCAATGTTGATGTGGGGATCTTCCAAGGAGCCCGCTTCACCAGTCTAAGGGAGTGCCCTTTCTCTAGTTTATGTAGATGGTTCAGGACGTGAGATATTCGGATTCCTGTTTAGAACTGTTTAGAACTGAAATTGTCCCTTTCTTCTGCCTTTCTGGATGGTTACATCCTAAAATCAGAAGGCAGTATATTGCTTCTGTCAAACAGATACAATTAAGTCAAAGCATCTTAATTCTTCCTCTTACCTACACCTGTATTATCTTTGCATAGTGAGATTAAAAAAAAAAAAAAAAAAGAGCATTAGCAATAAGCCCGGCAATCAAACATCTCTGTAAAAGGTCATTGAGTTTTTTTTCTCTCTATGATTAAGAAATACTTCAGCATTCATCAAGTGTCAACTATGAGGCTAGGCCTATATCAGGCATTACAAATTATGCAATCATACGTCCTAGAATTTCCAGGATGGTCTCAATATTTAAAGTTCTGTGTCCTTTTACCCATAAATACATATGGGTAGTTATATACAAACACTTAACACCTCTTAGAACACGTGTCACAATTTTAGCTGGAATATACAGTCACTGCCACAATCAGGAAAGAGAGCTAGCATTAAGTGAGCATGTGGTATGTGTTCCTACAGAGCCTTTATTTTATTTGAGCCTCACAATGACCCTGCAAGGAAGGCGTCGTTATCTCCATTCCACAATGAGGAAACTGACTTGAAAACCGCAGTTCCAGTCACCAGCTCAGGAGATGGTGTGGCTGGTATTTGGGTGCAGACTGATCTAACTTTACTTCTCTGAACTGCTTCATAATGCCAACCAGTCAACAATGACTTCACAATGGGGAATTCCAAGAGACAGGTTCAAGCTTGTAAAAATCATAGCAGCCTTGGAATATTTTGTTGCTCTGCATCCTCACTCCTCACAGAATTCCAGCAGAATTCTTGAGGGTGACTCAACAGAGCTGCCTAAGCCAAGGCACCCACCTTCTTATGCATGTTGCTTATCCTATGGGTAGCACAGACTGAGGGGTAAACGCATTCAGCTGACGGAAGGGGACTCTATCTGATGTATGAGAAAAGTTCTCGTGGCAGGACCTCTGAGCAGGAGTAGCCATTCGAATTTATCCAGGGATCTACATTAACCATGGGACACAATCAGTAGGACCAAGAGGGCATTTCCAGGTTGCTTATGCAAATGATAACTTGGCCTTGACTAGAAATCTCATTGGTCATTTTTGAGTAAAAACGTATTACTTTCTATCCTAACATTGTCTTCAACAACAACAGAAGACTTTCCCCTTATTCTTATCCACTTAGCCAAGAGCAGCAAATCTAAAAGTACAGGTGAGATAAATAGAAGCAGTAAGGAGGAAAGAAGCCTGCCAACGTCTATTTGGTGCCTATAGTGGGCAGATCTCTACACCAAGAAGGAGCTGAGTCTGCCCCCAGAAATCACAGTGCCCACAGTCCAAGCAAGACCTCTCCAATGGCTCAAAGATGCACATTCCCAAGAGGGGAATGGATGAAGGCATTAAGGATACATGTGGCCTTTGGGGGAAAAAAGATTTAAAATCTTCTCGGAGATGTCTTCAAATATAGGAAGGACAAGTCTAAGAGAGACTCAAGGCTTGCTCTTGTAGTAGCAGAGGGCAGAGCCAGCAACAGACACCGATGCACTAGAAGGAAGGCCTTTCGAACATTGAAGTCTCCAGATATGTGGGCGATTTACTGTTCTCCTAAAGCTGACTTAACACTGAGGCTGAAAATTACTCTAAAACAGGTTCTTGCACTGGGAAGGAGCTGGAGTAGGAGAACTTAAAGGTTCCTTACAACTGCAAGATGCTAGTTCTATACAATCTTATCTCCCCTGGTAAGTCAGAGCTTATAAATGACAGTGTGCGTAGAACGGCTCCAAATAAAACATGGACACCACAGTCCCCTTCTTTATCAATTAGTTCCCTATGCCCCCTCACAGGATCCTAGGGTTCTACTGAATATAATTAGAAAAAGCACTAGTTTCTAGAATTAGGAGCAATTTCTTTAAAGACAAGCACCAAAGCAAAAAACTCAAATCGATTTCTTTATTGTTCCCATTTTAAAACATTTTAATTAAGATACTTTCCACTCTTGAGATGCCACGAAATTCTTTTTTTTTTTTTTTTCCTGAATTTCCTTAGATATTTCTAACATGGATAGTAAGCAGAAACTAAAGCTGTGATTCCTTGTCATGTCAGGCTGTGGTTACCAGGGAAGTCTGTGAAGGTGGCCCAGTTCATGTGGCTGGAACCTAGTGTGGATGTACATGCAGGCAAAGCTACAAGCTTGGAACCTGCATGGGAAAATTTAAATCACACCATTCTGCAGCCCCAGGCTATGCCTCTAATCCCTGCCATGATATAGAGGATTGCCTTTGCTCAAAGCAGAGATTAGATGAGCATAGCAACACACATCACCACTCCTGGAAACGCCATAAAAGTGCATGCCCTACTAACAGCAGGTCAGCAGCATCACTTCAGCATAAGAAAGGTGGTGTGACTTTATACAGAACTGTCAGGTGTCACCTCTGGGAAAGAAATAAAGTCTTCCTGTTGAATTTATCCAGCAATGCCTCTAGGCTTGTGATCCACCTTTCGAAAGAGGGTCACTAAATCCTTTCTTCCTAGTTCTAACAGCAGAAGAAACAGGTACTTAAATTAACAGCAGCTTGTATCCTGGGCACAACAAAGTGGCCAAGTTCGGCTCTTTATTAGCTGCTTTCTCCTCTATTAATGCTATTCCCTTTGATGGTCTGGCTATTATAATTAGCCAATCTGTGTTGTCCCTGCCTGGGGCTAACAAGTAATGAACTGAGAGAGTTGCTATTTAGTTGTATCAAGGGCACCATTAGACAGCGCTTCTCAATCTCCCCCTAAATGAGAGATACCTTCCAGGCATGTACTATTGCCACGTGACTGCTCTTGTACATCCCTCACAGTGGACCTGGGGTGGGAGCTTCCCCAGTGACTCATGAGACTTAAAACCGGGGCAGAAGGAAAGGATGAAAGTCAGGCTCCTGCAGACACTGGCAGCCTAAAGGGCTTCGAACCTGAGCATTAACTATTAACTCCTCCCTCCCTTCACCTGCATTCTTTGCGTCTTCGTAAACCCTTCACCTCCTCCTCAAGTAGCTTTCCTCTTGGTGCCACAGCATCACTCAGGGCTTTGCCTCTTTTTTGTGTCCTTCTTTAACGGCTATATCCTGGAAGTCTTGTAAAAGGAAGAGAAAGAAAAGCGACGGCTCAGACTCACAACCCCAGCAAGCTGCAACTCAGACCTCCTTCAAAACTGAAAAGATGTTTTGCCCTGTGATTTATCTTTTCGAAATGTCTAGAGCTTAAATGGACCACACATGCCTAATAAGAAACTTGAGGTTTTAAAGATGTGACATGAGAGCCGGGGGAGAAGATTTATATTCTCATTCAAATGAGGGGAGTGTGGAGAACCACTGAATAATGCTCTGTACTTGATACTGCCCCACTGCTGGCCCAGGCTCCAGGCAGCCCCAGCAAAGCTGTTTGTATGAAGACCCACCAGGCCCTAAGGGATACCCCAACCCTCATCCCCCACCCCACCCCCCCCGTAAGGAAGAAGGCTGGGTTACAACCAGGACCACAGTCAAACTGAAGAATTTCCCTCACTCTACATATGTCACATAATTCCTGGGTCACTTCAGGCTCCGAAATAAACAGAAATAGGAAAAGCCTCATGAACTCTACCTATAGTAACAAGCGCAAATGAGTCTGGAAAAGATTTATATCTCTGGAAAATGTTTACTACCAAAATAATTTTCAACAAAACCAAACAATACTGTACTTAAAAAGCAACGTAAAAGAAATGAGTCAATGACTCCTCAGCGTTGCTGTGTGAGAGATTCGGGTAACAATACCCAGCTTTTGCCATCACATGATATTATTTCAAAGATAAAAGAGGTCTGGCGCACTGGCTCACACCTGTAATCCCAGTACTTTGGGAGGCCAGGGCAAGAGGATCCCTCGAGCTCAGTAATTCGAGAGCAGCCTGGGGGGGTGAAACCCCATCTCTACAAAAAATATGAAAAATTAGCCAGGCATGGTGGCATGTGCCTGTGGTTCCAGCTACTCGGGAGGCTGAGGTGGAAGGATCACTTGAGCCCAGGAGGTTGAGGCTACAATGAGCTGTGATTGTGCTACTGCACTCCAGCCAGGGCGACAGAGCAAGATGCTGTCTCAAAAAAAAAAAAAAAAAAAAAAAAAAAAGAAAGAAAGAAAGAAAGAAAAAGAAAAATGACATGAAGCTTATAAAATATTTTGATCTTCTTGCAACAAAGGTTCTCTACTAATGCAAGGTGTTATTATGATGAAGAATTTGAGAAATCCCAAATTAAACATTACTCTTTTATGTAAGCCTTAAGAATTAAACTTGTCTTTATGTTGTAAAATGGGAAACTAACTTAATTCAAAAGAAGACTGAAGATTGACAGTAACTGAGCAAGGAGGCAGAATTTATCCTCTTCCTTTTATAACTTGAAAAAGTAACATACAAACAATCTTCCATACTGATTAGGAGCGTTACACACCTGTGTTTCCTTTAAAATAATTTTCCAGAAGTCACAATCACCTTAGCAAGTAATTACCTATGCTTGTCAAACATCATAGAAATTTCCTGATTCTTAGGAATAGGGACTCAGAAAACGCATCATTCCCTTCATTGTGGTCATGGGTAGAAAGTCTGGGGAGTTTTGTTTCTGACAACTAATTACTAAAGCAAGTTCTCCTGACAAGGTGACTATTACCCTGCAAATGCCATCAGCATTAATACCATTCGAAAAAGTAAATGAATGAGAATGGAATACAGAAGTGTGTGTGCATGACAACAGTGATTAACGGAATATTAAGCAGCTTGAAATAAGAAGGAAACTCTTGTAGCCCTATACTTAAGACTAATTAACAGTTTACTTTACAAAAGATTCTGTGCCTTCATTAAAACTATTAGTGTGCAACAGTACATAGAAAATATGCACTCAGGATCAGCTAACAATTTAGGAAACACATTTTAAATCAGTCATTCTGGCTATTATCTGTGTATTAGAATCACCTGGAGAAACTTGACAACGCAATCCCAATAGCCAAGTAAATCCCCAGGGATGAGAGGCAGGCATGAACGCGGTTAAAGCTCCCAGGTGATTCCAATATGCAGAGTTAAAGTTGCGAATCACTGTCTTAAATCAAGACATAAATAAGCAGAATAAATCAAGACATATGTTAAAGGATTCTCTTTCACAATAGGTTTTAGAAACCTTATTAATCAATTTGCTAATTGTCCTTCCCTCCTGAGTAAATTATCACTGTCCTACCTTTAACCATAAAATAGAGATTATTTGTGTAATACAGGAAGTTCCTGAATGATGACTACCTGACCTACGTATGAACAACTGCTCCAAGCAGTGCCGGAGCCATGGTTGTTATTTTCTCCGTATTGCCTCTGCAGCTCCCCCGATGTCCACCCCAAGGAAGGCTTCTCAGCTTCACTTTCTGGAGCTCCACATGGAGCAGTTTCCTGAGCGCCGGTTGCACTTGTGTGTGGCAGGAGCAAGACAAGCTTAATAAAAAACAAGCAAGAGGAAGTGAAAACCCACCCCACTTTTGGCCTGTATTCCCTTCCCTCTCTCGCGTCCAAAAGGCTGTATCTGTCCATCTTCATGTGATCAGGCTCCAGACCACTTTCTCATGCTGGAGAACGGAGAGATTGGAGATTGGGGAACGACTGTTCCCTGGGTGAGGAGAATGATCCCACATGATGGCTGTCAAGGTCGCTACAGAGATGCACCTGTGCCATTTTACAGTGGCCAGTGGGACACATTTTTTTCCTTACAGTAACCTTGCTACTTACCGTGGTTCGGTCTTTATTTTTGCACACTGAACTATCAACTGATTATAATCTGAAGAAATGCCTGACTTGTTAGTAAAATCTTAGAACCCCAAACAACTAGAAACCTTGAGCCTACTAAGGCTTTTCCAAGATAAAAACCCTTCAATTACATGCTGCTATATCCTCCTAATACCCCCACGAGTCATGTCATCAGAACTAGCACAAAACCTAATTCACAGATGTAGAAATTGAGGTTGAAGGGCTAAGAAGATCCCCGAATGAACCACATAACTGCTCTGGATGGAGCTAGCAGTCCTAAACCCAATGTTGTCTTGTTTCTCTAGAGTATACCCTCTGCCTATGGTATTTTAAAAACTCTTGGCCATCATGATAAAATCTATGTACAAAGTGGTTCTGAAGGATAAGAGTAGTTTACTCAAGAACCTGGCGTACTTATTTACTCCTTCCTTAATAAAAAATTTTTTAAAAGCCTCTGGAAATTTAACTTCTTCCTGTAAAAAAAATTCTCAACAGTTTCTGAGCATCTTGATATTATTATTAGTATTCTGTCTATCCTTCCTTTAGACAAAATGCAATTCTAAAACAGTGATAGAATTAGGAGAACAGTGGCATGAATATGGCTCTAATAGCTGAAATTCACTGGGTTGTTCAAACTACTAGAGTGGGTAGTAATTCTCTTTGCATCTTTAGAAAGCAACTTGCAAACCAAGCTGTGAAAGCGCGCTACAGCATCAAGCCTTACCAGGGGCTTCAACAACGGTTCCAACATGTAGCTGCCAACAACTGAAATCTATAAATAGGAAAATCTGGAAAGTTTAACAAAAAAGTTGAAGGAGGATCTCTGAAAATCACTTGGAGCTTATAGGGTTGAAACAGGAGCTAGACGAGCACTAATATTTCCTTTCATGCAGTGGAATTCCCCTTTGGTTGTATTACTTTACATTCCTTCCCACAAGGAAATGAAATCTACACTGACAATTATGGAGATTTCTGCCTGGTGTAAAGGTACAAGGACCCAGCAGGCACAAATTCGTACTACGCACGAATGTAGTTTTTTGTTCCCATGAGAATCAGTGGTTTCTGAGTGGGTGAAAATGCATTTTAAAATCATTCTGATTAACAGAGGCAAAGCTGTCCTCTCAATTAACTTACTCTTATTAAAACATATTTTCCAACCCTCAACTGTCATAAACCCATCCATATAAAGCAACTTGTTAACACAACAGGAAAAATTATGACTCTAACTTTGGACATCCAGCAACTTTCCCTAGAAAGTCCAATAATGCTTCTGATGGATCCCGTAAGGCACTGTCCAGACTCGCACTGTCCGACAGAAATATAACGGGAGCCCCATGAGTAATTTAACATTTTCTGGTAGCTACATGAAAAACAAGAGACAGGTAAAATGAATCTAAATAACATATGACACCTAACTCAATGTGGCCAAAATATTCTTTCAACGTATAGTCAGTATAGATAATTCCTGAGATATTTTATGCTTTTTTCATACTAAGTCTTTGAAATCTGGTGTCTAGTTTACGTTAGAGCACACTTCAAATCCGACACTAAATTTTTGCTGGAAATACTTGATCTGTATTTAGAGTTCATAAAATTCACGGTTGAAAACGTAAATTCAGATATTCAAGCTATTCCAAACACATCTAAATAGGTTTTTAACAACTGCATTGTGTTTTTTAATTAAAATTGAATAAATTAAGAATTCCCTCTCTCTGCTGCACTCACCATCCCCAGTGCCAGTGGAGAGCGTGTACACTGCAGGATGGATACCCAGCAGCACCTCACAGGGATGAGTGGGGGCCACGTGCTATCCCCATCCTTTCAGAAACATCATAAACTCTGGAGAGATGATGACAGAAGTTGACCCGTGTTCCTTTTCCTTCTTTTCTCCAACAGCAATAGTCATCAGAGTCCCCCATACTAGAGGCCCCTTACAGAGGACACAGGGCATGAAGGTGTTTTCCTGCCCTCTGTCCTCAGAGACCATAAGCCCCTTAGCACTCAGCAGAAAGAAGACAGTGGAGTTTAGGCTCCATCAAATTAAGTCTTCTCTGTCTCTCTCTGTCTCTCTCTGTCTCTCTCTCTCTCTTTTTAAAAAAATTACCTAACAAATTTCCCTAGAAGCTGAAAAACAAGTTGGTTCAGGATGCCACTTTGCAAAGTTTCAGCTCTCCTCCCCAACACAAATCATCGCTATGCAGTGCAACCTCTCCTCATTTGGGTCACTCCTGAACTTGGCCATAACACTTCGGAGACACCTAAAAAATGTTGCCCAGCCACAACTCTTAGAGCTTGGGGCACTCTTTTGGATATGACTTGTTCCTACCATCTTGAGTTTGAACCGTTAAACAGGTTGAAACTTCTCCAAAGAATCATTTGCACCCCTCAGAAGAAAGATGAGTCTCTAACCAGGAGAAAACAGAATTAAAATGGAAGTTCTTTACAAAGTGAAATACCTGACTCGAAGTTCCTTGAGAGCATGTCTGTGCCTGGGGTGTCGTCATTTGCTGGCCTGACTCCCAGGCTGTAGGTAAAGCAGCTGTGGAAAAGTGGCACAGGCCAGAGGGGCAGTGGGTCACACTTGTAATCTCAGCACTTTGGGAGGCAGAGGCAGGAGGATCACTTGAGCCCAGGAGTTTGAGATGAGTCTGGGCAACATGGCAAAACTGTGTCCATTAAAAAAATTTAAAAATTAGTCGGGCATGGTGGTGCATTCCAGCTACTTGGGAGGCTGAGGTGGGAGGATCACTTGAGCCCAAGAAGTGCAAGGCTGGTGAGCCATGACTGCGCCACTGCGCAGTCCAGCCTGGCTGACTGAGCAAGACTCTGTCTCAAATTAAAAAAAAAAAAAAAAAGGCAAAAATAAACAAACAAAAAACAGAGAGACAGAGAGAAAGAGAAAGAAAGAGAGAGGAAGGAAGGAGGGAGGGAGGGAGGGAAGGAAGGAAGGAAGGAAGGAAAGAAGGAGAAAGAAAGAGAAAGAAAGAAAGAAAAGAAAGAAAGAAAGAAAGAGAAAGAAAGAAAGAAAGAAAGAAAGAAAGAAAGAAAGAAGAAAGAAAGAAAGAAAGAAAGAAAGAAAGAAAGAAAGAAAGAAAGAAAGAAAGGAAGGAGACAGAAAGAAAGCTAGCAGAGCAGCATAGGCTTTCTATGCTGTGACTGATGTTGCACCTGAAGGAATCCTTCTTAAAAGGAAGAATGCTACATGATAAGACACACCCAAGACACCACCATATAAACAACCTCTTACCGAGACTAACCTTACAGTTTAATGCAACTTGCATTCATTCTATCTCCAATTCTAGCCATCATTATTGGCTTTCCTCCCCTTCCTTGCAAGGCTAAAAAATAACAAAAGTCTAAGCCTGAACAAACACACTCATTTACTTCCTCCACATTTATTCTTCCCCCTAAAACTACAAAAAAAGCGGGCAGGGCAGATCTGAGTCTCAGTCTCCTTGGCTATGAGATGGAGACAACTGCGTTGACTGACGGATGAGGCCCTGAGAAAATCAGTTGAGTTAAAATACATGAAAAAGGACATACAAACCATGATGCATTATTCTCACGCCATGGCTTCCATTTCTTTCTGACCTAGGTTCAAAGACCAATGCTGCTTCCCTCATCCACTCCTTCCATCAAATGCTTAAAAAATTAATATGCATTGTCTCACCGTAAGACAACATTTTATATATATTAGATCACCGGGAGATAGAAGAACAAGTAGTTATTTTCCTTGGTTCAGACTAGAAAAATAAATCAATCTAATTTTCAGAGGCTTGCCTCTAACGTGTCTCATCTACACGATAGGGCAAATACTGATAGAATAAAAATCTCCATATGACCCTGAATTATCCTACAACCTCAACAAAAATCCCACTTGTTTGTCAACACCTCTTAGAACTGCATGCAGGGTCTAAATTCAGTGCCTTACACAGGTCCCTCCCCATCCATGGACTCAGCTGCAGGTACCCCATTCAGGACTCCCTGTCCTGCCTGTTGTAGAGTTCCGGGCCAAGTCGCCCCAGCCCATGCTGGCCTGAACTCCTCAGCAAATCCTTCCCTTGAGTCTGGATCTAGGTCTTGTTCTTCACAATCTCTTGTTTCTGAGTTGATGGTTCACTGGAGCTTGGACTTTGATTTCCACGGTTGCAGGCCTACTGTACCTTCATCCACCTCTCAGACCCCCAAACCACACAGGAGTCCCAGGCCCTCCCACACACCCAGGGGGGAAGGTTATTATGAAAACTGCAGGCACAGGGACCCTGTCTGCCTTGTTCACCGCCATATCCCTTGCAACTAGAACAGGGCTTGCACTGGACACTCGTGACGTATTTACCAAACGAGGGAATGAGCCTCATTAGATGAGCTCAAAGTATTTCTAGTGCCAACACAAATTCATCTTTTGTCCTGTGTTTCCACCTAGGGCCATCTACTGACTTACTGATGAAGTTTGAAGTCTAACTGTCTACATAAAAATCTTGCTACAAGCTGCCAGCACTGCCCCATCTCCTCTCCAGTAGATGCGCTCACCGCCCTATCACCCAGTTCTGTGACTTGTGTTTAAGCATTATTCCAGTATGTTCCAAGTTCCTGGAACACCTTGCCTACTATGATCCCATCCCATCAAGTCTGTTCCCTCTCGAAATAGATACTTTACAATGTATTTATACTTATTCCAAAAGCAGCACCATTCCTCAAAAATACTTTAGAAACACCTCTTTCAGAACTTTCAGAACCAGTTATAGGTAACAGTATATTGCCGTTTCTTGTACCTGATCAAAAACAGTATCAAGTATACCTTGACAGACTTGACACCACATGTCACCTATCTCTAAAATTTAAATCCCATCTCAAGGATCAAAGTTGTTCATTGCTCTAATTATCTATGTAATGTTTCTCTCCCAGTTAGACTAAAAAAGGGGACACAGACTATGTTTGTGTGTGTTTTAAGACTGCACTGCTCCTAGAACAGTGCCTGATACACTGTAGATACTCAACAATTGTCTGGTGAATGAATGATCTGAAGACCTTTGTAAAAGGTTTTTCTTTCATTCAGCAAATATGTGCCTGGCACTGCTAAGGGCTGAGAATATGGAAATGAGTGAGAAAAGAAAATCTCTATCTTCTTTAAGGAGCTTATAGGCTAGAGGGAAAAAAACTTACTTAAGGGAAAAGGAAACGAAACTATCATTTATTGTCAACTCGTATGTGACAGGCACATATATTGTTTCATTTAAACTTCCCAGCAATCAAAATAAGGGTGACATTTAAATTCTCATTTTAAAAACTAAAAACTTGGGATTCAGCAATGTTATATAACTTGCATAATAAGCGACAAGCTGGCCGGGCGCGATGGTTCACGCCTATAATCCCAGCACTTTGGGAGGCCAAGGCGGGCGGATCACCTGAGGTCAGGAGTTCGAGACCAGTCTGGGCAACATGGTGAAACTCCGTTTCTACTAAAAATACCAAAAATTAGCCAGGCGTAGTGGCAGGCGCCTGTAATCCCAGCTACTCAGGAGGCTGAGACGAGAATCGCTTGAACCCGGGAGGCGGAGGTTGCGGTGAGCCGAGATTGCGCCATTGCACTCCAGCCTGGGCAACAAGAGTGAAACTCCATCTCAAAAACAAAAAAACAAAAAAACAAAAAACATCATCATCATCATAAGTGACAAGCCAGGCCTGGAACCCAGAGCCTATTGACAGCAAAGTCTAAGTCTTTTCTTTGATCACACCAAGCAAGGGCTGTTCAATTAAGTGGTTTATTAGGGTGACAACTTTTCAAATTGCAAAAGAGACAACACTTACATGGATGTTTGCTTTTCAGCCTCACCTCGTACTATTCAATGAATCACCCTAGGTGCCATGCACTGATCTCACCATTAATCTCGCCAAAGACCAACTCCCATAACCATAACTTGCACAGACATCAAGAAGCCAAAGGCTTATACAATTGGGGGTCTGTGACCCTGTTCTATCCTGGGAGGTACTTTCAGCAGAAGTGGCCATGTGAATGTTGGTGAGTCTACTACAGACACGTATAGTGGGGTGGGTGGGTTAAGCAGCAGGTAAACCCTGGTACACATGGAAGTGAAAGAAATAGGAGGCTTGGAAGCAGGACTTAGTATTAGTGAGAAAAAAAAAAAAAAAAGGCCACCTTGCCACCTTTGGGACACATGCCATAAATTACCAAGACATTTTGCCCATTCTTAGTAAGTAGAAGATGAAGAACAGAGCCTTTCAAGTTTCACTTCCATGACATTTTAGAGATGAAAGGTTTCATACTGTTATCACAAAAGACCATTAGGGACCATGTTTTCCTTTTCCTTGGATGTCTTCATTCAGTTCTAAAAATATTTTTGAGCAGTATAGCATAGTGGTTAAGAGCTACGGCTTAGAAGCATCCAGGCTTACCTCGCATCTTGGCTCTGGCACTTACTGTGTGACTTCACAGAAGTTACTTAAACTCCCCAAGCCTAAGTTTCTTCTATCTATAAAATGGAGTAATAGTAACACCGGCCCTACTGCATAAGATTCTGAGGATTAAAGGAGATAATGCCCTACAATTTAGCATAGTGCCTGGAGCATAAAAAGCTTAATAAACATCAATGACAAAAGTACCTGTGCCAGCACTGTGATAAATCTACACACCTTTGTATAGACATACAGATACGGTAATTTCTTCTTCTTTTTTTTTTTTTTTTTTTGGCTCATCTCAGCCCCCCAGGTAGCTGGGACCACAGGTGAGCACCACCACACACAGCTAATTTTTATATTTTTTGTAGAGATGAGGTTTTGTCATGTTGCCCAGGCTGGTCTCGAACTCCTGAGCTCAAACAATCCACCCATCTTGGTCTCCCGAAGTGCTGGGATTACAGGCATGAGCCACTGCGCCCAGTCCAGATGTGGTCATTTCTGAGATGGCTCTGCAGCTCCACCTGTGCTAGGCTCAAGCTATTACCTAATTACGTAGGGGACTATATGATAAAAGATACAATGCTCATGTACGACTATTATCTACTACAGGGTTTATATCACTTGCAAGTGCCTCTGCAAACTGTTTTTTAGCAAGGAGAAAATAGAATAAAAATGGGAAAATGGAAATCCAAAGATCTGCTTCCTATAAAGATGCTGCGATAGAAGTAGCCACTGCCAGGTCTGCCTCTCCTGGCGTAATCAGACAATCCATCTATCTAGATTGGATAGATACTTGAGGAGGAATAATTCAAGGTAATTTCCGTTACACCACTATCCATGTTTTCTCAAGGGAAAAACAGGTATTTGCTTCTTTTGATTAACATGTTAGTGGCTACAACTAAAACATCAAGTGGTCTGCCGAGCAGAGGCTTTCCTGCTGGTTTTACAAAATCAGTACAGAGGGCCATCTGTCAGCGTCAGCTTCACCTGGATTTACAAGTAAACTCTTCAGTATGGCTGAACAGGGTATATGGGTGTGTGTATATTGGTAGCTGTATGGAAACCGGATTGCTCTAATAGTAAACACATTTCATTCCCTGCAGTGAGGTTGCTGGATCTTTGTTAAGGATCCTTTTTTCCACTTAGTTCCATAAATATTCCGGGGAAGCATGGCCTCGTATGAGTTGTCAGAATGAGAACCTGTTGTGATATTTCATCAGCACCCACTCACAGTGCACTTACTCTCCTTTACCTGTAACTTACACCTTTTCTGTAACCTCTGGAATTAAATAGAAGAGAAAGGATGAAAACAAGATAATACGTCAGAAAACACGGTGCAGGGGCTTGAAGGGCTAAGAAAAATGAAGTGGTTAATTTTTTTTTTCTTTTTTTTGAGATGGAGTCTCGCTCTGTCGCCCAGGCGGCACTGCAGTGGTGCGATCTCGGCTCACTGCAAGCTCTGCCTCCCGGATTCACGCCATTCTCCTGCCTCAGCCTCCTGAGCAGCTGGGACTACAGGCACCTGCCACCATGCCCGGCTAAATTTTTGTATTTTTAGTAGAGACGGGGTTTCACCGTGTTAACCAGGATAGTCTCGATCTCCTGACCTCGTGATCTGCCTGCTTTGGCCTCCCAAAGTGCTGGGATTACAGGCGTGAGCCACTGCGCCCAGCCCAAAGTGGTTAATATCAATATGCTGAGTACCTTCCATGTGCCAGACATGTAAGATACTGTATGTTTCTATTTCATCAATGGAGAAACAGAGTCTGAGTGAGGTTAAAGAACGGGCTTCCCAATGTCACACGGTGGTGCTAGAATTTGAAGCAAAGTACGTCAGATTCAAAAGCCACAATCTTTCTACACTTTCACCCTAAAATGAGGAGTAAGAATGAAAGTGACACTGTGGACTTAAGGAAGACAATAGAAAATCTATTAGAAATATATATTTTTCGAAACTTGCATCATTTAACATAATGATTACAGAGCTGGAATTGGGCAATTGAAATGGAAGACAGCATCTTCTGACATCCAGGGTCATGTATTCAGGCTCAGGGACAGGGTGCCTTCAGAGCAAGGGTTGTATTGGGTCCTCTAGAGGCAGAAGGATGAAGGGGTGTCTGTGTGTCAGATGTGGCCAAGCTGGAGCACCAAGGCAGCCCCCAACCCTGACAAAGCAGCACATTCAAACGACACAGTGCACAATGGCAGAAAAAGATGGGGTGGGATACAATGGGGGGAAACGCCCCAAGTTGCTGAAAAGGTTTGTACTTGAAGGACAACGTCCTTCTCCTGAGTAGAGCTTACTAAAGGAGATGCATCCATTTTCTTTTTGGCCTCTCCTGCTTTCTACTTCCAGCTTCTTTCCTCGTGGTAAGTTTGGGCAGGAAGTGGCCTTAGAAATTGAGACCAGCATCCTCATTTTTCAGATGAAAAACCAGACATCAACAGAAATATCTGAGATCGCACTTCTTGTTTCCGAAATCAGGTAGTTATCAGTTCTTGTTTTCGTTTTTCACCATATAGTGCAGTAAAGGGAAAAAGGGTAGAAAAAAAACAAGAAACCAGAAATATTACTTTGCAGAGACATCTCCACGTACCTCGAACTGCACTAGTTCTGTGACTGTGTGCTCAGTGTCATCTTCTACCAGGTGATGTTAAAGATGTGCACTGAGCCATGCACACACTGCTGTCCAGGTCAATTCTTAAGGTAGCTGTCTAGATTTAAGGTAAGGACTGCAGGGTGGAACATCTGCTCTTTATGCAGAGCTACCTGAACTGGTTGCCTTTTTGGGTGACCAACCATGCTGGTTTGTCTGGTACTGAAGGGGTTCCGGGGATGTGGGATTTTCAGTACTAAAATTGAAATCCCAGGGAAACCGGGACAAGCTGGTTACCCTACTGCCTTCAGTAGGATCACATTTTCAACTGAGCGAATACATGCAGTCAGACAAAATGCAATTAGCTGGAAGTTTTAGCTGGTAGAATACCAGCTAAATGGTAGTTAACATTTTAATTTTTTAAGAAAATTAGCAAGATGAAAATTAATGACTATAAAGGGCTTTGAGGCCTGGGGGAGGAAGGTATTCTCCAAGTAGGAAGTGTTAAGTTCATAAAAGAAACAATATGAGAAGACAGTGGGGCTTTTTCATACCTAACAAGTATGACTAAACCTGTAAACACTTCCTGTTCCGTCCCATGTTTTTCTGAAATTCGCTTTTCCTTAAAGGCCAAGAAGACAGAAAAAAAAATTACTCTCTCTCTTCTCTTCTTAAGAATAACAGTGGGAAATTTCAAACCTCCAAAGACGTCTAAAAGTTTAATAAGCTCTTGCTTTTATATATAAATATTAAGGAGAAACAAACAACACTCACTTTTCTCCATAAGCATCCTACATTCTTACTACATGAAATTTTGAGTACGTAGAAAACCATCTGATTAGGAAAGACAAATACACTTAAGTCGCACTGACTTACTCCTCCACCTAGTTATATTTTCAATACAAAAATGTTTGCTTTAATTAAACACTGTGTTAGGTGCTGACAATGCAACACTGAATAAGAAGGACATACTTTTATTTCATACATCACAGTATCCTAAAGATCAAAACCTGCCTTTCTAGACTTACTCATGACTCTTCTTATTGCAGTGGAGAAAGAGAGCTGCCCCTAACAGAAAAGCTCACACTTAAAATCATTTCTCCCCAGCAGCACTTCCCATTCACAAAGAGCAGTGCTACAAAAGGCAGCCCCACTTTCACCTTTGCTGGGTCACCAACTACACTGGAGGCGCTCGGCCTAGAATCGGGTAGAGGGGATGTGAAACCAAGGAGGGGGTCACACTGGGGAACATGCCACTGGGCCTCTACTCACAGAAACAGCTTAAAGCCACCTGTACCCACATTTGGGAAACATGTGTCTCTGGTCTCCTGAAGGCATAAATTGAACATTATAATATTCTAGGGAAGAGCAAACAGCAGCCCACTGAGGGGTCGTGGGCCATGGGAAAGCCTTCCATTCCTCTACTTCTGCTCTAAAGGGTTGATTGTTGTACACTCCGAAGCAAAAGAGGAAAATCAAATCCAGCTCAGAAGTCCGCCCACATTCTGCGGTGGAGAGAGTTGCCAAAACCATTCTCTGCACCTGTAGGATGAGGTCGCAGGTTCACAGAGCAGGGACAACTGTCAGATGTCCACCCCACAACATGGCTCCCTCACAGGAGAGTCCACAGTTATGGACCTAGGTTCTCTGCTGGGCTGCACTGGACGACCTGTCCTTAGAACTCTAAATCCTGCCTTTGCACAGGCTTCCGTGGAGCTCTCTGGGGCCTTGGTGACTTGCACCTTTGTGCACACTACAATTGGCTTCCTTGAGCTTGGCAACCCCAGAGCAGCAGCCTCATTGGACTTCTGTTTGTACAGGACTTGTCAAGCAGGTTATGCTGCTTTTCTGCCACCTTTCTTTCTAGACACCTCTAAAATGTAAAGTTATCAGGAAATAAGAGAGGGATAAGGTTTTCTCACCACAATACCAGAGGCCTACAAAGGCTGCCTAGACCGTGGGCTTTGCTGAAGGCCTGCTGCTGGTCTCTTAAATGGTGAGGCGTGTTTTTTAAGGATTGTAGAGGAAGAGCTGTCAAAAGTAAGGTCAGAGTCAGATGCACCGTGTTTCTATCATTACTGCTGGCCTCTTTACTGAGGGAGTAAAATGCACCCCTCAAAGCCGGCAGCAAGTCCTCTGGTTGCATCAATAATTTTTGCTTGCACAGAAAAATCCCCCAGTAACGCATAGATGGTCATGAACTCCCCTTTCTATTTGGCAGACCTAGAAAGCGTGGTAGACAGAAATTAAATGCCTTTGTGAATCAGCAAAAAAGACATAGGGATGAAACCCAGGACAGCTGGTCTACCTGCTTTAACCCATGCATTCAGCACACCACAGGGAAAACAGTTATTTTTTCACGACAAAAGAGGTGACTTTCTACTTCGGACATGTTAGATAAAACATTTTTTTAAAGATACAGTTGTTTTGTCGACAGAACAATCAATAAAATAGTAATGCAGGGTACAGTTTTATCCAGAGGTCAAGATAGTATCTAACCAAGGTCAAGACTGTATTGAATCAAGAGTTCAAAGGCCACTATCTTCCCCATAGTATGAGTCAGTCAAACTGAGATTGCTTCAAGGTTAAGGAAGGAATCATCAAATTGCCAGCAGTCATACCAAACAGGACAGGGAAACTGGCTATTCCTGTCACATCTCCTTTCCATTAATTATAAAGTAGTTGACCCAGGAAGCAACCCTCTCAGATTCTGGGGGAGTCCATTTATGAGACATGAACTCAAATCTATCACACAGCAGCCCAATCCCCCGCACCTGATCCCACATGGCTGCCTGGCAGTTCTAAGGGCCTTCCAAAAAAATTCTTCAGTTAAAGGCACAAAGCCTTTGAACAGGCCTTCAATTCTAGTGCTCCCACCCAGAGGAGATTACTCAGGAGTTGAGATAAAACCCTGACAACATGGGCCAAGTTCAACTGACAGCTGCCCCTTCTAGGCCACGAACTGGCACACCTGGCCAGTTGGCAATGGTTCCTTCCTTTAGCAGATCTTACCTGCCCGAGCAGGAAACAGTGATAAGGCTTAAGCTAGTTCATGTTGACTGTCACGCTTTCTCACACTTGAGCAGAGCCCAATTTAGAAACAGCCTTAAACTGTTGCTTCAGTTCAGTATGTCAAAGAGCTATCAAAAATAATAGAGAATGTATGTCGTAGTGTTTTGTAAGCTGTAAAGCCCAACCTACCATAGTATATATTATTTTGATATTAAATAATGCTAAAGAAGAATATTAAATTGTAAATAAACATTGATAACTATGGAACCATGTAGGTATACAGCTAAAGACTTGAAGTCAGATATGGGTAACTGGTAACTATGTAAAAAGGCTCAATTAAAAAAAAATCTTTTCAGGTGGCTTAAACATTTAATGAACAATAAAGTATAAATGGTTTCCTTTAATTATAGATGTCTATGATCCAATTCAATAGTGAAGCTAATGTCATAAATCTTAACTTGAAGGGGATTTCTAAGTAGATTTCCTCAAGGCCAGCCCTGCGTCCTCTATGACTGCAAAGTAAATGGACCTAATTTTTTTAAGGCATAGACAAGCAGTCCTCGACCTTTTTGGCACCAGGGACTGGTTTGGTGGAAGACCATTTTTCCACAGACTGGGGGCATAGGGATGGTTTCAGGATGATTCAAGCACATAACATTTATCATGAGATTCTCATATGGAACACACAACCTAGATCCCTCACATGTGTAATTCACAACAGGGTTCGTGCTCTTATGAGAATCTAATGCTGCTGCTGATCTGACAGAAGGCGGAGCTCAGGTGGTAATGCTCACTTGCCCGCCACTCACCTCCTGCTGTGCGGCCCAGTTCCTAAAAGGCCACGGACAGTACTAGCCTGCGGTCTGGGGGTTGGGGACCCCTGGTATAGACTGTTCTCACAGGAGGTATAAAAGTGCTTGTCGGCCGGGCGCGGTGGCTCACGCTTGTAATCCCAGCACTTTGGGAGGCCGAGGCGGGCGGATCACGAGGTCAGGAGATCGAGACCATGGTGAAACCCTGTCTCTACTAAATGTATAAAAAAAAATAAGCCGGGCGCGGTGGCGGGCGCCTGTAGTCCCAGCTACTCGGAGAGGCAGGAGAATGGCCTGAACCCGGGAGGCAGAGCTTGCAGTGAGCCGAGACTGCGCCACTGCACTCCAGCCTGGGTGACAGAGCAAGACTCCGTCTCAAAAAAAAAAAAAAAAAAAAAAGTGCTTGTCACTGCATAATCCACCTGTAATTTACTCCTCTGTGCTGAATAAACAGCCAGCTTGAAGAAGTAGACAGGTGACAGAAGCCTTTACGTAAGGCCCACAAACTGAAGCACAGGCCTCAAGTGTTATAAGAAGGGGAGGCCGGGGAGTGGTGGCTCATGCCTATAATCCTAGCACTTTGGAAGGCCGAGGCAGGCAGATCACTTGAGGTCAGGAGTTCGAGAACAGCCTGGCCAACATGGTGAAACCCCGTCTCTACTAAGATTTTAAAAATTAGCCAGGTGTGGTGGCGCATGTCTGTAATCCCAGCTACTTGGGAGACTGAGGCAGGAGAACTGCTTGAACCCGGGAGGTGGAGGGTGGAGTGAGCCGAGATCGCACCACTGCACTCCAGCCTGGGCAACAAAGCGAGACTCCGTCTCAAAAAAAAAAAAGAAAAAAAGGAAGGGGAGCTACTTTCTCCACAGGGCCTCCTGTCATGGAGCCACCAGAGGCGCTCACACCTGTGGGCCACCAGGCCCTTAGGCCCCTTCCCTGCCTGTGATACAGCCTACAGAGATGTGTGCTGTAACGCTGGCTTCACTTTTCATGACCATGTACATCACAGATCCATTCCCCTCACGCTTTTAATCAAGCCTCTTAGCTAGAAAACCAGCTCCAAGGAGGCTAAAGGGTCTGTTTTCTTAGGTCTTATTTCTTCTCCTCTGAGTCTTTCTTTAGGATGATTATGGCTCTCCAGTGACTTCACAGGTGACACCAAAGAGGGAGATGAGGAACAGAGCAATGCACAATGATCAAAGGGAACAGATACCACAAATAGAACAGAAAGCTCCCAGGCACGCTGCCACCACGAGGGAGAGGGCCCTAAAGGATGGTTTTTACACCACAGCGCCTACACAACAAAAGCTGGGTCTGTGAGGTGTGCGGTTGGCTTGCGCCCGCCTGCGGGATGCCGGGCATGTCTGCGTTATATAAGGTTTCTCCTGTACTGTGCTCCCTTCTGGGAGTCAGACAAACTCCCCATTCAACGGCTCTCAATCCAAGGCGGTTGTTTACAGATATGCAAGGGCAGGCGGCCTCCTCAGAGCTAAAAGGCAAGTCCTCTGCATGCTGGTGTTCCAGCCGTAGTTCACCCACCCCCACAATACAATGTCTTCCCTGACACAAAAGCCACTGTGCGTGCCCTTTCTCTGAACTGCTGCAGGCTCGGATTCAAATCCTGGCAATGATATTTCCCAGCTGTGTGATGTGCACAAGTGACTTGGTCCCAAAGCTCGGTTTCCTCACCTGTAAACTGGAGATAAAAACACCTATCTCGAAAGGCTGTGCAGATGAAGTGAAGTGTATGTGTGTGTCCATGGCTCGCGCTGCAGTGTGACAGTGTCTGGAACACAGGAGTCATTTCTCTGCCTCTCTCTAGCCTAAGAACTCATATGCTTAAACCTGAAATAATCTGTACTTTTCTTTTAAGACAGGGTCTGGCTCTGTCACCCAGGCTGGAGTGCAGTGGTGTGATCACGGCTCACTGTAGCCTTGAACTCCTGGGCTCAAGCAATCCTCCCACCTCAGCCTCCCAAGTAGCTGGGACTCTAGGCATGCCCCACAACTGGCTAATTGTTTTTTCTAGAGATGAGGCTTCACTGTGTTGTCCAGGCTGGTCTTGAACTCTGAGTGCAAGCGATCCTCCTGCCTTGCCCTCCCAAAGTGCTGGCATTACAGGTGTGAGCTACTGGGCTCAGCCCTGTACTTTTAAATTATTTGTGTATTTATAGTGTCTCCCTACCTAGATTATGAAGGAATCATGCCATTTTCATTTTTACTACCTACTGTATGAGCTAAGTGCATAGTGTATACACAAAATTACTTGTGGCCTAGGCTACTGCAAGAGTGGATCGTTTCCCCACATCCAAAGATATCTGGTACTGTTTCCTGAGGAAATGACTGTGGGTTCTGAACACAGCTGGTCTCCCCTCTTTTCCTTCAGCTCCTCACACTCCTTCTTCCAAACATACCCCTTGCCATTTCAAATGCCCTTAAGAATTCTCATGAGCCAAGGTATCCATTCATTTGGTCATTTCTTGAGTACATTTCTAGAGTACATAAACATTTCTTTAGTATGTACTATATGCCAAATATAAAAGGCACTGTGGATACACAGCTGGATGTAGAAATAGCTAATATACAATTCTTGCCTACCCTTGAAACAACTGGAGGGAGTCAGATGGGAAGTTAACTGTCTTAGTCATGTTGTGCTGCTAGGAAGGAGTATCTGAGGCTGGATAATTTATAAAGAAAAGAGATTCATTTGGCTTACAGTTCTACAGGCTCTACAGGAAGCATGGCCCTAGCATCTGCTTCTGGTGAGGACCTCAGGCTGCTTCCACTCGTGGCGGAAAGTGAGGGGAGCCGGCGTGTGCAGAGATCACGTGGCAAGAGAGGAAGCAAGAGAGAGGCGGGGGGAGGTACCAGGCTCTTTTTAGCAATCTGCTTCTGTGAGAACTAACAGAGCGGGAACTCACTCACCCCACCGCAGGGAGGGCAGTAATCTACTCGAGGGATCCACCTCCGTGACCCACACACCTTGCATTAGGCCCCACCTCCATCACTGGGGATCAGATCTCAACATGAAGTTTGGGGAGAGAAACATCCAAACTATAGCAGCAGCATTTGAAGTAATACAGATGAGTGTATATGTAAATCCCATGGGAAAGGAAGAAGCCATAATTCAGCCTCAGAATAGCATTCTGAAATTTTTAAAATATGTATTGCGTTTGAGATAGACCTTCAATGCACTTAACTTTGTTGAAACAGCAGGTTAAAAATGGAACTCCAACCTGGTCTGTCACAAAATAGGTCAAAATTTATTAAAGCAAATAACATCCCAAGGAAAAGCTCGGGGCTGCCAAGTCCTCTCAGTGTCTTTTCTCTCATTTTGAGCCACGCACGCTGCACAAAAGAATTTTCTTACAACTAAAATTTGGAATTCTGACCAATCCATTCACACACATATTCACAGCATGACATGTAAGTACTTAGCACTAGACTAGAAGTTGAGTGGAAAAAAAAAAACCAGCTAAAAAGAAAGATAAGTCTTAAGAGCTCCCTGCAGATTCCTGGCAGGGAACATGTTCTGGAGAAAAGATGTGCCGCGACCCAAGGTGAAGCTGATGGGGAAACGGGCAGGGAAGTGGGGTGACCGTAAGTTCATGATAAAAGAAAGTCATAAAACTACAGACTTCCCAAATGCAAATTTGGAGAACCCCAGGGCAGGAGGATAAGGCCTATGTGTACGGACATCGGAGTAGCCACAACCAAAACTCTGTTGTGATATATTCAGGGTCTGCCTACGATTTCATGTGAATACAGAGCACCCAGTCCAAATAGATTTGGGAAACCTGCAAGGGTCTCGTGCAAGGACCTCACAGCCAGACAAGCCTCATATCTAGAGACAGATCTACTACAAATATCTTAAGGAACTGTTTAAACAATTTTCCCAAGTTAACACTTTATTCCTAGTTCTCTAAGCCTTATTATTTTTCAGTCCCCCACTCCCCTCTTTATTCTTGTCACCAACTCAACCCTCTTCTGATACACAGAGCAGAAATAAAGGCTTCCTGAAGACCAGGCTTTATTTGTCTTTGTATCCTACCCTCCATCTCTGCTAGTATCTAGCAGAGTAACTGGCATATAGTAGACTCTCAATGTTCATTTAATACTCAGCCATAGGGCAAGCAAAGAGAAACAATGAGGAAATAGACACTTGAAAATCACATCGCTTACAGATTCTCCCCTAAGTATAAAGTCTCCTGGTACTGATGGGCACAGGCCCGCTGCACATGATCGGCTCAAAATACTAAAGATCCACGAACATGGCTTGCAGCTTTCCTCCCAAACCATACTCCTTTCTCTGGGAGCTGCCTGCCAAGAAGGCTGTGCATGGAAACCTTAAACCTTCCTATAAGCCCTGGCCACATCAATGGTGCAAAAGTAGTCCCTATCAGGACCTGTCAAGGGGAAACCTGAGCTGCAAGAGTAACTGGAGACCCAGGCAGCTGACCTGCTTACGATCCTTTAGTTGAGAGTTTAAACCAACTGTAACTGGGCAGTACTTGACAACCAACTTCCCTAATGAGACCAAGAGTCAGGAGAGCTGACACACAGCACCCTTAGGTCAGGCGCTGGGGAGGGAGTATGCTGCCATTGCACTGGGTCAGAGAACATAGGGTGGCTTTAAAGGCCCTGTTCTTCCTCTGGGCACCCTCGGGAGTGTAGGTCCCACCCTCCCAGACCAGGGCTCCTATGCTCTTCCTGTAGACTTCAATGACACCTGGCCTTGTCCCAAGAAACACTTGTTTGAAAGATTTTTGATGGGTGGTCCAAGTAGAAGCTAGTGAAATAAAAGCTTTCTCAGTGGTTGGTGATGCCACCTTGTCTTGATGTGTGGGCCCCTGCAGTTGGGGAAAAGAAAGAGCAGAGGCCAAATTTACCAACGTGTTGGTCAAGGAGAGGCCAGGATAGGACAAAGGAAGAGAAGGGAACCCTGATGGATAAACCCTGTTTGATTTGTAAGGATAATGAGATTCAAGTAATTAATGTTCACCAAACTCCTACTATGTGCCGGGTACCACGCTGGAATAAAAGGCAAAGAACAGGTGAACAGTCCTGAAAAAACTCATAAAGGCATACTTTATAACTAAGGTACATTTTCTTTTTCATTTAGAATGTATTAATTTCGTCACAATATGGCTTTTGAAGAGCAAGAAAGAATGGAAGGGAAAAAGGAATAATTGAAAGTGGAAGAAGGAAGGCAAGCAGGACATGGGAAAGGAGGGAGAGTGAGTTGTGGGTATTCAATGTGATAATCCTTGCAAAGAACTGAGTCAATCTCTGGCCTATAGTAAGTGCTCAAAAAATCTTAGTCACTATATTCATTGTTACAGAGAGCCTATAACCGTGTCATACTAACCTACAATGCACACTTGCCATAGAGCAGGGAATGTTCTAAGGGCTTATCACATATTAATTCATTTAATACTCACAATCTTATGAGATATCAGGATTCCCATTTTACAAATGAGAAAACGGGGGTACAAAGAGATTCTGTAAACTATCAATTACCCAGTCATACAACTACCAAGTGAGAGATCTGAGATTCAAGCCCAGGTAGTCTGACTTCAGAGCTCAGCTTCTCATTGGTTTCACCTGTGGTTATTAAGTGCGGTCCCTGGAACCGGGAACTTCTCAGATTTGCAAATTCTTTGTCCCACCCCAGTCCTACCAAATCAGAAACTCTGAGAGAATGGCCCAGCAACTGTTTCTAAAAGCCCTTGAGGTGACTCTGAGGAACACCAGAATTTGAGCACCACTGTATTACATTACATTACAGTGCTTCTCCACGTAGTGGCTAAGTTAAGGCAGATAAGAAAACATCACTTCCTCCCCAGATCTGGCCTCACCTAGCCGTGGGCAAAGGTCAAAATATTTGGGTTGTCCATTTCTCTCAGTTTAGGGCCTGGCCTACAACTGGGGCTTGGGAGAGTAACTTCAATTCTCTTCATTTTAAAAGGAATCAATTTGGCTTTTCTGACTTTATTCCTTGATGTAGAAAGCCTAGGAGAGACTAACAGGCCTTGAATATTCTTAGAATAGTTTAACTCCTTCATAACATCTGATCATCAGTTAGCAGATTTAACAGGCTGCAGTGTCCCAAAATGTCCACCATTAGATTAAAAATGAAACTTAAAAGAAAGCTTTGCTTCCAATGTGTTAATATAGCTTCCAACAATGCCTAGCAGGTGAATTTATCTCCACATTTGACTGGAGTTAACTCAATTATTCAAAGCGATTACACAGTTTGTGGATTATCTGAGCCTCCTGCTTCTCCTCCCTGGAGCTGCTCACCTTTTGGCCATTTCACTGTTCATTAGCACCTCTACTGAGGATACCCTGGGAAAATAAAAGGTGAGGAAACTCAAACCAGTCGACTTTTCTCCTTGTTAGCAGTTCTGATAAAGACTTGGTGGGAGAAGAATTATTATTGGCTAAAACAGACACTGGGATTATCTATGGCTTCAATTTTCCATGCTCTCCCAGCCTCTAATTATCAGATAGTCAAGTCAGCCTAACTTTACAGTGACAGCCCAGTCTACAAGTGAACAGGGGCATAAAATTCAAATTCTAGAATTTCCACAGAGGTAACCTATGATACCTTCTTCCTTAAATTACTGCTCTCAAAAATGCCAGGGTGATGGACAACTTTGACCAGAGGTGAAAAGGCTCAAAAAGTGATCCCACAGCATTTTAACAGCTGACTTTTCCCACCATTCAAACTTTCTATGACCTAACAGAATATGTACATCTCAATATTTTACTCTCATAAGAAAAATAAGGAAACTAATGTGCATTAGGCATCTATTATATGCTAGGGTGCCAGACCCTCTGCTGGATGTCTTATAGATATTATCTTGCTTAATTCTAGAACAATTTGGGAAACATTTTTTCTTTTCCAACTTTTATTTTAGACATAGGGTTTACGTGTGCAGGTCTGTTACATGGGTATCTTGCATCCAGGTAGTGAGCACAGTACCCAAGAGGTAGTTTCTGACTCATTAGCCCCCTCCCCCTCCTCCCTCTAGTAGTCCACAGTGTCTATTGTTCCCATGTTTATGTTCACGGGTGCTCGATGTGTAGCTCCCACTTATAAGTGAGAACATGCAGTATTTGGTTTTCTGTTCCTGCATTCATTCACTTAGGATTATGGTTTCCAGCTCTTCCAACATGGTTATCCATGTTGCGGTAAAGGACATGATTTCATTCCTTTTTATGGCTGCATAGTATTCCATGGTGTACATGTACCACATTTAAAAAAAATCAGATCCACTGTTGACGGGCACCTAGGTTGATTCCATGTCTTTGATACTGTGAATAGTGTGGCAGTAAACATACAAGTGTATATGTCTTTTTGGTATAATGGTCTATTTTCCTTTGGATATACACCCAGTAATGAGATTTCTGGGCTGAATGGTAGCTCTGTTTTAAGTTGAGAAATCTCCAAACTGCTTTCTACAATCACTGAACTAAGTTACATTTACCCCACCGGTGTATAAGCGTTCCCTTTTCTCCACAGCCTCACCAGCATTTGTTATTTTTTGACTTTTGATCATAGCCATTCTGACTGGTGTGAGACAGTATCTTGTTGTGGCTTTGATTTGCATTTCTCTGATGATTAGTGATGATAAGCATTTTTTCATGTTTGTTGGCTGCTTGTATGTCTTCTTTTAAGAGGTGTCTGTTCATGCCCTTTGCCCATTTTTTAATGGAGTTATTGTTTTTTGCCTCTTAAGTTCCTTATAGATTCTGGATATTAGACCTTTGTTGGATGCACAGTTTGCAAATATCTTCTCCCATTCTGTAGGTTGCTGTTTACTCTGTTGATTCTTTTGCTGTGCAGAAGCTCTTTAGTTTAATTAGTTCCCACTTGTCAATTTTTGTTTTTGTTGCAATTGCTTTTGGGGGCTTAGCCAAAAAGTCTTTGCCAAGGCTAGTGTCAAGAGGGGTATTTCTATGTTTTCTTCTAGGATTTTTACAGTTTGAGGTCTTAGATTTCGATTTAATCCATCTTGAGTTAATTTTTGTATACGGTGAAAGGTAAGGGTTCAGTTTCATTCTTCTGCATATGGCTAGCCAGCTATCCCAGCACCATTTATGAATAAGGAGTCCTTTACCCCATTGCTTGTTTTTGTTGGCCTTGAGCAAGAAGTTTTTACCCCGATTTTACAGATAGGGAAACTGAGGCTCGGGGAATTTAAATCTGAGTTCATAAGTGTCAGAACTAACAGCTGAACACAGTTACCTTTGCCTCTCCCTAAAAATTATGCTGTTTAACTATACAACTCAGCCTCAATGGTTTCTTTCTTACATCCAGAACTGTCTTTGACAGCACTCTCAAGGCTTACTAGGGAGATGACTGTGCTGATGGTTCTTTGTGACACTTAAAGATTAAGGCTGTGGCTGAACATGCTAACACCATCCTCAGAAGCCCCTTCTCATATCTTCAGATATCAACTCTTTCCCCTTCTATAATCACTGATACCAATAACCCGCAGCGTCTCGTCCTTTGCCAAATCTGTATGAACTGCCACCAGTCCTGTTTATAGCTTCTGATTCGTGGGAGACCAGGCATTTCCTGCATGGTGGGAGCCTGAGGCCACGGTGGGAGAGGGGGCGGTAAAAGATGCCTTTCCTTCCCGGATGACTCAGAGCCAATGACTGTGCCGTAGCCCAGACAGCAGAAGCCTGTGCCCTTGGCGTCACCACAGGACCGCTTCCTATCTCAGTGAGGGAAGTGGCTGAAAGAGCCAGTGTGAGGGAAGAGGAAGGAAGGAGGCAGAGGGTCTGTTAACAGTCCTCATCCCTGCCCTCCATTCCTGCTTCTCTCTTGTCCCTTGCCCCAGACCCACCCCCGTGCTGGATTTTAATGCATGGACTTGCCTTTCTCAGACTCAAGCCTGACTCTGCCCTAGCACCCCCAAAAGATGCCACAGCCCATCAAGTTTCTCCCTGTTGAGAGACATCGAGGCCTCTTGGTGTTGGCCAGAGATAAATGCATCTTTATTCAGAGGCCTGTAAAATTACAAACTGGTTTGCTTTATTACTTGTCAGCTGGTCCTTCCTTGCCATCCCTGGTGAGTGAAAGACAGGCTGGCGTGACTGCATCTCAGTGCAGGAAAATGCTGCAAGAGCTTGTCCTTGAGGGAAGAAAATCGCCCGATGTCTATACAGAGCACTTCCTGTCTCTATCGCATGACAGACCTAAAAGATCAGGATCTTTCGTGGGTCTACGTTTGTCGGCATTTTTAATATGCATGACACTGCCCAAAGAGACTGTGAGATAACTTGGGGCAAGGACCAGATTTCCTTCACCAAAGAGTATCGATATGATGCTAGATTTCCAGGCAGTGCCTCCTGACTTGAGATGCAGGCCTCCTGTGTGGAGCAAATGGATTCCAGACTCCAGTATATGGCTCCCCACGGCGCAGGCTTCAGTTTCCCTCTCCCCAGCGGCCTCACTAACAGGGTGGCAGCTTAGCCAGTCCCTGGGCAGCTTCAACAGCTTTGATTAAATCTGGTCTGCTTCCAGTCCTGGAGATGCCAGAGAAATCACACTGATTACCCTAACAGGCTGGATGAAACACTAAACACATACATTCTGCACAGCCTCAACAACTTCAGAAGAGAGAGAACCCAGACTCTGGGCAATGCCTGTCTGAATGACTCTTTCTGAATCACAGATCAGGGATCTGCCATCAGCCCTCACAGTGATTGGTCTGCAAGTCTGGCAGCCCTAAACTGATTCCTGCTTATTCTAAAATACAGTGTTGAGCACTGGGCTGGCTTCGTGAGTGTACGACCTGTGACCGGTGCAGTCATACAGAGGTCCTGTGCTTGTCTGAGAATTTTTTTGAGACACAGTCTCACTCTGTTGCCCAGGCTGCCTCCCAGGCTTAAAAGCAAGCCTCCCATCTCAGCCTCCTGAGTAGCTGGAACTATAGGCGCACACTACCACCATGCCCAGCATTTTTTTTTTTTTTTTTTTTTAGTAGAGATGGGGTTTCGTCGTGTTGCCCAGGCTGGTCTCAAACTCCTGAGCTCAAGCGATCTGCCTGCCTCGTCCTCCCAAAGTGCTAGGATTTCAGGAGTGTGCCACCACACCTAGCCAACCTGGGTTTGTTTTAATGCTCTGCTGTTGCTATCTTGAAATTCTTCCTAATTTTTTAACAAGGAGCCCTACATCTACATTCTGCACCAAGTCCCAGTAGTTACATAGCCAGTCCTGCTGAACACTAACTCCATTCAGTCACCTCAAGACATCTTGTAAGTCTGGGAAGCTGTGCCAAAAGAAATGGGGTGTGGTCAGGCAAGGGGTGAGGCTTTGGGCTGAGGTGTGGGGGCTGCTCAGCACAGGACAGCCCAGGGTTCCTGGAATCAGGCAAGACACCAGCATGGACCAACGAACTAGGAAGGGCCTCTCAATGCACACAAAAAATATTGCCCACTTTGGACCACTAGTTTTTGGAAGTTTCGGAAACTTCCCAAATCTATTTCAAGTTTTTATTATTGGCCTTATTTCTCTTTCTCTCTCTGATTTATACAAAATCTGACTTTCCCCCCATGTTTTGTAGAAGGTTGTTTTAAAAGGTGGCATTCTATTTGTTTGTTCTTTTTAGCTCAAAAGAAATTTGCATGAGGTAAAGGGCTATTGAGATTGAGAACTCCACTTCCAGGCTGTTAATTCTCTGTTGAAAGTCCAGGCCCACTCAGCGAGAGAACGGGTTGTTGCAGCGAGTAGCTGGAGGTCAGATACCACTGATCGGGCCCAGCGGGAGGGAATATCATGGGACACTCACAGTGTAGCGTGTCTGTGGGTACAAAGTTCTCGATGATCATCAACAATAAACTATAGGAAAAATGTCCCACGGTGGGTTTTCTAAGAAATTGCCTTGGGAAAGCATTCTCAAGCATTTTCAAAATCAGTCAGATGACAAAGACCTTGCTTCTTTGAATGCTTCAGTAACTGTCTTGTGATCACTTGCAGGCACATGAGGTCAAGCCTTTTATTAATGTTCTCAGACATGACAGCTAGAGATGGACGGATGCTCCTTACGCACACACATGTACACGTGCCCCATAACGTTACTGTGTTACACTATGGGGAAAAGCAGTTGCCAAAAAGATACTTATTTATTTAGGATAAATGAATATTCTATAGCACCCCTGCTTGTTACTACAGTCTGTCTGAATCCCTGTGCACAGCCTGTCCTCCAGAACCATGAAATCAGCAGGAAGCAGATATGTTTTATGGGCTATGTGTCACTTAGCGCCGCCTGCGCATCCTAATAGGTGATGAAATAAGGGAGCTGCAGCAATTGCCACTGAAGCTGAAAATGTGGCCCCCTTGGCTCCAGGTTTGTCTGCTCTCAGGAAGGCAGAGCTGGTTGCCTGCTCTTTGCAAAAGGAAGAAAATGGAACTGAGCAGACGCTGCTGTATTTGGAGTGGCAGAGCAACATTAACATATACGATGCAGGAAGGAATACAACATGGGCAAAATAAAGCTTTCCCTGAGGCTCAGGGGAAGCCTCTATCTGTGCGCACTGAAGGCCTAAAGCACCTCAGCATTGCCTACCTGCCGAAATACGTGCTTGGATGAGAGCTTGCCACCTACCATGCTGTGCTTTGACCCTTGGAATCAAAATCTACCTAATGATTTTAGATCTAAGAGATAAGGAGTCTTTGCCTGCTTAGAAGACTGGGAGAAGTGGCTGAGCAGTTTATAGACTGTGTACAACTGTCTGAAGGCCACAAAAGTGCCCTTGGCACTGGGCAGCATGAACATGGAGTTGAACCACACGGATCTGGGATGCAATAAGCTCAACCTACTACAGCAGCTCAGATGACTATTTCACTTACCATGTGAAAGAAAAATCATATAATTTTAGAGCTGGAAAGGAAAAGAGTGATGCTCTTGTTTGAGTCCCTTATTTCAGAGATACAGAAATACAGATGTCTAAGGCAGTCCAGCTGCAGCTCTGAATAATGAGTCTTCCAAAGCATCCTTGGAGCACTGCTAGAAGAGAGGGCAGAAGAAAGGAACTAGTCCTGCTCTGCCCACATCCACCAACTTCAGCTAAAAGTGAACCACCTTCCACCAAATACTAACACGAATGCCAGTGCAGAAACTGAAGCAGGATGATGGACTCCAGCGGTTCAGGTCAACTCACTTGGGTGGCATAAATCACTCCCAGTTCACCAGATCACAGCCCTGATCTTCACATATTGGTTCGGAATCGTCTTTTTTTTTTTTTTTTGAGATGGAGTCTCGCTCTGTCGCCCAGGCTGGAGTGCAGTGGCACGATCTCCACGCACTGCAAGCTCAGCCTCCCAGATTCACGCCATTCTCCTGCCTCAGCCTCCCGAGTAGCTGGGACTACAGGCACCCACCACCACGCCCGGCTAATTTTCACCATGTTAGCCAGGATGGTCTCGATCTCCTGACCTCGTGATCCACCCTCCTCGGCCTCCCAAAGTGCTGGGATTACAGGCGTGAGCCACCGTGCCCGGCCCCAAATGGTCTTAAACACAAGGGTAATAAGCAAGATGTTGCTTTCTTCAATTTTTCGGTATCAGATCTAGAGTGTTCTGCAAATTCCCTTTTACCCAGATTGCAGGCTTAACACCATCAGGTCAAAGACACTGTTCTTCTCTTGGCTCTCCTATTTATGTGAAAAAAGAATTGCTAAATGCTTATTGATTATTATAAGAAACCTACAGAAACCTGATGGAAATTCTCTGATTTGAGTCAGTTTCCCTTTATCCTCTCAATTTAGCTATTTTAAGGAACTCAAAGCCCTTACTTCCAAAGGTCACATTGTGAAATTGTGACCAAAGTAACAGAGAGAAATCGGCTATCATAAATCTTCAATTTATGATTATCAGAGAAAACAAAACTGCGTCCAAAAACAAGGAAAACAATGTGTGACCTCTATAAGTTCAACTCTTTGTCAGCAGCATCAGGGAGTACTGATTAGGAAGGCAGCAGGGCAGAGGAGTAAATGGCACAGCATAGCTGGGACACACCTGGGTTTGGATCCCAGCTGTACCACTCACTAGCTGCAAAACCTTGGGTGAGTTACCTCCTTGAGTTTTGGGTTTTCTCATCCCTAAAATAAACATAGCATCCCTATTTCATACAATGGTTGAGGACTGAAGGTGATAATGAGTATTTAAACCACCTGGCACTCAGTATGTCTCTAGTAATGGTGACCTCAAGCTCCATTCCTGGTTCTGATAATCATTTCATACGTTGGCCTCCTTCTCTTCATCTTCAAAATAAAGTAGTCAAAATAAATAATCACTAGGGTCCATCTCCACTCAAGGCTCTGAGGAAAGAAGAATGCTCAACTCTCCACTAATCCAGTCTATCTAAAGGCCAGTGAAAGAGAAATAGCCTGTATTTCCGTAATATCATAGAGTTTTCAGTGTATATGCTCTAAAAACTGTCGAATTTGATGTCACCCCAAGAATTCCTGCTCACTTGGGTTAAATAAAAAAGACATGGTCTTCCACATTTGAAAAATCTCAAAACTATCTCCACATTTTACATCCTATCTCCACATTTTACATCCTATCTCCACATTTTACATCCTATTGCCCCTGCCATGGCTTTGTCATGTAACATGGGCATTATCTTTAATCATCTCCAAACTGTGTGTGATGGGTCCATGGTCTTCTTTCTCCAGTCCACCTTCCATGACTGTCAGTCATCTCTTCAAAACACAGAACTGACCATACTCCAACCCTTTAACTGCCTTCTAACCATCTTTGTGATTGCCAAAGCTCACAAGCATGCCTCCCCACCTTGTGTTCCAGCCACTCACATACTCAGCTCACATGCCTCTGCCCTCCTCACCAGGAGTCTACTCCCACCCCTCAATCCGAAACAGTCACTTACTCTAGACCTTCCACACCACCCTGTCTGCATGTCTGTAAGTGTCTTACATCACTGACCTTTTTTTTTTTTTTTTCGCCTCAAGGTATGATTACTTACCTAAAAGTCTGTCTCTATAGCTGGACTATAAGTTGTGCTTTTTCCATCTTTGGTTCTCAGCCTCTGAGGCTGCCTGTGTTAAGCCATGCATCTAGTAGGTAGTTCATAAAGTCACACTGAATTATTTACTTAATTGGTTTCAGCAGGCCCCTAATCAAATACATGCTAGAAGAGAAGACGCCAGGCTGCGTAGTTAGGCAATTCATTATCACAATATCTTTGATTAGTCAGCTATCACTTTGGAAAGTGCAGAGAACTGGAGGCAAGCCCATGAGATGTTGGACATGAGGCTGGTTGAGTTTTGATTGGGAGCAAAGAGCAAGAGAGAGCAGCTATATCTGTGCCCAGGAAATGTGGGGAGGCCAAATCTGTTTTCTTTCTGTCTTCCCTTGCTTCTCTTTCTTTGTCCTCTTTCCATTATTACCTCCTTCTTCCTCTCATCTCCAATGTTAATTCATTTGATAAATATTTAGTGAGTGCTTATTACGTGCTAAGTACTGTTCTGACACTAAGGATACAGCAGCAAGCAAAATGACGCCCCTGCATTCTAGTGCAGTGCATTCTCAAGCTTTAATGTCACATGCATCATCTGTGGGTCTTGCCAAAGAGAATTGGACTCAGTTTTCAAATAAAGGTGATGCTGATGCCACCAGTCCACATCCTGTGGGAAGTAAGGTTCTAGACTAGAACACTGGTTCTCAAGCTTGGTTGCACATAGGAATCTCCTGGGAGTTTTATAAAATACTAATGCCAAGTCTCTTCCCTAACACTACTGAATTTAATTGTTCTAGAACACAGGAGAGGATTTTTTTAAACTCCCAGGGTGATTCTAATGAATATCCAAGGTTGAGAACCACCATCCTAGTGGGAGGATGTAGACAGAAATAAATATATATTCCAGATAAAGACTATGAAGAAAAACAAAGCAAGGCAAGTGCAACAGAACGTGACAGCATATATTATATTATTTTATTTTCTATAAGGTGGTCAGGGAAAGCCCCCCTGAGTGGAAGACATTTGAACAGATACCTCAAAGAAGTTTAGGAAAAAGCCATACAGTCATCTGAGCTCCATGTAGAGGAAACAGCAAATGCAAAGGCCCTGAGGGAGAAGTGCGCTTGGTATGTTTGAGAAATAACAAGAGACTAATAACAAAAGAGGAATAGCAAAAGAACATTCGCTATGAGACTTCATGGAAACAATGGTTTACAATCATAGTAAAATGAGTAATCTAATCTTAACAGAAAGTCTAGACATACAAAGGCTGAAGGAGAGTTCAATTTGAGTAATGATTTAAATCTAAAAAGGTAATTACCAAACATTTGAAAGCAAAGGCAATGCACATGTATGTGTTAGGGCAGAAGAACTGTATCAGATAAATATAATTATCCTCATTTTAGAGGATAAATATCATTATCCTCATACAGAAAGTGATCAGAGGCTCACTGAGGCATGTTCACTTGCCCATGATCACATAAGAGCTAGACCAACTCCATCCTGACTGGCATCAGGATCTGTTCTCTTTCCAGTTTAGACTCATCACCCACCTGGTCATTCCCCCTTCTTCTGACTTCACGTGTGGCTCCCATCTCAGGTAGCAGGTGGGAGGTGAAGGGCAGGTGTCAGAGGTAGGAGGAAAAGGGTAACAGTGAGGGGAGAGAAGGGAAGTAAAGGAGGCAGAGAGAGAAAAGGCTCAAGCATGAAGAACAGTGGCCTCTTCCGTGCAGGCCTGCAGCTCCTGACTGTTCACACCTGATGCTCACAAACTCCTGAGAGAGGGGGATGGTTGATTTCAGGTGTCAACTTGACTAGGATGTGGCACTGATATATGCCTGAACACCGTGAAGATACTGTTTAGATGAGATGGACATTTAAGTCAGTAGACTCTGAGTGAAGCAGATTGCCCTCCATAATACGGGTGGGCCTCAACCAATCAGTTGAAGGTCTTAAGAGAAAAAAACTTGGGTCTCCCAAGGAAGAGGAAATTCAGCCTCCTGACTGCAACATCAACTCTTCCCAGGGTCTCCAGCCTGCCATCCCTACATACACACCTATCTAGCTATTGATATCAACAGCGATGTGGATCTCCTATTGGTTCTGTTTCTCTGGAGAACCCTGATTAACACAGATGAGCACGACCTGTAATACTATCCCCAACTATGACGAGATGATGAGTCTGAGAGGTTTTCCAAGGTCACACATCTAAGAAGGGACTGGACTGAGACTGGCACCTAGGTCCTTTCTTCCACACAGGACCTCTGTTAGAACTGTCGTTTCATCTTAAGTCTCAGACCAGATTAAAATACTAAAAATCTGACCACACATGAAATGTTTGTAATTGCAATTTTATCCCTTAAAACGGATTAGATGGATGAAATAGGGACTACGGCAAAGGCAAATGAAAGGAATGTACTTCACTTTGTCTACACTGGATGAGATGATTGTCTTTTTGATCTCTGAGATTGCTCAAAAGTAAGACGGGGGGTGAAGGGAGCATGTTTACGAGGGTTCAAACGTCCACCTGAGGATTAAACAAAACGCTTTGTTTTCATGAGGCTTCCTTGTTAGGCTAGAAAATAATGATGGGAAACTAACACAATCGCAGATGCCAGGCTAGAATTTTAGGACTAAAAAACACAGAAAAAAGGCTGGAGTTTGCTGGAGCCTTGACAAAACAGGAGACAGAAAGTGGAAAAAAATAGAGAAAAGTGATTCAGTGATGCAATTCCACCCACGGAGGGAAGGTTGGGAAATACCATACAATTCTTCCTCCAAAATGTTGATCAAAATACTTTCTGGTTCAGAAATAATGATGTTGAAGAAAGCAAGGAAATGACGTACAAATCATGACTTCAGATGAATATTCCTCTATACCTTATTCATTTTACAGTCATTAAGAGTATGTCCCTAACCGGACCCAGGAGCCATTGTTCCCTTGTTTAACTGACATCTGAAAATGCTTTAAGGATAAATGTTTGGAAAACAGAAGAGCAGCATAGATCTCCCGCAGAAAACAATGGCACACAATGTTCCCTTTCCTTCAAAAAGGGAATTTCAGGATTAGAAACAGTATCTCTATATACTGGTGTCTATGTGAGAGTGCAGGAGAGAAGGAACCACGATGTATGAAGAAAAGGGAAGGAAAATGTTCCAAAAAGAAAGTTTCCACACTTAAACGGGATTACTTCTGTTCCCTCCACAAATGAAATACAGAAAACTAACCTCACAGGCAAAGAAACTCCTAGAACTCTTGCTGTGTGATGGTCTTCTCAATGTACTGCCATTACTAAACAACTGAGTGAGACCCCATCTCAACAGGCAGGGAAAGAGTTAAAGACACTGAAGAAACAAAAATGGGCTGAGTTTGTGCTGAAAACCTGGAGAAATATGGCTGGGAAAAGAAAACGAGAAAGGAGAGGCAAAACTTAATGCCAGACTCAATTCTCTGGGGACACCCAGAGCTCCCAAAGAATGGGCAAAGACCTTCCGTGCTATTTGCCCAACTCAATCGATTAGTGGTGGTCAAACTAAAGAGTGCTGTGATTATTTAACATTTGCTATGGTCCTGTGAGGGAGAGGAAGTGCCAAATATTTACCAAGTCTAGCTGAGGCCTCTGACCCTCCAAGCTAAGGCTTCCTCACCTGATGCCTAGTCTCTGCTTAGATACAGATGCCTGATCTCCGTTTAGTCTCAATGGGCTATCCTGCAGCCTCCAGGATCTGCTTTAAACACAAAGTAGGGGGCAGCTTTCTTGACATGACCAGAGAGGAGACTCATGACCCTACACATCCACTAACCATCATGTCCTAGAGGTACCCTACAGGATTTCTTCTTAGGGCTCAGGAACTGTGGCCACCAGAAGGCTTCTGTCAAAGAACCAGAGCTTTCTAGGAAGAGCAATACTTTCCTATCAATGACCCTCATTAGCCTGGATCAGCTCCAAAAATGCCCTAGCTATCAACTAGCAGAGCGCAGGGCCCCAAGGCAATAGGCGCGCTGTAATACTAGCGTTGTGATACTAACAGTAGCGTATGTTTGTAGAGCGCTTTCCGGTTCATAATGTGTTTCAGAAGCGTCAGAAGCAAGGGCTCTGAAGTCGGACTACCAGGACTCAAATCCCATTTCTATGACTTTCTTGCCATTTTGTCACTGCAAAATGAACATAATGATAGTAGTTACCACCTGGGATTGTTGTGAAAATACCATGGAATAAACAGGCAAAGCACTTAAATCAGTATCTAGTACATGGTGACACATAATAAATACAGACTGACATCTGAGGAGAGACAGGAGGTCAGAGAAACTAAACGCCTTTCCTTGTAACAGGCAGAACCAGGGTCCACACAGAAGGTATGGGAAACCATAGACATGAGGGTGCATGTGTGTTGAGGAGGGAATAAGGGTCCCTGAATGACCAGAGAAAGCCATGGAGCTTTGGGAGGGGACAGAACACTAAAAGGGAGAAGAGAGTCCTCCAAAAAAAGCTGGCCTTGCTTTTACAGAAAATCAAGGTTTCTCTTCCATGGTGTAGGCCAGAATCATCCAAATGCCTTTCTGCTATGCGCCGAATATACTGCTGACCTCCCGATGTGAGCATACTCTGCAAATTAATTCTGCAGTGCTACCTGCGTGGCATGCAGAGAGGTGTGATATGCTGTATTAGTCAGGGTTCTCCAGAGAAAGTGAACCAATAGGGTGGTGTGCATATATATAAATGCATACACACACAGATATTTATTTTAAGGGACTGGCTTATGTGCTTACAGAGGCAGACAAGCCCAAAATCTGCAAGGTGTGCCAGCAGGCTGGAGACCCAGGGAAGAGCTGATGGTGCAGTGTAAGTCTGATGGCCGTCTGCTGTGGCATTCCCTCTTTGGTTCTATTCAGGCCTTCAACTGATTGGGTGAGGCCTACCCACATTATGGAGGGCTATGTGCTTTACTCAAAGTCCACCAATTTAAATGTTAGTCTCATCCATAAATACCTTCACAGAAACATCCAGAAGAATATCTGATCACACATATGAGCACTGTGGCCCATCTAAGTTGACACATAAAATTAACCATCACTTGTGCCCTAGGTGTTCTGCATTCAGAGATCCCATATCACAATTATGAGATTTCCAAAGAAAACATGAGATCTAGCCAGGTGCAGTGGTACAGGCCTATATTCTTAGCTATTGGGAGGTTAAGGTGGGAGGATCATTTGAGCTCAGGAGTTCCAGACCAGCCTGCACAGCATAGCGAGACCTCATCTCGAAAAGAAAGAAGAGAAGAGGAGAGGAGAGGATAGGAGAGAGGAGAGGAGAGGAGAGGAGGAGAGAAGAAAAGATCAAACGCTTTCAAAAAAGAAAAGAAGGAACGGAATAAAATCTGTAAAATTTAAGACAGTGACTAAGTGGGATAGGAAGGCAGGGGTAGAAGGAGGAAGAAGGTAGAGGTATATAGGTAGGGTATCAGTATCAGTCATGTTGGTTCTTACGTTGGGTGGTGAGTTAATAGGTGTTCACTGTATCGTCATGCTTTGTAACTCACACAGCTTCTTGCGTATATATCAAATATTACATATAGAATACAATGGGGGGGGGAAATCAAGCTTCCAGGCCACACGTGTCCATCACCTCAATGCAGCCTCCCCTGACCACTCCTGAACAGACATTTCTCTTTCTCTGATCAACTGTCTCTCCATTCATGAGCTGATATTGCTAGGTAACTTTTCATGTGCTTAGACCTTGCCTTTTCAAATGGATTTTAAGTCCCTCAAAATTCTGGGACAGTTTCTTACACATCTTTCTACTCTCCCACAGGGTCTAAGTGAGTGTCTGAGTAACTCAATAAATTCTCATTGATGGCTGAAAAGCAAGATGAGTGGGGGTAGGAATAACAAAAATAAACCAGCAGAAAAGCAGGGTTGGTTGAGTGACAGTGCATTTCAGCTTTCTAGAAGTCATTAACAGCTCCAAAAGTTGGCCTGAAAGATCAGAAGCCAGGCAGGGTACATATACGATTCCTGAATGTGCTTAGAATGAAACAACGTCCATCCCCCACGATACTGTCCTACAAGTGGTACCTGTGATAACACAGCGAGGCTTGTAGAAGGGAATGTACACAAGATGGGGGGAGTCTGGGCCGTCTGTGATGTCCAGACTGCAAGAAGCCAGTGGAAAAGTCCCTCCCAGGGAGGTGGCACCTCAGCTCCAAGTTTCCTTAAGAAAACGCAGTTACGGCACTATTACACTTCTTGCTAAGTCCCCAAATTTCCAGTCTTTCAGCAGCTTTCCCACCCAGTCTGTTCAGTAGCTTGGAAGACAACAGGACTGCCTTGCAGAGCACAAGTGAGGGCTGCTTTATCTGTTTTCAAATTCCAAGTCTACATTCTTGTTCTTTTTTTTTTTTTCACTGAGACTCCCCAACCCTAAACTTGAGATGCTCCCATCTGTCCCATGAACCCCAGCTCTGTCTGGCTTATTCCAATTTAGGTTAAAGAGATCAAGGCTGGATGTGGTAGTGAGAGCTCTCTCTTGCTGGAAACAAAGGTTACCCTGAAGGAAATGTACAGCTTTTGACGTATGCTCACCACAGAGAGGAGCATAACAGGATATTCAAAATTATAATGGAATAACTTAAAATCGGGCTGAGAAAACCACAAATACAACTGCTAAGGGAAGAAAGGATAGACTTCAAACGGCTTATAAATTGATTCTGCTAAAAGGTCACGTTACTGCCATAAGATAGGAGGAGAGAAAGGTGAGATTAAAATTATCATAACCATGTTCTAGTTCAGTCTCTCAATTAACAGGTGAATATGGCCCTGTGAGGTGACATATCAGGTCACTGGATGGAGAAGAACCAGAGCCAGGGATCACCACTCCACGGCCAATGCCTGTCCGCCATGACGTTCTCTAGGACAGATCCCCTTGGCCACTTGCTACGTATGACTCGGAGCCTGTGTACCTGGCACTGAATCAAAGAAAGGTCCCAATTAGAATCCATAAATCTACATGCAGGAGGTTAGAGGGGAGAAATTAAGAAGAAAATCATTCTTTCCTTACACTAAAAGGAAAATCAACAGAGGCTAAAGCAATCTGAGAACACCCATGGTTCCGACATTTCTCACGTTTAGAAGAAAACGCTCCATGATGACAGAATTCTCAACACCAGCCTGCTATTCGGAACTAAAGGGAACAAGTGAGAGCATGAAAGGGATCAATGGAAACGCAGTGCATAACTAGGATTTTCCAAGAAATCTACATCCAGCTCAGGTAGAGAAGTGCTCTGATTCCCACAGGCGTGCTCCCGTTCTCAGCCAGGAGACCACCTCTAGCAGGTAAGCCTGCCTGCCACAGCAAGCCTGCCCATGGGAAATGAGCCCGCTGCTCAGGATTCTTTATTATTTTTAAGACTTCCCATCTGAGAAGCAGGGAATGTGATTTTTTTTCACGTCTAGCCTCCTTTACGCAGCTGCTCTTCTTCAAGACTGCAATTGAGCGCTCTTGTTTACTTTCTTCTGAGTTCCCTGAGGTTTGATTGTTGAGGCCTGTGCAAGTCAGTGATTAGCATTCTCACTTCAATTCCTTCTTCAGAGTCAGCCAAAGGAGTCCAAGAAGTTGGCCACAACCACCCCCTGGGAACAATAGACCCTTTCTACAAAATACAGGTTTGTCTTCCTTTTCAAATACACAGGAGTTGGTCCTCTGGCAGAGAGGTCTACCTGACAGTACAAGCTGTCCGCTGTGAAGTAGAGGGCTTTCCAAACAAGCAGCATCAACCTGCAGGTCATATGTGCACCAGAGTAAAGATTTCACCTCCATTCCATTTACAGAACTCAAAAGGTAAATTGTGTGCCCCATCTGAAAGAAAACAGATATGGCCAGGAATGCAATCGTCCTAGAAATACCTGGCTTATAACAGTCGGGCCCTGCAAGGGCAGCTGGGCTGTATGATGCAAGCCAGTGCTCTTCCACCCTCTCCACTTGCCTCTTGCCTGTCCTGCTCACAAAACAGTGCAGGTGGCCCTACTGTCTCCTAGCACCTAAAACTGAAGTCATCAGAAAACTCAGTAACCTGCCAGGTAAGGAGGGCTGCCCCTCATGGAAGCTCAGAGCACACTGATTCACCATTTAACCTATGAAAAACAGACAGTGGCCTCTAAAAGCTGAAATTCACATCATGCTCTCTACTCCTTTTTATTTTTATGCAGGACTGTTTTACAAGAAACAATCTTGTGATGTGATAGTGTTGAGCTCTTCCAGCCAAGAGACATGGAGTCTAGTCCCTGCTCTGCCCTTTACTAAACTGGGCAACTTAACCTCTGTGCATCTATTTCTCCACGTGTACAAGGACAGTAAGACTGCCATCCTGCTTTTCTCACACGGTTATTATCAGGATAAAATGAGATAGCAAAAGAAAATATTTTTAAAGCTGCACTGCAAATGAAAGGCGTTGTTATTTTCATTCCTTTAACCAACTGGGAAGCCAGGCCTGAGGACATCAAGAACTCACATGCAAGGCTGATGCACCTCAACAGAAGGAACATTCGATTCCTATCATCCCCATCCTAAAGAAGTCCTGGCAGGGGACCTCTGAGCCACTAAGACCAAGGCCCTCCAAAGATTTGAAAACCATCAAAGTTCAGGGGGTGACCCCCCAAAATGGAGCTCCTGCCGCTACAATAAGTCTCTCAAAAGGATTCTGGAAAAACCTAGATTCAAGGCTCCTGCTTTCATTTCTCTGTGCCTCCATGGACACAGGCAGCTGAACTGACTCCTGGCCTGCTTTCTCGTGGAGAGAGTACAGTGGTGGCCAGAGGGTTTGGGTGGGCAGACGGGGGCTTAGAGTTGTCTCAATTGCCTTCTCATCTTTCCCTTGGAATATTCTTTTCATTATGAGGGCACCCTGTGGTTCAAGTCAAATGCCCGAAAAAAAAAAGTGCTGTTTTTGTTTTGTTTTCTTCTAGTATTTTGTTTTACCCTTTTGTTAATATGTTAATGTATTAAGTGTCTAAGGTCTGGGATATTATATCCTTAAGTCAGACTACAGCAGGCTAGACCAGACTAAATCAAGTTATTATTATTTTTTGGCTACTCAGGCCGAGAAGAGTCGAACAGTCCAAAGCAGTTTGCTGCAAAATTGCTCCATTATCCCAATGCAGATAATCTAATCGAAAGCTGCTCGAAAATCATCTGAAGGCCAGGGCAGATAATATAAATAAAGGAGTCAGATGCCTGAAACACACACACCCCTCCAGAGATTATTTATAAACCAGGAAACCTTGATTTTTTGAGAGCCTTTGGCTATTGTAGAAAAAATTAACAAACCTGACTCAGTGGCAAATCATCCTGAATTGTTTCCCAGAGCTAGCATGTTTGGGCACCGGCCCACTTCATCTCCTGTTTTTTAGATGACGTTATGTGTCTCCTGTTCTTAGCACACTTATTACGTAATGCAACAACAGCAACAGAACCAAAAGGCCTTGTTAACTTTAGTCTTTGCGTTGTACATTAGGTCTCCAGACACGCTCATCCTGTGCACTTGCCATTTTGTCCTTTGACCCACATCTCCCCATTTCCGCCGGCATTAACCACTGTTTCATTCTCTGTTTCTGTGTATTTGAGCTTTTAAAATAAATATTTCAGATATAAGTGAGATCATACTCTGTATCTGGCTTCTATCACTTATCATAATGTCCTCTACGTCTATGCATGTTGTGGCGAATGGCAAGATCTCCTTTTTTAAGGCTTAATAAAACTATATTCTATTAGGAATTTTTGTTAAATATGTAGATTTTAGTTGTTCTTGTCACACACACACACACACACACACGCAAACCCCTGTGAGAATGGTTGCCTACCTCACTATAGCAACCCATTCTATTAGCTATATGTATCCCATAATATCATGTTGTAAATCTCAAATATAAACAATAAAATTTATTTTTTAAAAGAAAGGGCTTGGAGGCTGGGCATGGTGGCTCACACCTGTAATCCCAGCACTCTGAGAGGCCAAGATGGGCGGAACACTTGAGGTTAGGAGTTTGAGACTAGCCTGGCCAACATGGTGAAATCCCATCTCTACTAAAAATACAAAAATTAGCTGGTTGTGGTTGCGTGCACCTGTAATCCCAGCTGCTCGGGAGGCTGAGACAGGAGAATCGCTTAAACCTGGGAGGCGGAGGTTGCAGTGAGCTGAGATCATGCCACTGTACTCCAGCCTGGGCAACAGAGTGAGATTCTGTCAAAAAAAGAAAAAAAGGCCTTGTAAACTCACTCCTCTTCCCTTTCTTCCGCTATCCCCTCTACTTCCTTCTTCTCCTTCTCTCTGGTATTTGCAGCACTCTTCTCCCCATGGTCCACCTTCACTACTCACTGATTCAGTCAGCCAGCACGTCTTGAGTACCTACCATGTGTCAACACTGGGCTTGATGGCAGAAACACAGTAAAGAACTAAAAAGACACAGTCCATTTTCACAGTGCTTACCTTGGAACGGTAAGACAGATGAAATAATGAGTAAACAGACAAAATACATGCAAGCTGTAATAATTTCAAAGAAAGACACAAGTCTAAAATAAAAACTAGAGGGATGACCTGAAAATTCATCATCTCCACTAGATAACTTGTCTTTCCTCCTTTCTTCCTTTTTCTTCTACTTTCAAAATATTAGAAATATACATTTATTTTAGGTGTTGACTCTTACACTCCAAGGGCGGTCAATTATTGATCTCTTTTTTTTTTTTTTTTTTTTTTTTTTTTTTTTTTTTTTTTTGAGACGGAGTCTTGCTCTTTCACCCAGGCTGGAGTGCAGTGGCGCGATCTCGGCTCACTGCAGGCTCCGCCCCCCCGGGGTTCACGCCATTCTCCTGCCTCAGCCTCCCACGTAGCTGGGACTACAGGCGCCTGCCACCTCGCCCGGCTAATTTTTTGTATGTTTAGTAGAGACGGGGTTTCACCGTGTTAGCCAGGATGGTCTCGATCTCCTGACCTCGTGATCCGCCCGCCTCGGCCTCCCAAAGTGCTGGGATTACAGGCGTGAGCCACCGCGCCCGGCCTATTGATCTCTTTATAAAGTTGGTCAGTCAATTACTTATCTCTTTCTAAAGTTGCCCTCAAATCTTAAAATTGAAAGGAATTACATAATCAAGATTATTTGGTTCAAACTCCCATCCAGGAAGCTCCCCGACTCAGTCCGCTCCACCCCCAAGAAGGAAACTCCACATCTCCTAATGGGTAGTTAGTTATAAGGGACTCTGGTGGGCTCTACTGATCATTCAGAATAGCCCCCACAACTTAACATGCATTTGCTTTCACTTAGTGCTCTTGGGAAATAAAAAATAACTGAGTAGTTAACTGCACAATGGAAACATGGCCACTAGGTGAAAGCCCCATACGGGCAGACTATGTGTTATAAACTTCTTGGTATCATTTCATTGGCTTGCTCATAAATATCCTTCTGATTTTTTTTTAATATTGAAGATGATAAAGTCTGTCCATTTTAATCCCCAAATTTCTCTAACCTTTCCTTTGAAAACCCATGTTCCAAATCTTAAATTATTTTTGTCACACTTCTCTTGATCTTCTATATTTATACACATTGTTGTAAAGGAGTGACTAAAACGAAAAAATAAGGACTGACTAATGCAAAGGTTAACAAAAGATGATTTTCTTTGAAACTCATTATTTTTAGTATATTTTAGCACCTTTTCCTCAATCTGCTTTCAGTTGAACAATGACTCCTGAGTATTTTCTTTCAGTACCTGTAGCAAGTAGTATTTTCACTTTCCATATTTGTATGTTTGGGACCCTCCTATAAATGTCACTTCTTTGTTTTCTTCCAGAGGAGGTCTCACTCTGTCGCCCAGGCTGGGGTGCAGTGGCACGATCTTGACTCACGGCAGCCTCAACCTCTCTGGACTCAGGTCATCCATCCACCTCAGCCTTTCAGGTAGCTGGGACTACAGGCATATGCCACCACGCCCAGCTAATTTTTGTATTTTTTGTATCGACAGGGTTTTGCCATGTTGCCCAGGCTGGTCTTAAACTCATGGGCTCAAGCAATCTATCTGGCTCAGCCTCCAAAATTGTTGGGATTACAGGCATGATAAATGTAACCTTTTAAGGATCCTGATTAAATTCATTTTTTTTTCTAATTTTCCAAAGTAATGTCTCACATTTCACAGTTCAGAATAGAAACTGCATATGAACGACTATGTCTTCCTGGTAAGCTTACTATCAAAGCCCTTCATGAAGAGCCAAGGTTCTATGGACCACTAGGTAGGTTCTGATGACTCAAAGTATGTTTATACCCTTGCATGAAATTTTTGTTTGATTTGTTACCAACAGATTACAGGCAGTGGGGAAGGGCCATGGGGGCGGGGTTGGGGGGCTACTTCTACTGTAGCTTGGCTAACCTTTTTAATTACAGTTAGACTCCAGCTATTGTATATTACATACAATCACTTAGCACATGAAGACTATGAAAAACTATCCTTCCAAGTGCACAACTGGGTAGAAAGCCTGAAGGTAGGAACCTGTCCAGCTATCTTGTACAAATCAATTCATTCTTGCCACTATGGGTATAATAAGATTTGAGAAGTGTTCTAAAAACAGACCTCTAAACTGGAATTGAAATTATAAAAACTTCAGAACACAAAAAGCAATAGGTGGGAGCAGTCCAACGAACTCTGCTGTCAACAGGCCCGATGCACCTGACCATGAGCAAATTCTTACCTCTCACAGCCTTGCTTCAGGCCCTCATCATCTCTGGCCTAAAATGCTGCAACCACGCTCCCTTCCCACTTGCCCCACAGAGTGGTCTCTCCCATTCCAATCCATTCACACCCCCCGTCAACCCACAGATAGAACGAGGTCAGTCTAACTGCATGAGGCCTCTAAGTTACCTGTCCCCCAATCCTTAGCATGGCATTCACATACACCCTAATGTCATTCCCCACACTCTCTCCACTTTCTATAAACATCAGGCTGTCCTTGCTATTCTTCCAACAAACCTCGTGTTTCCACTTGCCTTAGCTCAGGCCATTCGTGGAACACCATCCCTTTCTTCTCTGCCTTGAACAGCTTCAAGGTCTGTTTGAAATATGACCTCTCCTTTGAACTCTTCTTACCTCTCCCTCACGGTCCTGAGCAGATCACGCAGGGCCCTCTGTTCCTCCTTTGGCACCTAGCACATGGTACCACAGTTAGCTGAGTACCCAGTTTTCTCTTCCACAAGACTGTGTACTCCCTGGTCACAGGCAGAGCCCCTGATACCCAGTAGCTGCTCAGTTGTTAAGTGAACATTAATAGCCTCAGTTTTGCTACTCAGCTCCCTCAAAGAATACCACTCAGGAAGACAGGATGTGCCTTTGGAAGTTTCGCTTTGGGAAATGCCCAAGCACAGAGCTGGAAGAAAAATCTACCTCTGGCTACAAAGACTAAAAACACTTAAACTCTTGAGTCTTAAGACAATGGCTGCCAAAAAGGAATGAAATTCTGACACACGCTACAACATGGATAAACCTTCTAACATCATGCTAAGTGAAATAAGCCAGTCATAAAAGGTCAAATGAGATTCCACTTACGGAGAGACCTGGAGTAGTCAAAATTCACAAACAGGAAGAAGACCCCTGATTACCAGGGGCTGGGGGAGGGGAGAAGGGCATGCCAGTGTTTGTTGGGGACAGAGTTTCAGCTGGGGAAGATGTAAAAGTTATGGAGAGTGCTGATGGTTGCACAACAATGTGAATGTACCTAATGCTACTGAATTGTATATTTAAAATGGTTAAAAGGGCAAATTTTATATTGTGTATATATCACCACAATTTTTAAAGTGCAAAAGAAAAAAGAAATGGCAAAAAAAAAAAACAAAAAACACATAGGGACATAAAGGATAGTGATACAGTGGCTTTGAATTTGTTTACCAACTCTCAGGTTACTGGAATGACAGGATCCTCCTCAAGGCCTTACAATGGAAGTTTTAGGACTAAAGCGTGGAAGCCCTGTCTTCCACAGTAGGAAACAAACAGATGAAATACAGTGGACCCTCGAACAGCATGTTTGAGCTGCGTGTGTCCGCTTATACGTGAATTTTTTTCAATAAATTTCCACTGAGTGGCCTGCCTTCCCTCCCACCTCCTCTGCATCTTCCACCTCTGCCACCCTGAGACAGCAAGACCAAGCCCTCTTCAGCCCACTCAACATGAAGGTGATGAAGATGAAGACCTTTATGATGCTCCACTTCCACTTAATGAACGGTAAATATATTTTCTCCCCTCCATGATTTTCTTAATAGCATTTTCTTTTCTTTTGCTTACTGTACTATAAGAATATAGTACATAATACATGTAACAAACAAAATATGTGTTAATTAACCATTTACGTTATCGGTAAAGCTTCTAGTCAGCAGTAGGCTATTAGTAGTTATGTTTTTGGGGACTCAGAAGTTATATACATAACTCAGAAACAGAAAGTAAGATACTGCATGTTCTCACTTATAAGTAGGAACTAAAGAATGTGTATACGGGAACATACAGAGGGAAATAACATATATCGGAGACTCCAAAAGGTAGGAGGCAGGTTAAGGTTGAAAAACTACCTATTGGGTACAGTGTTCACTACTAGGGTGACGGCTACACTAAAAGCCCAGACTTCACCACTACACAATATATCCAAGTAACAAAACTGCACTTGTACCCCCAAATTTATTTTTTAAAAAGTTATACACAGATATTTTTCCTGCATGAGGGGTCAGCGACCTAATCCCCATGTAGCTCAACTGTATATTCAAATACCTTTCACTCAATTCAGTCAATATACAGTGTGTACCTCCAATGTTCCAGGCCTCATGCAAGGCACTGAAAGGGGATCAAAGTTGATTAAAAATGGCCCAGGGCATCCTAGGGAGAATGACACAGATACACAAATAACTATAGCACTGGGCTGACTTGGACTAAGGTTTATAAAAAGAAATACAAACGCAGTAGGAGAAACGACAACAGTAAGTTCAAGACAGTTTTCCAACAGGAGCTCAGGGAAGGCAAATTCATAACAGTTTAGTGAAGGAAGTCAAATGCATGACCTTGGCCCATCTGCACCTTTGCATCCTCCCTAGTGAACGAGGAGGGGGAACGCAGTATACTCGAAGGTCCCCCCAGCTGGAGGACTCTGCCATCCTACATTTTATGTAACACGGAGGGTGGCCGCAACACTCTGGGATGTGGGGCTGGGTCTGACCCAGAAGAGCATTTTCCTATCCTCTTTACCTTCATCCTACAGCTGCTCCATTCTATCACCCATGAAAAGGCTCAATAATCAACAAACCTTCTCCGCACTTTATTTCTCCTCTGTATTTATATATATTTTCAAGTATCCTGCAGGATAGCTCTCTCGGTTTCCACAAATATAGAAGAAACACACACACCCCTGCATTTTTTTACTCTAAAATTTCAGTTTCTAATTAAATCTTGTACATCCCTCATCAAAATCCATCTACATACAGTTTTATAGGCTGGAAAAATAGACCTATGCTGCCTTTTCCAGATGATTTGTGTTTTATGGAATAATAAAATGGGTAATGTTTAATTAAAATGAACATTTTAAATGAATTAAAATGAGCAAGCTGTATTCTACCAACATTGAAGAGTGCATGTTTTAGCTCTTGGATATGTATTCAGCAAAACTGTTATCAATACATGCAAACCCCACTAAATTCTGGTTTCCTTCCATTTATCCTAGATGTCTTCAGAAAAATAAGAAAGCCTGGCTCAAGCAGAAAAGAAAGAATGTTGTCCTTTCATTTTATTAAAGCACTTTGAAAGGGGCAACCTATTACAATTATCCCTTTGCAATATTGCAGGAACTTAAGTATTTAACAAAAGATAGGAAGAATCCTGAACATGGCAGCATCGTGCTCTAATGGAGAGATCTTCAGAGTGCGACGATAGTGGGTTCTGGAATCTGCCTGTGTTCAAATCTGGGCTGTGCACTTTCTGTCTGTGAACCTTAGGCAGGTTACATAACCTCTCTAATCCCCAACTTCCCGGCCTGTTAAATAGTTTAGTAGTAGTAATACCTAACTCAGAGGGCTGTGCTAAGAACTAAACAAGAATGTACTGACATGAAGGTCTTAGCACAGTGCCTGGCACAATTAATGAATTGTTATTAATCAGTTTATATTGTTCAATGCAACCACCAGCTCAATCTTCAGCATTTCATTCAGCCTTTTTGGATCTATCTTGGTTCTCCCTACTTCTATCTTACAAAGGTATTAGGGGGAAAATTGAGGTCACATCTATAAAGAAATATGAGCTACAGGAAAACATTAAACTCCCTTGCTAGTGTTGAAGGAGCAGGCTGCCATGTTGTGGGTGTCTAGGTTGGGAGGCCCACATGGTAGGGAACAGAGGGAAGCCTCCAACCAACAGCTAATAAGAAACTGAAATCCTTTGTCCTACAACCACAAGGTACTAAATTCTGTGAACAAAAGTGGGTTCTTCCTCAGTCAAGCCTCAGATCAGACCACAGCCCTGGCTAACACATTAATTACAGCCTTCTGAGACCCTTTGCAGATGACCCAGATAAACTGTGTCCAGATTCTTGACCCAAAGAAACTGAGATAAGAAATTAACGTTGTTTTAAATCACTAAATTTGTGGCAGTTTGTTATGCAGCAATAGAAAACTAATACTAATGCAGACGTTAGGAATGCAAGCAGACCCACGTGGTACAAAATACACATGTATTTCTATGATTTAATACCATGCTGTAGTGATTTAGCCTTCCTGGAACCTGTGGCAGGGAAGGACAGGAAACTAAAGACAGATACTTAGAAGCGTCAATGGTAAAAACGTATTCTCCATAGTAATGGGGTATGGAAAAAGATAAATAGTTTTCTATGGTATTTCATCAAACAAGGAACAACCAGAGGTTTTGTTTTTAATTTTTTTGTTTTCAATTTATTTTCAAATTAGGCAAGTCAGCCTTTTCTGGATGCCAAATAGGACAAGTGATTTCGTCAAGTCCAAATCCTCTTGCCAAATTGCATTACCTTATGGGCATGATGGGAAATCTCTCGGGGCTTAGTTATGGGAAGGGTTCACAAGTCAGATGCCCAGATTAGACAGCCCACATGCAACTTAGTTCACATTAAATATACTCATCCAAACCAGGAGATGGGAAACTTTTGTGAAGATGTGGATTCTGCCTTCATTTTCTAATTAATTACTCCTCTCACCAATGGATATGTTACGCTACGCAGACACTTTTCCATTGCTCTTACAGTAACATCCCCTGCCCTTTTATCAGTATCCCCACTTAAACTTACACCCCTAAATTCTTAATCAGTCTGAGGCCTTCTTAAGCATTTTTCACAGAATTAGGAAATTTAAAAAGTAAGACAGGTCCTTGGAGATAATCTTGGTCATATTCTCTAATTTTACCAGAGAAATTGCAAGGCCCACAGAAGTCAAACGAGTGACTCAAGCTTAAAAGCAGAATCCTTTTACAACCTTTAAGCCGTTTCTTGAGAACGGAGATGAGGAGTATGTTTCTCCCTTAACCTTCCCTTTCATCTTTTCCTGCATCTGTCTGTTCAGATGCCTGCAGCCTCTGCTAAGTACCTCCTCTGACTGGGAAGCATTTCTGTGAAGTTATAACCACGAATGAAGGAGTTCTTAGGTGGCTCCTGTGTAGCTTACAGGCTATGGTGACATTCATGACCCATCAAGTTTCCGCCATTGCTGTCAGTCCCCAAGAAATTTCAGCCAAGTCATGGCAACAAAATAAATTATCGACTCCACTGCCTAAGTGATGAGTTAAGGCACAGTGTAATCATAATCTACATAATCCATGTAGATTCACTGATTGGAGCTTAGGGAAAAAGACAGGAAGGAAATCTATTCATTTAAATTTAACAATTGTTTACAGAAGTATTACCTACAATTTTTCTACAACTTATCTATCTGTTCAACAAACACTGAATATCAATCATGTGTCAGCCAAATTGCTACTAGAAATAAAAAGATGATGTAAGAAATAGTCTCTGCCCTCAAGGAGTTTGCGTTCTAGTGAGGAAATACAATATTTAATAATTATAATAATAGGGAACTTATTTTTATTTTTTTTTTTTTGAGACAGAGTCCTACTCTGTTGCCTAGGCTAAAGTGCAGTGGCATGATCTCAGCTCACTGCAACCTCCATCTCCCGGGTTCAAGCAATTCTTCTGCCTCAGCCTCCTGAATAGCTGGGTTTACAGGCCCCTGCTACCATACCCAGCTAATTTTTGTATTTTTAGTTGAGATGGGGTTTCACCACGTTGCCCAGGCTGGTATCGAACTCCTGACCTCAAGTGATCCTCTTGCCTCGGCTTCTCAAATGCTGGGATTACAGGTGTGAGCCACTGCACCCGGCTGGGAACCTATTTATTGGGCATTTACTATGGGTGGGTTATTGGTACTTTAGATGGATTAACTCCCTTAGTTTTTATTGCAACTCCATGAAGTAGGCACTATTTTAATCCCTATTTTACTCACAAGAAAACTGAAGTACAGAATGGTTAAGTTACTTGCCCAAAGTTCATGTATTCATTATTTCAACAATTATCTGCCTACCACTCCAGGCACAGCTCTATGTGCTGGGAATAAAGCAGTGACAAAGAGATGAAAATCACTGTTCCCATGGAGTGTACGTACTAGTGGAAGGAGACAAATATTAAGAAACAAGTAAAAATCAATATCAGAGACTGACAAGTGCTACACAGAAAAAAGAAAAACCCTTGAACCTCTGAGTTACTCATCACTGAGGTTTCTCCCGTGTGATGTGTGCTGCATGTGTTAATACACTCTCTATTTTTCTCCTGTTAATTTATCGTTTTGCTAATCTTATTTAGAGGAAAAAGTTTCTTTTTTTTTCCCTACACCTCTCATCTCCCCTCCCCAGGCCTTAGGGGTCCTCATCTCTAAAACGAAGGAATTAGACCACAGGAACTGCAAGAGTCTTGGTAATTCTAATATTCCATGAGTTGATGATTAGGAAGAAGAAAGATGTCACTCGTGTTATGGAAAAAGCCAACTGAACATGCTAAGGGTTGTGACCGCATGAAACTCCAAAGCTCCCTGAGCCGACCGCCCGGTCAGAGGACGAGAGGAGCAGCTGAGGTTCCTCATAATCCTCCCGGATGCACACCCCTGGGTCTCCAGCTCTGGAGAAACAGTGATGAGAAGGAGGTGCCTGGAGAACACAACCACAAACACAAGGACAGCCATGAAGGCGAGAGCTGGAAACTCCTCAAAATCTGACTCTGCAAGTTGCAGAACTAGCAGATGAAACCCGGGTGAGAAAAAGACAGCCTTGCCAGGTGTTGAGTCACATTAAAGAAACTAGTCCTTCTCCCTCCAGCCTGCGCCATTAGGATTTGCTCCATTTCACTTCCCTGAAGTGCAAAACTGGAAGGGACTGTAATACAACTCACTTCAACTGCAGGCCCCAGGATCCAGCAAAAGCAGAGAGAAGCTAGGGCAAACTCCAGTGCCTGGCAGGAGAATTCCAGTGTCTGATGAAAGAATTCCCTTCCTAACAGCAATGGTCCTTGCTGCTGTCACTCCCTTCTTCTCCTCAGTGTTCTTGGCTCCGACTTTCTCCATGCCATTCTATCCCTGTCCCTATCCCTGACTTTCTTATTTAACTCTCAAATCCTAATTACGTGAGGTAGAGAAATCTCTATTTCAATTCATTAGAATCTGTTCCTATCACAGTAATTTTCTAAGGGGTCATATGAATTTGGGCCAGATTTGATATCATTAAAAGGAAGGATAACATACCTTCAGTTCACATCAGATGAATCTCACATGCACGAAAATGCCAGAAATTAAATGCTTCACATGGGCCTGTCTTCGGTATCCTTTGACAGGTCACAGCAAAATTCAGTATACAAAGGGTACAGAGATGACCTATAATAAGTGACATACACCATCTTTACATGACCGGTTCCAAATTTTGTTTTTTTAAATCACATGTCAATCTAAGGGAAGAAATGCACTGTGCTAAACTGATACATAAGACATGTTGAACCAAATTCTCTCCTAGCTCCTTAAAGAGGGGAAAAATAGCATCTCCATGGGGAGGGAAAAGAGCATCTTATTCCAAGCACCAGCAGGAACCTGTCTTCTAAAGAGAGAGATGGGACGAACACACACAAAAGTACATGTGGATAAATGATTACGACTTTGCAGAGTTGAATATCTGAAAGCAGAGAGAAGGCTGTAACAAACACAGAGATGATAACCAGGTGGAAAAAGAGTCTTCACTGGAGAAGTTTAATAGGGGAGGAGACAGTGTAAAGTACTGTTTTGAAAGTGAGAGCCATGTTTAGGCAGAGTGGTGCCCATTCTGTCTGTATATGATCATCTTCCCACCTAGTCTCTGCACTCAATGACATGAAAAATATATTGAGCATTACAGAAGACAGTACATTTGGTTTAAACATGGCCATTGGACTGACTTGTCTTAAGGGGTGAACTTTTTATAAAAGCAACACACAGATAGGTCCCCAATTCAGATAATTCCATAAGAAGTTATTATAAACTATGTCATGTGCATTACATCTTACATAGCCGTCATAGTAAATTAGTGGCCCATTTTTCAACCGAGGACACTGAGCCTCAGGGGTTAAATAATATGCAGACTCACAGAGGTCAGAAGCAGCAGGGGTAGAGTTCAAACCAAGGTTTACCAAATGTTGGTCTGTGCTCTTACCACTGTGCTAGGTAGCTACAAGAATACAAATAAATTAGATCTCTAATAAGGTTGGCCTAAAACGATTTCCAAAAAGCCATCCAATATATAATACCCTGTTATGCCACGGCATGATACAGTGTTTCTCTACCACCATCCCTTTCAATAAACTTTTTATTTGGTACAACTCCATCCTATCTTCGCAAGCATGTGTGTTTGTGTATGCAGTGGCCGTATAATCTCTCTAGTTTGAGGGAGAATTGGTCACAGAGGACCAGCTGTTTTCTCCAAGAAGAGAGACTCCTGCTATCCACTGGCCCTCTCTGGTACTCTTCCCTGAAATCATCACTCCCTCTGCTAGCCATAGAGTCTCTGAGAACAGATGGGCAGGGATGGATGTGGGTGCAGCAGCCATCCCTGCAGCTTCCCCCAGTGCTTCATCACTAGAAAGCAAATGGATGGAAGCAGCTGGGGACAGAGATAGTGCAGGGAAAGCAATGAAGGACACCAGAAGTGGGTAGCGGAATTGCCCCGGCACATACTGTTGCTACCCCTGTGATGGAGTTATCTTGGTCCAGACCCTGGACAGAAAAACACTACTCCATGACCACAGGCCGTTCCTGAGTCCGAACTTGGGTGAACTCTACCATCCAAGCAAACAGCCTGACAAGGACCAGAGGTGATCGGGATCTTCTCCCTACTCTGGGCACAAGGTCAGGCCTGTCCTCTTAGCCAACTGGATATGCCACCAAGGGAAAGAGTGAGAGGGTGACACTAAGTAGCACAGACCCAGATGACTATTGTGGGAGAGAGATTAGGAGTAAGTGAACATGACCTGTCTACAAACCCCAAAACTGAAGAGACTCACAGGAACACAAGTACTGCATGACTTCCCTCATCTGCCTCCATGAACTGCATTCGCTGCATGTTACAGTCAAAGCCAACTACTTGCCATGGCCTGAGTGGCAAATGTTCTCCCATGCCTCTAACTTCTCTGAAATCGTCCGCCCCATGTGCCTTCCCTAATTTATCTGACAGATGCAACACTGTCTCCCACCACTATAAGTCTCCTCTCCCAAGGAGAGGTAAGCACTCTCTCTTTAAGACCTAAGTTCTAAGGTACATATAATAATGCATTCTATTTTATTTTTAAATTTATTATTATTACTATTATTGAAACAGGGTCTCATCTTGTTGCCCAGGCTAGAGTGCAGTGGCACAATCACAGCTCACTGCAGCCTCAACCTCCTGGGCTCAGGTGATTCTCCCACCTTAGCCTCCCGGGTAGCTAGGACCACAGGCATGTGCCACCATGCCTGGCTAATTTTTTGTAGAGATGGTTTTGTCATGTTGCCCAGGCTGGTCTTGAACTCCTGGGCTCAGGCAATCCACCCGCCTCAGCCTCCCAGTGCTGCGATTACAGGCGTGAACCACCGCGCCTGGCCTCATGACGCATTCTAAATCTTACTTTGCATACTGCCTCTCCCAACTAGATAGCAAGTTCTTCAACTGCAAGAATCAGGCTTTATTAAGACAGTGCCTGCCTAGTTCCTGGTAGATGATGCTAAACAAAATAATGCAAAGAATTGACCTGATTAGACACATAGAGGAACAAAAAAAAGACTGATCTTATAAGGAACATGGCTTTACCTGCGAAGAATTTAACATAAGATGAAGCCAACAGGCATTAACTGTACTGAAGTCATGACTGGAGAAACAGTTGCTCCAAGCACTGTGGGGCTGGGGAGTTAGTGGGAGGAACAAAATTAAAATAAGGTATGTAGTCTGTCTTCTGATGCTTATAACCAAATCCCTAAAACTAGGTAATTTACAAAGAAATGAAATTTACTTCTTACAGTTATGGAGGCTAGGAGTCCAAGGTCAAGGGGCCCCATCTGGAGAGGGCTTTCACACTAGGAGGGACTCAGCAGACTTCCAGGACAGTGCAGGCTAACACAAGGTAAGGGGCAGAGCATGCTAGCTCAGGTCTCTCTTCCTTTTCTTATAAAGCCACCAGTCCCATTCTCGTAATAACCCATTAATCCATTAATCCATTAACCCATGAATGGAGTAATCTATTCATGAGAGCAGAACCCTCGTGACCCAACCACCTCTTAAAGGCCCCATGTCTCAATACTGCCATACTGGGGATTAAGGCATTAAGTTTCAACATGAATTTTGGAAGAGACAAATACTCAAACCATAGAAGTGTCTTGTCTCCTATGAAGTCTACGTGCTACTTCTTCACACTAAACTGAAATACAAAGTACTGAGGAATTACCTTTATTGTGCTTCCCACAAACATTCTCCCAGAGTGCAGTACTACTGCTGGTTTCAAAACAATGGAGTCACGAACACAAAGGACTCTCTTTTGCACATGGACAACTGATTATATATACATGAATATATGTATGGCAAACCTGTTTGCAATTGCCAAGATCCTAGCACCAACTTCAACGCCCATCAATGAGAGAGTGAATGAATAAACTGTGTGTAATCGGGTCATGATGGAACATCATACAGCAGACAAGGCAAATTAACTACCGTGATGCACAGCAATACAGATGAATGCTGGCAGTCTAGACGTTAAGTAAAAAAGTAAGTCCCAAAAGATTATATACGGTCTGATATCCTTTTTATAAAGTTGAAAGGTGATAACAATTAAATACATATCTATATAGCTATATACTTTTTATGTGTATATGTCTTATGTTTTTATGTGTTCCATTTTAGAATGATATGTAAGTGAAATAAAGTATGCAGAAAAGGAAAGATAGATGTATACAAGATTCAGACAATAGTTACCTTGGGTAGAGAAAAGAAGGGAGAGGAAGTGTGGGAAGGATGGCAATCTGCTCAGATGCAGGTTATGCTCCAGGTCCTAGATTTGTCTGGGGGGATGGGTTTATGGTCACTGCTACAGACAAGGTTCGTGTTGCCCCAGAATTCGTATGTTGAAATCCTAACCCTAAATATGACGGTATTTAGAGATGGGGCCTCTAGAAGGTGTTTAAGTCATGAGGGTAGAGCCCTCATGGATGGGATTTAGGTCCTTATAAAAGAGGCCCTAGAGAGCTCCCTCGCCCTTCTGCCATGTGAGGACACAGTGAGAAGTCAGCAGCCTGAAACCCAGGAGAGGGCCCTCACCAGAATTTGACCATTCGGGCACCCTGACCACAGACTACCAGCCTCCAGACGGAACGAAACAAATCTCTGTTGTTTATAAGCCACTCAGTTTATCTGTTTTGTTATAGCAGCTCGAAGGGACTACATAGTTGCTTATTACACTATTTTATATCATTTTATTTATTTATTTATTTATTTAGAGACAGAGTCTCACTCTGTCACCCAGGCTGAAGCGCAGTGGTGCAATCTTGGCTCACTGCAACCTCTGCCTCCCAGGTTCAAGCGATTCTCCTGGCTCAGCCTCCCGAGTAGCTGGGACTACCGGCGCCCACCACCACACCCGGCTAATTTTCATATTTTTAGTAGAGATGGGGTTTCACCATGTTGCCCAGGCTGGTCTCGAACTGGACCTCAAGTGGTCTGCCTGCTTCAGCCTCCCCAAGAGCCGGGATTACAGGCATGAGCCACCGTGCCCAGCCCATTCTATCTTTTTTAGAGACAGAGTCTTGCTCTGTTGCCCTGGCTAGGGTGCAGTGGTACAATCATAGCTCACTGCAGCCTCAAACTCCTGAGTTCAAGTGATTCTCCCACCTCAGTCTCCAGAGTAGCTCAGACTACAGGTGTGTGCCATCACAACCGGCATAAAAATACGAAGATAATGTGTTTTGAAGTAAAGATTATGACTAATCCCATTCTTTGCATATAAAGTCCAATATCAAAAGAGAAACAACAAAAAAATGAAACTACAGGAATATCATAACACAGTGCCAGAATCTATACAAAGCAGACAGGTGTCTTGTAAGGACGCGAGGAAGGGGGAGAAAGGACAGCTCACACTGCATCTACCACAAACTGATTTACACCTGCCATCCTCTATCTAAATTATCAAGCGGAAGGAGGCAAGAACTGTGCATCCCTACACCCCTTCTCAGTCTGCAGAGCCACCTCTTTCTTCCTAGCATCTGCAGGGGGGACTTGAGCTCTGGACACCACCAGATGCACTCATGGGCTGGCATTAATCTCATCTCTGAATATTCTGACCCTTTTCAAACTGCATCATAAATCCATGCTTGTGACACCGAGTACGTGGAGCTTTTGGCAAGAACACCCTTGTGAATCTGTATTTGCGCACGAAAATCCATCAGTTCTATCTTCTGCTAGAAGTTATACTAAGCAGATGAAGCTCTCCCAGGAAGGTCTGGACCGTATGCCCTGGAGAGTGTGCGGCAGATGTCAGAGAAAAAGACAAAGGGGGGTGGGGGGTGGGGGGAGGGAAAAAGACTCCCAGTGGGAGACAAATGATTCTGAAGAATCTGCCCCAGGGGGAAGTGTGGCCAACCAGAACGCGGAAACACATCCAATGTCCACAAAAGACACGGCAGAGAGCTCCCGCTTCTCCAAACATCCTCAAACCAAGCCCCTAACCTAAAATTTCAGTTGATGCCAGCTTATTTTTTCTTTTAAAAAAAGCTAGGGAGTTAAATGTTGGAACCAGAATAGCAAATTTGATCTGCTCACGGAAGCTTGCCTGTTAGCCTAACTGTGGACATTTTTGTGCCAGGATGACAGTCGAGTTTTTTCTCCTGGAGAAGACTGGAGAAGAGTTAGCCATGGTTTAAAATGAAATGAAATAAAATAAAATAAAATAGCAAATGTACTGTGCTGTGTCTTTAAATATCCAAACCATGCCTAGAGAAGCAGAGGTCAGGTCTGAGCCCCACTCCTCTCCACCTCCACCTGGACCCTGACCCTACTATTCCTCATTTCAAGCAGACTCCTTCCTCTACTTACTCTAGGTTTTGCAGAGATCCCCGAACAGCATAAAATTGTATTACGGTACTCCCTGTCCCCAGCCCCACCCCAGCACAGGGGTTCAGTCTACTTCCATACTTTAAAATGCTCTTCCATACTCCCAGCAAACACCCCCGCCCCCAGCCCCATTTTCCCTGCCAGGCGAGTCCTGGGCCTCCTTTGCGGTAAATAATCTCGGTGAGATCTCGCCAAAACATTTCCTAATCACATATTTTCTTTGTCTAAAGAAAGTTATAGATGCAGTAAGTGGCCTGTGTTCCTAGTCCTTCCCACATTTTCAGAAGCCCATGTCATTTAATGTGAAGCTTGGTTTGCTTCTTTGAGCTACCACCACTTACGCTTTATTTTGGAGCCTGTATTTAAATCCTAGATTAATCAGCATGTAGAAGAAAACTGTGGTAACTCCTCTAATCTTGCTCTCTGAACATATGATGTCTTGACCAGGGGATCACTAAGGATCCTTCTAAGCAGCCCCTGGGACCCAGAGTCAGACCTCAAGGAGCAGCTAAGGCTGTGGTTATCTTAGTAGGGTCTCCACACGCTACCATTCCTCCTGGGGTTTCTACGGTTGCCCTGAACTGTGGATTCTTTGGCACCAAATCCAGAGAAGCATAAAGAGGGCCCTGAGTGGGGAGGGACACCTAACTCTGCCTTCTGCCGTCTTGAGGCAGGTTACACAGCAGGACGCAGGCCTCATATGAACTGCTGGGAAGCCCAGCTCATCACCAGTGGGACAGTGAGGTTTTGCCTGATAGCTAAGATTTTGTAGATATTCATCCCTTAAGGCCAAGGGAGAAAGGGCTAATGGAAAATCAAACCACTGGACAGCCACGAGACTGAAGCAGAAAGCATCAGAAAGCCCCAACTTGAGCCATAGTGGCTGCCCTGCAACGCACCCAACATTCTTCTTGCTAAGTTCATTCGCTGGTTCTCCTACTGCTTTCTAGATCAGGTCAAAGTGCCTTTAATGGGGACTAAAGGCCCTTTAATCATGCCCCAACATTGTACCTTTCACTCTTTTCCTGTATACACCGGACTCTTCCGTGAGGTGGTCGGCTTCCTTTGCCCGTAAGGTACCTACTACTACTATCCAGTTCTCCTAACCACCCTGATGTGGCTAAGACTGGGGCTCTGGAGTCAGGCAGCAGAGACTCTAACAGGCAGCTCAGACTCCACGTTTCCTTGGTGTGGGACCCTGGGCCTGTTAGCTAACCTCGCTCAGTTTTCTGAGCTGTAAAGCAGGAAAACTAATAGAAACATTTTTCTCATATGGCTGACATAAACATTAAATGAGCGAATACCTGTAAGAGACTTGATCAGTACTTAGCACGCGGGAAGCACTCAGTAAATGCTGCTGGCTGCTGTTGCTACCATTGTTATCATTATTCCAGTTCACAGCAAACTTTCTCTGTGCTTTAAACCCCTTTAGTAAATATTTGCATTTGGCACTGATCACACACTGCTTTGTGCTGTTACTCGTCATCTTACACATATGGCTTCTCTCAACTAGGCTACAAGTCCGTTAAAGCTAAAGACTACGGCTTATGTGCTTTTCTTTCCCTACAATGCTTGAAAGTGTCTTAAATGGAGGAACACAATAAATGTACGCTATTTAGCAATAATTGAACAATACTGTACTTATTAAGCATTACTTTGGCTAGAACTGTGTTTTCAGTTCTTCATATTAACTTAATTTACTGATTTCTCATACTCAGCAATCTTGACTAAATGAGTGATGGGCACCCAGGGATGTGTCTACTCATTTTCCTATTAAGAAAAAAAGGGGGGATGGTGCTGGGTGCGAGTCACGCCTGTAATGTCAGCACTTTGGAAGGCCGACGCGGGTGGATCATCTGAAGTCAGGAGTTTTGAGAGCAGCCTGGCCAACATGGTGAAACCTCGTCTCTACTAAAAATACAAAAATTAGCCAGGCGTGGTGGCATGTGCCTATAATCCCAGCTACTTGGGAGGCTGAGGCAGGAGAACCATTTGAACCCAGTGGGGGGTGTGGGGCGGGGGGAGCCAGAAGTTGCAGTGAGCTGAAAAAAAAGAAGAAGAAAAGAAAAGAAAGAAAAAAGCTGGGGTGGGGGGGTGTCTCATGCCTTCAAATCCCACCACTTTGGGAAGCAAAGGTGGGCAGATCATTTGAGGTCAGGAGTTTTGAGACCAGCCTCACCAACATGGTGAAACTCCATCTCTACTAAAAATACAAAGATCAGCTGGGTGCAGTGACGTGCGCCTGTAGTCCCAGATACTCAGGAGGCAGAGGCAGGAGAATCGCTTGAACCTGGAAGGTGGAGATTGTAGTAAGCTGAGATTTTGCTACTGCATTCCAGCCTGGGTGAGAGTTAGACTCTGTCTAAAATAAAAAAGAAAGAAAAAAAAAAGGTATTGCCAAGCAAACTTAAATTTTAAGAAAAAACTACAACAGAGCATTGAAAGTCATAGCAGGGCCAGGCGCGGTGGCTCACGCCTGTTAATACCAGCACTGTGGGAGGCCGATCACTTGAGGTCAGGGGTTCGAGACCAGCCTGGCCAACATGGTGAAACCCCATCTCTACTAAAAATACAAAAATTAGCCAGGTGTGGTGGCACATGCCTGTAGTCCCATATATTCGGGAGGCTGAGGCAGGAGAATGACTTGAACCTGGGAGGCAGAGGTTGCAGTGAGCCAAGATCGCGCCACTGCACTCCAGCCTAGGCAAGAGAGCGAGACTGCATCTCAAAAAAAAGTCATGACAGTCTAAGTTGCTGTATGCATCTCTGTACCACTCCAAAAACATCCCAGACCCTTTTCTGACAATCAAGGTGTGCAAAATGGTCTCTAAAGGGCATGAAAGCTCATAAAAGACAGAACACTGAATTCCTGACAGATGTAAACAGTAATTTCCTACTTCACCTTTGACAGCTTCAGGCCCTGGAAGAGTGCTTGAGTAAATAAAGACAAACTGAATCTACCATAAACTCTCTATCTCACCTACTGGTATCCTATCCCACCCACTGGGAAGAAAAATACAATCATTAGTCCCTGGTGAACACAAGAGCATTGATGTCGGGCAAATCAAGAAGACAAATGAGGAAGAATAATTATTTCATAAATTGCAAAACTATCCACAGCTTTTAATGTAGCTGACTGGTAAGTCTAAAATACTGGCACCTTTTTCAGGAGTAATAAGAGTGACAGAATTTTCTGGATTAAATCAAAGATATTTTAAGCTGTCTTGTAACACAATGGAATTTTACTTTGTGTCCAATTCAGGGGTGAATACTAACCCTGAAGATTTTCTTGTAAAAAGAAAATATGTGAATCAACAAATACTTCCACTGTGGACTAAATTTAATGTCTTCGAATGTTTAGTCTGACTGTGGCTGGCTGTGTTTGAAGAAAGGCTGACAAACTCTCTGTATATGTATGCAAAGACTGTTTCTTTCAAGTTCTTCTTTTAATGGCTGAGAAGAAAAAGGTTGAAATCATCCACTTTTGTTCAATCATATGAACATAATGCCCCATTTTATCTTTATTACAGAAAAGATTAAGACAAGAATGTACTCTAATTTGCTATTACATTTACATCAAACTTGATCGAGATCATCTTCTCTATGCATCCTCTCTTCTTCCTATCACCCACATACACATTCATATGTACATGAAAATACGTGTGTGTATTGCTGGTTTTTATACATTTGCTTCCTACTTCCTGGTTTTTACTCAGAGAAGAAGAAGTATTAAAAAGTCGTAAGAAAAAAAAGTTGTCACTTTTATTTTACCCAGAAAAAATTAGGAAGTGTCCCAAATCTCAATAGGGAACTTCCCAGCAGAAAATAAGAGCTCTGTTATTACACACGAAGGGTCTGTGCCCCTAAGGGTTTCTAGTTTTCAAAGGCCTGATTTTAAGTAGCCAGAATTTTCCATTTCTTTTTTTTTTTTTTTTTTTTTTTTTTTTTTTTTTTTTTTTTTTTTCTGAAATGTTCAGGGACAATGAAGCATAACTGATCAACAAATCGACAAAAGGTATCACAAAGCTCAATATTGGTGTACTCTGGATGGTCCTATTTACGCTGTTGAAAAGTTAGACACTGAAAATCTACACATTACAAATGACCGTAACTAAAGCCAGCATTAATGGGGAAAAAGGTGCCTAGCTAGATGACACTCTGCAGGCCCACCAAGCTCTTCACGCAGTGGCAAATCCCTCCACTTGGGACACTGTCCCCTGGGCCAGCTCCTGCCCTTCACCTGGTCCTCATACTCATGCCGCCTCCCAGGCCTTCCCTGACCACCAACCTGGAATAGGATCCCCCTGGGCCTGCGTCACTCTCTCTGTCACCTACTGTGTTTCTTTCCGAGCACTGATTGTTAGCAGAAATTATCTCGTTCGTATTTTACTTATATTTTGTCTGTTTCCTCACATTAGAATATTGGCTCTTGGGTATTAAAACACCAAGGCTTTACTTTTATGGGTTGTATCCTCAGCCCCAAAAATACTAGGCATTTTATTTGAACTCTAGGTATTAATTAGATAATATGAAAACATGACCATTAGCTTTATTAGGTGTGATAATGACATTTTGCTTGCTTGGTTTTTAAGTCTGTTAAAGACACAACCTGAAGTATTTATAGCTGAAATTCTGAGTGACTTATACTTCAAAATAATAGGGAAGGGGAATGGTGAGAAGGATGTAAGGATACAGATAAAACAAGATTAGTCACATAGCGATCACTGTTGAAGCCGAGTGATGAGTACATATAATTCATTATACTGTTCTCATTACTTCTGAGTATGTGTGGAAGTTTCTCTAATAAAATCTTAAGGCCTGAATGTAAAAATGAAACAGGTAATATTCCATCTATTTAACTGAATATTTATTTGACCTTAGAGTAGAGAAAGACTTTCTAAGCAAAATATTAAAGGAAAAAAACCACAAATAATATGTTTTAAAAGCTAAATAACACTGGATGCTCATTTAGTCTGTCAAATTAGTAACATTTCAAAAAATGCCACAGGGCAGAGGCAGATTGTTAGAGGCACTGATTTATCTGCCACTAAGAAAAAAAACCCACTTTATCATTTACAATTATTTTGTATTTATTGAAAGAACTAGATGTACATATGATGCTTACATTCATCTTAAGTAAAATTAATTGACCACATTGTTCCTGAAATTTCTTACATGCAGGGCCAACTCCCTTGAATCACTTTTTTCTCAGTTGTCAAAGTCAGTGACAAATGACCACCTTTACCCTCTATCCATGTGGCAATACACATCTGTTGAATTGTCAATTAATTTTATAACACAGTGTTTAGAAAAGTCAGGCCTTCATCTTTGTGCACATTTCCATCGTGTACTTAAAGAAATTCCTCTTGGGAAGAAAAAAAAAAGCTAAACAGAAAAGTTTCAGAGGCAACTATATGAAGTTCATATTATGAGACAGAACGCCACAGGAAAAAAAGGTAACATAAGAAAAAAGTGAAGAGCCCTTTAGGGAATTTTTTGGGGGCAATCTGTTTCTGAGTTTACAGTCTGGTGACATTTCCAGGAAAACAAACTTTACACTCAGGCTCAAAGTTTGCTCTCAGTTCCTTGAGACATGGGAATCAAAGAAAGAAACAGACTTACAAAGCAGTCTTGAGAAGTTCATGCCCCTTTTCCCCCTTCCATTCCTAGTACCATGAAGCTATGTTAAATGAGAAAATAATACAGTCTAGTGGCAGATACAATCATGGCTAAAAACTGATCATAGTTAGGGTCCATCAAAAAAGGATGAGCAAATTTATTTATTAAAGTTCTTCTGACATTTAAAAAATTTGATCTTAGTTGCATTATAGTTTCAATGTCTTATCTACCATGGAGGCACCAATATGAAAAATGTGGCTAAGTCTATGTGTTACTGTTACCTATGAAATGTGAAATTAAATTAGTCTTGTAAAAATTCAAACATGGCCTGGGTCAGCAGCTCATGCCTGTAATCCCAGCAGTTTGAACGGCCAAGGCTGGCGGATCACTTGAGGTCAGGGGATCAACACCAGCCTGGCCAACATGGCAAAACCCCGTCTCTACTAAAAATACAAAAATCAGCCGGGCGTGGTGGAGAGTGCCTGTAATCCCCACTATTTGGGAGGCTGAGGCAAGAGAATTGCTTGAACCTGGGAGGTGCAGGTTGTAGTGAGCAGAGATCAATCCACTGCATTCAAGCCTGGGCGAGAGAGCAATTCCATCTCAAAAAGTCACATGTTCATGTCCAGTTTGAATTATTGAATCTACTCAAGGCAGAATCTTTAAGTAAAAACAATTAGCATTCACAATGAAAGTGTAAACAAAAATATGCTGTATAAGCATGGTACTGGTACCAAAACTGATACATAGAACAATGAACAGAACAGAGGCCTCAGAAACAACACCACACAACTACAACCATCTGATCTTTGACAAACCTGACAAAAACAAGCAATGGGGAAATGATTCCCTATTTAATAAGTTGTGTTGGGAAAACTGGCTAGCCATATGCAGAAAACTGAAACCCCTTCCTTACACCTTACACAAAAATTAACTCAAGATGGAGTAAAGACTTTTTATGGTTTTAGGTCCATAAAAACCTATAAAACCATAAAAACCCTTGAAGAAAACCTAGGCAATACCATTCAGGACATAGGCATGGGCAAAGACTCCAAAAACATGGCAACAAAAGCCAAAATTGACAAATGGGATCTAATTAAACTAAAGAGCTTCTGCTCAGCAAAAGAAACTATCATTAGAGCGAGCAGACAACCTACAGAGCAGGAGAAAATTTTTGCAATCTATCCATCTGACAAAGGGCTAATATCCAGAATCTAGAAGGAACTTACACAAATTTACAAGGAAAAAAACAACCCCATCTAAAAGTAGGCAAAAGATATGAACAGACACTTCTCAAAAGAAGACATTTATACGGTCAACAAACATACAAAAAAAAGCTCATCATCACTGGTCGTTAGAGAAATGCAAATCAAAACCACAATGAGATACCTTCTCACACCAGTTAGAATGGCGATCATTAAAAAGTCAGGAAACAATAGATGCTGGAGAGGATGTGGAGAAATAGGAATGCTTTTACACTGTTGGTGGGAGTGTAAATTAGTTCAACCATCGTGGACAGTGTGGCGATTCCTCAAGGATCTAGAACCAGAAATACCATTTGACCCAGCAATCCCATTACTAGGTATATACTCAAAGGATTATAAATCATTCTACTATAAAGACACATGCACACGTATGTTTATTGTGACACTGTTCACAACAGCAAAGACTTGGAACCAACCCAAATGTTCATCTATGATAGACTGGATAAAGAAAATGTGGCACATAATACACCACGGAATACTACGCAGCCATAAAAAAGGATGAGCTCATGTCCTTTGCAGGAACATGGTTGGAGCTGGAAACCATCATTCTCAGCAAACTAACACAGGAAGAGAAAACCTAACACCGCATGTTCTCACTCATAAATGGGAGTTGAACATGAGAACACATGGACACAGGGAAGGGAACATCACACACCGGGGCCTGTCAGTGGGTGGGGGCTAGGGGAGAAATAGCATAAGGAGAAATACCTAATGTAGATGATGGGCTGATGGGTGCAGCAAACTACCATGGCACATGTATACCTATGTAACAAACCTGCACATTCTGCACATGTACCCCAGAACTTAAAGTATAATAATAAATAATAAATAAAACATGAGAATTTAAAAAATTTGCCACATAGATTTATTCACTAAATTGTGGTCTGAAAGTCCTTAATCAGTGGTGAAAAGGAGCATGACACATATAGTCAGAAATTTTCATTCTTAATTTCAGTCTTACTTCCTGATTCTCCACATCATTCCATGGAAGTCACTGAACTTCTGTGGTTTATGATACATAGAAACCAAAAATACCAACGACGCAACAGAAAAGGGCATGAAATTTGTTTAAAATCATAAATAGCTAATTTTATGTAAATATTCACTTAAGACCACAGACCCCAAATCTGTAGTACACTATAAGGGAAAGAAAATTATCCTGAAAAACAAAGAAGCCCAATGGATTTGCGACTGCTCCAATTGCAATGGAACCCAGATGCAGACGGCTTATAGCTGCCTCAGCATGATAAATGACCATGCTTATTCCTCCATCCATATTAGAAAGAAATTAGGTCTATACTCAGTGGGATGCAGGACAGAGTCTGGCCTAGGAGGCTTCCATGCAAAATGGCTTCATCTGTGCTACCAGAAAATGTCGACCAGGCTTTGAGCACCTTAAAGTCTCCTACCTACCTACATATGATGGTGCAACATTTTCCTTGTCTACCCTGGGATCCAAAAGCAAAGAAGATTTTAAAGAACAGAAAGGAAGTAGCATCACAGAGTAAATGCCCTTAAATGAATCTGAAATAAAAGGTCTGAGATTCATCTGAAGGAATGAGCCACTCACAGCATTCTTCTATTAGAGGGAGACAGGCTAGGGAGAGGGCTGCTTTATGGCCAGTTCCTGAACATGGTGCAACTACTGTCTAAGAGATCACAGGCATGTAGAAGTAGATCACCAACACCATGGGGAAAATGTTCTAATTAGTTTCTAAGCAGATCATTTTGCTGCCTGAAGGTGAAATAGGGACAGTTCATCATTTTAGCAAACACTTTGCTATCTGTTCTTCCCCTCACATGAGTCTTTAATGGAGAGAGTTCATCCTTGGCTGTAAGAAAATCAATGTATTAGGGCTGAGTCAAATTATATGAGATGCCTGCCCTGATGTGGTCCCTGTCCTAGCTGAATATGTAGTATGGACCTTTTGGGCTGATGATAGCTACAGCACCATCACTAAGAGGAGAAGAGGTTCTCAAACAAAACCAAAGGAAGCAAAATATTCCACTATTCAATATAGTCTAGAAATGAGAAAAATGAAAACAATTAAAATACTAAATAACATACATGGGTCCACTTTCCAATTTGGTTCTAGCATACTATCAGCAGATGTAAAATATACTGCCTGTCCCCCAACAACTGCAAGCTTTTTATTTCTAACAGCTTCTATCTGAAGGGGCCAGAGCAGTTTCATTTGGTTCTCATGGGAATGCATTAGATACCTGACCAAATTACTCTTGGAAAGTAGAGAGTGTGAAAGATTGCAACCCCTACCTGCATCCTTTCAGTATTTGGAGGTCAAAATGCCCTTATAGCCAGAGAACTATCAAGCTGGATGTCTCAACTTTTACAGAGGAAAACTACAAGCCCAGAATGGTAAGAGTCTTATGCAAGGACACAGCTAGTCCCAATTCCCAGCCAAGTGTTAGTCTCACTAGATCATGATGCCAAACTAAAATGAAATCAATGAGAAGAGATTTGTAAACTTGAGAAGAATAATATAATGAGAAAGCGTGTGAACACAGAGGATGAATACTGATGGATGCCTACAGAAATGGGGTAACTCTCCTAGATCGCTCATGGGGTCAAGAACAAGCAAGTCTGAAAGTTAAGAAGCTGTTTCTCCAGCTCTGATACATAGTCTATGAAAGACACAAATCATCAAATGTTACAAATAATGGAAACTCTTCCTAAATGTGCCATTTCCCTGTGGGAGGAGAGAAGAGAGTGACAAGAATAAATAGTCAGATCCCATGATGGCTCCATTTAAAAAAGTATTTATTTATAGACCGGAGAAACATCAAGACCATTCAACATGCTTTGTGGCAAACACCACAAGAAGGAAAGAAAAGATCACTGTGTTCCTATCCTTCACCAGTCTGCAGAACCTATGGAACAGATGAAAAGAGAATCTGTGAGAAGAAGAACTAGCAAGCTTTACCGAAGAAGAAATGGTCTTTCTAAAAAATGCAACCATTGATTCATTTATTGAGTGCTAAGAACTTACTCTACCTAGAATGTTGTGCATAACTGCTAAGATTGGCTGTTTCTTTCCAAAAAACCATCTGGTCTTACTTTTTTCTTTTTTTCCTCTACTATATAGCTGCTCAGGGCCTTACTTTGATTTCAATGCTGAGAGTCAAAGGGGTGGGTAAAGAAAAAAAAAATGATCCTTTGAGACATGATCTTTTCCCCTAAAGTGCTTATTCTTTATTTCCTGCACATTCAGATTGTGTTAGAAATTGTATTTACAAAAACACACACTAAGGACAAGAACACTCTCCTTTCAACCTCAATGACATGAATATCTATGATGGTTAATTTTATATGTCAATTTGACTCGGATTATGGGGTGCCCAGATTACATATTATTTCTGGGTGTGTCTAGGAGGGTGTTTCCGGAGAGATTAGCTCCTCAACAGTAAAGCAGTCTGCCTCCCCAGTGTGGGTAGGCACCATCTAATCCATTATGGGCCTGAACAGAACAAGAACAAGAGGCAGAGGAAGGAAGAATTCACCAGTCACTCCCTTTTTTCCCCCTGCCTCACAGCTTACATTGGGACATCTCATCTCCTCCAACCCCCAAACTGGGATGTATTTATACCATCAATTCCCCTGGTTCTCAGGCCTTTGGACTCTGATTGAATGACACCAGTGGCTTTCCTGGGTCTCCAACTTGCAGATGGCAGATCATGGGACTTCTCAGTCTCCGTAATCACGTGAGCCAATTTTTCATAATAAATAAATACATTATCTCCTTGTGGTTCTGTTTCTCTGGAGAACCCTAATATAATAACTCATATTAATTCTTGAAGTTATATGAACAGTAGAAAAAGGAGATATCATCGGAGCAGAAAAGAAGGAGGTTCCAACAAAAGGAGAAACACATTTCTTCTTGCAAAGGGAAAGGAAACCAGGAGGAAGAAGGTGCTGCCATGTGAGTTGTAGAGTCTATGGCATAAAACGAGCAAAATGCACCTCTAATTGCCAACCACCTAGGTCTGTTAGTTTTGGTAGCTAACCAAAATGTAGACCGACCTCCAGACTAAATATACAGACCTCCTTCCTGACCTCAAGAGGTTCCTTTACCTCGGGCAGTTGATCAGCATCCATGCTAAAAAAGCAGCACACATTTACAATCGTGCTTCAAATTGGAGTGTGATATTGCCGAGATTTGCTCTGATCTCCAGGGCCTCAAAGCACTCTCCCTTTTTGTTCTGTTTTCTGGCCCAAAGTTCTTATAATAAGGATGTGATATGCATGGTACCTGGCCATCCATAATCCTTGTTCTTTAATTTACTCAGCAACAGCCATGTGTCAAGTGCTGGACCCCATGCTTGGCACTAGGAATCCAGAGATGGGCACAACGAGGCTCTTCATCCAAAGGGTTTGGCACAAGTGCAGGAACAGAAGCAAAGGGTGCTGACAGCACGGAGTGAAGTGTCCAAGCAGAGAACTGCACGAGGCGAAGCACCTACCTGTGCCAGAGGACGCTGGGAGGCGCTCTGGTGACTGCACGGGGAGATGTCAAGGATAAGCAGGTGTATGTCAAGTGAATTTTACAAACATTATCATGGTAGATGCTCTTGGAAACACTATAAAGTAGGTGCTACTATCCTCATTTTACGGTTAAGCAATGGGAAGTTTAAAGAGGTCCAGTAATTTGTCTGCCAAAGTTATAGAGTAAGTGGCACTAGTGTAACCACACTACACAGCAAGCCACTTCAATCAGAGGCCTCATCTTCTTCACCTGGATAATTCTGATAATGTCCAGCACATAACAGGTGCTCAATACGCATACATCCAATCAATCTAAGTCACTGGACTTCATATCCCATGTTCTTTTAGCTCTGTCCTAGTAAAACTAATCATGAAAGATTCATATAAAGAAAAATCTAGCCGTCCATCTGCTTAAGAAACAAACAACAGGTCTTAGTGGAGTGCCGTTATTTCAGGCCAAAGACAGAGTGTATGTGTGTGCATGTATATATGTCCGTATACAGCCAAAGAATCTAGATGCATATGCTATCTATGTTCTCTTAGTCAGAGCCAGGAAAGAACTTGGATTCTCAGTAGCAGTTCAGTTCAGCTTTGTAATTACTGGCAGAGAGAGAGGCAGGAGGAGGGAGGAGACAGAGAAAGGTTCCTCAAAGCCAGACCCATCTATCTTGTTCTCTTTCTCAGAGGCAGCAACTAGAATTGATCTGTGATCGTTTTTCCTTTCCTCTCTACAAGGACAGTAGAGAGAAGAGATCTCCCTTTAGTTGATTCGGGTTGGGTTTAACAACAAGCAGAAACTCAATTTAAAAACCAAACCACCGCAGGTTATATGTAACTAAATATTCTGAATTTGCAACTAAAAATTAAAAACTCCATATTGTTTTCCCTGCATAAGCAAACTTCCAACAACCGGCGATGTCTGACAATATTGCAGATATACATTATCCTCTGCCAATAGTCCTGCAAAGTCCTGTGGACTGATAAGAATGCTCGGGAGAGCATCAGACACTGAGCCAAACACAGAAAAAAATCAAAGACCAAATTCTGTTTTCTACGCACTCCTTCAATCAACAGATATTTATGGAGCACCAAAACTACTCCCAACATTATGTTCATAAGCTCAAAACCAAGATGGGCTCTGATCTCGTGGGCTTATTGACAAATGATGCGTACAAACAAGATGATGTGATAGAAGTTTCAAAACGGATGTCATGAGGGCACATATGAGGGACATCTCATCCAGATTTGAGGAGTTCAAGAAAAGACCCCAGGGAGATAAGACCTAGGAAAGAGCTGTCAGCTGAGAAAAGAGAGACAGAAGGAGTGTTTCAGGGAGTGGCATGGGCAAAGGCCAGGAGAGAAGAGGATGGCAACTCCGTAGAATGCTAAGGAGTTGGTGTGGGCAAGGGCAGTCCAAGACAAAGAGCAAGGGACAATGCCAGATCACACAGGGCCTTGCAGCCTGGTCAGGGTTAGTTGGGCTTTAACCTGAGGATAATAGAGACTTGTCAGGGCAAGGAATGGTCTAGGAAAACAGGATGATCTGGGATTGGGGGAGGGAGAGGCAGAGTGGATGATCCAGGATCGGGGGAGGAAGAGGCTGACTGAGCTGTGTCACTATAACTCCTACATTTCCAAGCTGAGAGTAGACTAAGAAAAAGGCATAAAACTTGTGTGCTCTGTCACGTTGCCTCGCTTGGCAGCCTCTAGTCTCTAATGACTGTCTGCTGTCCTCTCCAAAGCCATCAGCCAGGCAGGGCCCATTCCAAACTGACAAGGAAAGTGACATGAACAAGCAAGAAGTGGCCATAGGTGACGGCGAGAAATAAAAGGCAAGGAATGAGATGGGAACTTTAGATGACTTTACAGGATTATCTCATTCAACCACTTCTAGGTACCCAGTTCCTTCTTCATCAGTTTCTTTCCCTTTCTTTTATTTTCTTTCTTTCTTCATCCTTCATCAATTTCTCTCCCTTTTTCTTTTCCCTCCCTCTCCCTCTCCCTTCCCTTCTCTCTCTCTCTCTTCCCTTCCTCCTTTCTTCCCACTTTCCTTCCTTCCTTTTTGTTTAGAGACAGAGGTCTCACTCTGTTGCCCAGAGTGAAGTACAGTGGCATGATCATAGCTCACTGCAGCCTCAAACTCCTAGACTCAGGGGATCCTACTGCCCCAGCCTCCTGGGTAACTGGGACTACAGGCACACATTACCACATCCAGCTAATTTATTTTATTTTTTTATAGAGACAGGGTCTCACTTCGTTGCTCAAGATGGTCTAGAACTCCTGGCTTCAAGTGATCCTCCTGCCTTGGCCTCCTAAAATGTTGAGAATACAAGCATGAGCCACCACACCTGGTCAAATTTCTTTTAGAAGAAAAAAAAAACCTATGCCTTGCTGTAAATGAACATTTCTTGTGAATGTACAATATGTGCTAACTAACTTTAGAGGGATACAACATGAAGTTTGAGAAAGTATATTTTCCAAAAGGATTGAAATGTATAGATGCCCCTGCTCAGTGATAGATAATACTTTAAAAATATGTATTAGGATAACTATAGGATTTCCAGGGACTTTTTTGTTTATTTGCTTTATTTTTGCTCTTTGTAGCAGAAGTACAAATGGCAGACTCCACAAGGTCTTCAAAGAATGTTTTCTGGGTAATTCTGAGATCAATGTAAAAACACCTGGGAGCTACAGGTGCTTGGGGGTTACAGAAGAACATCTAAAAAAACACATCCTGGTGTTCTCACCCCTTGTGGTAATAAACTATCAGGGGCTGGAGGACTAGGCTTACCCCCATGGCTACAGCTAGGTCTACAAATATTAACAGACATATGCGTGCAAAAAGACAAGGCTTGTCTCAGGGAGCTGACGGAGGGCCTGGCCGTACCTTCGCAGCCCATGATGCATTAAATGCCTTCCATAAATGTTGACTGAGGGGCTCCAGCTTTCCTCCAACATTAGGAGGGCAGCGGGTCTCACCAGATTACCCCTGTCATCCTTAGGGAAGCGGGGAATTGGTGGATCCAGACACAGCCAAAGGCCTCCTGAGCAGCAGGGGCCTCCGCTCCTGGGGCAGTGAGAGAGTGGCGGCCGGAGAGGTCTCTCCGTGCCCCTTCTCACATCATCATCTCTCTAGGTGGTGGACACTCATGCTTTCCTGGAAAACAGCGGAAGCAGCTGGCTCACCCAGGGTCACAAAACCAGGGCTTGATGGGGAAAACACCAAACACACAAACACACAAACAGCCCCTACATTAACCCCCGTGGGCCTTGAGCTACAGCGCACATTTTAGCAGCGCCACAGACGGTGCCCAAGTGTTTCTATAGTCTCTGGCTGTTTTCTGCAAATATTCATTATATTAAAACCACTGTCTCCTCTTTGCAAAGTAAATCTCGAGGGCAGGGACTCTATGACCACTTTCAGAATCCAACTTGGAGTCTTGGTGCTCCTTAATGAAAACTGCACATAAAAGAAACACTGCCATTGTTTAAAAGCCTGAGCTTCCCTTCCTAGGTCACTGGCTGGCCATCTGCTCTCTGGCCCAGAATTCCTGCTTTCCCTCTTCCTCCACACGCCCATTTGAACATCCTCTGGCATTTTATATTGCTATGTCTCATGGCCTATGGAACTAACGAGGCAAGGACTTCCCAAAAATGAAGGCGAAAAAGGAAGGAAGCGAACAATCTGGCCACGCGAGCACACTGCTCTTTATTGTTTGCTAGATTCCGTGCATTGTATCTGCGGGGTGGTCTGCTGGTCCCCAAGGTAAAAGTCAACTCATGTGTCAAATATGCATTACGATTTGTACCTCGTAGAGAAAGGTGGGATGGAGGTCATTCTTTCTGAATAAAGAGGAATTCCCTGAGATAGATTTGCATTGGTAGAGGAATAAAAACTTTACCTGCTTCGACCAAATTCCAAAATACGGCCATTCCACTCCTGAGTTTTGTTAGTCACCTCCACTCACAACAGCCATGGAATCACTGCCAAATCTCAGTCTAGAGACCAAGGACACAGTTTGACTAAATCGGGGGAAAGGAAAAGGATCACTCTAACGGCAGTCACAGACAATATCTGGCCAAGATCAAATACAGGACCATTACACAAGAAGACACTTGAAAATGGAATACAGCAATAAAAATGAGACAAGCTCTCTTACATAAGAGAGAAACTGATGGATTTGGGCAACTACAAAGATGACATTTGGAGGGCCTAGTAGGAAAAAATATTGATTTCTGAAGGAATGATTCACTTGTCCAACCTACTTGCCCTCTAATCACTACTTCCCAGACACTTCCTATGTAAACTTGGTATTACTAAAAACTCCAGGTCTAGACCTGACTTGACCGCCTTTTTCATTTGTTTCATATAGAACTCTTCCATGGTCTCTCCTCAGATACTGGGGCAGCAGAAGGTTTAGTATCTTAACAATGCTTTCCTCTTGATATCCTCCTTTATTTTATTCTGGTTTGTAGTATGAGCCCTTCTCTCCAACATCAGCCGTCCTTCAATAGTCATCCAGATTTTCTTCTTCATGGACATCTCCAAATTCTTTCCCAGCAGAGTAAACTCATCTCACATCCTGCCCCGCCAAATCCCCTCCTCATTCACCCCTCCCACCTGCTCAGAAAGCTGCCCCTTCCGCAGCCAGGATCAACACCCTCATTCACACACCCTCAGAATACTGCAGCTTGGCACCATCAGAGCCACAAATGGCCCGCTGCGAGAGCCCTGCACAGTTACCCAGCTCCAGCAGCCGAAACCCTCTCCCTTTCCCTTCTGTCGCTGAATGTTCAAGTTCAAGGTTACTGAGAAGTGCCAGATTTCGTCTGGAAAGTCCTCCAGTCAGTGAAAAGGCTGAGGGTACGCAGAGGTTTTCTCCACCAGGCAGCCTTCCCAGAGCAGTAGGATGGCGATAACTTTCGCTCTTGGCTAATTCAGGGTTTCCCACAAAGCATCTGCTCTGGACTCTTCCACCGTTCTGATCAACCCTGTTCACCACCTTCCTACCTTTACCACGAGGGGATCTTACTTCTGCTTTGAAGTTCAATATTGCCGAGTGGTACCTTTCTTAATACTTGGCCACTCGGTAGTAGCTAATATTTCATAGCAGTGGCCCTGCTGTTAACACGTGTGGTGGGGGTCCGTGAGATTTCAATAAGGTGGCCGTCTGTTATGAGCAGCATGATTTACAGGCTATGTTGCTGATTATCTCTTAAAATCTCTTTTAGCTCTGCATTTTGGTGAAGAGCACTGCATATTATACGCAAGCTCTGTCTCACCCCATTAACGGAGGACAACTGTATTAGCCATCTGAGCCCGAGTTCCCATGCTACTTAATTGCTGTGTCGTTGTGTTAACGAAGTTAGGAGGGGGGCTGGCAAGAGCGTAAATCACCTTCACGCACAGATATTTGTGGTTTTATTTTTCCTTTTGCCAGCTTGTCTCTCTGTTTCAATTGCCTACCATCTGCCTTTGAACAATCTAAGTGCGAACAGATAGATTTTATTTGGAGGATGAAATGCTTTGAGCTCATCCTAGCAAAGCATTTTCATATACTGGTGTTCAGGGCATTTTCTGCTTAATAGGATCTCAGAGGCGATTCGATTTGGGTTGGAAGTTGGTTCCTTCCAATACTCAGAGTACATTGTCAAATAAAAACCTCCTGATTATATTTTGCGACAGAAGGAACGGGGTAGTCAAGGGTCCAGAAGTCACCTCTCACCTTACAGTGAGCCCTAGAAACACCCCACTGGAGTGCAGGTGACAAGGCAGACAGGCAAGTGCTGTTTTATGCATACAGCCTAGTTCCTACTCCACCATCCTTCATTCATTTTGAGCTTAAAAAAAAAAAAAAAAAGGATCAGATCCAAACATGAAGCACACAGGACCTTCTGATCTGTGTCTTTTTTTTTTTTCCACATGACCTAAAAACACCCAATTAAAAAGTAAGTTCATTCACTCAGTTCACCTGGTTGAGTTTTTCACACGAATAAGATTACTTTGACTTGAACCAATCTGTTATTTCGAAAACGCAGCCTAAAATAAAACTAACTGCTAGGTCAAAAGTCAATATACACTGGTGGGAGTCAGGAGACCTGACTTCTAGTTCTAATACGGCAATAATAGCCTTGGGACCTTCAGTAGGTCACTTAACCAAGCTTTGGGCCTTGGTCTGAAATTCCTTAAAACTATAGCTCTAAATGTCTAAATTCTGTTATTCTAATGAATTTATTTATTTTTATTGATACATATTAGATGTACATATTTTCAGGGTACATGTAATGATTTTATACATTTATAATCAAATCAAGTTAACTGGTATATCCATCACCTTAAATATTTCTCTTTCCTTTATACTAGAAACTTCAAATTATTCTCTTCAAGCAATTTTAAAATGCACAATCGATTAACATGAACTATAGTCACACTACTGATCTACTGAACATCAAATCTCATTTCTTTCTATCCAAATCTAATGACTATCTTCTGAATTACAAGTGCCTCGCAGTCAGAACTGATCGGATAGATGTCAGGATGATACTTGCCACAGTCCTTAATTTTGGGGACAGGAGACCCAAGCATTGTACAGCAAACCCCGGATTTAATGAAAGAGGCAAAGGAGACAAGGCTGCTACCTTGGGCCTCTCTCAAAAAGCTCCCGGAACTAGCCACTCCAGCAGCAGTTTTAAGATAGAACCCTAATTTCCTTCTCTCTTCCCCGCTCCCCCAACCTTACCCTTTTTCAGGAACAAGTGGGATGAGAGCAGGGGAGAGGAGGAGGTCCCTGTCTTGGGAAAAAGAAAGCTCCAGGAACCTTTAAGGTTTGGGTTATTCCCATCACTTTTTAGGGGCAAGACAGTTAAGGAAAAGCAAGAACAACCCACAATCCCTGCTCACTTAATATCCCTCTCCAAAAAATATGGGTTTTAATAAAATGCCAGTGACTCTTCATTATAAATGATTAGAACCCAGAAAAGAATATTTTTAAAACCCTGCAAGGCAAGTTTCAAAGTGTAGTACTTACTGAAATGTCATGCTTTAGGTGGAATAATATTTCACCGACCCATCTATCCATATGAAAGCTATTAAAGGCCACTTCTGATTTACAAAGAGACAATCTGTACGTATGTCTGACCTGGTCTTAAAACTGATCCTACAAGCCACCTCCCTAAATTTTCTCCCCAGTTATATTCAGAAGAGTGTGAGCTTCTCTGCTTTTGTTCCTAAAATGATGCTGCCCTATGGTGGGGTAAGACTCCAGCAAAATTTCCTCAATCCCTTCCATCTAGTCCCAGGACAAGGTGTGTTATAAACAGGATGGCACTATCCTTATAGTGAAAAGTGTTACAAATGAGTAACAATAGTTAAAGAATATAACTACTTGAGTAAAAGTTTGAATAGGAATGCCTACTTAGTAATTGAAATTACAGCAATCATTAGTTTCTAAGACCGCTATTTGAAACATTGGTAGCCTCAAACTGGGTTTCTTACCCAAACGAAGTAAGACTCATATCAATTAAAAAGAAAAGGGTAACTTTTAAGCTTTTACTCTACAAGAATCATATGAAGTACTTCTCAGTTATTAGAAATTTGAAATCATTGTAATCAAAAGCTGCCCAAAATCTATTGTTTTTCCCTTCTTCCTGAAAGGCATGCTTGATACCAAATACTATTATGTCCACTTGGCAAATTTTGGCGATGAAAACTGATATAATCTCTAATTACAAGAATACAGTGTATCCCCGAAGAACAAGAAAATTTTAAAGAAAAAAAAGGAAACGATGAACTACAAAATGAACAAGCCCAGGTGAACAATTAAGTACTAACAGTAATTTTGGGAAGGAATGTGATTGGGTAGAATCATCGAAAAGCAGAGAGAAGGGCAAGAAGATGGTGTGAAGATGAGTGAATGGGTGCTGGGGAAGAAGGGCCTGCAGGTCAGTGCACGAGGCACACTTGCTTCTGAAGATCTCATTTCGGCACATCCTGCTTTAAAGGTTTACAGGCCAGACGTTATGTGCTGGTGGCGACGGTTTCTATTTTGGGAATATGAATGAATATATGATAAAATGAGGGAGGACCAAGATTATTTTATATTAATAAAGGAAAAGAGGGTTCTCGTATGAATAGAACATGAATGGTAGCTCCCCAAAATACCTTTACAGAGGTGAAGGGAAAGAAAGGCTGGAAGAAGATGGGGAGGGACCCCGGGGGGGAGGTGGAGAACTGAATGGTAAAGCTAAGTAAGCTAATAATAGAGGCAGAAGGAAGTACTGCGCCACAGGAGATAGAGATGTAAAGGCAGAAAAGCAGGCAAGCCTGGAAATCGCTGGTAATTATCCTATTGCACAAGAGGCAGCACAGCCGGGGCCTCCAAAAGAAGAAAGGAAAGAGAGAAAAGAAAGGAAAGAAAAGGAAGAAAGTTAGAAAGGAAGGAGGAAGGGAGGAAGGGAGGAAAGGGGACAGGAGCAAGGGAGGAAGGTAGGAAAGGAGGAAAGGACGAAAGGAGGAAGGGAGGAAGGGAGGAAAGGAGGAAGGGAGGAAGGGAAGAAAGGAGTAAACAACCAAAGGAGGAAAGGAGGAAAGGAGGAAGGAAGGGAGGAAGGAAAAAAGTTCATCCCTGTCCCTTTCCCCTCCTCCCACAGTCTTTTGGATCAGACTTCGAAGTCGCTTACAATCCAAGCTTGAGATTGGCAACTGCGGACCTTATGGTTAAAGAGTTCTGCTATGATTTGTGAACAGTATTTTGATGTTTTGGGAATGCATATAGGTTTGATGTGGTGTAAAGCCCAGGAAGGGGGAAGCAAAGCCCAGGAAAGGGGAAGCAAGTTTAAGGAAAACTTTTAAAAAGATATGTGTGCATGTGCATGCGGGTGTGTCCAGAATTAGACCTAATTTTAATTCTCCCACAAAATGAGAGTTGCACAGAGTTGCAGGGATCTGAAGACATGGCCCTGAGCTCAGTACAGCACACCCAGAGGAGAGCCAAGTACAAGAGCAGACGGGCAGCTGCCTCCCATCTTTGAGTGCAGGGACGTGCCAAAGGAACCGGGCTGCTGGCCCACAACGTCCAACATCCTGCTCTGAAGATGGCCAGTAAGGAGGTGTGCGCTTGTGTGTGTCTTTGTTTAATAGAGGTAGCACACCTGGCCGGGCAATTGTGCAACAGGAAGCCACAGGGGGAAAATTTCTTCCTGATCTCAACTTGTGATCAGATTCCGCCCTGAAGCATAAGGCTTAAGTGTCCTTGCAACTTTCATCCAGAAGAAAGAAAAACATACTAACAAGCCCTTCTCCGACCCAGCCAGGGATCATAAAAATGGAAGAAGTTCAGAAAAGACGCTTGGGGTCTGTGCTGTCTTTGGAAACTGGGTGCCACCTTTGCCACATGGAAGACTAGTTGAAAGGCTGTTCCTCTACAGCCCTAATCTCACATGATACTCTTTTCGATAGACATAATTTGTTAGAATATAACGGCATATCCTTTTGTAAGGCTGGCCACATCAATTTAAAAAAAAAACAACAGTGCGGGCCGGGTGCGGTGGCTCACGCTTGGAATCCCAGCACTTTGGGAGGCCGAGGCGGGCGGATCACGAGGTCAGGAGATCGAGACCACGGTGAAACCCCGTCTCTACTAAAAATACAAAAAAAATTAGCCGGGCGTGGTGTAGTAGCTGTAGTCCCAGCTACTTGGAGAGGCTGAGGCAGGAGAATGGCGTGAACCCGGGAGGCGGAGCTTGCAGTGAGCCGAGATTGCACCACTGCACTCCAGCCTGGGCGACAGAGTGAGACTCCCTCTCAAAAAAAAAAAAAAAACAGTGCGAAGTCCTTTACCAAGTCACACATCACAATTTAGAATTTGGAAAGTACGTTAGCTTTTGCTGGGTGGAGGGAGGGGAGGGTGTCCCTCCCACACAGCTACACAGGGCACTCGTTATTGCATTCTCATTGGCATTTCAATCATTCAAGAAAAGGCTCATGAAATTTTCTCCAAGGCAGGTCAATTTTTAAGCAATTTCAAGTGAAAACAATGTCCAACAGAACTATAGTTGTGGTAGTTCAAAAGTCTGTTCTCAGCTGGGTGTGGTGGTTCACACCTGTGATCCCAGCAATTTGGGAGGCTGAGGCCAGAGGATCACTTGAGTCCAGGAATTCAAGACCAGCCAGGCAACATAGTGAGACCTTGTCTCCACAGAAAATTTAAAAATTGGCTGGGTGTGGTGGCTCACGCCTGTAATCCCAGCACTTTGGGAGGCCGAAGCAGGTGGATCATGAGGTCAGGAGTTCAAGACCAGCCTGGCCAAGATGGTGAAACCCTGTCTCTACTAAAAATACAAAATTTAGCTGGGTGTGGCGGCGTGCACCTGTAATCCCAGCCACACGGGAGGCTGAGGCAAGGAACTGCTTGAGCCTGGGAGGCGGAAGCTGCAGTAAGCCGAGATCACGCCACTGCACTCCAGCCTGGGTGACAGAGTGAGACTCCATCTCAAAAAAAAAAAAAAAAAAAAAAAATTTAGCCAGGTATCGTGGCACACACCTGTAGCCTCAGCTACTTGGGAAGCTGAGGTGGGAGGATCGCTGGAGCCCAGGAGGTCGAGGCAGTGAGCTATGATCATGCCACTGTACTCAAGCCTGGGAGACAAGGCAAGTCCCCATTTAAAAAAAAAAAAAAAGAAAAGAAACCACCAGGTTTGTTCTTCAGCAGGTTGCTAGAACCAAGACCATAATCCACCATGGAACTAAATGGCGGATAGTCTCCAGATTAGATTGTGACATAGTAATTCTTAGGAACCCTAGGTTCATGAGCACCAAGCTCTAGGTCCCTGTGTCTTCTGAACACTGGGCCTGGTAAGGCTGTAAAGGGAGGGGAAGTAGAAGGGGAAGGAAATGGCTTCTCACTCAACAGCCTCAACAGTGAAGACATTGAGCAAGGGTTCTGGTAGCATTCATGGAGGAAACTTTAAGTCCATAATAGAAGCTTAATAAACAACTGATGTTTAAAAAATTCTGTTCAACTACTATCCATCGGCCTTCCTCTGTGCCAGGCACCGTGCTGGACACTGGAAATGTAAGCAGTACATTGTCCAAGGAGGAGGTGTGTACACTGCGTGTTTAAGAGGGAGCACAACTTCCGTGGCTGCCCCTACCTGAGCAGCGTCTTAAATTTGTATTTTCACATTCATATACAGACCTATGTTTTCTGCTCCCTAAGTGGTCCAGATCAGCAACCCTGTAACAACTCTCAACCTACTGCACAAGCCCTTGAGGAGCCCATCTGAGCAAAGCAAGAGGACCCTTAAATGCCCTGAGTGGACAGACAGGCCAAGAGAAGCCGTGTGGAGACCCACCCACCTGCAGCCAAGATGAAGTCAAATCTGGCAGGGCTGGCAGGCAGCTGCCGCGTGGGTCTGCAACGAGAGCCCCCAGCAGGCGGTCAGGAAAACTCGTGACAGTTTTGGGGAAACTGTAAAAGGACTCTTGCTGGGGTTTGGTTGGGTTCAGGAAGTTAAAATTTTTCACATATCCTAATGCCCTGAATCCCAGCTGTACCTCAATGGCAACAAAAATAGGGAGAAAACGACCCATCCGGGCTTGTGTGGAAGGCGCAGTTTTGTCTGCTTATATCTCAAAGTACTTGATTTCTCTCAAGTGATCCATTTCATACTTATCAGATCACACTTAATCAGATTCATAACCCTAACACACTCTCTTAAGACTGCCCTCTTTAAATAAATATCATTGGGCTATCCACTGTAAACAGCAATGTTGAGGCTGTCTTACTATCCGTAAGACACAACTTTGAGTTGTTTTTCTAGTCCCATAGTATGCCCAGTCATTCTCACTGGTTTAGTCCCTCCAGGCAACCCATTAGGAGTAAAATGAGAGCTCCAGAGAGATCTTCATCTCAGATAGGGTAGGAGAGAACATGGGCTGTACAAGAGAAGACTGGAAAGAGAGCTGACTCAAGTCAGAGAGGGATTCTTCCCTTGACATGGAAAGGCCAATCACAGACCTCAGAGAAGTTTCAGCAAGCCATGCTGCTCTTCCGGGCTATCTCTCCCGACTAGCTCTTAGAGGAATGGGGTTGGGGAGCAACTGGCAACCCCATATGGTGGTGATCTGCCACTGGGTCCCAGACACCACAGCCAGCTATGGCAAGACCGCACACGGCTATAACAAACAGCCACTGGCTCTCTCTCCCTGACCCAAGAGGCATCCTGAGCCACATCAAAAAAAGGATGATGAGTTAATACATTCATTTATCTTGGGCTGTCTGTCCTGTTTCTGGCACATCCAGCCTGAAGGTTCTCAAGCTTCTTCTCCAGCTATCTATATTCCCCTCTAGAAAGCAGGCAACTAAGAGGGAGAGCATTTGTGAGTGCCCTGTGTGTATGTGTCAGTACTTACGCCTCACAGGAGCCCCTTAGGTATGGGAGGTGGCAGTATGTTCGCCCTGACACGGAGTCCTGATATGTTTCAAAACACAGGTCTCTACCTTTCTTCTTTCCTCAACCCTCACAGAGTATTTGCTCAGGATGTCAACTGTGTGAGGTCTGTATCTTACATATCAAAGAGCCTGGCACCAATTAAGTCCATAACAGAAGCTTAATAAATACCTACTGATTAAGAAATTCTATTCAGTTAATAGCCATTGGCTGTCCTCTGTGCCAGACCTTGAGCTAGACACTGGAAATATAAAAATGAACCCATCAGATTCCTGTCCTCAGCAGGCTTTCAGTCTAGTGTGGATGATAATTCAAGGATAACCGGATTGTTGCCAATAACAGAAGCAAGTTTAATGAGCTGCGGGAACACTGTGCCCAGCAGCAACAGGGAGGCTTGAGAAATGGACTTCCAATGACAAATTGGCTGCCAGGCAGAAAGAAGATCGAGGGAAGATTCCAGGCATAAATGTTCATTACATGGGCTCGGCATAGTGGCTCATGCCTATAATCCCAGCACTTTGGGAGGCCGAGGTGGGCGGATCACTTGAGCCCAGGAGTTTGAAACCAGCCTGGTGAAACCCTGTCTCTACAAAAAATACAAAAATTAGCCTAGTGTGGTGGTACGTGCCTGTGATGTCAGCTACTCGGGAGGCTGAGATGGGAGAATCACCTGAGCCCAGTAGGCAGAGGTTGTAGTGAGCTGAGATTACCCCAGCCTTGGCCACAGAGCGAGACCATGTCCTCCCGAGAAAAAAGTTCATTATGTGATTGGAACATAATGTGGAGACGATACTAGAAAGGTAGGCAGTAAAGGGCCTTGCAGGTAATAAGAAGCTGGGGTTCGTGCTACACTGTGGTGTGAGACAGAGAGTAACAAGATCACATTTTTATCTGCAAAGAATCATTCCAAGTTGTGTTGGGGATGGGGACAAAATGGAGGAAGGAAGATCAGAGAGGAGACAACTGAAAGGTCCAGAGCCAGAAGGAAGGCAGTGACAGCCAGTATATGGAGGAGAAAGATGAGTATGCACCAGACTGCCTGGCAGGCTGGAAAAGACGGCACACCTGCCCTCCCAAAGCTTCCATTCCAGTAGCAGTAAGAAGCAACAAGTGGAAGAGTCTGTTAGTGTATCGTGGACCAAACAAGGGTCACTGTTCGCTAACCTTAGTCCTGGATGGCTTTTGTGGCAGTGCTGGCTTTAAGTTGGCCTTAGAAGAATGACAGAGAGGTGACTTGACAGAACCATTCATTTACTACCCTTCTTTTGGCAGTTCTCCCCTGTGATTCATATCCTGGTTTTATTTAGCCCAATCTTCATAAGACTCTTAGATTCTTGTAACAGAAACCTCCACCAAGAAAAGCTGCCATCTCCTCTCATATTAATCCCACTCATCAACATCTCTTGGCAGTTTCTGACTTACGTGGGACAAAAATAAATAAATAAAAACAATAATAATAAGACTTTGCCAGGCTAGCAAACCGATCCAGTCAGAGGATTATAAGAGACACCTGTTTTTCAATACAGCAGCTGCTAACACAGCAGAAGCATGGCATCGTAGTAACAAGAAAGAGTTCTCTTCCATTAAAAACCCAGTAGTAGCAGAAACTGGCATGGACTGATGTTCAACTATGTCACCTGAATGTGAAAAGAAGTTCAAATAAGACTAGACACATAACAGGAACCCTGTTTTGCCAACGTGGGAATCCAAATGCTAGTTTGCTGATAGGGAGGTGATTTACCTATTCCTCCAAGTACACTAAGGCACAAATCCTTAAAGCGGCTATTATATACTTAAGAGTGTTATCAAAAACACACTGAAGCTTTTTGAAGTTTGGTTGATTCATACCCTGTGGCTGACCAAACACCTCTTCACTTAAGCCAGCTTAAAAAAAAAAAAAAAAAAATTGCCCAGTTTGGAATGTAGACACTAACATAGAAGCACATAAACAACACTTTAAATTACTTTTTCAATTCACCACTGAAGACAGACAAGACACACACACACACACACACAACCTACCAACATATAAACACCACAGGCAAACTATCTCAAATGTACAATATGTACACATTACCTTTTCAGACCAGACCAGGGAGATGCTCTTAGAAACAGCTTGTTAACAGCCCCTCACCTTGCTGTTTAACAATGCGTTTATAGCCCATCACAAAGCCAGGCCTCCAAGGAGATATATTTTACATCTATATGTTAGGTTTCTTCGCCACAACAAAGCTGGATTTTGTGTAATCTTTTCCTCTATATGCTAGAAAACAGATTATGCCACAATTTCTGCAATTTATCATCCCATAAGCATGCAATACATGTGGCATATATGCAAACAGAGTCACAAGCACAAACCCTGGAATAAATGCAGGACGGTACCCAAGAAAGCACAAGCCACTCCAGATAGGCCTGACTAAAGCTAAAAATAGCCCATAAAAGCATTGTGTCAGCTACCCTCTCACTGTCCTCCCTAGAGCATGCTAATTCTAACCTCCAGTGTTGGTGCTTAAGCTTGAGCCTTTGGTAGCTGTACCTAGGAACCGTTCCCTAACCCAGGAAGCTACTTCCTAGGTGTTGGAGTGTGGAGAAATCGTTCAATGTACTTCAATTATTAGTCCATTCATGCACACAAATGCAGATAAAGACTGAATCTGAAATTGTGCATTTTCTCCTAAAGCCTGACATTTGTGCCCTGGGGCACTAGGACCAGCTGAGAGATGTCCCTTTTGGTAAATGGTATTAACAGAAACCTCTCAAGTGCTAAGCATGCTCAACTGCCCAAGAACCACCCAGCCAACAGGACTAACTCTTGCCTTACCCTGGCCGGTGTGCAGCAAGAAGTTTCTCAAAGAAGCACAATCTTGTCCACACAGACCCCAGTTGAGGTCCCAAAAGATTAAAGGGAGTGCACTCTCATAATATGAGACCCTAGGAAGAATCACAGACACCAATTTGGGGACCAGGGCTGCAAAGAAAATTCTTTCCAATTATCTATTTGGCATTTAGTCTGGCAGAAATATGGGCATAAAGGAAGAATAACTGGGTTTTCCCAAACGAAGCTCTGCAAGTCATCCAAAAGTGCACCCAAATAAGAAATAGGCTGTGTTGTGAACTCACATTCACCTATAACCTACATATAAGCCAACCAAGAGGCAGGAAGACGATATTCTCATCCACCCACACCTCCTCCATGGTGAACCTTCAAAGACCACAGCTGAAATGAAAATGTACACAGACCAACTTTCCCTTAAATCAGACTGTTCAACATGATGGCTAACAACAAACGCACACACAGGCATTCCCCCTAGTTCAGAGAAGCTCCATTTGGCCATTCTACCAAGTTTTTCAAGACAGAGAAATTCTCAGAAGAACTGGCTAGTGACTCTCAGAAGAATGTTAGTGACTTGTGCCACTGGGCCCACCTCTTCCCTCTTTGCTGCAATAACAAGGCCTTTCAGTGGGACCTGCTGGCTCACCTACCTTTCTTCCTTCTTGCATTTTTAAGGTTTTTTGTTTTTTGTTTTTTTTTCCCCACTCTGGGGCCTTATCCCACATCTCTCCCAGCAGGGCAAAATGCCTTGCACCCAAAAGATAAGTAAATACACTGCTGTCCACGTCAGTGGCTCCTTGTTCATTTTCTAAGGGTAGGTGGCTTCAAAAAGATAAAAGTGTTGGGAAGGGTGGGAACATGCAAGACAGGTGTACTACCAGTTGCCCTACTTGAGACGTCACCTAACACCGAGGTCCTTTTGCTCATTGCCCTGCCTGTCTCGGCGAAAGTTAAAGATACTCTTACAGCACGCTGCAAAGGATTAGAGGACCAGCACCCCAGCCTTGCTGTGCTCGCTAACATTCCCCCTGGATTCCACTGTGTTCCAAAGCCACATCTGACCTACAGCTGACTTCTGCCTGCGAGGAGCACACCTTCACCTCCTCACTCACAGCCCTGCCAGACACAAGGAGCCTCAGAAATGCAAAGAGGCAGAACGCAAAATTCAGAAAGGGAGCCTTTGTTTCTTCGGTTCTCTGAAGGAAAACACTCTTACCTCACCAACAGGTATGCTCTCTCCTTCCACCTCACCCTAAAGTATTAGCGTCAGCAGATGACGGGAAGGACTAAATGGCACAAAATCAAAGGAGCTGGCTGCTGTCCAGGGGACTGGAGGTGTAGTCAGCCAAATCAGGTCATTCAGGTCTCAAAGTCGGGGAGAACAGGAGACTTACCCTGCCTGAAGAATCTGTGTTACCCAGACTTTATCCCCAAAACAACAACCCTCCCACCGGGTTCCCCCCACTTTGAATAAAGACCAGATCAAAAGGTGCAAAGTGAGAGTGTCCTGCTGTCCCCAGCCATCGCTGGCCATTAGTGGCAGTCAAGACCAATTAGTCAGGAGAGTGATGGGTCTCAAAAGTGCAAAGCACCAGTCAAGTGAACTCATGACACGGATCTTTAAAATCTCCCAGATCTCAAGTCAAAACGAGGACAAAATGGCCGGGAGCAGTGGTTCATGCCTATAATCCTAGCAGTTTGGGAGGCCGAGGTGGGAGGATCACTTGAGCCCAGGGGTTCGAGAGCAACTTGGGCAACAAAGCAAGACTTTGTCTCCACAAAAAGTTTTTTTAGAAAGTAGCCAGGCGAGGTGGTGCATGTGTAGTCCTAGCTACTCCAGAGGCTGAGGCAGGAGGATCACTTGAGCCCAGGAGTTTGAGGTTACGGTGAGCTATGATCACGCCACTGTACTTCAGCATGGGTGACAGAGCAAGACCTTAAAGAAAAGAGGATACAGCAGTTACAAAATGCACTACGGATCCAATCCTTCAGATATGCCATTTTTCCAAAACCTGTCACAGGGACTTGGGTTATGAGTACCCAAAGACGCCCAAAGAAAAAGAACTCACCTCTGTCCCTTTGGGTGCCTGGTCTGTGATCCCAGGTCAATACATGAAAATAATTAGCAAAACCATAGTGGTGAGCCAAGAGACACCACCATGAGGCTTACTCTAGCAGGAGTCTGATTTGATGGCCAAGGGCAGTTTGGGAAAGACAAATGGTCTGGAAATAACAAGCAATAATAAACTTGAGAGAAGTTTCCTTCCCTAGTCTGAGTTCTTTAAAGCAGTTAACGAAAGAGCATAGCAAATTCCCACCATCTCCCCCATCTTCCTTTTTTTTTTTGAGACAGAGTCTCACTCTGTCACCCAGGCTGGAGTGTAGTGGCGCAACCTCAGCTGACTGCAACCTCCACCTTCCAGGTTCAAGAGATTCTCCTGCCTCAGCCTCCCGAGTAGCTGGGATTACAGGCGCCTACCACCACACCCGGCTAATTTTTGTAGTAGAGATAGGGTTTCACCACGTTGGCCAGGCTGGTCTTGAACTCCTGACCTCAGGTGATTCACCCACCTCGGCCTCCCCAAGTGCTGGTATTACAGGCGTGAGCTGCTGCGCCCCGCCTCATCTCCCTTTTTATGAAGTCTCCATAATACTTCCTCCTGTATACCCTAGTGCAGATCTACTTGTCCACATATTAGTCACTAGGCTTGAGACCATACTCATTCTAAATTGTCTCTTTGATTTTTTTTGTTGATATATAATAGTTGTACGTATTTTGGGGGTACATGTGACATTTTGATATCTGTGCAGATGTGTAATGATCACATCAGGGTAGCTGGCACATCTATTGCCTCAAACATTTTTCTTGTGTGTTAGGAACAGTAGAATTCTTCTAGTTATTTTGAAATACACAATATTTCCCTACTGTGCTAACGAATACTATAACACATTCCTTCTATCTAGCTGTATTTTTGTGCCCCTTTGCCAACTTCTCTTTATCCCTTGACCTTGATTCTTCATTAGAGACCCCGGCACTCTTCCAGGCCACACCTGCAGTGAGGTGGGCAGATCTGGGCCCTCCCTCTTCCTTCCTCACCTCTTAGCAGTGCCAGAACCTCCCCTGCCACAACCCAGAGTCACACTTTTACTGGGGAAACAAGAGAAAGTATTGGGGGAATGGTTAACTTCAGAGACAGGCTGTTCTCTGGGGTTCGATTTTTTAAATTACGAGCCTTACTTCTATCTGTAGCTCATTTTTTCTGGGAAATGCTTTAGAGTCAGCATGTCATCTTTGGTTATGGCAATCTTACGTATAGGGGACATAAATGAAGCAGGATTACTGACCTCATCCAAGAGATAAGTCCTAAGAAAGATAAAGTTCCACGGCCTGTCATAACCCAAGGGAGAGGGGACAGGGCAGCTGAGAAGAAAATCACAAACTTCCACTTGTGGTTTCTAGGAGCAGATCAGAGGAGCAGTTTCTCTCCAAACCTAAACTCTTGCTTCAAGAGTATGAAGTAGCCCACACTTATTTTGTGGGGGTAGGAGGGGCAGGTGGGTAACATTTTCTCCACAATTCCTCAAAAAACGGTCATTTTCCAGTCTATAGTTCATCTTCTCATTTGCCATGGACATACAAAGAACAACTTAGGATCAAATTTAGGTCCACAGCAAAAAGAATACAACTGCTGAAAAGAGATACTTCGGTCCCCTCACATCTGCTAGAGAGGAAGGTTTCCCCACGCCCCAAAGTAACAAACTTGGCCTTTTCAAACTCTTCTGTATAATTAAACTTCCACGAAGGGCCATCTACTCCCTGCCCTTGAAAGTGAACATTCACCAGCCCACAGCAAACAGTGTCTGTTCTGTGGTCAGACAGACATGGAACTGCCTGTTAAACAAAAGCAGACTGGAGAATTGATGCTCTCTTTCAAGTCTCACCCCAGTAACAAATAATAAGCAACTGTATGAAGGAGCAGATCCCTGAATAGGTTTGAATACTTGAGCGCTGAGTAATAATGCTAGTTAGACTCACTGTACAGTGCTTCCAGACTTAGGTTTTTTCCTTTTCTTTCATCTCTGGAAACTTATTCAGAACCACATTAGCTATTCCTTCAAAATTCTGCTGTAAGATGCAAAAGGCATTTGCTATTATCATATAATTGCACTTGGCTCATCTCTCCTATTGTTGAGGCTTGTATTCAATTAAAGTTAAAATAAGAGCTTTTTTGAGCACTGACTGAGTGACCCCAGCCCTGTGAACAACTCAATGGGATAGTGACAAGAGCACTGTGCAGGGAGTCAGCTGACTCGGGAGGCCTAGATTTTAGTTCAGATGGCACCACCAACTAGCCACATGAGCTTGAGCAAGGCCATTAACATCCGTGGCCGGGGGCCGGGGACAGTGGCTCACGCCTGTAATCCCAGCACTTTCAGAGGCTGAGGCGGGAGGATCAGTTGAAGTCAGGAGTTTGAGTCCACCCTGGCCAACATGGTGAAACCCTGTCTCTATCAAAAATACAAAAATTAGCCAGGTGAGTGGTGCACACCTGTAATCGCAGCTACTTGGGAGGCTGAGGCAGCAGAATTGCTTGAACCTGGGAGGCAGAGGTTGCAGTGAGCTGAGATCTCGGCATTGCACTCCAGCCTGGGTGACAGAGCGAGAATCTGCCTCAAAAACAAAAACAAAAACAAACCGTCCCCTGGCCTCTGTATTCTCAACTGTATAATGTGGGCACAGAACCAGAAAATCTCTAACCTCTTCCAGATCCATGTGTTACAGAGGATGTATAAAGCAGGAGGAGAACTAACTTTTTAACAGTATAAAGCACTACATTAGGCAATGTACATATCCCAACAACCCTAAGAGACACACATTTTTATTACCACTTCAGATGAGTTAACAGGTTCATGATTAAGTAAATTGGACAAGTTCAAGTTGAGGAACCGGGATTCATAGGTCTGTCTACGCTCTTCCCCTAGGAGCATCCACAGCATGGCAGTGAGGTAAAGCCCTTTTCTGAGCACCTTACAATCTCCTTAAGGGAAGTCAGTTTTACAGGTAAGAACAAGAGAACAACATAGAAGAAAATGCAAGTCAAAATCGAAAGACGTGGTGATTGGAACTACACTGTAGCAACACTAACACCATTGAGCACACTCACCAACGGCACTCAGCAGGGCAACGCGTCCTTTTTGGGTCATTCAGGAAATGAAGTCGTTTTCCGTATATCTGACTCCCACAAACAAAGGGAAAATACCCCCAGAAGGCCACCAGGCCTCAAGAGCTTGCAGATGCATTGGCTACCTCTTTTGTGCCTTCACGGGGGAGTACTTTTCATAAATCATTCATCCACATAACTGAAGCTTAGCCTTTTAAAACTTAACATTATTCTTAAGCCAACCATTTTTGTTAGGTATCTTTCCAAAATACATTGCATTCTTTCTTCACTTCTTAAATCTCATAACATGAACTCTGTCTTTCACTTGGAAGTCACAATGATGAACACTAATATGTCATGTGAGTCTTCAAAAGGAAGCTATGCTTTCTGAAGTCTTGCCTGCTTTTTCTCATTTTTCCTCTGCTATGGTCTTAGAGGAACATGGACCTAGGATGGAAGGCTGATTCTGACTCTGGCTTGATAGTTAGGAATGTGATCTCAGGCAAGCTCTTTAAAGGCCACAAGACTCAGTTTCCTCATTTGCTTCGTGGCAAATTTGGATAATGCTCTCTGAATCCCCTCATATTATCTCCATAACATATCTCTCTCTTTCTCTGTTTCTTTCTCTGCAATTGCTCTGAAGACTCTCTTCATCAGAGCCGTTCAAAATCAGAAATGTATAAAGTCAGATGGCCGAAATGCTCTCTTCATTCCAGGAAATTAGAACAGGCGAGTTGGGTCAAGCCATCGAGATAGGAGTCAAAAAAAGATGATTCCTTTTGTTATAGGGGAAAATCAGGGAATATCTGAAATAGATTCCTGGAAATCACATAATATTAAAGATGTACATGAGAGATGGTTTAAGAAAAACAAAAAATTGTGTTTATGGATTGTGTGAAAAGCTTTACAAGGGAAAAAAAAAAAAAAAAAGTTGTATAAGGAGAAGCAACTGACCAGGAAGTAAAAAGCAGGCAAAGAAGGTGTCTAGCCCGAGGCCGGGCAGGATGAGGACACAATCGCTCAGATTTCCAACCACTTCATGAAGGAGCCATAAAGCATCAGAGGAAGTAAGAGAAAAACAGAGAAGGAAAAGAAAGGGATCTGAGAAAAACAAGAAGGGGCCAAAATGAAACCCATCAAAAGACAGAATTTCACCAGAGGACATTAGAGACTGGGGTAAATATGGAAAACTCAGACATTCATTCTGCAGTGGGTGGTGGCTTGGTGTGACCATCTGGTTGTCCCCACTACTTGTGTAATGGCTAGGAAGACCCATCTTCAGAAGAGACCAGGAAGCAGGGGAAATTCAGAACCTCTGCAAGCACTTCTGCCAGCTCTATTCCTGCCTCTCATCTCAGCTTATGTAACGATCCACCAGCCACCCGTCACTTCAAGTTTCCTAATTTTCTTCGCAAAGATGGCTGCACTTTGGAATGCCCTCATAGAAAATACTTTGGAATTAGAGTCCCACAGTACAGAATCTGGCCTTAGCTTTGCCGCTTACAGCCTGGGAGGTCTTAGGCCAATATATCACTTAACCTCTCTGGGCTTCAGTTTCCTCATTTGTAGAATGGAGAGAAAAACTGCATCCCTGAGAGAGCTGTGAAGAGTAAATGAGATGATGTATATAATGTATATAAAACAGCACAAGGATCAGCATGCAGTAGCATTCAATGAATGATGCTGGTGATGATGATGGAGGAGGAAGAAGAGGAGGAGGAAGAGGAAGAAGGAAAAGGAGAAGAAGAAAGTGTTTTGTAATAAATCACTATATAGCTGTAAGCTACAACTGGTTGTTGTAGAACAACGGCCACTAAAACAGCAGTCGAACACTTTTAATTACAGAGAATTTACAAAGTTTCAGAAATGCAAGCATTCTACAGTTTCCTGTAAGCGAAATTCATAGGGCTGAGTGAGCAGTTATGCTCATCTGAGAGTCCACACTTATCATGGGGCAATGCCTTTCCTAATCAAGCCTCTCACTCACACTCTGGGAATTCCAGACCATTTAGACAACGACCAGGCTGAACTCTGTATTTTTACTATCTAAGAAGAAAAGGTTATCAAACAAATTAACAGAGCAAATAAAATGTGTGGTAATATTTTGACACTAAAGGAATAGTTCCGAGCACATGGTAGCACTAGTTTCTACCCAATGGATAATGTGGAACACATTTTTGCCTATTCATTGCAGCGTTCCCTGAGATGCCCCAGTAAGCAACACTTTATTAGTTTGGTTCCTGTATGTTCGGAAAATCAATAAAAATGTGTTTGTTTTTTAATAGGCTATAATTCTAACTTTTCACTAATTCAGTCTAGTCTTTCTGTCCCCAAATACTAGGTTTGGCAGTGAATAGTCTTTAAGCTGGGCCCCTTTTGGCGTGGGAACCCTGAGTAAATGCACACTCATTCTATTCAACAAATACACACGGAGACTGGTTCCCAACACACACATCTAACAACAAATACGGAAGTGGTGGGCTCTTACCTGAAAACAAGCTCCAGGACTGTCTCTAAAGTAGTATTCACATAGAAAAAACATGTCATTTCTATATGGCACACCCTATGGGGCTTCATCTGACACTGAATCACTCGGCTGGGAGATCCACACCAAAGGGCAAGTTTTAAAAATTGGTGAAAAAAATGAAACTGCTGGTGAGTTACTCCCAGCAACCCTGTGCCCCCACCTTGCCCCCAGCTCTTTCCTGGTGTGCACAAATACAGCTGCGCTCAGAGGAGCAGAAAGTGACTTAGCTCTACCTGCCTCTGGTGCTCACATCTGGGGTATTCTTTGCCCTTGACTTACTTATCCTGAGGAGGATAGCTACTTCTCTAGGGCCAGCTGCCACATTTTTAGCTTTGGCTGTTTGAAACAGGGAGCTTACTACACAGAAATTAAAGTATAAATAGGATTGTCTGACCCTTGATAAAAGAGCCTACGGCCCACGCAAGGATTCCTCAAAGGAGTCCTAACAGCAGATAGGGGACCTTCAGCCCAAAACAGAACTTGCAGGCCTTTGTGCACTGTAAATATATATATATATATTGCTGCTAATAGTGGTGCCAATACAAGTCCATCAGGCCCTTCTTCTCTCATCCCCTCCCTCCTACTACTTCCTCTTCTCACACCTGACCAGACCCCAGTGGCCCATTTCTCCCCCCACATACCATCTTCCTTGGCACATACCCCCGTGCCCTCAGACCAGCTGGCTTGTGATTAAAATGGACCAAGCTAGGAAGTGCCAGAGAGAGTGAAGCCTATTGTATCGAGTTTCCTTGGCCTTTTATAGGGACACACCATGAACCCAGAGAATGCAGTGGCCTAAGAACCTGTAGGCCTGTGTCCTGCAAACCCGGCTCACTCACCCATGGGTTGAAGCAAACCCCTTAGCTCTCTGGATCCCCTCCCTATAAAAAATAGAGGAGGCTGGCCCAGGGGATCCCTAAGGTCTCTCAACTCTGAATGTTTGAAAACTCCCTGATTCTATTGTCAGAAAAACTGGGGGGCACTTAGAAGCCTGCTAATCTGAACCTGTTAAAGCAATTCCTCAAGCCCCTTTGTTGTACCTTTTCCTCAGTTTCCTTCTTTGTTAGTTTTGACACAAAAGCAGTTTTTGAGAATTTTATCAAAATAATAAAACATTAGGCTGGATGCAGTGGCTCACACCTGTAATCTCAGCACTCTGGGAGGCTGAGGAGGACAGATCACTTGAGATCAGGAGTTCGAGACCAGCCTGGCCAACACAGTGAAACCCCCATCTCTACCAAAAGCACAAAAATTAGCCGGGCATCGTGGTGGGCGCCTGTAATCCCAGCTACTTGGGAGGCTGAGGCAGGAGAATTGCTTGAACCCAGGAGGTAGAGGCTGCAGTGAGCCAAGATCACACCACTGAACTCCAGTCTGGCGACAGAGCGAGACTCTGTCTCCAAAAAAATAACAATTATAAAACGTTATTGTATCAAAATTCTATTAATAAGAATTTGAGGACAGACCCCCCAGGAGTGCTCTAGCCCTCTCTAAGGCTATAGTGGGCCCTATTGAGTGCTTTCTGCAAGCAAGCCAGTGGATGAAGGTGTTACGTCACCCTGAGGTTACACACAGACAGAAAGAGGAAAGGGGGCTGGCCTCCTCTCACCTCTCACTTCACATCAGCAAACATTACTGAAAAATATTTCTTTTTTTTTTTTTTTTTTTTTTGAGAGGGAGTCTCGCTCTGTCGCCCAGGCTGGAGTGCAGTGGCGCAATCTCGGCTCACTGCAAGCTCCGCCTCCCGGGTTCACGCCATTCTCCTGCCTCAGCCTCTCCGAGTAGCTGGGACTACAGGCGCCCGCCACCACGCCCAGCTAATTTTTTGTATTTTTAGTAGAGATGGGGTTTCACCGTGGTCTCGATCTCCTGACCTCGTGATCCGCCCACCTCGCCCTCCCAAAGTGCTGGGATTACAAGCGTGAGCCACCGCGCCCGGCCCTGAAAAATATTTCTATGCCAGCTGCCAAGCTAACTACTAGGACACCAAGATAATCATCGCTAAACCCAAGGAGCCCAGAGTCCAGAAGGAGAGCTCAAAAGAGTCTCCCAGTTAGTAGCAAAATTCTAAAAAGCAGATTTCCTTCTGCTATGAAAGCTGACTGATAAGGACAGCAGGGAAGGAGGGGACTAGGGACACTGTGCGACTCGTTTTTGTATTCTGGTTAGTCCTGGCCCACTAACAAGCTGTGCCAAGCCCGACAAGGGACCGTGTCTGCTAGGCCACAACCACCTTCCGCTGCAACTTGGTCAAACTTAGAACTGAAGAGGTGACTTGAAGGTGAAGGCTGATGATGGAAAAGACTGCCTCTTCCTTCTTCCTGTGACCAGCACAGTCAGCCATGCAATCCTCTTTAAAATAATTTGACTTTTTATAGAAAGTTGATCCTTTCCTTCCATTTAAACAACCCCAAATGGTCAGGAATTGAAGCATTTAAACTTCCATGACAACAGTGCCACAGCCTCAAGGGTTGTAGGACAGACCCCCCCAGGAGTGCTCGAGCACTCCTGCTTTCTGCAAGTCACGTGTAGAGAGACAATAAGGCCCAGTGAGAGTTTCAGTGCCCTTGGAGTAGCCAGCCTCTCTTCTACTATAAAAAGTGTGTGTCTGATATTAACTTCCCAGATGATGGGAGCAAACTTACACAGTGCAAAAGAAATAGAAAAGCCCTCATCAGGCATTCATTGCGAGCCGCCACCACATGAGCCATCTTTACAAAGGCGTCACTGATTGACCAATTCAGAAACTTTCACCTTGGAAACTCCACCCAAATCGGACACTATTCTTTTCTAGCAGAGCAGGCACCGCTCAGAAATAAACAAAGTACTTCCCTCTGTGGCTGCCTCTGGTCAGGCTACTCTGTGCTGCATCTCACCAGCCCCCGAGGAACTGTCTGCCTACTGACCCACTACTTCTAAGGAATGAAAGCAAGTGAGGACGGTTTCAGGAGTGGAGAGGAGGAGTGGGAGAAACCTCTCCATAGTGAGAGCCTTTTGTGTCACATGAGTTCGGTATATGAGGTTCATCAGCTCATCCTTGAAAACCTCTGACATTCGTTCTTCACTACACAGAAAAGCATACTGTTTACTGGACTCTAGAAGCAAGCAACTTGCTTGTGGGTTGCCAGCAAACATTTTTTATTATGCAGTCACCGTACCACATCCCAAGGACTAAATGAAACGCAGCACACATCACCAGAACATTTCAGATGACCTGGAATAATCCCAGTCCTTGATCTCCAGTGCTTATTATTGGAACACTGAATTAAACAAACTCCATGGAAAGATACTCTTCACATACGTTCACCTAGACACATGCAGTGTAAGCAAATACATACTGGTTCCGTCAAGAATAATCCAAAATAAAAGTGATTCTTTCCTTTCTGGTAAAGAACATTAAATCTATTTTAATTACATAGAAGTACACAGTAATGAAAAGAGGCACCCTGAAAGAACTGAGTTGTAAGCAATAAGGAAAAAAATGATATGCAAATTACAGACACAATTTTCATGTTGCATTTAAGAAAGCGTTTTGCTTGGGATTGGTTCTGTATGTGAGTAAGGCAAGGGACTGTTGTACTCTTTTTCCGACTGGAGCACAATGAAACAAACCACTCAGTAGTCTACAGCCAGCACACCACCATAAGCCCATCAGAACGGTGGGGATGCAGTTTAGAAGAGGATCAAGAAACGTCACAGAAAGCATTGCTTTTTGTTGTTTTTGCCCTGAAGTTACTGGTCTGTAGTTGGTCCAGATTTTCCTGATGTCGGGTTTATTGCCACTGAGCTAAATATAATTTATTGATTGAATATCCTACTATTTAGTTACCTCTATGTTATGAAGCGTCAAATAAATTAGATTATCTATACCGCAGGATTCTCCTGAACTCGGTGTAGAATCTAATTTATACCGCAAAAGAAACTGGTTTTGAAGTATTAATATCAAAGTACCCTAAGTTCTTTAGTGTGGCACGCCCCATGCCCACAGATATACTGCTACTTCCAGATATGTACAAACACAAAAGCCTAAAAGTTCCATTAGGCATTTTTGTGAGGCAAAAACAAAGAAGCTCAACCCACCTTTTGATTTCACATTAGCCTCTCCTCAAACCCATGAATATCTTTTCTGATAAGAAACACCAAAATGTGATTCTAATTATAAAAAACCTAGTAAACACGTATGATGAGCTACTGCGTTTCCCCTACACAGACTCTAATTGAAAGGCAGTGTTAAACCAGGAGGGGTTTTTCTAACTCCCCACAGACGAAGAAAACAGGTTATTTGTCCATTGTTGCTGTAGTGTCCATTCAATGAACACACATTAAATAGGCCAAACCAAAAACAAACTTCAGCAGCTTCAGCCTCTCACAAGAGCGGAAGGCTTTCTACCTGGATACTGGTGGAACAGTGAAATGAATAAAGTGTACAATAAATGCAGCGATGGGAAAAATAACACGGGTAGATGGATAAATCATCCTGCCTCCCAATGGTGGCAAACTTTACAACAACTTTTTAGAAGCAACAAACCGCAGCACCACAGTCTTCACAGATATATAGACAGGCATACACACAACTACTGGGTAGCCCAGCAGTGTGTTTACAAACATCCACCGCCCTGCATTTACAATACTGCAAAACCGGCCAGAAAGCTGGGAGAATGCTGCTTAGATAGCCTCTCTGCACTGTCAAACACGGAAGGTCATTTTGCCTGGTTGCTTAGCTCTTCCTCTCCCTGCATCACAGGAGTTTTCTACTTTGGGATTGCTCAACTTTCATATGGATCGGAGTAAAATAACTATTCAGCAACTTTATTCACCTTGGTTTAAAAAAAAAAAATTCATTGTGCAATGCCTAGGAAAAGCTGACACCAGGACTGTCTCTCCGACAGCGCTTGCAATTACAATCAGACGAGGGGGAAAAAAAATCCTGTCTGATCAGACCCAGAGAGTCCTTTAAAAAAATAAAGAAAGAAAAAGATTCTATCGCAGTGGAGACTGAAGAACTTTTTTTCTAAGAAGACCACCCCTCGGGAACAAAAGTTATATTTTAGTCACATGTTAGGTGTAGGAATAGGGAGCAGGTTTTTGTTTTTTGTTTTTTTAAGCGCACGAATTACGGGGGTGTTTTACAGTTCTGGAGACAATCCGGGTTGCTCCTGACCAATTGTGACCGGCATTTCATCGTCAAAAAGCAAGGGGGTGGGGGCCGAGGAGCCGGCAGGGGCTCGGCGGGGGGGAGTAGCAAGGTTACGCTAAAGGGTACAGCAGCCGCCGAGAGCTGCATCTCCTTCCCTCGCGCCCCAAATAATTTACTGCGAACAGAGCAACTGCAACAGCCTGCTCTGAGGAGCTCAGCACGACTGCCGTGGCCGGTGCAGCTCAGGGTTTCCACCACGTAGAGGGAGGGGAGAAGATTTTTACCTTAATGCTACACTGAGCAGGAGTCTCAGACATGTCTCACAGCGAGAGAGATCAGGAAGTTCTCAGGTTTTTTCCACTTTCCTTTCCTCTCCCCAACCCAGAAAGGCTCCACGGCCAGCCGGACGCGATCATTTAAGAAGTTTCTTCCAGCATCTCTCCCGGCAGCCGCCCCGGGGGTCTGGAGCGCGCGGGGCGGGGCGGGGCGGCCGGCGGAGTTGGGCGCGCGGGGCGGCGGGGGCGTGGGAGCCGGGCCCGAGCGCGGCGGCGGGGTCTGCAGGTCGCGGTGCGGCGCGGGGACCCGGGACGCAGCCCGGCCGGCCTCCCGGTCTCTCCTCCCACCCGCAGCCGGCGCCCCCGCCCCCCGCCCTCCTGCCGCTCTCCCTCGCTCTGTCGAATGTTTTCCTTCCTGGAAGAGAGAAACTGAAAGGCAGAACTGAGAAAGCTCTTTGCTCATTGATCTTGAGAGTTTCAGTGCAGAAACTGACGTGAATTCCCAGCACTGAGCTCTGCCTCTTAAAGGAGCCACCAGGAAATAAAAGCTCGGGTTACAGCCCGGCATCGGGGAAATAAAAGCTGCGCGGGGGAGGGGCGGCCGCGGGGGCGCGGGTGGAGGAAACCCGGGGAGCGGGGCCGCGTGGGGCCGCGGCTGCGAGTGGGGCGAGCGGCGCAGCCCCCCAGGCCGGCCCCCGGTGCGGGCGCCCGCCTTCCACGCCGCGAGACCTCCCGCTGGCCGAGCCAATTTCCGGGCTTAAGGAAGACACCTTTAAAAAACGTTACATCGTGGCCCCAGACACCACAAAACAGGTTTTATTAAACTCCTCCCACCTCCCCTGGCTCCGTCTCTTGGATACATCGATGTGCACAAGGGTTTTGAAACGTTTCCCTAAGCGCAGATGCAACGAAAGTAATTGTCTATGAAGGGCCATTCCGGTAAGGACGCGGAATCTGAAGGAGGAAATAAAACAATAGCCTTTGTTCTGCTTCTCGACCGCTGCCACTTTAAGAGAATCCACCAGGAAATGGGAGATCGGGTTACAGCCTGCACACGGGGAAATGTGGGGAGAGCGGGCACCCGAGCGCGACGCCGGAGACAAAGCCGGGGCGGCCTCGCCGCAGACGCTGGGGGACCGTCGGGCGGGGGGATTCCCGGGGAAGGTGGGCGCCCCGGAAAGAGGTGGCGCCGCGCGCCCGCTCGGGGATGCGGCGGCCGCGGGCGCTTCCCGAGCCGAGCACGCGCTCGGGGAAGGGAAAGCTGCAGGGCAGTTATCAAAGGCAGCCGAGTTCCTTTTCCTGACCTCCCCCTCCTGTTTCGAAATCCACTGCCCTTTTAAAGAAATAGCGGCCGCTACCAACCGAAATAGGTGACTCGACTACAAAGTTGGCAAGACGTGTTCCTGCAGATAATACCCCTCCCCATGACCGCTTCTCTGAAACCGTCATTGGCCGGTTGATTGGATGGCCCTGGGATCCTGCAGGGGGAGGAATATTTGGTTGGAAAAGCAGTTGAGGAGGGTTAAGGCCGTTGGGGCTGAGGGGTCTAGCCCTGAGCACAAGTGATCTGATCACTCTATTATTTTTATTATTATTTACACTCTCTTAAATTGCCCTGAAGTGTCCACCACAAAAAACTCAGAACATTATCATTATACTTAAATTCTAACCTTGTTAGCACATATTGGGGGCTTAATATGTGGATGTGTAATGTAAAAGGAAATTTGTTGTAATTTCGTCTTTATAGAGTAATATTAATAAATATGCTATAAATATGTATATACGCATATATACCCATATATGTTACCTGCACCGGACCAGGACACATTTCCCCGAGTCTTCCCACCCTACAGATTTTTCCTACCCACTTTCCTTCACCTCTTCACATTATAAAATGTGTTCAGACTTGTACACACAATATTTTTATTCACACATTGATGAGATCATTCCGAACGAGGCTAGGGTGGGAAAGAGTGCTGTTGCTGGGATGGTGGGAACTGGTTGTAGTGAGCCTCCAGGAACCTGAACAGTTAGTCCTACCCTCTCTCCGAGAGATCTCAGTCTTGTCCGCACCGACTCCTCTGCCTTTGACCACCCCCTTCTTCCCTTTAACAATTTTCTGTATTCTTTTTCTTTTCTTTTTTTTTTTTTTTTTTTTTGAGACGGAGTCTCGCTGTCACCCAGGCTGGAGTGCAGTGGCGCGATCTCGGCTCACTGCAAGCTCCGCCTCCCGGGTTCACGCCATTCTCTTGCCTCAGCCTCTCCGAGTAGCTGGGACTACAGGCGCCCGTCACCACGCCCGGCTAATTTTTTTTGTATTTTTAGTAGAGACGGGGTTTCACCGTGGTCTAGATCTCCTGACCTCGTGATCCACCAGCCTCGGCCTCCCAAAGTGCTGGGATTACAGGCGTGAGTCACCGCGCCCGGCCTCTTTTGCTTTTCTTAATTGATGTTGCAGACATTGGTTCAGATGTCCCGTTGCTAGGTTATGTCTTCCACATCACTTAGCAATGTGATCCCTGACAGCACAGTCACTAAGCTTCTGTAAAATGGGAAAAACAGTACCTAGCTCATAAGATTATCTTATTAAATAAGAAAATATATACAAATGCCTCCCTAGCAGAGAGCTGCACAATATATGTGCTCAATTCAAGTTGGCTACCATTATTATTTAACCCCAGGACTAAATTAGTTCTCGACTTTTCTTCCTAACTCCTCCTCAACGTCTACAAGTGATTCATAGAAGTAGTAGTTTGAAGTAGAATGTTTGTGGTTCCAAAGCAAAAAATAGTTGACAACTGTAGCAAAAACTACATTTAGGGGGTTGCCAATCTCTGTAAAGGGCCCAGTTGTAAATGCCTTAGTCTTTGTGGGCCAAGAGACAAAATTGAGAATGTCAGGTAGATACTTATATAATACGAAGAAAAAAAAAGTCCACAGTTTTTTATTTTATCAATTCAAAGTGTAATAATAGCAATTTTAATACAGGTACAATAATGAAAGGCATGGAATTCTTTTGGGGGGAAAATAACATTTCACTTGGTGTTCAAAGTGTTCTCTCATAAAAATTGACTGCAGATGTTCATCTATTAATGCTGATTTTTTATGAGATTTTATGTACTTCATTTTTGAAATGTCTTTCTACACAGACAGATACTGCCAAATACTGATACCAACCCATGAGCACATGATTTTCCTTGAGTGTATTCATTGCTTAGAAGGCATTTCTAAAATTCTATTAGAATTCTATAAATTCTCTTGATATTTCCCCTTTAGCATGCCATTACATTGCAGATTAATCACTTCCAGTTGAAGGTTAAATGGAAGCTTCTCAGTTGCACAGTTAAGTAAATTTTAAATATGAACATTTCCTTTGCACTTGCATTGAAATTCAAAAAACACTGTTGGTACTGTAGTTTGAATTCAGAAAAACATAACTGCTGCAAATTTGTGTTGGAATGGAGATCTTGCTTCTTGTTTTAACTTTTGACAGCATGAGAAGTGTGTAAAACAGCTTGACATTATTTGTGATTCAAACAATGTTAGTTGTGTCAAAATGATTTTACTGCAGTTTAAGTTTTGCATATAAGCTCTATTTTGCCTTGTAGTTTTAGGTTAAATTCATAAAGAAACATTATCGAGTCCGTAGTAAAAGCTTATTTGCAGAGCCATTCAGTGTTCAATAACAGTGGTTGAGGGAAGTTCTTCTCGTTCATTCATTTCCATTTGTCGCTTGTTTCTCTGTTCCTTGTTTTCTGAGAACTTCTTTTGGGTAAATTGGATTTTTTTTTCATATTCCACTTAAATTACTAGCTTGTCTTTTTAGATTTTCTTCTTTATGTTAAATATGGTGGTTGCTTTAGAAATTACAATTTGCATATGTTATTATCACAGGCTACCTTTAAATAATATTCTTCTATTTTATGAATCTGTAAAAAAGTTACAATGTAATTCCATTTATCCTTCTCCCATCCTCTGTATTGTTGTCTTATATTTTACTTCTACATGTTATAAAATTCATTTTACATTGTATTTCTATGTAGAAATTTATAAATATATGCATGTAATGAATGTATTAAAATATGTCTCTTTTTAATTTGCCCAGATATTTATCCTTTCTAGTACTTTTTTATTCCTTCTTGCAGATCTGGTTTTCCATCTGGTATCTTCCCTTTGGCCTCAAGAACTTCGCTCAGCATTGCCTGTGTGCTGTTTGTTGGAGAAGTCTCTCAGCTTTTGTCTGCCTCTAAATGTCTTTATTTCATGTTCACTTTTGAAGGGTATTTTTACTGTATGTAAAATTTTATGTTGACATTTTCTTTTCTTTCAGCACTTTAAACATGTCATTCCTCTTCTGACTTCATATTTTGCTAAAAAATCACTTGTAGTACATATTTTGGTGCCCCTGTGTACAGTGTACACTTTTTTCTGTAGCTGTTTTTAAGATCTGCTCTTTAAATTTGGTTTTCAGAATTTTGACGATGATGTACACAGGAGTGGTTTTCTTTGCATTTATCATTTATTCTCCTTGATGTCAGCTGCAGTTATTGGACCTGTGGGTTGGTATCTTTCATTAGTTTTAGAAAATTGTCATTTATTATCTGTTTGAATATTTTTACACCCATTCTATTTGTTTCCTTTTTTATTCTTAATACAAGTATTAGACCATATATTATTGTTCCATGTATCTCAAATACTCTGTTTTATTTCCTTGTATTTCCATTTTTTTTTTTTTTTTTTGAGATCAGCTCAGGCTGGTTTCGAACTCCTGGTCTCAAGCAATCCTCCTGTCTTAGCTTTCAAAGTGAGATTACAGTGCTAGCCACCACACCTGGCTTGTTTCAATTTGAACGCTTTCTACTTATTTCTTTTTAAGTTTCCTTCCTCTGATTTTTTCCAATTTACCGTTAAGCCTATGTAATTCATTATTTACTTTCTTGCTGTTTCTCCCAGGCTGGAGTGCAATGGCACAGTCTCGGCTCACTGCAAGCTCCGCCTCCTGGGTTCATGTCATTCTCCTGCCTCAGCCTCCTGAGTAGCTGGAACTACAGGCGCCCGCCACCATGCCCGACTAATTTTTTTGTATTTTTTTAGTAGAGATGGGGTTTCACCGTGTTAGCCAGGACCGTCTCCATCTCCTGACCTTGTGATCCACCCGCCTCGGCCTCCCAAAGTGCCGGGATTACAGGAGTGAGCCACTGCGCCCGGCCTGATGGTTTCCTTTTTAGACTACAGGTCATATTTTCTTTGTTTTTGAAATGGAGTCTTGCTCTGTCGCCCAGGCTGGAGTGCAGTGTCGTGATCTCGGCTCACTGCAAGCTCCACCTCCTGAGTTCACACCATTTTCCTGCCTCAGCCTCCGAGTAGCTGGGACTATAGGTGGCTACCACTACACCTGGCTAATTTTTTTTTTTTTTTTGTATTTTTAGTGGAGACGGGGTTTCACCGTGTTAGCCAGGATGGTCTCAATCTCCTGACTTCGTGATCCGCCTGCCTTGGCCTCCCAAAATGCTGGGTGGGAGCCACCGCACCAGGCCCGTATTTTCTTTTTTTATGTGTATCTGTGTGTTTCCATATTTTTTGACTGTGTGCTGGACATTTTTATGTAAAAATACAGTAGACAATGAATATTAAAAAATTAAAAATTAAATTTAAAAAATTTCTTCCAAGAAGGAAGTTGGGGCTCAGTTGATATGATCTGGAGTTTGGCTGGGTTTGGGCTTTGATTCAACTTTAGTTTGATTCAATTTACTATAGGCTTCAAATATTTTGAAGGCAGGAGTAGAACTTTTCCTATAAGCGAATATTGTCTTAGAGTTGTTATTCTCACCTTTTCTGCCCTGGTTAGTGTCCTCCTTAGCTTCAGGTCTTCGGGGAAGATCTTTCTGCTCCTGCTCTCCCCTCCCCGCACCGGTCTTTCGTAGCTGACAGCCTGGAGTGCTGGGGATTCTCTTTCAGCTCTCTTGCCCCTCTACAAGTCTTTCTTAGCTGAAACCCCAATGTGTCTCTGAAAGTTTTAATAACTCTTTATTGCCCTTGTTTTTGTGGTCCTACCCCAGGAGTTAGTGAATATCAGTGAAAAATAATTGTGAGGTAGTATGGTTTTGCTCTGTGCCTGTGGCTCCTGTGGATTCTAACCTGTCGCATCAGCCACACGCTTTAAAATGTGTTAAAAGTTAGGCTGCTTTCCTCTTACCATTAATTATGGTGATTCCTCCTCTTTCCATTTCAGTCAGGGATGAGAACTGTGGCTCTTTCCTCTCATATGAATGATTGTCCCTTTCTGAGGTTTAGTTCACCTATGTTTGTTTGTGCTTTCATATCTCTGATTTTTTTAAACTATAATTATTTAGATTATCTGGTTTTTTTGGGGTGTTAGAGAGTGAATTACGATCTCTTAAGACTTTCTACACACAAACCTGTATGTCTAATCTTCATTCTCCAAAAAGAGTGACGGGGAGGGGCAAAGAGTGGGGAAGGATGAACATTTAAGAACATGTGGAAGTGCCAGATGCAGTGGCACACGTAATTCCAGCACTTTGGGAGGCCGAGGCGGGTGGATCATGAGGTCAGGAGTTTAGGACCAGCCTGGCCAAAATGGTGAAACCCCGTCTCTACTAAAAATACAAAAATTAGCCGGGCCTGCTGGCAGACGCCTGTAATCTCAGCTACTTGGGAGGCTGAGGCAGAGAATTGCTTGAACCCAGGAGGCGGAGGTTTCAGTGAGCTGAAATCATGCACTCCAGCCTTGGCGACAGAGCAAGACTCTGTCACAGAAAAAGAAAAAAAAAACGTGGAGGTGGATGCATTTAATTTGAAAATTTATAGTCGTTATCATATAATGTTATAATTGAAAAATGAAAGTAATTGCATGTTAAACAATACAAACTACAAAAGCAGATGCCATTGCTATGTCTATGCCAGACCAGAAATTCCTCAACCTAATGGACATGTTTCATTAAGAAGGGTCTGTCATAACTGATGAAAAGGGAAAGAAGAGAAGTGTGTATGCTTATCCAAATAAGACATGGAGTTTTAAATATTGAGAATTAGTGCCCTAAGCTATATGTTTCCTTTATTATACAGTCATCATACAATCAGAGAAGCAGAAGTGTGTGTGTGTGTGTGTGTGTGTGTTCTGCTTCTTTGATTGCATGCTGACTGACATCATAAAAGAAATATATTTAAGGCAGCCATTTGGGAAGAGAAGATGGATGTAAAGTGGGTGAAACAAATTATAAGCTAGAACTCAAGAGCATGAAGTGGATCTCGTGAGAGTGAACCAAAACCCATATTAATTCTCATTGCGTCTGACCTTGATGGCCTGGGTGTTCTACACAAGCTGGAGTCCTTTGCCATGGAACTAAACACCCACATACCTGGCCCAGGAGTTGCAGAAGCTGAAGAAGGATTATGTCAAAGATGGAGTAGTTGCAGCCCCAGTCACTAGCTCATCCCCATGAGGTAAGCCAATAGTTAAATGACCATGTGCATGAGCTAAAAAATGTTTGCTGCTTTATATCTACCCTCCAAATCACTCCAGACTCTCTTTCTGTGGCCCACCATAAGTAGAATCATAAAGGGAACTCTGGGAATGTAGTTCAACCTAGCCAAGTTGTCACATTATAAAGTCTCTGCATATACTAATCAACTTTCCATCAGCCCACTCTTTGGCAGCTATATTTTTAGAATATTTCACGATTTCTGTCACATCTTTTTCTACCTGACCTTCAAACTACTGTCTTCCATATGTTTTCTCTTTATGGCTTCACCACCTTTCTTACCAATGCCACCATATTGTTAACCTTTGAATTAATGAACCTCAAAATAAGTTTTGACATATTGATCTCTTCTATGCTTCATATATTGCCTGTTGCCAACTTTTTCTGTTTTATTCACAGATTCTCCTGTATATTTCCAGTTATCTTTCTAGAAGTAACAATTTTCTGGTTTGGATTCTTGCCATGTCCCTTTTTCCACCACCAAACTTGTGTAGTTCATCTATTTTCACTATTGAATCTTTCCTCTCTGCTAAAACACTATATTAGGTTTCTCTAGAGAAACAGAATCAATAGGATATAGATGGATGGATAAATAGATAGATACGTAAGAGGAGATTTATTATGGGAATTGGTTTGTGCAATTATGGAGATTAAAAAGTCCCAAGATGTGCCATCTTCAAGCTGGGGAACCAGGAAACTGGTGGTGTAATTGAGTCTGAGTCCAAGGGCCTGAGAAGCAGAGGAGCCAATGGTATAACTCCCAGTTCAAGGCTGAAGATCCGAGCACTAGGAGCTTCAATGTCTGAGGTCAGAAAAAGACAGATGTCCCAGCTCAAGTAGAGGAAGACAGAATTTGCCCTTCCTCCACACTTGTGTTCTATTAGGGCTCTCAATGGGTTGGATGACGCTTACCCACATCGGTGAAGGCAGTATTTTTACTCGGCCTATTGATTCCAATGCTAATCTCTTCTAGAAACACCCTCGCAAACACACTTAAAGTAGTATTTTACCAGCTACTCGGCCATCTTGGCCCAGTCAATTTGACACATAAAATTAACCATCACAATCCTTACTTCATTATTCCAATTTCTATTTTTAGTCCTTGTTCATATTATTCAAAATTCACACACATACACACACACTCACACACACACAAACTATGAAACCATTTGTTTTCTGTCAAGTAGTACCTGAAAACTACATCTTTCATGAATTCTTCTCCCATTGCTATAAACAGAAGGTATCCAAAAGATAAGCAGACAGTATACTGGAGTGGATTTATTGTGTAAGATCCCTTCATTAGGACCTGGGAGGGTCTCCTTTAATCAAAGCTTTAAGAAATGCATTGTTGCTGGGCAGGTTGGTGCACATATGTAGTCCCAGTTACTCAGGACACTGAGGTGGAAGGATTGCTTAAACCTATGATTTCAAGGCTGCAGTGAGCTATGATTTTGGCACTGCACTCCAACCTGTGCAGCAGAGTTAGGGCCTCATCACTAGAAAGAAAAGAGAGAGAGAGCCAGAGACAGAGAGAAAAGAAAGAAAGCAAGAAGAAGGAAAGGAAAGGAGAGAGGAGGGGAGGAGGAGGGAGGAGAGAGGGGAAAAGAGGGAAAGGAAGAAAGAGAAAGAAAGAAAGAGAAAGCATTGCTGAAGCAAACACCAGAATCCTTTTGGAGTTCTATAGTAGCCATTCTCTGTAAGCCATTAATGTTGCCACCATCCCACAATTCCTGGGGATAGTGGGATACTGGAGTGAGAAGCACCAAGTGACATCACGTAACTATCTTTACTGCTAGGGACAAGAGAAACATGGTTGTAATAATGGACGGCAGAACTAAAGTGATAATCAGAATGGTTTGATCTTTGGTGTTGGCTAATTTATTTTGATATCCCTAGAATGAAGGTCAAAGTGGGGAGATCACTTGAGGTCAGGAGTCCGAGACCAGCCTGGCCAACATGGTGAAACTCTGTCTCTACTAAAAAAAAAACAAAAAATTAGCCAGGCGTGGTGGCGCGGGCCTGTAATCCCAGCTACTTGGGAAGCTGAGGCAGGAGAATCACTGGAACCTGGGAGGTGGAGGTTGCAGTGAGCCGAGATCGGGCCACTGCACTCCAGTCTGAGACAGACCGAGACTCTGTCTCAAAAATAAAATAAAATTATGGGTTACTAAAGCCTTACTCGATCTATATACACACAAAAAAGTTCTAGGTGTGGAGTAGAGAAGTCTTGAGTTAAATTCCAGAGCAGTCCTGGATCCTCAGCTGATTGCCACACCTGATCCGGTCCATAGACACAGACCCCCTTGAATCAAGGGGAAGCAAGGCCTTTTGTGGAAGAATGCTGCTAGACTGCAAAAAATGTATTGTAAATCTTACTATCCTTTCCCAAAGGGATCTGCGGCCACTTATCAGTGTGATTGTACCTTGTGGGAGGGGAAATAAGTAGAATTTGGGAGGATTGCTGCACACTAGCACTGTTCCTAGAAACGCAAAATGTCACTGTGGTGCACCAGTCACAGTAGGGCCTTAAGAGGTCAGGAAATAAGTGGAGGTTTTGGCCTGAGTTCAACTCATAGTGGGTCTGGTGGATACCTGAACCCTAGGATTATTTTCCCAATTCTAAAATGCAGAGGTGGAATTCACATAGTCAGCAAATGGCAGATTCCCCAAATTGATTCCCCAAATTATGGGCCGTATTAGTCTGTTTTCACACTGCTGATAAAGACATACTCGAGACTGGGTAATTTATAAAGAAAAAGAGATTTAATGGACTCACAGTTCCACAGTGTGGCTGGGGAGGCCTCACAATCATGGAGGAAGGTGAAAAGCATATCTTATATGGCGGCAGACAACAGAGAAAATCAGAACCAAGCAAAAGGGCTTTCCCCCTATAAAACCATCAGGTCTCGTGAGACTTATTCACTGCCATGAGAACAGTATGGGGGAAACCACCCCCGTGATTTAGTTGTCTCCCACTGGGTCCTTCCCACGACGTGTGAATCATTGGAGCTACAGTTCAAGATGAGATTTGGGTAGGGACACAGTTAAACCATATTATGGGCAGTAAGGGATTTTATGATAGAAGAGTCCAGGAATGAGTCCCTAGAACTGTGCCTACCTGCTAAAATAGTAAATCAAAGGCAGTATAGAATTCTTGGAGGGAATGCAGACAATGTGCTATGATAAAAGGCTTAAAGGATGGATGGTAAAGATTGTAACTGCTTTTAATTGTTACGGCCAGCACTACCCCTCCACTGTCCTATTTTGAGCCTTTATCAACCCTGAAGCCCTCTGTCATAATCTAGTCTGAAAAGACATCGATTGCCTCTCAATTCCACAAGTTATTATTCTACTCAATTATGGTGATGCTATGCTGTTGACTGGACTGGATAAGCAAGAAGTAGCAAATAGCCAGAGGACGAGAAATCAACTTCACCAAAGTTTAGGAGCCCTCCACTTTAGTGACTGCCTCCTCTGATCTGGGACATGGTCAAGATACCTCTTCGAAAGTGAGGAACAAGTCGCTGCATCTAGCCCTACCCCAAAGAAAGAAGCACAACTGCTAGTGGACTTCCAGTTTGCAGTGGGGCCTAACACAAGGGAAGGCTCTTCAACAGGTCCACGCTGCGTGCCAGCTCCTCTGCCCCTGGAGCCCTTCGATACAGAAGATCCACTGATCTTGAAATGTCTCTGACAGATTGGGAGACTGTGTGGGCCCTTGACTGGACCCTATCTGTGTGTTATAGTGTAGACCTTTAGGACTGGGAAGCAAAGCTGTGTGCCATCTTCTAAAAATTAACTTTCTCTTTGTAATAAATAGCTTCTGATTTGCTACTGAACCCTAGAAAAGACTGAATGCTTGACTTTGGACTACCAAGTTATTATGCAATATGAACTCCCCATTATGAACTAGATGTTGTTTGACCCACTAAGCCATAGGTTGGGCGTCCACAGCAGCACTCCGATATAAGCAGAAATAATATATCCAAGATTGGGCTTATGTGGGTCCCAAAGGCATAAGTAAGCTATATGCATAACTGGCTCAGATTCCTATGGCTCTTATTCATATTAAATTGCCTTCTCTCTCTCAGTCCACACCCATGGCCTCATGGGAAGTTCTCTATGTCCACTTTACTAAGGAAGAGAAAATTCAGGCCTGATTACAGGTGGTTTTTCAAGGCATGCTGGTACCACCTAAAAGTGGACAGCTGCAGCACTGCAGGCCCTCAAGGGGCGCCCTAAGGTACAGTGCTTAAGGGAAATCCTTCCAATGGGCAAAACTGAATATGGATTTGTTTTTTCTGCCTGCAATGCTCCTGGAAAAACAATCCTTTCCGAACTTGCAAAATGCCATATTCGCCCTCATAGTATTCCACACCACATTGCTTCTGACCAGGAAACTAATTTTATGCCAAGTAAATTATACCAATGGGCTAGAACTCATAAAGTCCACTGGGCTTGTCATGTTCCTCATCATTTTTAGGTAGTTGGTTGATAGGATAGTAGATGGCCCTTTGGAGACTCAGCTGTGGTATCAGCTGGATGGCAACACGTTGCAGGGCTATAGTAGTATCTTCCAGGATGCAATTTTTTTTTTTTTTTTTTGGTAGGGAGTTTTGCTCTTGTTGTCCAGGCTGAAGTGCAATGGGGTGATCTTGGCTCACTGCAACCTCCACCTCCTGGATTCAAGCGATTCTCCTGACTCAGCCTCCCAAGTAGCCGGGATTACAGGTACGCACCACCACACCTGGCTAATTTTGTATTTTTAGTAGAGATGGGGTTTCACCATGTTGGTCAGGCTGGTCTCAAACTCCTGACCTCAGGTGATCCACCCGCCTCGGCCTCCCAAAGTGCTGGGATTACAGGCGTGAGCCACTGCACCTGTCCCAGGATGCAATTTGTTGCACTGAGCACGCAGTAACCGTGTGGTGCTTTTTTTCCCCCTCAGGTCAGAGAATTAAAGGGAGAAAATGCGATTGGCTCCTCTTATCACTAACTTTAATGGCCTGTTAGCAAAAATTGGGTTTTCCATCCTCCCAACTTTGTTACCTGCTGTTTTGGAGATTTTAGTTCCCAAAGGAAGAGTGCCTCTACTGGGAACACAACAGCAGTTCTATCAGACCGGAATCTGAGACTGTAATGGGGCCATTTTGAGCTCCTTATGCCACTGAACCTACTGGCAAAAAAAAAGGCCGGGTGTGGTGGCTCACGCCTGTAATCCCAGCACTTTGGGAGGCCGAGGCAGGCGGATCACAAAGTGAGGAGATTGAGACTATCCTGGCTAACACGGGGAATCCCCGTCTCTACTAAAAATGCAAAAACAAAAAAACAAAACAAAACAAAAAAAACATTAGCCAGGCATGGTGGCGGGCGCCTGTAGTCACAGCTATTCAGGAGGCTGAGGCAGGAGAACGGCGTGAACCTGGGAGGCAGAGCTTGCAGTGAGCCAAGATTGCGCCACTGCACTCCAGCCTGGGCAACAAAGCGAGATTTCGTCTCAAAAAAAAAAAAAAAAAAAAAGGCAAGGGAAGGTGCGGCTTACTCTCCTAGCTAGCATAATTGATTCTGATCCTTATTGGGTTGCTACTACATGATGGGAGCAGAGAAGGGTATCATTAGAATTGAACAGGTCCTTTGGGGGCACCTCTTTATACTACTTTGATGAAAAGTTGATAGAAAACTGCAACACCCAATACAGCAGGACTGCAAATGTTACAGACCCTTCAGGAATGAAGGCTTGGGTCATCCTCCAGGAAATCTGGGGTGCCTGTTGAGAGCAGAGAATGCTGAGTGGATAATGGGAAAAGGAAACTCTAAGTACCAGCTATGACCATGTGACCAATTGCAGAAATGAGTTTGGTAGTAGTTATGAGTGTATTTTTTCTTTGATATGAACTTATTTAAATACGTATGTTTAAACACACACCACCTTTGTTCTTCTTTTCTTTTTTCTCTCATTCTGCTATCTAACATAACATATTAATTTTATCCATTAGTATTTAAGTTACAGCATGGGGGAATGAGAGTGGGCTAAAACATAAATGGACATCATCCAAAGATGGATCGCATTTGTGTATCCTTTAGGGCAGCGGTCCCAGCCTTTTTGGCACCAGGGACCAGTTTTGCAGAAGACAGTTTTTCTACAGACCAGGAGGTGGGGGTGATAGTTTTAGGATGATTCAAACGCATTACACTTATTGTGCACTTAATTTCTATCATTATTACATTGTAGTATATAATGAAATAATTATACAACTCACCGCAATGTAGAATCAATGGGAGCCCTGAGCTTGCTTTCCTGCAACTAGACAGTCCCATCTGGAGGTGATGGGAGACAGTGACAAATCATCAGGCATTAGATTTTCATAAGGAGCACGCAACCTAGAGCCCTTGCATGCGCAGTTCACAATAGGGTTCATGCTCCTGTGACAGTCTAATGCCATGGCTGATCCGACAGGAGGCAGAGCTCAAGCAATAATGCTAGCTTGCCCACTGCTCACCTCCTGTGTGCAGCCTGGTTCCTAACAGGCCACGGTCCAGTACTGGTCCATGGCATGGGGGTTAGGCGTCCCTGCTTTAGGAGACTGGATCAATATCTTTTTAGGTATATGAAGGCCTGTTACATCTTAAGTGGAAACATACTTTTGCTATTATCTTTATCTGGAAGTGGTTAAAAGAGGATATATAGTTACCAAATTGAAAAAGAGGGACTACACTGAATTGCTATGCCATTTTCCAAAATTCCCTTTCTCTTATGATTCTGAATGAGAGTTGGCCAAAAGAGGAGCCTGCATGAAATGTGGAAGGCAGAAGTACAGTGGTGGCTTTCAGAAGTCTCTGGCAGTCGGATACAGTGATGGATGCAGAGGTCCCCATTGGAACCAAGCTTGTCCTCACGCTCCTTAAATTTCATGTTAAGCCCTCAGAGGCAACAGTTTACCACAGACCTCTCTAAGAGCTGCCTTTCTGTAGTCCCATTTGGGCAGCTGGATATGACTGGCCTCTTGGATTTCCTTGCATGTTTCAACTTGTCACCTTGTGCCAATATTTCCAGGTGATTCATTACTGACTGCTCGGTGGTATGGTTCGTATAGGAAAGGCATGATAAATCCTTGATTTTTTTTCTCTATTTAAATAGTTCCCTATCATCTTCCCAAGGTGATCAACTAGCTTTTCCCCCAAATATCTAAACTCATGAATTGAAACATGATCTGTTTGCAGTGTATTGCAATTATGCCCTTATTAGTGTTCCAATTGGCCATCTTTGGCCATCTCTCAAGTTTTATTATATAATAGTTTTGTTATTTAGTATATAGTATTCTTAAATTTCCATCATTATTTCTCCTTTCACCCATGCATTATTTAAAAATATAGTTTCCTTTTAAATTTTCAAGAGTGTGGGATTATTTATTTTTTATTGGCTCCATATTTTCTTGCATTATGTTTCAAAGATTGTTGTTGTTTGATGCTGATATTTTGAACATTGCTAAAGTACCTTATGGCCATGTACAGAGGTCAACAAATTCTTCTGTAAGGGGCCAGATAGTAAGTATTTTAAGCTTGGTAAGTTTTATTCATTTTTTTCACTTTACTAATTTTTTATTTTATATAATTTGATACCATTAATACCATCTTATTAGATGCATATGTTTAGAATTTTTATATCTTCTTGGTGAATTGAGCATTTAAAAATTGTTATGAGTGTCCCTTTTTATACCTAATAATTTTTTAGTCTGAATATTCATATGTTTCGGATAAAAATACAGCCACATTAGCTTTCTTTTAGTTATATCTGCCTATTACATCCTTTTCTTGTCTTCTAAATTTCAAGCTTTATTTTTTCTAACATTTAGGTGGGTCTCTTCTGAACAACATAGAAGTAGATGTTAAAGATCTATTATGACATTACTTGCTTTTTGAGTGTTGTGATTATAGATTTATTTGTTTATACTACATCACTTTAAAATTTGTATTTGTCTCACTTTTTCTGTTTCTCTTTTATCCTTTTATGGAAGAGACAGTAATGATCAGCAAATATTTCTTGTCTGCCCTACAGGACACTTGCATTTAGAGGAGGCAACATGAACGATCCTGGGCAATAGGAATGAAAGTGACATGTGTCACTTCTGGTCCAAGGCTGAGTTTGAATTTGGGGTCTCCATGTGTTCTTTTATCGTGTTGCAACAACTTACAACATGCTGAATGGAAAAGCCTGCATCAGTCAAGCCCTTCAATGACTATGTGCAGCAGAGTCTCCTACCAGCCTGCACTGCTATGCAGCAGGAGTGAGAAATTTTCTGTTATGTTGGTGAGTACTGAAGTTAATTTATCATCACAGCATAATGTAACCTATTGTGACTAATATGGTATCTTGAAATCTTTGGAATGACTGGTTTTTAAAAGTCTTCTTCCCCCTTTTTTTCCTTGATTTGGAATGTATTTGGTCAGTTCTATTTACTCTGCGGTTAGTGTGGGCAGAAGGAGGGGTAGGTGGGAGATTTCCGTTACTGCTTGTAAGCCCAACATGGAATTTTTTTTTTTTTCGAGACGGGGTCTTGCTCTGTCACCCAGGCTGGAGTGCAGTGGCACCATCTCAGCTCACTGCAAGCTCTGCCTCCCAGGTTCCTGCCTCAGCCTCCCAAGTAGCTGGGACCACAGGTGCCCGCCACCATGCCCGGCTAATTGTTTTGTACTTTTAGTAGAGACGGGGTTTCACCGTGTTAGCCAGGATGGTCTCGATCTCCTGATCTCATGATTCACCCGCCTCAGCCTCCCAAAGTGCTGGGATTACAGGCGTGAGCCACCGCACCCGGCCCCCAACATGGAATTAAAAGTAGGTTTTATTCAGTATCTAATTGTTTTTATTTGTATTGTCGTGCCCTTCAGAGTGGTACACCATGCTACTGAAAGTGGAATCCCTTTTCCTTTTTCTTTCAGATAACACAGATACCCACCATCAGTCTCCTTTCACATATGAGACAGGTTCCTAGTGCCTAAGCCAAAATTCTATGGCCAGATGTATTCCTGATTTCGGATATTTTGGATTTAGAAAGGCCATATAGTACACTTCCAAGTCAAACACTCAAATAGTTCAGCAGCCAAATGTGTGAAGAGGATAAATACAAATAATTAAATATCCTCCAGTAGTTTACATCAGGTTCTGCCACTTAATTGGTTATGAAAAAACTTGTTTTTAATATTTTTTGGGGATTGCAGATATGGGATTCTTGACCTGTATTTCTTTAAGCTACAAAATAATTTATTCACTTAATGATTTGTAAATTGCATTCCAGTCCTAAGGATGAATTGTCATCACTTGAGTGGAAATCTGTGTCTTCCAAGGCTCTTTAGCAGCAATTCATTTCATATTAGTTTTTACTAACACTATCAGGGTCCCCACAGAGAGGTTATTTCCTCATGACACCATTCCTGCATCATGTTTATTGATTTTAAAATTTAATTTTGGGGACTGGCATGGTGGCTCACACCTCTAATTTCAGCATTCTGGGAGGTGGAGGTGGGAGGGTTGCTTGAGGCCAGGAGTTGGAGACTAACCAGGGCAACATAGCAAGACCCCATTTCTACAAAAAATTTAAAAAATTAGCTGGGGTTGGTGATGCACACCTGTAGTCCCACCTACTTGGGGGGCTGAAGTGGGAGGATCACTTGAGGTGAGGAGTTCAAGGTTGCAGTAAGCTATGATTGCACCACCCACTTCAGCCTGGGTGACAGAGTGAGACCCCATCTCTTAAAAAAATTAATTTTGAATATAAAATGTAAAGGATATTTATTACATTAATATATTCTCATAACAGATTGACTAGAAAAGTAAAAAGATCTGGAAGCTATAGCATATGAAGAAAATTTGGAGAAACCAAATATGTTATAGAGTAGAATGTCATGGTGAATGCCAAGTATAGTATAGACTTTTCAAATTATGTAACTTGAGACGCTTCTTATTCTAATCTTCTATCCAATAAGAATCTCACCCTAAAGACCTCCCAGTAAATAATCACTGCTCTCTCCTGGAACACCTGAGCTCACTACTTTTTAAGGCAAACCTCCACAATGTTTTCATTGCAAAATTAATAGCTAGGTAGGTTTTCCTTATGTACCCTTCACACCAACCCCTCTAAGACATATGCATACATCTTGTTTTCTCCAGGTTAAATATACTCAGTTCCCTGAAAATATACAAGGGTGGAAATGTTCAAATCTGCAAATTTCAGAATACCCCAAAGTGGACATGATAAAGTGACAGACTAGCACTCACTCTAAGAAAGAATTTTTCCGGTTTTTGTTTTTTTGGTTTTTTTTTGTTTTTTTTTGAGATGGAGTTTTGCTCTTGTTGCCCAGGCTGGAGTGCGATGGCGCGCTATCAGCTCACAGCAACTTCCGCCTCCTGAGTTCAAGTGATTCACCTGTTCAGCCTCCTGAGTAGCTGGGATTACAGGCATGTGCCACCACGCCTGGCTAATTTCTTTTTGTATTTTTTTAGTAGAGATGGGGTTTCTCCATGTTGGCTGTGCTGGTCTCAAACTCCCGACCTTAGGTGATCCGCCCGCCTTGGCCTAACAAAGTGCTGGGATTACAGGGATGAGCCACTGTGCCCGGCCAAGAAAGAATTTTCCTAAGTTGAGCTTTTCAATAATAAAGCATGTGCCTTTCTAGACCTGGGAACATCTCACTATTGGTAACAAAACAGAGTGGGGAACCATTTGATCTGAAGAAGACATTTCTGCTATAGGATAAAGATACAGCTTTCTGACTTGTAAGTTCCTCCCCACTTCCCGAGTTGTACAATTATTTGATTCCAAATGGTTGGGAAATGATGAAACAAAACTTCTTTTCTAGACTTCTTCCTTCCTCCCTTAATGAATAATTAACCTCATATTAAATTATCCTTCCTAAGAAAGGATCTGAGTTTGTTATACTGAGGTTTTTTTTTTTTTTTTTTTTTAAAGTGAATACATTACTAGCTTCCTAGTCAGTTTGAACTTAAAAGGCAATTTTTACAAAATTCCCAGCAGCGGTACCAAATATTGATTCAGTGGTTGCCAGACCAAATGTGTGTCTTGTGGTAATCTGTAGTAAAGTATATTTTAGAAGTCAAACTAGACTTAAAAAAACTTTAAAAAAATATTTTGGATTGGCCTAGGTGTGATTGTATGATTGTTATTGAGAATGATTCTTGTGAAACATTATTGCTTTGTTGTCAGAAATACTGTTACCAAAGGCAGATATAATATAGAATATTTGTAATTACATAGAAAGGCATCACAAAGGGCAACAGTCTACCACCACACACAATCTCATTAGGCACAAAATAAAATACTGTAGAAGCCTTATATGACATGATCTTAACTGGGTATAGTCAACAATCGATTAATAGAAAAATTCACTAAAATAATACACACACATATCTTGAACATTGTGTTTTACCTTAAAACATCTAAATATATGTTTTTTAACGTAGGGCCAAAGCTTTTTGAAAAGATATATATATATATATATATATATATATTTTTTTTTTTTTTTTTTTTTTTTCTTCTCAGACGGACTCTCGCTCTGTCACCCAGGCACCCAGGCTGGAGTGCAGTGGCGCGATCTCAGCTCACTGCAAGCTCCGCCTCCCGGGTTCCCGCCATTCTCCTGCCTCAGCCTCTCCGAGTAGCTGGGACTACAGGCGCCCGCCACCACGCCCGCTAATTTTTTGTATTTGTAGTAGAGACGGGGTTTCACCGTGGTCTCCATCTCCTGACCTCATGATCCGCCCGCCTCGGCCTCCCAAAGTGCTGGGATTACAAGTGTGAGCCACCGCACCCAGCCGAAAAGATATATTTTATTTTATTTTTTATTTTTAGCCTGGGTCTGCTGATTATAGTGACATCTTTTTTTCATAAACTACATCCATAATTCATGGTCTATGACTTCTAAGCTTGAGTTTCTTTAAAGTGAATCAAGGACTTCAAAACGCACGTAAAGCAATTAGAGCACAGAATCTTAGGCATTGCGTTTTTCTTTTGCCAATCTTTTATAGCTGCCTCCCCACAACTAAATCAACAGCTATTTCTTCTACTTACCCTTTTTCAATCTTTGCAACGTTTTGAAATTAGTTTTCAAAGAAACCACGACACTGTTTTTTTACACAATTTTGTCAGTTCATTCATTAATTTGGATAACTAAAATAACAAGTACAATGAGCAGACACCATTCTGGGAACACATAAGGACGCTTGGTGTATACATAAAGCGTAACTGGAGGGAGTGGAGGTGCCCGGGGCATACTAGGAGCAGCCTACCAACAGCTGGCTTGGGCGTGCCACAGACACATTTCTCTGTGTTTTACAGACGACATGAAAAGCATGTCTGTCAGTGGCTCACGCCTGTAATCCTAGCACTTTGGGAGGCCGAGGCGGGTGGATCACGAGGTCAGGAGATTGAGACCATCTTGGCTAACACAGTGAAACCCCGTCTCTCCTAGACATACCAAAAATTAGCCGGGCGTAGTGGCGGGCGCCTGTAGTCCCACCTACTCGGGAGGCTGAGGCAGGAGAAGGGCGTCAACCCAGGAGGTGGAGCTTGCAGTGAGCCGAGATTGCGCCACTGCACTCTAGCCTGGGCGACAGAGCGAGACTCCGTCTCAAAGAAAAAAAAAAAAAAAAGAAAAGCATCTAGAGAGTATGTTAAAAGGAGTTGTTTTTTGTTTTTGTTTCTTAAGAGCACTACTATACTGTCCCAAAACACAACACAGGGGTTATGCTATGTGGTTGCAGCTAGCCCATAGGGTACCTCTGTGAATTAGAAGAAAGTAACCCACAAGCTCAGGGTTTGGTGAGGGAAGCATGGGCTAGATTTCAGCCTTCACTGGTCCACTTGGCAGGGCGCCACTTAAGCCAGTTCTTTTGTGTAGGGCACCACTCAAAGAACTGACACAGCAGCCCTGGCTCCTGGGACAGCAGATGGATTATGATTAAGGGAAGGAGAGAGAAGCTGATCTGTATTCATGCATGAAAAGATGGGGCACAGAAGCAGGAAGGAGGCAGGAAAGCTGAACTGTAGGGCAGGAAGGCTTCACTCCTGGAAGAAACTCCACACAGGTTTCATGACAACAAATACAGACCATCTTGCCTGGCCAACTGGCAGATTGTCCTTGCTGGGGGAGAAAGTTCCTTAGCAAAGCAGCCAGTGTATTCTGTATGAATTTTTACCACAATTTCCTGGACTGCATGCTTTTCCATCTCCTCTACAACTACTATTCCCAACCCTACGCCAAGAAGGTCACTCAGTCTACTTTAAGAACTCTCCTTACTGACCTTGGAGGCTTTTCTGCTCCTTCCAACAATTTCCCTACCTATTAAGTGATATCTGGAGCTCCTTTAATAGACAGGATCTTTCCTTTTGTAATTCATTATAAAAAAAGAAAATGCTTGATTGAAAGAGCATTGTGAAGTTTATTCATACGCAAGTGTAAGCAGTCAATGAATTAACCAACACACATGACTGACAAGGAAAATAAATTAAAGAGCAGGTATCTGAAGGTGAAGGGAGAAGGCCAGAAATAGGACGTTACAGAAGTCAAACTAGATGTGGCGTGCAGTGGTTCATGCCTGTAATCTCAGAATTTTGAGAGTCCAAAGCTGGTGGGTTGCATGGAAAGCTAGATAACATGGCAAGACCCCATCTCTACAAAGAATAAAAAAATAGCTGGGTGTGGTGGCATGCACCCGTAGTCCCAGCTACTTGAGAGGCTGAGATGGGAGGATTGCTCGAGCCTAGGAGGTGGAGGCTTCAGTGAGCTGTGATTGCACCACTGCACTCCAGCCTGGGCAACAGAACGAGATCCTGTCTCAAAAACAAAGAAAGAAATAAATCAAACTAAAACCTCTCAGTTTTAGATCCTACTATCTTCAACTAAGCCTGGACAGAGAGAATTTGATTTCTTTTGTTTTATAGTTTTAGGCCCTATGATACCACTAAAACTTCAATGAGCCTAGATTTTTTTAAACATATGCAATGTTAATACAAAGCAACTAATTATAAAGTAGTTCATTAACTAATCTATAATTGTATTTAAAAAAAACTGTAGAACTTTGAACACCCAAATTCCACTTCCCTTGGCTGTCCTCACACTGAGCCAGTCTTGCTATGTACATTCCTCATGTGGAAATTACTCTCACTGTGTTTGTGACCATCCTTGTCTTAGCACTGTGGTCTTTAGCTTTATTTCAACTCAGGTCATTTCGTGGTTGGAATACTCCTTGTACATGTACACGCCATTCTCACATCTCATAAAATTCAATGGCAAACATTTGTACCATTCCAAAAATAAGTATGTCATCCTGTTGAATATCTTTTAAAAATTTACTATGCCAAATACTAGGGCAACTCAGCTTATAATTTTCCTCCTTACCTTACAATTAAATTTGTGTGTTTATAGCTGTTAGGGACACAGAGATCATCTGTCCAGTGGCTTGCTTAGTGGTTCTCAAGCTTTACTGGATGCCACCAAGTGAGCTTGTTAAGACATAGGTTGAAGGGCACCATCCTGAGTTTCTTTTCCTTTTTCTTTCTTTGAGATAGAGTCTGGCTCTGTTGCCCAGGCTGAAGTGCAGTGGTGCCATCTCTGCTCACTGCAACTTCCACCTCCCAAGTTCAAGCAATTCTCCTGCCTCAGCCTCCTGAGTAGCTAGGATTACAGGCGCACACCACCACGCCCAGCGAATTTTTGTATTTTTAGTAGAGACGGGGTTTCGCCATGTAGGCCAGGCTGCTCTTAAACTCCTGACCTCAGGTGATCTGCTCACCTCAGCCTCCCAAAGTGCTGGGATTACAGGCATGAGTCACCACACTCACCCCGAGTTTCTGACTCTGTAAGTCTAGGAAGGCAGCTAAAATGTGCATTTCTAATGTGTTCCCTGGTGATGCTGATGATTTTGGTCTGGGAATAACCCTTTGAGAATCAGCCCAATTCCTCACCTCATGGCTGAAACTGAGCCTTAGAGAATTGAATTGTTTGTTCTGGAGTGACCCAACCCATCAGTGTCAAAGCCAAGACATACACCCTATTCTGCTCACTTTTGTATGCGAATTACACACATATCCAGTTGTTTCTTCTGAGGTTTATTAACAGTCCACATTACTGCCTCCCTGTTGTTTTGGCACTGGTCAGGATCTTAAATAAAATTCTGCGACTTCCATCTATTAATCTTTGTAGTAAACTTGCACAATAATTTTTGGTATAAATCCTGCAGTCTTGCAGCAGTACCAGGCCTGGATCCTTCCTCTCCTGAAGCAAAACAGTCTTGTGCCGTCTGTTCATTTTTCTTTCTAGAAAACCTTTTGCTGACCCCTTAAATAACAAATTCTTTGTGAAATTCTCCAGTTTGCATTTTGGGTTAGTTTTTTTATTGATGCATAATAATTGTACATACTTATGGAATACATGATATTTTGATACATGGATACGAAGTGTAATGATCGAGGTATTTAGGAAATCTACCTTGAACATTTATCATTTCTTTGTGTTGGGAACATTTCAAATCTTCTCTACTAGCTGCTTTGAAATATACAATATATTGTTAACTATAGTTGCCTTACTGTGCTGCCAAACACTAGAACTTTTTCCTTCTGTCCAACTGTATGTTTGTACATATTAACCAACCTCTCTTCATCCTTCCATTCTCCACCTTCCAAGTTTCTGGTAACAGTCATTCTTCTATTCTCTGTCTCCATGAAATCAACTTTTTAGCTCCCACATATGAGTGAGAACATGTGTTGTCTGTCTTTCTTTCTTTCCTTCTTTCTTTCTTTCTTTCTTTCTTTCTTTCTTTCTTTCTTTCTTTCTTTCTCTCTCTCTCTCTCTCTCTCTCTCTTTCTTTCTCTTTTTCAAGACAAAATCTCACTCTGTTGCCCAGGCTGGAGCGCAGTAGTGCCATCAAAGCTCACTGCAGCCTCAACCTCCTGGGCTCAAGTGATCATCCCACCTCACCTCCCAAGTAGCTGGGACTACAGGTGTGTGGCACCAGGCCTAGCTAATTTTTTGATTTTTTGTAGAGATGGGGTTTCACTATGTTTCCCAAGCTAGTCTCGAACTCCTGGACTCAAGCAATTCTTCCATCTTGGCCTCCCAAAGTGTTGTGATTATAGGAGGGAACCACCACACCCAGGAATATTTGTTTTTCTTTTCCTGACTTATTTCACTTAACATAATGACCTTCAGTTTCATCTGTGCTGCTGCAAATGACAGGATTTCGTTCTTTTTAAAGGCTGAATAGCTAGGCATGGTGCCACACACCTATAGTCCCAGCTACTTGGGAGGTTGAGGTGGGATGATCACTTGAGCCCAGGAGGTTGAGGCTGCAGTGAGCTTTGATTGCACTACTGCACTCTAGCCTCGGCAACAGAGTGAGATCTGGTCTTGAAAAAGAAAAGAAAAGGAAAGAAAGAAAGAAAAGGAAAGAAAGAAAGAAAAAAAGAATGAAAGAAGGAAGGAAGGCAAGAAAGAAAGAAAGAAAGAAAGAAAGAAAGAAAGAAAGAAAGAAAGAAAGAAAGAAAAAGAGGAAGGAAGGAAGAAAGGAAAGGAAAGAAAGGAAAGAAGGAAAGGAAAGAAAGGAAAGAAAAGAAAGAAAGAGAAAGAGAGAAAGAAAGAAAAAAGAGAGAAAGAGAAAGAAAGACAAATAACACATGTTCTCACTCATATGTGGGAGCTAAAAAGTTGATTTCATGGAGACAGAGAATAGAAGAATGACTGTGTATATATACCACATTTTCTTTATCCATTCATCCACTGATGAAGGCAGGTTGATTCCATATCTTAGCTATTGTGAATAGTACTGCAATAAGCATGGAGGTACAGATATCACATGGATATACTGATTTATTTTCCTTTGGATAAATATTCAGTAATGGGATTACTAAACCATATGGTAGTTCTATTTTTAATTTTTTGAGGTAACCCCAAACTGTTTTCCATAATGGTTATACTAGCTTACATTCCTACCAACATTGTATAAGAGTTCCCTTTTTTCTGCACGCTTATTAACATCTGTTGCTTTTTGTCTTTTTGATAATAGCCATTCTAACTGGAGTGGATGATTTCTTATTGTAATTTTGATTTGTTTTTTCCCGATGATTAGTGATATTAAATATTTTTCATGTAACTTTTAGCCATTTATATGTCTGCTTTTGAGAAATGTCTATCCAGATCTTTTGCCCACTTTTTAGTTGGATTATTTATATTTTGCTGTTAAATTGTGTGAGTTCCTTGTATATTTTGGAAATTAGATCCTTGTTGGATAAATAGTTTGCAAATAGTTCTTTCTATTCTACAGGTTGTCTCTTCAATCTATTGATTGTTTCCTTTGCAGTGAAGAAGTTTTTAGCTTAATATAGTCCCATTTGTCTACTATTGTTGTTGTTGCCTGTGTTTTGGAGGTCTTAGCCATAAAATCTTTGCCTACACTGATGTCTGTCAGTGTTTCCCCTATGTTTTCTTCTAGTAGTTTTATAGTTTCTGGTCTTAGGTTTAAGTTAACCCATTTTGAGTTAATTTTTGTATAGGGTGAGAGACAGGGGTCCGGCTTTATTTTTCTGCATATGGTTACCCAGTTCCCAGCACCATTTACTGAAGATGGTGTCCTTTTCTCAATGTGTTTAGTGCCTTTGTAAAAACCAGTTGGCTATAAATACGTGGATTCACTTCTTGGTTCTCTCTATTCTGTTCCAGTTGTCTATGTGTCTGTTTTTATATGAATTCCATGCTGTTTTGGCTACTGTAGTTTTGTAGTGTATTTTAAAGTTAGGGAGTGTAATGCCTCCAGCTTTGTGCTTTTTACTTAAGGTCCTGACTGCTTTGGCTATTCAGGGTCTTTTGTGGTTCCATATGATTTTTAGGATTTAAAAAAAATATCTGTGAAGAATGTTGTTGATATTTTGGTAGGAATTGCATTAAATCTGTAGGTTGCCTTGGATAGTATGTTCATTTTAGCAATATTAATTCTTTCGATCCATGAGCATGGGATGTCTTTTCATTTGTTTGTTTCCTCTTCAATTTCTTTCATTAGTGTTTTGTAGTTTTCCCTGTAGAGGTCTTTCACCTCCTTGATTAAATCTATTCCTAGATATTTTACTATTTTTGTACCTATTGTAAATGTGATTATTTTCTTGATTTTCTTTTCAGCTACTTTGTTATTGGCATATAGAATGCTACTGATTTTTGTATGTTGATTTTGTATCCTGCAACCTTACTGAATTTAACAGTTCTTAGAGGTTTTTTTTTTAATTGGAGTCTTTAGGTATATATATATATCATATATATATATATGATATATATATAATATATAAATATATATATCATATGTAATATATAAATATATATCATATATAATATATAAATATATATCATATATAATATACAAATATATATCATATATAATATATAAATATATATCATATATAAATATATAGCATATATAAGTATATATGATATATATAAATATATATATAAAAATATATATCATATATAAATATATATATAAATATATATATAAATATATCATATATAAATATATATTATATATCATATATAAATATATATAAAATATATATATCATATATATAAATATATGTAAAATATATATATCATATATAAATATATATAAATATATATAAAATATATAAAATATATAAATATATATAAATATATATAAAATATATATATCATATATAAATATATAAATATATATCATATATAAATATATATAAATATATATCATATATAAATATATCTCATATATAAATATATATATCATATATAAATATATATAAACATATATATCATATATAAATATATATCTCATATATAAATATATATAAATATATATCATATATAAATATATATAAATATATATCATATATAAATATATATAAATATATATATCATATATATCATATATATCATATATGATATATTTATCAGTTCTTAGAGGTCTTTTTTTTAATTGGAGTCTTTAGGTATATATATATATGATATATATATGTAATATATAAATATATATATCATATGTAATATATAAATATATATCATATATAATATATAAATATATATCATATATAATATACAAATATATATCATATATAATATATAAATATATATCATATATAAATATATAGCATATATAAGTATATATGATATATATAAATATATATATAAAAATATATATCATATATAAATATATATATAAATATATATAAAAATATATATCATATATAAATATATATATTATATATCATATATATAAATATATATAAAATATATATATCATATATATAAATATATGTAAAATATATATATCATATATAAATATATATAAATATATATAAAATATATATCATATATAAATATATATAAATATATATAAAATATATATCATATATAAATATATAAATATATATATCATATATAATATATATCATATATAAATATATAAATATATATATCATATATAAATATATAAATATATATCATATATAAATATATAAATATATATCATATATAAATATATAAATATATATATATATAAATATATATATATCATATATAAATATATATGATATATATATATTTATATATATATATTTATATATTTATATATCGTATATATTTATATATCATATATATTTTTATATATCATATATATTTATATATCATATATATTTTTATATATCATATATATTTATATATCATATATATTTATATATTTATATATCATATAATATAAATATATATAATTATATATCATATATAGTATATATCATATATACTATATATTTATATATGATATATCATATATACTATATATTTATATATGATATATAAATATATATCATATATAAATATATATCATTTATACATATATATTTATATGATATATAAATCTATGATATATAAATATATATATATATATATAAATCATGTAATCTGCAGAGAGTCATCTTGACTTCCTCTTTTCCAATGTGGATGCCTTTTTTTTTTTTTTCTTTCTCCTGTTTGATTGCTATGGCTAGGACTGCATTTTGGTTTTCTAGGGGAGACAAATAACTTTTTTTCCTTCTACCCAATAGATTCTATGGCTGAGGCCCTGGAAATTAAACTGACAAAACATAGATTAACAAGAGGAAAGAAACAGTTTAATTATGTACATACACATGGGAGTATCATAAAGAAAAGAGACTCAAGGAGATCCAGATGATTGAAGCTTATATAGCATCTCAGACTAAACAAAGGGGAAGGGGTTTGGGGCTTCTGAGTGGAGAAGAAGAGTCCTGAGAAAGTAAGGCAGGAAATGTATACTTGTATGTAAAAAAGGGTTATACAGGTAAGAGTGTCTCAGGTGATGGGTTATCCCCAGGCCTAGCTCTCTTTCTGGTACAGAGGAATCTTCACCAAGAGAAATTTACTTTATAAATGTAAATTTCCTTTATAAAAGGGGAAATTTATATTCTGCTTTTAGGCAGTTAGGGGGACAGAAAGAGCCTTTCCTGTGTCTTTTGGTTCTCAATTGCTTTTAGCTCAAAATAATCCATATATTGGGTGGCATATTCTGGAACCCTTTATTCCACCCTTTGAAACTTTCTTTTTCTCAGGACGTTTCATACCTCAAAAGCCAAGTTTGTAGCTGTTGAGAGAGATTCGGATTAGGTGTTGCAAGATAAGAGATCTGCAAAGGGAAGGAAAACAGATTGGAACAAGAGTGAGTAAGCAGAAAAGGACAAATTTAAACACATTGCCCCATCTCACTGCACCAGTCTCTCAGTCCTGGGAATAGCTTACATTCCTACCAACAGAGTAGAAGAGTTCAGTTTACTCAGACAGTTGTATCTCATCTCAAGAGATTGTGTTGCCAGAGGGAATAGGGTGCCCACCTCTGTTAAGTCTCTATATGGTGCTATAAGGCATTTAATAAGGACATTTCTTTTTTTTTTTTTTTTTTTTTTGAGACGGAGTCTCGCTCTGTCACCCATGCTGGAGTGCAGTGGCGCGATCTCGGCTCACTGCAAGCTCCGCCTCCGGGTTCACGCCATTCTCCTGCCTCAGCCTCTCCGAGTAGCTGGGACTACAGGCGCCCGCCACCACGCCCGGCTAATTTTTTTATATTTTTAGTAGAGACAGGGTTTCACCGTGTTAGCCAGGATGGTCTCGATCTCCTGACCTCGTGATCCGCCCGCCTCGGCCTCCCAAAGTGCTGGGATTACAAGCGTGAGCCACCGCGCCCGGCCTAATAAGGACATTTCTATGGAAACAAAAGAAAACCAAAGGTTAATGGATAGAACTGTTTACAAAACCAGTTTCTGAGGCCAGAGGGCAATCACTTGAGAAGATTTCTGAATGTTGGGCTCAAAGCATCTCTAGGTGGTAGGAGGAGGGCGGGCCGTGGCAGTCTGAGGTATTTCCGGGTTTGTGGTTTGAATGTCTCTGGGGATGGCACATACAATGTGACAGTTATGGTTATTTCTCAGAGCAGAGCACACAAGGGCCCAGTTTTAGCTTGCAGGGCTTTTTCTGGGTAGTGTCAATACGGAGCTAGGCAGTCAGGTTTTAGTTCTCAGTGGTGCCAAATCAGGCGAGATTAAAATCAGAAATGTCAATTGCTGACAAAATGCAAAACACAGCAGGAGTCAGTTTACAGAGAGGTTAAAAAAGCTGAAAGGCAGTGAACACGGCTAGAATTTGACAATCCACAAGGGTGTGCTATAGTTTTCAGTTGAAACAGCATAGTTCTCTCTACAATCACCCCTATTTCTGTGAAAGATAATCAAAGTAAGACTCTTTTTGTTGCAAAATAAGTCTAATCTCATTGAGCTTGGCCTGATTATTACATAAATATAGCAAGAATAATGACTGACAATATAAGCTCTTTTTGAGTCTGCTTTGTTGCAACTTTTAATAAGGAATTTCAGGTTAGACTGTTAAAGCCTATCAAAGCTGGAAACCAATCCATCAGCCTTCACCAGCAATACCTACAGATTTGGGTAAATTCCCTTTTTCTTGAGGTCACCAAAATATTTTCAGCTTCCTGGGCCTACAAAGAAGTGACCTTTTTTACTCACCTGTTAGGTTGGGAACCCTGTTAATCAGGTACCAGGCCAGTATTTCAAGGGGCTTTCTAAGCACTGGCTTCATGAAGTCAGTATTAGTTCTGTTACCAGAAAGGGCCCTGATCTAGACCTCCAGAGTGGGTTCTTAGATCTCAAGCAAGAAAGAATTTGAGGCGAGTTCATAGATTACAGTGAAAGTAAGTTTATTAAGAAAGTAAAGGAATGAAAGAATGGCTACTCCATAGACAGAGCAGCCCCAGCATTGCTGGTTATTTCTTGATGATATGCTAAACAAGGGATGGATTATTCATGCCTCCCCTTTGTAGACCATACACTGTAACTTCCTGACGTTGCCATGGCATCTGTAAGCTGTCATGGCGCTGGTGGGAGTGTAGAAGTGAGGACACCCAGAGGCCACTCTCATCACCATCTTGGTTCTGGTGAGTTCCGGGCGGCTTCTTTACTGCATCCTGTTTTATCAGGAAGGTCTTTATGACCTGTGTCTTGTGCCGACCTCCTATCTCATTCTGTGACTTAGAATGCCTAACCATCTGAGAATGCAGCCCAGTAGGTCTCAGCCTCATTTTACTCAGCCCCTATTCAAGATGGAGTTGCTCTTGTTCAAGTGCTTCTGACAATTCCTTAAACTGTCTGATCTTGTCTGATTTTATGTACAGCATCCAAATATGATATTCCAGTGAAAGCCTTGCTAATATAAGCAATATTTCAAATTGCATTCTGTTATAAGGACAAGAGATTCTTATTGAACGTAGGTAAATACATCACCATGAAAATAAGAATATTCAATAAAGATTTCTGAATTCCGGAAGGATCAGGTGGGGAGAAAAAGTGAATGTTTCTGGCTGGGCATGGTGGCTCACATCTGTAATCCCAGCACTTTGGGAGGCTGAAGCTGGATGATTACTTCAGCCTGGGCAACATAGTGAGACCCTCATCTCTTAAAAAAAAAAAAATTAGGTGGGCATAGTGATGCACATTTGTAGTCCCAGCTACATGGGAAGCTGAGGTGGGGGGATTGCTCGAGCCCAGGAGTTCAAGGAAGCAGTGAGCTGTGATCGCACCACTGCACTCCAGCCCAGATGATAGAGTGAGACCCTGTCTCAAAAAAAGTAAATGTTTTATCTTTTCATCTTTGTTCACAAAGGTATACTTTACCGAGTTACTGTAAGTTATAGATAGCTTAAGGAAACAGAGAAAAAGGGTTTCTTAAATATGGAAAAGCATTAAGGAACCAGTGATGTTTCAAACAAAAGGGCCATACACATTAGAATTATTCTTATCAGTTCATTCAGTCCCATGGAATCCTTGTTTTGCTTGATGTTGGATTTGCAGCTTTATGAATTCATGTTTCTTCTTTAGTGTTTTGGAAATCTTTACCCTATCCAGTGGTATAATCTTAAATACTTGAGAATACCTCTCTGAGTCTTTTGCATGGTCTCTGTGAAGATGTAGCATTTTCACTTGTTGATTGCAAAAGCGTTCAGAGAAGAATCATCGTAAAACAATAATTGGCTGTGAATGGCAAAAGACTTAAAAATAACCATGATTAAAGATCTGACGAGAGTTCATTATAGTGCAATTAACAAGGAAATTTGGTTATTTCTGTGGCTTATAGCATTTTATGATAATAACTGTCCTGATAACACTGTATCAGGACATACGAACAGCAAAGATTGATAAATATCTAGGAACTTTATACAGTTTTTGAAACACATATTAGTTACATACCTATACAAATATAACATAAAGAAGGTTAAGCATCATGTTTTAGTTGACAATGATTCTCATGTAATTTAGCATATCAAATAAATCTAATTAGTGTAACATCTCTTTTTTTCAAGGTGAGAGAGCAAATCCTTTGAGATTTTCAAGGAGCGTTCTGTGGAATGTCAAAGTTAGTTCAAAGTGAAAAAGACTAGGGCCAGCGCAGTGGCTCATGCCGGTAACCCCAACACTTTGGGAGGCCGAGGCAGGCAGATCACTTTAGCTCAGGAGTTTGAGACCAGCCTGGGTAACATGGTGAAACCCCATCTCTATCAAAAATACAAAAATTAGCCAGACGTGGTGGTGCATACCTGTAGTTCCAGCTAGTTGGGAGCCTGCGCTGGGCGGATCACTTGCGTCTGGGAGGTTATGGCTGCACTGAGCCAAGATCGCGCCACTGCACTCCAGCCTGGGTGACAGAGGGAGACCTTGTCTCAAAAAACAAACAAACAACAACAACAAAAGTAAAAAAAACTACGGAATCAGGCTGGGTACGGTGGCTCATGCACCTGTGATCCCAGCTCTTTGGGAGGCCGGGGTGGGAGGATCACTCAACGCCAGGAGTTCAAGACCAACCTGAGCAACACAGAGAAACCCCATCTCTACCAAAAAAAAAAAAAAAAATAGAAGGGCCAGGTGCGGTGGCTCATGCCTGTAAGCCCAGCACTTTGGGAGGCCGAGGCAGGTGGATCACCTGAGGTCAGTTCAAGACCAGCCTGGCCAAACATGGTGAAATCCCATCTCTACTAAAAATACAAAAAAATTAGCCGGGCGTGTTGGGGGTGTGCCTGTAATCCCAGCTACTTGGGAGACTGAGGCAGGAGAATCGCTTGAACCTGGGAGATAGAGGTTGCAGTGAGCCGAGATTGTGCCAGTGCACTCTAGCCTGGGCAAAAAGAGTGAGACTTCGTCTCAGATAAAGAAATAAATAAATAAAAATTTAAAAAAATTAAAAAATTTTAAAAAAAAGAAAAAAATTTAAAAGACTTTAGAATTTGATTTGGGGAAGACTATCAAAAATTGCAAAAGGTTTGAACCCTTGATAAAACAGGATAACAGATAACTATGAAACAATACTTAGTTATCTATTTAACCAAAGGGAAAATATTATTGTAAAGGTAAATACAGAAGGTCACATAATTGTAAAAAACCAAAACCAAAACAAAACCTTAGCTTTTTCCATACTGAGAAGACTCTTTTTAAAAAAAGCAATCAAAAATATGCTAAAGACAAAATGAAGCATAATAAATTATTAAATTTTTTAAAAGATTTGGGGTCTTGCTGTGTCACCCATGCTAGTGTGCAGTGCTGTGATCATAACTCGCAGCAGCCTTAAACTCCTGGGTTCCTCCTGCCTCAACCTCCCAAGTAGCTGGGACTACACGTGGGAAATTATTTCTGATAAGTCACAGAATCTTTGTTTCCTAGGCAAAGTACTCAACAGATAAAGAAACCCTTTTACGATCTCTTATTAGGAACAAACCAACAATCCAGATTCCAGTTCCGCATCAGCACACTGTTGATATTAGAGTTTATTTTTAAACATTATAATAAATCCATTTAATTTTATTATTTATAATAATTTTATTATTTTTATTTATTTATTTTTTTTTTTTAGAGACGAGTTCTCACTGTGTTGCCCAGGCTGGAGTGCAGTGGCACGATCATAGCTCACTGCAGCCTCAAACTCCTGGGCTCAAGTGATCCTCCTACCTCCAGAATAGCTGGGACTAGAGGGACATGCCAGCACGTCTGGCTAATTTACAGGGTCTCAGGTCTCTCTATGTTGTGTAGGCTGGTCTCAAACTCCCAGTCTAAAGTGATTGTCCTGTCTTGGCCTCCTAAAGTGCTGGGATCACAGGCCTGAGCCACTGTGCCCAGCCCCATTTATTTTAGACATTTGACTACACAAAATTCTCTCTCCCTCCTTTGACAATTTCCTATACCTGCCTAGTTTTTGTCCTTTATTTTCCTCTTTCTCACTCTGAAATAATCTTTAAATAACATTAAACTACTGTAGGACAAAATTACTCTCCCTTTTCCTTAACAAAAATGCATCCTTCATACCTCATATTTTTCCTTGTCAAAACACATCTTACTTTTTATTTATTTTACTTTAAGTTCTGGGATACATGTGCAGAACGTGCAGGTTTGTTATCTAGGTATACATGTGCCACGGTGGTTTGCTGCACCTATCAACCTGACATCTGGGTTTTAAACCTTCCATGAGTTAGGTGTTTGTCCTAATGCTCTGCCTCCTCTTGCCCACGACCCCCTCACAGGCCCTGGTGTGTGATGTTCCCCTCCCTGTGTCCAACACATCTTAGTTTCTTTGTATACTTTGCATGCAGATTTTTCTCCTTCACCTTTATTATTCCTAATAGTTCATTTATGTATATTGATTAGAGTTTTTAATGATTAATACCTTAATTTCCAGTGAAAACAAGAAAGTAGGAAATTGTGAACTGTTATATATAGGGGCATTCTGTAGATTAGCACATTTATGAATACACCCTTTCACAATTTCTAGAGGCATGTGTTTCCTCATAGTACACTTTTTCAGTGTGGCAAGAAGAATATGTTGACTAACAGACTTAAATATTATTTAGTCTCTCTGTAATAAGAAGCCAAACATAGATAAACTTATGTTAAGTAATTACATTTTCAGTATATCATATTTAGAAATGATCAAATATTTAATGACTATCTCTCAATTAACTAAACTTTCTATATCTTTGAGGTTTTAGGTTACCAGAAAGATTTTGGATACTATATTTAAGCAGACATATTATAAAACATAACTATTGTTGAAAGTTCAGCTATAGAGTTTTATCCCACTTACATCTATTTAATTAACTTGTTCCTAACAATTATGCTTGGATTATTGATGAAAATTTCATGCAAGATTAAATAAAGCTAATCATCATCTAAAGTTTATTTTCTTGTTAACAAAATTTGTGACAGGCATGTGAGGTAGCTATCAAAAATCACAGAAGTAAAGAACCTAAAAGTTAATTATATTGCTCTCTCTCTCTGTCTTTCTCCTTAACTGCCATCTTTGACATACATCAAGCAATTCGTTTTTATTGTACATTTTATTCTTTGGTTGAATTATAATTTTATAGTCTGAAACAGGGAATAGAGATAACATCAGCTGATTTGGCTAGTAAACTCAAGTAGAATCAAATTGCATGTCTACATTATATTGAATGCCGACAAATCTAGAGAATACCTATTTGTATTTAAGTAACAATATTGAACTAGCCTTATTTACCAAAGATTATCCCAGAGCATGTGAATTTGAAAACAAATTTTGGGTTAATTTCTATTTTTTCTGAGGGTTTTAATAATACTTAATGTATATGAGCACTTATTGTTTTCTAAGCCAATTAATGCAGAGCTCTTTGATAAATTTTGGCAATACCATCCAGAGGTAGAAAAAGATCACTATACAAAACACACACATAAGCATACATAAGCACACAGATGCCAATAGAAATCTCATAGCTTTCATTTTAAACTTTTAACCATGAGTCAGGCATCATAATACAAAACTCACTAGTTTATGTAAAATAGTTGGATCCAGATTGTGTTCTTGGCAGATGGAACAAGTTAAGGTAACCTTCTAAATAATGGCTATAACCTTTCACCAATATTTGTAGAGAAGATGATATGGTTTGGATCTGTGTCCCCACCAAATCTCATGTTCAGCTATTATCCCAAGTGTTGGCGGTAGGGCCTGGTGGGAAGTGATGGGATCATGGGCAGATTCCTCATAAATGGTTTAGTACCATCCCCTCCATGCTGTTCTTATGATAGTGAGTAAGTGAGTTATGAGATCTGGTTGTTTTAAAAGTGTGTAGCACACATCCCCACCATCTTCCTCCTGCTCTGACCGTGTAAGACCTGCCTGCTTCCCCTTTGCCTTCTGCCATGATTGTAAGCTCCCTGAGGCCTCCCTAGAAGCAGAAACAGCTATGCTTCCGGTACAGCCTACAGAACCATGAGCCAATTAAGCCTTTCTTTCTAAATTATCCAGTCTTGGATATTTCTTTTTTTTCTTTTTTTTTTTTGAGACGGAGTCTCGCTGTGGCCCAGGCTGGAGTGCAGTGGCAAGATCTTGGCTCACTGTGAGCTCTGCCTCCCGGGTTCACTCCATTGTCCTGTCTCAGCCTCCCGAGTAGCTGGGACCACAGGCGCCCGCCACCATGCCCAGCTAATTTTTTGTATTTTTAGTAGAGACGGGGTTTCACCGAGTTAGACCGGGATGATCTCGATCTCCTGACCTTGTGATCTGCCCGCCTCAGCCTCTCAAAGTGCTGGGATTACAGGCGTGAGCCATGGCGCCCGGCCAATTTTTTTGTATTTTTAGTAGAGACAGGGTTTCACCATGGTCTCGATTTCCTGACCTCGTGATCTGCCCGCCTCAGCCTTCCAAAGTGCTGGGATTACAGGCGTCAGCCACCGCGCCCGGCCCAGTCTTGGATATTTCTTTATAGCAATGTGAGAATGAAATAATACATAAGACTTTTAAGATTTTTATTTGTCTAGTTTGTTTCCAAATAGTTATTAAATTTTTTTTTGTCTTTCTTGCAATCTGATTTTCCTAAAAGTACCAGTAGGACATTTGTTTTAGGGTGCAAGCTCTCTTAAAAAAATCCCTTTGGATATAAAGTCCAAATTTTCAAAGGTATACCTAGTCCAATGTGACTCTAAACCAATCAGCCTTTTTACAGCTTAACCATAGACACAAGAGACCTCCCCAAAGAGGGTTCAAAGGGGGCCATACCCACTCCTCCTCCCCAAGATTCAGTTACTCCCGAAGATAGCCCGAAAAGCAAAGAAATTCATTGTCACAGTCAATAAGGAAACTACAGTCTCCCGTAAAAGTGAGACGCCTTCAATCACAGACTCACTAATCTGTGATATCAGGTAGGTAATACTGGGATGGTACTTTTCTCAGCACAAACAAGGCAACAAAGAGTGACAATAAAGGCCCCGATGGACTGGGGTGCCTTAATAAGGCAAACTCTCCTCACAGCTGCAAGATTTGGTCAAAGAAAATGCTGCTTGTGCATTTTGTGCTTTGGGTTCCTAGTCTGCTGGCTAGCTACCCAACGCAAATGTGACAACCTTGCCATCTCAGCTGGCAGAAACCAGACTGATTACCAAGACCATAGTAGTTACAAAGCTAAATTCTCAGAACACAAAATGAGATAAAAGAAGAATCTCATCCAGTTTTTTCCCATTGGTTATCCGCAGCAAAGTTTGTCTAAATGGATGCTGCTCTAGCATAAACTGTAAACTCATGGGTCTGTGAAGCTGGTTTCAACAGCAGGCTTATAGGGCCTATGCCTATAACTAGGACAATTCTGCAAAACGATGACTATTCTCCTCATTATAATAAATCACACAAAAGACAGAAACAAAGGAAAACAATGACTATTCGTAGGAAGCTAGAGATCCGTAACCAATGAGTACTCAAAACTGTCAGGCCTCTGAGCCCAAGCCAAGCCATCGCATCCCCTGTGACTTGCATGTATACATCCAGATGGCCTGAAGTAACTGAAGATCCACAAAAGAAGTAAAAATAGCCTTAACTGATGACATTCCACCATTGTGATTTGTTTCTTCCCCACCCTAACTGATCAATGTACTTTGTAATCTCCCCCACCCTTAAGAAGGTACTTTGTAATCTCCCCCACCCTTAAGAAGGTTCTTTGTAATTCTCCCCACCCTTGAGAATGTACTTTGTGAGATCCATCCACTGCCCGCAAAACATTGCTCCTAACTTCACCGCCTATCCCCAAACCTATAAGAACCAATGGTAATCCAGCACCCTTTGCTGACTCTCTTTTTGGACTCAGCCCGCCTGCACCCACGTGAAATAAACAGCCATGTTGCTCACACAAAGCCTGTTTGGTGGTCTCTTCACATGGACGCACGTGAAATTTGGTGCTGTGACTCGGATCGGGGGACCTCCCTTGAGAGATCAATCCCCTGTCCTCCTGTTCTTTGCTCCATGAGAAAGATCCACCTACGACCTCAGGTCCTCAGATTGACCAGCCCAAGGAACATCTCACCAATTTTAAATCGAGTAAGCGGCCTCTTCTTACTCTCTTCTCCAGCCTCTCTCACTATTCCTCAACCCCTTTCTCCTTTCCACTCTTCAATCTCTCCCTTCTCTTAATTTCAATTCCTTTCATTTTCTAGTAGAGACAAAGGAGACACATTTTATCCATGGACCCAAAACTCCGGCGCCGGTCAGGGACTAGGGAAGGCAGCCTTCCCTTGGTGTTTAATCATTGCAGGGATGCCTCTCTGATTATTCACCCAGATTTCAGGGATGTCAGACCACGCAAGGACGCCTGCCTTGGTCCTTCACCCTTAGCGGCAAGTCCCGCTTTTCTGGGGTAGGGGCAAGTACCCCAACCCCTTCCCTCTGTGTCTCTACCCCTTCTCTGCCTTTCTGGGGGGCAAGAAACCCCCAACTTCTTCTCCTTCACCCTTAGCATCAAGTACCGCTTTTCTGAGGGAGGGAAAAATACCCCAACCCCTCATATCTCTGCACCCCAATCCCTTATTTCCACACCACAACCTCATATCTCTGCACCCTGATCCCTTATTTCATGCCCCAACCTCTTATATATCTGTGCCCCGATCCCTTATTTCCACGCCCCAACCTCTTATATCTCTGTGCCCCAATCCCTTACTTCCATGCCCTGACCTCGAATCTGTGCCCTGACCCCTTTCCTGCTTTTCTGGAGGGTAAGAACCCCCAAACCCCTTCCCTCCATGTCCCTACTCTCTCTTTTCTCTGGGCTTCACTATAGGCAAACTTCCACCCTCGATTCCTCCCTATTCTCCCTTAGCCTGTGTTCTTAAGAACTTAAAACCTCTTCAACTCTCACCTGACCTAAAATCTAAGCATCTTATTTTCTTCTGCAATGCTGCTTGACCCTAATACAAACTCGACAGTAGTTCCAAATAGCCAGAAAACGGTACTTTGAATTTTTCCTTCCTGCAAGATCTAAATAATTCTTGTTGTAAAATAGGCAAACAGCCTGAGGTGCCTAATGTCCAGGCATTATTTTAGACATCGGTCCCTCTTTAGTCTCTGTTCCCAATGCAACTCATCCCAAATCTTCCTTCTTTCCCTCCCACCTGTCCCCTCAGTCCCAACCCCAAGCGTCGCTGAGTCTTTCTAATCTTCCTTTTCTACAGACCCATCTGACCTCTCCCCTCTCCCCAGGCTGCTCCTCACCAGGCCGAGCTAGGTCCCAATTCTTCCTCAGCCTCCACTCCTCCGCCCTATAATCCTTTTATCACCTCCCCTCCTCACACCCGGTCCGGCTTACAGTTTAATTCGGTGACTAGCCCTCCCCCACCTGCCCAGCAATTTACTCTCAAAAAGGTGGCAGGAGCTAAAGGCTTAGTCAAGGTTAATGCTCCTTTTTCTTTATCAGACCTCTCCCAAATCAGTGAGCGTTTAGCCTCTTTTTCATCAAATATGAAAAACCCAGCCCAGTTCATGACTCGTTTGGCAGCAACCCTGAGACGCTTTACAGCCCCAGACCCTAAAACGTCAAAAGGCCGTCTTATTCTCAAAATACATTTTATTACCCAATCTGCTCCCGACATTAAATAAAACTCCAAAAATTAAATTCCGGCCCTCAAACCCCACAACAGGATTTAATTAACCTTGCCTTCAAGGTGTACAATAATAGAAAAAAGTTGCAATTCCTTGCCTCCACTGTGAGACAAACCCCAGCCACATCTCCAGCACATAAGAACTTCCAAACGCCTGAACCGCAGCGGCCAGGCGTTCCTCCAGAACCTCCTCCCCCAGGAGCTTGCTACAAGTGCCAGAAATCTGACCACCAGGCCAAGGAATGCCTGCAGCCCAGGATTCCCCCATCTGTGTGGGACCCCACTGGAAATCGGACTGTTCAACTCACCTGGCAGCCACTCCCAGAGCCCCTGGAACTCTGGCCCAAGGCTCTCTGACTGACTCCTTCTCGGCTTAGCAGCTGAAGACTGACGCTGCCTGATCACCTCGGAAGCCCCGTAGACCATCACGGACGCCGAGCATTAGGTAACTCTTAAGGTGGAGGGTAAGTCCGTCCCCTTCTTAATCAATATGGAGGCTACCCACTCCACCTTACCTTCTTTTCAAGGGCCTGTTTCCCTTGCCTCCATAACTGCTGTGGGTATTGACAGCCAGGCTTCTAAACCTCTTAAAACTCCCCAACTCTGGTGCCAACTTAGACAATACTCTTTTAAGCACTTCATTTTAGTTATCCCCACCTGCCCAGTTCCCCTATTAGGCGGAGACACTTTAACTAAATTATCTGCTTCCCTGACTATTCCTGGATTACAGCCGCATCTCATTGCTGCCCTTCTTCCCAATCCAAAGCCTCCTTTGCATCCTCCTCTTGTATTCCCCCATCTTAACCCACAAGTATAAGATACCTCTACTCCCTCTTTGGCAACCGATCATGCACCCCTTACCATCTCATTAAAACCCAATCACCCTTACCCCACTCAATGCCAAGATCCCATCCCAGAGCATGCTGTGAAAGGATTAAAGCCTGTTATCACTCCCCTGCTACAGCATGGCCTTTTAAAGCCTATAAACTCTCCTTACCATTCCCCCATTTTACCTGTCCTAAAACCAGACAAGCCTTACAAGTTAGTTCAGGATCTGCGCCTTATCAACCAAATTGTTTTGCCTATCCACCCCATGGAGCCAAACCCATATACTCTCCTATCCTCAATACCTCCCTCCACAACCCATTATTCTGTTCTGGATCTCAAACATGCTTTCTTTACTATTCCTTTGCACCTGTCATCCCAGCCTCTCTTCACTTTCACTTGGACTGACCCTGACACCCATTAGGCTCAGCAAATTACCTGGGCTGTACTGCCGCAAGGCTTCACAGACAGCCCCCATTACTTCAGTCAAGCCCAAATTTCTTCCTCATCTGTTACCTATCTTGGCATAATTCTCATAAAAACACATGTGCTTTCCCTGCTGATCGTGTCCGATTAATCTCCCAAACCTCAATCCCTTACAAAACAACAACTCCTTTCCTTCCTAGGCATGGTTAGTGCGGTCAGAATTCTTACACAGGAGCCAGGACCGCACCCTGTAGCCTTTCTGTGCAAACAACTTGACCTTACTGTTTTAGCCTAGCCCTCATGTCTGCGTGCAGTGGCTGCTGCCACCCTAATACTTTTAGAGGCCCTCAAAATCACAAACTATGCTCAACTCACTCTCTACATTTCTCATGACTTCCAAACTCTATTTTCTTCCTCATACCTGTCGCATATACTTTCTGCTCCCCGGATCCTTCAGCTGTACTCACTCTTTGTTAAGTCCCACAATTACCATTGTTCCTGGCCCAGACTTCAATCCGGCCTCCCACATTATTCCTGATACCACACCTGACCCCCATGACTGTATCTCTCTGATCCACCTGACATTCACCCCATTTCCCCATATTTCCTTCTTTCCTGTTCCTCACCCTGATCATGCTTGATTTATTGATGGCAGTTCCACCAGGCCTAATCGCCACACACCGGCAAAGGCAGGCCATGCTACAGTATAAGCCACTAGCCCGCCTCTTAGAACCTCTCATTTCCTTTCCATCGTGGAAATCTATCCTCAAGGAAATAACTTCTCAGTGTTCCATCTGCTATTCTACTACTCCTCAGGGATTATTCAGGCTGCCTCCCTTCCCTAAATATCAAGCTTGAAGATTTGCCCCCACCCAGGACTGGCAAATTAGCTTTACTCAACATGCCCCCAGTGAGATAACTAAAATACCTCTTAGTCTAAGTAGACACTTTCACTAGATAAGTAGAGGCCTTTCCTACAGGGTCTGAGAAGGCCACCGCAGTCATTTCTTCCCTTCCATCAGACATAATTCCTCAGTTTAGCCTTCCCACCTCTATACAGTCTTGTAACAGACCAGCCTTTATTAGTCAAATCAGCCAAGCAGTTTTTCAGGCTCTTAGTATTCAGTGAAACCTTTATATCCCTCACGGTCCTCCATCTTCAAGAAAAGTAGAACGGACTAAAGGTCTTTTAAAAACATATCTCACCAAGCTCAGCCACCAACTTAAAAAGGACAATACTTTTACCACTTTCGCTTCTCAGAATTCAGGCCTGTCCTCAGAATGCTATAAGGTACAGCCCATTTGAACTCCTTTTTATTAGGCCCCAGTCTCATTCCAGACACCAGACCAACTTGGACTGTGCCCCCCAAAAACTTGTCATCCCTACTATCTTCTGTCTAGTCATACTCCTATTCACTGTTCTCAACTACTCATACATGCCCTGCTCTTGTTTACACTGCCGGTTTACACTGTTTCTCTATCCATCACAGCTGATATCTCCTCGTGCTGTCCCCAAACTGCCACTCTTAACTTTTGAAGTAAATAAATAATCTTTGCTGGCAGGACTATGCTGAATCTCCTTAGGCACCCTCTAATCCGATGTCCTAGGTCCTCTAGACCTTTTCCATTTAGTTTTTCAATTCATACAAAACCATATCCAGGCCATCACCAATAATTCTACATGACAAATGTTTCTTCTAACAACCCCACAGTATCACCCCTCACCACAAAATCTTCCTTCAGCTTAATCTCTCCCACTCTAGGTTCCCATGCCACCCCTAATCCCACTTGAAGCAGCCCTGAGAAACATCGCCCATTCTCTCTCCATACCACCCCCCCAAAATTTTCACCACCCCAAGACTTCAACACTATTTTATTTTTCTTATTAATATAAGAAGGCAGGAATGTCAGGCCTCTGAGCCTAAGCCAAGCCGTCGCATCCCCTGTGACTTGCACATATACATCCAGATGGCCTGAAGTAACTGAAGATCCACAAAAGAAGTAAAAATAGTCTTAACTGATGACATTCCACCATTGTGATTTGTTTCTGCCCCACCCTAACTGATCAATGTACTTTGTAATCTCCCCCACCCTTAAGAAGGTTCTTTGTAATTCTCCCCACCCTTGAGAATGTACTTTGTGGGATCCACCCCCTGCCCACAAAACATTGCTCTTAACTTCACAGCCTATCCCAAAACCTATAAGAACCAATGGTAATCCAGCACCCTTTGCTGACTCTCTTTTTGGACTCAGCCCGCCTGCACACAGGTGAAATAAACAGCAATGTTGCTCACACAAAGCCTGTTTGGTGGTTTCTTCACATGGACGCACATGAAAAAAACCAAATTTACAAGAGTCACCATCCCACCCTGGGCGCGGTGGCTCACGCTTGTAATCCCAGCACTTTGGGAGGCCGAGGCGGGCAGATCACGAGGTCAGGAGATCGAGACCACGGTGAAACCCCGTCTCTACTAAAAATACAAAAAATTAGCCGGGCGTGGTGGCAGGCACCTGTAGTCCCAGCTACTCGGAGAGGCTGAGGCAGGAGAATGGTGTGAACCCGGGAGGTGGAGCTTGCAGTGAGCCGAGATTGCGCCACTGCACTCCAGCCTGGGTGACAGAGCGAGACTCCGTCTCAAAAAAAAAAAAAAAAAAAAAAGAGTCACCATCCAAAGAACTCAATTTTACAAATGTTTTTCTCTTGCTAATGCAAATTTGGAAAGGAAAAGATAAAGAGACTTCTACCATCCTCCTTCAGTCAGACTCTACAGACAGAAATACAGGAGGCTGACTTTAGTAAGAACTTTTGCCTTTTGCCGACTTTGTCAGAGATCCTGGATCTCAGCTGTAGCCTCCTGAGCAAGTGAGATGTCCTTGCTGCCCCTTAGTGGTTGCCAAAACCCTTGGTGAGGAGGACTACTTCCCTCTTCTTTCCTAGGTTGGCTGATTGGGGTCTTGGAGATTAAACTGACAAAAGACAAACTAACAAGAGAAGTACAGTTAAATTACATACCTATGCAGGGAAATTTCCACAAAGAACTAAGACTCAGAGTGGCAGCCAGATGATTGAAGCTTCTGTACCATCTTAGGCTGAGCACAGGAAAAGGAGTTTTGGGCTGCTGAAGGGAGGAGGAAAGTTCTAGGAAGGTGAGGGGAAGAAATGTATCGTGTTGTTATGCAGATAAGAGTCTCTGGGGTGATAACTGCTGTCTCCAGGAGCAGCTCTCTTCCCTTACAAATGGAAATTTCCTTTATAAATGTAAATTTTCTGTACAAAAGGGGGACGTTATAGTTCATATTAGGTGATTAGGGGAAGTAAGGAGCTTTTACGTGGTCTGCTGGTTCTCTATTGCCTTTAGCTCCAAATAACCTGTGTGCCAAAGTGACATATTTTGGGGTTGCATATTCTAGTATGCTTCAGTTTCAGGAAGAATTTTATTTTATTTTTTCTTGTGGAGATTTTTTTGAGATAATTATTTTTTATCCCCTTTTTTTAAATTATTATTCTCTTCTCTTGGGAAGGCTCTCCTTTGAAATTGTTTTTTGTTTACATTTTTTGTTGTTGTTGTTAATAACATCTCAGGCAATCTGGAGAAGCTGCCTCTCCTTCACGTCTTTTTTCCCCAAATAAATAAATCTGAACAAGATATCTTTTATAATTTTTTTTTTTTTTGAGATGGAGTCTCATGCTGTTGCCCGGGCTGGAGTACAGTGGTGCAATCTCGGCTCACTGCAACCTCTGCCTCCCAGGTTCAAGCAATTCTCCTGCCTCAGCCTCCCGAGTAGCTGGGATTACAGGTGCCCACCACCACGCCCAGCTAATTTTTTGTATTTTTAGTACAGACGGGGTTTCACCATGTTGGCCAGGCTGGTCTCAAACTCCTGACCTCTTGATTTGCCCGCGTTGGCCTCCCAAAGTACTGGGATTACAGGTGTGAACCACCGCATCCGGCCTATAATTGCTAATTTTTTTCTGATCAGTTTTTATTTTGAAATTTATTTTGTCAGTTTCCTTTCTGTCAACTACTGCTTTTGTTCTGTATGGGAGCAGATCAAGTAAAATAGTGCCTGTTTTACTCTCTCTCATCATCTTACCTTAGCTCATGCATCTCTCATTTGTTCTTATTATGTAACCTCTCTCTTCCTTCCACTTCCTCTCATTAACAATTTCCAATTGGAAGTCTCTTGAGTTCCAGTTAGCGAGCCTCTAAATTATCCTCTTTTTAACATCACCTTTGTCTTTTCCGGCTTTCAACATAGTTTCTTCAGACTTTAACCTCACCATTTATGTTTACTTTCCAAATCTCTTTTTTTTTTTTTGCTAAATAAACCTCACCGTGTAAGTGAGAAAGCATGGGATGGAAAAAGGAATGTATGGAAACGACACCAACATACGCGTATGGTTGGGTGAGTCACTTGGCTTCTCAAGGCCTCACTTTCTTATCTATAAAAATGAACAGGTTGGCTTAGCAAGGGCTTTAAACTCAAAAGCTGCCAACAGAGTCCAGACAGATTATGTAAATGAATTAAAGGAGGCCAGCCAGGGACTGTGGGAAATTGGAGACTCGAGCAATGTCCAAAGGGCACGATCACTGCTCAGTTTTTCATACTGCCACCGGGAAATGCTGGCAATGTAGGATCCACAGATTTTCTGGTTTCCCAGCAGTAATCGGGAATCTGGACTTTTAAAAAATGTGAACTGTTCTTTTTTAAATGCTGACAACTAATTCAAACTATGCACCAAACAAAACACATCACATCTGTGGGCCAGATTTGGCTCCAAGGCTGCTGTTTGTGACCTTTAGATGAGATGGGGTCTTTAAGTTTCTTACAAGTCAAAAATTGCATAACTCTTTAGCAATACATTTTAAACCTAGCTAGTTCTCCCTTATTACATTCCTGAAATTGTTTCCTTGTCACTTGTATTTGTTGGGCTGTCAGTCTCCCAAGTGAGCACTCTGGAGTTTGTTATTAGAAGAAAGTGCAATTTCTTTTCCCTCTGCCTCTGACATAAAGTAACCGAGTGTGTTGCTCCCAGACCCTTATCACCAGTGTCTGCAGAGTGTGTGTGATCTCCTAGGATGGCTGACTGTGGTGTGCAGGCAGGTCCTGGAATAAGCAGCCTCCTTGCAGAATGACACACACTCCTCTGTTCCTTTGTCTGGATGCACATTTGTAGTCCTTTCATATATTTTGTATAATGTTAATTTATAAACTAGTCTAAGTAGTCTGGGCGTGGTGACTCACGCCTGTAATCCCAGCACTTTGGGAGGCTGAGGCAGAAGGATCACTTGAGGCCAGGAGTTCGCGACCAGCCTTGCCAATATGGTGAAACCCTGTCTCTACTAGTAATACAAAAATCAGCTGAGTGTGGTGGTGCGTGCCTGTAATCTCAGCTACTCGGAAGGCTGAGGCAGGAGAATTGCTTGAACTCGGGAGGCGGAGGTTGCAGTGAGCAGAGATTGAGCCACTGCACTCCAGCCTGGGTGACAGAGCTAGACTCCATCTCAAACAAACAAAAAATAAATAAGCTGGTCCAAGTAGGAGGAAATGCAACAGTGAAAAAACACTTGAGGCTCAGAAGCCCAGGGAAAGGAATGAATGATAAACGGTAAAAAAATAGAGGAAGTACCTGACAATAACAAGAAAGCCGAAGGATAGTCATTACCTTCCGTCATATCCCATTTAGTGACACCTTCCTTAGAAATTTCCCCCAAAGGAGTTCCTTTGGTCATTTCCTACAATGTAGCTTTCTTTGGGCCTGGACCCCCCTGTCTGAGTTCCTGTCCATCTGGGGACTCGATCCTCTCTTTCTCTCTCTCTTTTTTTTTTTTTTTTTGAGATGAAGTCTCACTCTTGTCCCTGGGCTGGAGTACAATGGCGCAATCTTGGCTCACTGCAACCTCTGCCTCCCGGGTTCAAGCGATTCTCTTGCCTCAGCCTCCCGAGTAGATGGGATTACAGGAGCCTGCCACCACGCCCAGCTAATTTATCTATTTTTAATAGAGGCAGGGTTTCACCATGTTGGCCAGGCTGGTCTCGAACTCCTGACCTCAGGTGATCCGCCTGCCTCAGCCTCCCAAAGTGCTGAGATTACAGGCGTGAGCCACCGTGCCCGGCCTCCATCTTCTTTTTTTTTTTTTTTTTTTTTTGAGACGGAGTCTTGCTCTGTCGCCCAGGCTGGAGTGCAGTGGTGCGATCTCGGCTCACTGCAAGCTCTGCCTCCCAGGTTCACGCCATTCTCCTGCCTCAGCCTCTCCGAGTAGCTGGGACTACAGGCGCCCGCCACCACGCCTGGCTAATTTTTGTATTTTTAGTAGAGACGGGGTTTCACCGTGGTCTCGATCTCCTGACCTCGTGATCCGCCCGCCTCGGCCTCCCAAAGTGCTGGGATTACAAGCGTGAGCCACCGCGCCCGGCCCTTCTCTCTTCTAAGAGCTGTCAAATTTTTTCTAGTTAAGCTGACCGGCTTATGTTCTCTCTTTTATCACCCTTGGTCACTCATGAATAGGGGCCATCATTTCCTCCCTATACATGGACCTCGAGAATCTTTACCTTTCAGTGTTTCAGTGGAATTGACTATAAGTTTCTAAATGACCCTCAAGATTAGAAATAGAGGCCAGGCGCAGTGGCTCATGCCTGTAATCCCAGCACTTTGGGAGGCCAAGGTGGGAGAACTGCTTGAGCCCAGGAGTTTGAGACCAGCCTGATCTCTACAAAAATTTAAAAATTAGCCAAGTGTAGTGGTGTACACCTGTAGTCCCAGCTACTTGGGATGCTGAGGCAGGGGGACCACTTAAGCGCAGGAGTTTCAGCTTTACATCACTGCCCTCCAGCCTGGGTGACAGAGTGAGATCCTGTAAAAAAAAAAAAAAGATTAGAAAGAGAATAAGGTTTGAAGGTCAAGGATCAATAATACTAAGAAGGAGAGAAAAACTGTCCCAACAAGTTAGCATTTCTCTGAGGCAGCAGGACGTATTACTGATAAAATTAGGGATTCACTCATTTATAGAATCGGGAGACATCTCTCAAACTATAAGTTTTCTATAAAAATCTTCGATTTCTTAATTTTCATGATTATATAGAAATATATGATTTTTTTTTTTTTTTTTTTGAGACGGGGTCTCACTCTGTCACCCAGGCTGGAGTGCAGTGGCACGATCTCAGCTCATTGCAACCTCCACCTCCTGGGTTCAAGTGATTCTCCTGCCTCAGCCTCCTGAGTAGCTGGGACTGCAGGCATGCACCACCATGCCCGGTGAATTTTTGTATTTTTTTAAGTAGAGACGGGGTTTCACTATGTTGGCCAGGCTGGTCTCAAACTCCTGACATTGTGATCCGCCCGCCTTGGCCTCCCAAAGTGCTGGGATTACAGGCATGAGACACTGCGCCTGGCCAGAAATATATGATTTTTTTAAAAGCAAGGTCTGAGTCATTTTATAATCTTTTAACGAAGGACTAATGTGCAGTTTCAGGTAATTCATTTGAATTTCTGTTTATGACTAACGTGTTGCCAACTATTCACCTACACTGTCATTGTTAACTCCTAGTTCAGCACTTCTCAAGTATTTTCTTCAAGAAATCCCAGGGATTGCTGAATATTAAGTTGAAGAAATGATTGGGGTATGATGCAGGGTATATGAATATGCCACCCCAAAATATGCCTCTTTGTCATATAGATTATTTTGAGTTAAAGCCAATTGAAAACTATCCGATGCAGGAAAAGCTCCCTATTTCCCTCTGACTGCCTGAAAGTAGAGTATATATTTCCCCTTTTGTAAAGGAAATTTTCGTTTGCAAAGGGAGAGGGCTGCTCTTGGAGACAGCACTCAGCACTTGAGAGACTCTTACCTGCTTAACAACACAACTCTAATTATTTCCTCCCCACACCTTCCTGATGCTTGCCTCCCTCACCCAAAGCCCCAAATCCTTTTTCCTTTGCTTAGCCTATGATGATACATAAGCCTCAATCATTTGGCTGCCTCCTTGAATCTCATTTCTCTGTGAACGTACCACGCATAGGTATGTAAGAAACTGTTTTTCTCGTTAGTCCGCCTTTTGTTGGCTTAACTTCCAGGGCCCCAGTTAGAAAACCTAACAGGGTAGAAGAAAACCTATTTTCCTCCTCTACAATGGCTAGGAACCAGGCCCTGAAATGAGATACTTTTAGATGTTATTTAACCCAGCAGGTTATTTTACCTCTAAATTTCCTCATCTCATTGGGATGCTAACAAGGTTTAAATAAAATCATGCTTAAATCGTACTCAATACAGTGCCTGGTATATAGAAGTCACTAAAAATAATGCCAGCTACTTCCACTATATGATTACTACCAATGCTGGCTACTTTTAAAAACTTGTCACCTATTCTTGTTTTATGTTCTATTTTTTGTCATATATATTTAATCTAATATTTCAAAATAATATACAGGCACAGACAGGAGACAGAGTCGGTGGTTACTGATATGTTATGATCTGAGGTACCCTATGAGGAACTACTTAATGCTATTAAAACAATTTTCCCCCGCCACTAAATTTCTGTAATTCAAGATTCAGTCCTTATCCTCTTAGAAACAGCTAGCTATCTGCCAGAATTTGTGCTTCCCCTTTAGAGAATGGACTTGTCACTGGAAACTGCTCAGACAAGGACTTTGTCTCCTCATGGACCTGATGTGGCCCTTCCTTCCTTCCTTCCAACCTGTGGAATATGAGCAGAAGTGAGGTATGGCATGTTCAGGTCAAGATTTAAGAAGAAGGTATATTTTCTCCATTATCTTTCTCCTTCCACCAGCTAGATTCATTTGCAGATGTTGCTCTAGGGGAAGACTGAACCACAAGATGGAAGAAGACTAGATACTTGAATTGCGCTATGGAGGAAAGATGACCACCAATGGGACATATGCTTTGGGTGGTTAAAATAATGAGAAATAAACATCCATTAAGTTTGAGCCATATATTTTGGGGTCTATTATCTACTGCCTCTAATATTACCCTAATTAATAAAAAGATTGATACCTTGAAAAAAGTACTGCTGTAATAAATACCTAAAGTAACTATTATCCTCTGAACACTTGGGTAGCAGGTAGCAACCCCTCCACCCCCCAAACAAACAAACAACAACAACAACAATAAAACTGGTGTTGGGTGCTGGAAAGATGGAGACCCAGGGCTGGAGCACAGTGGTACAATCTTGGCTCACTGCAACCTCTGCCTCCCAGGTTCAAGCAATTCTCCTGCCTCAGCCTCCCAAGTACCTGGGATTACAGGTGCCTGTCACCACGCCCAGCTAATTTTTGTATTTTTAGTAGAGACAGGGTTTTGTCATGTTGGCCAGGCTGGTCTTGAACTCCTGACCTCGTGATCTGCCCACCTCGGCCTCCCAAAGTGCTAGGATTACAGGCGTGAGCCACCGCACCTGGCCTTGGCAAAACATTTTAAAAACCATATTTATGAGAACCTAAAAGACAGTATCCATTTCTACAATGGACCAATGACTGCTATGTATCCATAATTCTTCCCTTTCTTAATAGGAGCTTCTATTGTGGTTATCTTCTCCCTGTCTTATCATTACGTATTAGAGGGGCAGGGAATTTTTTTTATATGTTTCTATATCACCAAACTGAAAAGAGCTTTAGATGAGAAGACTTCATATCACCCAGAGATGCTGGTCTTTGAGCTGTATGCATGAACTGGATCAGACTTTAGCATGTTCTCCATCTTGGAGTGCCCTCCATCTTGGGAATGACAGAATGAGGAAAGAAGGGTATATACAGATACTTGGTGAAAAGAACAGCAAACTGAGGAAGAGGCAAAGTTTCTCCTCCCTCTTCTGTATTATAAATCAAATTTCATCTAGACTAAGATTCCATTGATTGTAAAGCACACGCTGTATATGTACTACCGAAAAGGAAAAATGCTGCCAACCAAATTTGAGTTTACCTTGAATAATAAACTTGCCATTGATTGAACCATACATTCCTATTGAAGAGATGTTAAAATGTGAAAAGAATGTGCAAATCCAGATTGATAAAAAACTAATTTTTCTTAGAACTGGCTGTCCATCAGAGAGTACATTTCTCACCCCCTTGCATCCAGCTGGTGCTCAGAGACTAGTTCTCACCAACAGGGTGGACTTGAAGTGTGTTACTTCTAGGCCAGGCTCTTTAAGACGTGGGTAACTTCTCCACGCTTTCGTTTTTCTTCCCTGGCTGACATCAGGTGAAAGTGAGGTTTAGGAGATGGCAGAGTCACAGGAAAAACAAAAAAACCCTCGATTCCCAAATCTCCAAATGGAGGAAAGCCACTCACAGACCTAGATGGAGGAACACCCGTCCTGGCCTATGACGTAAGCAAGAAGTAAACTTTGATTTTGTTTAAGGTATATATTTTCAGTATTTATTTGTTACCACAGTTAATATTATCCTAATTAACACACTCTGTTGCTTGGGTTGTTGTAAGAATGAAAGAAATTATTATGTGTTAAGTTCTTAGAAGAGTGTCTGACATATAATAAACACTAAATTAATGTTAACTATCATTATTATTTAGAATTCTCTTTAAAAATGCAAATAGCCCTGGAGAGGTGATCGTCAACTTTTGGTTTTAGGAGTTACAAAGTTACAGCAGAAAACATTTTCTATACTAGAAGGTTGTACTAAATAACAATCAAAATTCTGTCTTTTTAGAGAAAATTAAATGTAGTCAATCCCTGAGAAGATGAATTATTTGCTCAAAAGTCACTTGGTTGTTCATAAGTACTTTAGTATGAGTTAGTTGCTTTCTGTTTCAGCCAGGAAAGGGCAGGCTGCTGTAGGAATGAGACTGTGGACAGGGAGGAGGAGTGCAGATTCATCCAAAGATGCTTATTCAAAGGTAATAAATATATTTTGGATACTTGGCACAAAGTCCCCTTCTCTGGAACTTAGCCCCAGTAAACCTTTGTTGAAGGGCTGAGCCAAAGCTGTCATTGATAAAATGTATCGTAGTCTCTCTGCCATGGCAGATCTACACAGGGATGTACACCTCACCCACGCTGAGACAATCAACATCTTTTCTTTTCAACGTGGAACTGGCTCTCTGAAAGTTTGTGCTAGCTGCCAGGAGCCTATCTGTCACGTAGCATCATGCCTGGGGGCAGTTTTATGGTCTAGCAAAAGCCACGTGCAGGGCAAAATCACAAGAGAGCAGAAATTTTGAATAAGTGAAGGGATCTGATCTGCTGAGATGAGAATGGGGCAGATATTATGAAAAGAGCAAAGGAAAGAGGCTATGAATCTGCCAGGACTTATGAAGCGTGTACCCCAACCCAACAGCTCACCAGTTCCCATCTGCAGCTCCCACAGGCTGGACTGAATCATGTTTTCATGGTTCTGGTGTCCTTAAAAATAAACTTGCTTTCAAAATCTCTGAGCCAGCTGATTTAGTTTCTGTTTTTTTGATCAAGAACTTGGTGATGACTAAGTCACTAAAATAAAAATCTCCTAACCGTGCTTGCTTACTTACTGTCAAATAATAGCAACACTACCACAAAGTTCACCTCTGCCCAGGCAGAAGGGGTTATTAAAGCCCCTACTATCACTGGAACTATGTCCTCCAATTTCCACTTTTAAGAGATTGGATTTGGTGCTCTTCAGAATAATCTAATTTCTCAGAGATCATCTTAGTAGTCATTTGAATGACAGGATCCCATTTTTCAAATTTCTGCCACAAAAGATCAAAAAAACCAAAATTTTAGATGTTGTCCTATCAGAATTTTTCTTTTTGGTAGAAGAGGAGAGGAAGGGGATTTTTTTTATTCCAATAGTAATACATGTTCATTGTAGAAACTTTTGATGATACAAACATAAGCATAAAACTTGTAAAAATCACTTACAGTTTCTCCACCAATATATAACCATCAGTAATTTTTAGGACAAAATCCTGGCAATGAAGAAAATGTAATCCCATCATTATCTTGAATTGCTCTCAAGAATTCATGTTATTTTACTGATTGCATTTCTTCATGTGCTCATAGACATTTTCTTCAAAGAGTTTACCAAGGACCAGAATCGGATTCACTGGGAAATGCATTTGGAAGCAGGCTTCTTCATTGTTTCTGATAACCAACAAATACATTTACTTTATTCAGCCCCTTTGTTCTTCAGGAAATGAAAAGAAATCATTATCTAATTGAGATATCCTGTGTGTCATAGAGACAAGGAGATTTAAACCATGTCCCTAGTTCTTTATATTCTGTCATCTGCTTTTTATCAACAGTTTAATAGAAGAATATTCTTTACTTCCTAGCTGTCCACTTGTATTTTCTGTTAAGACAGCACATCTAAAATGACTTCAATTCCCAAAGGCTCTGGAATCATGTTTTGTTTTTTCTCCTTATTTTGGGGTTCCATTGCACTCACCTCTGTTCATTTCTTTCTTTTTTTTTGATGGAGTCTCCCTCTGTCTCCCAGGCTGGAATGCAGTCGTGCCATCTCGGCTCACTGAAACCTCTGCTTCCCAGGTTCAAGTAGATAATCTCTAGTCTTCTCAAGTGATTCTCCCACCCCAGCCTCCCGAGCAGCTGGGACTATAGGTGTGCACCACCATGCCCGGGTAATTTTTGTATTTTTTTGGTAGAGACGGGGTTTCACCATGTTGGCCAAGATAGTTTCAAACTGCGGACCGCAGGTGATCCACCTGCCTCAGCCTCCCAAAATGTTGGGATTACAGGTGTGAACCACCACACCCAGCCTGTGTTCATTTTCTAAAATGCAGTATTTCATTTCTTCCTTTCTTTGGGATGACATTCATTATCTTTCGTCCTCTTATCATTATCCCTTGTTAGATTTAATTGTTTCTTGTTTTATTTCTAATATTTAAAAAATGAACTATATGAGCCCATGTGACTTGCTCCTCACACCAGTGATTTATTGTTTGAGTGAAATTCTACTCTTCTATTAATCAACGTAGGAATGTATCTTTGAGTTTTAGAGGTGCTTTGCCTTCCTTCACACACATGATTTTTACAATTAGCCACATTTACCTCTGTTTTCCACTAATAAAAGGGATATAGTCCAAATATGAAATTTATTAAAATCTGTTTACCCTCCACTGTGGTTTTCTGTTTTCTGAGTTTTTTTTTTTTTCTACTTTTAATTTCAAGTTGTTTTGGAATGGCCATTTAGGAAGATAACATTCTCTTGATTGGCTGCCAATGTTCCCATTCCGCTTAATCATTATTAATGGGTAAAGAATCACACTTCTTTTTATGTGAAGTTTTTGCTAAAGTTTTGTCAGAAGACTAGAGATTATCTGCTTAATCTGATCACACTTGACTGCCAACCGTCGTAGCTGAGGTTCAGAGCTTCCAGGCATAGGTAGCTAGGACAGCAACTAGGACAGGTAGAATATAGGAGAGTCCTTCAATACTCAGCCAACAAATACTTATGGGATTCCATGGGATTCCTACAGTGTGTTGGACACGGTTCACCTTGAACAGGATGGACACTATCCCTGTGCTCAAGGAACTCAGGGTCAAGTGGGGAAGATGAGCAGATATGATCTGTTGCAATACTCGGCATCAACATCTGTGACTGGGGTGAGCACAGCATTGGAAGAGCATGGACCAGGTGGGAATGACAGAAAAGGGATACATGTGCTGCGAATTGAAGGACTAGAAGAGGGAGGCAGAGCAGAGGGTATTCTTGAATCTGGGAGGCAGAGGTTGCAGTGAGGCAGAGGTTGCAGTGAGCCAAGATCACACCACTGCACTCCAGCCTGGGAGACAGAGCGAGACTCCGTCTAAAAAAAAAAAAAAAAAAAAAAGAAAAGAAAAGAAAATGAATAGAGGTGATCCCAATGAAACCCCAAAATAAGGAGAAAAAACAAAACATGATTCCGGAGCCTTTGGGAACTGAAGTCATTTTAGATGTGCTGTCTTAACAGGAAATACAAGCAGACAGCTAGGAAGTAAAGAATATGCTTCTATTAAACTGTTGAGAGAAGAGTGGAAACAAAATCAAAGCAGCATGGGAAGGGGTGTTCAGAGAACTTTAAGGACTCTATGCAACTAGTGACAGTGTGTGTACCATTGTGGTTGTGGATGGTTTTGGGGAAAAGGGAAAAATGCCACCAGATCGTGAATGGTTGGTGTGCCGTGCTGAAGAGTTTGCACTTTACCCTGTAGAGGCTGAGAAGGCACTGAAGAATCTTTAGTAGACATGTAACGGTCAGGTTTTGATTTATAGGAAGTGTTCGGGCAGTGCAGGGTGCTGACACGGCCCAGAAGGTCCTGTGTCACATGTGTAGAGGGGGTTTTTGCATGGACTGAGGCTTGCGCTAGTGTAGGGGGTCAACACCACCCACCAACACTTGAACATTCACCTCTTTTTTCTCCTTTCCTTTTCTCTCCCTTCCCTTTCCTTCTCTCCTCCTTTCCATCCCCACCTTCTCTCAAACGTTTTCTTGGGAAACTCTCAAAACTCGAACAGTTCATAGGCAGGTTAAAAAAAAAGTCAGTGAAAACTTTCCAAATCTGGATGTCCTGTCTTTCCAGTTGTGGATGTCCTGTCATTTTCTCTGGATAATGTTAAATTACTTACTGGCAGAATTTCCTTTGATGGATGCTCAAAGCACTTATTTTCCCTTTCTCTACTTGTAATTCTTTATCACCGCCCATTATCACCTCTGGCATAGGGAGGGAGAAAATAGAAATTCAAGTAAATTGATTGTACTATTGACTTGTGGTTCTTGCAGAGAGTTTATTGGTAGACTATGAAAACTGCAAGTGATATTCATGTTTTTTAACTTGTAGATTGTGACCCATGCATAGGCTATTAAATCAATGTAATGAGTAATAACCTATATTTTTTAAAAAACAGGACATAATCTCATAGAATAGAAAATATCAGAGTGCACTGAATATACTGAGCATCAATACTGTCTTGTGAAACTTTTGTTTCAGTTATGGGCATATATGTTTACGGATGCAGATAATAGAAAATATATGTCTTACTGTTTGGGTGGTAACAACAACAATAAAAAATTGAATTAAAAAAAAAAAAAAAGACAAAACAAGTTTGAAAACCCTTGTCCAAGATTAACCTTTCTCCACTGTGAAGATGGAGGAAACTGAGAACTGGGAAAGTGGCTTGTCCAAGCCCAGAAATTAGTGGTGGTTGCAAGAAATTTAGCTCAGGGATCCTAACAGTCTGATGTTCTCTGAACAAAAGCTGACCAATTGCCTTAGTTAAGGACTATAGATTGTGCAATTAATTTCCTTAATTTGTCCTTAAACTCACACTGGGAGAGATAATCAAATGTTCACCATACTTTGTTATCTTGGCAATTATTAAAAAATGTACCATGTTTCTGTTTTGGTTTTGCATCATAATTGAGCATTGGATTTTGATAGGTTGTCAGTTTATGTCTTTATTTTTAAATTCTTTCTTGTGGGCAACTTTGATATATACAGTCGGCCCTCCATATGAGTGGGTTCTGCTTCTGTGGATTCAGCCAACCAAGAAATTGAAAATATTTGGAAAAATATATTCCACAAAGTTTCAAAAAGCAAACTTGAATTTGCTGTATGCCAAGCACTACATTGAATCCATGCAAATGAAGTGATGTGTAGACTTTGTATTAGGCATTATAAAGAATCTAGAGATGATTTAAAGTAAACAAGAGGATGTGTGGAGGCTGTTTGCAAGTACTATGCCATTTTATTTAAGGGACTTGAGTACGTGTGGATTTTGGTATCAGTGGGTGCCCTAGAACGAATCCCCCATGGATACCAAGAGACAACTATATTCATGCTTATGTTTATGAATAAAGATAATCTAGTATTTTGTTTCTAAGTTAAGTGCTGAATAATTATTTTGACTCTTTCTTTCATATTCCTTAACCATCTTGAAAAATAATCATTCCAGGATGTTTACAGGGTTTTTGCCTGAAGTCAGGGAACTGTTCAGTGGACCTTTTGAGGGTCCTTTAGCCTTGAGATTCTATTGCATTTACCTATGTTATCAGTTTAGATTTTCTCTTCTATTTTCCAAGATATTAAACATTTCTTTTTTCTTCACACACTATTTTATAACTGAATTTCAGGAAGGTATTGTGGCACAGCAAAGAACACTAGAAGGGGAATCGAGAGACCTGAGTCTTGGGCCCTCTTGTCACCTAATTGATTGTGTTTGCATTTTAGCAGGTTCCATAACATCTTTGGGCCTTGATGTCTTCATTTGAAAACTGAGGAAGGAAGTCTAGATTATCTGTAGACTCATCTGTCTCTGCAATCACTTAGTGTTTCCTAACTATGTAAAAGTTATGAGTTCCTTTTCAAATACGATAGAACTATTGCCTAGAAAATTGCACATGCAGATATGGAGACATGTTTTGTATACAATTTTATGAGTGCTCTTGGATTTTTGTAAGCCATTTAGAGGTTCACAGTTTCAAAACCCTGCTTTAAATAACTTCCTGTTTGTCATATAATGGGCCAGATTCTCCAGCTTTCCTCTTCTGAACTTCCTAAGGAATTCCTACTTTTGCTTCCTTCCTGTTTCCTTTGCAGTTCCTTAAAGATATCCTCCATAGTTCAAGGACTCGTAGAGCTGGAAGAAAACTTGACAGAGCCAGGCCATTCATCTAATTTCCTTCCAGTCTGTTACCTTCCTTCACCCATTAGCATCATTCATTTGTCCATTCAGTAACTCCACAGTGTTTTCACCTCAAACACTGATGTGGACAATACCACTTTAAAATTTGCGGGTGGCTCACGCCTGTAATCCCAGCACTTTGGGAGGCTGAGGTGGGTGGATCACCTGAGGTCAGGAGTTCAAGACCAGCCTGGCCAACATGGTGAAACCCCGTCCCTACTAAAAATACAAAACTTAGCCAGGCGTGATGGCCAGCACCTGTAGTTCCAGCTACTCTGGAGGCTGAGGTGGGAGAATTGTTGGAACCCGGAAGGAGGAGGTTGCAGTGAGCTGAAATTGCACCATTGCACTTCAGCCTGGGTGACAGAGTGAGACTCCATCTCAAAAAAAAAAAAAAATCTATTTCTCATATAAGAGCACTTTATTCTTTCATCCTACAACTATTCATTGAGCATCTCCTTGGGTCAGGCACTGAGCTCCAGGCTGAGGCTATAATGGTGAGGAAGATAGGCATTGTCCTTGCCTCCACAGGCTTACATTCTCATGGAGACAGAAACAAAGAAGAAGTTATCAAAGAAATTAATAAAATTACTTCAAGCTGTGATCAGTATTGTGAAAGAAACACACATGGAGTGGAAGAGAAGAATTACAAGCGGGGAAGTCCTCTTTTACAGAGTGGCCAGGAAGGCCTCTCTGAGAAGGCAACACTTAAACTGTGACGAAAAGATAAGAAAGTGTTTGCCATGCAAAAGAGGAAGAAAAAGCATCCACACAGAGGACTCATGCGTTAAGGTCCTGTGGCAGGAAAGGATGGAGTGGAGTTTAGGAACTGAAAGAACAAGTTCCTGAAGCTTTGTGAGGGAGAAAAAGAAGGTGCAAGATGGAGTTGGACAGATGGTAGGGGTCAGATCATGCAGGACATTGTAGGGCATGGTAAATGGTTTGGGTCTTATTATGCAAGGCAGCATGTAAGAGAAATTTTAAATGTATGGACTTTGAGGCCAGGTTGCCAGAGTTTGTACCGCAGCTTGATTCTTCACTGCCTGTATGCGTCAGCCACTTGTCATGCACTACTTCAGGTTCTCTGGCCTCATGAGTCCTGAGGGACTAGCTACTTGCTCTGCTCCAGTGGTCAGTGTGACAGGCAGCTCTGCCTGGGTTCTGATGGGCTTTGTGTGGACCAACCTGGTAATCCCTTGCCTTGTGTCCTGTCACACTTGTCATCTTTTGCCTAGGTGCATTCCTGTTGGGGCAAAGATCTGCCTGTGGGCACAAGTGCAAGGGAGCTAATGCCACATGGGGTAAAGCTCTGACCAAAGAGTGAGAGATGTCAATGAATCAATTCTTCTCCTCTACCCAGATGGAGTGACCAGGATAGCAACAGTGATGCAAGACCAAGCAATCCGTTGTGCTTGACGCCATGCCGTGGGCTTTTCTTAAAAATGGTGGTCCAGGCCGGGCGCGGTGGCTCACGCATGTAATCCCAGCACTTTGGGAGGCCGAGGCGGGCGGATCACGAGGTCAGGAGATCGAGACCACGGTGAAACCCCGTCTCTACTAAAAATACAAAAAATTAGCCAGGCGTGGTGGCGGGCGCCTGTAGTCCCAGCTACTGGGAGAGGCTGAGGCAGGAGAATGGCGTGAACCCGGGAGGTGGAGCTTGCAGTGAGCCGAGATTGCGCCACTGCACTCCAGCCTGGGTGACAGAGCGAGACTCCGTCTCAAAAAAACAAAACAAAACCAAACAAAAAAAAACGGTGGTCCTTCTTTGCCTGACTCACTCCTGCTTTTCTGAGATTGCAATCTCCAAGAGGAGAGCAGCACATATGTATTTAGTGGGGCTTTGTTTTCTGGGAAATCCAGGTTAAGATAGACCTCCTGAATGAATCAGCTCCCAGTGCCTCAGTTTCCTCATTTGATAGATATAAATTATGATAACAGCACCTGCCTCATAGAATTAAATATTATATACATCAATCTGTGTAATGCTCTTAGTATAGTGCCTGACACACGGTATGTGCCACAAGTGTGCTGTTATCATTATAATTTATTCTAAGTGAAATGGGGAGTCATTGAACTTTAAAAAGAATATCCCAGATATCTGAAAATGTTTGATAGACATTTTAATATGTTCTTTCTTATACCTATATGGGAAATAAATTAGAAGAAGACAAGAGCAGAAGTGGAGGGACATTTAGGAAGCAGTTGCAATAGTAAAGAGAAGAGATATTAGTAACCTAGAACAGATTATTAGCAGTGGAAACCAATAAAAGTGGGTAGATCCAATAAATACTTTGGAGGTGGAATTCACAGAAGTTAATAGATTAGATGGAAAGTCAGTCAAATGGAAGGTCACCTAAAATATATTTTACTCTTCCTGCCATGAGGATGATATAATCTTTTTTTTTTTTTTTTTTTTTGACGGAGTCTCACCCTGTTCCCCAGGCTGGAGTGCAATGGTGCAATCTCAGCTCACTGCAACCTCTGCCTCCTGGGTTCTAGTGATTCTCCTGCCTCAGCCTCCTGAGCAGCAGAGATTACAGGCATCTGCCACCATGTCTGGCTACTTTTTGTATTTTTAGTAGAGATGGGGTTTCACTATGTTGGTCAGGCTGGTCTCGAGCTCTTGACCTCAGGTGATCCACCTGCCTCGGCCTCCCAAAGTGCTGGGATTACAGGCATGAGTCTCCGTGCCCTGCCTGAGGATGATATATTCTAAATCCAGTCTTTTTTTCTTAAGATTTCTCCCCATCTATATGCCATAGACTGATATTTTCTTTTTACCTTTGTTGTCTTTGTTGAAATTCTTACCTTGCTCTTCACTCACACATCTCAAGATTACAACCAATAGGATATTGTTTACCACCTGTTTTTAACCTGCCCACTCCTGTGGCCCCAGTGATGGAATCTTACAGCAAGATACAAGTCTTCATCTTGTGCTCCCTCAACTTCCTGCCTTCTCCTCCCTACTCCTCAACTCAACCATCTGCTCTAACCCGTTCCAGCAAACTCACTAGGTGGGCCCATCATTCACCTTCATATTTTGCATCTATGTTCTCACCTATTCTTGGAATGCCATTTTCATTCCAATTGGCTAAATTCTTTCTCCATCTTTGCTCATTAAATCCTGACTCCCTCACTTACCACAATAGAAGGAAGTGGAAAAATGATTCTTGACTTCTCAAGCTAATCCTACTCAAGCCAATTCCTGCTCCCCTTTGTTTCAGTCAATGCCGATTGACCCTTCCAGCTGTTCAGGCTGAAAATCTTGGAATCTATCTATATACCTCCCTCTCTCTTACACCTCACATCCAATTTGTCAGCAAATCGTGTTGGTTTTACCTGCAAACCACATACCAAATCCAACCACTTCCCATGAACACCACTCCCATCCTGGTCCAGGTCCCCACCTCTACCCTGGATTATTTCTATGGCTTTTTACTGGGCTTTCTGCTCTGTGCTTGCTCCTTGCAGTCTGTTCTCAACACAGTGGCCTGAGTTATCCCGGAGAGCATTCAGATCATGTTACTCTTCTGCTCAACGTCTTTCGACAACTCCCCATCTCACCCAGAGTAACAGAGACAGCCAGGTGGGAAGGGCTCCCTGCAGAACCTCGGACCTGTCTGCGCACTGGGAGGAATGCGCACTGGGGTGGAGCCTCGGGAGGTTCCCGCCATTTGCAGGTGGGAGGAGCGTGGCCCCTTCTGGTCCGGGATGGTACCTGGGATTCAATCTGTGAGGCAGAAAAAGCGGCTAACAAGACTCTCGCTCGGCTGAGAGTTCCTGTTTCCGCCCCCCTCCTTTTTTTTCTTTTTTGCCCAATATATTCCATTTTTCACGCCATTCAAATTGTATGCGAACCTAATCTGTCATGGCCTTGTGACAAGAACCTGGCTTTCAGGTGAACCAAGGAGAAAGTCCTACAACATGACGTTCAGTGTCTTTCGTGGCTCTCCCCACCCCATCTGGCCCAGTTACCTCTGATCTTCTTTTTTATTAACCTTTTCCTGCCGCCACCACCCCGCCCTTTATTCCTCCGTGGACTCCTTGACCCCCTTGCTGTCTCCCATGCACACTAGATGTGCTCTCAGTTCAGGGCCATCTACTCTTTGTTCCTCTTGGTGGGCATGGGATTCCCCCAGATCTCCATGTGGATGGCTCCCTCACCTTCAGGCTTAGATGCCACCTTCCCACCGTCTTCTATGTCCATCACCCGAGAAGGGAAGCCTATTTCCCTTCCCTAGGCTACTTTTCTCCAAGACACATTCTATCATATTATGGACATTAACCCCAGATACAAAGCACGGGGTTCCCATCTTCTGTCCAGCCTCAATCCAGTTCTTCACCAGTCAAAATTCCTGTGGGAGTGGGTTGGGCAGGGGAATAGTGATTGGAAGTGGGGAGGACTTTAGAAATGACTCCCTCCTGATAATCTGAGATTTTTTTATCAGTTTAGTGTCTGTTAGTTGTGTATATATAGTTTGTTTCACTTTTTTTGTGACATCAGCAACTGAAAAATATCATTCTACATGAACTTCACAATGATATAATCCCAAATTTGATCTAAGTGACTTTTTGCAGCCCTCTTTGTTTTGTTTTTGTTTGTTTTTGTTTTTTTGAGATGGAATTTAGCTCTTGTTGCCCAGGCTGGAGTGCAATGGTGCAATCTCAGCTCACTGCAACCTCTGCCTCCCGGGTTCAAGTGATTTTTGTGCCTCAGCCTCCTGAGTAGCTGGGATTACAGGCATGCACCACCACGTCCAGCTAATTTTTGTATTGTTACTAGAGACTGGGTTTCTCCATGTTGGTCAGGCTGGTTTTGAACTCCCAACCTCAGGTGATCTGCCCGCCTCAGCCTCCCGAAGTGCTGGGATTACAGGCATGAACCACTGTGCCCAGCCAGCCCTCTTTGTTTTTACTAGTTCACTGTTTATCTGTATGCTGTCCCTGAGGACAGGTATTATAATCTTTTTGTTTTATTTGCTATATCTCCAACACTGAAAACACTCCTGGCACATAGTATGCTATGCAGCCACAAAACATTTGAATTAGTGGATGGCTCCTCCTCTCTCTCTATATATATTGTATATAATTCTCCTGCTCTCAAATCTAATAATAGAAACCCTTTGCTTAAGCATAATGTTAACACATCACTTTGTTAACAAGTCCATAACCAAAAATTCATGATACCTTACATTTACACAACACTTTGCAGACTCTAAGTTACCTTCATATACATTGTCTTTTTTAATCCTCACAACTTTATATTCCAATTTTTCACAGGAAGCTGAATCTGAGAGAAATGGAGTTTTTCATTCACAGCCACAGGAAACTGAACCAGAGGAATTGAGTGATATGCTCAAAGTCTATACAAGGGAGCCAAGATTCAAACTCAGGTTGTTCTAAGCAGAAATCTGATGCAATTTTCACTCCCATATCCCAACTCTCTGGTTCCGTATCAGATCAGTTGCCTATATATTATTTGACTCTGTATCAGTAACATCTGTCTAGTGTCCTTGGCCAACCAGGTTGAGGACTTGGAATCCAGTTGATCAGATTGTTTCAGATCCTAGTAACTGTGTGAACCTAGCAAAATTAGGCTGGCTGAATGGCTCTACTTGGTGGAAAAACCAGGATGAAGTTGTCTAAAAACAACCGTTCTCAATGCAACTTATCTGCAAAAATTTTGATATAGTTTCAGGCTATAAATGCCTAGAAATAAAGACTCTCTAAAACTCAGTTTATATAGAATTGTATGCAGATAGGGGCTTAACTAAGTTCTGGTCAAACCATTTATATAAGTCATCCCATAGTCTTAAAATTACCGTGGTTCTCTCAAAGGAATAGTTTGTCTTATTGATTCTCAATTCTAAGAATGCAAGTCCTATCTTTTAAGGACTGTCCAAATTCTTATATAAATGGCTATTGAGTATCTACTACAAGAAAGGCAGAAAGCTATTTCTTCCCTTCCTGTTTATTCGTAAGCAAATATTTCACTTTCTTGGGTTTCTTTGTAAGCTTTCGTTGCTCTTAGTCATCCATCGTCATTCTTCTCTCCCATCTTCCATAGCTCATTCCTACACATAGAAAAGTCCTTATTATTAAGGGTTCACTCTGTTTCCTTCTCTTGTGGCTTCCTTACTTTAACTGGACTGCTTAGAGTTCAAAATCCATTTCTTTTTACTATCACAGATTGTAAATCTTCAAAAGCTGGTGACTAAGGGAAGGGAGGGGAACTCTATTCGTGATTTGGATCAGAGAAAGGGAGCAGATGTTATCAGATGCCCCATTTTTATGTCATACAAATAACATGACTCAAACTAGTTCAGGTGCAGTCTTCATAGATCAGAGAGAAGATGAACTGCTGACTTGGCAAAACGGCAAAAGAGTCACAAATAAAAGTTGACTTTAGTTTGGCACCTATAATTATACCTAAGCCATAGCTTGCTTTTTTTTTTTTTTTTTTTTTTTTTTTTGAGACGGAGTCCGGCCCTGTCACCCAGGCTGGAGTGCAGTGGCGAGATCTCTGCTCACTGCAAGCTCCGCCTCCCAGGTTCATGCCATTCTCCTGCCTCAGCCTCCCGAGTAGCTGGGACTACAGGCGCCCGCCACCACGCCTGGCTAATTTTTTGTATTTTTAGTAGAGACGGGGTTTCACCGTGTTAGCCAGGATGGTCTCGATCTCCTGACCTCGTGATCCGCCCACCTCGGCCTCCCAAAGTGCTGGGATTACAGGCGTGAGCCACTGCCTCCGGCCCATAGCTTGCATTTTGATTATTTCTTAGAAGAAAGAAAGAAAAAAGGAAAAAAAAAAAAGACAAGAAAGAAGGATGGAAGAAGGAAAGAAGAAAGTGAGAGAGGCTGGAAGATGTTTTTTCTTAATGGGACAGAATCAGGCATTCAATTTTCTCCCAGAAATTATTTTGAACTGGGACTCCCCTTACAGGGAAATCCATGAGAATGGTAGGATAGAAAATGATGCAATTACCTAGATTTTCATAATAAATGTCTCACGGATTCCACTGGAAGCATTAATTCCAACACTGAATTAAAGTTTGAAGAAATAAGAGGAGAAACAAACCCTCTTTCCAAATATACATGTCAAATCAATTTGGTGAAAACTTATTAATGTTTGGTACTAATGGTTAACATAGAAGAGTTTCTGTCCTCAAGAAATTTTATAGCCTAAAAGGAAAATAAGACATATTAAAATAACTGTAGTATAAAGCAAAGTAGAGGTATCAAGTGCTCTAGAAGCAAAGAAAATGTAGTTTGCTGATGTTTGGGAGGTTTTAGTTTTCATAAAGAAGGCAGCATATGGCCAGGCATGGTGGCTCATGCCTGTAATCCCAGCACTTTGGGAGGCTGGGCGGGTTAATCACTTGAGGCCAGGAGTTCCAGACCAGCCTGGGCAACATGGTGAAACTCTGTCTCTACTAAAAATACAAAAATTAGCTGGGTGTGGTGGTGCACACCTGTGACCCCAGCTACTTGGGAGGCTGAGATGGGAGGCTTCCTTGGACCTGGGAGGAGAAGGTTGCAGTGAGCTGAGATCATGCCACTGCACTCCAGCCTGGGCAACAGAATGAGGCTCTGTCTCAAAAACAATAAACAAACAAACATTTAAAAAAAAGAAGTGGCATTTTAAGAATGGGTAGGATTTGTATTCTGGTAGATGGAGAGAAAATTGCAAGCATAGAGACAGGAAAGTTCAGGAAATATTTAGTGATAAGTGAGTGGTCATGTTTGTCTGAAGGATATACTGAGAGACAAAGTGGAAAAAAAAGCAAGTGCCAAAATCATAGGATGTTTGAGGACATTTGAGTTTAATTTTTATTCTGTGGGTTTAGGGAGCCACTGAAGACTACTGAGGAGAAGGCTGACACATTTTTTTTTTTTGAGACAGAGTCTCACTCTGTCACCCAGGCTGGAGTACAGTGGTGCGATTTCAACTCACTGCAACCTCCTCCTCCCAGGTTCAAGCGAATCCCCTGCCTTAGCCTCCCAGGTCCCATGTAGCTGGGATTACAAGCACCTGCCACCGTGCTTGACTAATTTTTGTATTTTCAGTAGAGACGGGATTTCACCGTGTTGGCCAGGCTGGTTTTGAACCCATGACCTCAAGTGATCCTCCCACCTTGGCCTCCCAAAATGTTGGGATTACAGGTGTGAGCCACTGTGCCCAGCCACATTCAGTCTTTTAGAAGTTTTTTTTTTTTTTTTTTTTTAGACAGAGTCTTGCTCTGTTGCCCAGGCTGGAGTGCTGTGGAGCCATCTTGGCTTACTGCAACCTCTGCCCCCTGGGTTCAAGCGATCCTCCCAGGTTCAAGCGATCCTCCCACATCAGCCTCCTGAGATGCTGGGTCTATAGGCGCACGCCACCACACCCTTTTTAGAAGCTTTTTGACGGCAATTGGAGGATGTTTAGAGAATGCAAGATTAGAGTTTGGGAATATGGTGAGGAAGCCATTACCGTAACCCAGGGCCTGGGCTAGGTGAAGTGGATGGGACACATATGAAGGATGTCTATGAAGAAGCCACAGAATTTGGCAACTGATTAAATCTTTTCCTATCTGGTCAGAGCAAGGGGAAGCATGGGTGAAAAAAGAAAAGTTTTAAGTTTGGACTTCGTAAATAAAGAAAACCCAATGTGGCTCATTATAAAGAAGAAAAGGAAAATGTATTTGCAAAGTCAGATGATGAACTTAACTTTGGGAAAGACAGAGATACAGCCAGGTAGGGACAATGAATCAGGGCCTCAGGTGTCATTCTTCCTCCATATCCCCTTTCCGAATGTGGCTTTTTTCTTCTCTGCGGTAGAGACTCTCTCCAAGCTTGACGGTCATGGCCATGGTTGGTTCAGGAGGTGAGTTCTTCTAGCTGAGGAACTCAAGAAGAATGGGATCTTCTCCTGGGCCAGTCCGAAGGTTTCCAGAGAGGAATGGATGGGCTGGGGCCAAATATCCACCGACTGCACCAGTCACTGGACCTGGCAATGAGGTACTGTTTTTGGCAGACCCCATAAAAATAATGATTTATGAGTAAAGGAAGGCATTATAGTCATGGCCACACGGGAACTTCTTGTGAATTGAGGAGCCACCTGAGCTATCCCAATGGGGGTGGGGGAGACAGTACAGAGGAGTTGAAATTATGATTGGAGTTCTAGGCCATTATGTTTGGAAAGATAGTGATATCTTTAACAGTGAGAGAAATAGATTCGAGTAAAATGCTAAAATTTATTTTAGACATCTTATTTTTAAGGTGGCATCAGACTATCCATGTGGGGTTGTGTAGGAGGCCCTAAGAAATTGGGGTCTTCAGCTCTTAGGAGAGGTTGGTTTTAGAACTGTAGATTTGGGAGTCATTAGCATATTACTTATGATGATGCTAAATGGATAAAACTGCCCAGAGAGAAAATATTCAAATAGAAAAGAGTAGAGGGCAGAATCAAGGAAATTTATATCATTTGCATGGTGGTTCTAAAAAGGACAAAGTAACATCTGTCTATTGCCTTTGGTCAACCAGGGTTAGGAGTCACAATCCAATTAATCAGTTTTGCTTCTGTTCTTATTAACTGTGCTAACCTAGCAAAACTGGGGCTGGCTGAATGGCTGTACCTGGTTGAAAAACCAGGATTAGGTAGTCTAAAAATGGGTGTTCTCAATGCAACTCATCTGCATAAATTCTGATATAGATTCAGGCTATAAGTAGATTGAGAAGGAACTATCAAATAACAATATCTAAGAGAGAAATGGGTAAGAAAGTGTAAAAAGTCACGGAGTGTTCTGCAGTTCTTTTCTTGTTTTCTTTATCAAGTCAACAAGTTATCTCTTGAGTATCTATTATAATTATAGATAGGGCACCGAGTGAAATAAAAAAGAAACAGAAGACACAGATCTTGCAAACTGTCAAGAATAGGCAAGGCAATTGTGGGCTATGTGAGACTGTGCTGAGGCAGGGAAGAAAATGGCTTTGGCCGGCCAGAATGCTGATAATATTTGGCTCACTTGCCACCATTGGTGTGTGCACCAGAAATTGCAATAAGCCAATACAAGGAAGCCAGGTATGGTGGCATGTACTTATAGTCCGAGCTACTTGGGAAGCTTAGAACTGGAGACTAGCCTGGGCAACATAGTGAAACCCCATCTCCCTCTAAAAACAAGGAGAGAGAGAGAGAGAGAGAGAGAATGAATACAGGGAAGAACTGACTGTGGCAGCCTACGGGAGCATTTGCTTGTTAGTTTGTTTTAACAGGAAATTATGTATGGGACATAGTTCCAAATGAATAAATGGTTCTATACTCTCAGAGGATGATTACCCTCCTGGCTTGAAACAACATTAAGGTTAAAAATATCAGATAACAATTGTCATTATTTTATTTTAATTAATTATTTTGGAGACAGGGTCTCACACTGTCACCCAGGCTGGAGTGATTCTCATCCCTCAGCCTCGCAGCTGGGACTGCAGGTACCCACCACCACATCTGGCTAAGTGTTTGTATTTTAGTAGAGATGGGGTTTCACCGTGTTGCCCAGGCTGGTCTCCAACTTCTGAGCTCAGGCTGGGATTATAGGTGTGCACCACCATGCCTGGCTAATTTTTTATTATTTTATTTTATTTATTTATTTATTTTTTGAGATGGAGTCTTGCTCTGTCGCCCAGCCTGGAGTGCAGCGGCGCAATCTCGGCTCACTGCAAGCTCCGCCTCCCAGGTTCACGCCATTCTCCTGCCTCAGCCTCCTGAGTAGCTGGGACTACAGGCGCCCGCCACCACACCCGGCTAATTTTTTGTATTTTTAGTAGAGATGGGGTTTCACCATGTTAGTCAGGATGGTCTCGATCTCCTGACCTCGTGATCTGCCCGCTTTGACCTCCCAAAGTGCTGGGATTACAGGCGTGAGCCACCGCGCCCAGCCTCGCCTGGCTAATTTTTGTATTTTTTGGTAGAGATGAGGTTTCACCATGTTGGTCAGGCTGGTCTCAGACTACTGACCTCAACTGATCTGCCTACCTCGGCCTCCCAAAGTGCTAGGATTACAGGCGTGAGCCACGGCGTCTGGCCTGTCATTATTTTAAAGAAAGTAATTTCCTTGTCAGTTGGGCAATGTATATATTTTTGTTGCTTATCTTTCCTTTTCTTTTTTCAAGGTGGATTTCTTCAGTAAATGGCAATTGATTGGTAAGAGGTGTCATCACGAGGTGGAAGGAGCACTGTGTAAGAAGGACATTAGGATGTTAGTTCTGATCACCCTCTCTTCCCCCCTGCCTCTGTCCTCATTGCCCACGTATGCCTGTGCACTTCACTTTGCAACCTTAAATAAGTTGCTTCGTCTGCATGTTTCAGTTGCCTCAATTAATAAATAAAAATGATAATATTTCATTGGCTCAAGGACAGGAACTATACAGATAATTTCTTGAGCTTCCTTCTATCTTAAAAAATAGAATTCTGTGATTATAACCATTCCTTTATGCCGCATATGTGCAAGGGATACCAAGCTCAGAAGACTGGTTCCTGCCCTCAAAGAGGCTACAGTCTGGTCTGGGGAAACAGGAACTTACAATTCAACACAAAAGTGCTGTAGAGAAGGCACATGAAATATTCCCAGGGCATATAAAGTATAAATACCCATGTCAGTCCAGGGGAAATTAGGGAACTTCCTCAGGGGAAGTAACATTTGAGCTGAGCCTTGAAGGAGTTTCTATGCCAACAATGAGAATGGGGGTTTCGGGCTGGGAGAACAGCACATGTTTTAAAAAGGAGACATGTTTTGAGAGAGAACTAAAAGTAAGTCCATATTTCTGGGATTTAAAGAAGAAAGTATGGAGCAGTAAAAATTGCGGGCTGGACAGATGGTCAGGTATTATTCAGTCCAAATGACAATCAGACACTCACTGGTTGAAGGGCAGTATGCCAGATGCTGGGTTGACTGCAACTAGGAATTCTGATCCTGGAGAAAGGTTTGGGAAGGCTTCAAACTAGAGATAGAGCAGGGATAAAAGTTATTGCTAGAATTTAGGAAAGACATAAGAAAGGTCTATTAAAGGCAGTGGCTGTGGGGAAGAGAGGTGAGGGGAAAATATAAAGGATATTTAGGAGATAGAATCAACCCTTAGTTTATTGAATGAGGCATAAAGAGAAGGGAATAATAAAGGGATCACTTTCAACACTCTGGCTTGGGAAACTGGGTGCATGATGGAAGCATTCATTCACTGAGACAGGAGGCGCAGGAACAGACACAGGTTGTGGAGAAGCATGACGTTTTGGCATTCATGTCTTTTATCTTGCTCTTGTTTTATGGATGCAATGTCATTCTTAATTTCTCTGAAGATGCTAATGTGCTTTTGCTGGTTGTCTGTTTCTTACTCTTGCCTTCTGTAGAACTGTAGTCTCCAAGTTGAGACAATTTCTGAGTTAATTCTAGACAGATCGGCTCCCTTTTTGGCTGTAGTCTCATCCCTCGGGGGTACTAGGCTGCAGCTTCCTCATCAGCTCTGATCATCATCAGTCATCCCTCTTCATCTATCTCCTAACTTCTAGAACTTTGCTGTAACCTCTGTTCCTCCATTAGCTTCCCTTCCATTCTCTTTGTTTGGTTGGGTTGGGTGGGGGGAGTGTTCATACCTTTTCCTTTCTTTCCCTTTCCTTTTTTTTTTTTTTTTTTTTGTGAGGTCTATGTTGCTCAGGCTGAACTTGAACTCCTGGGCTCAGGCAATCCTCCTGCCTTGGCCTTCTGAGTAGCTAGGACTACAGGTGCACGCGACTGTGCCTGACATGCTTTTTATTCTTTTACTATGATTTTAATATGGTTTTTGGGAAAAAGATAAATGTGCTTAATCTGCCATCTTAAATCAGAGCCTGTGGATTTGATCTTTGATATGATATATTTAAGGTAGCTATTAATATATGGTATGCCCAGGTAGAGTTGTCTTGTGGGAAATTAGCTATATGTATGGATTTGAAATTCAAGAAACAATGGCAATCACAAGTAAAGATCCGCAGTTCCTGGTTTAGAAATTATGGGTGGGGATGCGCTTGCCTGGGGAGAGCATGCAGAATGAAAATAGAATAGGAATTAAGCTTGATGCAGGGAACATCAACATGTAAGATGATTGTTTTTAGATACACTATTCCTCCAGAATTAGGGAGACACGTGATAACTCAGAACATTCCCCTTATTGATAAGAAGAACTCAAAGAGGCTCTTCAAGTTCAGGAAAGTTGCATTTAATACACAGTAAAGGTGTAAAAGCAGCAGCAAGATGGCTATGTGTAACAAAGTTGAACAGGGTGAGGATAGGAGTTCCTAAGATGAAAGAGATAATCTAGGGTGTCACCAATTCCAGATGATGCTAATTATTTTGGCTCTGAGCCCATTCTTATAAGTCTGCTGAATGGTGACTCCCATGATCTGCCATTCTATTCTTTTCTTCTGCTGAGAATGTGGCTCTGATTCAAGTACCACTGTCCAGTGACATATGTCTTGATAGTCTCCACACATTCAGTAAATATTGATTGAGGTTTTAAAATATACCAGACACAAGGTGAGATGCTAGGGATATATGAAAGTACATAAAACAACATACCCGCCCTCAAAAAACTCAACTACATGCTCCAACTGAGTGTCATCAGCTGCCATTATTCTTACTAGCAAAAGTTTTACCATTAGCATTTTTTTTTTTTTTTTTTTTTGAGACAGGACCTGGCCGCTGCCCAGGCTGGAGTGCAGTGATGGAATCATAGCTCACCACAACCTTGAACTCCTATGCTCACATGAGCCTCTCATTGCAGCCTCCCGAGTAGCTAGCTGAGACTACAGGCGCTCATCACCATGCCTGGCTAATTTTAAAAATTTTCTTTTAGAGAGAGGGTTTTGCTGTGTTGCCCAGGCTGGTCATGAATCCTGGCCTCCAGCTATTCTCCTGCCTCGACCTCTCAAAGTGCTGGGATTGCAGGCATGAGCCATCATGCTCAGCTGATATTAGCTTTTAGGGAAAGTTTGGCTACCCTTTGTTCTAATAGGTGGATTTGGAAGCTCTTATTCGGGTGTCCAATGTAGCCATTTTTTGTATCTGGTGAAGCAAAGGGTGAGGATTTTCTTCCTCTATCTCGAAAGTGATAGAAAGTCATCACTCTGACCCAATATAGCACAGTGCCTGGGCAGAGTGATTTCTTATCATCTATTAGTTTATTTAGTCTTTTTTTTTTTAACTTTTATTACCTTAAATTATTATTAAGTAGGATTCTAAAAAAGCGCAAGCCACTGCACAATAGCATATTTCAGAGATGGTCAATGAAAGAAATTTTTTTTTTTAATAATAATAAAACTTAAGCACAGTCTGCAAACAAGTCATTGGTTAAAAAAAAATACAACTAATCAAAGAACGATGGTCTACTCATAAGTGCCTTCCTTATAAACACCAACATTCAAACACAAATAATTTCTTTTAAAACTAGAATTTTAGCTGTGGTGTTTCTAATCTCGGGTTTTTTTTTAAACCCTGAGATTTAATAAGTCTCCAAAAGCGATGAGAAAAATTTAATTCAGTAGAGAATAAAGATGTAGGTTGTCAAAAGGGTGAGTAGAGAAAATTAATCTAGTAGGATGCTTTATTAATATTACTAAAGCTAATTAAAATGACAATAGTAATGATGGGATAAGAAGAGAATATGGCCATTTCAAATGATGACATTTTTCTAGTTTAGATGAGTTATCAAAATTCCTTCCTTCCTTTCTGCCTGCCTGCCTGCCTGCATTCAGTCAACACATATACCCAGCATGTGCCAGGCACTGTGGTAGGTGCTGGGATACAAATTCCTTCTGATGAGATATTCACTGATAGCTAAATGAAATCCCATCAAGGAAAGTTACAGCGCAAAGTCTACAAGATGAACTTTCGTGTTGTCTTGCAGCCTTGTTTTACTTCAGTTGTCTAGTGCTGCCACCTGCTGGGTATTTTCTTTTTCTTTTCTTTTTTAAAATTTTATGTCCATAGTTTTTAGGGGTCGATGTGGTTTTTGATTACGGGGATAAGTTCTTTAGTGGTGATTTCTTACACTTTGGTGCAATGCTGGGTATTTTCCTTCTCAGTGGGTTTAACTACAGGTGTGGACAGAGAACCCAGAATTTCTTTATTTTATCTTATGTTTTTTTTAGAGATGGTATCACTCTGCTGCCCAGGCTGGAGTGCAATAGCACGATCATAGCTCACTGCAGCCTCAAACTCCTGGGCTCAAGTAATCTTCCCGCCTCAGTCTTCCTGGCAGCTGGGACTACAGGTGTGCACTACCTCGCCTGGCTAATTTTTTAATTTTGATTTTTTTGTAGAGATGGGGTCTTGCCATGTTGCCCAGGCTGGTCTTGAACTCCTGACCTCAAGTGTTCCACATGCCTCGGCCTCGCAGAGTGCTGATTTTGCAGGTGTGAGCCACTGCACTTGGCCTAGAACCCAGAATTTCTTAGGAAAGGAAGGACGATGAAGAGGGCATTTCCATGTGTGCATGCTGGACCATCGATTTTTCTTATTACTACACATTCTCTCTTCCTCTCCACCTAATTCCATGGTGGCACCAGCCCTAACTTCTCCAGAATCACAGGCTCCTCTCTTGCTGGGTGCTGACTCATCTGCCCGATATGCCTAGGGCAATTGCCTTACTTCTCTCTCTCCCACAGAGTTTTGCCACTGAGCTTGTTTGGAGAAAGTTTTGGCCTTCTTTGGCCTTCTTCCCATTCTTGTGGGAGTTGGAGATTCTTGCCAGGACACTGGAGGTGTGTGCCTGAATTGCTTAACATGGGCAGGCAGAGACCAAAAGCCTGCGTAGCAAGCACTTCCACCCAGTTTTGAACCTGTTCTCACTTCTGCATGTGGGGGCAGTGTTGTGGGTGTCGGGGGTTTACTACTTCCTCATGGGTGGTCTAGGATCAGGTCCTCTGGGCTTCTTCAAAATGCTGCACAAAGTTGCGGCATTGGGGATTAAGTATGAAGTAGGTCATTTGCTTTGCAGCATTAGTTCCTGAAGTGAGTCAAATGCATTCTGGGATGGTTTAATCCCTAAAAAGGAGCTCAATGACACTAAGTTCACCACTTACTCAGTGTCACGCCCCATTCTGCTCTGCTTCGAGCTTTGGCTTCCCAAGAATTGCTAACGTTTTATCCAGAAAAGATTAATCAAATGTATATTACTTGCTTGGACACAAAATCATAGACACCACCATGTCCCATTGCTTGTCATCACATGAAAAGTTATTCTGGATTTAAGTTGGTAAGAATAACTCTTGAAATATTGAATACACATTTTAAAAATGAAATGCTTAATTTTATACTTTTTACCCTCACTCAAATCACGTAATGGAAAATGTACTAAAGTAGGCACACATATTTCTTTATATCTAGTAGGCCCCCGCCCCCAAAACTCTCCTCTTCAGAAACCCCAGCTTATCCTTCCTGACTTTGAAACTTAAAGGGCATATCCTGAGCTCGGGGATTGTGCACTGAACCAGGAGGAAGAAGGGTGGAATGGCACAGTATTAAACAAATTAATTGCAGAATTTCTTCTGTGACCTTCTATTTCTTGATTCATTTTCTTTCTTCCTTTAGCTTGACAAATCATGCCATCAACTCCTTCAGCTCTCTCTTCATTCTCAGGCTCTAATTCGTGTTCTCCTTTCCTCTCTTTCATAGCTAGAATTAGTGGCAGTTATGAACCGCCTTTCACACAGCCCGGAACCCTCCATACCTCTGCACTGTTCTTGGATGTAGCCCAGGGTGGTTAGCCTTATTTCTTTCCTTTATCCCATTTTTTAAGGATGAAGTGATTTCCATGAAAAAGGTTACTGTGGAAATTGGTATAGACCCCAGATACTCCCCACATGTGCTCCATCCAGTAGATTAATGCTTCTCACAACGAAGTTATGATGTCTCATGTGGTCTTGAGGATAAAAGAAGATCCTGAGAAAGGGGAACGGGGAAGTCTAGAGGTAGGGGATAAGAAGAAATTAGGGGAAAGGCTGGGCGTGGTGGATGGCTCATGCCTGTAATCCCAGCACTTTTGGAGCCCGAGACGGGCAGATCACTTGAGGTCAGGAGTTTGAGACCAGCCTGGCCAACATGGTGAAACTCAGTTTCTACTAAAAATACAAAAAATAGCCGGGTGTGGTAGCGCATGCCTGTAGTCCCAGCTACTCGGGAGGCTGAGGTGGAGGTTGCAGTGAGCTGAGATCAGCCACTGCATACTCCAGCCTGGGCTACAGAGTGAGACTCTTTCTCAAAAAAAAAAAAAGAAAGAAAGAAAAAGAAATTAGGGTAAAGACAAGACAAGAAGATCTGGGCATGTGAATGTGCATGGTATGGGGAATAGGAAGAGATGTGGGGCGTGGGTTCGGGATGGGGACAGAAGAGAATGAAGGAATAGAGAAATTTGCAGGTTAACGGGCATTAGTTGAGAAAAGGGGATCAACTCCCACAACCACAACTGAAAGTGGTCCTTGAAAATTAAGACTCAAAACCTAGCAAGATCAGATCTTAATTCTTGAGTTTATTCTACAATGTGGCTTATTTTAAGCTCCCTTTTTCTTCTCATTGAATTGATGATATTCAATTTCATCACTTTAATCAGAGGTGCAGAGTTCAGAGATGATAAGAGAGAAGTGAAAGCCTGATTATTCAAAATGAGATTCATTTTTATTTGTTTATTTTTTAGAGACAGGGTCTCGCTCTGTCGCCCAGTCTGGAGTGCAGTTGTTCAATCATGGCTCACTGCAACCTCAACCTCCTGGGCTCAAGTCATCCTAGTCAGCCTCCTGAATAGCTGCGACTACAGATGTGCACCCCCATGCTTATCTAATTTTTAATTTTTTGTAGTGACAAGGGTCTTGCTATGTTGCCCAGACTGGTCCCAAACTCCTGGTCTCAAGCAATCCTCTTACCTCAGCCTCCCAAAGTGTTGGAATTACAGGTGTGATCCACTGCACCTAACCAATATTAATTTTTAAACAAAAATTTTAGAGAGTTTCTTTTGAAACTTACTGCTAAGCTTATGAGATTTTTTTTCCTTCTCATATCCACTTTTCTTTTCACATTTTTATTTTATTGTTTAAAAAATATTACATGACTAGATCATGCCCTTTTTTCAAGCCAAACAGTCTTGGAGTATACAAACAAAAAATTAGTCATTGCTCCACCTCCTTCCAATACCACATACCAAAGAACTGATGTTAACAGTCCCAGCCCTCATCATCACTGCTCTACTGCCCAGGTGGATTCACAGGTCCTCTGTGAGGGTTACAGTTGCTCGGGTTGTCTGGAAAGGCAGGCAATAGTTCTTTTCGCTCTGGAATGCCTCACATGCATGCATCTGAGCTTATTATGCCTCTCTGCAAAGGGTTGGCCTTGGGGGAGGAAATGATAACACTGGGTCCCACTAGCGATGGAACCCTTAGCACATCCTTCATTAATCCCCACCTTCCTGCCTGCTGGTCAAGCTTTGATCTTCTTCTGAGCAGGACATGGTTCTTAGGACATCACATATTTCTTTCCGTGGTTTTAGTATAAATATTATGTACTTGGCCCTCTGGGGATTGGCTTTGGATATTTAAAGTCCGACTTTGGGGATTTACATAACATGTTTCTCTAAGTCTCTAGCTCTAATAATGGAAAGCAATGACTTTTAAGACCTTTTTCTCTTCTATGGACTTTACAGAATTATTCTCAAGAGCTTCAAGTTAAATATTTAATTGTTCTCTCTGTATCATCTTTGTATCTGTATTTCTAAAACCCTAACACTCCTTGAATGGTGGGGAAAGAAAAGTAAGAGGAATTAAGAAAAATCACATAGTCAAATATCAAAATATTAACCCACTATATGAACAAAAATATTCATTGAACAATGAATTATGTGAAGTGATAAGAAACTTTTATTAAAAAGAATTTTATTGGTAGGAGGGATTTAACTAGATGAAAATCTTTTAATCACCTTGAAGTAAAAACTGAAAAACTAGGGGCATGTTACAACAAATTTGGTCTGCCAACAACTGCACCAAAGACAAAGGAATTTGTCCTGCAAAGGAGGATGTAGGTTAATGAGTAGAGGAGACTGAGGGAGAGAGAAGGCAAGAAAGATGGTGAGATGATGCGCATTGTGAAATGGAAACGTAGTCTATGACAAAGAAAAGTAAATTTCACTGTGAAAGAAAGGTAGGATTTGGAGTTTAGACGGCAACCTAAGAAGGTAGGAACTGATATAGTTTGGATATTTGTCCCCACCCAAACCTCATACTGAATTGTAATCCCCAATGTTGGAGGTGGGCCTGGTGGGAAGTGGTAGGATCATGGAGGTGGATTTCTCATGAATGGTTTAGCACCATCCGTCTTAGTACTGTCCTCACAATAGTGAGTGAATGAGTTCTCATGAGATCAGATCATTTGAAAGTGTGCAGCACCTCCCCTCTCGCTCTCTCTCTCTCTCCTGCTCCTGCCAAGTGAGACTCCTACTCCCTTTTGCCTTCCACGATGATTGGAAGCTTCCTGAGGCCTCCTCAGAAGCAGAAGCCGCTATGCTTTCTGTACAATCTGCAAAACCATGAGCCAATTAAACCTCTTTTCTTTATAAGTTGCCCTGTCTCAGGTATTTCTTTATAGTAATGTGAGAACAGACTAACACAGGGACATATAGGAGAAAATAGAACTAAGCAACATGGCATTAGTTTGGACATAATTACCTATCAGGCTATTACATTAGCTTGAATGATCCTCACAACAACACTAAGATTTAAGTACTATCATTATTATCCCCATTTTAAAATGTGGAAACAAAGACAAAGGGAAGTTAAGTAACTTAACCCAGTATCAGGGGAAACTCCTCCCTCACAGAGAATGGTGAAGAGTAACAAGAAGGCCAAGGAGATGACTAAGCCAGTACCCGGGTTGGCTTGCTGCCACTTTGGAGGTGTGAAAATAGACAAAGAGACTCAATGGATCACAGCAAGACAGCACAGCACACAGTGGGAACATCAGCCTGTCCCGAAGTCCCATGGTGTGGTAATGGGCAACTACTCACACAGTGGGTTGTGCCACATGCGGGCAACCTAGGGTTAAAGGCTCAGCACCTCTTATAGCAAGCAGCAAAGGGGCTAGTCCCCTGCCCAAGGAATGAGCTGTAAGGTAATCATGATGTGGGTGCCATGGCCAACTTAACTGTTACATGACTAGCTACAAAAACCTCTTTTAAGGCATCCTTGGAGATTGTCTGCCTTTTCTCATAAGGCAACTTCCATACAGACAGTAAACTGAAATACACTCTAAGGACCACCTTTCACTCTTTGCCTATATTTGTTCTCATATTCTTCTACAACACATTGGCAAAAACACATTAAAAATATAATAATTCCTAAACTGCATAGTTTGTGAGTCCCTTTATATACATGATAACATTTAAGTTTTCTTTACAACAGTGGTTTTTATTTGGGGTTTGGGGGTAATTTTACCCACTACTCCCTGGGGATATTTGGCAATGTCTGGAGACATTTTTGGTTGTCACACTAGAAGTTGGGGGAGTGGTACTGGCATCTAGTGGGCAGAGATCAGAGATGCTATGATGCACAGGGCAGCCCTACATAACAAAGAATTTTACAGCCCCAGATGTCAAGAGTGCTGACAATGAGATTGAGAAATCATGCTTCACAGTTTCCTCATATTATATAAGGAAAACTTAATGAAAACAGGCCCAGAATGGAGGGGAATCAACTAATGATGGAACAAAAGATCTACCTAGCTATTGTAGTAGCAGTAGAGCATCACTAAGTATTTCAATACTTTGTAGATTATAAAAGAATGTAAGAATGAAGAGGATTTCATCTTTATGGCTGGAACAGTTGTTAGTTGATCTACTATTTGCATAGTTGAAGAGAACCGAGCACATAAAATCTTGTGAGTGGTATAGTTGATCAAAAGCAGACCTGCTCCCAGAAGTTATGACTCCAGACCATTGACGCTCACACCCAAGTAGAAAGGGTAGCATGTGAAGAAGACAGGGGCCTTATAGGTGGAGAGAAGCTGGCAGGTAGAGGATGTTTGCCATAGTTCACATTTGGCTGAGATAATGGGGATAAAAGTATGATTTTCAAAGTGCTCTGTGGCCTTTTCCATTATTGCAAAGTAGTGGAGGCTTAGGGCTTTGTCCCTAAGAGCAATTTAAAATTACTTCAAATTTCTGCAACTCTATAATATTAACACATTTAAAGTAGATACAGAAATAAAAATGTGCATAACCCTTCATCAAGGATTCTTTTTATTATAATTTATAATTTTATCCAGATGGCCAATAATAGAATATAGGATTGCAATATAATTCATGAAAAGAGTGGTAAGGAAGAACTAATAGAGCAGAACAGTTTAATGTATAAAATTAATCAAATTCTCTAAATTGCTTGGTGCTGTGTATTCAGTTTTAGTGTTGATATTTAGTATCATTTTTTTTCTTGGCTAGAATGAGAACAAACTCTCTCATTGTTCTCACAAAGACATTCTGAAGTTTCTTGAAAACTACAGAATCTGACATTGTGCTTGTGAAAGAGAGAGAAATCTCTAATTCAGGACCAAGTTACACAATGTGAAAAAGAGATTTTGGCAAAAGAATTGGTGTCATCAGGTACCTCTGTGCATGTATAATTTTGATTAAAGTAACAGATGGATCATATAAGCACAGAGATGGAAATTCTAAGAAAGAATTTAAAAAATGCTAGAGCTCAAAAACTGTAACTGAAATGAAAAATGCCTTCAATAGGCTCATCAGGAGACTGGATGTGGCTGAAGAAAGAATCTTGGAACTTGAAGACGTGTCAATAGAAACTTCCAAGACTGAAAAGCAAAAAGAAAAAAGCTTGAAAAAAACCCAGAATAGAATATCTAAGAACTGTGGGATAACTACAAAATGTGTAACATGTCAGGATAAGAGAGAAAATAACAGAAGAAACATTTGAAGCAGTAATGACTGAGAATTTTCCCAAGCACTTGTCAGACGCCAAACTGCAGACCCAGGAAGCTCAGAGAACATAAAGCAGGAAAAATGCCAAAAGAAAAAAAAAAAGACACCTAGGGCATATCATTTTCAAGCTTCAGAAAGATAAAGAAAAAATCCTGAAAGAAAACAGAGGAAAGAAACACCTTACCTACAGAAGAGCAAAGTTGAGAATTACAGCTGACTTCTCCATGGAAACCATGTAAATAAGAAGAGAGTGGAATCAAATACTAAATATGGTGAGAGGAAAAAAATCTACCAACTTAAAATTCTATGCCCTGTAAAATTATCCTTCAAAAATGAGTGAGAAATAAAGGCTTTCTCATACAAACAAAAAAATGAGGGAAACTGTTGCTGGTAGGCCTGACTTGAAAGAAAAATTAAAAGAAGTTCTTTAGCGAGAAGGAGAATAATCAAGGTCAGAAACCTGGATCTACACAAAGAAAGGAAATGTATCAGAAAATGAGTAAATTAAGGCAAAATAAAATCTTTTATTTTTCTTAGCCTTAATTGATCTAGCAGATAATCATTTGTTCAAAATAATAATAGCAATGCTGTTTTTGATTATATGTGCTTATGTATATAACTTTGGTAAAAATAAATAATAGGCCAGGCACAGTGGCTCATGCCTGTAATCCCAGCACTTTGGGAAGCCAAAGCAGGAGGGTCATCTGAGCCCAGGAGTTTGAGACCAGCTTGTGAAACACGCAAAACCTTATCTCTAATAAAAAAATAAAAAATAAATTAGCCTGGCATGGTGGTGTGCCACTGTAGTCCCAGCTACTCTGGAGGCTGAGGCAGGAGAATAGCTTGGGCTCAGGAGATCAAGGCTGCAGTGAGCTGTGATTGCACTCCAGCCTGGGTGACAGAATGAGACCCTATCTCAATAAAATAAAAAACAAAAGTATGCCTTTCTGTTTTTTAAAAAATGAGTTATAGCCAGATGCCAAAAGTGTATTTTCTCAATTTCTTGCAATATATACCCTCATAAAGAGAAAACATAAAAACTTGCATCAATATTAAAATTAAGAATGATACTCAAGATATTGCCAGAATTGGAAATAAATGTTCACTCTTTACAATTACTGTGGAGTTTGCAGTAGATTATTCTTGGGACAGGTGCTAGTCTTCAGATTCTCTCTTTTCTGGGCCCTTACTCCTTTCATACAGGCAATCTGGTCGCCATAGTTCGAGATTGTATTATGTGACTCGGTTTCCCTGGCTATGATTTATATTGATCCAGGGTGGCCATTTGTCTCTTATCATTATTCATGGCCTTTTTAGCCACACAGATATTTTTTACTGTAATAGTATACAATTGTATAATAGACAAATATTTCCATATTTTTCTTAGTTGCTATATTAGAAAACCCTTCCCCAGAAAGGATATATGGTTTTATATACATATTTATCTATAGTTCTTCCAGTATTTATAAATGTGTTATTTATCATTTAATCCTTAACCCATCTCTATAATGTTGGTTTATCGGTTTGAGACAGCATTTGCTGAATCAGATGAAGAAAATAAGCTTTTATTTTTTGTTGAAAGTGCTTATCAGGAAACACTAAAAAAAAAAAAAAAACACCATGTACCCTAAAACCTAAAGTATAATAATAATAATAAAAAAAACAAACAAAAAACAAAACAACCAAAACCCATTATAAAACTCAAACCTTCACTGAACCCTTAGTTGGGTAAATAAAAAAGTAATTACACCTATAAAAGCAACTTTGGGGAAATTTGAATACGAAGTAGTTATCCCACTTCTGTGGGAGTATTGTTAATGTTTCTTAGGTGTGGTAATAGTACTGTGGTTTTGATGGAGAAGTCCTTGTCTTAGCACGTACTTAGCATGCTAAAGTACTTGGAGGTAAAGTGTCACTATGTTTGAAACTTAATTGCAAATGCTTCAGCAAACAGAAAATGCAAATATCCAACTCACAGCAGATATCTAAAGTATATGAAGCAAAAACAGACAAATTGAGAAAAGATACAGAAAATTGAATAATGATAGTCAGAAACTTTAATGTGCCAATTTCAATAATGGGTAGCACAACCAGACAGAAGATTAACAAGGGAATAGAAGAATTGAATAATACTATTTGTGTAGTGTTGTACAGTTTGTGAAAACTGGACCCAACAGACAGCTGTAGAACACTTTACTCAACAACACAATACGCATCCTTCTCAAGCACATCTGTATCATTCTCTAGCACAAAACATGTACTAGGCCATAAAACAAGCCAAAATACATTTAAAAGGCTTAACATCCTTTGAAGTATAGTCTCTGGCCACAATTAAAAAAGTAGAAATCAATAACAGAAGGAAATTTGGAAAATTCACAGATATGTGGAAATTAAACAACATACTCCTAAATCATGAGTGAGTCAAATAAATCTCAAGGAAAACTAGTAAATAATTTGAGATGAATGAACACAAAAATGCAACATACCAAAATTTATGGAATGCAGCAAAGCAATGCTTAGAGGGAAATTTATAGCTGTAAAGTACCTATATTAAAAAAGAAGAATCTCAAAAAAATAACATAACTTCCTACTTTAAGATACTACAAAGAGAAGAGAAAACTAAATTCAAATCCAGCAGCAAGAAAGAGACAATAAATGTTACAGGATAAATAAATGAAATAGAAAATAGAAAAACAGCAAATCGCAAGGCTAAAAATTGGTTCTTTGAATAAAATGAGCAAAATTGACAAACTTTAGCTAGACCAAGAAAAAAAGAAAAAAATCCTCAAATTATTAACATCAGGAATGAAAGAGGAGACATTGCTACTGACCTATAGAAATAAAAAGAATTATAAGGGAATACTATGAATAATTTTATGCCAACACATTAGATAACCTAGATAAAATAGACACATTCCTAGAAAAACATAATCTCCCAAAAGTCACTTGAGAACACATAGATTATCAAAATGCACTTGTGATAAGTAAAGAGATTGAATTAATAATAATAAAAAATATTCCACAAAGAAAGGCCCAGGCCTAGATGGCTTTACTGGAGAAACCTACCAAATGTTTAAAGAATGACACAATTTATTTACAAACTCTTCCAAAAAGTAGAAGAGAAAGAAGTGCTTCTTTTTTTTTTTTTTTTTTTTTTTTTGAGACGGAGTCTCGCTCTGTTGCCCAGGCTGGAGTGCAGTGGCGCAATCTCGGCTCACTGCAAGCTCCGCCTCCCGGGTTCACGCCATTCTCCTGCCTCAGCCTCTCTGAGTAGCTGGGACTACAGGCGCCCGCCACCACGCCCGACTAATTTTTTTTGTATTTTTAGTAGAGACGGGGTTTCACCGTGGTCTCGATCTCCTGACCTCGTGATCCACCCGCCTCGGCCTCCCAAAGTGCTGGGATTACAAGTGTGAGCCACCGCGCCCGGCCTAGGAAGTGCTTCTTAATTATTCTGTGAAGCCAGCATTACCTTCATATCAAAACCAGACAAAAACTTAAGAAAAAAACACTACACACCAATATTCCTTATGTATACAGATGTAAATATTTTCAACAAAATGACAACAAACTGAATCTAGCAACATATAAAAAGGATTATACTTTATGACCAAGTGATATTTGTCTGAGCTATGCAAGGTTGGTTCAACATATGAACATCAATGGATACAATATACCACACTGATACAATAAGGACCAAAAAACATATGATCCTCTTAACAGATGTCAAAAAAGCATTTGACCAAATTCAGCACCCTCTCATGATTAAAAATACTCCATAGACTAAGAAAAGATGGTGACATGTATAATTTAGTAAAGGGCATCTACAAAAAACTCACAGCTAACAAGATATTTAATGGTGAAACATTGAAATAGTTCTCCCTAGGATCAGGAAAAAGGCAAGGATGTCTGCTCTTGCCACTTTTATTCAATATTGTACTGGAGGTTCTAGTTAGGGAAATTAAGCAAGAAAAAGGAAAAAAGGCAACCAGATTGGAAAGAAAGAAGTGAAAATATCTCTATTCACAGTGACATAATCTTATATATAGAAAATCCTAAGGTATCCTCTCCCCCCGCCACATACGCAAACTATTAAACTAGTAAATGAATTCAGCAAGGATGTAGATATAAGATCAATATATAAAAAATGTTTATTTCTATACCCTACCAATATCTAAAAATAAAAATAAGAAAATAATTTCACTTGTAATAACACCAAGTAGAAAACCTATTTAGGAAGAAATTTAACAAAGGTAGTATAAATTTTGTACATTGAAAAACTACAAAACATTATTGAAAGAAATTAAAGATCTAAATAAATGAAGACATCTTGTGCTCATGGATTGGAAGGCTTAGTATTGTTAAGATGGCAACATTCCACAGATATACAGTTTCAAAATAGTCTCTATAAAAATTCCAGCAGCCTTTTTTGCAGAAATTGGCAAGCTGGTCTTAAAATTCATATGGAAATTCAAGAGACCCAGAATAGCTAAAACAATCTTGAAGAGGGGGAATAAATTTGGAGGACTCATACACACTAATTTCAAAACTTACTACAGGGCAACAGTAATCAAGATAGTATGTTACTAGTATAATGATAGACATATATACCAGAAGTGAGAATCTAGAAATAGACTCTTACATATTTGATCAATTGACTTTTCACAAGAGTGTCCAAATAATTCAATAGGGAAAGAATAGCATTTTCAATAAATGGTGCTGGGACAACTGGATATTCACCTGCAAAAGTGCAAAGTTGGACTCTTCACAATGTATACAAAAATTAACTCAAAAAACACATCGGCTTATGCAAAGAATTCATGACTAGTACATCAAAAGTGCAAGCAACAAAACCAAAAATAGACAAATGGGACTTAATTGAACTAAAAAGCTTCTGCACAGCAAAAGAAATAATCGACCGGGGCAGTGGCTCACGCCTATAATCCCAGCACTTTGGGAGGCTGAGGCGGGTGGATCACTTGAGGTCAGGAGTTTGAGACCAGCCTGGGCAACATGGCAGAACCCCATGTCTACTAAAAATGCAAAAACTAGCTCGGTATGGTGGCGGGAGCCTGTAATTCCAGCTACTTGGGAGGCTGAGGCATGAGAATCACTTGAGCCTGGGAGGTGGAGGTTGCAGTGAGCCGAGATCGCACCACTGCACTCCAGCCTGGGTGACAGAGGGACTGTCTCAGAAAAAGAAAAAAAAAATCAACAGAATAAACAGACAATCTGCAGAATTTGAAAAAATATTTGCAAACCACACATCTGACAAGGGACTAATATCCAGAATCTACTAGGAACTGAAACAACTCGGCCGGGCGCGGTGGCTCAAGCCTGTAATCACAGCACTTTGGGAGGCCGAGGCGGGTGGATCACGAGGTCAGGAGATCGAGACCATCCTGGCTAACACGGTGAAACCCCGTCTCTACTAAAAATACAAAAAATTAGCTGGGTGTGGTGGCGGGCGCCTGTAATCCCAGCTACTCAGGAGGCTGAGGCAGGAGAATGGCGTGAACCCGAGAGGTGGAGCTTGCAGTGAGCCGAGATCGTGCCAGTGCACTCCAGCCTGTGCGACAGAGCAAGACTCCATCTCAAAAAAAAAAAAAAAAAAAAAAAGAAACTGAAACAACTCAATAACAACCACAACGAAACCTCTCACAAATAACCTCATTACAAAGTGGACCAAGGGGGCAAGCATAACCATGGCAACCCTGACCTGGTTGTGAGAAGCTTCAGGCCCCTTACTGGTGTGTGAAATACCAAATTTTAAGCACAACAAGTCACAAATCCAGGATTTGATTGAGATATAATATCACAACTACAGAAGGAAAAAAGCTGGCAACAATGTCCCCAGATGCTGCTGAGCTTGTAGGACTTAACAGCACTGTTCAACAGGCCACCCAGAGGCCCAGCAGCAAACCCTATCCCTGTCCTGAGGGAGAGGTCCTGCAGTGGACCCTGGGCCAGCACTGAGTGGAACACGTCTCCTCAGACCCCACTTCCCAGCAGCAGAGCGCTGCCTCTGCTGACTCTGAACCAGGTCCTGAATTTAAAAGACAATTTGAACTCGGATTCGTATTACACTTGAGAGACAGGGAAATATCACAGTTGCATATACTCATGATTCCTTTCCTTCTCCAAACCCAATGTCATGAAAATAGAATGTGAAATTTTTTAAAAAGTGGGCAAAGGGCATGAACAGACATTTTTCAAAAGAAGACATAGAAATAGCCAACAAGCATATGAAAAGAATGCTCATCACTAATCATCAGACAAATGCAAATTGAAACCACAATGAGATATCTTACACCAGTCAGAATGGCTATGATTAAAAAGTAAAAAAATAACAGATGTTGGCAAGGATGCAGAGTTTATAAAGGGAACCCTTATGCACTGTTGGTAAGAATGTAAATTAGTTCAACCTCTATGGAAAATAGTATGGATATTTCTCAAAGAATTAAAATTAGAACTACCATTTGATCCAGCAATCACACTACTGGGTATCTATCCAAAGGAAATCATTTTATTAAAAAGACACCTTTCATTTGTACGTTTATCACAGCACTATTCACAACAGCAAAGACATAGAATCCACCTAAGTGTCCATCAATGGATGGTTGGATTAAGAAATGCTACCACGTAGTATACTAAATGTGGTATGCTATTCAGTGGTATACTAAATAGTAGAATACTATTCAGCCTTAAAAAACAATGAACTCGGCCAGGTGCGGTGGCTCAGCCTGTAATCCCAGGACTTTGGGAGGCTGAAGCGGGTGGATCACGAGGTCAGGAGATGGAGACCATCCTGGCTAACACGGGGAAATCCCGTCTCTACTAAAAAAAAATACAAAAAAATTAGCCAGGCATGGTGGTGGGAGCCTGTAGTCCCAGCTACTTGGGAGACTGAGGCAGGAGAATGGCATGAACCTGGGAGGCGGAGCTTGCAGTGAGCCGAAATTGTGCCACTGCACTCCAGCCTGGGCGACAGAGTGAGACTCTGTCTCAAAAAACAAACAAAAAAAGAACTCATGTCTTTTGCAGCAACATGGATGGAACAGGAGGTCTATCTTAGGTGAAGTAACTCAGAAACAGAAAGTCAAGTACTGCATGTTCTCACTTATAAGTAGGAGCTAAAAAATGTGTATATATGGACATAGAGTGTGGAATAACAGATATTGGAGACTGAGAAGGGTGAGGAGGAAGGGAGGTTAAGAGATGAGAAATGGGCCGGGTGAGGTGGCTCACGCCTGTAATCCCAGCACTTTGGGAGGCCGAGGTGGGCGGATCACGAGGTCAGGAGATCGAGACCATCCTGGCTAACATGATGAAACTTCGTCTCTACTAAAAATACCAAAAATTAGCCGGGTGTGGTGGTGGGCGCCTGTAGTCCCAGCTACTCGGGAGGCTGAGGCAGGAGAATGGCCTGAACCCGGGAGGTGGAGCTTGCAGTGAGCAGAGATGGAGCCACTGCACTCCAGCCTGGGTGACAGAGCAAGACTCCATCTCAAAAAAATAATAATAAAAAAAGAGATGAGAAATGACTTCATGGATATAATGTACATCATTTAGGCAATGGTTACAGTAAAAGCCCAGACTTTGCCACCATGCAGTATGTCCATATAACACAACTGCACTTGTACCTCCTAGGTTTAGATTTTAAAAGTCAACTCACAATGGAATGTAAACATAATTATAAAAATCAAAACTAGGCCAGGTGTGGTGGCTCACACCTGTAATCCCAGCACTTTGGGAGGCCAAGGCGGGTGGATCACGAAGTCAGGAGTTCGAGACCATCCTGGCCAATATCATGAAACCTCGTCTCTAGTAAAAATACAAAAATTAGCTGGGCATACGCAGCCAGGCGCGGTGGCTCATGCTTGTAATCCCAGCACTTTGGGAGGCTGAGGCGGGCGGATCACAAGGTCAGGAGATCGAGACCACGGTGAAACCCCGTCTCTACTAAAAATACAAAAAATTAGCTGGGCATGGTGGCGGGCACCTGTAGTCCCAGCTACTCGGAGAGACTGAGGCAGGAGAGTGGCGTGAACCCGGGAGGCGGAGCTTGCAGTGAGCCGAGATTGCGCCACTGCACTCCAGCCTGGGCGACAGAGCAAGACTCTGTCCAAAAAAAAAAAAAGAAAAAAATCAAAACTATAAAACTCTTAGGAGAAAGTGTTGTAGTAAATATTCATGAACAGCGGTTAGGCAAAGCCTTCTAAGCTATAACGCCAAAGAAAAAAGTGGCCCAAAAAAGTAATAATAATAAATTAGACTTCCTTAAAAAGAAAACTTTTTCTGCTTCAGAAGACACTATCAAGAAAGTGAAAAGACAACCCACAGTAAGACAGAAAGTATTTGCAAGTCATATAACCAATGAGGGACTTGTATCCAGGATATAAAATAATCTCAAAACTAAACAATATAAGACCACCCACGTAAAAATGGGCCAACTATTTGAGTAGACATTTCTTCAAAGAAGATATCTAAATGATCAATAAGTACATAAAAAAGCTCAACATCATTAGTTATTAAGGAAATTAAAATAAAAAAGAAAAAAATGTGATACTGCTTCACACCCACTATGATGGCTATATAATAAAAAAAGATGGCCAATAACAATTGTGGGGGAGAATGCAGAGAAACTGCAACCCTTATACATTGCTGGTTGAAATGGAAAATGCAGCAACTTTGGAAAACTCTTTGACTATTTCTCAAAATATTACAAATAGAGTTACATATGACCTAGCAATTTCAGTGTTGGATATATATCCAAGAGAATTGAAAACATGTGTTCACACAAAAACTTGTACACGAATGTTCATGGCAGCATTATTCATAATAGCCCCAAAGTGGAAACAACATAAATTTCCATCCACTAGTGAATGAATAAACAAAATGTGGTATAAGCATACAGTGGATTTCCCCTTTCACTCAAAAGATATTTCAAGATATTATTAAACTTAAATTTTAAAATTAATTTCCTTTGCTTTATGCTAAGAGACTGATAAGGCCTGTGGAATTTATGATTTCTTAAACTTACTTTTAGAAAAACTATTAAATTATAGTAAGTATTTCAGGCACATTATAAAAGATGGCATGTGGTTTTGATGCATACATAATTTTATAAGTATTTATTAAATAAAATACGTTACTTACATCAACGGTCCCCAACCTTTTTGGCGCCAGGGACAGGTTTCATAAAAGACAATTTTTCCATGGATGGGGGTTGGGTGGAGGGTTTCAGGATGAAACTGTTCCACCTCAGATCATCAGGCATTAGATTCTCATAAGGAGCTCACAGCCTAGATCCCTTGCATGCACAGTTCACATGGTTTGCTCCTATGAGAATCTAATGCTGCTGCTGATCTGACAGGAGGCGGAGCTCAGGCGGTAATGCTCACTCACCACCCCCTGCCACTTCCTGCTGTGTGGCCCAGTTCCTAACAGGCCATCAGCAGGTACTGGTCCGTGGCCTGGGGATTGGGGACCCCTGAATTACATTACTCAGCTGTCTCTACATTTAGGTATTACTTATTTTGCCTGCCAAAGAGTAAAATGTGTTAAAACTTCCCACTACAATTAGTTTCTGTAATTTTCTTCTTGTCTTTCTGTTGTGTTTTGCTCTCTACATAATTTATCTAGTGTTTATGAATAAAATTATACAACTCATACTACAGCACAGCTTTATCAATAAAGTGGAGATTTTTGCCCTACTTTTCATTTTCTACCTTAACTTATACTTTGTCAGATATTAATTCCTGCTTTTTTATTTTAATTTCTTGGTATATCTTTGCTTATCTTTTTGCTTTCAATGTTTATGCTTATTTCGGTTTGAGTATGTTTTACAACCTACATAGACTGTGTGTGTATATGGTTGTGAGTGCAAGGGTGTGTATTTAACCAGCTTGAGAACCACTGTCTTTTAATAGCGAAGTTTAAGAAGTTCAACCAATTTTCATTATTATTATTGTTATATATTTTACTATAATATGTTATATGTAATATATATTTTTATATTTCATTGTGTCTGGGTATGGTGGCTCAGGCCTGAAGCCCTAGCACTTTGGGAGGCTGAGGCAGGAGGATTACTTGAGCCCAGGAATTCGAGATCAGCTTTGGCAACATGAGATCTCCATCTCTACAAAAAGTTTAAAAATTAGCCAGGTGTCGCGGCTCACGCCTGTAGTCCCAGCTACATGGGAGGCTGAAGCGGGAGGATAGCTTGATCCCACGAGGTCGAGGTTGCAGTGAGCTATGTTCATGCCGCTGCTCTCCAGCCTGGGCAACAGAGCAAGACCCTGTCTCAAAAAACCAAACCAAACCAAACAAAACCAAACAAAACTTCACTGCTGTTTCTCTGTTTTGTAATTGCTAGACTATGCTTTGTTTTATTGATGTCTTCTTCAATGATGTTCAAAATTATCAACGACATTTCTCAATTTTTCAATTGAATAAATCAGAAAAAAATGGATATATATAATAGCATAAACATAAAAACCTTATGAACATTGAATAATATCTTAAAGGACAAAAAGACTGAGAAAATATTTGCAACAAATGATACATATTCACAATACAATCCACAATATAAAAGAAGTCATGAACATCTATTAAAAAAAAATGGGTATAGCAGTCAAAATTGTATTTGGCTACGAGAACCAGCAAAACATACCGTAGTGGCTTAACGGATGAAAGGAAGGACTGTTTCACTTGGGTAACAAGAAGTCCCATGGGGATCAGTCCAAGGCTGATACATTGACTCCAAATATCACCGGTGTCCCAGGCTCTGTAAATCTTTAGGTTCATGCATTCTTAGTATGTAGTTTTTATCTTTTTGGTTTCAAAACGACTGTTGCATCTCCTGGCAGCTCAAGTGGAAAGAAGATGGAAATTGGAGCGGAACGCACCAGAAGACTTATTCTCATATCAATAAGGGGGTGGGGATGGAACATCAAAATTTAGCTGTTACTCTGTCTATAGTGGAGTCAAGTAAGGGAGAAACATGTTGCAAATGGAGACTGGTTTGGCCAAAGTACAGTGTCTTCTACGTAGAGAACCAAAATAGAAAATTCACAAAATAATAAATCAAAAAATAAAAAATCATACCAAAATAACAATCCACCAAATAGTAATCAAAGCAATTTATGAAAAACTCTTTGGCAGGATTAGAAAACTTCTTACCCCTTTGGCCTGTCCATTTTAAGTCCAGGACCCAATCCTTAGAAAATAATTTAAAACACAGACAAAACATACCCTTCTAGACTATTTATCATAGTGTTTTGTTGTTGTTTAATTTTTTATATAACCTATACATTTGTTTATGCCAGGCAGCTTATTTTAGGTTACAAGGAACAGATACATCTTGAGGTTGCCTCAGTTTATGGTTTATGTTGTAAGAACATATGAAAGCAGGAACAGAATAAAATAATGTCATCAGTCACAAGCCAAGGAACAGGACACACAGGTCTCCCTGAGCCCAGCTATTCTGATAAGAAGCAGCTCTATCAGTCCATTATCTTGTTTTTTAAGAGTGGACATTTGTGGCTCTCGACACAGTGCTCTGCCATTATGACTCAGCTTCTCTTTATTTTTTTTTGACAGGGTCTCATTTTGTCACCCAGGCAAGAGTTCAGTGGCATGATCATAGCTCATTGCAGCCTCAAACTCCTGGGCTCCAGCTATCCTCTCGCTTCAGCCTCCCAAGTAGTTGGGAGTACAAGTGTACAACACTATGCCTGGCTAATTTTGTACAGTTTTGTAGAGATGGGGTTTTGCTATGTTGCCCAGGCTGGTCTCAAGCTCCTGGCCTCAAGCAATCCTCCCACCTCATCCTCCCAAAGTGCTGGCTGGGATTACAGGCATGAGCCACCTTGCCCTCCCTACTCCTTAAATATTATGCTCTTGAAATTAATATTTTAGGCTAAATCTACTAGAATGATGCATTCAAGTATTTTATAATTTTATTTCAAGTTTTCTTAAAGAAGCAAGGTGTGCTAACCATAGAGCACTCGGGAAATATAAAAAATATACAAAACAGTAAAATCACCCATAGTCTCACAGTTCGAAGGTAAACGTTATTAATATTTTGGTATTTTTCTTGGGGCCCTTTTATCTTTGATAATTTTTTCCTTTTTCTCTCTAATTTGAAGAAGAAAAAACTTTGTTATTTGTATCATCAAAATTAGAGTGAGTATATATGACCAGAAATAAAAATGATCTAATTACACAACACATTTTGGTTGATGTACAGCATGCGAGACCGAATATGAACAAAGATGGGATACCAAATGCTATTAATATCTTTCTATTTAAAATAAAATTTCAGGCCGGGTGCAGTAGGTCATGCCTGTAATCCCAGCACTTTGAGAGGCAGAGGCAGGCGGATCACTTGAGGTCAGGAGTTTGAGACCAGCCTGGCCAAGGTGGTGAAACTCCATCTCTACTAAAAGCACAAAAATTAGCCGGATGTGGTGGCACGTGCCTGTAATCCCAGCTACTCGGGAGGTTGAGGCAGGAGAATCGCTTGAACCCAGGAGGCAGAGCTTGCAGTGAGCCGAGCCTGGGCAACAGAGTGAGAGTCCGTCTCAAAAAAGTAAAACAAAATAAAACCTCAGAAATTCAGTTCCATTCATTTGCAATTGTTTCTACATAAGCTGATCTGAAACTTACCTCTGAATTACGTATGAAACAATTTGCCAGGTGAATTCATAGCATCAACAAAATGACTAGGGGCATGTTTGACTTATGTGAGGGCTTTTAAGGATTTTTAAACCTTAACAGCACAGCTTTAACAGCACCCCTGTTTCTATGCTCATTAATTGTTAGTTTTCAGACAAGATCCAGCACTTTCAGAGTGGTATGGCCATAGATGATAACTAGTTTCCAATGAATCTCATCTGTTCATTAAAGTTTGTCATCCCATAGAGCAATGAAAAGTGAAGAAAATAGGTTTACATTCTGAGACATGCTTCATCATCCAAAACCAAAACATGCAATCTAGTGTTTACTTTTCTTAATGGCCCAAATAGTGTCTATAGTTACTAGGTAACTATTTTCTTAGTGAAAACAAACCAATGAATCTTGGAAGTCACACTGAAGATGAAGAATATAACTCAAAATTGAAGGCTTTTTCCCTTTATTTTAAGAAGCATTCCTTGACTCCCAACCATGTTTTACATTCCTTGACCATATTTCTTATATTAGACATCAGTCTCTTATTTTGTTTTCTTGGTAAGTCTTTCTTAGGAGATTTTTAAGGTCTATTATTAGGATATTTTCAATTTCTAGCATAACATTTAGTCCCTAATATTTTCTCAATAAATATGTCCGGCTGAGGGAATGCACCAACACATATTTTAATGAATACATTAAATGTGTTAGGTTTTTAAATGTTGAGACCATGTTCTTTCATTGTCAACTTCTTCAGGGCTTGCTGTTCACCTCAGATGAGATGATGATTAACCTAATGATTACATAAAGTCACTAAATTAGGTGAAGCAAGACATAAGAAAGATTTCAATGGGAAGATAAAATCATCCTACAGAAAACCACAGAGGTAGGCTGGGCACTGTGACTCACACAGTCCTGCAATCCCAGCACTTTGGGAGGCCAAGGTGAGAGGATTGCTTGAGGCCAGCAGTTTGAGACCAGGCTGGGCAACACAGCTGGACTCTGTCTCTACGAAACATTTAAAAACCTAGCTGGGTGTAGTGATGCACACCTGTAGTTATAGCTACTAAGGAGGCTGAGGTGGGAGGATCACTTGAGCCCAGGAGTTTGAGGTTACAGTGGGTAACGATTGAGCCACTGCATTCCAATTTGGGTGACAAAGAAGGATACCCCCCCCAAAAAAGAAAGAAAACCATAGAGGTAGATCTATAGGATATAAATAGACTATACAATGTAAAAGCTGTGCACAGACATTAAACAAAAACCACAGTATCAATATTAATGGGTAGAAATAAATACATTTGGCCATAATTAAGCTAATCTATTTTAAAATCTTCTGTAAGACAGATGTATCTTTAATTAGAATCCTTTTCAATGATTTTCATCATTTCCAAGTAGTAAAGTCCTTTTAAAGTCAAGAATACAGATTTTTAACAAGGATCTAATGCCTGCTAAATATTCTTAAATTCTCTTTTCCTTAAATTCTCAATCCCTTTTATACTTCTTATTTAGCCCTTTTCACGATTATCAGTTAGTAGAAGACAGGGTGTTTGTGTCTTCCCACAAAAGAATGAACAGATGGAGGAAAAGCACCAATTTTTTTTTACTCATGTGGTACCAATTTATCTCCTTTCTTAATATATTTCTCATAAAAGGAGCATAGTAATTTTAATTGAACCAAAATAATCTGAACTTTTTGCAGGGAATCATTGTCAGAGAGGAAATTGATCTTCTATCTGCTTTATGTTCTAAAACCTTCTGGGCTTCTACAGATGCTCACTTCATCTCGTTTTAAATAAAGGGCAGACTATTTGAGATGATTTTACAGTGAGAAATGAAAAAAGTTAAGTGCTACGAGTGAGAAACCAGGAGTCTAAGTTCTCTCTCTGACATTGACTATCTGTGTGACCCTGGATAAGGCATGTAACTTCTCTGGTCTTGTTTCTTCATCTGTTAAAACTATTTGAATTGGTTGACATTTACCATTCTTTCCAGGTCTCTCTATGTTATTCAATCAATCATCCGTCTTCTCCAACTTGTCTTTGCTCTTCTTGCTTATCTCATGGAAACACGTTATTCCCACCTTCTCCCACACTCAACTACTATTTTCCTTAGGAGAGACCTTGAGTACTGTTAAATTTCCTCAGAGAAATGTTAAGCAAGTCACTCAAACTCTCTAGGCTACAGTTTCCTCATCTGTAAAACAACAGACCACAAGCTCACCAGCCACAGATCTCAGCATCAGATCCTTACAGGGGACCGGTGACCAGGTGAGCAAGGGTCATCACTCTAGAGAGAAGCTGATGCCAACCAGCATAGGTCAAGGACTGTCATAAGACTAGAGGCTTCTCACCCCTTTGCCCAAGGCTACATTATGACGGGGAAATTTCTAAAATGTTATTTAAATTATTAGAGCAAACTAAACTCTGAATCAGATTCCTGCCCTGCCACCTCCACTAATCAGGTGCCTAGAAAGGGAAGCGGAAGAGGCAATGTTATGTTAAATTGCTGTGTTTCCTCTAGAGTGGTAACTGTGATTCAAGACATGTGACTTTGTTTATGGATTATCTTTAGCAAGGTGACCCTCACCTGGAAGATTCACTTTGTGACTCTTAAACCAGAAGGTTGCTTATTGCCCCTTCCTGTTTAATGGAGTTCATGGAGGTCCAGACCTGCCAAACATGCCAGTCCTGCTCTCCTGTGCCTGAGTAGTGATTTAGATATCATTCTTGCCCGTGAAGACTGTCCTGACACTTCTGCCACTGTAGGAAAGACAAAAACACACAACTTCCCAACAATCATACTCCTAGATCTTTACCTAAGTAAACTGAAAGCTCACGTTCACACAAAAACCTGCATGCAAATGTTTATAGCAACTTTATTCATAATCTCCAAAATCTAGAAGCAACCAAAATGTCTTTCCACAGGTGAGTGGATAAAAAAATTGTGGTAATTTTTGTTTTGCTTTGTTTTGAGATAGGGTCTCACTTTCTTGCCCAGGCTGGAGTATAGTGGCATGATCATAGCTCACTGCAGTTTCAAACTCCTGGGCTCAAGCAATCCTTCCATCTCAGCCTTCAGAGTAGCTAGGACTACAGGTATGCACCACCATGCTTGGCTAATGTTTTTTTAATTTTTTATTTTTTCATGGAGACGGGGTCTCCTATGTTGCCCAGGCTGGTCTCAAGCTCCTGGGCTCAAGCGATCCTCCCACCTTGGCTTCCCAAAGAGTTGGAATTACAGGCATGAGCCACAATTCCTGGCCATGGTACATTCATATAATGGAGTACTATTCTGCTGTGAAAAAAAGAATAAACTCTTGATTCACACAATGATGTGGGTGAGTCTTTTTTTTTTTTTTTTTTTGAGACGGAGTCTTGCTCTATCACCCAGGCTGGAGTGCAGTGGCCCGATCTCGGCTCACTGCAAGCTCCGCCTCCCGGGTTCACGCCATTCTCCTGCCTCAGCCTCTCCGAGTAGCTGGGACTACAGGCGCCCGCCACCACGCCCGGCTAATTTTTTTTGTATTTTTAGTAGAGACGGGGTTTCACTGTGGTCTCGATCTCCTGACCTCGTGATCCACCCGCCTCGGCCTCCCAAAGTGCTGGGATTACAAGCGTGAGCCACCGCGCCCGGCTGATGTGGGTGAGTCTTAAGTGAATTTTGCTAATTGAAGGAAGCCAGACTCCAAAGGTTGCACACATTGTATAAATCCATTCATATGACATTTTAGAAGCAGCTACACTATGGAGATGGAAAACAGATGCCAGGGATTGGTGGCAGTAGGAAGAGGGTAGATTAACTGTACATTAACTGCAGAGATAATTCATGGGGGGAAGTTTTAGGGTGACAGAACTGTTCTGGGCTGGGTGTGGTGGCACACACCTATAATCCCAGCACTTTGGGAGGCTGATGTTGGAGGATTGCTTGAGTCAGGAGTTCAAGACCAGCCTGGGAAACATAGCAAGATCCCATGTTTACAAAAAGTAAAAAAATTAGCTGGGCATGTGTTCACATACCTGTAGTCCCAGTTACTCAGGAGGCTGAGGTAAAAGTATTGCCTGAGCTCAGGAGTTTGAGACTGCAGTGAGCTATGATCGCACCACTGCCTTCCGACCTGGGTGGCAGAGAGATTCTGTCTCCAAAAGGCGGGGGTGGGAGGGGGTGGGGGATGGGTAGGAACAATTCTGTATGATACTGAGTTGTGGATAAATGGCTCTGCTTTTGTCAAAATCCATAGAACTGTACATCACAAAGAGGGAACTCTAATGTATACAATTAAAAAAATATCAACCAGGATGGTGGGGACTGCAGACTTTCACGAATGAATGTAACTGTACACATAACATCCCTGAAGGGGTTGGGAAAAGAAGCAAACCAAAGTAATCTTGCAGGTGCTGCTTTGACTTATAATTGTAAGGCTAAAGGCCAAAGGAACTGGACATAAGCCCTGTGTTCCAACTGGCGAGTTTGTTTCTCATTGGGTTGGGGTGTGGGGGGGTATTACCTATGCTGAAACAGCTTTACATGCACCGTAAGTAATACTGGGCAAATAAGGAAACAAAAGTGGATAGCGGGGGTCAGGTTTTTCACTGTTGGGGAGAGAAGTTACAGATAAGCAAAGGCAGAAGGCTAGAAGGAGCCCTGTGATACTGGATTAGAGTCAGAAATATGAGTATGAACTCATATTTAACCATATATATATAAATCATAATAGATATGTGTATATATATGGGTTAATATATGTACCTCCTATCTGTGCCCTCTGAGAGGGCCTAGTACAGGGTTACAGCTAGTACAGGGTTGCCAGATCAAACATAGGATACATAAGTAAATTTGAATTTCAGTTTAAACAATAAATAAAGACACACACACACACACACATACAGACACACACACACACACACAGAGACACTTAAGCCTATAAAGGAGTAAAATATATTTGCAACGGTATACAAGAAAATTGTAGCTGGGAGGCCAGGGCAATGAGATGGGAGGAAGACTTACTTGTCACTACATACCCTTGGACCATAGGTTTCTTATTCACACAATAAACAACTTTACAAAAATTAAGCAAGTAAAACCTTGTAGTTAACTCAACAAATACAAGTATTTTCTACGAATTAGAATAAAAAAGGGCTACCTGGTTAACTTTTTTTTTTTTTTTTTTTTTTGAGATGGAGTCTCGCTCTGTCGCCCAGGCTGGAGTGCAGTGGCGCAATCTCGGCTCACTGCAAGCTCCGCCTCCCAGGTTCACGCCATTCTCCTGCCTCAGCCTCTCCAAGTAGCTGGGACTACAGGCGCCCGCCACCACGCCCGGCTAATTTTTTTTTTGTATTTTTAGTAGAGACGGGGTTTCACCGTGGTCTCGATCTCCTGACCTCGTGATCCGCCCGCCTCGGCCTCCCAAAGTGCTGGGATTACAAGCGTGAGCCACCGCGCCCGGCCTACCTGGTTAACTTTTAAAAATTTCACTGCTTTGTAGTAAAATCACTTATACATTATATAATTCACAGAAGCTCCAGACTGAGGCCGTCTTTTTCCTCCATGAGCAGGTCTTCTCTGCCTTTCTGCAGACCAGGTGGGGGTCACAGGCAAATGTGACATTTCCTTCCTGGACCCCTTCTTCCATGGTGTTGGGGGAAGGGCACCCGCACATCTGGGGGAGGAGACAGGAGAAAGACGCGCTCCCTGGAATCATGGCTGCTTCTCACTTTAATCAAAGTCTCCTGCTGAGTTGGAGAAGTGAGACTGTTATTCTCTGCTGTTGACACACGGAAACTCTTTAATTAAACTCAGCCTGGCTACCTGTGCCAACCCTCTCCAGGCCAGAGCCAAGGCAACATGCTCTAAATGATGAAGAGGAACCTTTTAAAAACTTTTTAATAGAGGGGATAATTAGCCTGTGCATTTCATTGTTACAGAATCTCCCAGAGACAAGGTAACTTATTACAGTCTTTCTTTCTTTCTTTCTTTCCTTTTCTTTTTTTTCTTTTTTAAAGCTTTCAGTTTTCTTCTGGATAGGAATTGTCTCCCTGTGACACTGCGAGACAGGGTGAAGCTTCCCAGGTCTCTTGAGGCATATGGTAATTGTCAGAAAGGATTGCTGAGGTCAAGAAGAAATTTCTTCCCACCGAGTAAGGGCAAAAGGTAGATGAGAAACACTGTGGGAATAGGGAGGGAACAGTCTGTCTTCTGCAGCATCGGACTGTATCCATTGTGCTAAGCCAGAGAGAGTATAACAAAAAGAAAGTAAATAGCGCAATGAGGCTGCTCTTTGGTTCAGCCTTTGCCAGAATACAAGGACCTGCCCAGGCTGTCACAGGCTATGCTAAGAAACCCAGCCTTGGTTTTGCTCACAGAACTGAAAGAGGCTGGGACGTCATTAGGGAAACGGAGTCAACAGCCCTGTTCTCTCTGCTTCCTGCATATCAGCAGACATGGAGCAGGGACAAAGCTTTCTTCCTAACTAGAAGGAATCTGCGCTTTCCTCATGAGAGTCTTCTGTTCAAAGGACAATACCCTCAGTTTGATATGAAAGTGATAGGGCTGGTGAGTAGAGTTCATAATTGTTTACTGCTACCTGGTTTCCTGAAGTGCAGAAGTCATGACGAAAGATGTCAACTTTATGAAGCCTTAGGGGACATTTTAGATATCTTTGTCCAATTCATGCCTCTTCTCTTTGCTCTCTTAAGTAAACAAAGAGCTTCTTAACCAAGCCCTTAGAACTAGCTGCCTTGATAAGGATTGGCTGGAGCCAGTCACATCCTACACTAGTTTGTGGGCAAGAAGAAAAGCACTTAAAGCAAACTCGCACCCTATGTGGCTCAGTGGATTCACTATCCGCACTACCTCTTTCTAAGAAAACAGGTTTTTGGCACTGTGGTGAGTTTCAGCCTAAGTTCCTAGGCAAGCTTACTTTCCCTGGTTTGAGCTGGGGAGGATGGCATTACTCTTTAGTAATTTTGTTGCCCTTTCTTGTGTTGCTATTTGTCAGTGCCTGTATATGATTTTTCCTTCATTTGCTAGGGATTAGCGAAGTTGCGTAGGGTTACACTGTTGATAGCAAGCGACCATGCTTCTGTGCAGTCTCCTCCTACCAGATTCTTTTTTGCTGAATGAAAAAGCAATAATAATCATGATGAGGAGGAAGACAAGGAAAACGACTCTAAAAACAATGGAGAAAATTGTCGCATAGTTTCATGATAGCTCATCAGTGAGGGGTGCTACCTTCTGTGCTAAGGCTTAGGTAATCATACCCTTTACAGTTGTGTGTTGGCAAGAACTGCACTTGAAATCAGGAGACCTGGGAAGGCTGAGGAGGGAGGGTTGCTTAAGCCCAGGAGTTCGAGGCTGCAGTAAGCTATGATCACGCTACTGCACTCTAGCCTTTGACAGGCGACAAAGTGAGATCTGTCTCTAAAAAATAAAGTAAAATAAATCAAGAGATCCAGATTCTGAATTCTGTCTTTTCCATCTGTATTATTAGTACCAGTTACTTAACGTCTCTAAAATTGTTCCATCGTCTATAAAATAAGATTAAAAATGACTATTGACAAAGTTGTTTGAGAAATAAAGGAATTAAAATTCCTGCAAAACACCATTTTCTCAGTGTTTGTTGGATCTGGATAATATTGTGATATATGAATCACATCAGAGTGTTGTCATCATTCATCATCATCATCCTTCATCATTCCTCAAGTATCTAGATTTATTCTAGAAAATGTAAGGCCAGGCGCGGTGGCTCACGCACTTTGGGATGCCGAGGCGGACGGATCACGAGGTCAGGAGATCGAGACCACGGTGAAACCCCATCTCTACTAAAAATACAAAAAAAAATTAGCCGGGCGTGGTGGCAGGCGCCTGTAGTCCCAGCTACTCGGAGAGGCTGAGGCAGGAGAATGGCATGAACCCGGGAGGTGGAGCTTGCAGTGAGCTGAGATCGTGCCACTGCACTCCAGCCTGGGCGACAGAGCGAGACTCTGTCTCGAAAAAAAAAAAAAAAAAAAAATGTAGCGTGCTTCCCAAAGACAGAGTTTCTGACAACTAAGGGTTGGCAGTGGAAGGGCATATCCCACAGAGGTGCAGAAGTCAGTTTGCAAAGAGTTTCGAAATATTCAGCAGGAAACTTAACTGGTAAAAGAAAAGGATTATTCAAGGAGCACCCAGCATGACACTCATTCTATGTGTGACTTGTATACACTTATTGAAGAATCAGTTATACTGCAGTGTTTGATGTGTTCAATAAATGTTAATTTAATTTATTATAATTAATTTATTATAAGTAACATAATTAATTATATTAAGGTAATATAATTTGTTAACATATAAAAATGGCACAAAGTGATCGTTTTTCTACGTACTTACTGCTTGAGAGGTTTTTTCCTTCTGATCCATTTTGACCAATTTCATAGAAATTTTATTTTCAAATTCTAAAAAGCTATTTCTCTCCATATCCTTGAATGCCTTTGACAGAAGTGACTGGGATCCCCTTTCTCTCAGAACAATGCTCACTAAATATATTTGGTTAAAAATACGTGGAACTCTAAATAAGTTTTACTTTAGATAACACAGAAAATCACACAGGGTCTGCATACTTCACGCTAAAGAGCCTTGGGGTTTAGTGAAGAGGAGAACAGAACATGTCTCTGACTTTGGCTTTGGTCTGACTTCCTCTGATCACTATTTCCTAGCCCACATGTCTAGGCTAGGACACCATTGTCTGAGAGAGACAACTTCTCTTGTTGTTCCTACAGACTATCCTTGTTGCACGAAGCACAGGATAATCTGTCACCCTGCTGAAGCTTTCTGCTTCAGCACCTCCTCTCCTTGAAATGCTCATGTATAGATATGGGTTCACGGGTTCCATCTAGTGGCCACTACTCAATTCGAAAGTCAAGAACATTTTATAGATGACGTTGACCTCACCTTTGCTTTGACGTATGGGGAAACTTAGATCTGAAGAGGTGAAATGAAACATTGTAGGCATATGGCTAGTTAGTGGTAGAACTGGGGCCATCATCAGCCTCCTGACTCCAGCCCAGTTTCTCAGCCACAACACGTTTTTTTTTTGTTTTTTTTTGTTTTTTTTGTTTTGTTTTGTTTTTTTCACAACCTTGATATTCTTCCTCCTACAAAATACTTAACTCTCCAGGGACTTAAACATCGTGATTCAACTCTGATACAAAAATAAGCAGGAAACATAACAACTGAAATGATAACTATAGCAATAAAAATATTATAGATTTCCATTGTATGTACTGTAACAATAAGATTCAAATGAATGAAAGATATAGCAGATTTCAGTATGGGGGAGTTAATAGAGGAAGATGGAACTCCATCACCTTCTTGAATATGAAGGAGTAGATAAATTAGAGGGAGTTCCTGGGAGAGGGCATTTCAGGAACATGGAGAAGCATGAAAAAAAAATGTCTTCATGTGATGAAGAGGTTGGTTGTATCCCCTAGGCAAATATTCGGAATTAAAAAACAATTATTTCATGTTATTTAACCTATTAATAGATTTTTAAAGTGTATGACATAGTAAGTTTCGACCTATTTTACACCAAAGAGGCCATTGACACAATCAAGATAATGAACATGGCTGGACATGGTGGCTCACGCCTGTAATCCCAGTGCTTTGGGAGTCATAAGTGGGAGGATTTCCTTGAGACCAGCAATTCAAGACCAGCCCCAGGCAACATAGTGAGACCTTGTCTCCACCAAAAGGAAACAAAAAAAAAGCCAGGCTTGGTGGCCTGAGCCTGTAGTCCGAGTTGCTCAGCAGGAATATCCCGTGGGCCTTGGAGTTTGGGGCTGCAGTGAGCTATGACCTGGGTGACAGACAATGACCCTGTCTCTAAAAAAGAAAAAAAAAAGGGTATTCATATCCTCCCCGCCAAGTTTCCTTGTTGTTCCCCCTTCGTAATCCTGACTCCTCTCCCCTCTGGCCCATTCCACTCAGACAACCAGTGACCTGCTTTCCATCACTTTGGATGAGTTTGCATTTTCTAGGATACTTGTACATTTTTTTCAGTTTGAAAGAATTTCAAACTTATGGAAAAGTTGCAGGTGCAGTAGCACAAGAGCTTCCGTACAGCTTTCATCTGGATTCCCCAGTTGTTAACATTTTACCATGTTTGTCTTCTTATTCGATCTACACATTTATACGTATTATTGCTCTTAAATTTTTCTGAACCAGGTGAGAACAGTTGCAAATATGATGCCCCATGAGCCTTTACTATTTTGGCATATATTTCCCTAAAATGAGGACATTTCTATAACCAGAGTACATCCATCAAGATCGGGACATTACGTGGGGTGCGGTGGCACACGCCTGTAATTCCAGCTACTTGAGAGGCTGAGACAGGAGAATTGCTTGAACCCAGGAGGCGGAGGTTGCAGTGAGCTGGGATTGTACCACTGCACTCCAGTCTGGATGACAGGGACTCTGTTTCAAAAAAAAAAGAAAAAAGAAAAAAGAAAAAGGAAAAAGAAATGAAAAAGATCAGGAATTTAACATTGATGTAATACAGCCACAATCCATAGCCTCCATTCAGATTTCACCAATTTTCCAATAACGTTCTTTCTAATTCCAGAATCCAACCCAGAATCATGTGTTGTATTTAGTCATTATATCTCTGTTAGTCTCCCTTAATCAGGAACATTTTCTCATTCTTTCCTTGTTTTTCATAACCTGGATGTTTTTAAAGAGAACAGGCTAATTACTTTGTAGAATGTCCCTCAGTTTGGGTTTGTCTGATGTTTCCTCATTGTCAGATTTGGGTAGTGCATTTTTGGCAGGACGTTCATGGAAGTGATGCTGTTTTCTCAGTTTGTTAGGAGTAACTTAATATGGTTTTATCCTGTTTATAGATAACATTATATTTTATCACTCGATTAAGATGATACTGGCTAGGTTTCTACACTATAGAGCTAACTAGTAAGTAATTTGTATTTCTAAACTACTAATAAGCACTTAATATTTTGGAGGAGATACTTTGAGACTGTATCCATTTCCTCATCAAATTTTCACCTACTAGTTTTTCCATCCAATGATGATTCTATCTAAATTAGTTATAATTGTAATGGTTGCAAAATAATAATTTTCTGGCTGCGTGTGGTGGCTCATGTCTGTTATCCCAGCACTTTGGGAGGCTGAGGTGGATTGTTTGAGCCCAGGAGTTGAGACCAGCCTGGGCAACATGATGAAACCTCATTTCTACAAAAAATACAAAAATAGCCGTGTGGTGGCACACACCTGAAGTCACAGCTACTCGGGAGGCTGAGGTGGGAGAATTGCTTGAGCCTGGCAGGTTGAGGCTGCAGTGAACTGTGATTGCGCCACTGCACTCCAAACTGGGTGACACAGCAAGACCCTGTCTCAAAATAATAATAATAACAATTTTCTAATTCCATAATTACATTGACGTTTATTCGTTGGCATTCTACTATAAGTTAGAGCTCTTTCTTCTCTCTCATATTTATTCATTCATGTATTATATAAGTATGGATTCATGAGATGTGATTTTTCAGTGAATTATAATCAGTTACTATCATTTTTTATTTTGATGCACAAAATGACTTAGATGTGGACAACTGGAACCCCATGAAGCTGGCTCCTGTGTCATTCATTTATATATTTATTTATTTATTTTGAGAGGGAGTCTCACTGTATTGCCCAGGCTGGAGCACAATGGTGCCATCTTGGCTCACTGCAAGTTCTGCCTCCTGTGTTCGTGCTCAAGTGATCTGCCTGCCTGGGCCTCCCAAAGTGCTGGGATTAAAGGCGTGAGCCACCGTGCCTGGCCCCAGAGTCTGCATTTTTTAACCAAGATAGCAGGGAGCTGTGCTCAGGCATCACCTACACTGTTTACAGCCCTCTGAGGCATGTAAGCACTTGCTTCCAACACCAAGCAGCCTGGAACCCCTGAGTTGGCAGGACACACTTGGCTTCAGACCTCACCAGGTAACAGTTTGTCCTGCTTGCTCTTTCTGTCTCACCCTCAACCACTTGAGAATATTTTGCAGATTTCATAACCATTTGCAAACATTTTAGCCTGTCTCCTAAAACAAGGACATTCTCTTATATAACCATAATATAATTTTCTGATTTAACATTGATTTTTTTGACATGGTTGAAGCAAGCTATGGTTTTGTAAAAAGTGTTTCATTTGAGTTTGGTGTTCCTTCATGACTAGATGTGGGTTGGGCATTTCTGGCAGGAATGGTGTTGTATCCTCCGCAGGGCATCATCACAGTGCTGGTTTGTCCTGTTACTCTTGTAATCAACCTTAAGCCAGTTTCAGCGGAGTATATCTTAGATTTTTCCATTAGAAAGGTATGTTTTTCCTTTTAAAAATTAAAAAGCAATCCATATAAATAACTATTCCTCAATTAACTTCCATCTAATGGTTTGAGCATCCATTGATGTTTTTGCCCAAATCACTTGTTACAATGGTGGCTATAAAATGGTGGTTTTCTAAGTTTATACCACTCCTTGTAAGGAAAAATGTTCATTCATTCATTTTGTTACTTATACTAACTCTGTGACAGCATGTATTCTATTGTATCCGGTGTGTTGTAAACCTATCATTACACATTTTCATGCCTAGGTTATATGGGATTTAGCTGGTGGGGGCCTCTTCCAGCCGGATTCTGGGTGTTTTCTTTCACCCTGATCAGTTTTCAGGCAATTCTATAGTTTCTGGCAAAACAAAATATTCTAGGCTCAGAGTATATGTATTAGACAGGGTTCTCTGGAGAAACAGAACCAACAGGTCGTATATATGTGTACATATAAAATAATCAAGACATGTCATAATTAAACGTGCTAAAGCTAAAGACAAATACAAAGAAAACAGCCAGAAAGAAATGACACCTTACCTACAAGTGTTATTTAAATGATGGTGGATTTCTTATTTGAAACCATGGGTGATGTCTCTTATGAAATATTTATTGTTATAATAAATCTTTATGAAAAGTCCAGAAGGAATTGATATGGCATTTTTCAGGCACTAATTCTATGTCTGGTGAAACTATCCTTTCAAAATGAAGGGGAAATAAAGACATTGCTAGATGAAGGAAAACTAAAAGAATCTGTCAACTCCAGACCTGTCCTTAAAAATGGTCTAAAGTAGGATCTTTGCAGGCCAGAAATTATAAAAGAAGGAATCATGGAGCATAAGAAAGAAAGGAAGAAAGAGAGAAAGAAAGAAAAGAAAGAGAGAGAAAGAAAAGAAAGAAAGAGAGAAAGGAAGAAAGAAGGATAGAAAGAAAGAAAGAAAGAAGGAAAGAAAACAACACAGAAAGCAGATACATGGGAACAAAAGGTAGGATATCCTTTTTCTCATGAGGTTTATAAAAATATTTGAAGGTCAAAGCCAAAATTATAACATTATCTGATGCTCAAGACAGTAATATATAAAATTACGGAAGGTAAAGAGAACTAAATGGAAGAAAGATTTCTACATTTCACTTAAAATAGCAAAACATTGATACCAGCAGACTGCAATAAGTCACATACGTATGCTTGAAATATCCAGTGCAATCAAAATAAAAACTGTACAAAGAAACACACTCAAAAAGATTATCAATAAACCAAAATGAAATGCTGAAGTTTACTCAAGTAACACAAAGGAAGACAAGGAAAGAGAAACCAGAATGAAAACCAGGGAAACGAGCAGAAAGCAAGTGACAAAATGGGAGGCTTAAGCTTGAACATATCGATGATTACCATAAATGTAAATTGTAAATGCTGTAAACACACAAACACAAAGAGAGAGAGGCGAGGAGTAGGTTAAAGCACACACAGAAACACACACACTCACATCTCAACTATATATTGAGTACAAGGAGCTCATTTCAGATTCAATAACCTAGGTAGGTTGAAAGTAAAAGGATGAAAAAAATTACCATGAAAAAATAATTTAAAGAAAGTAGTTGGGAGTGGCTATATTTTCCAATAAAATAGACTTCAGAGCAAAGAGACTTAGTAGAGACAAAACCCAACGTTACATAGTGATGAAAGACTCAATCCACCAGAAAGTCATAACAATTCTAAATGTGTATGCATCAAAAACAGTGCTTCAAAAATATGAAGCAAAAACTGATAGGGGTGAAAGAAGAAATAGATACATCCACAACACCGCCCTCTCAGCAACCATTAGAAATACTAGACAGAATATTAACAAGGATACAGTAGACCTCAACAGCACTGGCAATCAACAAGACCTGGCTGATCTCTGCAGAATGATCCACCCAGCAGCAGCATACACATTGTTTACAAGTGTCCATGAAACAGTCACCAAAATATACAATGTCCAGGGTCATAAAACAAACAAATGAAGTAATAGATATCATATTGATTGTCTTCTCTAACCAGAAGGTAATCAAACCTGACATCAATAACATAAAGGCAACAGGAAAATCTCTAAATATGTGCAAATCAACCAACCCGATTATAAATAACCTATGGCTCAAAGAAGTCTCAAAGTAAAATTAGAACATACATAGAACTTAATGAAAGTGAAATACAACTTACCAAAATATGTGAGATACAGCTAAAGCAATGCTGAAAGGGAAACTTATGACACTAAATGCTTACATTCAAAATGAGGAAAATTCTCAAATCAGTAATATAAGAAACTAGAAAAAAAAAAAAAGAACGAAATAAACCCAAATCAAAGAGAAGGAAAGAAGTAAGAAAGATAAGAGCAGCAATCAATGAAATTGAAACATGAAAGCAATAGAGGACACTAATAAATTTAAAATCTGGTTCTTCAAAAAATATCAGTAAAATTGATAATCTTCCAGCAAGACTTCTATGGATAAAAAGACAAAGACACATCACAAATAAAACTAATGAAACAGTAAAATTACAAAAAATCCTGCAGTTATTAAAAAGATACTAAAAGAGGGCTATGTCCAACTTTCTGCTCATAAACTCAACAATTCAGAATAAATGAACCAAGGACAATCTCAAAATAAAGCTTAAGAATACATATAACAGAAAGAAAGTGAACATACAACTTATCAAAATATGTGGGATGCGCCGGAAGCAGTGCTGAAAGGGACACGCACAGCACTGAATGCACTCCTCAGAAATGGGAGAAGTCGCCGGGCACGGAGGCTCACCCCTGTAATCCCAGCGCTTTGGGAGGCCGAAACGGGCGGATCACAAGGTCAGGAGATCGAGTCCATCCTGGCTAACATGGTGAAACCCCGCCTCTACTAAAAATACAAAAAATTGGTCGGGCGTGGTGGCGGGTGCCTGTAGTCCCAGCTACTCGTGAGGCTGAGACAGAATTGTGTGAACCCGGGAGGCGGAGGTTGCAGTGAGCCGGCTCCAGCCTGGGCGAAAGAGCAAGACTCCATCTCAAAAAAAAAAAAAAAAAAAAAAAAGGGGTAGGGCAAAGTCTCATTTGCTAAATGAGGACAAATCCCACGAAAAGCAAATACGACCAAACTTTGACAAGGATTTGGATTTGGTCAAACGCTTTTCCTGCATAAATCGATGTGATCACATGAGTTTTCTTCTTTAGATGGTGGTATACTACAACTATTAACAAAATACTACAACTTTTAACAAAATTGAAATTGAAATTTGTAATGTAAAATCTCCTGAACAAGAATCCTCATGCCCAGTTAGTCTCACTGGGAAATTCTTCTAAGCAGTTAAAGAAGGAATTACTCCAATTTTAAACAATCTCTTCCAACAAATAGAAGAGGAAACACTTCCTAACTCATTTTATGAGGGACACTATTAGTATATCAAGCTAAACATAGCCACTATACTAAAAGAAAATCACAGATGAGTATCTCTTATAAACTTGGACAAAAAAATCCTCTACTGATTATTAGCAAATCAATTCCAACAACATTACTCAGTGGCATTTATTCCGGATACGTAATATAACCAAGCATATCAACAATTTAAAGAAGAAAACTCACGTGATCACATCAATTGATGCAGGAAAAACATTTGACAAAATCCAATACCGTTCTCAATAATAATTTTTTCACTCTAAGAATGTTAGAGACAGAAGGGAACTGCATCAGCTTCGTAAAGAGCATCTTAAAGGCATACAGCCAAGATCATACTTCAGAGTGAAAGACCATTTTCCCCCTAATATTAGGAACAAGGTAGAGATGTCCACTCTTAGTAACCTTATTCACATAGTACTGGAAGTTCTAGCCACTGTGATAAGAAAAGAAAAAAATCCAGTTGAAAAGGAAGAAATAACCAATCCCTGCCTGAAGATAATACGAATCTCTACATAGAAAGTTCTAAAGAATCTACAAAAAAAAAAAAAATCCAGAACAAAGAAATGAGTTCAGCAATGTCTCAGGATATAGATCAACACACAGCAAAAATCAGTCACATAATTTATATACTAACAATGAACAAGTGGAAACCAAAATTTAAAATTCTATATCATTTATAATCTCTCCAAAGAAAATGAAATACTTGATATACACTTAAAACATGTATAGGACCTGTATGCTGAAAATTACAAAAGGCTTATGAAGAAATCAAAGACAAAAATAAACGTACTGTGTTCATGAATGGGAAAACTTGCCATAGTGAAGATGTCTGTTCTCCCCGAATTGATTTATGGATTTTTTTAATAGACAAAAGCAAGCTTACTGTAAAATTTATATGAAAGTCACAGGCCCTAGAATAACTAAAATAATTTAACGAACAAAAATAAAGTAAGAAGCAGCACTCTGTCAAATATGATGGCTTAATAAATAGCTACAGTAATCAAAGCTGTGTGGTATTGATGGAGAGGCAGATGTGTAGATCAATGGAATAGGATAGAGAACCCAGAAATAGACTGATATAAATATGCTCAATTTATTTTTTGACAAAGGTACAAATGCAATTTGATGGAAGCCATTTCAATAATGGTGACAGCAATTTGATATCCATAGGAAAAAATAAATCTCCACCTAAATCTCATGCCTTATATAAAATGGGTCATAGACTCAAATGTAATATGTAAAACTGTAAAAAATTTTAGGAAAAAAAAAACAGAAAAGAGTATCTGGGGTCTAGGGTGGGGTAACGAGTTTTTAGTTAGACCTAACAGAAAAGTACAATCCATAAAGGGAAAAATTGAGAAGTCGAACCTCATTAAAATTAAAAACCTCTTGCTCTATGATACAAGTGGAAATAAAATATTACATGAGAATAACAGTAATAAGGCATGTGGGGGAGTGATCTGAGGTCCTGTATTAATTGAGAGAAAACTTTCTAATGTTCATTAATTCAGTCTTTTTAACCAGCAAATTAAAATACAAAGAACTAAAACTGTCATTATTTATAGATGTTGATAGTATACATAGAAAACATAAAGCATAAGTTTTTAGAATTAATAAATCATTTTAGCAAAGTTACTGGATATAAGGCCAATATAGAAACAACAATTGCATTGTTGTACAGTTGGAACAAACATACATTTAAAAATTTAAAATGATACCATAGGCAAAACCATCAAAAACAGAAATCAAATACCAAGGAATAAATCTAACAAAATGTGTGCTGGAGGTCTGCACAAAAACCACAACACCTAAATGAACAAGATGTATCATGTTCTTAGATTAGAAAATTTAGTATAGTAAAGATGTTAACTATCCCTACATTGATCTTAGATTCGATATAACCAATCACAGCCAAAATGTCAACAGGATTGTTAGAGGGACTTGAACTACCAGGCCAAGCCATGAACATTATTAATCGAAAGGAATATGTTTTCTAAACTTATTTAAAAAGGTGTTTTACTCTACCAGCCCAAGGCAAAAGTAGAGAAGGGCAGATTCGGATTTACCTGATTACCCTGCATGACTTAAAGAGATTTGAGGCTTTTCTACAGATGGTGAAAGTTTTTCTTGGGAGTTCGGGTTGATCTTATGGTGGCCAAACTTTAAAAGTGACACACAAATTAGAAACAAAAATCCAAGAGCCATATATAAAAAGAATGGCATCTGGCCGGGCGCGGTGGCTCAAGCTTGTAATCCCAGCACTTTGGGAGGCCGAGGCGGGCGGATCACGAGGTCAGGAGATCGAGACCACGGTGAAACCCTGTCTCTACTAAAAATACAAAAAAAAAAAAAAAATAAGCCGGGTGTGGTGGCGGGCGCCTGTAGTCCCAGCTACTCGGAGAGGCTGAGGCAGGAGAATGGCGTGAACCTGGGAGGCGGAGCTTGCAGTGAGCCGAGACTGCGCCATTGCACTCCAGCCTGGGCGACAGAGCAAGACTCCGTCTCAAAAAAAAAAAAAAAAAAAAAAAAAAAAAAAAAGAATGGCATCAAACCTAGATGACGCTAGAAACTAAGATAATATTTACACATGTTTAAATCACATTTTTATAAATGACACATTATCCTGTTGTTCCATGACTAATTTTTTTTTTTTTTTTTTGAGACAGAGTCTGGCTCTGTCACCCAGGCTGGAGTGCAGTGGCACAATCTCCGCTCACTGCAAGCTCCGCCTCCCGGGTTCACGCCATTCTCCTGCCTCAGCCTCTCCGAGTAGCTGGGACTATAGGCGCCCGCCACCACGCCCGGCTAATTTTTTGTATTTTTAGTAGAGACGGGGTTTCACCGTGGTCTCGATCTCCTGACCTCGTGATCCGCCTGCCTTGGCCTCCCAAAGTGCTAGGATTACAAGCGTGAGCCACCGCGCCCGGTCTTTTTTTTTCTTTTTTTTTTTTGAGACAGAGTCTTTCTCTGTCACCCAGGCTGGAGTGCACTGGCATGATCCTAGGTCCCTAAAGCCCCAAATTCCTAGGCTCAAGTAATCCTTCCACCTCAATCTTCCAAGTAGCTAAGAGTACAAGCATGCGTCACCATGCCCAGCTAATTTAAAAAAAAATTTTGTAGAGATGGGGTCTTGCTATGTTGCCCAGGCTGGTCTCTGACTCCTGACCTCAAGCAACCCTCCTGCCTCAGCTTCCCAAATTGCTGGCTGGGATTGCAGGCATGAGCCACTGCACTTGGCCAAAAATATTTTTTTTTCTATTAACTTCTTTTAAAAGTTTTCTTCTTTTATAAAAGACAACTCTTCCATGAGTAGGAAAATTCTTTATTAACACCTTTCATATATAAATTTAATTCTGTTTTTCTCAAAGAGGAAAAATAAACTTTCTTTATTTTTGTATTTAATATGGAAATAATATTGATTTACTGCCAGATAACCATATTAACTGTCAGGCCTCTGAGCCCAAGCCAAGCCATCGCATCTCCTGTGACTTGCATGTATACATCCAGATGGGCTGAAGTAACTGAAGATCCACAAAAGAAGTAAAAATAGCCTTAACTGATGACACTCCACCACTGTGATTTGTTTCTTCCCCACCCTAACTGATCAATGTACTTTGTAATCTCCCCCACCCTTCAGAAGGTACTTTGCAATCTCCCCCACCCTTAAGAAGGTTCTTTGTAATTCTCCCCACCCTTGAGAATGTACTTTGTGGGATCCACCCTTGCCCGCAAAACATTGCTCTTAACTCCACCGCCTATCCCAAAACCTATAAGAACTAATGATAATCCACCACCCTTTGCTGACTCTCTTTTCGGACTCAGCCCGCCTGCACCCAGGTGAAATAAACAGCCATGTTGCTCACACAAAGCCTGTTTGGTGGTCTCTTCACACAGACGTGCATGAAATTTGGTGCCATGACTCGGATTGGGGGACTTCCCTTGGGAGGCCAATCCCCTGTCCTCCTGTTCTTTGCTCTGTGAGAAAGATCCACCTACGACCTCAGGTCCTCACACCAACCAGCCCAAGAAACATCTCACCAATTTCAAATCTGGTAAGTGGCCTCTTTTTACTCTCTTCTCCAACCTCCCTCACTATCCCTCAACCTCTTTCTCCTTTCAATCTTGGTGCCACTCTTCAATCTCTCCCTTCTCTTAATTTCAATTCCCTTCATTTTCTGGTAGAGACAAAGGAGACACGTTTTATCTGTGGACCCAAAACTCCGGCGCTGGTCACAGACAGGGAAGGCAGCCTTCCCTTGGTGTTTAATCATTGCAGGGATGCCTCTCTGATTATTCACCCACGTTTCAAAGGTGTCAGACCACGCAGGGATGCCTGCCTTGGTCCTTCACCCTTAGTGGCAAGTCCTGCTTTTCTGGGAGAGGGGCAAGTACCCCAACCCCTTCTCTCCATGTCTCTAACCCTTCTCTGCTTTTCGGGGGGAGAGGCAAGTACCCGTCAACCCCTTCTCCTTCACCCTTAGTGGCAAGTCCCACTTTTCTAGGGGCCAAGAACCCTCAATCGCTTATTTCCACACCCCAACCTCTTATCTCTGTGCCCCAATCCCTTATTTCCGTGCCCCAACCCCTTCTCTGCTTTTCTGGAGGGCAAGAACCCCCCACCCCTTCACCGTGTCTCTACTCTTTTCTCTGGGCTTGCCTCCTTCACTATGGGCAAGTTTCCACCTTCCATTCCTCCTTCTTCTCCCTTAGCCTGTGTTCTTAAGAACTTAAAACCTCTTCAACTCTCACCTGACCTAAAATCTAAGCATCTTATTTTCTTCTGCAATGTCACTTGACCCCAATACAAACTTGACAGTAGTTCCAAATAGCAGGAAAATGGCACTTTCAATTTTTCCATCCTACTGGCACAAGACAGGGATGCCCTCTCTCACCACTCCTATTCAACATAGTGCTGGAAGTTCTGGCCAGGGCAATCAGGCAGGAGAAGGAAATAAAGGGTATTCAATTAGGAAAAGAGGAAGTCAAATTGTCCCTGTTTGCAGATGACATGATTGTATATCTAGAAAACCCCATTGTCTCAGCCCAAAATCTCCTGAAGCTGATTAGCAACTTCAGCAAAGTCTCAGGATACAAAATCAGTGTACAAAAATCACAAGCATTCTTGTTCACCAATCACAGACAAACAGAGAGCCAAATCATGAATCAACTCCCATTCACAATTGCTTCAAAGAGAATAAAATACCTACAAATCCAACTTACAAGGGACGTGAAGGACCTCTTCAAGGAGAACTACAAATCACTGCTCAATGAAATAAAAGCGGATACAAACAAATGGAAGAACATTCCATGCTCATAGGTAGGAAGAATCAATATTGTGAAAATGGCCATACTGCCCAAGGTAATTTATAGATTCAATGCCATCCCCATCAAGCTACCAATGACTTTCTTCACAGAATTGGAAAAAACTACTTTAAAGTTCATATGGAACCAAAAAAGAGCCTGCATCGCCAAGTCAATCCTAAGCCAAAAGAACAAAGCTGGAGGCATCACGCTACCTGATTTCAAACTATACTACAAGGCTACAGTAACCAAAACAGCATGTTACTGGTACCACAACAGAGACATAGATCAATGGAACAGGACAGAGCCCTCAGAAATAATGCTGCATATCTACAACTATCTGATCTTTGACAAACCTGACAAAAACAAGCAATGGGGAAAGGATTCCCTATTTAATAAATGGTGCTGGGAAAACTGGCTAGCCATATGTAGAAAGCTGCAACTGGATCCCTTCCTTACACCTTATACAAAAATTAATTCAAGATGGATTAAAGACTTACATGTTAGACCTAAAACCATAAAAACCCTAGAAGAAAGCCTAGGCAATACCATTCAGGACATAGGCGTGGGCAAGGACTTCATGTCTAAAACACCAAAAGCAATGGCAACAAAAGCCAAAACTGACAAATGGGATCTAATTAAACTAAACAGCTTCCGCACAGCAAAAGAAACTACCATCAGAGTGAACAGGCAACCTACAGAATGGGAGAAAATTTTTGCAACCTACTCATCTGACAAAGGGCTAATATCCAGAATCTACAATGAACTCAAACAAATTTACAAGAAAAAAACAAACAACCCCATCAAAAAGTGGGTGAAGGACATGAACAGACACTTCTCAAAAGAAGACATTTATGCAGCCAAAAAACACAGGAAAAAATGCTCATCATCACTGGCCATCAGAGAAATGCAAATCAAAACCACAGTGAGATACCATCTCACACCAGTTAGAATGGCCATCATTAAAAAGTCAGGAAACAACAGGTGCTGGAGAGGATGTGGAGAAATAGGAACACTTTTACACTGTTGGTGGGACTGTAAACTAGTTCAACCATTGTGGAAGTCAGTGTGGCGATTCCTCAGGGATCTAGAACTAGAAATACCATTTGACCCAGCCATCCCATTACTGGATATATACCCAAAGGACTATAAATCATGCTGCTATAAAGACACATGCACACATATGTTTGTTGCGGCACTATTCACAATAGCAAAGACTTGGAACCAACCCAAATGTCCAACAACGATAGACTGGATTAAGAAAATGTGGCACATATACACTATGGAATACTATGCAGCCATAAAAAATGATGAGTTCATGTCCTTTGTAGGGACATGGATGAAACTAGAAACCATCATTCTCAGTAAACTATCACAAGGACAAAAAAACAAACACCTCATGCTCTCACTCATAGGTGGGAATTGAACAATGAGAACTCATGGACACAGGAAGGGGAACATCACACTCCGGGGACTGTTGTGGGTTGGGGGGAAGGGGGAGGGACAGCATTAGGAGATATACCTAATGCTAAATGACGAGTTAGTGGGTGCTGCAAACCAACACAGCACATGGATACATATGTAACAAACCTGCACATTGTGCACATGTACCCTAAAATCTAAAGTATAATAAAAAAAATTTTTTTTTCCATCCTACAAGATCTAAATAATTCTTGTTGTAAAATAGGCAAACGGTCTGAGGTGCCTGACATCCAGGCATTCTTTTACACATCAGTCCCTTCCTAGACTCTGTGCCCAATGCAACTCACCCCAAATCTTCCTTCTTTCCCTCCCGCCTGTCCCCTCAATCCCAGCCCCAAGGGTCGCTGAGTCTTTCTAATCTTCCTTTTCTACAGACCCATCTGACCTCTCCCCTCCTCACCAGGCCGAGCTAGGTCCCAATTCTTCCTCAGCCTCTGCTCCTCCACCTTATAATCCTTTTGTCACCTCCCCTCCTCACACCCGGTCCGGCTTACAGTTTCGTTCGGTGACTAGCCCTCCCCGACTTGCTTAGCAATGTATTCTTAAAAAGGTGGCTGGAGCTAAAGGCATAGTCAAGGTTAATGCTCCTTTTTCTTTATCCCAAATCAGATAGCGTTTAGGCTCTTTTTCATCAAATATAAAAATCCAGCCCAGTTCATGGCTCGTTTGGCAGCAACCCTGAGACGCTTTACAGCCCTAGACCCTAAAAGGTCAAAAGGCCATCTTATTCTCAATATACATTTTATTACCCAATCTGCTCCCGACATTAAATAAAACTCCAAAAATTAGAATCTGGCCCTCAGACCCCACAACAGGACTTAACCTCACCTTCAAGTTGTACAATAATAGAAAAAAGTTGCAATTCCTTGCCTCCACTGTGAGACAAACCCCAGCCACATCTCCAGCACACAAGAACTTCCAAACGCCTGAACCGCAGCGGCCAGGCATTCCTCCAGAACCTTCTCCCCCAGGAGCTTGCTACAAGTGCCAAAAATCTGGCCACCGAGATAAGGAATGCCCACAGCCCGGGATTCCTCCTAAGCCGTGTCCCATCTGTGTGGGACCCCACTGGAAATCAGACTGTTCAACTCACCTGGCAGCCACTCCCAGAGCCCCTGGAACTCTGGCCCAAGGCTCTCTGACTGACCCCTTCCCACATCTTCTTGGCTTAGTGGCCGAAGACTGACACTGCCCGATCGCCTTGGAAGCCCTGTAGACCATCACAGACGCCGAGCTTCGGGTAACTCTCACAGTGGAAGCTAAGCCCGTCCCCTTCTCAATCAATACGGAGGCTACCCAGTCCACATTACCTTCTTTTCAAGGGCCTGTAACTGTTGTGCGTATTGACAGCCAGGCTTCTAAACCTCTTGCCTCTGTAACTGTTGTGCGTATTGACAGCCAGGCTTCTAAACCTCTTAAAACTCCCCAACTCTGGTGCCAACTTAGGCAATACTCTTTTAAGCACTTCATTTTAGTTATCCCCACCTGCCCAGTTCCCTTATTAGGCCGAGACACTTTAACTAAATTATCTGCTTCCCTGACTATTCCTGGACTACAGCCACATCTCATTGCTGCCCTTCTCCCCAACCCAAAGCCTCCTTCTCGTCTTCCTCTCATATCCCCCCACCTTAACCCACAAGTATAGGACATCTCTACTCCTTCCCTGGCAACTGATCACATGCCCATTACCATCCCATTAAAACCTAATCACCCTTACCCCGCTCAACGCCAATATCCCATCCCACAGCATGCTTTAAAAGGATTAAAGCCTGTTATCACTCACCTGCTACAGCATGGGCTTCTAAAACCTATAAACTCTCCTTACAATTCCCCCATTTTACCTGTCCAAAAACCAGACAAAGCTTACAAGTTAGTTCAGAATCTTCACCTTATCAACCAAATTGTTTTGCCTATCCACCCCGTGGAGCCAAACTCAGACTCTCCTATCCTCAATACCTCCCTCTACTACCCATTATTCTGTTCTGGATCTCAAACACGCTTTTTTTTACTATTCCCTTGCACCCTTCATCTCAGCCTCTCTTTGCTTTCACTTAGACTGACCCTGACACCCATTAGGCTTAGCAAATTAGCTGGGCTGTACTGCCGCAAGGCTGCACAGACAGCCCGCATTACTTCAGTCAAGCCCAAATTTCATCCTCATCTGTTACCTATCTCGGATATGCCAAGATAGGTAACAGATGAGGATCTCATTATAATTCTCACACACGTGCTCTCCCTGCTGATCTTGTCCGATTAATCTCCCAAACCTCAATCCCTTACAAAATAACAACTCCTTTCCTTCCTAGGCATGGTTAGTGCAGTCAGAATTCTTACACAGGAGCCAGGACCGCACCCTGTAGCTTTTCTGTCCAAACAACTTGACCTTACTGTTTTAGCCTAGCCCTCATGTCTGCGTGCAGTGGCTGCCGCTGCTTTAATACTTTTAGAGGCCCTCAAAATCACAAACTATGCTCAATTCACTCTCTACGTTTCTCATAACTTCCAAAATCTATTTTCTTCCTCATACCTGACCCATATACTTTCTGCTCCCCGGATCCTTCAGCTGTACTCACTCTTTGTTAAGTCCCATAATTACCATTGTTCCTGGCCCAGACCTCAATCCGGCCTCCCACATTATTCCTGATACTACACCTGACCCCATGACTGTATCTCTCTGATCCACCTGACATTCATCCCATTTCCCCATATTTCCTTCTTTCCTATTCCTCACCCTGATCACGCTTGATTTATTGATGGCAGTTCCACCAGGCCTAATCGCCACACACCGGCAAAGGCAGGCTATGCTACAGTACAAGCCACTAGCCCACCTCTTAGAACCTCTCATTTCCTTTCCATCGTGGAAATCTATCCTCAAGGAAATAACTTCTCAGTGTTCCATCTGCTTTTCTACTACTCCTCAGGGATTATTCAGGCCCCCTCCCTTCCCTACACATCAAGCTCAAGGATTTGCCCCCACCCAGGACTGGCAAATTAGCTTTACTCAACATGCCCCGAGTCAGATAACTAAAATACCTCTTAGTCTAAGTAGACACTTTCACTAGATAAGTAGAGGCCTTTCCTACAGGGTCTGAGAAGGCCACCACAGTCATTTCTTCCCTTCTGTCAGACACAATTCCTCAGTTTAGCCTTCCCACCTCTATACAGTCTGATAACAGACCAGCCTTTATTAGTCAAATCAGCCAAGCAGTTTTTCAGGCTCCTAGTATTCAGTGAAACCTTTACATCCCTTACGGTCCTCCATCTTCAAGAAAAGTAGAACGGACTAAAGGTCTTTTAAAAACACACCTCACCAAGCTCAGCCACCAACTTAAAAAAGACTGGACAATACTTTTACCACTTTCCCTTCTCAGAAGTCAGACCTGTCCTCAGAATGCTACAAGGTACAGCCCATTTAAGCTCCTGTATAGACGCTCCTTTTTGTTAGGCCCCAGTCCCATTCCAGACAGCAGACCAACTTAGACTGTGCCCTCAAGAAACTTGTCATCCCTACTATCTTCTGTCTGTCATACTCCTATTCACCATTCTCAACTACTCATACATGCCCTGCTCTTGTTTACACTGTGGGTTTAACACTGTTTCTCCAAGCCATCACAGCTGATCTCTCCTGGTGCTATCCCCAACTTGCCACTCTTAACTCTTGAAGTAAATAAATAATCTTTGCTGGCAGGACTATGCTGAATCTCCTTAGGCACCCTCTAATCAGATGTCCTAGGTCCTCCCAGTTCTTAGACCTTTTCCATTTAGTTTTTCAATTCATACAAAACCGTATCCAGGCCATCACCAATAATTCTACACAACAAATGTTTCTTCTAACAACCCCACAATGTCACCCCTTACCACAAAATCTTCCTTCAGCTTAATCTCTCCCACGTTAGGTTCCCATGCTGCCCCCAATCCCACTTGAAGCAGCCCTGAGAAACATCACCCATTCTCTCTCCATACCACCCCCCCAAAATTTTCGCTGCCCCAAGACTTCAACACTATTTTATTTTTCTTATTAATATAAGAAGGCAGGAATGTCAGGCCTCTGAGCCCAAGCCAAGCCATCGCATCCCCTGTGACTTGCAGGTATCCATCCAGATGGCCCGAAGTAACTGAAGATCCACAAAAGAAATAAAAATAGCCTTAACTGATCCACAAAAGAAATAAAAATAGCCTTAACTGATGACATTCCACCATTGTGATTTGTTTCTGCCCCACCCTAACTGATCAATGTACTTTGTAATCTCCCCCACCCTTAAGAAGGTTCTTTGTAATTCTCCCCACCCTTGAGAATGTACTTTGTGAGATCCACCCCTGCCCACAAAACATTGCTCTTAACTCCACTGCCTATCCCAAAACCTATAAGAACTAATGATAATCCACCACCCTTTGCTGACTCTCTTTTAGGATTCAGCCCACCTGCACCCAGGTGAAATAAACAGTTTTATTGCTCACACAAAGCCTGTTTGGTGGTCTCTTTACACGGACGCGAATGAAATTAACAAAGTAGCTACCTAAGTTATTAACATGAATTGTGAGGATAAAATTATATTAGAAATAAATGTGCATTGATGTCTTCAACTTAACTATATGTATAATAGAACATTAATCATCATCATGGGCCTGGTGCAGTGGCTAATCCCAGCACTTTGGGAGGCCAAGGCAGGTGGATCACGAGGTCAGGAGATCGAGACCATCCTGGACAACACGGTGAAACCCCATCTCTACTAAAAATACAAAAATTAGCCAGGTGTGGTGGCGTGCTCCTGTAGTCCCAGCTACTCAGGAGACAGGCAGGAGAATGGCTTGAACCTGGGAGGCGGAGTTTGCAGTGAGCCAAGATGGCGCCACTGTACTCCAGCCTGGGTGACAGAGTGAGACTCCATCTCAAAAAAAAAAAAAAAAATCATGATAATTATTTTATTTTCTGATGTGTCTTCTAAATACTTCTAAAATGATTTAAAGCAAAGTTTCTAGTGTATAGATAATTACAAAAGCATTTGAACTTATTATTTGGAAATTTTATTATACATAAATTTGAAAGGATACTAGAAATTAGCCACACGCGTTAATAAAAAGCTGTTCTGCCTCTGACTGTGTTGGACCTTATGGTTCAACACAATTCTGTACAAACATTTCACCATGTTGTAAGTCATCCAGCTTCACCTTTCCACCACCATCTCCGCTTTCTACTTTATTCCTGGGGCTGCTCCTATGTAGGTCGGTGGGGAAAGGGATGTCGCGCAGCCTCTGTTGGCAAGAACTGTGATAATTTGGAAATGTTGCTCAGGCACTGGGCCGTGAGATAGGCATTTGGCATGAACACACATGACCAGATCGAGATAGCCACGTAACAGGCGTAAGAGAAAACACCCGGCCGGGCGCGGTGGCTCACACTTGTAATCCCAGCACTTTGGGAGGCCGAGGCGGGCGGATCACGAGGTCAGGAGATCGAGACCATGGTGAAACCCCGTCTCTACTAAAAATACAAAAAATTAGCCGGGCGTGGTGGCGGGCGCCTATAGTCCCAGCTATTCGGAGAGGCTGAGGCAGAAGAACGGCGTGAACCCGGGAGGTGGAGCTTGCAGTGAGCCAAGATTGCGCCACTGCACTCCAGCCAGGGTGACAGAGTGAGACTCCGTCTCAAAAAAAAAAAAAAAAGAGAAAACACCTGACCAGGTGACAGGTATAGGATGTGTTGGGATTAAGGCTGACTGGATCTTCTGGAATTGCATTTACATGGCTTATTATTTAACTTCTTACATTGTTTACAAAAAAAAGTAAACATATTTTTGATAAGGTAGAATCAACATATGGTAGAATATAGTAGAATATGTAAACATATTTTCGATATGGTAGAATCAACACTTTGCTGAATTAAAAATTACTCATGACGATTTTATACTTTAATTTTTTTCCTAGAGGCTGAATGATTTCATGCACATTTTAGGCTTGCTTTCTTTGTAAAGATTAAGCTATTTTATTTCTAAACTTCTGCGCTTTCCAAGAATGGGGCTACTAAACCATAAAGTGATATTATTAAATGTTCCTTTTTACTTAATCATTTTTGTACTTAGTTCTATAATTTATGTTATTAAGATTAAGACAGGGCCCAGGGTTTGCCATGAAACATGCCACTACTATAGAAATCTATGTTATACCCGATACAGTTTCTGGAAAAAATTCCAGTGAAATTAGTTATTTCTGGGATAGCCTGGATTTTTTTTTTTTTTGAGATTGTCCTCTTAAAATTGACTCCTATAAAGATAATTTATGAAGAATGTTATCAGTAATTGAAATGTAATTTTAATTAAAATCTAATTTTCTCTGATAGTTGATGTTTGATAATAGCCTCTTTGTAAAGATTTTCATTCGATTAACTTTTATACTCCTAAAGATCTGTATATTTCAATTACCAAAAAATCTCATTGGTTGGAATCTTCTTGTAAGGTATTTTGAGCATAAACAAAGTAAAAATGTGTTTTTATTCTCATTAATGGCCAGTTTTACAAACATTGAATTCCTTAGCTGCTTCTGTAATCAACAACACTGATCTCTGTACTTGCTCATCACTTATTTAGTGCCAATTATTAATTGAGGTGATATTAGGTGTTGAAGATACTATCATAAAAACACATAGCTTAGTGTGGTATGTATGCATGTATACAAATGACTGCAAGTGAGTGAAAAAAGTGACAATGGTTATGTGATGAGAATACCATAGGGTCCAAGCAAGGCATGATAAAATGTACTTTGGTGAGTCAAGGGAAATGTTACAAAGGAAGTGAAGTTTAGAAGTAAAGGACAAATGCTGGACAGAAGAGTGGTGAAATTTCTAGGCTACAAAAACATCATGAGCAAAGCTACAACTACAGAAAATGGAATCTTTTTTTTGTCAGTCCATGGTGGCTGTGGGTAAGTTACAAATAGGACATTAGTTGGTACCTGGAGAGATTAGATCACAGAAAGTTTTCTCTAAGTATGGGAAACTGAGGTTTTATTCTCTAGCTACTGAGAAATAATGGAAGGATTATAAGCAAGGAAAGTTCAGATTGTAAAACGAGAGAAATCATTTTTGCAGTTAGCTGTAGGAATCAACTAGCGGTGGCGGGGGATGGGGTGTGCCTGGGATGTGCCTGAAGTCAAAGTTACCTATAAGAAGCCTAACTAAGTAGTTAGGAGAGGTGACTAGCTTCTCAATTAAGGTAGTACAGGTCAAAGGGAAGAAGAGGGCAAAATCTCTCAAAAATGTTTAAGAGGAACATCACATGGGAAGGGAAATCTTCCAAAGTTTTATTTTAGGAAACAAGATGAACATTGATGCCATAACAGTAGACATTTGATATATTCAAATGTTGATAAAACAGCATGTTTTGAGGAAGGGAAAGATAAATAATGGTTTCATTAAGCACATCCTTGAGTTTGAGAAGGCTTTGTATGATCCTTCTTCTGTAGACAAAAAAAAAAAAGTGAGTCTGGACTTTAGGATGTAGCTAAAGATAAATATTTGGTGTGGTTTTGACCACCTAGGGGAAAACTGGAGGGAGAAGGAAAAAAGTCCAGAAAATGTATAAAAACAATGTTTAAGAAACATTTGATAGAGTATCCCCCAAAAGACTAAGAAGGTATTGTGAGATAAGAGATAAATCAGTGCAATCATTTCATTTCAAGAAATCTATCAAGAATGGTGAGGTAAGCTGTAGAATTAGATATTCAAAATAAGTGAAGAAAATTTATACACCTCTATGGAGAAGACTCCAATGCCTGAGCCAGCTGTCAAGGTTCATCTTATATTTTGTATCATTAGGAGGGAAATAAAGAGAAATAATTCTCAAAATTAATTCAACTACTATGTAAATGACAAGAAGATTGCTGTTAACCACAGTTCTTTAGTTTCCTCTATTTGCTAAACATTTTATTATGTGGACCAAAAAAATTAAAAAGGATGTAACTTTCAAAAATGGTTCTTACTCTTAAAAAGATAATTCTGGTTCAACATAAATATGTACCCAAAACAAGGGAAAAGTATATAAATCGTATAAATAAGTATATAATCCTAAAACAGTGCTAAGTAAATTATGGCTCTTAATATTTTTTGACTAAACATTCAGGCCAGTGGAGAAAACAATTTATTGGGTGAGGTTTCCTGAGTAATTGGAAGTAGTGTAGCAGAGCAATTCCAGTGTGAAAGTGTTCATGTTGGAGATGAATCTTCAACAAGAGTGTGACTTGCCCTCACTAAGAAACAAGATCAAGTGTTATTCAAGGGTGATGCCTAATAAGCACAAACTTTAGCTTTATGTTTATATGCAAAATGGGTGATTATGATAGGAACCCGATCAGTGTAAAGATTGGATTACTTTAATCCACATTAGAATATGCTTTCAAGAAAGAGTTTGCCATTTTTAAATGGGCAAATATGGTTTCCCTTGGTGCTATGCATCTCTGTTTCTCTTTGCTTCTTTCATGAGATAAGTCTAATTCTCTTTTATTTGGACTACGTGTGGCCATGTTCTTTTTAACTAACAAAAAAGTAGCGTGTCGTGTACGTGTTCTCAGTTATATGCAATGGAATCTATTGCTGTTGCTTGATGTTTTAGTTTCAGAAATTTTTATTGAGTATTTTGCTTTAGTTAGAGAATCTATTCCTATATTACGCTGTAAATTGAAATCTTAAGGGTTACCACCTGTGAAATTAGGTCTGTACCTTTTTGAAAATCTGTCCTTAGAATTGGATATGCTATCTTGTACTTAAAATTCCTTATCAGGACAGGAGCTTTACCAGTTGCCTCTATGAGGGGTTGAAGAGAAGGCAGGGGTCTTTCTGAAAAGCAGTTATGACATAAACAGACACATCAGAAATGGTGGAGCACATATTTTACCATAAGGTCTGGTTAGTTAATTTAAAATTATTTATTATGTGAATTCATTCAAAGAGGGACTAAAACACTTTAGTTTGTAACTCCTGATTGATTTCTCCTCCTTAATGCTCAAATGAATATACCAGATTTCCTTTATCACATGTAAGCAGAGATGTTATAACCTGTGGCATCTCTCAGTTTCTTTATTGCTTTTTTAATATATTATTAAAATATGTCACTTGGAATAAAAACCTACATAGATGAGTGGCATAGTAGTTCCATTTGGAGCTCCAAACATAAAATTGGAATTCCAATAGCACATCTTTGTATTTTGATGTTTCAAAGCTTTTTAAAGTAACACAAATCTTATGACTTGCACTATCTTTGGCTATTTAAACTGTAAAAATGAGTCACTGACACTTAAACTTTACGTGAAGAAAATCTTTGTTTCTGAAACATTGATGTAGACCTGCATATTTAAGTCTGTGTTCTTTTCAAATTTCAAGAAAGAATACTATAATATAGATACAAACAGATAGTTGGAAAAATCTATTAAAAATGAAGATGTGGCCAGGTGCGGTGGCTCACGCCTGTAATCTCAGCACTTTGGGAGGCTGAGACGGGCAGATCACGAGGTCAGGAGATCGAGACCATCCTGGCTAACATGGTGAAACCCCGTCTGTACTAAAAATACAAAAAATAAATAAATAAATAAATAAATAGCTGGGCATGGTGGGCGCCCGTAGTCCCAGCTACTCAGGAGGCTGAGGCAGGAGACTGGCCTGAACCCAGGAGGTGGAGCTTGCAGTGAGCTGAGATCGCACTGCTGCGCTCCAGGCTGGGTGACAGAGTGAGACTCCATCTCAAAAAAAAAAAAAAAAAAAAAAAGATGTTCAGAAGTTAAAAAAAAGTTCTGAAATATGTTCTTGATCTCAAAGTAGAAGCTCTTTTTCATCAAGGAGAACCTTGTTTCATTTTTAAATGAAAGTAGAGATGAAACCCCATCTCTAAAAACAAAACAAAACAAAACAAAAATGAGCTGGGCCTGGTGACACTGGCTTGTAACCCCACTTACTTAGAAGGCTGAGGTGGAAGGATCCCTTGAGCCCTGGATGTTGGGGGACTGCAGTGAACCAAGATCATTCCACCGCAATTCAGCCTGGGTGACAGAGAGAGACCTTGTCTTAAAAAAAAAAAAAATAGAAAGTAGAGAATTTGCTGCTGTTGTTTAATCTTGAGTGATGAAGTCACATAGCCAAAGCCTGCAGAGTTGTGTTTATACTAATATTGTTTTTATATCTTTTCATATTGTTTATAGAAAGGATTTAAACCAAGTAGGAAGATAATTTTTGTGAGACCTGGCAAATCTAGTCATAAAAGTGGGAAACTCATTAGATGAAAACGTAACTTTTTATAATCATTTATACAGTACCAAAAAAGCAGTAAAATTTTAAAGAAATACATATTATGAGGTAGTAAAAGAGTATACATATAAAAAAAGCTCAAATTATGCTTTTGGTAGTCCAGTTTTTTGAATAAATGGATTGGTCCTATTCAATATTGCATTTCAATGTGATGGTAAAGACATATGCTTTTTGCATGTGCCTGGGTGTTAAGTTTGTAAATACAACCAGCAAGAAAATCATTCATTTCATAACAGATACAGGTGTAGAAAGGACTTTTCTGTTCTCTTTTCTGTCAGTGAAAAGGCTTCTAAGATTCTGTTTATCCCTGATTCTTAGGTGAAGAGTACAGTTTTATGAAGAGGGATCCTGGAGAAGTAAACTCACTTGAAGAAAGATATGATTTTGACAGTATCATGTGCTATGCCAGGATCACCTTCTCAAGGTTGGAGTCTCATGTTATACCTTTTGACTATTAATTCCTTTCCTCCATGTGGCTCTTCACAAAGCTATGTTTGAGATTAGAAGTATAACCACTTTCAACAATTGTTGCCTCACTGCAGAAATAAAGTCGAAAAACAGTTGATTAAAACTTACTGCCTTTGGAAGGTTGAGGCGGGTGGATCACCTGAGGTCAGGAGTTCGAGACCAGCCTGACCAACATGGTGAAACCCCTTCTGTACTAAAAATACAAAAATTAGCCGGACATGGTGGCACGTGCCTGTAATCCTAGCTACCTGGGAGGCTGAGGCAGGAGAATTGCTTGAACCTTGGAGGCAGAGGTTGCAGTGAGCCGAGATCATGCCATTGCACTGCAGCCTGGGTGACAGAGTGAGACTCCAAAAAAAAAAAAAATTATTGCCAACAACAAGCATTTAAAAGGCATTTTAAAAACATATTTTTACATTTTCTACCAATTACATAAATTTAACGTGACAATTAAGATGGCATGAATTATTTAAACAATTTTATATTCCTAAATCATTAAAAAGTCCAATTAAAAGGATTACCAAACCAATCATTATGTTAAGTTGGTGAAGCATTATTTAATGAAAATTAGAGATTTTTAAGTTAAATGAAATAGGTTATTCAGCTGTTCAGTTGGAATGTCACACTCTATTTGACCTGTGCTTTATACTGTGTATTTTTTATTGCTCAAATACCACTTATGCTCAAAAATTGACATTACTAAAGGAATTGTCGAACATGTTAGGAAGACATTTTACCTCATATAATTTAGAATTATATTTCACTGTTCATCAACCTTAAAATTCTTTCATTAATGACTGAATACTATTTTTAAAGAATGCAACAATTTGGGTTTTTATCTACTTCATTCTAAAGATGAAGCCATCAAGCCAATAGTTCTCAGGTATTGAATTTGGAACTGAAACCATTAGACTCATCCCTTTTTCCATTTATGCCCAGTTTACACTCACATGTCCATTTCAACTCATTTTTTTGCCCACTTGTGTCCATTTCACAGTTCATTAACATCTATTTCTAAAGGCAAAGTCACGAAGAAGAGAAAATACTTCAAATTTGTCCTCCTGTTTTCATAAAAAATTCTTGGTAAAAAGTAGAGAAAGATGAGTAATTGAGCCCTTAATACTTGGACACATTTTTAAATTATCCATTTTTACCAAACCAAACTGTATTATTAAAAAAATTAATTAAAGTGTTCACTGTATTTTAAAAATATTCCCTTCAAAAGCATATTATAAATATATATGCACATGGCCGGGCGCGGTGGCTCACGCTTGTAATCCCAGCACTTTGGGAGACCGAGGCGGGTGGATCACGAGGTCAGGAGATCGAGACCACGGTGAAACCCCGTCTTTACTAAAAATACAAAAAATTAGCCGGGCATGGTGGCGGGTGCCTGTAGTCCCAGCTACTCGGAGAGGCTGAGGGAGGAGAATGGCGTGAACCCGGGAGGCGGAGCTTGCAGTGAGCCGAGATTGCGCCACTGCACTCCAGCCTGGGTGCCTGGGTGACAGAGCATGACTCCATCTCAAAAAAAAAAAAAAAATATATATATATATATATGCACATATGTATTTATTTGTTCAATTATATTAACTATCCAAATGCTTATTGTTTCTGTTTTTTAGAAGGACACAGTTTATTCAACAGAAGCCATAAAAGTTAGAATTATCTTTCCCAGAATATGACTTAATTCCTCTGTTTTTCAGCTGTTCACCAATAAAACAATACTGGGGCTTTTTTTTTTTTTTTTTTTTTTTTGAGACGGAGTCTCGCTCTGTCACCAGGCTGGAGTCCAGTGGCACAATCTCAGCTCACTGCAACGTCCGCCTCCCAGGTTCAAGCAATTCTCCTGTCTCACCCTCCCAAGTAGCTGGGAATACAGGCACCCACCACCACGCCCGGCTAATTTTTGTATTTTTAGTAGAGACAGGGTTTCACCACGTTGGCCAGGATAATCTCGATCTCTTGACCTCATGATTCGCCAGACTCGGCCTCCCATATGCTGGGATTACAGGCATGAGCCACCGCGCCCAGCCAGGACTATTCTTAACATAGAAAAACTCCAGCACATTAGCCACCTCTGCAGGGCATTGAAGGATAACTGAAGTCCAGGGCCAAGAACACTCAGGGAGGTCAGGTGCCTAAAAGTACTAAGGGGCTTTTAAAAATCTAAAACCGAGTATACTTCAATATCTTAATATTTGCAAATAAGTATAAAATAGCCTTAGAAAAAATGAGCTCATACACACACACACACACACACACGATCCATCATAATAAATAAATAATGAAATCTATTACTTACACTCAAATAATTTTACATTTTCTTCTGTTCAACTACTTCAAGACTGGAATGTTTTTAGTCAAATATTCACGAATGTGAAATCCCACATTTCTCCCTAGTCTGAAAGGAGAGCTTTCAGAGATGTAATTCTTCTCGGATGTCTCCTGAAATTTTGATTTGCAGTAAAAGCAAATAGGAACCATCCACCAAGTTAGGAAACAGCTATGTCCTTATGGGTTTATCTGTGGCCCTGGTATCAGCAGTCATCTTCCAAATCTGAGACACTAAATCAGCTGTCTTGATTGTTCTTTTGCCACTTGTCAATAAGTCCTTCTCAAATTCTTCAGCAATTTTGCCTTTAAAAATTTTTTGCAAGAGCCCTAAATCATTGAGAAGTTCTTCCATGTCCTCATCTTTGTATCAGAACATGCTTCCCTTTTCCTTATCTCATTCATGTTTTTCTTTTTTTCTTTTTTGGCCTTCTGCTTCGACCAATCTTTATTTTTTATGAATTTTCTTCTCCCTTCATTTTCTGTTTTTCTCCTTTCTTTGTTGCTCCAGCAATTTCTGCCTCTGCTTTTCTCTAATTTTATCTTTAAATGAAATAGCGTCTGTATTGATGTCCACAGGCACAAAATCTGGAAACTGCTTTCCTCTCAATTCTGGCATCGTGGGCATTCTCAGCAGGGAAAAACCTCGAGCAAGACTTGCAAAATCAAGATTCTTTAATCCGAAAATCGGGTTGCATTCTTACTTTGCATAAGCCTGGACATAGGACACAAAAGCTTTCATGCTCTTTTCAAACATAGCTCTTTCTGCCAGGGTCATGGACTTGAGTTTTGGCAGAAGGTCAGCTGTGTTTTTCTAGAGTTTCATCTCCACCAGGGGGCATTTTTGGTTAATTGCAAGGAAATTGATGTATGACTCTTCCACAGGCAGGAGGAACACCAGAGCTCTGCCTCTGTGGCCAATGAGGGCTGTGCGGCCACAGCGCTGCACAAAGGCACTTGCATTGTTGGGGCGATTGTACTGCAAAACCCAATTTACTTCAGGAATATTGATTCCTGGGCCACCACATCAGTGCACACTAAAATCCCACTTTGCAATTTGCGGAACTCCATGAAGATCATATTTCATCTTTCCTTGAATGCACACAATCTTCACACTCTTCATCAGCACCTCCAGAGCCTTCCCGTAGTATTCCACACAGGTGCAGGTGCTGAAGAAGACCAGGTGTTGCTCTTGATTATGACTGCAAAGAAAATGTAGCAACTGATTAAATTTCACATCTGCCTTGCATACCATGTAGTAGTTTTCCAGGGGAAAGTGGTGTTCTGGGCACTGCTGGCTGCCACAACCTTCTTCACTGAGACTGGACAGGGTTCCGGAGGCCCACTCTCCCCAAGTTCTCCACTTCCTGCTTCTGAGTGGCAGAGAAAAGGCCTGTTCTCCTATGCTTTGGCAAAAACTCCAGGATGGTATTTATGCTTGCCTCAAATCACGTGTGCAGAAGTCTGTCTGCCTCATCCAACACCAGGATATGCAGGGATCACACACAGCTGGCCAGATACAAGCCTTCTGCCTTCCTTCAGAACCTGTCTTCAAGTGGCCTGGAATGGCCACAGTGGTGTTCCCACCTCGTGGCTTAAACTCTTAAACTTGGAACAGAAGAGATCCTGGAGAGCAGAGGAGAATCATTTATTATTATTATTATTATTTTTATTTTTATTTTTTTTATTTTTCGAGACGGAGTCTCACTCTGTCGCCCAGGCTGGAGTGCAGTGGCGCAATCTCGGCTCACTGTAAGCTCCGCCTCCCGGGTTCATGCCATTCTCCTGCCTCAGCCTCTCCGAGTAGCTGGGACTACAGGCGCCCGCCACCGCGCCCAGCTAATTTTTTGTATTTTTAGTAGAGATGGGGTTTCACCGTGGTCTCGATATCCTGGCTTCGTGATCCGCCCGCCTCGGCCTCCCAAAATGCTAGGATTACAGGCTTGAGCCACTGCGCCCGGCCTATTATCATTTTTTTGAGATGGAGTTTCACTCTTGTCACCCAGGCTGGGGAGCAATGGCATGATCTCAGCTCACTGCAACCTCCACCTCCCAGGTTCATTCCTCAGCGAACACTTGGGTTGTTCCCATCTTTGGGCCATTGTGAATAAGTCTTCTGTGAACATATCTGCAGAAATACTAAAAATGATTCATAAAAGATAATTGATTCAACCAGTACTTCCTGAGCTTTGCTGTGGGGCAGACACAGTGCCAGTGGCCACAATAAACAAGACTGCAGACACAGCCAGCTGCCTCCTGGACCTCAGAGCCTAAAAGGAACAGAGACGCAGTGTGGTGAGGTAACTGTCAGGACAGGAGAAACAAGGTCCCCATGAGCACATGGACTATAGCCTGCCCACCTACCAAAAAATTAAAGGCCCCAGAAAAGTTGTGTGACTTGGTATCTGGGCTCTGAAAAGTGAATTTGGGACAAGGTTGTGGGAGCAGGCAGGAGAGGGCAGAGCAGATGGCAGAGACCAGAGGCATCTGAGTCAGAGGACAAAATTTGGGGGTGCAGCCACCCAGGCTGAGGCACATGCAGGAGCCAGAGCAGATGATGCCAGCCCTGTGAACCTGTTAACATCTTGGGTTTATCTTAAAATAGTAGGAAGTCACTGAAACATTTTAAGTAGGGAAGTGACAGGATCTGGTCTGCACTGTATACGAACAGCCTGTCTGTGGTGTGAGTGCATTGGACTGGATGAAGGTAAAAGTTCAGACAGGAAGTGAGTGTTCATAGCCAAGCCATCAAGGATGGAGGCCTGAGCTCACTAGATAGCAGGGAAGGAGATAAGGCACAGCTGGGGGTGACTGAGCCCAGGAAGTGAGAGAAAAGGTGGCATCAAGGAAAGAAAGCCACAGGCTTTTTATAACAACCAGTTAATTATATAACCAATGAATATATATAAATTATATTTATATATAAATATAATTTAAATATACATATGTATATATAATTATATATAAATATAATTTAAATATAGTTATATTTATACAACCAGTGCCTTTGTATATATAAATTATATTTATATAACCAGTGAATTATAGGATAAGTAGAGGTGTAGCGAAATATTGGTGCTGTTGAGTGGGGTCTGGTGCTCATGTTCAGTTCTTCTCCAAGGATCTGGGGATATCTTGGTCTTGGTCTGGTCAGATCTTTCTTCATCAGCCTGATTTGCTGCAACCTGCTAGATCTTCTGAATGACCCACATCCAAAGAGCTACCATTTTCAGAGTACAAGCTATACCCTGTGAGCCTCAAAAAAGTCTGTTATGAGTTGAATTGTGTTCCCCCAAAATTCATGTATGGAAGCCCTAACCCCTAATATGACTATTTGAAGATAAGGAGGTATAAAGTTAAATAAGGTTGTAAGCATGGGACCTTAATCTGATAGGACTGGAGTCCTTATAAGAAGGGGAAGAGACACAAGAGATCTCTTTCTCTGCATGTGCACAGAGAAGAGGCCACGTGAGGCAAGAAGACAGCCATCGGCAAGCCAGGAAGAGAGCCCTCCCTGGAAACCAACCCTGACGGCACTTCAATCTCAGACTTCCAGCCTCCAGAACTGTGAGAAAATGCATTTCTGTTGTTTAAGCCACCCAGTCTGTGGTATTCGGTATGGAAGCCCTGGCAAGCTGATGGATGGTCTTAAGAGGTAGGTATTATCATTGATGAGGAAACTGAGGCTCAGAGAGATTGACTTGACTAAGATCCACAGGTGGTAAGCCACTCATCTGCTGCCCTGCAGTGGAGCCTTCCTTATAGCAAGCCTTTTGCTTTTGCAGAGAATTTTCTGTGCATATCCTTGAAGAACCACGTTTTTACCAACTCTATTTCTAAAGCTCTAGCTGTGACTCTGCCTTACAGCCTGCTGTGCAGATCCACACAACAGTGTAACTACAGGGCCTGCTCTGCAAGATCACCCAGAGCAGGCTTCCCAGTCTCAGAGATGCAGAAATGTGCTGTACTTTCTCTGTCCTCCTGCAGTAGTGAGAGGGAGTTTTATGATAAGTCAGCTATATACTTTTCAGCTGGAAAAAAGTGACTTTGTGGCTAGATAGGATTCCACATGAGTCCCCTGCTTCCTAAGTGAAGCATGTGCTTCCTTCTGTGACTGTGACATTGCAGTGCACAGAGGAGCCTTGCTGCAAGCTTTCCAGTCACCTTCCTGTAGGTGACTTGAGTTCCCAACTGCCTGGCTACAAGTCCAGTTCAACATGAACCCTACTGAAGCAAGTTTTGAAGTTTTAGTTTGAACCAGATGAACTTATGATTTTTGTAAGTAAAAAATGACCAAATATCAGCAATTTCATGTGAATCAACCTAATGTAGTTGGCCCTTTAACCCTGCCCCCTCTGTCTCATTATGTCCTCTTAGGCTGCCCTCAGATCACCTCAGATCCCTGGCTTCCTCCTCCAACCCTCCCTGGCAGGGTCCCCGTGATGGACAGGGATGGACGCCTGGGAGAGAAGTCCACAAAGAAACAGAGAGGAAATGGTCAGAGAGGTAGGAGGATAGTGTCAGGGTCCAGAACACATTACCCCAACATGTGGCCCCTTGGCCTGCTGAATATTTTACACAGAAGGAAATGTAGAAAACAGCAGGAGCAGGAAGGTCACTCTCTGACCCTTTCTCCCTGAAACATGGTCAGAAAGGAATTCTCTGACTTGCCTTGCCTGAAAGTAGGTCGGGAGACCCTCATTCCAGAGAGGTCCTGACTCGGTCCCCACACCGCCTTCTTCCCTGCTGGCCTCATCCAAGCCTCTGCTTAAGGAGGGCTCCATGTCCATCTTTAGCAGCTCAGGGTGAATTTATTCCCCAGCCTCTAAGGGCATTTTCTTGTGAAGCTTTGTTCTCTATGACATAAGAGGAGAGGGATGTTTAGAGGAGCTGGGGGAGGAGACCCCAGGGGATTTCCTTGTCCCCACAGATGCATCTGATTGTGAAGCAAAACACACGCAAAGCACCTAGCAGTGCCCAGCACACAGTCAGTGCTCATGAAGTGTTGGTTCCCTCTCGCCCACTGCAGTTGGGACAAACAACACACAGGGTGCCAAGATTCAGCTTGATGAAGAAAAGCGTAGCCCACATTCCTGCTCCTGGGCCTCGTCCTCCGTGTTGCAGCTCAAAGTTAAGGACAGCTCAGGTATCGGCAATGCTTGTGCTGAGGATAGGCCAGCATGTCCTGTGCCCGGTGGTCCCCAGAAATGCTATTACCTGCTCACACTCTGCATCTCCAGTTCACCCCCCCATTCCTCTCCAAAGCCCACCCTACCCCCATCCCCTCCCAATCCACCTGGAGCTCCCACCTCTCATCTTTCCTTCCCACTGCAGGGCAGGTGGTGATCTGCAGGCCTCCCCGAGAGAGAACTGCCCTTACCCTGCCTGAGATACTCAAAGCCAGGGGCACTGATTCAGCTCTCGGCACAGAGAGGATGGACTGGGATCTTTCCCTGATGCCCTCAGGGGTCTGAAGATAAAGCGTGCTGGGCATGCAGGGTGTATAGGAAGTAAGACAGAGGGAGGCACTGAGCTGAGCACAGACAGGAAAAGGAAGAGCTCGTGGTCCAGAGCTGAAGAAGACATGACCCAGTGACCAGAAGACCCTGTCCCAGTGGGAAAGGCACATCTTAGTGTTGAAGGGTCTGGACATCAGGAGGGATTTAGACTCAGCAAGGACTCAGGCTCACTGCCCTCTGCTCAGGAAAGCAAAACCCTCTAGGTGAGATTTCCTCTCTGTGTCTTTAATCCAGGGAGCAGGTGTCAGAATCAAGGGCACCATCAAAATAGGGTGACAGGGACATCTGAGATGTGCCAAATTTTCAAAGGCCTAGCTGTCACAGCTGGGGACGGATGGGGGACAGTCTTCTCATGGGTCCACCCTGCCCTATATGGCACGGCCTAGGACCCTTCGGTCAAAGCTGGGTCTTTCCACCCTCAGAGCAATGTCTCATGTGTTGCCTCTGAGTTAGGCAGGGCATATGTAATATAAATTTCATAGAAAGGGAAACTGAGGAATGGGGTGGGCTAAGTGACTTGGGCCAGAGAATAAGTGACTTGGGGTCAGGACTCAGATCTCCTTGGATCCAACACCAGATGTCCTTCTCCCACATGGAACCTTCTCCCTAATCTTAACACTTCTATGGCTCCATGGTTTCATCGGCGATCACAGGAGAATGAAGCCACAGAAATTGCATGCATGTTCACATGTGTGTATGTGCACATATTTGTGCATGTATGTAGGTGTGTGTGTGTGCATGAGTAATGTGTGCACGTGTGCTGAGCAAAGTGGGGAGGGTTGGCGGTTCCTGATGATTTTCTCCATCTTGAACACTGTAGGTGCTTTTCCTGGGAGAGCCAGACAACCATGGTGTGTCAGCAGGAGGGGTCTCAGGACAAGACCTGTGAAGTGAAGATGAACAACGCCACAGAGGCCTGCATTGAGCCCAGCCTCCTCTCCACAGAGACATGAGCTCTGTTGCCCTCTTCCCAGGCTGGCCTCGGTGTGGGAATGGGTTTGAGGAGGCAGGGCCAGGTCCCTGAGATCCCACCTCGGGCTGATTTGCAGGAGGAGAGGAAATCACAGAGAAAAATCTGTACAGCCTGTCTCTCTCTCTCTCTCTCTCTCTCTCTCACACACACACACACACACACACACACACACACGTCCTTTTTAGCTTGGCCTTTTCACCAGGAACATTTCTAAACATTGCTTCTTAAATCTTTTAGGCTGTAACCAACAGACATAAATATATTTTCTGGTGAGACTCAGTGCACACATACAGATGTTGACAATTAAACAATGTTTCAAGACAGTGCTTATAATAAAACTGCCCAGAAGAGGGCACTGGTGGCAAATCTAGGCCTGAGTTTTTGTCCTTGCTGGAATTTTTGAAGTATTTTAGCTGCAGATCTAGGTTCATTAAAAGTTGTGACATCCACTTGGTCAGTTATAATGGGCCCTTAAAAGAATAGCATAGCATAGCATAGCATAGCATAGCATAGCATAGCATAGCATAGCATAGCATAGCATAGCATAGCATATCAAAATAGAAACCATCAGAGTGCATCAAATTTCACAAAGATAAGTACTGTGTTGTGCAACACTTGCTTGATTGCCAATATCTGTATATATCTAGGGGATCTCTGTGTGAAACACCTTTATGACTGTGGGTGGCATTTATAGCAGTTGGAGACACGCTGTTTCAGAAGCTTTTCTGAAAGGACTTTAGAGTGAGGAAGGACTAGCCTTGTAGGCTTTTGAAGACAGGGGAGGTGTGGCTGGAGGTAGTGGGTGGGGGCACCAGGCCCCTCTCCCTGGGGAGTGTCAGGGAGCAGCAGCCAGGCCAGCACAACATGTGGCTTCCAGGGGTCCTGGTGCTTTCTTCTTGGGAACCGGTGGGAGGATTAGCAGGGATGCCTCCTTTTCCCCTGGCATAGAAGGAAGAATCTAGTGAGTAAAGAAAAACATGGAAATAGTCCCAACCAGTGACTCTTGACAGATCACTCAACCATCCTGTGCCTTTGTGTCCCTGCCAGAAAATGGGGCAGCGGGGGTGGCAGAACTACTTTTCTGACTCAGTGAAACATAGTCACTATAAAACCAAGATAAATAATCTGATGTTCCTTATGAGATACTATTCTCTACATTGATTTTTAGAGAATACAAATTAATACACGACCACCTACCTTAGAAATCAGAAAAAACCTGTATTTTAACATATTTTAGTCCTTCTAGAGTTCTTGGTACACTCAGGCACTCTGCTATGTCATGAAGAACCTGGTCCGTATCCTCAGGGAGATTCCACAAACTAGGAAACTAGGAGGGTCTCAGAAGAGAAAGATAATACAGACAGTTTCTCACTAATCTCCCCCAGAGTGGTACAACCCTGAGGGGTACAGGCTTCAGAGAAGGTTGAGAGCAGAGTGACCTTAATGGGTACCACGCACAAGATCAAACAAACAGAAGTGTGCTCTGCAAGAGTGGGAGTGATATGCAAAAGAAAAAAATATAATAAGGAGGCCTTACCTGGCTGAGAATGAGAATAAGGCTTGCAGGCATAAACACGTGTGGTTTTTGCACAACCAGCATTCCTGCACATCTATAAGTACTCCAAGTCTCTGTACTGTGCCAGGAACAGGTGTGAAGTCACCCTCAGAGGTGTGGGGTGGCACCATGGATCAGTGAGTCCGTGGTCTTGTCTGGAAAATGGGGTTGGAATGCAACAGTGCTTCTTGGACGGCAGGCTGAACAGTAGGGATTGTGAATTGATTTTTTAATAAAATAGAACAGAATAAAGTAGAGTAGGACTCACCAGGGTGCAATACATGCACCTAAGGTAAATAAAGGGCATGAAGTTTCATTCCATTAGGTGCACCTGTACATGACGGGAATGTGTCAAATCTATGTCTCATTGAATCAAGGCCTAGATGCCCACTGGGGTCCCTTTTAGCCCTGCTGTTCACCTACTGAGTGATTATAGGGTGCTTGTAGGCAGCTGCTTATGTGCTCTTGCTGATGAGGCAGGTGTCAGGGAACAGAGAAATCAGGGCCCTGAGAAGACCTGTTTAAAACCCCAGGGGAGTCAAACACTTGCTGACAGAGGCTGGGCTAATTTTGTTTTTTAAAGAAGACCTGGCTCTGGGGCAAATACCAGCATGGAGAGGACTGGGGAAGGTGAAGGCAGGAAAACAAGGGGCGTATTTTGACTCCCTCTGTGTCTTTTCCCATTTCATGGAAGGATGCGTTTAGCTCCCCACCCACAGTGACCAGTGTGTGGAGCAGCTGATGTCTCAAGGATTTACTTTGGGAAGATGAGAAAAGGGTGCTTTTCATCCGTTGGTGTTTTTCCAGGCATATCAGCCTACCTGGCGGGGTGTGAGGGTGTGTGTGTGCCACCCTGTCCACTCTCTACTGATGTTCCTCCCCTTGTGCTGCCCAGGTGCCATGTGACACAGGCTCCTGCGTGAAGGCAGATGGGAAAGCTCTAACCTCACTCACAGAGCAGCCCTCAGTCACCAGAGTCCAGGTTCTCCAGCAGCTGCAATTTTAGGAAGTTGTAGGGAAAGATATGAGGGAAAGAAGTGTCTTACGATTGTCAGGGATGGGGCACCTTTCCTTGTCCCTAAGCACACCTTCCTCTTCCTGCTGCCCTTCCCAGCCCCAGCTCCCTGTCCTCTCTACAGCCTGGTGAAAGGGATGTTGCATTGAAGGAAGTCCAATGAGCAGATGCTTACACGGCTTCTTTGTGAAGCCACTTTTTGTTTTAACTTAATTCATTAATTTATTTTTATGACAAAGCAATGAGACATTTCTTTGTGGAGCCAAATACCAATGTAATAGATAAATGGGTTACTGCCACATCTCCACATTGTTGGCAGGATGCTTGAGCACCCCCTACCACACACTCTTAAGGCCCAAGGTTGAGCTCTAGAGGAGGGACTTTCCTACTCCTGGGAGGGCAGGAACTGTGTAGACAAACATGGAGAGAGAGCCAGAGCGACTTCCTTGTGTAGAAAAATGACTTCCTTGGGGGGAATAAAACCCAGAAATAATACAAGGTCAACATATGAAACCAAATTCAATATTTATATGCTAGTAATAAATAAGTGGAAATTTAAAATTTTGCAAAAATTCCATTTATAATACCTCTGAAAAATGAAATTCTTAGGTATATAAGAATCTGTATTCTGAAAACCAAAAATGCTATAAACAAAATCAAAGAAAGGCCAAACAAATGAAGGGATATATTCATGGATGGGAAGACTCAACATAGTAAAAATTTTAATTCTTCCAAAATTGATCTATTCCTTTAAAGCAAATCCACCAAAATCTCAGCACAGTATATTTTGTCTATATAGACAAACTGATTTCTAAACTTATAAGCAAAGATAAAGATAAAAAGATGAATTCAGTAAGAGGAGCTACACAATTTTAAGTCCTACTCTGATGTTAGAGGAGTCACGACAGTGTGGGTTTTGGGGAAGGGCTGGATGTAGAGACCAGTGGAACAGAACACAAAGTCCAGAAGTGGATCTGCACAAACATGGCCAAGTGATTTTTAACAAACCTGCAAAGGCAACTCAATAGAGAAAGGAGAATCCTTCACAAAATGCTATGGGAACAATGGCATTTTCATGTGCAAAATTTGAACCTCAACCTAAAATTCCTATCTTATATCAAAATTAATTTCAATGGATCACAGATTTAAATTTAATATGGAAAGCTATCAAACTTTTAGAAGAAAACAGGAGAAAGTTTCAACACCTAGTTCTTGGACATGACACAAAAACAATTCGTAGAAGGAAAAACTGGTAAGGTGGACTTCAAAAAAATTTAGGCCTCTTGCTCTGTGAAGGATCCTATTACGGGGACAAAAAGAAATGCTACAGACTGAGTGAAAACATCTTCAAACCATATAACAAAGGACTTATATATAGAATCTATGAAAAACTCTCAAAACTCAACACATTTTAAAACACTGTCCCATGAGAAAATGGTCAAAAGACATGAAGAGACATTTCATCAAAGAAAATGTGATCAGCAAATATGCACATATAAATATGGTCAGCAACATTAGCCATTAAGAAATGCAAATTAAAACCACAATGGGCTACCACTATGCCTGTTAGAATGGATAAGATAAAAAATGACACAAAATGTTAGAAAGAATGCAAAGAAACTAGATATCTCATACATGGTGGGCATGACTAGAACACGGTATAGTGACTCTGGAAAATATTTTGGCAGTTTCTTCGAAAACCAAACGTGCACTTCTCATGTGACCGAGCAATTATACTCTTCGGCATTTACCCCAAAGAAGGAAAAGTTATCTCTCCTTAGGAGAAAAGACCACTTAGTATCGTGGAAGAATGTCCCTTTTTGCTGAGCCTTGAGGAATGAGGGAAAACTGATTTTCTGCTTTTTATGCTAGACAAAGAAACAACAACCACCACCAAAAAACAAAAAAAAAAAAAAAAAAAAAAAGAAAAGAAAAAAACAGAAAAAAATAGGTGAAACTGAGGGAAATGCAAATGGGTTTTGAAGGAATTGGGGTAGAAAACTGCATCTTTTTGGGACTTGAATGAAATGTTGTAGGTCTGCCAAGCCATATCATCTTCGATCTTTCCTCTTAGATTCTATGGTTCTGGTCAGCTTCCACTGTGAGCTAACATGTCCTAACTTAGCTTCTCTAAGTCCACAACAGATGAGAGAAAAAAAAAACGAGTTTTAAGGAATACAGCAAATCTTCACAGTTATCCCCCAGATTTGAAGCACACGTGAGACTGAATGAAGATGAGATCCTCAGCTCTACTTTCCCCCTCTCCATCCCCTTGTACAGCACCATTTTCAAGGCCAGGTGCTGACCAGGTATAATTTCCCTCTCACTGGTCTTCCATGCAGTTTCCCATCACCTGTCTAATCAGAGAAGGAAAGCTGACATGGGCACAGTCTTTTTGGTACAGAGGAGAGAACATTCCAGCCCGTTTTAGGCTTCTTGCCATATTCCTAGTTCATGGACCTCCTGAGTGAAGAAAGAGCTTCAGGTCCTAGGTACTTGGAGGACAGCATTTCTCTCATGACCCATGATGAGATTTTAGTGATCAGCAAATAGCCAAAAGGAAATAAGGTTTGCAGTTGCTTGCCCTAACAGGAAGATTTAAACAGACATGACAACCGAATATCAACTCCATCTGTCAACCATCCCCCATGTCATTGGTCCCTTTCCATGATGGCCAACCCTACTGCATGAAAATCCTCCTTGAGTCGGAGGAAAACGCTATTACCAGACGGAGTCCTCAAGGTATATGTGAGTTCTTCATTGGTTTGATGGGTATTTCCTTGCAACATTTCGACCCCTTCAGCTCACTTCGAAGTGAGCACCCCACTTTGGGGGGTGCTCAGAAGAAAGGTGCTCACTTGGGTCAGAGCAGAGGAAACTTCCCCAAATGAGCCACTCTTGGCTGTGGCTCCCACTGCACCAGGTAAAGAGCCACAATTTCTCTTCCCCTGCCTCCAGCTCCCCTGCTTTTCCACATCACTCCTGCTTTTCTTTTTCTTTTTTTTTTTTTGAGACGGAGTCTTTCTCTGTCCCCCAGGCTGGAGTGCAGTGGCGCGATCTCGGCTCACCGCAACCTCCACCTACTGGGTTCACGCCATTCTCCTGCCTCAGCCTCCCAAGTAGCTGGGACTACAGGCGCCCGCCAACACGCCCGGCTAATTTTTTGTATTTTTAGTAGAGACGGGGTTTCACTGTGTTAGCCAGGATGGTCTCGATCTCCTGACCTCGTGATCCGCCTGCCTCGGCCTCCCAAAGTCCTGGGATTACAGGCTTGAGCCACCGCGCCCGGCCTATCACTCCTGCTTTTCAGCTTTGTCCTCCACCTTCTGAATTTCCCTCTACCCCAGTCCTACACTTCCTTGGCCCCAGCTCTTTCAAAGCTCTTCACATGCCTCCATGTCTCTGACTTTTTCATATCTCACTCTCCATTCAAACACTTCTGCTACTCAAACTCTCTTCCAAATGTTTTCTAACTTAAAAAAATATTTCAATGGTTCTATTTTCTTCAGTTTGATCTTCACTCCGACTTCCTTCTAGTCTAGCCCCTTTAAATGCTGCCAGTTCCCAATATCCTCAATCGCTTAAATATCCCCTTTCTTTCGTCTTTTGCCCTTACTGATGATCTGGTTACTCCTTTTTGCGCCAACATTCCCCAAAACCTTCGCAAACACTAATATTTTCCCCTCTTTTCCCCCAAATCTCCCTGTCAGGCTTCTGCCCCCAAGCATCTTCTCACCCCTTCACGCCACGTCACCCAGGTTCTTTAGACACCCACGCACCCGATTTCTCCATCTCCCCCTCACACCCGCTTGCTTCCCTTGCTCCCACCACAGCAGCGCCCATCTGCTCCTTCCCGCTCACTCAGGTCTCCTGCTCAGGACGCCCTTGCTGAGGGCGCGGGGGATTCTTGCTGAAGGGGGGTTCCGGGGGCAGCGCAGCAACCCGGAGGACCTTTCTTCTCCTTGTTGGCCTTGACTCCAAGTGTTCCCGGGTGCTGATGGGGCGACTGGGGTGTATAAGCCCTGCCGCCAGGGTCCGGCTGGTGTTGCGCCAGGAGCTGTCCGTGGTTCTGAAACGATGCCTGCTGGGGCGCGGGCTGTGGCCGGGCGGATGAGCGCTGTTCGTGGTCCTGAAGAGGTTCCACTACGAGGTAAAGAATCCGGGCAGAGGCTGAGCTTGCTGCAGCTGCGGATGCTCCCACAGGCTGCGATTCTAGGCGCTCAGCTCGTTCAGCCGCCGCTCCAGCTCGTCGATGCTCTGGTGCTGGGTGTGGACGAGGCTCTGTTGGTTCAGCTCGATGGCCCTGAGCTCCTTGAGGTAGAGCCCGGCGCACTGGATTCTCCAGAAGTCTCTCCAAGCAGCCTGCCAGCCGCTTGCGCCCTTCCTGCGCCTGGGCGGCGGTGGGGAGCGCGAGGGCGCGGGATCCCAGCAGCCCAGCGGCCGGCTTTCTTCTTTCTCCCCCGGCCTAATCCCCCTCTCGCCGCAGGCGCCACATCACCGCCACCCTGACTTTCACCCACCCACCGCGGGGCAGGGTCATGGCCCAGGGCAGCCCTTCCTGTCTCTTGGCGTCCAGAGGAGGCTCTGCTACTCGCCAGGCATAGAGAAGAGGGTGGAGGCGAGCAAGAGGTTCGGGCGTGGGAGGGAAGCAGGATAAACGCAGGTGACCGCAGAAGGATGGTGAATCTGACTGGCGAGAGGCAAAAGTGAGTGAGTGAAAAGAAAGCAGCGATACTTGGAAGGTGCAGTCGGGCCAGTAGGAGAAGAGAAGCAGATAAGAAAGAAAGAGAAGGGGAGAGGCTGGCAGAAAGGAAGCAGAAAAAGGGTAGGTGGGGCAAAGAGAGAGAGAGAAATGTGCTGGAGGAGAGGAAGGTGTGGGGCTCTGAAGGGGCGAATTCTTTTCCCTGGCCCAGCCCTTCCAGAGGCTGGGGTCCGTCTAGAGACCTGCTGAGGAGAGGCCACACTGGCCTCTTTTGCTCGCAACAATCCATTCTGCGGGAGAATTCCCTGGAATATAATGATCCTGGAGCTCTAGGGGACCCTAGAGAACATCTGGCCCTCCTTCTTTCACTCATGAGGAAAGTTGGGCTGGGAAGGCTGTTCATGCTGGGTTTTCTCTGGGAATGAGACCTCAGGACAGTTTTGGCAGTTCCTACTAGCAACACAAACTAAATAAACCAGGCCCTCTTTGGCAAGGGATAACACTTCCAGAAACTTCTGAATAGATCGTTCTCTTTGACAAACATTTATGAACTGCACGCTATTATCAAACATTAGGCTAGATGGTGGTAAGATAAAGATTAGTAGAATGGAATCTTTGGCTTCTTGAAGCTTATACATAAGTGGGTGAAATGAGTCATAGTTAATTTTGATGCTTGGCAGTGGTGGTGGTGATAAGGTAGAGGTTTGCTCAGAGTGCTATAGGAGCCAGCAGCTGGGAGATCCAGGAATGCTTCTTGGAGGAAGTGACCCTTGAGGTGGGAAGGGTTTTCTAGGAAGGGAGAAGACAGCATGGCAAAAGCTTAGAGATATTAATAATCATGGACTGAATCATTCATTTATTTCTACAATAATTTTATGTAAAGCACCCACCAGATGCAAAGTAATGTACTAGGATCTCTGCAGGCTACACCTGACATAGATAAAAAATTATTGTTTTTGTAATCAAATTGATTCGAGTCTATAAAGTAGATATGGCATACACATGAGTAAGTAAAATACAAGTCAAAATTTCTGTAAGAGCTCTTCAAACCAAGTGCCACAGAGTTTAAGGGAGGGGGAAGTTTCATTTGACTACGATGATCTGATAAGTTCTAATGGAGGTGTTATTCAACCTGGACCATGAAAGATGAGAAGGGTTTCAACAGGTAGGGAGAACAATGAGCCAGATATGGGGAAGATACAGCAGGAAGAAAAAAAAGACTAATGAATAGAAACAAGGCAGTATTTCCTCCTCCCACAACCACAGCTGTCTTTCTAGTGCTCTCCACTCTGTCTAAAGCTCTTCCTCATCCTGAATCGTTACATGCCCACATTCTGTCTTACCAAGGCTACAAATAAATGCCACTTATGCCAGGGGTAGCTTCCTTTTTCTTTCCTTTGATTCTCATAGCTCCTCACCTATATCTTTCTCTGGCCTTTACCACTGTCTTTGTTGTGTAGTTATTTGTGTAGTTTTGTACAAAGACTGTAAACTCTTTGTGGGAAAGAATTAGCACCTATTAAACCTGAGCACCTACCCCACACCGCAACCTGCACTAAGTCTGAGGCCTTGGGCACAATGGGCATTCAAAAGTATGTGATCCAAGAAAGAGGAAGGAAGTGGTGGGGAGGGAGAAAAGAGAGGATGAATATTCGTAGTTGTCAGGAAGGACACAGTCCTAGAAAAGGGCACTTTTCCCTTGTGGGCTTGGAAGTCTCACTTTTCACATGACAAGGTAAGATATTTGGTTGAGTTGTGTGTATGTGTTTATAGATACATATCTATATTAGATATACATATGGATACATATATATGTGTATGTATATACTACATAATGTACTTTTTCTACATGTATATATAGTCGACAATAAAATGTTTCAAATTTGAGATTATTGAATGAAATTATCTCTTTTTTTCTTTTTATGTCTCTGATATGTACATTATAAAATTGTAACTCCAGGATAATGTGATGGGAACTGAAGGGATATTGAGGGAGGCTTTAATGGCCAAAGATCACCTGCAAGAACAGCAAGGCATTGGACTTTTCTAATCTTTGGCTCATGCCTGTAATCCCAGCACTTTGGGAGGTCGAGGCAGACAGATCATTTGGGGCCAGGAGTTCGAGACCAGCCTGGCCAACACTGTGAAACCCCATCTCTATTAAAACAATATATATATACACAAAATTAACCTGGGGTGGTGGCGCATGCCTGTAATACCAGCTACTTGGGTGGCTGAGGCAGAAGAATTGTTTGGACCCAGGAGCCGGGGGTTGTAGTGAGCTGAGATCATGCCACTGCCTTCCAGCCTGGGCAACAGAGTGAGACTCTGTCTCAATAAACAAACGAGAGAGTCCTTATCACTGGATGTAGTGTCTCATGCCTGTTAACCCAGCACATTGGGAGGCTGGGATAGGAGGATCCCTTGAGATCAAGAGTTCTAGACTAGCCAGGGTAACATAGAAAAGACCCTGTGTATACGAAAATAAAAATAAAAAATTATCTGGGTGTGGTGGTGTGCACCTGTAGATCCAGCTATTTAGGAGGCTGAGGTGGACAGATTGCTTGAGCCCAGGAGGTCGAGGCCATAGTGAAACATGATCATGCCACAGCCCTCTAGCCTGGGCGACAGAGCAAGACTCTGTCTTAAAAAAAAAAGGAAACCACAGCCAACATCACACAAAATGGGCAAAAACTAGAAGTGCTTCTCTTGAAAACCAGCACGAGACAAGGATGCCCTCTCTCATTACTCCTATTCAATGTAATATTGGAAGTCCTGGCCAGGGCAATCAGGCAAGAGAAAGAAATAAAGCATATCCAAATAGGAAGAGAGGAAATCAAACTATTCCTGTTTGCAGATAACATGATCCTGTATCTAGAAAATTCCATAGTCTCAGCCCAAAAGCTTCTTAAGCTGTGAACAACTTCAGCAAAGTCCCAGGATACAAAATCAATGCGCAAAAATCACTAGCATTCTTATACATCAACAACAGTCAAACCAAGAGCCAAATCAGAAATGCAATCCCGTTCACAATTGCCACAAAAATAATAAAACACTTAGGAATACAGCTAACCAGGGAAGTAAAAGATCTCTACAAGGAGAACTACAAAACACTGCTAAAGGAAATCAGAGAGGACACAAATGGAAAAACATTCCATGCTCGTGGGAATAAATATTGTTAAAGTAGTTATACTGTCCAGAGCAATTTATAGATTTGATGCTGTTCCTTTTAAACTACCATTGACATTCTTCACAGAACTAGAAAAAAACTTTTACAATTCATGTGGAACCAAAGAAGGGCCTGAATAGCCAAGGCAATCCTAAGCAAAAAGAACAAAGCTGGAGGCATCACACTACCCAACTTCAAACTATGCTGCAGGGCTACAGCAACCAAAAGAGCATGGTACTGATACAAAAACAGACAAATAAACCACTAGAACAGAATAGAGAGGCCAGAAATAAGACCACAAACCTACAATCAAAGACTCTTTTTTTTTTTTTTTTTTTTGAGACGGAGTCTCGCTCTGTCGCCCAGGCTGGAGTGCAGTGGCGCAATCTCGGCTCACTGCAAGCTCCGTCTCCCAGGTTCACGCCATTCTCCTGCCTCAGCCTCTCTGAGTAGCTGGGACTACAGGCGCCCGCCACCATGCCCGGATAATTTTTTGTATTTTTAGTAGAGACGGGGTTTCACCGTGGTCTCGATCTCCTGACCTGGTGATCCACCCACCTCGGCCTCCCAAAGTGCTGGGATTACAAGCGTGAGCCACCGCGCCCGGCCCAATCAAAGACTCTTAAATCAAAGAGAGATAAAGAGAAAATGGGCTCGTGAATACATTCTTCTTTAGCTTACTTGGATACCTCACTTGGCTGTCTGCTGCCCTTAACTATTTGTTGTTTTTTCTTTTTTTTTTCTTTTTTTTTTCTTTTTCTTTCTTTTCTTTTTCTTTTTCTTTTTTTTTTTTTTTTATAAAAAGACGTAGTCTTGCTCTGTTACCTAAACTGGAGAGCAGTGGCCCAATCATGGCTCACCGTAGCCTCAAACTCCTGTGCTCAAGCCATCCTCCCACCTCAGCCTCCTGAATAGCTGGGGATACAGGCACACATAACTAAGCCTGGTTAATTTTTGAATTTTTTGTAGAGATGGGATCTCACTATGTTGCCTGGACTGGTCTCAAACTCCCAGCCTCAAGCGATCCTCCTTTTGCCTCCCAAAATGCTGGGCTCACAAGCATTGAACCACTGCACCCAGCTCCTTAATATATACTTTTTAAATGAATGATAATTCTTCTAAATGAGAAGGAAATGTGAAAACCACTGGAAACAGAACAAAATTATGTACCATGACAGTGTTCTATACCAGTACTAAGAAAGATTATTCCTACAGTATTCTTTTTAAATATCAGTAATAATAAGGATAAATTAGGATAGTGGCAATCAGTTTGGTCTGTGGATAAAACAGGACCACAAGAACGGTTTTAGGAGAGTGATTCAGGTTGTGTTTGTGCTAGCAAAGTCCCAAATGTCTCTGTTATTTCTATATATTTTTCTTTTTTCTGAGGAAACTCTCATTCCTGACATGGGGAATTAGACTCAACAGGGAGCAGGAAAAAGGGATCTATTCCATAATTTAGAAGCCTGGGCAACATAGCGAGACCCTGTGCATTAGTCCATTCTCACACTGCTGTAAAGAACTACCCAAGACTGGGTAACTTATAAAGAAAAGAGGTTTAATTGACTAAACCCCTAAACAATGTACAGGAGGCAAGGCTGGGGGAGGAGGGCTCAGGAAACTTACAGTCATGGCAGAAGGTGAAGGGGAAGCAAGTACTTCTTCATACGGCGACAGGATACAGAGAGCAAAGGGGGAAGTGCTACATACTTTTAATCAACCAGATCTCGTTAGAACTTCATCATGAAAACAGCAAGGGAGAAGTTCACCTCCATGATTCAATCACCTCCCACCAGGCCCCTCTTTCAACACATGGGGATTGCAATTCAACATGAAATTTGGGTGGGGACACAGAACCAAACCGTATCACCCTGTCTCAAAAAAAAACCCCTCAAAATTAAATAAAATTAAAAATTCAAATGCTCAATAACCACATGTGACTAGTGGCTATGATATTGGATGGCAGTTATACAGCATTTCTATCACTGTGGCGGTGACTGAAAATTGTAGGTGTGCCATCTACTCTCCTGTTTCAGGATGAGAAAGATAGAAGAGACTTACAACAGACATTGATCTGACTGCTTAAATGCTCAGTGTTTTGCTTACATTTGTTCATGCCTTTTTAAATCTCTTCAGCATTGTCCACAGACTTGGGGATACCAGCAGATAGTTCAGGGAAATTTTGGAACAGGATTCCGGTCAGAAATTCATTGGTGGTTTGAGGGAATTATTTGGTGAAGAATCCAGAAAAGAATCCACTGGAAAAGCCAAAGAGAAAAAGCAGTCAGGAGAATATTCCAGGTTCAACCTAGTGAGGACTGCGATTGGAAAGGCAATTCTGATTAGAATTGGGAATATGACATCTAGCAGCCTATTTGGAAATTCAATGGACAAGAAGTTGAGAATGGAACCAGAAGAAGGTTGGCAATTTCTCCTTTGATGAACATTTTAGGGGTCTGGGGTTTTCTCTCTATTTTCAGTACAGTTTTTCTCTTCAGACTCTCCGTACCACCTTTTTGTGAGATTACAGTGTCATTATTGTTCCCTTGGGCTCTGCTCCAGATCAGGGCTCTTCCTGATCAGGGAACAGCTGGAAAATGTGCTCTTTATTCTGCCCTTTCTTGTGGTCCCTGGATCTGAGAAAGGGCCACTGTGGCAGCACTATATAACTCAAGGCACCTCATGTGGCAGGTAGGGGTGAGTGGGATGTATTAAAGGAGGATATGGTCAGCAGGTCCAGAATCTGATGTCCTTCTCTGGGTTGTCTAATCATGTGGGATCCCAGTGCCTCAGTGGGCACATGGGGACTTCTAATCATATCATTATGTAAAACAAAGATAAAATTCGAAGCCTCCTCGTCACCATCTGAATGGACTTCTTCCTTGGCCAGGACACTCTAATCTGAAAGACTGGTTCAGGCCATGAAGGAAAGTGGGGCTTGGACATGCCTCATTATATGCCTGATTGACATCAACACAGATCTTAAGTCTGATAAGAAATATATACAGTCTATTCTCTCTAAATTCTCCTACTTGGAGGCTTCATCTGCGTGACAAAACCTAGGTCTCCATAACCCCTTTTTGTAACCCAGACATTTCTTTTCACTGACAATAACTCTTTCAACCAATTGCTAATCATAATATTTTAAAATCTACCTGTGACCTAAAAGCACTCCCGACCTTCGAGTTGTCCCTCCCTTCCAGATGGAACCAGTGTAAATCTTACATGTATTGACTGATGTATTATGTCTCCCTAAAATGTATAAAAGTAAGCTGTACCCCAGTCACATTGGGCATATGTCATCAAGACCTCCAGAGGCTGTGTCACGGGTGCATCCTTAACCTTAGCAAAATAAACTTTCTAAATTGATTGAGACTTGTCTCAGATACTTTTTGGTTTACTATTACTTATCTCATGAGTGTTCTACCCCACGTGGGGTCTTCTGTTTTTTTTTTTTTTTTTTTTTTTTTTTTTATCAATCTTTGAAAATGTGCTGTGTTACAGATCTATGGCTAGCTTCTGGGGAGACATGGAGGAGTTAGGCTGAACTTCTTATTTGGTGTTTATAGCCTAATATTCTAGGACTCTATAGCTACATGTTGTTGTAGCAAAGTATTTTTGGATGTCATGGCTGGTTTCTCCTCTGATGATACTTTCTTTAGTGATGGGTCTAGCTGTTTCGGCCCTCTTCAAGTGAAACAGCTGTATTTTGTTATATGTCTTATTCCAGAGGTGTCTGGCTTTAAGATGGAATCAGCCAATTCTATACTTTACCTGGGAGTTTATTTTTCCGTGTCTGCAATAACTCTCACATACACAATTTTCTGATTTTCTACTCCTTCCTCTCCCGTTTTCACATAAAGGTCATTGGTATATTAGCTACTGAAATGAAGAGGGAGAATTATACATTCCTTGACCCTATTACTGTAATTACCATTTTTTCCCCTGTGAGCTCATTGTCTAAAATTATTTGACTAATAAAGATTTCAGATCAACTGATTGTGCCTTTATTTAGGGCTATGGTGATGACATCTTGATATCACATGCCTTAAGGTTGCTCTAAATCCAGTTCCTGCTATTCATCTGATGTGGAGATGGAAGAATTTGCTTTTAATGTCTTTGACACCTCAAAGACAGCAGAAGAGCTCCTCCCATAGAAATTGATAATGTTCTGTGGTGGAAAGAATAATGGGTTTAGAGTCAGATTTTAGTTCCAACTCTTCTATGTGTCCTTGGTAGATGATGATGATAATGATATTAATAATATCAGTCATTTATTGAGTACTTGCTAAACACTCAGTACTTACTAACTTCAGGGATGTTCCTAATCTTTACGACAGCCTCTTCAGGTTGGTATTATGCTCATATCACATATGGAGAAAATGAGGCATAGAGGGCTTAAGAAATTTGCCTAGAGGTCATGTTGGGATTGGAACTCAGACAATTTTACCTAACCTTTCTGAACTTCATTTTTCTTCTCATTAAAATGAAGGCATTGGGTTGACCTCTACATTTAGTTCTATTCTAACGACCTTAAGTTTGTTGATCTCTAAGTTTATAACCTCTATGAGCCTGGGGTTTTACAGATAGGGACCCCACCATGACAATTTTAGGGTGTGTAGGTTTCAGGTGGTAATAATGAAAAGTAAGGTCAGGTGTCCTGGAAGCCTGCCTTTATCAGGACTCCAGAAACTTTCCTTTTGGACTCCCTGTTTTTCTTCGTTTTTGTTTTTGTTTTTTGGGGCATGAAAATGCCATCAACTGAGACAATGAAGCCAATATCTCTTCCCTAAAACATATCAGCATAAAGTCCTGAAGATATTCAACAAAACTGAGATCACTCTTACCCCAAGGATGTTGGAAGGCTCAGATAAGATAATGCTTGGAAATTAGCCGGGCGTAGTGGCGGGCGCCTGTAGTCCCAGCTACTCGGAGAGGCTGAGGCAGGAGAATGGCGTGAACCCGGGAGGCGGAGCTTGCAGTGAGCCGAGATTGCGCCACTGTACTCCAGCCTGGGCGACAGAGCGAGACTCCGTCTCAAAAAAAAAAAAAAAAAAAAAAAAAAAGATAATGCTTGGAAACGATTACAAAACTTGTCAAATTCTGTACAAATGCAAGACATTATTGGCATTGTCCTGGTATTTCACAGTTAAGAAGCTGGTGGGACTAGTTTTCCCATTTGATTTCTATGCAAATTGCATGTAGGAAGCCTTCTCTGGTTAGTGCCTATGCTGATTAAAGGGCAAGATGCTCTCAGCTTTGTTCAAGACACAGCAACTTCCATAAACATACTTACAGGATGTTTGGTTACCAGCCAGCGTTGCCAGGTGTAGCATGCCATTACATTTCCTGTTAAATTTTCTTACTTGATTAAAAACTTAAAATGTAGTAGGGCTAAATTCCTTCTGGTTTAATCTAAAATGCTGCTTGAGTTGTGATTTCGAATTCTGTTCTATTCCAGGCTTCTCTTTATCCCCATCCTTATCATCTATCTTTATCTTCTTGCATGGAAAAGTAGAATATATTCCTGAATTTCCTGGGCTCCCTTTTCTGGCTTCTTGCATCTTTGGGCTTGTGTAACACATAATGTTCTCATTTTGGAAACATCTATTGATGGATCACACAGAATTGGTGTCGTAAGGTGGCCCACTGAATTAAGAATACAGAATATCTTTTTATTCATGTTAATCTGTCTCTCTTTTTCTAAAAAAATTTATTTTAAGTTCTGGGGTACACGTGCATGATGTGCAGGTTTGTTGCATAGGTAACTTGTGCCATGGTGGTTTGCTGCATCTATCAACCCCTCACCTAGGTATAAAGCCCAGCATGCATTAGCTATTTTTCCTGATGTTCTCCCTCCCTCTCCCCACCTCCACCTGACAGGCCCCACTGTGTGTTGTTCCCCCTCTGTGTCTATGTGGAGAACAGAGAATATCTAAAAAGTTGACTTGAAAAGATTCATTTCTTCTATCTTTTCCTTTATTGATTTATTTATGCAGTAAGTATTTTATTGATCTCCCACTATAAGAATACAAATGGAGATAGAGAAAAAGAGATTGATCTCACTGGGTAAGATCCCAGCTAGCAGGATGCAAGAGTGCTGAGGAGCAGAATTGAAAAAGGATTATAGTTCCTTGTGCCCATTCTTGCCCTCCATCCTACCAGACTTTGGGAGGGCCCAGGCAGTGGGGAACATGAAGAAGACCACTGGTAAGGCTCGTACTACTCTCCCAAGAAGAAACTGAATATCATACCTAGGCCCAACTCTATAACTAGGCCAGGAGGTAAAAGGCTAACCACAGAAGTAATGTACAACAAAACACCTGGAGTGACCAGAGTGTTGAAATGTAGTAGGTGTGCAATCACTGTTTGTCATGTGATGCGAATGAACTGATAGTAGAGTGGTGTTAGTAATCTACAAATCAGTCAATATTAAATATAGTTGTGGATGATGGAGAGGGGATGGGAGCAGAACGGGGAGAAGCCCAGGAGAGAATGTACCCAGATTGCTACTAGAAATATCAGGGAATTTCTTACGGAAAGAAGGAGAAATGGGCCAGAATTTTGAAGACCAAGAAGAAGACTTGGAAATAATTTGATAATGTTTTGGTTCCCTCCCTCCCTCTCTCCCTTCTCTCTTTCTTTCTTTTCTTGCTTTTCTTTCTTTCTTTTCGTTTCTTTTCTTTCTTTCTTTCTCTCTTTCTTTCTTTTTCTTTCTTTCTTTCCTTTCTCTTCCTTTCCTTTCCTTTCCTTTCCTTTCCTTTCCTTTCCTTTCCTTTCCTTTCCTTTCCTTTCCTTTCCTTTCCTTTTCCTTCCCTTTTCCTTCTTTCCTTCCTTCCTTCCTTCCTTCCTTCCTTCCTTCCTTCCTTCCTTCCTTCCTTCCTTCCTTCCCTCCTTCCTTCCTTTCTTTCATCTTGCTCTGTCACCCAGACTGGAGGGCAATTGAAGCCATCTTGGCTCACTGCAACCTCCATCTCCCAGGTTCAAGCGATTTTCATGCTTCAGCCTCCCAAATGGCTGGGATTACAGGCATGCACCACCACGCCTAGCTAATTTTTGTATTTTTAGTAGAGACGGGGTTTCACCATGTTGGCCAGGCTGGTCTCAAACTCCCAATCTGAAGTGATCCACCCGTCTCGGCCTCCCCCAAATTTTTTTTTCTTTTCTTTTTTTTCTTTTTCTTTTTCTTTTTTTTTTTTTTTGAGACAGATTGGAATGCAGCTAGTCACAGATGTGGTCGTATCTCACCACAGCCTTGAACATCTGGTCTTGAGTGATCCTCCTGTTTGTCTTCAAAGTAGCTGGGACTATAAGGGCCCACAGAATGCCCAGCAATTTGGTGATTTCATATAGCCCCTGTGTACCCTGGGGTTTGATCACTGCAGCTCCTTGGTGGCCCTAGGGGGTTGGAGGACATACAGAAGGTTTTCTTTGTCCTTGATGTTGAGTAACTGCTCATATAAGGCCCCTGTTGAGGCACATTAATCAAAATCATAAAGCCCTGGGGGGCAAAGCAAAACAAAACAAAACAAAAAACCCCCACAAGGCCTGCCAGGAACTCTCATGATTAAGCATTTGGTGGATTCTTGCTGTTGTTCTTAAAAAAAATTTTTACGTAAATGTCAAATATTTGTGCCTTAAGCAAGAGAACTTGCAAGCTTACATGCTTCCAGTAGGACTTCCTAGTAAAAACAGAAAAGGAAAGTGGACAAGGCATTTGCTGTTATGGGCTGCTTTTCATGGAAGCAAAGATTGGAAGAAGTTGAGATTGTATTGATTTTAATTACTTGGAAACAAATTAGAATTTTTTTTGCTTTTTTCCTTTTCCAACTGTCAGTATAAAATAAATTAGGAAAATGTGCCTGTATTTCCCCATAAGTGATGGGGAAGAAAGTGAGACATTTTGGGTTTCCAACAGAAAAAATGAGGAATTAAGATACCTTCTAGTATTTCCAGAGAAAGCTTATTGACAGCAAATCCTGTGATGATAGAGGCTCCCCAGAAGTTATTGTCCATGAAGTCAGCTATGCTGTGCTAAAAATTATGAGAGTGTTGTTTTGGAGTCAACTCCCACACTGGGCCCCTACAGTCCATACTAAAAACCAAAATGGTGTCCCTCACGTTGAAGTTACATGGCATCCAATCAAACAGAAACTGAGTTGCTTTCTGACCTGAGAAATCAGGAGAGAGGGATTAAGTCTAATTTCCCAAACAGGCCAGTTTCAACTGGCAGGGTAATAAAGCGTTCTCTGTTTTAATCCTTACCAAAAAGAAAAAGGAAAAAGCAACCTGGTATTATACAATACCTCACCCTCCTGCGATGTGGGTCCTAAGAGCCACGGGGGAACGGCTGGCTCTTACTCCCCGTATCACGGGGGGTGCCTCACCCCCCTGTGATGTGGGTCCTAAGAGCCAGTGGGGGAGAGGGGCTGGCTCTTACTCCCCGTATCGCGGGGGGTGTGTACAACCGCTGCGATATTGGGAGTAATATCATCCTCTCCCCCTGAATATAAGAAACATTATCACAGAAGGACGTACACCCTGTGCGATATTGGAAGTAACATCATTTTCTCCCCCTCGGGATACTCGGAACAATATCACGGTGGGTGTGTACAGCCCCGGCGACATTGCCGCTAGTATCTTCCTCTCCCTCCCGCGATAGAAGGAGCAATGTCACAAGGGGGTGTACACCCCCTGCAATATTGGGGGTATTATCTTCCTCTTCCCCGCTGCCTATTAGGAAAACTGTCAAAGAAGGGATGCACATCCTGTGCTGGATTGGGAGTGATATCGTCCTCTCCGGCCCTGGATATTAGGAACAATATCCCTAGGAAGTGTACACCTCCTGCAATATTCACACTAATATCATCCTCTCGCCCCCCTGGATATTAGGATCAATATCATAGGGGTTGTGTGCACCCCTGGCGAAATTGGAAGAAATATCGTCCTCTCCATCTTTGGATGTTAGGTACAGTATCACCGGGGAGGTCTCCACCCCCTGCGGTATTGGGAGTCATATCATCCGCTCCCACACAGGATATTAGGAACAAGATAACCGAAGGCATGTACACCCACTGCGATATTTTCAATAATGTCATCCTCTACCCCCTGGCTATTAGGAGTAACATCATAGAGGGGTGTACACTTTCTGCGACATTGGGAGTCATGTCCTCTACCCCACGGATATCGGGAACAGTAATATTAATTATTAATATTAATAAATATAATAATGATTAATAGTAATCATCAATATTAATAATTACAGTAGAGACACTAAAACTTAATACGAATTAAAAATGTTAACGATTACTATTAACAATTAATAACAATATCACTATTAATCATAAAATAATGATATCAGTAATTAATGTTACTTAAATCAATCATAAGTGATGTTGGTAATAAAACAATGATTAACATTAAGATTAAAAACTAATATTAAAAATGACATTAATAGTAATAATTAATTTTAATCATGCAGAATCCTATCTTTAAAATAATCATTAATGATTAATAACCTTATTAATTAATATTGCCATTGATAATTATTAATAAGAGTGATGTTTAATAATTCATAATACTATTACTCCTAATACCGCAGGGGGTGTACACCTACCTGTGATATTGTTCCTAATATCCAGGGATGGAGAGCATGATATTAGTTTCAATATCGCAGTAGGTGTACACTCCAGGGGGCAGAGTATGACATGACTGCCAACATAGCAATGAATGTACAGCCACCCGGTGATATTGCTACTAATATTCACGGAAGAAGCGTATGATATTACTCCCAATATCGCAGGGAGTGTACACTTCTGTGGTATTGTTCCTAGTATCCCGGGGGAGAGGATGATAAGAATTCCAGCATCGCAGGCTGTGTTCACCCACCCTGTGATATTGTTATTAATATCCTGAAAGGGAGAGGATGATATGACTCCCTATAATAGATAGATATGACTCCCCATAATAGAGCAGGAGGTGTACACCCACCCTGTGATATTCTTCCTAATATTCAGAGGCCGAGAGGTTGATATTACTCCCAATATCGCAGGAAGTGTACACCCCGTGTGAGATGGTCCTTAATACTACTTCAAGGCGGAGGGGGTGATATGACTACATATATCGCAGAAAGTGTACACCCCCCAGGGATATTGTTCCCATGATCCTGAAGGGAAGAGGATGATATTACTTTAAATATCACAGAAGGTGGACACGCCCCCACTGATATTGTATCTAATTGCAACGTGGGAGAGGAGATGACACCCAATATCGCAGGCAGTAGAAACACCCCTGTGATACTGTTCTTAATATTCAAGGAGGAAGAGGATGATATTACTTCCAATACAGACGGGTGTACACCCGTCTGTGAAATAGTTCCTGATTTCCAGATGGGGAGATGGTATTACTCACAATATGGTAAACAGGCTGTGAGTCCACCGCGGATCCTAAAAACCAGGCGGGGAGAGGGGCTGGCTCTTAGTCCTCGCACACCCCTGCGATGGGGGTCCTAAGGGCCAGTGGCGGCAGAGCGGCTGGCTCTCAGTCCCCACATCGCGGGGGGTGTGTACAACCCCTGCGATATTGGGAGTAATATCATTCTCTCCCCCTGAATAGAAGAGACAATATCACAGGAAGATGTACACCCCCTGTGATATTGGAAGTAACATCATTTTCTCCCCGCTCGGGATATTCGGAACAATATCACAGTGGGTGTTTACAACCCCGGCAACATTGCCGATAGTATCTTCCTCTCCCTCCCACGATAGCAGGAGCAATGTCACAAGGGGGTGTATACCCCCTGCGATATTGGGGGTAATATCTTCCTCTCCGCTGCTGCCTATTAGGAACAATGTCACAGAAGGGGTGTACACCCCCTGCTATATTGGGAGTGACATCATCCTCTCCGTCCCTGGATATCAGGAACAATATCCCTAGGGAGTGTACACCTCCTGCAATATTCAGACTAATATCATCCTCTCGTCCCCTGGATATTAGGATCAGTATCACAGGGGTGATGTGCACCCCCGGGGAAATTGGAAGAAATATCGTCCTCTCCACCTTTGGGTGTTAGAGACAGGATCACGGGGGAGGTCTCCGCCCCCTGACATATTGGGAGTCATATGATCCGCTCCTACCCAGGATATCAGGAGCAAGATAACCGAAGGGATGTACACCCACTGCGATATTTTCAATAATGTCATCCTCTGCCCCCTGGCTATTAGGAGTAACATCATAGAGGGGTGTACACATTCTGCGACATTGGGAGTCATATCCTCTCCCCCACGGACATCGGGAAGAGTTTTATTAATTATTAATATTAATAAATATAATAACAATAATGGTAGTCATCGATATTAATAATTAAAGTAGAGAAAGTAAAACTTAATACGGATTAAAAATGTTAACGATTACCATTAATAATTAATAGCAATATCACTATTAATAATAAAATAATGATATCAGTAATTATTGTTACTTAAATCATTCATAAGTGATGGTAATAAAACAATGATTAATATTAAGATTAATAACTAATATTAAAAATGACATTAATAGTAATAATTAATTTTAATTTGTAGAATCCTATCTTTAAAATAATCATTAATGATTAATAATGTTATACTATTAATATTACTGTTGATAATTATTAATGAGTGATGTTTAATAATTCATAATATTATTACTCCTAATACCGCAGGGGTTGTACACCTACTGTGATATTGTTCCTAATATCCAGGGATGGAGAGCATGCTATTAGTTTTAATATCTCCATAGGTGTACACTCACCCTGTGACACTGATCCTAATATCCAGCGGGTAGAGTATGACATGACTGCCCACATAGCAATGAATGTACAGCCACCCGGTGATATTGCTCCTAATATTCACGGAAGAAGCGTATGATATTACTGCCAATATCGCAGGGAGTGTAGACCTCTTCTGTGATATTGTTCCTAGTATCCCGAGGGGGAGAGGATGATAAGAATTCCAGCATCGCAGGCTGTGTTCACCCACCCTGTGATATTGTTATTAATATTCAGAAAGGGAGAGGATGATACGACTCCCCGTAATAGATAGATATTACTCCTCATGATAGAGCAGGAGGTGTACACCCACCCTGTGATATTCTTCCTAATATTCAGAGGCCGAGAGGTTGATATTGCTCCCAATATCGCAGGAAGTGTACACCCCCGTGTGAGATGGTCGGTAATAATATTGCAAGGCGGAGGGGGTGATATGACTACATATATTGCAGAAAGTGTACACCCCCCAGGGATATTGTTTCCATGATCGTGGAGGGAAGAGGATGATACTACTATAAATATCACAGAAGGTGGACACGCCCCCACTGATATTGTATCTAATTGCAACGTGGGAGAGGAGATGACACCCAATATCGCAGAGAGTAGAAACACCCCTGTGATACTGTTCTAAATATTCAGGGAGGAAGAGGATGATATTACTCCCAATACGGACGGGTGTACACCCGTCAGTGAAATAGTTCCTAATTTCCAGAGGGGGAGATGATATTACTCACAACATGGTAAACAGGCTGTGAGTCCACCGCGGATCCTGAAATCCAGGGCGGGAAGGGGGACTGGCTCTGAGTCCCCGTATCGCGGGGGGTGCCTCACCCGCCTGCGATGGTGGTCCTAAGAACCAGGGGGGGCAAGAGGGGCTGGCTCTCAGTCCCGGTATCACAGGAGGTGTGTACTACTCCTGCGATCTTGGGAGTAATATCATCCTCTCCCCATGAATATAAGAAACAATATCACAGGACGACGTACACCGCTTGCAATATTGGAAGTAACATCATTTTCTGCCCCTAGGGATATTCGGAACAATATCACGGTGGGTGTAAACAGCCACTGCGACATTGCCGCTAGTATCTTCCTCTCCCTCCCAGGATAGAAGGAACAATGTCACAAGGGGGTGTACACCCCCTGCGATATTGGGGTAATATCTTCCTCTCCCCCGCTGCCTGTTAGGAACAATGTCACAGAAGGGGTGTACACCCCGTGCTGTATTGGGAGTGATATCATCCTCTCCGTCCCTGGATATTAGGAACAATATTCCTAGGGAGTGTACACCTCCTGCAATATTCAGACTAACATCATCCTCTCGCCCCCTGGATATTGGGATCAATATCACAGGGGTGGTGTGCACCCCCGGCGAAATTGGAAGAAATATACTCCTCTTTAACTTTGGATGTTAGGGACAGTATCACGGGGGAGGTCTCCGCCCCCTGCGACATTGGGAGTCATATCATCCACTCCCACCCAGGATATTAGGAACAAGATGACCGAAGGGATGTACACTCATTGCGATATTTTCAATAATGTCATCCTCTGCACCCTGGCTATTGGAATAACATCATAGAGGGGTGTACACTTTCTGCGACATTGGGAGTCATATCCTGTCCCCCACGGATATCGGGAACAGATTTATTGATTATTAATATTAATAAATATAATAACAATTAATAGTAATCATCGATATTAATAATTACAGTAGAGACACTAAAACTTAATATGGATTAAAAATATTAATTAGTATTGATAATTAATAGCAATATCACTATTAATAATAAAATAATGATATCAGTAATTAATGTTACTGAAATCAATCACAACTGATGTTGGCAATAAAACAATGATTAATATTAAGATTAATAACTAATATTATTAAAAATGACATTAATACTAATAATTAATTTTAATCATGAATAATCCTATCTTTAAAATAATCATTAATGATTAATAACGTTATACTAATAATTAATATTACCATTAATATTTATTAATGAGAGTGATGTTTAATAATTCATAATATTATTACTCCTAATACCGCAGGGGTTGTACACCTACCTGTGATATTGTTCCTAATATCCAGGGATGGAGAGCATGCTATTAGTTTTAATATTGCAGGAGGTGTACACTCACCCTGTGACACTGATCCTAATATCCAGGGGGTAGAGTATGACATGACTGCCCACATAGCAATGAATGTACAGCCACCCGGTGATATTGCATCTAATATTCCCGGAAAAAGCGTATGATATTACTGCCAATATCGCAGGGAGTGTACACCTCTTCTGTGATATTGTTCCTAGTATTGCGAGGGGGAGAGGATGATAAGAATTCCAGCATCGCAGGCTGTTTTCACCCACCCCGTGATATTGCTATTAATATCCTGAAAGGGAGAGGATGATATGACTCCCCACAATAGATAGATATGACTCCCCATAATAGAGCAGGAGGTGAACACCCACCCTGTGATATTCTTCCTAATATTCAGAGGCTGAGAGGTTGATATTACTCCCAATATCACAGGAAGTGTACACCCCCGTGTGAGATGGTCCTTAACAATATTCCAAGGCGGAGGGGTGATATGACTACATATATCGCAGAAAGTGTACACCCCCCAGGGATATTGTTCCCATGATCGTGGAGGGAAGAGGATGATATTACTTTAAATATCACAGAAGGTGGACACGCCCCCACTGATATTATTTCTAACTGCAACGTGGGAGAGGAGGATAGGACACCCAATATCGCAGGGAGTAGAAACACCCCTGTGATACTGTTCTTAATATTCAAGGAGGAAGAGGATGATATTACTCCCAATACAGAGGGGTGTACACCCTCTGTACACCAAGGCTGTACACCCGTCAGTGAAATAGTTCCTAATTTCCAGATGGGGAGATGATATTACTCACAATATGGTAAACAGGCTGTGAGTCCACCGCGGATCCTAAAAACCAGGGCGGGAGAGGGGCTGGCTCTCACTCCCCTATTGCGGGGTGTGTCTCAACCTACTGCGATGTGGGTCCTAAGAGCCAGGGTGGTAGAGGGGGTGGCTCTCACTCCCCTTTGGATCGTGTCACTCAGGATGACCGCAGTCTCCCTCAGGGCTGCTCCACAGGACAGGCCTAAGCCGCCTAATGGGCTGCCTCAGCCATTGGTCAGTTACCTCATTTCCTGGTCAGGGAACCAAGAAATGTAGCAGGACTAGCTGCAGACAAAACCTCTCATACACCAAGTTGTAGAAGGAAGGGCTTTATTCAGCTGGGAGCAGCGGCAAGCTACTGCCTCAAAATCTGAGCTACCTGAATGCACAATTTCTGTCCCTTTTAATGGCTCACAACACTAAAGGTTTCACATGAAAGGTCGTGATTGATTTGAGCAAGCAGGTGGTCCATGACAGGGGCTGCACGCACCGGTGGTCCAAGAGAAACAGAACAGGGCAGGGAGTTTCACAATGTTCTTCTAGACAATGTCTGGAATCTGTGAATAACATTGGTTTCTAAGTTATGAGTTGATTTTTAACTAGGGAGTTTAGGCCAGGCAGGCCCAGGCCTGGTTTTGCACCTGGCGCGGGGCTGCCTGTCTTTGGTTTTACTTCCTTGTTGTTTTTTCTTAAAACAGGTACTGAGTATAAAACAATATAAAACAATATGAGAGGGTCTCTCTCTTCCCTCAATACAGCAGCTCATTTCATATTACTACTTCACAAGGAAAAGTGAGTTTAATAAAAGAAGTCACTAAAAATCACTAATGTGATTTCAGTTAGATGATATCAAGTGGACGAATGCAGGAGATAGCACCTGAGTGCATTTAGATCCCCTGGATATAAACTGAGGAAGAAATTAAAGGATCTTCTAGTGAGATTTATTTCCATGCACTCACTTTTTTCTACTGACAATATTATTTTTAAAAACTATAAATCTAATTCAGTGTTTTCAGCTGCAAAGGAGTCACTCAAATACAATATATGCAGTTCTAAAGCTTAACTTTTTAGTACTTGTGTCACAGATTGAGGAAACTGTTGACCAGGAACCATTTGAATAGTGTAATGCTCGCTTTTCCCAGCATTGACAGCAATTTCTTACCAGGAAAAATGTAGCAGACTTACCCCTTTGGTTGACATAGGAACAATTCTCCAGTGGGTAAGACATACCTTGGGACTTTTTAATCACCATAGACTAGTTCTCCAGCTTGGTATTTTCAGACAGCTGGTAAATATTCTTTTATCAAAGACAATGTTGAACTTCTGTAAGAAAGAAAGGGAAAAAGAATTAGAACCCACGGCTTTTTCCTTTAATGAATTACGTTCTTTTAGAAGATGAGCTGCTGATATGTTCTTTACTTTGGGGACACTAACTTAGGCTTGTATTTTTTTTTCCTTGAAAACTAGTTTGAATGTAAAAAGTACACATTTTGGCTATAATTAAAATGTCAAGAAATGACAGATGCTGGCAAGGCTGTGGAGAAAAGTAAGTGTTTATACACTGCTGGAGGGAATGTAAATTAGTTAAGCCACTGTGGAAAACAATTTGGAGATTTCTCAAAGAACTTAAAACAGATTTACCATTTGCCCAGCAATCCCATTACTGAGTATATACCCAAAAGAATATAAATAATTTTACCATAAAGACATCTGCACTTGTAGTTCATTGCAGCACTATTTACAATAGCGAAGACATGGAATCAGCCTAGATGCCCATCAATGGCAGACTGGATTAAAAAAAAGTGGTACATATGCACTATGGAATACCATGTGGCCATAAAAAGAACAAATTCATGTTCTGACACAAAGAAGGGGAACAACAGAAACTGTGGCTTACCTGAGGATGGAAGGTGGGAAGATGGTGAAAATTTTTTAAAACAACCCACCTATTGGCTATTATACTCAATTATACCTAGATGATGAAGTAAAGTGTATATCAAACTCCTATGACATGCAAGTTACCCATGTAGCCAAACTGTACATGTACCCTTGGAATCTAAAATAAAAGTTGGAAACAAAACATGTTTAAATCACACATTTTATGTGATGATAATGATAATTAATCACAGATGTTTAATAACTTAAGCATCAAATGCCTAATTATATATTTTTTCTCCTTAAAAGCAATATGAAAACATTGAAGATCTGGAAACTGGAAAATAGAAGACAAATGTAAAATTTGATCAAAACATAAGTACTATCGCTATTTATTGACATTCATATACATATTTTATATAGGTCTTAATCACCTAGCTAAAACAAATTAATAATGTTAATTTTAATTTTTTGTTAGTGACTTTTTTCTTGAAATGAGAAGGAAATGATTTCCTTTTGATATCAACATTAAGACCATAAATAAGAAATTATAATTAGAAATTTGAAGGGCTTTCTTCAGTCAAACAATCAGAATATAGCCTCAAGCAAACTCCAACTTTTTTATATAAAAAAGTTACAGGTAACTTATTTGGTCATTATGAAAGAGAAAAATAAATAAACAGAAAAGGAGAGCAGCCTAGTGAGAAAGTAAGAATAAATATAAAATTTGACTGGTGGTCAATGAATATTTTCTAGGGAAAAAGGAATCTCGACCAAGGAATTATATCATCAAAATTTCATTGGTAAGTCTTTTTATACATAGAAGCTGGGAGATTTGTACATTGAGGCAGAGCAAGATTGTCTTGGTTCTTTTTTGCTTTGGGTGACTGCAGGAAGAGAATTTACAGTGAAGGAGAATCTATGCTTTTGTTTTCTATGATGGTACTCCAGTGTGAATCAATACAGTTATATTCTATGTGTTTCTGAGTCTTATATTTTAGTTTGCATAAGTTAGAATCCCTGACCAAAAACAACACTTCTATATCTTCACATCAATGGGCCAGATTCTTGCTGTGGGGATCTGTAACCCATAGCCCCTGGGATTTTGGGTACACACAGTGAATAAAGTAGCCCCTTGTAACTGTTGCTCCTTGAATTCTTTTTTTTTTTTTTTTTTTTTTGAGACGGAGTCTCACTCTGTTGCCCAGGCTGGAGTGTAGTGGCGTGATCTCGGCTCACTGCAGGCTCTGCCTCCCGGGTTCACGCCATTCTCCTGCCTCAGCCTCCCAAGTAGCTGGGACTACAGGCACCCGCCACCACGCCCGGCTAATTTTTTGTATTTTTAGTAGAGACGGGGTTTCACTGTGTTAGCCAGGATGGTCTCGATCTCCTGATCTCGTGATCCACCCACCTCGGCCTCCCAAAGTGCTGGGATTACAGGCTTGAGCCACTGCGCCTGGCTCCTTGAATTCTTACTGTTTTAAAAAAGTTCCAGGAAGAAACTTGGCCCAAGAGGTTGGATCGGGAGATGTCTGAGTTGGAGATAAACTGTAGTTAACTCCTCGTTACCACAATAAAAGCCATCCCAGGGAGGGGCTTATTTGCCATTTTCTATACATGCAATGTATATGGAAGCATGATCAGTGACGTCACTTGCACTACCTTTACTCCATCTCTGCATACAATGACTCAGCTCATCAGCCCAATAAAAGCCCAGTTTTCGCTTTTGTTCGGGGTGGCACTGCTTTGGGAACTATTACCGACGCCCTCCTTATTTGCAGCAAGTAATGAAATCCTCGTGTTAAATCCTTCTTGGTTTTGGTCCTTGGCCTCTCTGTCACTTGCCAAGCCACTGAACCAACATGTTGTGTAGGTAACATATCCTGTTCAGTTGAAATCAGCCATCCCTTAATGTGAGAAGCAAAAACCAGTCCTGACATCTAGGAACCAGCCTAGTACACCTAGCCTTTGATGTTACTAGGTTCCGATGTGGCAGTCACAGTTAGACCTTGGGGTTTTCCTGCTGAATATGAGGAATATCACAGAGAACAACGTCAGCCAAGGTCATTGTGTGACAGCAATAAAGTGATACAAATAACGCTTCTCAAAAACAAAACAAAAATCAAGACCATCTCATAATTGTATCTAACCACAACGAAACAGTCACGAAACCCCCCAAAATGACAAATTCCATCTCCTGTCTTATGATTTCTATCCCTGCTAACATGGCTGATGCTTTTTTTTTTTTTTTTTTTTACAGATTACAGTTATAGTCTCTATTTTTAATTGCCTTAAGATGCCTTGAGTTAAATATGGTTAACTGTTCAAAAACCAATTAGCTAAATTTCTTTTGTTTATCTGGAAGAAATCTGTTATTTTTATTCTAGATCAGCACTATCCAATCAACTATCTGAAGTGATGAAAATATTCTATATCAGTGCACCCAAAACTGTAGCCATTAGCTACATGTGGCTATTGAACAATTTAAATGTGGCTAGATTTTTAATTGTATTTAATTGGAATGTTCTCCCAAGTTCACCTCCACCCCAACTCTTATCTTTACTCAACTAACTTTTCTATTTGGCCCTCAAGAGCAATATAAATAAGTGGTTAAACATAGAGTCTGAAACCAGATGGCCTGAGTTCAAATTTTAGCTCTGCCACTTACTAGATGTGAAATCTTATAAAATTTACTCAAATTCTTCAGAATGTTCAGTTTTTTCATCCTTAGAATGAGAATAATTACAATAACTACTTAGTCATTTTTTGTCAAGACTCCACTGCGTATTTTTAAGCACCTAGAACCATGCTCAACAAATATAAGTGCTATTTAAAGTGGTGGCTTTTATTGTTAAGTTTGTGAACCCAGTGACTTGTTTAAAGCAAATGTTTGATTATTTTGCACTATTTTCTATTTCTTCAATTTGCATCTGAGATATTGTTTACTTTAACTCTTTTAAGCATCCTGTGGTTTTCTGATATAAGCATAATTGGTCTTCATCCCAATCCCTGGCACAGAGTTCCTAAAATGCTTGTAATTTTCCAAGAGGTGCTAAAAGCATATTTTCTTACATTTAGTCTTTGTCTCTGGTTCCTGACACAAGAGCTGTAAAACCCTTGGAGTTACCTGAATGATAGAAGTGAGAGGAGTGCCTCTTGTTCATAACAAGCACCTTTCAACCATACCTGAATTGATACTAAGTTGACTCTTGGTGGACCCCTAAATAGCTTCAGAGTAGGAGATGTTTGCCAGAAGAACCTACTGTGTGATTAGAGGGTGGGAACTTTCACCTCACCCCTTGACCTCCAAGAAGCGCTGGAGTTTGAGTTAATTGCCAATGGCCAAGATTTAATCAATCATGCCTGCGTAATGGATCCTCCATAGAAACCCGAAGCAATGGAGTTCAGAGAGCTTCTGGGTTGGTGAATGCATCCATGTGCCAGGAGGGTGAAGCACCTCAACTCCATGGAGAGACGTTCCTGTGCTGGAACCCCTTACAGACCTTGCCCTTTGTGCCTCTTCATCTGTCCTTTTATTTTTATCTTTACATAATAGCCTTTACAATAAACTGGCAATAGTAAGTAAACTGTTTTCTCTGAGTTCTGTGAGCTGGTCTAGCAAATTATTAAACCTAAGGAAGGGATCATGGGAATCCCTGATTTACAGCCGTTGGTCAGCTGGCATCTGAGTTGGGGCAGTTTCATGACACTGAGCCCTCAAGTTGTGGAGTCTGACATTAACTCCAGGTAGTTAGCGTCAGAATTTCACTGAATAGCTGGATATCCAGTTGGTGTCAGGGAGTTGGAGAACTCGTTGTTGGTGTGGGAAAAATAAAACCCACACATTTAGTGTCAGAAGTGCTGTGGGTAAAACAGTTCATAGTTGATATCAGAAGTGGGATTTGCAGGACTAGCCCTGGCTCATAGAAACATATGGTTTGGAACGTGAAGAGATGAGGCCAGGCTTGGTGGTTTCCAACTATAATCCAAGAACTTTGGGAGGCCAAGGTGGAAGGATCACTTGAGCCCAGGAGTTGGAGGCCAGCCTGGGCAACATAGTGAGACCTCACCTCTACCAAAAAAAAAAAAAAAATAAAAAAGAAGTGTAAAGAGAAGAGATGAAAAGGTAGAAGATAAGGGACCTTTGATTCGTGGATAGTTACCTGGTCACCCATAGTATGAAAATGCAGCTGTGCTGAACTGTGCTAATGTCTCCCAACATTAATTACTAAAGGTAAAAGTTACCAACGGGATTTAGAAGACCTGACTTCCAAGAAGTTAGCTCATTTGATACATAAGGAAGTGCAAAATAAGAAGAAGCATGCTAAACATAGAATCCCTTGGTTATTGTTATAAGTAACAGCTAAAGTGAAAGTAAAAAAAAAGTGCTGGATTGGACTTTGATGCTAAACCAAGCTCAGACTTCTGTCAGTCTGAGCTTTGACCACTGTCCACAAAGCCATCCACAAAGGAAAAATAATTATGTGCAGTCAACAGAAAGTATCTGTACGGCTCCTGATGGCCGAGAAGATAGTCAATGTATCAGGCGGTGGTGTGTGAGTTGCCTCATTTTGTAGATTGAATCAAAAAATTCCTGAGTAAAATACAAACAATTCTTTTAATGAAATGGATTGTGAGAGTGACAAGTTTAGGGACAGTATCTTTGATTATAAATGCTGCAGAGTAGGAGAGTATGTTTGGATTGACATGGGACCTTTGGTTTATTATGAACTTATCAGAGACACATAGTGATGCAGGAGCTCGACCCCTTTGTCAGACTTGCCATAGGCGTTCCCTGTTTATTCAGCCCTACGTGCTCAACCTCTTGTGGGAGGGAGTATGTGGGCAAACAAGTATGGGATCCAGCTGGGCACTTCGGGCACCAGCAGGAACAGACTCCATGAGACCCTATGGCACCCAGATGTGGCACCCTCTCAGTGGAGAGGGGAGCTGGAGAGAGGATGGGGTGGGCAGATAATCTTCCCTGAAGTCTGGCCAGCTTTGGCTGGCTCTTCTCCAAAGTTAAACCGTCTCTCCTCCAAAGTCCAGCAGTCTCTCTGAAGTCAAGTTGCCTCTCTCCAGTCCAGCTGCTTCTCTCCTCTACTGACTGAGTTATAGGCACAGGATGGGGGCAGGGTGGGCTGTAGATAGTTTTGGAAAAGGCAACATTTGATTGGTAAAAAGGCATTATTCTAAAAGAACCAATCAGGAGAGAGCAGGCAAACAGGGATAGAAGTTCTCACTTTTGAGCTGCAGGTTTCAGGCTTTTTGGCTCAAAGGTGGGGTTTTGCCAGAGACCCATCCCTGTCTGCCTATAATTTCTCTGCCTCCTCCCTCTATCAATGTGAGGTTATTCCTGAGGGAACAACCAGCCTGGTGGACTGGAGAAAAATCCACTGTAAAGTGTGTTTACCCTGAGAAGGCAAACAGCCCTTTATAAATACCAAGCAGAGCACCCTGTGTGAAGCAGCTGATATTCTTGATATGCAAACCATATGAACACTGAATATGCCCGTTACCCAGGCTATGGCAAATGCATGCCTTTTGTATAGGCATGCAATATAATCACACTGGTGCAATATCAAACAACAGTCTGAGAAGCCTTATTAAATTTGCTATCTTAGCTTTCCAGTACTGGTCTTAATGATAGAAAGGACATTAAGAAAATTAACAAGAAAATAGAGAGACAGAATAGAGAGTTGAAGGACTCATCTCAGCAGGGTGGAAGTCTTTAGAAGATTATTGAGAAATGGGATGAATATGGCATTGAAACAAAGGCATTGATGCAATGTTATCAGATGTTGGATGGACCAATGGGACCACTTCCTGGTCTCCCAACATCAATGGGCTGCAAACAAGTTCGCTACATTTACTCTAGTTAATAGAAATTTAAAAATCTGGAAGACTAAGACGACAATGAAAAATCCTACCCAGAACCACCTGGGGCAATGGTTAATTAACCCTCCTTTGACTGAAGAATCTGTAATGCCCTCCCTTGTATAGAATAATTCTAGGTCTAGCTAACAGAAGTCTAATTTGAATCAGCAACACAGAGTCATAACTCCAGAATCAATTTCCAGACTTGAATCAGTTTCCAGACCCAGAACCCCTTCAATTAAGTGAGGACGGCTAAGTCTGCAGAGGAAGGATTCTGTTAAGCTGGCTAAATGTACACAACTAAATCTTTCACTGACCCTTCTTCAAGGAGACATGTGATCACGTACTTGGGTGACTCCTAAGTCTGTGAGTCACAGACTGGGTGATTGTGCATTGGAAAAAAGAAAATAATCAGACTTTTGGGGGGTTACTGGGCACTTGCTCTGAATTAACACTAATAGCAGAAGACCGAAAACATTACTGCCTTCCACAAGTCAGAGTAGGAATCTGGCAGATTCCTCACATTAACTGAATGACCTATGAAGTTAGAGCTATAATAGTAGGAAAGACCAAGCAGTAGTCACTAGAACTGTTTCTACTAAGCAAAATAAATCAAAAGCAATACCACATTTTTGGAAAAACTGCTGAGATTAGTACCATCATCAAAGATTTGAAGTAGGGGTGATAATTATTAGTAAATGCTCATACCACTCTCCTATTCGGACTGTGCAAAAAAGAGATGGATTTTGGAGAATGACAGTGGATTATTGTAAATTTAACCTGGTAGTGACTCCAACTGCAGCTGCTGTTCCAGATATAGTTTCAATCTTTGAGCAAATTAACCCTACTTGACATACATCTACTGATCTGGCAAATACATTTTTCTTAATATCTGTTAGCAGAGACCACCAGAAGCAGTGTGCTTTCACTAGAAAAGTCCAGCAATACACCTTCACTGTCCTACCTCAGACAGAGATCAACTCTCTAGTCGTATGTCATAATTTAATCCACAGGGAGTTTGATCATTTTTCATTTCCATGAGACATCACATTGGTCTATGATATTGATGATACTGGACCTAGTGATTGGACCTCATGATTAAGAAGTAGTGACTACTCTAGACATATTGGCGAGACATTTGCAAGCCAGGGAGTGGGAAATTAATCTGACAAAATTTCAGGGAACTTACTCCTCAGTAAAAAATTTAAGGGTCTAATGGTGTGAGGAATGTCAAGATATCCATTCTGTGGTGAAGGATAAATTATTGCATCTAGCCCCTCCTACAACCACACCTCCCTAATATGATGGTTCTGAAGATTGAATATCATATAGTAAATGTTGAAGTACAATGAGAACACATGGACACAGGAAGGGGAACATCACACTCCGGGGACTGTTGTGGGGTGGGGGAGGGGGGAGGGATAGCATTAGGAGATATACCTAATGTTAAATGACGAGTTAATGGGTGGAGCACACCAACATGGCACATGTATACATATGTAACAAACCTGCACATTGTGCACATGTACCCTAAAACTTAAAGTATAATAATAATAATAATAATAATAATAACAAAATAGGTCTTTTTTCAAATTATAGACTTATATATGTTGGTTCTGAAATTTCTATTTTATTATTTTCTGTAGTTCCTTTTTCTGCCAAGAAGCTTTTTCCCATTTATTTTGAGAGTGTTCAAATTTACCTCAGAAAAGTTGGCTATAAGAGCTGCTTAAAAGTCCAATCATTTCCGTATCCAAGTGGTTTCAAGGTTGTCATATTGATTACACCCTTCAATAAGAATTCGTCAATTGTTTATGGTTTGTAAAAGTATATTGAGTAATTTTCTATTTTATGCCTCACATAGGCATTTTTCTGTGTTTACAATATACAAAAGTTCAACAAGGCAAGCTATGGACATTGAAGGGTGGAGGCACTCAGGCTACATCGTGATCCACCCACTGGCTCCACTGGCAGAAGGGTTAATCCCACTGACATTATTCTGCTTGGAGCTTCTACGTGGATGATTCTCCTTGGCTCTTATGACATGAAAGTATAAGTATTTCATATAATACACACTTATAAAATTAAAAACAACAGAAAAGTGTGCTGAATGGGTCCCAAGGGCCTTATCCACGTCTTCCTTACTTTTCATGTTTTATACCCCATTTGCTCAAAGCTCAATTGAACTCAAGCACTTCTTTTTTCTTTTCCTCTACAACAACCACAAAGTTTAACATTTGCTTCTTAGAGGCTATCCCACTAGCCAGGCAGCTCTGCTGTCTTCTGACTGGGGATTTACAGAATGCAGGAAAATGAGGCTGAGGTAGAAAGAGTGACTATACACCCAGCATGGTGGCTCATGACTGTAACCCCACTACTTTTGGAGGCTGAGAGTGGAGGATTGTTGATGTCAGGAATTCAAGATCAGCCTGAACAATATAGCAAGATCTCCTCATGTATAAAACAAAATTTACAAAATCAACCTTGCATGGTGATTGGCAACTGTCGTCCCATCTAATTCAGAGGATGATCTGGAAGAATTGCTTGATCCCAGGAGTTCAAGACTGCAGTGAGCCACGATTGCACCACTATACTCCAGCTGAAGTGAGAGAACAAGTCCCTGTCTCTAAAAAGAAATAATAATACTAATAATAACAATAATAATAATAAATGACTACTGCAACTGAAAAGCTTTTTTCCCCCACCTTGGCTTCCAGCCCCAGGGACTACCTCCTTTAAATGCCTCTCCAGTGTGTATGGATTCAACAGACTTGCAGTCTCTTCCTTACTTTCCCCTTATGCGCCACTGTAGCTCTATCCTGTTTCCTCAGCCCACCTTCCCCCACTCCGACAGAATCAAGTACAATGGTGAATTGAGCAAGTATAGGCAATAGAGCTATAAATATTTATGTTTCTACCCTCCTAGATATTTTTGCAAGATTTGGAGATGGGTATGTAGGGCCTTTAGTCCTTCTTGGGTCAGGGTCATCTCAGGCCCAACATGAATCCTTAAAGGAACTGAGATCAGAATAGAGGAAAAGAAGTGCTGAGAGATGTGAACAAAGTGTCTTCATGCAAGTAAGTAAGACACATTTACTGTCTAATTCAAGCATTGTAGTCACAGCCTAAGACTCAACTGAATAAACACGTGAATTTTAAGTCTCCCCAAAGGTGTGCAACAGCTTTGGGGCATCTTTAACCCTTTACCTCCTGTTGTCTTTGGAATGGAGCAAAAACTAAAAGTGTTGCATGGGAAGTTTGCTTCAATTCTACCACCTGATACTCAGTTTACACATTTCCCAATCCTACTTGTTAATGAGCTATATAAAAGGAGACAAATTATTGACCATTTGTCATACATTTTGGCCAACATGCCAGCTATTGATATGTATTTTTTACATTATTAACTGAAGAAAAATGGATGCCTTTTACAAATGTTGTAAGATTACAAAACAAAAAGAAAATGAAAGAAACCAAATTAGGGTTGTAATGTGTCCAGAATTGGTTCCTTCCAGTGGGTTCTTGATCTTGCTGACTTCAAGAATGAAGCTGCGGACCCTTGCAGTGAGTGTTACAGTTCTTAAAGATGGTGTGTCCATAGTTTATTCCTTCAGATGTTCAGATGTGTCTGGGGTTTCTTCCTTCTGGTGGGTTCTTGGTCTCACTGACTTCAGGAATGAAGCCACAGACCCTTTCAGTGGGTGTTACAGCTCATAAAGGTAGTGCAGACCCAAAGAGTGAGCAGCAGCAAGATTTGTTGTGAAGGGTAAAAGAACAAAGCTTCCACAGCATGGAAGGGGACCCGAGCAAGTTGCCACTGCTGGCTAGGTTGGCCAGATTTTATTTCCTTATTTGGCCCTGCCCACATCCCACTGATTGGTACATTTTACAGAGCACTGATTGGTCCATTTTTCAGACTGCTGATTTGTCCATTTTACAGGGTGATGATTGGTGCGTTTGGAATCCTTTAGCTAGACACAGAGTGCTGATTGGTTCATTTTTACAAAGTGCTGATTTGTGCATGTGCAATTCATGCATTGATTGGTGCATTTTTATACAGTGCTGATTGGTGCATGTACAATCCTTTAGCTAGACACAGAGGGCTGATGGGTGCATTGTTACAGAGTGTGGATTGGTGCATTTACAATCCTTTAACTAGACCCAGAGCACTGATTGGTGTATTTACAATCATCTAGGTAGTCAGAAAAGTTCTCCAAGTCCCCACTGGACCCAGGAAGTCCACCTGGCTTCACTTCTCCATAATGTGGAAGCCTAATGACTTTCCAGCAGAACTCTCATATAATTGCCCTGTCTGATAAGAGAAATGAGCAGGAGCAAGGTCGTGGTGAAGGACTCTGCTGAAGCTTTCCCAGGGATTCGTCTACTGAAGCTTTGGCTTTCTCAAAATATTCTCAGAATAAGCAGATATTGTCATTCTCCAGAAAGTCAACCAGCAAAATGACTTGAGCTTTCCAATAAACTCTTGCCATGACCTTTGTGTTCTTCTCATCCACTTTTGTTTTGACTGGACTTTTCCACCTCTTGGTAGCCATTGCTTTGATTGTATTTGTTTTCTGGATTTTACTGGTAAAGTCACGTGTTATCTCCTCTTATAATTCATTGAAGAAATGCTTATGGTCTTCGTTGTTCCTATTTAAATTTTTAGGGAAAGTTCTGCTCTTGTCTGTACTTGATCTTGGGGACACAGTTTGGGCATCCATTAAGTGAAAAGCTTACTAAACTTTAATCATTCAGTTAGAATCATGTAAACTGAACCAACTGAGAAGTCTGCAGTGTTGGTTATTGTGTGTGCTGCTAATCATCACACCTCTTCTCCTGGATATAAAGAAGATGAATTTATTCCTTGCAATGTGATGTGAATCATCTGTCATGGTAAGCTTTAGGTTCAACATTGCCTCATTCCTTCTTGAAATGAGGAACTCCTCGTTGAATTTGTGAACTGCTGACTTTTTGTACCAATGTCAACTTACCATATGCCAAGTAGGACAAGTTTTTGGATACCATCAATGATTTTACCTTCTTCCACCCAAGCTTCACCATAAATTTCATGTTTGTACTCACTTTAATTTTAGAAGAATTCATGTTGCTCTTCTAGGGGCTCTTTTGAAAACTGCTCTCTTATTTTTCTTGGTGCCTCAAACTAGCTCCTGTTCAGACACGTTATAGCAAAAGATTATGATTTCATTTTGGTGCCAAAACATTGGAATCCATTCATGGTGTTTCTTAATAGGGTATACATTTTCCGTCAACATTTTAACAACCCACTGCATATAGGAAGGCGTCCTGATACAATAAGCTCTACTAGAGGGAACTTAGAATTTTCCGGCTGACTAGGCAGATTGGTTTCTTGTTTTTCTCCTAGGATAAATAGGAATGTTTTCTGAAGATGTAATATAATACCAGTGGCCAAATATTCTCCAGCTACATGGAAAGGTTAACATTTATAACTAAGATTCACGTTCCTTAAGAGAGACACAGAGTGCTTGGGCCAATCTGGTGTTCTGATGTTATTGAATGATTTTCTCTGGTTTCAACAAACATGGTTTGAAAGGAAGCTGGTGATGAGCAGTCTGGCCTAGGTAGCTTATGGTGGCCCATCAGGAAGGAAAGAAATGCAAGAGAGAAGAAGCAGAGGGGAGTGCCAAGCGGATGTGACTCCTTGTGGGAGTCATTGGGGAAGCTGCAGTCCTGGTTGGAGACAGACTTCTCCTTGTCTGCTGAGTACAGCAAGACAAGAGGTGATGCTTCTAAATATCACTCAGCTCACGCCCTGACCTTCTCCTATGTCAGAAATGAGTGAAAGAGATTAGCATATCAGGAAGGAGTAAATATCAGATATCAAGCTACCAGAGACAACCAAAACAGAGGTTACCAAAGAACTGAAGGAGACAGTGTCACTGATTTAGGATGGGGTCAAAGCAAGGAGCAAGACTGCAACAAAAGCTTAGGCACTTGTCCATGAGTCAAGGACGTTGGCAATCCACTTGCCATTTAAAATAATGTAAACTTACCATTTACATTACACTCTTGCCCCAAGCACGACTCTTAATTTCTGCCTCCTAAAACCTGCTCTCCCTGAATTTCTTCATTATAGCTGTCCAAACAAAATATCACAGACTAATATCCTTAAGCAATAGAAATTACTTTTCAACACTTCTGGACTCTCAACTTCCACGGTGAAGGTGTCAGCAGGTTCTGTTCTTCTGGGCCCTGTCTACCTGGCATTTAGATATCACCTTCTTGCTGTGTCCTCCCATGGGGCTGCGTCTGTGCCTACGTACCTCTTGTGTCTCTCTGTGGGCAAATTTCCAGTTCTTATAAGGAATTTCCACTTCTTATAAGGACACTCATCTTATTGGATTTAGTTCCACTGAAACGCCCTCATTTTAGCTTGATCACCTCTTCTTAGGGATGTTTTCTAAACACAATCATATTCTAAGGAACAAGAGGTTGGCTGTGGAGTTTTGTATACCTATGCCAATCATATTTCATTAAATATTTGATTATATAGAGATCATGTCTTTGGAACTTTGAGCTGTGTGCAGACAGCACAAACCTGGCCATTCATGGCTGACAGAAGGTTGGCCCTCAGCCTGGTCGGACCCTCACAGACTGTCTAATATTCCTTGGATCTGGCTCCAATCAGAAAAGTCTTGGTGTTGTAGGATACAGGTGTCTTAACACATTCTATTATTAATATTCATGGAGAGGTTAAAACAAAGTTGGACATAAAATCTACCAGAGGTTTCTAGAAATGAAGAGAATGAACACAAGTTCTTGAATGAGCCATCTTACTTCATGTCTTTAATAATTTTTTCTTGCTCTTCCCCTTTATTAGAATGTTTGATCAGGTACAGTTTGGGCTTTATGTCTTAGAGGAATACATATATATATAGCCTCTCGCTCTGTCTCCCAGGCTGGAGTGTGGTGTCGTGATCGTGGCTTCCAGCACCCTTGATCATGGCTTCCAGGATCCTTGAACTCCTGTGTTCTTGGGATTCCCTCCACTTCAACCACTTGAGTTACTTGAATTACAGGTTCATGACACCCACCATGCCCTTTTATTATTTTTTAATTTATTTAAAAATTTTTTGAAGAGATGGATCCACAATTTGTTGCTCAGGCTTATCTTGAACTCCTGGACTCAAGGGATCCATCCAACTCACCCTCCCAATGTCCTTGGATAACAGGCATGAGTCACCACATTCAGTTGTTCTTCTAGGAAAAAATTTTAATCACTCCCACTTATAATGAGTGACCACAATTATACATTCCAATAAGACAGTCAGGAACCCACATAAAAGCCTCAAGGGTATTGCACTGATCTATTTCTTAGTACCTGTGCTGTCTCCCAGATTGTTCTTCCACACAGAAATTTTTTTCATTTTTGCAATATTCTGAAACTAATTTCTCCCCACTCTCTTTCTAAGATGTATTTGTTGACATTTTCTGTTCTAAATAATCTTCCTTGTGTTTGTTTTTCATCTTATACCTGGCTTCTTTTTAAATAAATTTTGGGAATTTTTTTAAATCGAATCTTCTAAGTAAGCATCTATAATTCTTCTTACTCCTTTCATTTTATGTTGGTTTTTAAAATTTGGATCAATATACTGTATGTCCAAAGTCTTTTTACTGAGTTTGTGTTGGTAGCTCTCTTTTCATCTGCCGACTTCTCTGTTATATCAAGTAGTTCCTGCCCAACATTTCATCTTTTTATGGAAAATACAGGTTAGTCAGTATTAACAGCTGCTACTTATCATTTCAGGCCTTGAATAACTTTTGTGACATCTTTCAGTTTTTGCTCAGGGATAGTGATAACTTCAGGATACCTCATTAGAGGTATTGTGTGTGGGGCTGCCACTGGAAATCCTAAGGACAGGCCACTTGATCATTTGGATGAGAGGATCCTGTGTTGTACACATTAGAATATGATCCTGCTCTTCCAGATGGGTTTGAAATACAAGGGATTTCAAAAAAGTTTGTGGAAGAATGCAATTACAATGTGAAATTAGACATTATATAAACTTTATTTCTTAACATAAGCTCCACCACATTCAAGAAGGTTTGCAAGTAATGATACAAATAATTTACCCTATCTATAAAGAATTGAGCGTCCTGAGAATTTCACCATATAGATGCAGTCTTTTCACATTATTAACTGAAGAAAACTGCATATACATTAAAGTATTTTTATCTTAGAAAAAAAAGAAGTCTGAGGAACAGCTCCAGTCTACAGCTTCCAGCGTGAACAATGCAGAAGATGAATGATTTCTGCATTTCCAACTGAGGTACCAGGTACATCTCACTGGGGATTGTCAGAAAGTTGGTACAGGACAGTGGGTGCAGCACATTGAGCGTGAGCTGAAGCAGAGTGAGGTATTGCCTCACCTGGGAAGTGCAAGGGGTCAGGGAATTCCCTTCCCTAGCCAAGGAAAGGGGTGATGCATGGCACCTGGAAAATCAGGTCACTCCCACCCTAATACTGTGCTTTTCCAATGGTCTTAGCAAACAGCACACCAGGAGGTTGTATCCTGCACCTGGCTCAGAGGGTCCTATGCCCATGGAGCCTTGCTCATTGCTAGCAAAGCAGTCTGAGATCAAACTGCAAGGCAGCAGTGAGGCTGGGGGAGGGGATCCCACAATTGCCAAGGCTTGAGTAGGTAAACAAAGCAGCCAGGAAGCTCGAACTAGGTGGAGTTCACTGCAGCTCAAGGAGGCCTGACTGCCTCTGTAGACTCCACCTCTGGGGACAGGGCATAGCCAAACAAAAGGCAGCAGAAACCTCTGCAGACTTAAATGTCCATGTCCGACAGCTTTGAAGAGAGTAGTGATTCTCCCAGCATGCAGCTTGAGATCTGAGAACAGACAGACTGCCTCCTCAAGTGGGTCCCTGACCCCTGAGTAGTCTAACTGGGAGGCATCCCCCAGTAGGAGTCAACTGACACCTCACAGGGCCAGGTACTCCTCTGAGACAAAACTTCCAGAGGAACGATCAGGCAGCAACATTTGCTGTTCACCAATATCCGCTGTTCTGCAGCCTCCGCTGCTGACACCCAGGCAAACAGGGTCTGGATTGGACCTCATACAAACTCCAACAGACCTGCAGGTGAAGGTCCTGACTGTTAGAAGGAAAACTAACAAACAGAAATGACATACACACCAAAACCCCATCTGTACGTCACCATCATCAAAGACCAAAGGTAGATAAAACCACAAAGATGGGGAAGAAACAGAGCAGAAAAACTGAAAATTCTAAAAATCAGAGTGCCTCTCCTCCTCCTAAGGAATGCAGCTCTTTGCCAGCAATGGAACAAAGCTGGATGGAGAATGACTTTGATGAGTTGAAAGAAGAGGGCTTCAGATAATCAAACTACTCCAAGGTAAAGGAGGAAGTTCAAACCCATGGCAAAGAAGTTAAAAACCTTGAAAAAACATTAGACGAATGGCTAACTAGAATAACCAATGCAGAGAAGTCCTTAAAGGACCTGATGGAGCTGAAAACCATGGCATAAGAACTACGTGAGGAATGCACAAGCCTCAGTAGCCAATTTGATCAATTAGAAGAGAGGGTATCAATGATGGAAGATCAAATGAATGAAATGAAGCAAGAAGTTTAGAGAAAAAAGAATAAAAAGAAATGAACAAAGCCTGAAAGAAATATGGGACTATGTGAAAAGACCAAACCCACATCTGATTGGTGTACCTGAAAGTGATGAGGAGAATGGAACCAAGTTGGAAAACACTCTGCAGGATATTATCCAGGAGAACTTCCCCAATCTAGCAAGGCAGGCCAACATTCAGATGCAGGAAACACAGAGAACGCCACAAAGATACTCCTTGAAAAGAGCAACTCCAAGACACATAATTGTCAGATTCACCAAAGTTGAAATGAAGGAAAAAATGTTAAGGGCAGCCAGAGAGAAAGGTCGGGTTACCCACAAAGGGAAGCCCATCAGACTATCAGCTGATCTCTCAGCAGAAACTCTACAAGCCAGAAGAGAGTGGGGGCCAATATTCAACATTCTTGAAGACAAGAATTTTCAACCCAGAATTTCATATCCAGCCAAACTAAGCTACATAAGTGAAGGAGAAATAAAAGCCTTTACAGACAAGCAAATGCTGAGAGATTTTGTCACCACCAGGCCTGCCCTAAAAGAGCTCCTGAAGGAAGCACTAAACATGGAAAGGAACAACCTGTACCAGCCACTGCAAAAACATGCCAAATCGTAAAGAACATCGAGGCTAGGAAGGAACTGCATCAACGAACGAGCAAAATAACCAGCTAACATCATAATGACAGGATCAAATTCACACATAACAACATTAACTTTAAATGTAAATGGGCTAAATGCTCCAATTAAAAGACACAGACTGGCAAATTGGATAAAGAGTCAAGACGTGTCAGTGTGCTGTATTCAGGAAACCCATCTCATGTGCAGAGACACACATAGGCTTAAAATAAAGGGATGGAGGAAGATCTACCAAGCAAATGGAAAACAAAAAAAGGCAGGGGTTGCAATCCTAGTCCCTGATAAAACAGACTTTAAACCAACAAAGATCAAAAGAGACAAAGAAGGCCATTACATCATGGTAAAGGGATCAATTCAACAAGAAGAGCTAATTATCCTAAATATATATGCACCCAACACAGGAGCACCCAGATTCATAAAGCAAGTCCTTAGAGACCTACAAAGAGACTTAGATTCCCACACAATAATAATGGGAGACTTTAAAACCCCACTGTCAACATTAGACAGATCAATGAGACAGAAAGTTAACAAGGGTATCCGGGAATTGAACTCAGCTCTGCACCAAGTGGCCGTAATAGACATCTACAGAACTCTCCACCCCAAATCAACAGAATATACATTCTTTTCAGCACCACACCACACCTATTCCAAAATTGACCACATAGTTGGAAGCAAAGCACTCCTCAGCAAATGTAAAAGAACAGAAATTATAACAAACTGTCTCTCAGACCACAATGCAATCAAACTAGAAATCAGGATGAAGAAACTCACTCAAAACCTCTCAACTACATGGAAACTGAACAACCTGCTCCTGAGTGACTACTGGGTGCATAATGAAACGAAGGCAGAAATAAAACTGTTCTTTGAAACCAATGATAACAAAGAAACAACATACCAGAATCTCTGGGACACATTCAAAGCAGTGAGTAGAGGGAAATTTACAGCACTAAATGCCCACAAGAGAAAGCAGGAAAGATCTAAAATCAATACCCTAACATCATAATTAAAAGAACTAGAGAAGCCAGAGCAAACACATTGAAAAGCTAGCAGAAGTCAAGAAATAACTAAGATCAGAGCAGAACTAAAGGAAATAGAGACACAAAACACTCTTCGAAAAAATCAATGAATCCAGGAGCTGTTTTTTTAAAAAAATCAACAAAATTGATAGACCGCTAGCAAGACTAATAAAGAAGAAAAGAGAGAAAAATCAAATAGATGCAATAAAAAATGATAAAGGGGATATCACCACCAATCCCACAGAAATACAAACTACCATCAGAGAATACTATAAACAACTCTACACAAACAAACTAGAAAATCTAGAAGAAATGGATAAATTCCTCAACACATACACCCTCCCAAGACTAAAAAAGGAAGAAATTGAATCTCTGAATAGACCAATAGCAGACTCTGAAATTCAGGCAATAATTAATAGCTTACCAACCAAAAAAAGTCCAGGACCAGATGAATTCACAGCCAAATTCTACCAGAGGTACAAGGAGAAGCTGGTACCATTCCTTCTGAAACTGTTCCAATCAATAGAAATAAAGGGAATCCTCCCTAATACATTTTATGAGGCCAGCATCATCCTGATACCAAAGCCTGGCAGAGACACAACAAAGAAAGAGAATTTTAGACCAATATCCCTGATGAACATCGATGCAAAAATCCTCAATAAAATACTGGCAAACCGAATCCAGCAGCACATCAAAAAGCTTATCCACCATCATCAGGTGGGCTTCATCCCTGGGATGCAAGGCTGGTTCAACATATGCAAATCAATAAATGTAATCCAGCATATAAACAGAACTAATGACAGAAACCACATGATTATCTCAATAGATGCAGAAAAAGCCTTCGACAAAATTCAACAATGTTTCATGCTAAAAGCTCTCAATAAATTAGGTATTGATGGGACGTATCTCAAAATAATAAGAGCTATCTATGACAAACCCACAGCCAATATCATACTGAATGGGCAAAAACTGGAAGCATTCCCTTTGAAAACTGGCAGAAGACAGGGATGCCCTCTCTCACCACTCCTATTCAACGTAGTGTTGGAAGTTCTGGCCAGGGCAATCAGGTAGGAGAAGGAAATAAAAGGTATTCAATTAGGAAAGGAGGAAGTCAAATTGTCCCTCTTTGCAGATGGCATGATTGTACATCTAGAAAACCCCATCTTCTCAGCCCAAAACCTCCTTAAGCTGATAAGCAACTTCAGCAAACTCTCAGGATACAATATCGATGTGCAAAAACCACAAGCATTCTTATACACCAATAACAGACAAACAGAGAGCCAAATCATGAGTGAACTCCCATTCACAATTGCTTCAAAGAGAATAAAATACCTAGGAATCCAACTTACAAGGGATGTGAAGGACCTCTTCAAGGAGAACTCCAAACCTCTGCTCAATGAAATAAAAGGGGATACAAACAAATGGAAGAACATTCCATGCTCATGGGTAGGAAGAATCAATATCATGAATATGGCCATACTGCCCAAGGTAATTTATAGATATAATGCCATCCCCATCAAGCTACCAATGACTTTCTTCACAGAACTGGAAAAAACTACTTTAAAGTTCATATGGGACCAAACAAGAGCCTGCATTACCAAGTCAATCCTAAGCCAAAAGAACAAAGCTGGAGGCATCATGCTACCTGACTTCAAACTATACTACAAGGATACAGTAACCAAACAGCATAGTACTGATACCAAAACAGAGATATAGACCAATGGAACAGAACAGAGCCCTCAGAAATAATGCCACATATCTACAACTATCTGATCTTTGACAAACCTGACAAAAACAAGAAATGGGAAAATGATTCCCTATTTAATAAATGGTGCTAAGAAAACTGGCTAGCCATATGTAGAAAGCTGAAACTGGATCCCTTCCTTACACCTTATACAAAAATTAATTCAATATGGATTAAAGACTTATATGTTAGACCTAAAACCATAAAAACCCTAGAAGAAAACCTAGGCAATACCATTCAGGACATAGGCATGGGCAAAGACTTCATCTCCAAAACACCAAAAGCAATGGCAACAAAAGCCAAAATTGACAAATGGGATCTAATTAAACTAAAGAGCTTCTGCACAGCAAAAGAAACTACCATCAGAGTGAACAGACAACCTACAGAATGGGAGAAAATGTTAGCAAGCTACTCATCTGACAAAGGGCTAATATCCAGAATCTACAATGAACTCCAACAAATTTACAAGAAACAAACAAACAACCCCACCAAAAAGTGGGCAAAGGATACGAATAGACACTTCTCAAAAGAAGACATTTATGCAGCCAACAGGCACATGAAAAAATGCTCATCATCACTGGCCGTCAGAGAAATGCAAATCAAAACCACAATGAGATACCATCTCACACCAGTTAGAATGGTGATCATTAAAAAGTCAGGAAACAACAGGTGCTGGAGAGGATGTGGAGAAATAGGAACACTTTTACACTGTTGGTGGGACTGCAAACTAGTTCAACCATTGTGGAAGTCAGTGTGGCAATTCCTCAGGGATCTAGAACTAGAAATACCATTTGACCCAGCCATCCCATTACTGGGTATATACCCAAAGGATTATAAATCATGCTGATATAAAGACACATGCTCACGTATGTTTATAGCAGCATTATTCACAATAGCAAAGACTTGGAACCAACCCAGATGTCCAACAATGATAGACTGGATTAAGAAAATGTGGCACATATACACCATGGAATACTATGCAGCCATAAAAAATGATGAGTTCATGTCCTTTGTAGGGACATGAATGAAGCTGGAAACCATCATTCTCAGCAAATGATCACAAGGACAAAAAACCAAACACCGCATGTTCTCACTCATACGTGGGAATTGAACAATGAGAACACATGGACACAGGAAGGGGAACATCACACACCGGGGCCTGTTGTGGGATCGGGGGAGTGGGACAGATAGCATTAGGAGATATACCTAATGTTAAATGACGAGTTAATGGGTGAAGCACACCAACATGGCACATGTATACATATGTAACAAACCTGCACATTGTTCACATGTACCCTAAAACTGAAAGTATAATAAAAAAAAAGAGAGAGAGAAAAAAGAAGTCCAAAGATACTGCATCAGTACTGTAAGTTGGATGCCCAGGGATTTTCTTTTTTTTTCTTTTTTCTTTTTTCTTCTTTTCTTTTTTACTTCCATAGGTTGGAGAACAGGTGGTGTTTGGTTACGTGAATACATTCTTTAGTGTTGATTTGTGAGAGTTTGGTGCACCCACCACCCGGGGGTTTACGCTGCACCCAATTTGTAGCCTTTTATTTATCACCCCCTTCTCAGCATTTCCCTCTGAGTTCCCAAAGTTCATTGTGTCCTTCTTATGCCTTTGCATCCTCATAGATTAGCTCCCATTTATGACTCAGAACATAAGACGTTTGGTTTTCCATTCCTAAGTTACATCGTTTAGAATGATAACATCAACTTCTGAGACACTTTGGAAACAGCCAAAACTTGAGCAGATAAATGCCCAGAAAAGCTTCAGCAGAGGGTCCTTGTCCATCACAACGATGCTCCTGCTCATTCCTCTCATGAAACAAGGGCAATTTTACCAGACTTTTGATGGAAAATCACTAGGCATCCAATCTCATCCATTTTTCTGCTAAAGATTTGACTAAATTCTCTCCAAACTCCAAACTCTCTCATAAGTGGTTGTTACCATTTTTGACCCTGCAGAAATTTAACAACCAGAATACCTTTAGCATCCAAAAACACTGTTGGCATGATATTTGCCTTTGTTGCATTTACTTAGACTAGATCACTTCCACCTCTTGGTAGCTATTGATTTGATTGTGTCTGTCCCTTTGAATGCCACTGGTAAAGCCATGTTTTATTTCCTGTTACAACTCTTCAAAGAAATGCTTCAGGATCTTTTCTTTTTCCTTTCTTTTCCTTCCTGCTTGTTTAATTTGTCACAGAACATTCTCTTCTTGTCTGTAGCTGACAGGCACAGCAGTTTTGGCCCTCATCAAGTGGCTAGTTTGCTCAAATTTAGTTTTTCAGACAGAAAAAGTTATGTAATCTGAATCAATTGATCTTCTTGTGCTAGCTCTTGTTTCTGCTGTTAATTGTCAGACCTCTTCAATTAGGCCAAAAGAAGACAAAATTTTTGTCCATAAGTTAATGTGAAGGGACTACTGCTGCAAGGTTCACCTTCATCATCATTTCAATGCTTCTTTTTTTTAATGTCAAGATCTTTATCTTTTTTGTTATTATACTTTAATAGCAATAATGAAGAAATAGGAACACTTTTACACTGTTGGTGAGACTGTAAACTGGTTCAACCATTGTGGAAGACAGTGTGGTGATTCCTCAAGGATCTAGAACTAGAAATACCATTTGACCCAGCCATCCCATTACTGGGTATATACCCAAAGGATTATAAATCATGCTGCTATAATGATACATGCACACGTATGTTTATTGCGGCACTATTTACGATAGCAAAGACTAGGAGCTAACCCAAATGTCCATCAATGATAGACTGGATTAAGAAAATGTGGCATATATACACCATGGAATACTATGCAGCCATAAAAAATGATGAGTTCATGTCCTTTGTAGAGACATGGATGAAGCTGGAAACCATCATTCTCAGCAAAGTATCACGGGGACAAAAAACCAAACACCGCACGTTCACACTCATAGGTGGGAATTGAACAATGAGAAAACTTGGACACAGGAAGGGGAACATCACACACTGGGGCCTGTCGTGGGTTGGGGGGAGGGGGGACAGATAGCATTAGGAGATATACCTAATGGAAATGAAGAGTTAATGGGTGCAGCACACCAACATGGCACATGTATACATATGTAACAAACCTGCATGTTGCACACATGTACCCTAGGATTTAAGGTATAATTTTAAAAAAAAGAAAATTAGACCATATCACATTTGTACATCACATCCACCACAGTTTTTTATTACACTAGTAATCAGATTTGGATTTCATATGTCAGCTCCTACATACCTATATGACTTTCTCTTTATTGAAAGGTGGGAGATTCTTTGAATAGCACAGAAAGTAGAATCTTCCTCAACTTCATCTTGAACTAGCTTGACTGCAACACAAGAGGGTTGTCTACCAGGAGAGATGAACATTAACAGAGTGGATGGACTTGTGATGTGATAGAGTAAATTGCATGAAGTCCCTGTGGTCTGGGAGGGGTTCATGTGTATCAGAGGAATGCTGGTTACACAATTATGATACTGGTTCATATATTTTGATATTATGTTTTGTCTTAAAAACACATATTTCACAATTATTTTACGGTATTCATATTCTATGAACATATTGTAGCCATGGCTGATTATAGTAAAAATATTTCCTAAGTATTTACTATATGCCATTTAATCTTCAGAACCAGCTTATCAGGTAAGAATACTGCGTACTACCATCTCAATTTTATAGGTGAGCTGAGTGGGCACATGCCAAAGTTGCTAAAATAGTAATAGGTGGTATAGATGGCAGTCAGTTTTCAGAGTCTATGTTCTTGCTTACTGCACTCCACCACTTCCTTGCTATTTACTTCTATATTTATTTACTTCCAAGAAAGTCAGAAGAAACCAGGTCCAGAAAATAAACTCAGGTACAAGTGACAGATAATGGGTAAGGTAAAACATGCCCTGAAACAGCAGTCATAGAGAAGATACTGAGTGTCAGAAACTACATGGAAAAATAGAAGTCAGAAGACAGTCCAACCGCGTTTTTTTGCTGTTGTTTCATTTCATTTTGTTTTTAGATGTATGTTTACTAATTAGACCTCAGATGGGGTTGTGTGTCAGTCCATTTCTACTGTAACAACAAGACTGTAGACTGGGTCATGATTAAAGAGCAGAAATTTGTTTCCCAACATTCTGTAGGCTAGGAAGTCTAAGATTAAGGCATCAACAGATTCAGTGTTTGGTGAGGGCTTCTCTTTGCTTCCAACATGGTTCCTTGTTGCTGTGGTGGAATAAAGGTTTAAAAACTCTAGGTAAAAATAGCAATCAAACTAGAATCCTATATCCATTCAGGTAATCATTTAAGTGTGAAGGTCCCATAACACATCTGGCAACATGAAAAACCTTGAAATAGTTTACTTCTCATATGTTGAAGCTATGCTAGCATATGTTTCACAGCAGAAGAAAACCAAAAAACAGGAAGATAGTAACTCAGGATATGCATTATCCTACTTAAATGGGAGAAATGGGAATTTCCAGGACAAAAGCCAATTATCTGACATTTGAGAGTGAGGAAAATTGTACTAGGAGGGATTTTGCAGGTCCGTTGGAAGTTGAAGGAAGACTTAGATGTTTTTAAAACACAGCAAACGATTGAGAAAACAGATAATTACTAAATTTGTTATTGGGCATGGGAGTTTTGCAAGGACAGAAAGATAAATGTAATTAACATGTAAATTCAGGCACAGAGTAGTGTTGACATTGGTGACAGTAGAGAACAATCATGAACACAACACAAAGAAAGCCTCCTCATGCTAAAAAAAGGAAAAAGAAATCACTACTGAAGGGACCCCAGTAGTTGGAGCTGTCATCTGACTTTCTAGCAGGGCTAAGTAGGAGGCAGCAGAACCATGCCTGTCCCCCACCACTCTGGTCTCCATATAGAAATCAACTCTAGAACAGTGAGCATGTTATAGAGGTCAGGTGGGGACTGAAGAATTGGAGGTGGGAGACTTTTCCTTCTTCTCTCTAGGTGTCCACTCCTCTGTTGCCCCCAAGGGGAGAGATGTTTAGAGATTCACTCCATAGAGCTGCTTCACATGGCAGCTAGGTGTTCCCAGTGCAAGTGATGTCTGAGAGAAAGAGACAGAGGAAGAGAGAGAGACAGAGAGAAGGGGTGAATTGAAAAATAAAAGATGAAGCCACAGTTTCCATTTTAACTTAATCTCAGTGGTAACATACCACCATTTCTGCCATATTTCGCTGGTCACAGAAACCAATCCTGATATAATGTAGGGGGGACTACATAAGAGTGCTAATATTAGATAGTAGGAATATTGCATAAGACTATCTCAAAGGGACAACGATATGATAAGTAATTAAAGAAAGTTTAGGAGAATAAGGAGTTCTGTGTGTTCAGAGAAGACTTTAATGTGGGAAGATGTGAGCATACTTGAATAAAATGCAAACACATGCTTGATAAAGTTAGGAACAAACTTAGGATGTTGAAAGAATGTTAACAAGGCCAACTGTAGTGTCCAAAGAAATCAACAGATTCAATCTTTATCAAAATATCAATGTCATTTTTCACAGAATTGGTAAAAAATAACCCAACAATACTTATAGAAAGAAAACATAAGAGCCAAAAGACCCAAAGCAATCCTAGGCAAAATAAACACATTTGGAAGTGTCGCATTGCCTGAATTCAAATTATATGACAAGACTGCAGTAATGAAAACAGGATATGACTGGTCTAAAAATAGGCATATTGATCAATGGAACAGAGTAAAAGATCCAGAAATAAAGCAACGTATTTGCAGGCAACTGATCTTTGACTAAGCAGACAAGAACGCACACTTGGGAAACATCACTCATTTCAATAAATGATGCTGAGAAAATTGGATTGCCATACACAGAAGAATGAAACTGGAACACTATCTCTCACATCTCTCATATAGAAAAATAACTCAGGATGGATTAAAGACTTAAATGTAAAACATGGGCATATATTAATACAAGAAGAAAGCTTCTGACATTGGCTGAGAAAAGAACTTGTGACTAAGACGTCAAAAGCACAGGCAACAAAAACCAAATTGTACAAATGGCACTTAATTTATCTAAAATATTCTACAAGCAAAATAAATCAACAGTGTCAACAGACAGCCTGCAGAGGGAAAATATTTGTAAACTATGCATCCTACAGGGAACTAATATGCAGAGTATACAAGGAACTCAAACTACTCAACAACAACAGCAACAAAAATCAAAATGTTTTTGTTGTTGTACGATGTGAATGAAAACCACAGTGAGATATCATCTTACTTCATTCATAATGACTATGATTAAAAGGTGAAAAATAACAGCTGTTGGCAAGGATAGGGAGAAAGGAGAACTCTTAAACACCCTTGGTGGGAATGTAAATTAGTACAGCTTCTATGGAAAACAGTATGATTTCTCAAAGAACTAAAACTAGAACTACATTTCCATTGAGCAATCCTACTACCGGGTATCTCCTCAAAGGAAAGGTAGTCAATGTATCAAATATATACATTTATCTGCATGTTTATTGTAGCAACATTCACAGTAACAAAGATATTGAATCCACCAATGTATCTGTCGATGAGTGATTGGATTAAAAAATGTAAACATATATACACAATACCATATTACTCAATCACAAAGAGGATGAAATCACACATATTGTGACAACATGGATGGAACTGGGAGTCATTTTCTTAAGCAAAACAGGCTAGATACAGAAAATCAAATATAACACGTTCTCACTGGTAAGTGGTTGCTAAAGAATGTGCCTGCATGGATGTAGAGAGTGAAATGATAGACAAAGAACACTTGGGGGTATGGGAGGCAGAGCGGTTGTATAGTGAGGTATTAATAAATGTAGTGTTTGTTATTTGAGTGAGGAATACCCTAATGCCGTGACTTAAGCACTATGTAATCTGTGTAACAAAATCGAAACTTGTATTTGTTCAAAGATACTTTTTTAATTAACAGAAAATCTAAGCATACTGCTTCCCTACCCCACCATATAAAGAAGACAATGACCAGGGTGGCCATAGCAGAATGAATGAGGTGTGGAGCATCCCCCAATTCCACAGAGAGTTAGGACTGAATACATAGGACTTTAGCATAGGTAAAAATTAGCAGCTGGGCGCACTGGCTCACATCTGTAATCCCAGTGCTTTGGGAGTATGAAGCAGGCGGTTCCCAAGGTCAGGAGTTAGAGACAAGCCTGGCCAACTTAGCGAAACCCCTACTCTACTAAAAATACAAAAAATTAGCTGGGTGTGGTTGTGCACACCTGTAATCCCAGCTATTCAGGAGGCTGAGGCAGTAGAATCACTTGAACCTAGGAGGCAGAGGTTGTAGTGAGCTGAGAACTTGCCACTGCACTCCAGCCTGGGAAACAGAGAAAGACTCTGTCTAAAAAACAAACAAACAAACAGAAAAATACCGTCTGGTTCTTATAGAGTAAAAGTGGTGGCAATCAACTGGAAAACATAGAAAAGTAATATAATTTTTAAACGGCCAAGGTGGGTGATTGACTGTTGGGAAATAAACAGAACTATTTGGTGTTAACTGCAGATGAGGCTTGCTTAGAGGGGCTGATAGAGATGAAAGTGATGAAACTGGCTGCAGTAGGAAATTATTTTGAAGCTTGAACTTCACAATGATAACATAGCTGATTTGACTAGATGTAATGTGGTGAAAGAGGAAAAGAGAAGAGTCAAGAATAAATCCTAGTTTGCTTAATTAATTAGATGAATTCTTCACCAAGACCAAAAAGAGTTGGAAGAGGAAGAACTTTGTAGCTGTAGGAGGGAAGAGGCAGAGATAGGAGAAACCCTAGGAGAGAGGGAGAGGCTCCTGGAAAGATCGATAGAGTGTTCTCAAAAGAAGGGTAGGATCAATGGTGTTAAACTGCTGAGGGGTCACAGGAGATGCAGGACTGAGAATTGATTCCTGAAGTGAGTAGAAAGGAGGCAGTAGATGATCTTCACAGACTTGAAGTGGAAAGAACAAAAGCATCTATAACGTGTGCATAAGAAAAATTTGGAGGTGTGGGGGAGGGGGAAATAACCACATACATACGTTTCACGAACATTTCCAATAAAAATGGCAGACAAATAATATGGTAGGAAAGAAGCACTAAGAGTCTTAGGAAGACTTCTGTAGAAATGGGTGATGTTTCAGCAGGCTTTTGCTGATGGAAGTAATCCCACAGAGCATAGATGTAACAATCACAAGACAAAAGGGTCACACGCAGAAGCAAAATCCTTCACTGTGCAATGTGGTTCAGAATCAAGTGGGAAGGTAAGAGGTAGGGGTAGGAAGGCTTCACCTACGATAACAGGAGAGGAGCCAGAGACCTGGGCTTCAACTGGGTTGCTCAACTTAGTGGTGGTTATGGTGAGATCATTCTGTTCTGATTTTTCTGACTTCTTAGTGAATTATCAGAGGCTATCAGTGGGCACAGAGGCAGTTTCTAATATTGAACCTTGCTTGCTTGAGAAGCAGACATGCCAATCTCTGCAAGGTTTTTGGTATGTATGTTATCTCATTAGTCTCCGTACTCTAAGGTAGTTGTTATGATTCTTCTCATTTTAGATGAGGAAACTGAAGCCCTGAGAGTCTAAGTAGCCTTTTTTTTCTTTTATTATTATACTTTAGGTTTTAGGGTACATGTGCACAATGTGCAGGTTTGTTACATATGTATCCATGTGCCATGTTGGTGTGCTGCATCCATTAACTCGTCATTTAGCATTAGGTATATCTCCTAATGCTGTCCCTCCCCCCTCCCCCCACCCCACAACAGTCGCCAGAGTGTGATGTTCCCCTTCCTGTGTCCATGTGTTCTCATTGTTCAATTCCCACCTATAGTGAGAACATGCGGTGTTTTGTTTTTTGTCTTTGCGATAGTTTACTGAGAATGATGGTTTCCAGTTTCATCCATGTCCCTATAAAGGACATGAACTCATCATTTCTTATGGCTTCATAGTATTCCATGGTGTATATGTGCCACATTTATCTGATTTATGGAGAGTTTTTAGCATGAAGGGTTGTTGAATTTTGTCAAAGGCCTTTTCTGCATCTATTGAGATAATCATGTGGTTTTTGTCTTTGGTTCTGTTTATATGCTGGATTACATTTATTGATTTGCATATGTCGAACCAGCCTTGCATCCCAGGGATGGTGGATAAGCTTTTTGATGTGCTGCTGGATTTGGTTTGCCAGTATTTTATTGAGGATTTTTGCATCAATGTTCGTCAGGGATATTGGTCTAAAATTCTCTTTTTTGGTTGTGTCTCTGCCAGGCTTTGGGATCAGGATGATGCTGGCCTCATAAAATGAGTTAGGGAGGATTCCCTCTTTTTCTATCGATTGGAATAATTTCAGAAGGAATGGTACCAGTTCCTCCTTGTACCTCTGGTAGAATTCGGCTGTGAATCCATCTGGTCCGGGACTCTTTTTGGTTGGTAAGCTATTGATTATTGCCACAATTTCAGAGCCTGTTATTGGTCTATTCAGAGATTCAACTTCTTCCTGGTTTAGTCTTGGGAGGGTGTATGTGTCGAGGAATTTATCCATTTCTTCTAGATTTTCTAGTTTATTTGTGTAGAGGTGTTTGTAGTGTTCTCTGATGGTAGATTGTATTTCTGTGGGATCGGTGGTGTATCCCCTTTACCATTTTTTATTGCGTCTATTTGATTCTTCTCTCTTTTCTTCTTTGTTAGTCTTGCTAGCAGTCTATCAATTTTGTTGATCTTTTCAAAAAACCAGCTCCTGGATTCATTAATTTTTTGAAGGGTTTTTTGTCTCTATTTCCTTCAGTTCTGCTCTGATCTTAGTTATTTCTTGCCTTCTGCTAGCTTTTGAATGTGTTTGCTCTTGCTTTTCTAGTTCTTTTAATTGTGATGTTAGGGTGTCAATTTTGGATCTTTCCTGCTTTCTCTTGTGGGCATTTAGTGCTATAAATTTCCCTCTACACACTGCTTTGAATGTGTCCCAGAGATTCTGGTATGTTGTGTCTTTGTTCTCGTTGGTTTCAAAGAACATCTTTACTTCTGCCTTCATTTCGTTATGTACCCAGTAGTCATTCAGGAGCGGGTTGTTCAGTTTCCACGTAGTTGAGCGGTTTTGAGTGAGTTTCTTAATCCTGAGTTCTAGTTTGATTGCACTGTGGTCTGAGAGACAGTTTGTTTTAATTTCTGTTCTTTTACATTTGCTGAGGAGTGCTTTACTTCGAACTATGTGGTCAATTTTGGAATAGGTGTGGTGTGGTGCTGAAAAAAATGTATATTCTGTTGATTTGGGGTGGAGAGTTCTGTAGATGTCTATTAGGTCTGCTTGGTGCAGAGCTGAGTTCAATTCCTGGGTATCCTTGTTAACTTTCTGTCTCGTTGATCTCTAGGTAGCCTTTTAAGACTCCAGAGATAGTAAGGAAAAGAGTTAGGTCTTAATTAGAACCTGAGAGTGTCCAAATTTTTGCTCCTTAAAATCATGCTGTCTCTTTAATGAAATCCATTCAGGTTTCATTGAAGAAAGGTGAGGAACATAGGAAGGGAGAGAAGTGATCACTGTTACAATAGGGCCAATGAGATAGAGAGGGTTCTGGGGATAAGAAGCATAGAGCCATATTCATTCCCTTGAAACCAAACTCAGTTTCTTAGAAATTATAAGGATTTCATTCAGCTTCTGTGACTTTGTTGCATTTGTTGTGTTTTCTGTCCTTAAGATCACTGGAATATCAGTAAACAATCAGAAAATAATTTTAAAATTTCAATTTATGCTATAGAAGTCAGGGAAGGGCCAGGCATGGTGATTCACACCTATAATCCTAGTAGTTTCAGAGGCCGAGGCAAGAAGACCGCCTGAGGTCAGGGGATGGAGACCATCCTGGTCAACATGGGGAAACCCCATTTCTATTAAAAATACAAAAATTAGCTGTGCATGATGGTGGGCACCTATAATCTCAGATACTTAGAAGGCTGAGGCAGGAGGACAGCTTGAACCCAGGAGATGCAGGGGGCAGTGAGCCGAGATCGTGCCACTGCACTCCAGCCTGGGTGATAGAGCAAGACTCCATCTCGGGTGGGGGGGGGGGAAGAATAGAAGTCAGGGAAGTAGAGAAACATTAAAACCTTTTTGCATGGCAGCTGGCTACATTAGGATTAAGGAGGAGGGAAGCTTTCTGGAGCATCAAGGAGAAGGGTTCCTAGATGTTCTTATAATGTCTTCTTGGAACTCAGATCCCACATTCACAAATATTGAGCAACAGACACCACAATCAGAAATTGCAAGCTGATTATTTTATTGGTATATGGAAGTTAGAGCTATGACCACCTTGTTCCAATGTCATGGCATTTGAATCATTTGAATCACTGTCATCTTCTTATTCACTTCCTGAAACAAAGAAACAAGGAAGTTCATAGACCAGACTTGACATGGCAGGAAATGTCTAATTCCTCACTGGTGTTACTGCAGTAGAGTACATGAGAGCCCATCCTCTCTCCCCCTATCCCTTCTACCTCCTGTGTTTCCTCCCAAATTTTTTGCGTGTTCACTCTTTTGATGCCCTTGCACAAAATGTGCTCCAAATTGTTCCTTACGTGATGAAGAGATAAGACCATTCTTAGCTTGTTATTACTTGCTGCTGAATTTGTTCATGGATATATTTACACAGATGGCAACTGGAACATATTCTATAACAGTAAGAAGCTGAAACCACCCTCAGTGGCCAGTGACAGGGATTGGTTAAAGAAATCACGGTGCAGCCACATATGGAGTAGTATAAAATTGTAAAAGCAAACAGATAACCACTGAAGAGATCTACTTAGCTTCATAAACTCATGTGGAAATTTTCAAAGAAATGTATTTTTTAAGTGACTAACATATATACCTGCATATAAAGTATGGTATTAGTTCTGGGGGGAAAATATTCTAGTTGTCTATGTACACACAAATATTTCAAGGAGAAGATGCCATTAAGTTAACAGTGATAGTTTTCTGAAGGAGGGAAGGCAGGTAAGATGAGTTATGCCTTTAAATTTAGATTCATATTTTTCCATTTCATTAAGTATTTTTTGTTAGCTTAATCATGTACACATTGAAAAGTAAGAATTTAAAAAATGAGACACCATTTAGCTGCTGAAAGTTCAGGGACCACTTGGCAGGAATACTGGAGTAGAGAGGCTGGTGAGAGGCAGGACTGAGCAAACACTGCTCAGGTGAAAACTTTAAATGGGAGGTCTCTGAGTTTGTGCACAGGAAACAGAGTGCCAGAGAGAACATGGTACTACTTCCTCATTGCCAACACAATTTAAGACAGACTATTTGGAATGTTGTTTCTCAACATCAGAATTCCTTAAAGAGTTTATTACAAATATAGGGTCTTGTTACCCATTTCCAGAATATCTGAATACAAATCTTTAGAAATGGGTTCTAGGACAATACAATGTCAATGGGCTTTTAGCTGATTCATTGGCACAATAAAGCTGGAGAACTGTAGCAATTAGAGCACCTGGTGAAGAATAAACTGGAATCATACCTGTCATCGAATCCTAGATTACTGGGCAGGCTGTCCCTGGGGAGGTCCGGGTGGTCCGCCCCCTTGAGCAGGGGGTGGTGGTCCCTGGGGCTGTCCAGCAGGAGGTGGGGGTGGTCCTTGTGGCTTTCCTGGAGGAGATCGGCGCCTTCGGGCCTCGTCGCCTTCTTGTGGGGGTGGTCCTTGTGGCTTTGGTGGAGGTGGGGGACCTTGAGGTTTGTCGCCTCCTTGTGGGGGTGGTCCTTGTGGCTTTCCTGGAGATCGGCGACTTCGGGCCTCGTCGCCTTCTTGTGGGGGTGGTCCTTGTGGCTTTGGTGGAGGTGGGGGACCTTGAGGTTTGTCGCCTCCTTGTGGCTTTCCTGGAGATCGGCGCCTTCGGGCCTCGTCGCCTTCTTGTGGGGGTGGTCCTTGTGGCTTTGGTGGAGGTGGGGGACCTTGAGGTTTGTCGCCTCCTTGTGGGGGTGGTCCTTCTGGCTTTCCTGGAGGAGATCGGCGCCTTCGGGCCTCGTCGCCTTCTTGTGGGGGTGGTCCTTGTGGCTTTGGTGGAGGTGGGGGACCTTGAGGTTTGTCGCCTCCTTGTGGGGGTGGTCCTTGTGGCTTTCCTGGAGATCGGCGACTTCGGGCCTCGTCGCCTTCTTGTGGGGGTGGTCCTTGTGGCTTTGGTGGAGGTGGGGGACCTTGAGGTTTGTCGCCTCCTTGTGGCTTTCCTGGAGATCGGCGACTTCGGGCCTCGTCGCCTTCTTGTGGGGGTGGTCCTTGTGGCTTTGGTGGAGGTGGGGGACCTTGAGGTTTGTCGCCTCCTTGTGGGGGTGGTCCTTGTGGCTTTCCTGGAGATCGGCGACTTCGGGCCTCGTCGCCTTCTTGTGGGGGTGGTCCTTGTGGCTTTGGTGGAGGTGGGGGACCTTGAGGTTTGTCGCCTCCTTGTGGGGGTGGTCCTTCTGGCTTTCCTGGAGGAGATCGGCGACTTCGGGACTCGTCGCCTTCTTGTGGGGGTGGTCCTTGAGGCTTTCCTGGAGGAGGTGGGGGACCTTGGGGCTTGTTGCCTCCTTGTGGGGGTGGTCCTTGTGGATTTCCTGGAGGAGAAAGAGAGAAGAGAAAGACAGAGTAAAAGCCCTCACAAGATTCACTGAAGAGTTGCAGTAAATTTTTATCAGCTAGGGTAACAAGCTGAGTGGGAAAATGCACAGAAATGGGACCAAGACACTAATTTCTTTGCAGTTTCAGTGAAGACATAGAACTCTGGAGTGGAAAGCTGGGGAAGAACAAAGCAGTTGAGGGTCTCTCAGTATAAAGAAGCGACAGAATGAGGATGCTGCCCATTTGCCTGTCATCTCCAAACAGGCACTCCTGGCCGGGGGGATGAGGAAACCCACTCCTGTTGTCATCTAAGCCAAGCATCTCTGCCATTCAATTTGGTGGCCTGCTCATGATCCCCAGAAGCAAGGTTGCATGGAGATTGCTTATATTATCTGGGGCACTAACATTAATCAATTCCTGAAAGGAAAGTTTTGATAAGAAGACCCTGGAGAACTGATCCATTCATAAGCAGAAAAAGACAGTCAAAACAGATTGAGAATGAATCGGGATTTACCTGATATTACGGAGGGAGATTCTTCCTGGCTGACATCTAGAAGAGAAGCATAGGATGATGGGAAAAGTTACATCTCGAACCTTTCAAGACTCACAAGTGTTCTACAGGGAAAAGGGTCTTCTCACCACACCCCATGCATCCCCTAAGTTAACTCGTCAGTCACCGTCTGTGAAGCTGCTGGAAGGGGAGGAAGGTGTAAGGGGAGGCAGGCTTGGTACGACAGAGCAGCAGCCATGAACTCAACATAGAAGAGCCCCCTTTTCCCCTCCCTAGCATCGCTCAAGGCTTAATGCTAATTTAGTTTACACATGCCAGGTACTTCAATGTGATATTTTGGTATTCTTATGCCCTCCATCTCCTATAAATACATTGCTTACGTACGCATGCTTTCTCCATTGGGATAACCAGAAGTAACCACTTCGATACAATTTTACCCATATCACTGCCAGCACATTGAAATACTGCGTGTAAGGGAGAGAAAAATGACAATGACTGTCTCTGATATTTCTGTATCTCTAGTTAAACAGAGACAAGTGTTCCATTCAATTCTCTGTCTCTGCGGTATCTCTGACGTGTGTTTATCGCCATCATCGAGGCCGATCCACTGTACAGCAAGGCCACCATCATCCCTGCATACTTACTGAGATCAGTTTAGGATCTTCACAGCTGGACTTCCACGAATCTGCCTTGCGTTCTCTACTGCATCCTTCACGGCACAGTTCTACCTCTCTATAAATGCAAATCTTACCTTCTCATTCCCCTGGAACAAATTCTTTATTGGATTTCATTGTACACCAAATAAATTAGAAACCCTTAGTGTGGAATGAGGGCACAACAGGTCTCCTGATCCTAGGCATGAAAACTCTGCAGCCCCATCTGTGTTTTCATTCTCCTCTCTTCCCCGTAATTACCATTATCACCTCCTAAGCCCCAAGCAGAGTCACCACATCTTCTCCCCCTTCTGTTTTACCTTCATTTAAGTTGTGAGCTGAGCTCAGGGCCAGCAGGGCCACTGACAGCAGAATCCACAGCATCTTGCAGGAGGCTCTGGAGTTGCTCCCAACTCTGTGCTGGGAGGAACGTGGCAACTCCCTTTATAAAGAGGAGCAGAACAATGGCACCTTTGAGCTCCACCCTGGGTGGGCCTCATCACCTCAGAGACTGGGTTCTGCTTTGCTCACTGCAGGTCAGGTGTATCCCTTATTTCTCTTTGAGACTAGCCCAGAGGTATGAGTTGGATAGGATATGTTATTAGTGTCTTATTTCCAAAAGGTACAACTATGACTTGAACAATGGTTTTGAAGGAACTGTGTCCAAGCCATCAGCACTGTGTCAAAACTGAACTTTTCATTAGAGTTTCAATCTTTTATGTAAGACTATTATCCGCTTTCCACTGTGCTATTTATTTCTGTTTATGTGTGTGTGAGCAGCGATGCTACAGCCAGCAGTGAAGATGGTCAATGTCTCTGGATCTTTTTATGCCCTATTTCCATCTCTTGTGATGTGTGTGTACAGATATTTTCATATTTGATGCGATAGAGATGGTTTCTGCTACCTGTGAGATGTGTGAGGACAGCACACTCCTGTGCACACGTGGATGACAGAAAGCTGCCCCGCAGCCTGCTCAGGCTATAACTATTGTTCAAGTTTCTGTGGAACTCACTCAGCTCAGGCAAGGCTTGGTCCTCTACAACACAGGAAGTCTAAAATTTTGTATTCTAAAGTATTTTTAGGGGTTATTAATGCAAAATGGACACAGAAACCACCAGGAAATTTCTAGACCTGAAGAAACTGAATACATAGTTCTGTGAGGAAGCCATGCGATGTCATGTCGCTAAAATTTCCTTCATGCTCTTGCCTTTCTCTAGAATATTCTATAAAATTCACCCACTGCTTCATTTCTTTTAGGGATTATATCAAATTCCTGCCACTGATAATTAAGTGGCCACAATTCTACATTCAAATAAGATAATCAGATACCGCCATCAAAGCCTCAATTGCATTGTATTGGTTTTCTTGGTTTAGTCGGTATTTGTTACCTGTTTTCTCAGATTCTTCTTCCACAAGGAGTATTTTTTCTACAATATTCTGACATGCATTCCTCCCCACGTTCTTTCTAGTACTTTTCTTCATATTTTATTTTCTGAGTCAGGCTCATTATGTGTATTTTTTGTTATGTAGCTGGCTTTTCCCCATGAATTTGGTGAGATTTCCTTTATTTAATCTTCTAAGTAATAGGATATATACTCCTCACCATCTTTTTTCATTCCTGTCTGTGTAATTTCACAATAAATATTGTGTTTCCAAAAAGCCCTCTCAGAGTGCTGCATTGTCAGCACTTCTTTCAGTTGCTGGTTCCTCTCTTATATCTGGTAAATCCCTGCTCATCAGTTCGTGGAATATACAGGTTAGTCAGTATCAACAGCTGCCATTTACCACTTAGACCTTCCGTGTGTCTTGTGTAATTGTTCACATTTTGTGCATGGCTGGGGTTAATTTCAGGACAGCTTGGTTGGAGTTATGATGGGGGTAGAGAGGGTATGTGACAGTAAATCCTAAAGACAGGCCTGTTGACCATTGTGGATGAGTGGATCCTGGGCTGTGCACATGAGGGTCTGGTCTGGCCCTTCTGAAGAGTTGCGGATAATAGTACAGGGAGACTTCCTAATACAAAAGGCTTTGCTACGGATAACTTTGCCCTTGCAAGGGAACCAGGCAGACTGGTATTTTTCCTGGCATAAATATAGACGTACTTGAAAGGGGAATACATTACTAATTGGCAATTCTTTCTGGCCCTATGGAAAGTGGATTGGTTCTAGCTGAGCTTCATGAGTTTTATCTTAGGCAGAGAGTAGTTGTTTGGTCCCAGCATATCCCACTGTATTGCTGAGATTTGTGTCTCTGCTCTCACAGACACTCACTGTTATCCATAGGAACTAGAGATGAGCAATCCTGACTAGGTGGCTTAAGTTAGACCATCAGGTAGCAAAGGAATGTCAGAGACAAGGAGCAACAAAGAGGCCAGGATGACATTGCCTGATTATGTCACCAACTGAGGTTGCTGCAGCCTGATGCAAGACAGACTTCCCCTTGGCAGGAGAGTACAGGAAGAGAACAGAAATGCCCCTAAAGGTCACTCATTTCAGGCTCTTTCCCTGATCTTCTCCAATGTCAGCAATGAGTAAAGTTTTTCAGGAAAGCATAAATATCAGCTATGCACTCACATTTTTTTACATTATTTACTGAAGACAAATGGATGCCTTTTACAAACGTTATAAGATTACTAAAGAGAAATACATCCAAAGGAACAAAATTAGGATTGTACTGTGGAAGCCTAATGATTTTCCATTAGAACTCTCATACAAATGCCCTGTTCAATAAGAGGAATGAGCAGGAGCAAGATCGTGGTGAAGGACTCTGCTGATAAATATGCATACATGTAGACTTCAAAATCAATGAGATACAATAATAATTTGTGGTTCTTAAGCAGAAGAGACAACATCTTCTGTAGGAGATAGGTACAGGTTTATCTGTTTAATAAGTGAGTCATTGATTAATCACTTTAATGAAATCCCTATCAGCTTACCGACTTTGTACATGATCAGAAAAATATGACGGTGACATACATTGCTTTGTATTTCTTATAAGTTGTGATTGTACTTCTCTATGAATGGATAGGATGTTTAACTGAAAGGTGAAGAATACACTTTGACATTGTGATAACAGTGGTGTGATGAGGCTACAGACACTTGACCTTAGGCTGATGACAAATGCCTTCTATGGCCCCAATCACCGAGGGTGGAACACCAGCTCTGGGGCCAGGACACAGGCGACATCTTCATGCAGAAGACTGAAAGCTGTGTAAGTGGTATACAGGTTTTCCTTTCTTAGACAACTCTCTGACCAGGCTCTCTCTTGGATTTCTAGAATTTTTGATCCATTGTGATTAGAAGGATCAAATTTAGTCAATTTAAAAGGGCATACACAAATTTTGTCAACGCTAATATGCCACCCAAGAAAAATGTATGTAGCATGGATTAAGGAAGTACATACAGGATCTATATTGACAGGGTTTTGTAATTAGAAAAAAAAAGGAATTAATTCCTCTGAGTGTTTTTATATAAAGGCAAGGGGCAAAGCAGAAGACTAGAATATGTTTAAATGGGATTATGATTTCAAGCAAACATGTTTACTCAGGAAAATATATTTTTAGTCACCTTAGCTGTTAATGTCTCAGGAAAATTTAACCTTGAGAATATTCTAAGAGAAACTTGGTTTTGTTCTCTGAATCTCATTTCCTTTCACTTTCTTGTAGAGAAATGAATGAATGAAGATCAAATAACCACTGGAGCACAGTAGGCAAGAACTCAGCTCTGAGAACTGACAGGCTTCCATTCCACTTACTACCTTTATATGAACCTAGGCACGCACCTAAGTCACCTCATCTACAAAATTAAGATAATAATAATAATCACACCTCCCTAATATGATGGTTCTGAAGATCGAATATCATATAGTAAATTCTGAAGAAATGTTTTCTATTATAATCAGCCTTTGCTAGGATAAATGGAAAGAATATAAATACGGTCAAATAATTGTGAAATATATATATACTAGAGAGCATCAACATCAAATAAAAATGTAAAGATGAAGATCCTACTAGTGTAACCAAAGTTTTTAGAAAAGTCAAAGCAAAGCTGAATTCTCAAACACAACTGTGTTATCAGAATGGTCGGTTTACGCAATGAACACACTAAGTTGAGGAAGATTTGGCTTTCTGTTCCGTTCTCAGAGCTTCCACGTCTTCAAAAAGAGGGAGATGTGTGGGTGTGAGAGAGCTGAGGCATGGAATTCGGATCTTATTACAAGTGCAGAAGAAAATCCTAAGAGCATTTGAAGTACAAAAGTGTTATGATCTAATTCCTCCTTTTCAATGATCACTGACTGAGGTGAGGAGAATGGATATGGGATGTTCTGGGGTAGGAATGCTACCAAGAGCAGCTGAGGATATTAAAGTCCTTCAGGAGAGAGCATCATGGCCTGAACTATCGCCTTCTAGTAAACATTATGCAAGTGGTTGTATTTGGGATGAGTGTTGAAAGTGGAGGCAACTCGATTTGCTAAAGGGCTGTGCCTGAAGGGAGTGAGGAGTTTTGAACCACTGAACACTTGACTTAGAAAAGGTTGGGAGCTGTTATGAGAGCTGAATTGTGTTCCTAAAATTTCATATGTTGAAGACTGTTCCTTCCGGACCTCAGAATATGAACATGGATATTAGAAGGCAAGTGGAGTGCTGAGGGCTGCCACTCACATCTAGGTGTCCAAAGTCCTGCTACAGTCCTGCTTCTGTCTTCCACCCACCTTCACTCACAGAGAGTGTCCCTTTCCACATTTCCATCACCTCTTTTTTGTTTTGTCTGGTGAGTGCATAGCTGATATTTATGCTTTCCTGAAAAACTTTACTCATTGCTGACATTGGAGAAGATCAGGGAAAGAGCCTGAAATGAGTGACCTTTAGGGGCATTTCTGTTCTCTTCCTGTACTCTCCTGCCAAGGGGAAGTCTGTCTTGCATCAGGCTGCAGCAACCTCAGTTGGTGACATAATCAGGCAATGTCATCCTGGCCTCTTTGTTGCTCCTTGTCTCTGACATTCCTTTGCTACCTGATGGTCTAACTTAAGCCACCTAGTCAGGATTGCTCATCTCTAGTTCCTATGGATAACAGTGAGTGTCTGTGAGAGCAGAGACACAAATCTCAGCAATACAGTGGGATATGCTGGGACCAAACAACTACTCTCTGCCTAAGATAAAACTCATGAAGCTCAGCTAGAACCAATCCACTTTCCATAGGGCCAGAAAGAATTGCCAATTAGTAATGTATTCCCCTTTCAAGTACGTCTATATTTATGCCAGGAAAAATACCAGTCTGCCTGGTTCCCTTGCAAGGGCAAAGTTATCCGTAGCAAAGCCTTTTGTATTAGGAAGTCTCCCTGTACTATTATCCGCAACTCTTCAGAAGGGCCAGACCAGACCCTCATGTGCACAGCCCAGGATCCACTCATCCACAATGGTCAACAGGCCTGTCTTTAGGATTTACTGTCACATACCCTCTCTACCCCCATCATAACTCCAACCAAGCTGTCCTGAAATTAACCCCAGCCATGCACAAAATGTGAACAATTACACAAGACACACGGAAGGTCTAAGTGGTAAATGGCAGCTGTTGATACTGACTAACCTGTATATTCCACGAACTGATGAGCAGGGATTTACCAGATATAAGAGAAGAACCAGCAACTGAAAGAAGTGCTGACAATGCAGCACTCTGAGAGGGCTTTTTGGAAACACAATATTTATTGTGAAATTACACAGACAGGAATGAAAAAAGATGGTGAGGAGTATATATCCTATTACTTAGAAGATTAAATAAAGGAAATCTCACCAAATTCATGGGGAAAAGCCAGCTACATAACAAAAAATACACATAATGAGCCTGACTCAGAAAATAAAATATGAAGAAAAGTACTAGAAAGAACGTGGGGAGGAATGCATGTCAGAATATTGTAGAAAAAATACTCCTTGTGGAAGAAGAATCTGAGAAAACAGGTAACAAATACCGACTAAACCAAGAAAACCAATACAATGCAATTGAGGCTTTGATGGCGGTATCTGATTATCTTATTTGAATGTAGAATTGTGGCCACTTAATTATCAGTGGCAGGAATTTGATATAATCCCTAAAAGAAATGAAGCAGTGGGTGAATTTTATAGAATATTCTAGAGAAAGGCAAGAGCATGAAGGAAATTTTAGCGACATGACATCGCATGGCTTCCTCACAGAACTATGTATTCAGTTTCTTCAGGTCTAGAAATTTCCTGGTGGTTTCTGTGTCCATTTTGCATTAATAACCCCTAAAAATACTTTAGAATACAAAATTTTAGACTTCCTGTGTTGTAGAGGACCAAGCCTTGCCTGAGCTGAGTGAGTTCCACAGAAACTTGAACAATAGTTATAGCCTGAGCAGGCTGCGGGGCAGCTTTCTGTCATCCACGTGTGCACAGGAGTGTGCTGTCCTCACACATCTCACAGGTAGCAGAAACCATCTCTATCGCATCAAATATGAAAATATCTGTACACACACATCACAAGAGATGGAAATAGGGCATAAAAAGATCCAGAGACATTGACCATCTTCACTGCTGGCTGTAGCATCGCTGCTCACACACACATAAACAGAAATAAATAGCACAGTGGAAAGCGGATAATAGTCTTACATAAAAGATTGAAACTCTAATGAAAAGTTCAGTTTTGACACAGTGCTGATGGCTTGGACACAGTTCCTTCAAAACCATTGTTCAAGTCATAGTTGTACCTTTTGGAAATAAGACACTAATAACATATCCTATCCAACTCATACCTCTGGGCTAGTCTCAAAGAGAAATAAGGGATACACCTGACCTGCAGTGAGCAAAGCAGAACCCAGTCTCTGAGGTGATGAGGCCCACCCAGGGTGGAGCTCAAAGGTGCCATTGTTCTGCTCCTCTTTATAAAGGGAGTTGCCACGTTCCTCCCAGCACAGAGTTGGGAGCAACTCCAGAGCCTCCTGCAAGATGCTGTGGATTCTGCTGTCAGTGGCCCTGCTGGCCCTGAGCTCAGCTCACAACTTAAATGAAGGTAAAACAGAAGGGGGAGAAGATGTGGTGACTCTGCTTGGGGCTTAGGAGGTGATAATGGTAATTACGGGGAAGAGAGGAGAATGAAAACACAGATGGGGCTGCAGAGTTTTCATGCCTAGGATCAGGAGACCTGTTGTGCCCTCATTCCACACTAAGGGTTTCTAATTTATTTGGTGTACAATGAAATCCAATAAAGAATTTGTTCCAGGGGAATGAGAAGGTAAGATTTGCATTTATAGAGAGGTAGAACTGTGCCGTGAAGGATGCAGTAGAGAACGCAAGGCAGATTCGTGGAAGTCCAGCTGTGAAGATCCTAAACTGATCTCAGTAAGTATGCAGGGATGATGGTGGCCTTGCTGTACAGTGGATCGGCCTCGATGATGGCGATAAACACACGTCAGAGATACCGCAGAGACAGAGAATTGAATGGAACACTTGTCTCTGTTTAACTAGAGATACAGAAATATCAGAGACAGTCATTGTCATTTTTCTCTCCCTTACACGCAGTATTTCAATGTGCTGGCAGTGATATGGGTAAAATTGTATCGAAGTGGTTACTTCTGGTTATCCCAATGGAGAAAGCATGCGTACGTAAGCAATGTATTTATAGGAGATGGAGGGCATAAGAATACCAAAATATCACATTGAAGTACCTGGCATGTGTAAACTAAATTAGCATTAAGCCTTGAGCGATGCTAGGGAGGGGAAAAGGGGGCTCTTCTATGTTGAGTTCATGGCTGCTGCTCTGTCGTACCAAGCCTGCCTCCCCTTACACCTTCCTCCCCTTCCAGCAGCTTCACAGACGGTGACTGACGAGTTAACTTAGGGGATGCATGGGGTGTGGTGAGAAGACCCTTTTCCCTGTAGAACACTTGTGAGTCTTGAAAGGTTCGAGATGTAACTTTTCCCATCATCCTATGCTTCTCTTCTAGATGTCAGCCAGGAAGAATCTCCCTCCGTAATATCAGGTAAATCCCGATTCATTCTCAATCTGTTTTGACTGTCTTTTTCTGCTTATGAATGGATCAGTTCTCCAGGGTCTTCTTATCAAAACTTTCCTTTCAGGAATTGATTAATGTTAGTGCCCCAGATAATATAAGCAATCTCCATGCAACCTTGCTTCTGGGGATCATGAGCAGGCCACCAAATTGAATGGCAGAGATGCTTGGCTTAGATGACAACAGGAGTGGGTTTCCTCATCCCCCCGGCCAGGAGTGCCTGTTTGGAGATGACAGGCAAATGGGCAGCATCCTCATTCTGTCGCTTCTTTATACTGAGAGACCCTCAACTGCTTTGTTCTTCCCCAGCTTTCCACTCCAGAGTTCTATGTCTTCACTGAAACTGCAAAGAAATTAGTGTCTTGGTCCCATTTCTGTGCATTTTCCCACTCAGCTTGTTACCCTAGCTGATAAAAATTTACTGCAACTCTTCAGTGAATCTTGTGAGGGCTTTTACTCTGTCTTTCTCTTCTCTCTTTCTCCTCCAGGAAATCCACAAGGACCACCCCCACAAGGAGGCAACAAGCCCCAAGGTCCCCCACCTCCTCCAGGAAAGCCTCAAGGACCACCCCCACAAGAAGGCGACGAGTCCCGAAGTCGCCGATCTCCTCCAGGAAAGCCAGAAGGACCACCCCCACAAGGAGGCGACAAACCTCAAGGTCCCCCACCTCCACCAAAGCCACAAGGACCACCCCCACAAGAAGGCGACGAGGCCCGAAGTCGCCGATCTCCAGGAAAGCCACAAGGACCACCCCCACAAGGAGGCGACAAACCTCAAGGTCCCCCACCTCCACCAAAGCCACAAGGACCACCCCCACAAGAAGGCGACGAGGCCCGAAGTCGCCGATCTCCAGGAAAGCCACAAGGAGGCGACAAACCTCAAGGTCCCCCACCTCCACCAAAGCCACAAGGACCACCCCCACAAGAAGGCGACGAGGCCCGAAGTCGCCGATCTCCAGGAAAGCCACAAGGACCACCTCCACAAGGAGGCGACAAACCTCAAGGTCCCCCACCTCCACCAAAGCCACAAGGACCACCCCCACAAGAAGGCGACGAGGCCCGAAGGCGCCGATCTCCTCCAGGAAAGCCAGAAGGACCACCCCCACAAGGAGGCGACAAACCTCAAGGTCCCCCACCTCCACCAAAGCCACAAGGACCACCCCCACAAGAAGGCGACGAGGCCCGAAGTCGCCGATCTCCAGGAAAGCCACAAGGACCACCCCCACAAGGAGGCGACAAACCTCAAGGTCCCCCACCTCCACCAAAGCCACAAGGACCACCCCCACAAGAAGGCGACGAGGCCCGAAGTCGCCGATCTCCAGGAAAGCCACAAGGACCACCCCCACAAGGAGGCGACAAACCTCAAGGTCCCCCACCTCCACCAAAGCCACAAGGACCACCCCCACAAGAAGGCGACGAGGCCCGAAGGCGCCGATCTCCTCCAGGAAAGCCACAAGGACCACCTCCACAAGGAGGCGACAAACCTCAAGGTCCCCCACCTCCACCAAAGCCACAAGGACCACCCCCACAAGAAGGCGACGAGGTCCGAAGGCGCCGATCTCCTCCAGGAAAGCCAGAAGGACCACCCCCACAAGGAGGCGACAAACCTCAAGGTCCCCCACCTCCACCAAAGCCACAAGGACCACCCCCACAAGAAGGCGACGAGGCCCGAAGGCGCCGATCTCCAGGAAAGCCACAAGGAGGCGACAAACCTCAAGGTCCCCCACCTCCACCAAAGCCACAAGGACCACCCCCACAAGAAGGCGACGAGGCCCGAAGTCGCCGATCTCCAGGAAAGCCACAAGGACCACCCCCACAAGGAGGCGACAAACCTCAAGGTCCCCCACCTCCACCAAAGCCACAAGGACCACCCCCACAAGAAGGCGACGAGGCCCGAAGGCGCCGATCTCCTCCAGGAAAGCCACAAGGACCACCCCCACCTCCTGCTGGACAGCCCCAGGGACCACCACCCCCTGCTCAAGGGGGCGGACCACCCGGACCTCCCCAGGGACAGCCTGCCCAGTAATCTAGGATTCGATGACAGGTATGATTCCAGTTTATTCTTCACCAGGTGCTCTAATTGCTACAGTTCTCCAGCTTTATTGTGCCAATGAATCAGCTAAAAGCCCATTGACATTGTATTGTCCTAGAACCCATTTCTAAAGATTTGTATTCAGATATTCTGGAAATGGGTAACAAGACCCTATATTTGTAATAAACTCTTTAAGGAATTCTGATGTTGAGAAACAACATTCCAAATAGTCTGTCTTAAATTGTGTTGGCAATGAGGAAGTAGTACCATGTTCTCTCTGGCACTCTGTTTCCTGTGCACAAACTCAGAGACCTCCCATTTAAAGTTTTCACCTGAGCAGTGTTTGCTCAGTCCTGCCTCTCACCAGCCTCTCTACTCCAGTATTCCTGCCAAGTGGTCCCTGAACTTTCAGCAGCTAAATGGTGTCTCATTTTTTAAATTCTTACTTTTCAATGTGTACATGATTAAGCTAACAAAAAATACTTAATGAAATGGAAAAATATGAATCTAAATTTAAAGGCATAACTCATCTTACCTGCCTTCCCTCCTTCAGAAAACTATCACTGTTAACTTAATGGCATCTTCTCCTTGAAATATTTGTGTGTACATAGACAACTAGAATATTTTCCCCCCAGAACTAATACCATACTTTATATGCAGGTATATATGTTAGTCACTTAAAAAATACATTTCTTTGAAAATTTCCACATGAGTTTATGAAGCTAAGTAGATCTCTTCAGTGGTTATCTGTTTGCTTTTACAATTTTATACTACTCCATATGTGGCTGCACCGTGATTTCTTTAACCAATCCCTGTCACTGGCCACTGAGGGTGGTTTCAGCTTCTTACTGTTATAGAATATGTTCCAGTTGCCATCTGTGTAAATATATCCATGAACAAATTCAGCAGCAAGTAATAACAAGCTAAGAATGGTCTTATCTCTTCATCACGTAAGGAACAATTTGGAGCACATTTTGTGCAAGGGCATCAAAAGAGTGAACACGCAAAAAATTTGGGAGGAAACACAGGAGGTAGAAGGGATAGGGGGAGAGAGGATGGGCTCTCATGTACTCTACTGCAGTAACACCAGTGAGGAATTAGACATTTCCTGCCATGTCAAGTCTGGTCTATGAACTTCCTTGTTTCTTTGTTTCAGGAAGTGAATAAGAAGATGACAGTGATTCAAATGATTCAAATGCCATGACATTGGAACAAGGTGGTCATAGCTCTAACTTCCATATACCAATAAAATAATCAGCTTGCAATTTCTGATTGTGGTGTCTGTTGCTCAATATTTGTGAATGTGGGATCTGAGTTCCAAGAAGACATTATAAGAACATCTAGGAACCCTTCTCCTTGATGCTCCAGAAAGCTTCCCTCCTCCTTAATCCTAATGTAGCCAGCTGCCATGCAAAAAGGTTTTAATGTTTCTCTACTTCCCTGACTTCTATTCTTCCCCCCCCCCCACCCGAGATGGAGTCTTGCTCTGTCACCCAGGCTGGAGTGCAGTGGCACGATCTCGGCTCACTGCCCCCTGCATCTCCTGGGTTCAAGCTGTCCTCCTGCCTCAGCCTTCTAAGTATCTGAGATTATAGGTGCCCACCATCATGCACAGCTAATTTTTGTATTTTTAATAGAAATGGGGTTTCCCCATGTTGACCAGGATGGTCTCCATCCCCTGACCTCAGGCGGTCTTCTTGCCTCGGCCTCTGAAACTACTAGGATTATAGGTGTGAATCACCATGCCTGGCCCTTCCCTGACTTCTATAGCATAAATTGAAATTTTAAAATTATTTTCTGATTGTTTACTGATATTCCAGTGATCTTAAGGACAGAAAACACAACAAATGCAACAAAGTCACAGAAGCTGAATGAAATCCTTATAATTTCTAAGAAACTGAGTTTGGTTTCAAGGGAATGAATATGGCTCTATGCTTCTTATCCCCAGAACCCTCTCTATCTCATTGGCCCTATTGTAACAGTGATCACTTCTCTCCCTTCCTATGTTCCTCACCTTTCTTCAATGAAACCTGAATGGATTTCATTAAAGAGACAGCATGATTTTAAGGAGCAAAAATTTGGACACTCTCAGGTTCTAATTAAGACCTAACTCTTTTACTTACTATCTCTGGAGTCTTAAAAGGCTACCTAGAGATCAACGAGACAGAAAGTTAACAAGGATACCCAGGAATTGAACTCAGCTCTGCACCAAGCAGACCTAATAGACATCTACAGAACTCTCCACCCCAAATCAACAGAATATACATTTTTTTCAGCACCACACCACACCTATTCCAAAATTGACCACATAGTTCGAAGTAAAGCACTCCTCAGCAAATGTAAAAGAACAGAAATTAAAACAAACTGTCTCTCAGACCACAGTGCAATCAAACTAGAACTCAGGATTAAGAAACTCACTCAAAACCGCTCAACTACGTGGAAACTGAACAACCCGCTCCTGAATGACTACTGGGTACATAACGAAATGAAGGCAGAAGTAAAGATGTTCTTTGAAACCAACGAGAACAAAGACACAACATACCAGAATCTCTGGGACACATTCAAAGCAGTGTGTAGAGGGAAATTTATAGCACTAAATGCCCACAAGAGAAAGCAGGAAAGATCCAAAATTGACACCCTAACATCACAATTAAAAGAACTAGAAAAGCAAGAGCAAACACATTCAAAAGCTAGCAGAAGGCAAGAAATAACTAAGATCAGAGCAGAACTGAAGGAAATAGAGACAAAAAACCCTTCAAAAAATTAATGAATCCAGGAGCTGGTTTTTTGAAAAGATCAACAAAATTGATAGACTGCTAGCAAGACTAACAAAGAAGAAAAGAGAGAAGAATCAAATAGACGCAATAAAAAATGGTAAAGGGGATATCACCACCGATCCCACAGAAATACAATCTACCATCAGAGAACACTACAAACACCTCTACACAAATAAACTAGAAAATCTAGAAGAAATGGATAAATTCCTCGACACATACACCCTCCCAAGACTAAACCAGGAAGAAGTTGAATCTCTGAATAGACCAATAACAGGCTCTGAAATTGTGGCAATAATCAATAGCTTACCAACCAAAAAGAGTCCCGGACCAGATGGATTCACAGCCGAATTCTACCAGAGGTACAAGGAGGAACTGGTACCATTCCTTCTGAAATTATTCCAATCGATAGAAAAAGAGGGAATCCTCCCTAACTCATTTTATGAGGCCAGCATCATCCTGATCCCAAAGCCTGGCAGAGACACAACCAAAAAAGAGAATTTTAGACCAATATCCCTGACGAACATTGATGCAAAAATCCTCAATAAAATACTGGCAAACCAAATCCAGCAGCACATCAAAAAGCTTATCCACCATCCCTGGGATGCAAGGCTGGTTCGACATATGCAAATCAATAAATGTAATCCAGCATATAAACAGAACCAAAGACAAAAACCACATGATTATCTCAATAGATGCAGAAAAGGCCTTTGACAAAATTCAACAACCCTTCATGCTAAAAACTCTCCATAAATCAGATAAATGTGGCACATATACACCATGGAATACTATGAAGCCATAAGAAATGATGAGTTCATGTCCTTTATAGGGACATGGATGAAACTGGAAACCATCATTCTCAGTAAACTATCGCAAAGACAAAAAACAAAACACCGCATGTTCTCACTATAGGTGGGAATTGAACAATGAGAACACATGGACACAGGAAGGGGAACATCACACTCTGGCGACTGTTGTGGGGTGGGGGGAGGGGGGAGGGACAGCATTAGGAGATATACCTAATGCTAAATGACGAGTTAATGGATGCAGCACACCAACATGGCACATGGATACATATGTAACAAACCTGCACATTGTGCACATGTACCCTAAAACCTAAAGTATAATAATAAAAGAAAAAAAAGGCTACTTAGACTCTCAGGGCTTCAGTTTCCTCATCTAAAATGAGAAGAATCATAACAACTACCTTAGAGTACGGAGACTAATGAGATAACATACATACCAAAAACCTTGCAGAGATTGGCATGTCTGCTTCTCAAGCAAGCAAGGTTCAATATTAGAAACTGCCTCTGTGCCCACTGATAGCCTCTGATAATTCACTAAGAAGTCAGAAAAATCAGAACAGAATGATCTCACCATAACCACCACTAAGTTGAGCAACCCAGTTGAAGCCCAGGTCTCTGGCTCCTCTCCTGTTATCGTAGGTGAAGCCTTCCTACCCCTACCTCTTACCTTCCCACTTGATTCTGAACCACATTGCACAGTGAAGGATTTTGCTTCTGCGTGTGACCCTTTTGTCTTGTGATTGTTACATCTATGCTCTGTGGGATTACTTCCATCAGCAAAAGCCTGCTGAAACATCACCCATTTCTACAGAAGTCTTCCTAAGACTCTTAGTGCTTCTTTCCTACCATATTATTTGTCTGCCATTTTTATTGGAAATGTTCGTGAAACGTATGTATGTGGTTATTTCCCCCTCCCCCACACCTCCAAATTTTTCTTATGCACACGTTATAGATGCTTTTGTTCTTTCCACTTCAAGTCTGTGAAGATCATCTACTGCCTCCTTTCTACTCACTTCAGGAATCAATTCTCAGTCCTGCATCTCCTGTGACCCCTCAGCAGTTTAACACCATTGATCCTACCCTTCTTTTGAGAACACTCTATCGATCTTTCCAGGAGCCTCTCCCTCTCTCCTAGGGTTTCTCCTATCTCTGCCTCTTCCCTCCTACAGCTACAAAGTTCTTCCTCTTCCAACTCTTTTTGGTCTTGGTGAAGAATTCATCTAATTAATTAAGCAAACTAGGATTTATTCTTGACTCTTCTCTTTTCCTCTTTCACCACATTACATCTAGTCAAATCAGCTATGTTATCATTGTGAAGTTCAAGCTTCAAAATAATTTCCTACTGCAGCCAGTTTCATCACTTTCATCTCTATCAGCCCCTCTAAGCAAGCCTCATCTGCAGTTAACACCAAATAGTTCTGTTTATTTCCCAACAGTCAATCACCCACCTTGGCCGTTTAAAAATTATATTACTTTTCTATGTTTTCCAGTTGATTGCCACCACTTTTACTCTATAAGAACCAGACGGTATTTTTCTGTTTGTTTGTTTGTTTTTTAGACAGAGTCTTTCTCTGTTTCCCAGGCTGGAGTGCAGTGGCAAGTTCTCAGCTCACTACAACCTCTGCCTCCTAGGTTCAAGTGATTCTACTGCCTCAGCCTCCTGAATAGCTGGGATTACAGGTGTGCACAACCACACCCAGCTAATTTTTTGTATTTTTAGTAGAGTAGGGGTTTCGCTAAGTTGGCCAGGCTTGTCTCTAACTCCTGACCTTGGGAACCGCCTGCTTCATACTCCCAAAGCACTGGGATTACAGATGTGAGCCAGTGCGCCCAGCTGCTAATTTTTACCTATGCTAAAGTCCTATGTATTCAGTCCTAACTCTCTGTGGAATTGGGGGATGCTCCACACCTCATTCATTCTGCTATGGCCACCCTGGTCATTGTCTTCTTTATATGGTGGGGTAGGGAAGCAGTATGCTTAGATTTTCTGTTAATTAAAAAAGTATCTTTGAACAAATACAAGTTTCGATTTTGTTACACAGATTACATAGTGCTTAAGTCACGGCATTAGGGTATTCCTCACTCAAATAACAAACACTACATTTATTAATACCTCACTATACAACCGCTCTGCCTCCCATACCCCCAAGTGTTCTTTGTCTATCATTTCACTCTCTACATCCATGCAGGCACATTCTTTAGCAACCACTTACCAGTGAGAACGTGTTATATTTGATTTTCTGTATCTAGCCTGTTTTGCTTAAGAAAATGACTCCCAGTTCCATCCATGTTGTCACAATATGTGTGATTTCATCCTCTTTGTGATTGAGTAATATGGTATTGTGTATATATGTTTACATTTTTTAATCCAATCACTCATCGACAGATACATTGGTGGATTCAATATCTTTGTTACTGTGAATGTTGCTACAATAAACATGCAGATAAATGTATATATTTGATACATTGACTACCTTTCCTTTGAGGAGATACCCGGTAGTAGGATTGCTCAATGGAAATGTAGTTCTAGTTTTAGTTCTTTGAGAAATCATACTGTTTTCCATAGAAGCTGTACTAATTTACATTCCCACCAAGGGTGTTTAAGAGTTCTCCTTTCTCCCTATCCTTGCCAACAGCTGTTATTTTTCACCTTTTAATCATAGTCATTATGAATGAAGTAAGATGATATCTCACTGTGGTTTTCATTCACATCGTACAACAACAAAAACATTTTGATTTTTGTTGCTGTTGTTGTTGAGTAGTTTGAGTTCCTTGTATACTCTGCATATTAGTTCCCTGTAGGATGCATAGTTTACAAATATTTTCCCTCTGCAGGCTGTCTGTTGACACTGTTGATTTATTTTGCTTGTAGAATATTTTAGATAAATTAAGTGCCATTTGTACAATTTGGTTTTTGTTGCCTGTGCTTTTGACGTCTTAGTCACAAGTTCTTTTCTCAGCCAATGTCAGAAGCTTTCTTCTTGTATTAATATATGCCCATGTTTTACATTTAAGTCTTTAATCCATCCTGAGTTATTTTTCTATATGAGAGATGTGAGAGATAGTGTTCCAGTTTCATTCTTCTGTGTATGGCAATCCAATTTTCTCAGCATCATTTATTGAAATGAGTGATGTTTCCCAAGTGTGCGTTCTTGTCTGCTTAGTCAAAGATCAGTTGCCTGCAAATACGTTGCTTTATTTCTGGATCTTTTACTCTGTTCCATTGATCAATATGCCTATTTTTAGACCAGTCATATCCTGTTTTCATTACTGCAGTCTTGTCATATAATTTGAATTCAGGCAATGCGACACTTCCAAATGTGTTTATTTTGCCTAGGATTGCTTTGGGTCTTTTGGCTCTTATGTTTTCTTTCTATAAGTATTGTTGGGTTATTTTTTACCAATTCTGTGAAAAATGACATTGATATTTTGATAAAGATTGAATCTGTTGATTTCTTTGGACACTACAGTTGGCCTTGTTAACATTCTTTCAACATCCTAAGTTTGTTCCTAACTTTATCAAGCATGTGTTTGCATTTTATTCAAGTATGCTCACATCTTCCCACATTAAAGTCTTCTCTGAACACACAGAACTCCTTATTCTCCTAAACTTTCTTTAATTACTTATCATATCGTTGTCCCTTTGAGATAGTCTTATGCAATATTCCTACTATCTAATATTAGCACTCTTATGTAGTCCCCCCTACATTATATCAGGATTGGTTTCTGTGACCAGCGAAATATGGCAGAAATGGTGGTATGTTACCACTGAGATTAAGTTAAAATGGAAACTGTGGCTTCATCTTTTATTTTTCAATTCACCCCTTCTCTCTGTCTCTCTCTCTTCCTCTGTCTCTTTCTCTCAGACATCACTTGCACTGGGAACACCCAGCTGCCATGTGAAGCAGCTCTATGGAGTGAATCTCTAAACATCTCTCCCCTTGGGGGCAACAGAGGAGTGGACACCTAGAGAGAAGAAGGAAAAGTCTCCCACCTCCAATTCTTCAGTCCCCACCTGACCTCTATAACATGCTCACTGTTCTAGAGTTGATTTCTATATGGAGACCAGAGTGGTGGGGGACAGGCATGGTTCTGCTGCCTCCTACTTAGCCCTGCTAGAAAGTCAGATGACAGCTCCAACTACTGGGGTCCCTTCAGTAGTGATTTCTTTTTCCTTTTTTTAGCATGAGGAGGCTTTCTTTGTGTTGTGTTCATGATTGTTCTCTACTGTCACCAATGTCAACACTACTCTGTGCCTGAATTTACATGTTAATTACATTTATCTTTCTGTCCTTGCAAAACTCCCATGCCCAATAACAAATTTAGTAATTATCTGTTTTCTCAATCGTTTGCTGTGTTTTAAAAACATCTAAGTCTTCCTTCAACTTCCAACGGACCTGCAAAATCCCTCCTAGTACAATTTTCCTCACTCTCAAATGTCAGATAATTGGCTTTTGTCCTGGAAATTCCCATTTCTCCCATTTAAGTAGGATAATGCATATCCTGAGTTACTATCTTCCTGTTTTTTGGTTTTCTTCTGCTGTGAAACATATGCTAGCATAGCTTCAACATATGAGAAGTAAACTATTTCAAGGTTTTTCATGTTGCCAGGTGTGTTATGGGACCTTCACACTTAAATGATTACCTGAATGGATATAGGATTCTAGTTTGATTGCTATTTTTACCTAGAGTTTTTAAACCTTTATTCCACCACAGCAACAAGGAACCATGTTGGAAGCAAAGAGAAGCCCTCACCAAACACTGAATCTGTTGATGCCTTAATCTTAGACTTCCTAGCCTACAGAATGTTGGGAAACAAATTTCTGCTCTTTAATCATGACCCAGTCTACAGTCTTGTTGTTACAGTAGAAATGGACTGACACACAACCCCATCTGAGGTCTAATTAGTAAACATACATCTAAAAACAAAATGAAATGAAACAACAGCAAAAAAACGCGGTTGGACTGTCTTCTGACTTCTATTTTTCCATGTAGTTTCTGACACTCAGTATCTTCTCTATGACTGCTGTTTCAGGGCATGTTTTACCTTACCCATTATCTGTCACTTGTACCTGAGTTTATTTTCTGGACCTGGTTTCTTCTGACTTTCTTGGAAGTAAATAAATATGAAAAATGAAACTGCTGTCATTGACTGAGAAGACACTGGGTAGTGTTATGGGCTGAATTCTGTTTCCCCTTATTCGCATGATGAAAGACTTCACTCCCAGTTTCTCAGAATATGACCATATTTGTAGGCAAGAACTGAAATGTGTGGATTAAGTTAAAATTAGGCTGTTACAGTGGCACATAGTCTCATGTGATAGGTGTCCTTATAAGAAGAGGACATTTGCATACACAGAGAGACACCAAATATCCACATGCACGAAAGCAGCCACTTTTTGAGGACATAGCAAGAAGGCAGATGTCTAGAGGCTAAGGAAACAGGCCTCAGAAACACTGAACCTGTTGACAACATGATCATAATGAAACTGAAAAAATGAATTTCTGTTGTTTAAGACACCACTCTGTGGTAATTTCTTAGGTAAGTATAATAAGATATTTTGGGGGAAAGAAGGTTTTAGGATGTTGAAATCAAGAACACTACTTGAGACATGTTAAGTTTGCAGGCATTTTAGAAAGCAAGTGAATGACTGAGAGCTTTGACTCATCTACAGGTGCCTGAGCTGCTGCTAGTGTAAGGTTCTTGCTTTACTCACCCTATCTCTGTCATTCAGCTCTTTGGTCAACTCTGTTCTGATTGTTTCCCATGAGTTTATGGCTGATACTTATCCTTCCTGATACACCCACCTCTTTCACCCATTGCAAGCATTGGAAAAAGGTCAGGAAAAGGCCTGAACTGGTTGATATTTAAAAGCACCTCCTGCTGTCTTCCTGTATTCACCAGACAAGGAGAGTGAGGCACGTCTGCCCTGCATTCCCCTCTGTTCCTTCTCTCTGACCTTCCTTTCCTACTTGAAGGGCTACCATAAGCTACGTAGGCTGGACTGCACATCTTGTTTCTGTTGCCAAATAGTGTCTGGTGAAACCAGATACAGGTTGTCCCAATACTAAGAATACTTGCTATGTCCCAGCAACAACTCTCTGCTTCAATTAATGCACATGAAGCACAGTTACAACTGTTTCATTTTTCACATATACAGAGAATATTTGGCAAGTGTCACTATATCCCTCCCTCTAAAAACAACCCTACTTCCTCCAGAGGAAGAACAGAAAAACCGAGAATCTGCCTAGTCACCTGGAAATCACAAAGATATCTATAGCAAACTTTATTGTATTAGGAAATCTTTCTGTAATACATTGGGTCCTAAAAAGATCATTAGACAGCTATGCATGGATTCCAACATTTTTTGAACCAAAATGAACTCAGACTGTATTGTCACAACATGTGTGAATAGGATCTACCTCGCAGCATCAAGAGGTCTAAGACAGTATTTTGAAAAGTGCCTCTATAAGAGCAACATGTACTCTGATCAAACTATAGTGACTGCAAACATCAAATTTATGGTGAAGCCTGGGTAGAAGAATGGTGAAATAATTGATGCTTTTCAAAAAGTTTAAGAGGATAATGGCCAAGAAAATCAGAAGCTCACAGATAGATAACTCATTTTAAGCAGGGATGATGTGATTTTGAACATAAAGCATACAGCGGCTGACCACTCATATTAATTTGTGAAGAAAAAATTCATCTTGTTGATACCATAATAGAAGAGGATTAGTGATTAACAGTTCAAACAATAGCTAACACTGCAGACTTCTCCATTGGTTCAGCTGACGTGATTCTAACTGGATAACAAAAGTTGAGGATACATTTCCACCCAATGGATGTCCAAACTCTTGCACCAAGATCAGCTACAAACAAGAACTGAAGTTTTCTGAAAATTAAAAAAAAATGGTATCAAGATCCTGAAGAATTCACTCAAAGAATTGTAACAGGAATTGAAACATGGCTTGATCTGTGCAATCTGAAACCAAACACAATCAAAGCAATGGCTACGGAGAGGTGGATGTTAAAGCAAGAGTGGATGGGCAAAGGGCAAAGGTCAGGGCAAAATTTATTTTTAAATCTCTCGGTGTTTTGCTTGTTGACTTTCTGGAGGGCCAAAGAATGACAATAACTGCTTATTATGAGAATGTCCTGAGATGCTGTCAGCTGTAAAATCTAACATGGAGGTTAAAGGCAATGTCTTTTCTCCCTGTTGTTGTTATTAACTTAGAAAATGAAGCAACATATTTTTATTAGCCATGAGTGTCCACCTGATATCTCCTATTTTCTAAGAAGGTTCTGAGCTATAGCACAAGTTCACCACTAAGTTACAGAAGATAGAATAATTTTAGAGATCTAGAGAAGCATAGGATATTTCCAAAGGAGGCATAGATCCTGTCTGAGGGGAGGAAATTGTTTAAGGATGAGGGAAGGAAAATTGTTAGCTGTTCTCCATTGAATATGGGCTCAATAATTATTCATTGGAATGAAATTTTGAGAGTGGTTTTTACTTTATGAGGAAAGATGTTGCTTAATTGCCCTGTGTTAATAGCCATGATAATTTCATTCCTCTCTAATATTCTATAAACTGGCACAAACACATTAGAGCGGCCACAAAAAAGCATGAAATGAATGTTTGGAAAGTATATTAGCTTTCCTATTGCTGCAATAAATAACACATTACCACAAAGTGAGTGGCTTTGTAGCTCAGAAGTCAGAAATGGTTCTCACTGGCTTAAATCCATGTGGAAAGGCTGTTTCATGCTGGAGTCTCCAGGGCAGAACCCATTTTCTTGCCCACATTCCTTGGCCCTCTTCCATCTTCAATGCCAGCAATAGCCAGATGAGCCTCCCGTGACATCACATCATGACACATCACGTCATGTCACGTCACATCACATCACCCTGGCACTGACTCTTCTGCCTCCCCATTCAACATTTAAGTATGTTGTGATTACATTGCTTGTACTTGAATGATCCCGTAAAATCTCTCTATATTCAAGTCAATTGATTAGCAAACTTAATACCCTTTTGTCATGTAAGTTAACATATACACTGATTCTGGGAATTAGGAAGGGTGTGTCTCTGGGAGGTCATTAATCTTCATAGCACAGACGGGATGGACATCTTTCTCCCCTGGAACTGGTTTGATTCAGGGCAGGTGGAGAGAATTGCCCAGGTGTCTTCCAGATATTTGCATGAGAATATGAATGAGTTTATGTAAAATTAGTTGTAATGCCAATATTTGTACTTGAAGTATATATCTATGCAATAGTGTAAGTCACAAACTGAAATGGCAGAAATTTACTTTCAATAACCATTTTCATTTCATGTAATTGTTAATAATTTACAGCCATTTTGTTTATTTTATATTTATACTCATTTTGATTGTTTTCTTTCTTTCTATCTTCTGTGGATTCCTTGAAAAGGTTTTTTGATTCCATTTTAGTTGATCTGCAATGTTTTTGAGTGTCTTTCTGTATACAGCATTTTTAGTGGTTGCTCTGGGTATTACATTACATATACATAGTTTGTCACAGTCTAGTGGTGTGCTCATTTTATCCTCCAGGGGTAAAATATGAAAACTTTATATCCCTGTTTTTTACCAACCTCTGTTTGTAATATAATCATCTTAAATATATCTCCACATGCATTTAGCAAAAACAGTACGTTTTATAATTTTTGCTTCAACATGACATTATTGTCTTTCAGTTTTGTAGCTCAGAAATCTGAATCGGGTCTCACTTGGCTAAATCCATGTGTCAAGGCTGAGTTTCTTTCTGGGGCTCCAGAGAAGAATGTTATTTTTTGCTTCATTCCCTAGACCTCTTTCCTCTTCAACATTAGCAATAGCCAGTTGAGCAATTTGAAACTCACGCAGAAAATTTGAGAAAAAAGGGAAAATGTTTTGTGTTTACTTACTTTTTCCCCACTTTCTGTTGCTTTTTTTCCTTTTCTTTTTTTCCTTCATTCTTGCTGTTTCAGAAATTCCTCTTCTATACTTTCTTTTCTGTTTAGAGTACTTGCTTGAGCCATTTTAAGAAAATTGGTTTGTTAGGATTCAAACAAATTGGTTTGTTAGACCCTAAATTCTGTTAGGATTTTTCTTTTCATTCTTCTGAGAATAACTGGATTTCTTTCTCCTTATTGAACGATAGTTTTATTGGACATAAACCTCTGGTTGGCGATTTTTTTCTTTCAACACTTCAATTATTTGAGCTACATTCTTCCATTGTTTTCTGCTTTCTGGTAGTAATGCCACAGTTATTCACATTGTGTTTTTCCTATAGGTATGGTATTATTTCTTTCTATCTGCCTTTAAAAATTTTCTTTGTTTTAATTTTCAGAAATTTGACTACAATGTTGCTGGGCATAGATTTCCTTGGATATATTTTGGTTGGGATTTGCTCAGTTTCTTGCATCTGCAGGTTTATGCTGATTGCAAGTTTGGGGGTTTCAGCCTTTCTATCTTTGAGTCCTTTTTCAATAGCATCCTCGTTGTTCTCTTTCTCTGAAACTCAGATTGCATGATTATCACATCATTTGTTATAGCCTTTCTTGTTTGTGACACAAACAAAAATTTTTTGACTATTTAACCATGTGTTGTTCAGAGTATATAATTCCTATTAATGCAAACTCAAGAACGCTATGTCCTCCATCATTTTCTTTCTGCTGTTGATCACACACAATGAATTTAAAAAATTTTTACATTATATATCACAGTTCTAAAATTTCTATTTTATCTTATACGCTTTATTTTTCTCTGCTGAGAAGTTTTTTCTTTTATTTTGAGAGTGTACACATTGACCTCTTAAAGGATGGCTATAACAGCTGCTTTAAAGTCTCATCATTTCAATATCCAATTTGCTTCAAAGTTGTTATCTCTTGATTGTTTCATTCCTTAATAATTGTTCAATTATTTCTTGTTTTTTAAAGTATATTGGGTGATTTTCCAATTTGTCTTGCACACAGGCATTTTCTCTGTTTGCAATACAGAAAAGTTTCAAAAAGGCAAGCTTTGGACATTGGAGGGCAGAGACACTAGTGCTACATTGTAATCCACCAGGTGGTTCAAATGCCAGAAGAGTTTGTCTCACTAATATTTTTCTACTTGGAGCTTGTGCCTGGAGGTTTCTCTCTGTCTTTAATGAGGTAATGTTATAAGTATTTAATATGATACCATACATTCAAATGTAAAAACTACAAAAAACTGTGCGAATGTGTCCCAAGAGCCCAATTTACAGTCTTTCTGTCTTTCTTCTTTTGTGTACTGTTGGCTCAAACCACATCAATTGAAGTCAGGTACTTCTTTTTTCTTTGCTTCCTACAGGAACAGCAGAGTTTGACACCTGCTTATTAGACTGCTTATTAGAAGCTATCACAGTAGTCAGGCGGCTCTGCTGTCTTCTGATTGGGGATTGATAGAGTGCAGGACAATGAGGCTCAGGTAAAAAGAATATCTACTAGCCTGGCATGGTGGCTCATGCCTCTAATTCCACTACTTTTGGAGGCTGAGGTGTGAGAACTTCTTGATGCCAGGAATTCCAGATCAGCCTGGGCAACATAGTAAGACCCCCTGTCTTTACAAAAAATTACTAATTTATCATGTCTCAGTGGGTGTGCCTGTAGTCCTAGTGACTTAGGATGGTTAGACGGAAGGGTTACTTGAGCCCAGGAGACTGAGGCTGCAGTGAGCCAGGATTGTGCCACTGCACTGTAGCTTAAGCTACAGAGTAGGTCCCAGTATTTAAAAATAAAAAGAAAAAAAAGAATGACTAGAGCAATGAAAAAAGGCTTTTTTTCCTTAGTTTTTTGCCCAGATTCAACGTTCTTTAACGTGCATCTCCCAGTGTCTAGAGAGGACACAGACTTGGTTTTTCTTCCTTTCCTTCTTCTCACATGCCCCTGTGGCTCCATCCTGTGGCTTTCAGTACGCCTTCGCCACTCTCACAGAACCAAGTACAGTGGTGATTTGAGCAGTTATAAGCAATTTGAGTCCTTACCCTACTTGATATCTTGCAATATGTTGGGATGAGTGTATAGGACCTTTGGTCCTACTTGGGTCAGTGAGATCTCAGGCCCAGCCTGAATCCTTAACAGAATTGAGATCAGAGTAGAGGAAAAGAAGTAATAAAGGAGATATGGACTAAGTGTCTTCATGCAAGTAAGCAAGACACATTTACTTTCAAATTCAAGCAGTGCAGACACTACTCAAGGCTCAGCTGAATGAACATCAGAATTATACATTTCCCCAATGACCTGTAACAGCTTTGGGGGATCTTTGCTCTTTCTATCTCTTGTTATCTGTGGAAGAGAGTCAAAATTAAAGTCTCATTTGTGAAGTGTGTTTTAATTCTAACACCTGATACTCAGGTTTCAACCATTTCCCAATCCTAATCATTAATGAGCAACATAGAGGGAGAATATTGAGAATATTTATTGACCAATCTTCATACATTTTTGTCAGCATGGCCGGTATTGGTATGTCTTTTTCACATTATTAACTGAAGAATACCGGATGCCCTTTAGAGACATTATGACATTATAAAATGAAAAGAAAACCAAGGGAACCAAATTAGGATTGTAATGTGAATTGTTAATGATTTTCCATCAGAGCTCTCACGCAATGGCCCTGTTTGATGAGAGAAATGAGCAGGAGCACTGTTGTGGTGAAGGACTCTGCTGAAGCTTCCCCAGGCATTTCTCTACTAAAGGTTGGGCTTTCTGACCATATTCTCAGGATAAGCAGATATTGTCATTCTTTTGCCCTCCAGAAAGTCAACCAGCAAAATGCCTCATGCTTCCCAATAAACTCTTGCCATAACCTTTGCACTTTTCTTATCCACTTTTGCTTTGACTGGACTTTCCACCTCTTGGTAGCTATTGCTTTGACGTATTTGTTTTCAGGATTGTACTGGTAAAGACAGGTTGCATCTCCTGTTAGAATTCCTTGAAGAAATGCTTCAAGATCTTCATCCCCCTTATTTAAAATTTCATGGAAAGTTCTGCTCCTGTCTGTAGCCTATATTTTTGCTATAGTTTTGGCATCCATTGAGTGAAAAATTTACTCAACATTAATTACTCAATTCGAATCAGGTAAGGGGAACCAACTGAGAATTTTGTAGTGTTGGCTCTTGTTTGTACTGATAATTATTGGTTGTCTTCTAATAGGGTATAAACAAGATGAATTTTATCCACGCAATTTGATATGAATTCTCTGTGTCTATAGGCTTTAGGTTCAACCTTGTCTTATCCCTTCTTGAAATGAGTTACCTACTTGTGAACTGCCAATTTTTAGGGCCATTATCTGTATCAGTGTTTCAGAACTTCACCATGCTTCCCCATGAAGTTCATGTTTATACTCTCTTTAATTTTAGAAGAATTCATGATGCTCTCATAGGGAATCTTTTGAACTTGCTGTTATTTTTCTTTATGCCTCAAGTAGCTCCTGTTCATACATGTTATAGCATGTCAATATGAGTTTATTTTGGTGCAAAAATTGGAATTTCCGTGAACATTTTACGGTCCCAATGCATTACAGAAAGGCTTCCTAATACAATAAAATTTGCTACATATAAATTTGATTTTTTCCAGGTGACTGGGTAGATTGATTTTTGTTTTTCTCCTGGCATATACAGGGTGAGGAATTCTTTTTGTTTGGAATTCTTGTGAGATATGAATAAAAATGTTGGTCACTTAAAATGGTGTCCACGATTTAGCCAATGTCTCCTGAGAAAAGTGTGTGTAAGCATGCATAAAGAAGCACTTCATGATCCTGATTGCCAGTGATTTTTTCATTTATAAAAAAGAAGACATTGGCTGGGGGTGGTGGGTCATGCCTGTAATCCCAGCACTTTGGGAGGCCAAGGCGGGTGTATTGTGAGGTCAGGAGTTCAAGACCAGCTAGGCCAAGATGGTGAAACCCTGTCTCTGCTAAAACTAAAAAAAATGAGCCAGGCCCAGTGACAAGTGCCTGTAGTCCAAGCTACTCAGGAGGCTGAGGCAAGAGAATCGCTTGAAACTGGGTGGTAGAGGTTGCAGTGAGCAGAGGCTGTGCCACTGCACTGCAGCCTGGGTGACAGAGGGAGGCTTCAAAAAAAAAAAAAAAGAAGAAGAATAAATTAATCATGTGCATGACTAATTATATACAAAGATGAAGAAAAGGGGAATGTAGAAGCCTATGTAATGTGCTTATGATTTAGAAACACCTTTAGGAAAATAGTTTTGTTTGTTTTTTTTCACTTCACCTGGCCATGTCTTAAGCTTTACTTCCAGCAGGTCCTAAAACTAGTACCTGAGTTTGTTGTCTGGATCTAATTTCTTCTCACTTTCTTGAAAATAAACCAATATGTTAATAAATGCAAAGAGCAGTGGAGCAAAGGAGGCAAGAATTGAGGCTCTGGAGACTACCACTGTCTACACTACTTACTACCTTTATAACAATCTTGGCATGTGCTTCCATCATCTCATCTATAAAATGAAGATTGTAATAAAAATTATTACTACCTAATAAGATGGTTCCAAAGATTATATGGCACATAGTCAATGCTTAGTAAAATTTCCTATTATAATCTGTCATGTTACAATAGGCTTGTAGAATATGAATGTGCTAATATAATTGTGAAAGGTATGTTTCTGAAGACTCTACTGTAAGTAAAATATGAGAACCACTATCATATAATAGGGTAGCCAGAATTTTTAGAAAAATCTAAGCAAAGTACACTTCTCAGAGACAATCACATTGAATTGTTAACTATATCATCATAATGCTTAGTTGATTAAATGGGCACGATTGTTACACACAGAGGAACTCCCCTCAGACCACAGGGACTAAATGCAATTCACTCACTATCAGCATAACTCTGTCCATGTTCCTCTTCTGGGCAAACCACTCTTTAGTTGTTCTAGACTAACCAGTGCATTGTAAAGTTGAAGAAAATTCTTCTTTCAGTCCCATGCATAGAGCTCCCCAGTCTTTGAGAATGACACAGGTGGGTGTGAAAAAACTTGGGCATAAACTGTATAAGATCTTACTAAAAGGAAAACCAGGAAAACTTAGAGGATATGAAGGAATAAGGTAATATCTAATCTCTATTATTAAAAGATCACACTGGCTATTGTGAGAAGACGTGATATGGAATGTGGTGGGAGCAGGAAGGTTACCAGGCCAGCTAGGGGCTGTTCTAGTCCTCCAGGAGAGAGGCTCATGCCCCCATTAGATCCTTATATTAGAGATTATGCAAGCGGTCATCTTGGGATGTGTTTTGAGGTGGAGTCCACTGTATTTGCTTATATGCAGTGCTTGGTGTGGAGTGAAAAGTAAAAAGTGACTCCTATGTTCTTGAGAATTCTGTAAAAAATGTTATGTTTTAGTAAAGATTAGGAAGTATCATGGGCTGCATTGTTTTTACCCAAATTTATATGTTGAAATCCTATCCCTGTACCTCAGAATATGATTGTGTTTGGAAAGAATTTCTTTTTATAGAGGTACCTAAATGAAAATTAGGCTATTAAGATGGTCCCAATCTAGTCAGACTCCTGTTGTTATAAGAAAGGAACTTTTGGCCACATGGAGGGACACCAGGGGTGCATGTGTACAGAGAAACCCATGTGTGAAGACAAAACAAAAAAATAGCCAAGCAAAGCAAAGAAGAAATATCTTAGAAGAACTGAACCTGTTAACACCTTGATCATGGGCTGTGAGTCCCCAGAACTGTGAGAAAATCAATTTCTGTTGTTAAATTACACAGTGTGTGGTATTTTTTTAGGAGAGACATAACAAATTATGTCAGGGAGAGCAGTTTTACGACGCAGATATCAAGACTCTTGTTTAAGACAATATATGTCTTCATTCATATTAGAGGGCAAGTGGATTGTTGAGAGCTTCAACTGACTGAAAGGTGCCTGAGCTCCTGCTGCAGACCTGCTCCTTTCTTTGACCCACACTCACTCACTGATAGAGTCTCTTTCAGCTCTTCTGTCACCTCTGTTTTATTTGTGTGTGGAGAGTTTATAGCGATATTTATTCTTCCCTAATACACTAATCTCTTTCACTCATTGCTGACCTCAGAAAATGTCAGAGAAAGGGCCTGAGCTGAGTGATATTTGAAGGCAACGCCTGCTGTCTTCCTGTACTCACCAAGCCAAGGAGGAGTCTTTCTTTCACCAGGACTACCACTTCTACAGCAACCTATGCAATGAGGCAAGTCTGCAAAGCACTCCCGTCTGCTCCTTCCCTCTGATCTTCCTTTCCTACTTGAAGGTCTACTGTAAGTCATTAGGCAGGACCATTTATCTCCGGTTTCCCTGTCCAAATGGTGTGTATAGAAACCAATGACCATCATTCCAATAACATTAGTATGCCTGCTACGCCAAGCAAATACTCTATGTCCCCCATAAAGCACATAAAGACAAACTACAACTATTTTATTATTGGATAGCCAAAGAAGAATTGCTAACTGGTAATATATTTCCTCTTTAGCAAACATCCCTAATATTCCAGAAGGGGTGGGGAGGAAAACAACAATCTGCCTGATCCCCAGCCAATGGCAGAGTACTCCACAATAAACCTCTTTGTATGAGGAGGCCTTCCAATCATATAAGGGGTATCCAAACTTTTTTTGGAAAACACATATTATTTTTTAAAATTTTGCATTGATATAAACAGTTTTTGTGCCAAACTACATTTGTAGTAACTTGTTACATGTCTGAACAGGATCTAGTTCAGTTACTAACATGATTGAGAAAGCAGTTTGAAAACAGCTTCTATCAGAGCAATAAAAATTCCACTAAAATTTTAGGAAGAACAAATATCAAGTTTATGGTGAAGCTTGGGTGGAGAGATGGTGACATCACTGATGCATTAGGAAATATTTGTGGCCAAGTAAATCAGACCTTCACAAATGGATAACTCACTTTAAGAAGCAATAAGAGGAGATCCTTCCAAGATGGCTGAATAGGAACAACTCCAGTCTACAGCTCCCAGCATGAGCGATGTAGAAGACAGGTGATTTCTGCATTTCCAACTAAGGTACCGGGTTCATCTCACTGGGACTGGTTAGACAGTGGGTGCAGCCCATGGAGTGTGAGCTGAAGCAGGGTGGGGCATCGCCTCATGTGGGAAGCACAAGGGGTCAGGGAATTCCCTTTCCTAGCCAAGGGAAGCCATGAGAGACAGTACCTGGAAAATTGGGACACTCTTGCCCTAATACTGCGCTTTTACATGGTCTTAGCCAATGACACACCAGGAGATTATATCTTGCGTCTGGCTCAGTGGGTTCCATGCCCACAGAGCCTTGCTCACTGCTAGCACAGCAGTCCTAGATCAAACTGCGAGGTGGCAGTGAGGCTGGGGGATGGGGATCCACCATTGCTGAGGCTTGACTAGGTAAACAAAGAGGCCAGGAAGCTTAAACTGTGCGGAGCCCACTGCAGCTCAGTGAGGCCTGCCTGCCTCTGTAGACTCCATATCTGGGAGCAGGGCATAAGTGAACAAAAGGCAGCATAAACTTCTGCAGTCTTAAATGTCCCTGTCTGACAGCTTTGAAAAGAGTAGTGGTTCTCCCAGCAGAGAGTTTGAGATCTGAGAATGGACACACTGCCTTCTCAAGTGGGTCCCTGACCCCCGAGTAGCCTAACTGGGAGAAACCTCTCAGTAGGGGCTGACTGAAACTTCATATAGCCAGGTGCCCATCTGAGACAAAGCTTCCAGTGGAAGGATCAGGCAGCAACATTTGCTGTTCTGCAATATTTGCTGTTCTGCAGCCTCTGCTGGTGGTACCCAGGCAAACAGGGTCTGGAGTGGACCTCCATCAAACTTCAGCAGAACCGCATCTCAGAGTTCTGACTGTTAGAAGGAAAACTAACAAACAGAAAGGAATAGCATCAACATCAGCCAAAAGGACATCCACACAAAAACCCCATCTGTACATCACCATCATCAAAGACCAAAGGTAGATAAAACCACAAAGATGGGGAGGAACCAGAGCAGAAAAGCTGAAAATTCTAAAAACCAGAGCACCACCTTTTCTCCTCCAAAGGATCGCAGCTCCTTGCCAGCAATGGAACAAAGCTGGATGGAGAATGACTTCGACAAGTTGACAGAAGTAGGCTTCAGAAGATCGGTAATAACAAACTTCTCTGAGCTAAAGGAGGATGTTTGAACCCATCACAAGGAAACCAAAAACCTTGAAAAAAGATTAGAAGAATGGCTAACTAGAATAAACAACATAGAGAAGACCTTAAATGACCTGATGGAGCTGAAAACCATGGCATGAGAACCACATGACACATCAAGTGGCTGATTTGATCAAGTGGAAGAAAGGGTACCAGTGATTGAAGATCAAATGAGTGAAATGAAGTGAGAAGAGAAGCTTAGAGAAAAAAGAATAAAAATAAACAAACAAAGTCTCCAAGAAATATGGGACTATGTGAAAACACCAAATCTATATTTGATTGGTGTACCTGAAAGTGACGGGGAGAATGGAACCAAGTTGGAAAACACTCTGCAGGATATTATCCAGGAGAACTTCCCCAATCTAGCAAGGAAGGCCAACATTCAAATTCAGGAAATACAGAGAACACCACAAAGATACTCCTCGACAAGAGCAACCCCAAGACACATAATTGTCAGATTCACCAAAGTTGAAATGAAGGAAAAAATGTTAAGGGCAGCCAGAGAGAAAGGTCGGGTTACCCACAAAGGGAAGCCCATCAGACTAACAGCGGATCTCTCAGCAGAAACTCTACAAGCCAGAAGAGAGAGGGGGCCAATATTCAACATTCTTAAAGAGAAGGATTTTCAACCCAGAATTTCATATCCAGCCAAACTAAGCTTCATAAGTGAAGGAGAAATAAAATCCTTTACAGACAAGCAAATGCTGAGAGATTTTGTCACCACTAGGCCTGCCTTACAAGAACTCCTGAAGGAAGCACTAAACATGGAAAGGAACAACCCATACCAGCAACTGCAAAAACATGCTTAATTGTAAAGACTACCATTACTAGGAAGAAACTGCATCAACGAACGAGCAAAATAACCGGCTAACATCATAACGACAGGATCAAATTCACACATAACAATATTAACCTTAAATATAAATGGGCTAAATGCTCCAATTAAAAGACACAGACTGGCAAACTGGATAAGGAGTCAAGACCCATCAGTGTGCTGTATTCAGGAAACCCATCTCACGTGCAGAGACACACATAGGCTCAAAATAAAGGGATGGAGGAAGATCTACCAAGCAAATGGAAAACAAAAAAAGGCAGGGGTTGCAATCACAGTATCTGATAAAACAGGCTTTAAGCCAACAAAGATTAAAAGAGACAAAGAAGGCCATTACATCATGGTAAAGGGATCAGTTCAACAAGAAGAGCTAATTATCCTAAATATATATGCACCCAATACAGGAGCACCTAGATTCATAAAGCAAGTCCTTAGAGACCTATAAAGAGACTTAGATTCCCACACAATAATAATGGGAGATTTTCACACCCCACTGTCAACATTAGACAGATCAACCAGACAGAAAGTTAACAAGGATATTCAGGAATTGAACCCAGCTCTGCACCAAGCGGACCTAATAGACATCTGCAGAACTCTCCACCCTAAATCAACAGAATATACATTCTTCTCAGCACCACATCACCACATCACACTTATTCCAAAATTAACCACATAGTTGGAAGTAGAGCACTCCTTAGCAAATGTAAAAGCACAGAAATCATAACAAACTGTCTCTCAGACCACAGTGCAATCAAATTAGAACTCAGGATAAAAAACTCACTCAAAATGGCACAACTACATGGAAACTGAACAACCTGCTCTTGAATGACTACTGGGTACATAACAAAATGAAGGCAGAAATAAAGATGTTCTTTGAAACCAATGAGAACAAAGACACAATGTACCAGAATCTCTGGGACACATTTAAAGCAGTGTGTAGAGGGAAATTTATAGCACTAAATGCCCACAAGAGAAAGCAGGAAAGATCTAAAATCCATACCATGACATCACAATGAAAAGAAATAGAGAAACAAGAGCAAACATATTCAAAAGCTAGCAGAAGGCAAGAAGTAACTAAGATCAGAGCAGAACTGAAGGAGATAGAGACAGACAAAACCCTTCAAAAAATCCATGACTCCAGGAGCTGGTTTTTTGAAAAGATCAACAAAATTGATAGACTGCTAGCAAGACTAATAAAGAAGAAAAGAGAGAAGAATCAAATAGATGCAATAAAAAATGATAAAGCAGATATCATCACCGATCCCACAGAAATACAAACTACCATCAGAGAATACTGTCAACACCTCTACGCAAATAAACTGGAACATATAGAAGAAATGGGTAAATTCCTGGACACATACACCCTCCCAAGACTAAACCAGGAAGGAGTTGAATCCCTGAATCGACCAATAACGGGCTCTGAAATTGAGGTAATAATTAATAGCCTACTAACCAAAAAAAAGTCCAGGACCAGACGGATTCCCAGCCAAATTCTATGAGAGGTACAAAGAGGAGCTGGTCCAATTCCTTCTGACACTATTCCAATCAATAGGAAAAGAGGGAATCCTCTGTAACTCATTTTTTTGAGGCCAGTATCATCCTGATAACAAAGCCTGTCAGAGACGCAACAAAAAAGGAAATTTTAGACCAATATCCCGGTTGAACATAGGAGTAAAAATCCTCAATAAAATACTGGCAAACTGAATGCAGCAGCACATCAAAAAGCTTATCCACCATGATCAAGTTGGCTTCATCCCTGGGATGCAAGGCTGGTTCAACATACTCAAATCAATAAACGTAATGCATCATATAAACAGAACCAAAGACAAAAAACACATAATTATCTCAATAGATGCAGAAAAGGCCTTCAACAAAATTCAACAGCCCTTCATGCTAAAAACTCTCAATAAACTAGGTATTGATGGGGCGTATCTCAAAATAATGAGTTATTTATGACAAACCCAGAGCCAATATCATACTGAATGGGCAAAAACTGGAAGTATTTCCCTTTGAAAACTGGCACAAGACAGGGATGCCCTCTCTCACCACTACCATGCAACATAGTGTTGGAAGTTCTGGCCAGGGCAATCAGGCAGGAGAAAGAAATAAACGGTATTTAATTAGGAGAAGAGGAAGTCAAATTGTCCCTGTTTGCAGATGACATGATTGTATATTTAGAAAACCCCATGGTCTCAGCCCCAAATCTCCTTAAGCTGACAAGCAACTTTAGCAGTCTCAGGATACAAAATCAATGTGCAAAAATCACAAGCATTCCTATACACCAATAACAGACAGAGAGCCAAATCATGAGTGAATTTCCCTTCACAATTGCTACAGAGAATAAAATCCCTAGGAATCCAACTTGCAAGGGATGTGAAGGACCTCTTCAAGGAGAACTACAAACCACTGCCCAACAAAATTAAAGAGGACACAAATAAATGGAAGAACATTCCATGCTCATGGATAGGAGGAATCAATATTGTGAAAATGGCCATGCTGCCCAAGGTAATTTATAGATTCAATGCTATCCCCATTAAGCTACCAATGACTTTCTTCACAGAATTGGAAAAAACTACTTTAAACTTCATATGGAACCAAAAAAGAGCCTGCATTGCCAAGACAATCCGAAGGCAAAAGAACAAAGCTGGAGGCATCACACTACCTGACCTCAAACTGTACTATAAGGCTACAGTAACCAAAACAGCATGGTACTGGTACCAAAACAGAGATATAGACTAATGGAACAGAATAGAGCCCTCAGAAATAATGCCACATATCTACAACCATCTGATCTTTGACAAACCTGATGAAAACAAGAAATAGGGAAATGATGCCCTATTTAATAAATGGTGCTGGGAAAACTGGCTAGCCATATGTAGAAAGCTGAAACTGGATCCCTTCCTTACACCTTTTACAAAAATTAATTCAAGATGGTTTAAAGACTTAAATATTAGACCTAAAACCATAAAAACCCTAGAAGAAATCCTAGGCAATACCATTCAGGACATAGGCATGGGCAAAGACTTCATGTCTAAAACAGCAAAAGAAACAGCAACAAAAGCCAAAAAGACAAATGGGATCTAATTAAGGTAAAGAGCTCTACACAGCAAAAGAAACTACCATCACAATGAACAGGCAACCTAGAGAATGGAAGAAAAATTTTGCAATCTACCCATCTGACAAATGGCTAATACCCAGAATCTGCAAATAACTTAAACAAATTTACAAGAAAAAATCAAAAAACCCCATCAAAACATGAGTGAAGGATATGAACAGACACTTCTCAAAAGAAGACATTTATGCAGCCAAAAGACACATGAAAAAATGCTCATCATCACTGGCCATCAGAGAAATGCAAATCAAAACCACAAGGAGATACCATCTCACACCAGTTAGAATGGCGATCATTAAAAAGTCAGGAAACAACAGGTGCTGGAGAGGATGTGGAGAAATAGGAACACTTTTACACTGTTGGTGGAAGTGTAAACTAGTTCAACCATTGTGGAAGACAGTGGTGATTCCTCAAGGATCTAGAACTAGTAATACCATTTGACCTAGTGATCCCATTACTGGGTATATTCCCAAAGGATTATAAATTATGCTACTATAAAGACACACGCACACATATGTTTATTGCAGCAGCATTCACAATAGCAAAGACTTGGAGCCAACCCAAATGTCCATCAATGATAGACTGGATTAAGAAAATGTGGCACATATACACCATGGAATACTATGCAGCCATAAAAAGGGATGAGTTCATGTCCTTTGTTGGGACATAGATGAAGTCGGAAACCATCATTCTGAGCAAACTATCGCAAGGAAAGAAAACCAAACATGGCATGTTCTTACTCATAGTTGGGAATTGAACAATGAGAACATTTGGACACAGGGTGGGGAACATCACACACGTGGGCCTGTCATGGGGTGGGAGGATGGTGGATGGATAGCATTAGGAGAAATACCTAATGTAAATGATGAGTTAATGGGTGCAGCACACCAACATGGCACATGTATACATATGTAACAAACCTGCACGTTGTGCACATGTACCCTAGAAATTGAAGTATAATAATAAAAACAATAAAGGTCTTGACATCAAAAAAAAAAAAAAAAGAAGTGATGAGATGATGGTGAAGGTGAACCTTGCAGCAGGAGACCATTCCCATATACTTATGGGGAAAAATTTTATCTTCTTTTGGCCTAATTGAAGAGGTCTGACAATTAACTGCAGAAACAAGAGCCAGCCCAAGAAGAAGATCAATTGGTTCAGATTACATAATTTTTTCTGTCTGAAAAACTAAAGTTGAGCAAACCATCCACTTGATGTGGGCCAAAGCTGTTGTACCTAAGTCAGCTACAGACAGGAACAGAATGTTCCGTGACAAATTAAACAAGTAGGAAGGAAAAGAAAAGAAAAGATCCTAAAGCATTTCTTTGAAGAGTTGTAACAGGAAATCAAACATGGCTTTACCAGTGGCATTTGAAGGGACAAACGTAATCAAAGCAATGGCTACCAAGAGGTGGAAGTGGTTTAGTCTAAGCAAATGCGACAAAAGCATATCATGCCAACAGTGTTTTTGGATGCTCAAGGTATTTGGTTGTAACTTTCTGGAAGGTCAAAGAATGGTAACAAACACTTATAAGAGAGTTTGGAGTTTGGAAAGATTTAGCCAAATCTTTAGCAGAAAAATGGATGAGATTGGATGCCTAGTGATTTTCCATCAAAAGTCTGGTAAAATTGCCCTTGTTTCATGAGAGGAATGAGCAGGAGCATCGTTGTGATGGACAAGGACCCTCCACTGAAGCTTTTCTGGGCATTTATCTGCTCAAGTTTTGGCTGTTTCCAAAGTGTCTCAGAAGTTGATGTTATCATTCTAAGTGATGTAACTTAGGAATGGAAAACCAAACCTCACACGTTCTCAGTCATAAATGGGAGCTAATCTATGAGGATGCAAAGGCATAAGAATGACACAATGGACTTAGGGAACTCAGAGGGAAATGCCGGGAAGGGGGTGATGAATAAAAGACTGCAAATTGGGTGCAGTATATACCCCTCAGGTGGTGGGTTCACCAAAATTTCACAAATCAGCACTAAAGAACTTATTCAAGTAACCAAACACCACCTGTTCCCCAACCTATGGAAGTAAAAAAGAAAAGAAAAAAAAGAAAATCCCTGGGCATCCAACTGACAGTACTGATGCAGTATCTTTCGACTTCTTTTCTTTTACTGTGATTAAAATATCTTTAATGTGTACGCTGTTTTCTTCAGTAAATAATGTAAAAAGACAGCATATATATGGTGAAATTCCCAGGACCCTCAATTCTTTATAGATAGGCTAAATTACTTGTGTCATTACTTGCAAACCTTCTTGAATGTGGTGGAGCTTATGTTAAGAAATAAAGTTTATATAATGTCTACTTTCATATTGTAATTGCATTCTTCCACAAACTTTTTGAAATCCCTTGTATTTCAAACCCATCTGGAAAAGCAGGATCAGATTCTAATCTATACAACACAGGATCCTGTCATCCAACTGATCAGGTGGCCTGTCTTTAGGATGTCCAGTCACATCCCCACAGACAATACCCTTAACAAGGCATCCTGAAGTTATCACTATCCCTGACCAAAAACTGAATGATGGCACAAGACTTATTCAAGGCCTGAAATGATAAGTGGCAGCTGTTAATACTGACTAACCTATAGTTTCCATGAAAAAGATGAAAGGATGGGCAGGAACTACTTGATATAACGGAAAAGTCAGCAGATGAAAAGAGAGCTACCAACACAAACTCAGTAAAAAGACTTTGGAAAGACAGTATATTGATCCAAATTAAAAAAAAATGAAAGGAGTAAAAAGAATTATAGATGCCTACTTAGAAGATTAGGTTTCAAAAATTCCCCAAAATTTATTTAAAAAGAAGCCAGATATAAGATGAAAAATAAACACAGGGAAGATTATTTAGAACATAAAATGTCAACAAATACATTTTAGAAAGAGAGTGCTGAGAAATTAGTTTCAGAATATTGCAAAAATGAAAAAAATTTATGTGTGGAAGACCAATCTGGGAGACAGATAGCACAGGTACTAAGAAATAGATCAATGCAATACCCTTGAGGCTTTTATGTGGGCTCCTGACTACTTTATCGGAATATATAATTGTGGCAACTAATTATAAGTGGGAGTGATTAAACATTTTTCCTAGAAGAACAACTGAATGTGGTGACTCATGCCTATTATCCCAGGAATTTGGGAGGGTGAGGTGAGTGGACCCCTTGAGGCCAGGAGTTCAAGACCAGCCTGAGAAAGAAATTGTGGCTCCATCTCTTCAAAAAAAATTTAAAATAAATTAAAAAAAGCAGGCATGGTGGGTGTCATGAACCTGTAATTCAAGCAACTCAAGAGGCTGAAGTGGGGGGAAGCCCGTGAGTACAGGAGTTCAAGGATGCTGTAAGTCATGATCACACCACACTCCAGCCTGGGTGACAGAGCGAGAGCCTATATATATATGCACGCACACACACACACACACACACACACACACATATGTGTGTATATATAAAATCCTGTAAGACGTAAAGCCCAAACTGAATCTGATCAAACATTCTAATAAAGGGATAAAGAGGCAGAGCAAGGAAAAATTCTTAAAGACATGAAATAGGATGGCTCATTCAAGAACTTGTATTCATTCTGTTCATTTCTAGAAACCTCTGGTAGTTTTTGTGGCCAACTTTGCTTTAACCTCTCCATGACTATTAATAATAGAATATGTTAAGACACCCGTATTCTACAACACCAAGACTTTTCTGACTACAGCCGGATCCAAAGAATATTGGACAATCTGTGTGGGTCTGACCAGGCTGAGGGCAAACCTTCTGTCAGCCATGAATGGCCAGGTTTGTGTTGTCTTCTCACAGCTCAAAGTTCCAAAGAAATAATCTCTATATAATCAAATATTTAGCAAAATATGATAGGCATAGGTATACAAAACTTCACAGCCAACCTCTTGTTCCTTAGAATAAGATTGTGTTTAGAAAACAGCCCTAAGAAGAGGTGATTAAGCTAAAATGAGGGAGTTTCAGTGGAACTGAATCCAATAAGCTGAGTGTCCTTAGAAGAAGTGGAAATTCCTTCTAAGAACTGGAAATTTGTACACAGAGAAACACAAGAAGTATGTAGGCACAGACCCAGCCCCATGGGAGAACCCAGCAAGAAGGCAGGTATCTAGATGCCAAGCAGACAGGGCCCAGAAGAACTGAACCTGCTGACACCTTCCTCATGGAACTTGAGAATCCAGAAGTGATGAAAAGTAATTCCTGTTGCTTAAGAATATTAGTCTGTGATATTTTGTTTGGACAGCTATAATGAAGAAATTCAGGAGACAGCAGGTTTTAGGAGGCAGAAATCAAGAGTCCTGTTTGGCGCATGGTAAGTTTACATTATTTTAAATGGCAAGTGGATTGCCGAGGTCCTTGACTCATGGACAAGTGCCTAAGCTTTTGTTGCAGTCTTGCTCCTTGCTTTGACCCCATCCTAAATCAGTGACACTGTCTCCTTCAGTTCTTTGGTAACCTCTGTTTTGGTTGTCTCTGGTAGCTTGATGTCTGATATTTACTCCTTCCTGATATGCTAATCTCTTTCACTCATTTCTGACATAGGAGAAGGTCAGGGCGTGAGCTGAGTGATATTTGGAAGCATCACCTCTTGTCTTGCTGTACTCAGCAGACAAAGAGAAGCCTGTCTCCAACCATGACTGCAGCTTCCCCAGTGACTCCCACAAGGAGTCACATCTGCCTGGCACTCCCCTCTGCTTCTTCTCTCTTGTGTTTCTTCCCTACCTGATGGGCCACCATAATCTACCTAGGCCAGACTGCTCATCACCAGCTTCTGTTTCCAAATAATGTTTTGTGAAACCAGAGAAAATCATTCAATAACATCAGAACACCAGATTGGCCCAAGCACTCGGGGTCTCTCTTAAAGAATGTGAATCTCAGTTACAAATGTTAAACTTTCCATGTAGCTGGAGAATATTTGGCTACTGGTATTATATTCCATCTTCAGAAAACATTCCTATTTATGCAAGGAGGAGAAAAAGAAGAAACCAATCTGCCTAGTCAGCTGGAAAAGTCTAAGCTACCTTTAGTAGACCTTATTGTATTAGGATGCTTTCCTATATGCAGTGGGTTGTTAAAACGTTAATGGAAAATGTATGTTCTATTAAGAAATGCCATGAATGGATTCCAAGTTTTTTGGCACCAAAATGAAATCATAATGTTTTGATATAGCATGTCTGAACAGGAGCTAGTTTGAAGCATTAAGAAAAATAAGAGAGTAGTTTCAAAAGAGCTAGAAGAGTAACATGAATTCTTCTAAAATTAAAGTGAGTACAAACATCAAATTTATGGTGAAGCTTGGGTGGAAGAAGGTAAAATCATTGATGGTGTCCAAAAAGTTGTCCTACTTGATACATGGTAAGTCGACATTGGTTGAAGAAGTCAGCAGTTCACAAATTTAATGAGGAGTCCCTCATTTCAAGAAGGAATGAGGCAATGTTGAACCTGAAGCTTACAGTGACAGATGATTCACATCACATTGCAAGGAATAAATTCATCTTCTTTATACCCAGGAGAAAGGGTGTGATGATTAGCAGCACACAAAATAGCCAGCACTTCAGAATTCTCAGTTGGTTCAGTTTACATGATTCTAACTGAATGATTAAAGTTTAGTAAACTTTTCACTTGATGGATGCCCAAACTGTGTCACCAAGATCAAGTACAGACAAGAGCAGAACTTTCCCTAAAAATTTAAATAGGAGCCATGAAGACCATAAGCATTTCTTCAATGAATTATAAGAGGAAATAAGATGTGACTTTACCAGTAAAATCCGGAAAACAAATACAATCAAAGCAATGGCTACCAAGAGTGGAAAAGTCCAGTCAAAACAAAAGTGGATGAGGAGAGCACAAAGGTCATGGCAAGAGTTTATTGGAAAGCTCAAGTCATTTTGCTGGTTGACTTTCTGGAGAATGACAATATCTGCTTATTCTGAGAATATTTTGAGAAAGCCAAAGCTTTAGTAGAAGAATCCCTGGGAAAGCTTCAGCAGAGTCCTTCACCACAACCTTGCCCCTGCTCATTTCTCTTATCAAACAGGGCAATTAGATGAGAGTTCTGACGGACAATCATTAGGCTTCCACATTACTGAGATGTGAAGCCCACTGGACTTCCTTGGTCGAGTGGGGACTTGGAGAACTTTTCCGTCTAGCTACAGAATTGTAAATGCACCAATCAGTGCTCTGTGTCTAGCTAAAGATTGTAAACGCACCAATCAGTACTCTGCAAAAATGCACCAATCAGCACTCTGTGTCTAGCTAAAGGATTGTAAAAGCACCAATCAGCACTCAGTAAAAAGACACCAATCAGCACTCTGAGTCTATCTAAAGGATTGTAAATTGCACCAATCAGCACTCTGTAAAATGGACCAATCAGCATTCTGTAAAATGGACCAATCAGCACTCTGTAAAACGGACCTATCTGCAGGATTGGGTGGGGCCAAATAAGGTAATTAAAGCTGGCCACCCAAGCCAGCAGCCACAACTTGGTCGGGTCCCCTTCCATGCTGTGCAGCTTTGTTCTTTGGCTCTTCATAATAAATCTTGCTGCTTCTCACTCTTTGGGTCCACGCTACCTTTATGAGCTGTAACACTCACCAGGAGATTCTGTGGCTTCTTTCCTGAAGTCAGCAAGACCATGAACCCAATGGGAGGAACAAACAACTCTGGACGCGCTACCTTTAAGAGCTGTAGCACTCACTGCAAGGTCTGCGGCTTCACTCCTGATGTCAGCGAGATGACAAACCCACTGGAAGGAAGAAATTCCGGACACATCTGAACATCTGAAGGAACAAACTATGGACACACCATCTTTAAGAACTGTAACACTCACTGCAAAGGTCTGCGGCTTCATTCTTGAAGTCAATGAGACCAAGAACCCACCAGAAAGAACCAATTCTGGACACATTACAACCCTAATTTGGTTCCTTTGGATTTCTTTTTGTTTTGTAATCTTATAACGTTTGTAAAAGGCATCCATTTTTCTTCAGTTAATAATGCAAAAAATACATATCAATAGCTGGCTTGTTGAACAAAATGTATGACAGGTGGTCAATAATTTGTCTCCTTTTATATAGCTCATTAACAAGTAGGATTGGGAAATGGTTGTAAACTGAATACCAGGTGGTAGAATTGAAGCAAACTTCCCATGTAACACTTTTAGTTTTTGCTCAGTTCCACAGATAACAGGAGGTAAATGGTTAAAGATCCCCCAAAGCTGTTGCACACCTTTGCGGAGACTTAAAATTCAGGTGTTTACTCAGTTGAGTCTTAGGCTGTGACTACAACGCTTGAATTAGACAGTAAATGTGTCTTATTTACCTGCATGAAGACACTTTGTTCACATCTCTCTTATCACTTCTTTTCCTCTACTCTGATCTCAGTTCGTTTAAGGATTTGGGTTGGGCCTGAGAAGACCCTGACCCAAGAAGGACGAAAGGCCCTACATACCCATCTCCAAATCTTGCAAAAATATCAAGGAGGGTAGAAACATAAATATTTATAGCTTTATTGCCCATATTTGCTCAATTCACCATTGTACTTGATTCTGTCGGAGTGGGGGAAGGTGTGCTGAGGATACAGGATAGAGCCACAGTGGCGCATAAGGGGAAAGTAAGGAAGAGACTGCAAGTCTGTTGAATCCATAGACACTGGAGATGTGTTTAAAGGAGGTAGACCCTGGGGCTAGAAGGCAAGGTGGGGGAAAAAAAGCTTTTCAGTTGCAGTAGTCATTTATTATTATTATTGTTATTATTAGTATCATTATTTCCTTTTAGAGACAGGACTTGTTCTCTCACTTAAGCTGGAGTACAGTGGTGCAATCATGGCTCACTGCAGTCTTGAACTCCTAGGATCAAGCAATTCTTCCAGATCACCCTCTGAAATAGATGGGACTACAGGTACCAATCACCATGCAAGGTTGATTTTTTAAATTTTGTTGTATACATGAGGAGATCTTACTATATTGTTCAGGCTGATCTTGAATTCCTGACATCAACAATCCTCCAACCTCAGCCTCCAAAAGTAGAGGGATTACATTCATGAGCCACCATGATGGGTGTATAGTCACTCTTTCTACCTCAGCCTCATTTTCCTGCATTCTGTAAATCCCCAGTCAGAAGACAGAAGGGCTGCCTGGCTACTGGGATAGCCTCTAAGAAGCAAATGTTAAACTCTGTGATTGTTGTAGAGGAAAAGAAAAAAGAAGTGCTTGAGTTCAATTGAGCTTTGAGCAAATGGGGTACAAAACATGAAAAGTTAGGAAGACGTGGATAGGGCTCTTGGGACCCACTCAGCACACTTTTCTGTTGTTTTTAATTTTATAAGTGTGTATTATGTGAAATGCTTATGCTTTTATCTCATAAGAGCCAAGAAGAATCATCCACGTAGAAGCTCCAAGTAGAATAATGTCAGTGGGACTAACTCTTCTGCCAGTGGAGCCAGTGGGTGGGCCAAGATGTAGCCTGAGAGCCTCCACCCTTTAATGCCCAAAGCTTGCCTTGTTGAACTTTTTGTGTATTGTAAATAGTGAAAATGCCTATGTGAGGCATAAAATAGAAAATTACTCAATATACTTTTACAAACCATAAACAATGGACTAATTCTTAATTAAGAGTATAATCAAGACATGACAACCTTGAAACAACTTGGATATGGAAATGATCAGACTCTAAAGCAGCTCTTACAGCCATCTTTTCTGAGGTAAATGTGAACATGCTCAAATGGGAAAAAACTTTTCAGCAGAAAAAGGAACTATAGAAAATAATAAAATAGAAATTTCAGAACTGACATATATAATGTCTAAAATTTGAAAAAAGACTTATTGACTGTGAAAATTTTTCAGAGAGTAAATGATCGAGGTGTGTGAAGACAAAAAAACTAAATTAGCCAAGTCAAATCCAAGAAGAGACATTTTAGAAGAACTCAAACTGTTAACACCTTCCTCATGGACTGTGAGCCTCCAGAACTGTGAGAAAATCAATTTCTGTTGTTCAAATTACACAGTGTGTGGTATTTTTCTTAAGGCAGACATAACAAACTACATAAGGGGAGAGCAGTTTTGGATACAGAAATCAAGACTCTTTTTTTGGACATGTTATGTTTGCATCCATATTAGAAGGCACATGGAATGTTGAGAGCTTCGACTGACTGAAAGATGCCTGAGCTCCTGCTGCAGACCTACTCCCCGCTTTGACCCCATCCTTACTCACTGACAGGGCCTCTTTCAGCTCTTCTGTCATCTCTGTTTTATTTGTGTGTGGAGAGTTCATAGCTAATATTTATTCTTCCCTAATACAGTAGTCTCTTTCACTCATTGCTGACATTGGACAATGTCAGAGAAAGGGCCTGGGCTGAGTGATATCTGAAGGCAATGCCTGCTGTCTTCCTGTACTCACCAAGTGAAGGGGGAGTCTTTCTTTCACCAAGAATACCACTTCTACAGCAACCTATGCAATGAGGCAAGTCTGTGAGGCACTCCCCTCTGCACCTTCCCTCTGATCTTCCTTTCCTACTAGAAGGCCTACTGTAAGTCACTAAGCAGGACCATTCATCTTCAGTTTCCCTGTCCAATTAGTGGGTGTAGAAACCAATGACATTCATCCCAATATCATTAGGGTACCTGCTAGACCAAGTAACTAATTTATGCCCACCCAAAGCACATAAACCCAAACTACAACTGTTTTATTATTGCATAGCCAAAGAAGAATTACTAACTGGTAATATATTTCCTCTTTAGCAAACGTCCTTAATATCCCAGAAGGGGTGGGAGAGGAAAACAACAATCTGTCTGATCACCAGCCAATGGCAGAGTAATCTGCAACAAACCTCACTGTATGAGGAAGGCTTCCAATAGTATAAGGCATCTTCAAAATGTTAGTGGAAAATACATATTTTTTAAAAATTATGTGTGGATATAAATTTTTTGTACCAAAATACATTTGTGCTAAATTGTTACAACATGTCTCAACAGGATCTTGTTCAGTCACTAATATGGTTGAGAAAGCAGTTTGAAAACAGCCTCTATCAGAGCAGTAAATATTCCACTAAAATTGTAGGAAGAACAAATATCAAGTTTATGGTGAAGCTTGGGTGGAGAAATGGGGACATCACTGATGCATTAGGACATATTTGTGCACAAATAAATCAGCCCTTCACAAATGGATAACTCACTTTAAGAATTGATGAGATAATGGTGAAGTTAAACCTTGCAGCAGCAGACCATACACATTAACTTATGGGCAAAAATTTTTTCTTCTTTTGGCCTAATTGAAGAGGGCTGACAATTAACAACAGGAACAAGAGCTAGCACAAGAAGAAGATCAATTGGTTCAGATTACATAACTTTTTCTGATTGAAAAATTAAACTTGAGAAAACTATCCAATTGATGAGGGCCAAAACTACTGTACCTAAGGCAGCTACAGACAAGAACAGAATGTTCAATGAAAAATTAAACAAGTAGGAAGGAGAAGAAAAGAAAAGATCCTAAGCATGTCTTTGAGGAGTTGTAACAGGAGATCAAACGTGGCTTTACCAGTGCCACTCGAAGGGAAAAACACAATCAAAGCAATGGCTACCAAGAGGTGGAAGTGGTCTAGTCTAAGTAAATGAGACAAAAGCAAATATCGTGCCATAGTGTTTTTGGATGCTCAAGGTATTTTGGTTGTTAACTTTCTGGAGGGACTAAGAATGAAAACATCGACTTATGAAAGAGTTTGGTGTTTGGAGAAAGCCAAACCTTTAGCAGATATATGGATGAGATTGAATGCCTAGTGATTTCCATCAAAAGTCTGGCAAATTGCCCCTGTTTCATGGGAGGAATGAGCAGGAGCTTTGTTGTGATGGACAAGGAGTCTGCTAAGGCCTTACTGGGCATTTATCTGCTAAAGTTTTACCTAACTTTCTCCAATCTCTTGATGTTATCATTCTAATTGAAGAAACTTAGGACTGGAAAACCAAACATTGTATGTTCTCACTCATAAATGGGAGCTGAACTATGAGGATGCAAAGGCATAAGAATGACACAATGGACTTTGGGAACTCAAGGGGAAAGAGTTGAAAGAGGTGAGGGATAAAAGACTACAAATTGGGTGCAGTGTATACTGCCTAGATGATGGATGCACCAAAATCTCACAAATCACCACTAAAGAGCTTATATACGTAACCAAACACCACCTGTTCCCCAAACTTTGTAAATAAAACAGAAAAAAAAAAAAAAGAAAATCACTGCGAATCCAACATACAGTGCTGATGCAGTATCTTTGGACTTCTTTTTTTCTAATATTAAAATATCTTTAAAGTGCACTCTGTTTTCTTCAGTTAATAATGTGAAAAGACTGCATTTATATGGTGAAATTCCCAGGGCCCTCAATTCTTTGTAGTTAGGCTAAATTTCTTGTATCATTACTTGCCAAACTTCTTGAATGTGATGGAGATAATGTTAAGAAATAAAGTTTATATTGTCTACTTTCATATTGTAATTACGTTCTTCCACAAACTTTTTGAAATCCCCTTGTATTCTCAAACCCTTCTGGAAGAGCAGGAACAGATTCTTATGTGTACAACACAGGATCCTCTCATCCAACTGATCAAGTGGCCTGTCTTTAGGATGTCCAGTCACATCCCCACACACAATACCTCTAACAAGGTCATCCTGAAGCTATGACTATCCCTGAGCACAAACTGAATGACAGTACAAGACTTCTTCGAGGCCTGAGATGATAAGTGGCAGCTGTTGATACCTACACTTTCCATGAAAAGGGTGGAAGGATGGGCAGGAACTACTTGATACAACAGAAAAGTCAGCAGATGAAAAGAGAGCTACTAACACAAACTCAGTAAAAAGACGTCGGAAACACAGTATGTTGATCTAAATTTTAAAAACAAAAATGGAAAGAAAGGAGTAAGAAGAATTATAGATGCTTACCTAGAAGATTAGATTTAAAAAATTTTACCAAATTTTATTTAAAAGAAGCCAGATATAAGATGAAAAATAAGCACAGGGAAATTTGATTTAGAACACAAAATGTCAACAAATACATTTTAGAAAAAGAGTCGGGAGAAATTAGTTTCAGAATATTGCAAAAATGAAAAAAATTTCTGTGTGGAGGAACAATCTGGGAGACAGATAGCACAGGTACTAAGAAATAGATCAGTGCAATATGCTTGAGGCCTTTATGTGGGTACCAGACTATCTTACTGGAATATATAATTGTGGCCACTCATTATAAGTGGGAGTGATTAAAAATTTTTCCTAGATGAATGACTGAACGTGGTGACTCATACCAGTTATCCTAGGACTTTGGAAGAGTGAGGTGGGAGGATCCCTTGAGGCCAGGAGTTCAAGACCAGCCTGAGCAACAAAACGAGACTCCATCTCTTCAAAAATAAATAAATTAATTAATTTAAAAAAATAAATGGGCATGGTGGGTGTCGTGAACCTGTAATTCAAGCAACTTAAGAGGCTGAAGCCGGGGGAATCCCCTGAGCACAGGAGTTCAAGGATGCTGTAAGCCAGGATCACGACACCACACTCCTGCCTGGGTGACAGAGCAAGAGTCTGTACATAAAAAAAAAATTCCTAAAAGATGTAAAGTCCCAAATAAATCTGATCAAACATTCTAACAAAGGGGTAGAGCAAGGAAAAAATTTAAAGACATGAAATAGGATGTCTCATTCAAGAACTGTGTATTCATTTTGTTCATTTCTAGAACCCCTTGGTAGATTTCGTGGCCAACTTTGTTTTAACCTCACCATGAATATTAATACTAGAATGCATGAAGACGCCTGTATCCTACAACACCAAGACGTTTCTGACTAGAGCCAGATCCAAAGAATATTAGGCAATCTGTGTGGGTCTGAGCAGGATGAGGGCCGACCTTCTGTCACCCATGAATGGCCAGGTTTGTGTTGTCTTCACACAGCTCAAAGTTCCAGAGAAATGTCTCTATATAATCAAATATTTAGCGAAATATGATAGGCCTGGGTATACAAAAATCCACAGCCAACCTCTTGTTCCTTAGAATATGATTGTGTTTAGAAAACAGCCCTAAGAAGAGGTGATCAAGCTAAAATAAGGGAGTTTCAGTGGAACTAAATCCAATAAGATTGCTGTCCTTATAAGAAGTGGAAATTCCTTATAAGAACTGGAAATTTGCACAAGGAGAGACACAAGAATTATGTATGTATAGAAGCAGCCCCATGGGAAACACAGCAAGAAGGCAGATATGTAGATGGCAAGCAGGCAGGGCCCAGAAGAACCAAACCTGCTGACACCTTCATCGTGGAACTTGAGCATCTAGAAGTGTTGAAAAGGAATTTCTGTTGTTGAAGAATACTTAGTCTATGATATTTTGTTTTGACAGCCATAATGAAGAAAGCCAGGGCAGAGCAGGTTTTAGGAGGTAGAAATCAAGAGTCTTGCCTGGCACATAGTAAATTTACATTTATTTTAAATGGCAAGTGGGTTGCTGAGGTCCTTGACTCATGGACAAGTGCCTAAGCTCTTGTGGCAGTCCTTCTCCTTGCTTTGACCTCATCCTAAGTGATACTGTCTCTTCAGTTCTTTGATAACCTCTGTTTTGGTTGTCTCTGGTAGCTTGATACCTGATATTTACTCCTTCCTAATATGCTAATCTCTTTCATGCATTTCTGACATAGGAGAAGGTCAGGAATAAGGCATGAGCTGAGTGATATTTGGAAGCATCACGTCTTGTCTTCCTATACTCAGCAGACGAGAAGTAGCCTGCCTCTAACCAGGACTGCAGCTTCCCCAATGACTCCCACAAGTAGGCGCATCTGCCTGGCACTCCCCTCTGCTTCTTCTCTCTCGCATTTCTTCCCTACCTTACAGGCCACTATAAGCTACCTAGGCCAGACTGCTCATCGCCAGCTTCTCTTTCCAAATAATGTTTGGTGAAACCAGAAAAAATCACTCAATAACATCAGAACACTTGCTAGGCCCAAGCACTCTGTGTCTCTCTTGAAGCATGTAAATCTCAGTTACAAATGTTACACTTTCCATGTAGCTGGAGAATATTTGGTCACTGGTATTATATTCCATCTTCAGAAAACATTCCTATTTATTCTAATAGAAAAACAAGAAACCAATTTGCCTAGTCAGCTGGAAAAGTCTAAGTTACCTCTAGTAGAACTTCTTGTGTTAGGATGCCTTCCTATATGCAGTGGTTGTTAAAATATTGATGGAAAATGTATATTCTATTAAGAAATACCATGAATGGGCCAGGCACGGTGGCTCATGCCTGTAATCCCAGCACTTTGGGAGGCCAAGGTGGGTGGAACACGAAGTCAGGAGATCGAGACCATCCTTGAATCCCTGTCTCTACCAAAAATACAAAATTTTTCCAGGCATGGTGGCGGGTGCCTGTAGTCCCAGCTACTCAGGAGGCAGAGGCAGAAGAATGGTGTTAACCCAGGAGGCAGAGCTTGCAGTGAGCAGAGACTGCGCCACTGCACTCCAGCCTGGGTGACAAAGTGAGACTCCATCTCAAAATAAAAAATAAAAAAAAAAAAAGAAAAGAAATACCACGAATAGATTCCAAGTTTTTTTTGGCCCCAAATGAAATCAGAATGTTTTGCTATAACATGTCTCAACAGGAGCTAGTTTGAGGCTTCAAGAAAAATAAGATAGCAGTTTCAAAAGAGCCCCTAGAAGAGCAACATGAATTCTTCTAAAATTAGAGTACAGACATCAAATTTATAATGAAGCTTGGGTGGAAGAAGATGCAATGATTGATGGTGTCCAAAAAGTTGTCCTACTTGGCACATGGTAAGTTGACACTGATTGAAGAAGTCAGCAGTTCACAAATTCAATGAGGAGCCCCTCATTTCATGAAGGAATGAGGCAATGTTGAACCTAAAGCCTACAGTGACAGATGACCCATGTCATATTGCAAGGTACACATTCATCTTCTTTATACCCTAAGAGAACATGTGTGATGATTAGCAGCACACACAATAGCCAACACTGCAGACTTCTCAGTTGGTTCAGTTTACATGATTCTAACTGAATGATTAAAGTTTAGTAAACTTTTCACTTAATGGACGCCCAACCTGTGTCACCAAGATCAAGTACAGACAAGAGCAGAACTTTCCCTAAAAATCTAAATATGAGCAATGAAGACCGTAAGCACATCTTCAATGAGTTATAACAGGAGACAACATGTGACTTTACCAGTAAAACCCAGAAAACAAATACAATCAAAGGAATGGCTACCAGGAGGTGGAAAAGTCCAGTCAAAACAACAGTGGATGAGGAGAGCACAAAGATCATGGCAAGAGTTTATTGGAAAGCTCAAGTCATTTTGCTGGTTGACTTTCTGTAGAATGACAGTATCTGCTTATTCTGAGAATATTTTGAGAAAGCCAAAACTTTAGTAGAAGAATCCCTGGGAAAGCTTCAGCAGAGTCCTTCACCACGACCTTGCCCTTGCTCATTTCTCTTGTCAAACAGGGCAATTATATGAGAGTTCTGATGGAAAGTCATTAGGCTTCCACATTACAATCCTAATTTGGTTCTTTTGGATTTATTTTTGTTTTGTAGTCTTATAATGTTTGTAAAAGGTATCCATTTTTCTTCAGTTAATAATGTAAAAAATCATATCAATAGCTGCCATGTTGACCAAAATGTATGACAAGTCGTCAATAAATCTTCCTCTTGTATCTAACTCATTAACAAGTAGGGTTGGGAAATGGTTGTAATCTGAGTACCAGGTGGTAGAATTGAAACAAATTTCCCATGTAACACTTTTAGTTTTTGCTCCATTCCAAAGATAACAGGAGGTAAAGCGTTAAAGTTCCCCCAAAGCTGTTGCACACCTTTGGGGAGACTTAAAATTCAGGTGTTTATTCAGTAGAGTCTTAGGCTGTGGCTGCAAACTAGACCTGTCCTCATGAGCTACCACCATATTCTCTCTTGTCCCCAAGAGTGGATGCAGCTAAGCAAACATGATGTCTGGGTGAGAAGGGTACAAAATGGGGGCAGAGTTCCAGAGTCTTGCTTTGTAAGTCTGTCGTAGAATCCCTCCTAAGGAAAACCAAAGAGCAGGAACAAAGAAAGAATACAAAAATCTATGGCCTTACATGGTGTTCCAATCATGGACTCTTCAGAATAAACAACACTGATATGTCCTATAAATCAAGGAAAGAGTGTTTTCATTTAAAGAGAAAACCTCTGGGGAAATAAATGACTCTTCCTATTAAAAATCAAAGAACCTCCATGTGTTGGTAATTGCCACAGTTAGCACCATCTCTGGATACACAGGTGTGGAGACAGATGGGTCCAGGACACTAGCAGAAATGCCCAAATGGATTAGGGCCATGAAGCTGCCCTTGCTTTTATAGTCAAACTTGAGAATTGTACTTACCCCACTGTAAGTTGTAAAGGAAAGATCACATTGCTAACATTGACCATTCCTTCCATGCTTAGAGGTAGAAACACAAGAAATACTAAGGGAAGGTGCCATTCTGCAGGGAGTGTGTTCTTCAAAGGAAAAACTAGTGGAAGAGCAAGAATCTAAAGGCATACCACGTTTCAATAGGCCCTTCAGTCACCACCAAAGTACATTCTTTAGTTTAGATTATAGATTGTACAATCTGCAATCCCACAGTACATTTACAGCAGTGCTGGAGGAGAGCTATTATTTGTAGACATGAGAATCAGATTATTTAGAAATTTGCTTCTGTAGCTCTTCCCAAGTCTTCTCTGAAAAAAATTCAGATATCTCTCAAACGATTGGAGTTTGTTTTAGGGAGGAGAAGGTCTTGAAATCTTATGATCCCCATGGGTAAGTGCAAGACAGAAAAATACATAAAGGCTTGAGTAAAGGAGTTGGTACAAAGAAGACCACTGCTAGTTCATGAAGCTTTTAAATCTCTTTTTATTCTGTTCATTCTAAGCAGGGTCTTGGAAAGGGTCTGTGCACATGAAGGACCCCAAAGTTCAAGCTTCAGAAGCTTTGTAGATCATCCTAATCTGACAAAAGCCATATGTCAATCTTGTTAGTTAAATAAGCCTTTAATTGCTGAACTAAAATGCACAATGGCATGTTTCAATCAAGAAAATGTGAATATAGACCAAAGTTTAGCTAAAAAATAAGGTTATTAAAAATGTAGGATAAATTTGAACCGTTTATGTATCATATCATAAACTTCTGTTTCTGACTATGTCTGTTTACTAAAAGGCACAAAAGATTTTTTTTATAATATGGAGAGATTTGCTTTGACAGTTCTAAAGATGGATAAGTAGTAGACTTGAAACAACATACATTTGCTATTAAAAATTATATTTGTTAGACTATTAGAGTATAAAAATGTATTCATCATTTAAAATTGTTGCTAGATGTTTACTCAATAACGTTGTAAAAAATAAACATGTGATTATCAAGTCATGGTCCTGTTACATTTAATGCAGCCAGGGAAGAAAAGACAGCAGCAGATTCTTCTGATAAAATTAGGAACACAGGTAATAGCAATCTGCCTTGCAGATTCACTTGAATACACTTAAATAGAAAGAGACATAAACAAAAAGATCATCTGTAGAACCTGCTATAAACTGTGATAAGGAATTTGTCTCTATACTCAGGGTATTGGAATGCACAGTGCATTGAACACATGCATTGATTTTTGCTCTTTTCCCAATGTCTAATAAAATTATAATAAAGAAACACAGAGGAAATTAATACCCAAGGATGAGGAGAATGAAAGAAGAGATGACAATAAACAGTAAATGTAAACAAAACTGTGGTTTTTGTCTTTGGTTCTGTTTATATGCTGGATTACATTTATTGATTTGCGTATGTTGAACCAGCCTTGCATCCCAGGGATGAAGCCCACTTGATCATGGTGTATAAGCTTTTTGATGTGCTGCTGGATTCGTTTTGCCAGTATTAATTGAGGATTTTTGCATCAATGTTCATCAAGGATATTGGTCTGAAATTCTCTTTTTTGGTTATGTCTCTGCCAGGCTTTGGTATCAGGACGATGCTGGCTTCATAAAATGTGTTAGGGAGGATTCCCTCTTTTTCTGTCAATTGGAATATTTTCAGAAGGAATGGTACCAGTTCCTCCTTGTACCTCTGGTAGAATTCGGCTGTGAATCCATCAGGTCCTGGACTCTTTTTGGTTGGTAAGCTATTGATTATTGCCACAATTTCAGAGCCTGTTATTGGTCTATTCAGAGATTCAACTTCTTCCTGGTTTAGTCTTGGGAGGGTGTATTTGTCGAGGAATTTATACATTTCTTCTAGATTTTCTAGTTTATTTGCGAAGAGGTGTTTGTAGTATTCTCTGATGGTAGATTGTATTTCTGTGGGATTGGTGGTGATATCACCTTTTTCATTTTTTATTGCATCTATTAGATTCTTCTCTCTTTTCCTCTTTATTAGTCTTGCTAGCGGACTATCAATTTCGTTGATCTTTTCAAAAAACCAGCTCCTGGATTCATTAATTTTTTGAAGGGTTTTTTGTCTCTATTTCCTTCAGTTCTGCTCTGATCTTAGCTATTTCTTGCCTTCTGCTAGTTTTGAATGTGTTTGCTCTTGCTTTTCTAGTTCTTTTAATTGTGATGTTAGGGTGTCAATTTTAGAACTTTCCTGCTTTCTCTTGTGGGCATTTAGTGCTATAAATTTCCCTCTACACACTGCTTTGAATGTGTCCCAGAGATTCTGGTATGTTGTGTCTTTGTTCTCATTGGTTTCAAAGAAAATCTTTATTTCTGAATTCATTTCGTTATGTACCCAGTAGTCATTCAGGAGCAGATTGTTCAGTTTCCATGTAGTTGAGTGGTTTTGAGTGAGTTTCTTAATCCTGAGTTCTAGTTTGATTGCACTGTGGTCTGAGAGACAGTTTGTTATAATTTCTGTTCTTTTACATTTGCTGAGGAGAGCTTTACTTCGAACTATGTGGTCAATTTTGGAATAGGTGTGGTGTGGTGCTGAAAAAAATGTATATTCTGTTGATTTGGGGTGGAGAGTTCTGTAGATGTCTATTAGGTCTGCTTGGTGCAGAGCTGAGTTCAATTCCTGGGTATCCTTGTTAACTTTCTGTCTCGTTGATCTCTAGGTAGCCTTTTAAGACTCCAGAGATAGTAAGGAAAAGAGTTAGGTCTTAATTAAAACCTGAGAGTGTCCAAAGTTTTGCTCCTTAAAATCATGCTGTCTCTCTAATGAAATCCATTCAGGTTTCATTGAAGAAAGGTGAGGAACGTAGGAAGGGAGAGAAGTGATCACTGTTACAATAGGGCCAATGAGATAGAGAGGGTTCTGGGGATAAGAAGCATAGAGCCATATTCATTCCCTTGAAACCAAACTCAGTTTCTTAGAAATTATAAGGATTTCATTCAGCTTCTGTGACTTTGTTGCATTTGTTGTGTTTTCTGTCCTTAAGATCACTGGAATATCAGTAAACAATCAGAAAATAATTTTAAAATTTCAATTTATGCTATAGAAGTCAGGGAAGGGCCAGGCATGGTGACTCACACATATAATCCCAGTAGTTTCAGAGGCCGAGGCAAGAAGACGGCCTGAGGTCAGGGGACGGTGACCAGCCTGGTCAACATGGGGAAACCCCATTTCTATTAAAAATACAAAAATTAGCTGTGCATGATGGTGGGCACCTATAATCTCAGATACTTAGAAGGCTGAGGCAGGAGGACAGCTTGAACCCAGGAGATGCAGGGGGCAGTGAGTCGAGATCCTGCCATTGCACTCCAGCCTGGGTGATAGAGCAAGACTCCATCTCGGGGGTGGGGGGGGAAAAGAATAGAAGTCAGGGAAGTAGAGAAACATTAAAACCTTTCTGCATGGCAGCTGGCTAAATTAGGATTAAGGAGGAGGGAAGCTTCCTGGAGCATCAAGGAGAAGGGTTCCTAGATGTTCTTATAATGTCTTCTTGGAACTCAGATCCCACATTCACAAATATTGAGCAACAGACACCACAATCAGAAATTGCAAGCTGATTATTTTATTGGTATATGGAAGTTAGAGCTATGACCACCTTGTTCCAATGTCATGGCATTTGAATCATTTGAATCACTGTCATCTTCTTATTCACTCCCTGAAACAAACAAACAAGGAAGTTCATAGACCAGACTTGACATGGCAGGAAATGTCTAATTCCTCACTGGTGTTACTGCAGTAGAGTACATGAGAGCCCATCCTCTCTCCCCCTATCCCTTCTACCTCCTGTGTTTCCTCCCAAATTTTTTGCGTGTTCACTCTTTTGACGCCCTTGCACAAAATGTGCTCCAAATTGTTCCTTACGTGATGAAGAGATAAGACCATTCTTAGCTTGTTATTACTTGCTGCTGAATTTGTTCATGGATATATTTACACAGATGGCAACTGGAACATATTCTATAACAGTAAGAAGCTGAAACCACCCTCAGTGGCCAGTGACAGGGATTGGTTAAAGAAATCACGGTGCAGCCACATAACGGAGTAGTATAAAATTGTAAAAGCAAACAGATAACCACTGAAGAGATCTACTTAGCTTCATAAACTCATGTGGAAATTTTCAAAGAAATGTATTTTTTAAGTGACTAACATATATACCTGCATATAAAGTATGGTATTAGTTCTGGGGGGAAAATATTCTAGTTGTCTATGTACACACAAATATTTCAAGGAGAAGATGCCATAAAGTTAACAGTGATAGTTTTCTGAAGGAGGGAAGGCAGGTAAGATGAGTTATGCCTTTAAATTTAGATTCATATTTTTCCATTTCATTAAGTATTTTTTGTTAGCTTAATCATGTACACATTGAAAAGTAAGAATTTAAAAAATGAGACACCATTTAGCTGCTGAAAGTTCAGGGACCACTTGGCAGGAATACTGGAGTAGAGAGGCTGGTGAGAGGCAGGACTGAGCAAACACTGCTCAGGTGAAAACTTTAAATGGGAGTTCTCTGAGTTTGTGCACAGGAAACAGAGTGCCAGAGAGAACATGGTACTACTTCCTCATTGCCAACACAATTTAAGACAGACTACTTGGAATGTTGTTTCTCAACATCAGAATTCCTTAAAGAGTTTATTACAAATATAGGGTCTTGTTATCCATTTCCAGAATATCTGAATACAAATCTTTAGAAATGGGTTCTAGGACAATACAATGTCAATGGGCTTTTAGCTGATTCATTGGCACAATAAAGCTGGAGAACTGTAGCAATTAGAGCACCTGGTGAAGAATAAACTGGAACCATACCTGTCATCAAATCCTAGATTATTGGGCAGGCTGTCCCTGGGGAGGTCCGGGTGGTCCGCCCCCTTGAGCAGGGGGTGGTGGTCCCTGGGGCTGTCCAGCAGGAGGTGCCTGAGGCTGCTGGGGATTGCCTCCTGCTGGGGGTGGACCTTGTGGCTGTCCTGGAGGAGATCGGCGACTTCGGGCCTCCTTACCTTCTTGTGGGGGTGGTCCTTGTGGCTTTGGTGGAGGTGGGGGACCTTGAGGTTTGTCGCCTCCTTGTGGGGGTGGTCCTTGTGGCTTTCCTGGAGGAGATCGGCGCCTTCGGGCCTCGTCACCTTCTTGTGGGGGTGGTCCTTGTGGCTTTGGTGGAGGTGGGGGACCTTGAGGTTTGTCGCCTCCTTGTGGGGGTGGTCCTTGTGGATTTCCTGGAGGAGATCGGCGCCTTCGGGCCTCGTCGCCTTCTTGTGGGGGTGGTCCTTGTGGCTTTGGTGGAGGTGGGGGACCTTGAGGCTTGTCGCCTCCTTGTGGGGGTGGTCCTTGTGGCTTTCCTGGAGATCGGCGACTTCGGACCTCGTCGCCTTCTTGTGGGGGTGGTCCTTGTGGCTTTGGTGGAGGTGGGGGACCTTGAGGTTTGTCGCCTCCTTGTGGGGGTGGTCCTTGTGGCTTTCCTGGAGGAGATCGGCGCCTTCGGGCCTCGTCGCCTTCTTGTGGGGGTGCTCCTTGTGGCTTTGGTGGAGGTGGGGGACCTTGAGGTTTGTCGCCTCCTTGTGGGGGTGGTCCTTCTGGCTTTCCTGGAGGAGATCGGCGACTTCGGGCCTCGTCGCCTTCTTGTGGGGGTGGTCCTTGTGGCTTTGGTGGAGGTGGGGGACCTTGAGGTTTGTCACCTCCTTGTGGGGGTGGTCCTTCTGGCTTTCCTGGAGATCGGCGACTTCGGACCTCGTCGCCTTCTTGTGGGGGTGGTCCTTGTGGCTTTGGTGGAGGTGGGGGACCTTGAGGTTTGTCGCCTCCTTGTGGGGGTGGTCCTTCTGGCTTTCCTGGAGGAGATCGGCGCCTTCGGGCCTCGTCGCCTTCTTGTGGGGGTGGACCTTGTGGCTTTGGTGGAGGTGGGGGACCTTGAGGTTTGTCACCTCCTTGTGGGGGTGGTCCTTCTGGCTTTCCTGGAGGAGATCGGCGCCTTCGGGCCTCGTCGCCTTCTTGTGGGGGTGGTCCTTGTGGCTTTGGTGGAGGTGGGGGACCTTGAGGTTTGTCGCCTCCTTGTGGGGGTGGTCCTTGTGGCTTTCCTGGAGGAGATCGGCGACTTCGGGCCTCGTCGCCTTCTTGTGGGGGTGGTCCTTGTGGCTTTGGTGGAGGTGGGGGACCTTGAGGTTTGTCGCCTCCTTGTGGGGGTGGTCCTTGTGGCTTTCCTGGAGATCGGCGACTTCGGACCTCGTCGCCTTCTTGTGGGGGTGGTCCTTGTGGCTTTGGTGGAGGTGGGGGACCTTGAGGTTTGTCGCCTCCTTGTGGGGGTGGTCCTTCTGGCTTTCCTGGAGGAGATCGGCGACTTCGGGACTCGTCGCCTTCTTGTGGGGGTGGTCCTTGAGGCTTTCCTGGAGGAGGTGGGGGACCTTGGGGCTTGTTGCCTCCTTGTGGGGGTGGTCCTTGTGGATTTCCTGGAGGAGAAAGAGAGAAGAGTAAGACAGAGTAAAAGCCCACACAAGATTCACTGAAGAGTTGCAGTAAATTTTTATCAGCTAGGGTAACAAGCTGAGTGGGAAAATGCACAGAAATGGGACCAAGACACTAATTTCTTTGCATTTTCAGTGAAGACATAGAACTCTGGAGTGGAAAGCTGTGGAAGAACAAAGCAGTTGAGGGTCTCTCAGTATAAAGAAGCGACAGAATGAGGATGCTGCCCATTTGCCTGTCATCTCCAAACAGGCACTCCTGGCCGGGGGGATGAGGAAACGCACTCCTGTTGTCATCTAAGCCAAGCATCTCTGCCATTCAATTTGGTGGCCTGCTTATGATCCCCAGAATCAAGGTTGCATGGAGATTGCTTATATTATCTGGGGCACTAACATTAATCAATTCCTGAAAGGAAAGTTTTGATAAGAAGATACTGGAGAACTGATCCATTCATAAGCAGAAAAAGACAGTCAAAACAGATTGAGAATGAATCGGGATTTACCTGATATTACGGAGGGAGATTCTTCCTGGCTGTCATCTAGAAGAGAAGCATAGGATGATGGGAAAAGTTACATCTCGAACCTTTCAAGACTCACAAGTGTTCTACAGGGAAAAGGGTCTTCTCACCACACCCCATGCATCCCCTAAGTTAACTCGTCAGTCACCGTCTGTGAAGCTGCTGGAAGGGGAGGAAGGTGTAAGGGGAGGCAGGCTTGGTACGACAGAACAGCAGTCATGAACTCAACATAGAAGAGCCCCCTTTTCCCCTCCCTAGTATCGCTCAAGGCTTAATGCTAATTTAGTTTACACATGCCAGGTACTTCAATGTGATATTTTGGTATTCTTATGCCCTCCATCTCCTATAAATACATTGCTTACGTACGCCTGCTTTCTCAATTGGGATTACCAGAAGTAATCATCTCAATACAATTTTACCCATACCACTCCCAGCACATTGAAATACTCCGTGTAAGGGAGAGAAAAATGATAATGACTGTCTCTGATATTTCTGTATCTCTAGTTAAACAGAGACAAGTGTTCCATTCAATTCTCTGTCTCTGCGGTATCTCTGACGTGTGTTTATCGCCATCATCGATGCTGATCCACTGTAGAGCAAGGCCACCATCATCCCTGCATACTTACTGAGATCAGTTTAGGATCTTCACAGCTGGACTTCCACGAATCTGCCTTGCGTTCTCTACTGCATCCTTCACGGCACAGTTCTACCTCTCTATAAATGCAAATCTTACCTTCTCATTCCCCTGGAACAAATTCTTTATTGGATTTCATTGTACACCAAATAAATTAGAAACCCTTAGTGTGGAATGAGGGCACAACAGGTCTCCTGATCCTAGGCATGAAAACTCTGCGGCCCCATCTGTGTTTTCATTCTCCTCTCTTCCCCGTAATTACCATTATCACCTCCTAAGCCCCAAGCAGAGTCACCACATCTTCTCCCCCTTCTGTTTTACCTTCATTTAAGTTGTGAGCTGAGCTCAGGGCCAGCAGGGCCACTGACAGCAGAATCCACAGCATCTTGCAGGAGGCTCTGGAGTTGCTCCCGACTCTGTGCTGGGACGAACGTGGCAACTCCCTTTATAAAGAGGAGCAGAACAATGGCACCTTTGAGCTCCACCCTGGGTGGGCCTCATCACCTCAGAGACTGGGTTCTGCTTTGCTCACTGCAGGTCAGGTGTATCCCTTATTTCTCTTTGAGACTAGCCCAGAGGTATGAGTTGGATGGGATATGTTGTTAGTGTCTTATTTCCAAAAGGTACAACTATGACTTGAACAATGGTTTTGAAGGAACTGTGTCCAAGCCATCAGCACTGTGTCAAAACTGAACTTTTCATTAGAGTTTCAATCTTTTATGTAAGACTATTATCCACTTTCCACTGTGCTATTTATTTCTGTTTATGTGTGTGTGAGCAGCGATGCTACAGCCAGCAGTGAAGATGGTCAATGTCTCCGGATCTTTTTATGCCCTATTTCCATCTCTTGTGATGTGTGTGTACAGATATTTTCATATTTGATGCGATAGAGATGGTTTCTGCTATCTGTGAGAGTGTGAGGACAGCACACTCCTGTGCACACGTGGATGACAGAAAGCTGCCCCGCAGCCTGCTCAGGCTATAACTATTGTTCACGTTTCTGTGGAACTCACTCAGCTCAGGCAAGGCTTGGTCCTCTACAACACAGGAAGTCTAAAATTTTGTATTCTAAAGTATTTTTAGGGGTTATTAATGCAAAATGGACACAGAAACCACCAGGAAATTTCTAGACCTGAAGAAACTGAATACATAGTTCTGTGAGGGATCCATGCGATGTCTTGTCGCTAAAATTTCCTTCATGCTCTTGCCTTTCTCTAGAATATTCTATAAAATTCACCCACTGCTTCATTTCTTTTAGGGATTATATCAAATTCCTGCCACTGATAATTAAGTGGCCACAATTCTACATTCAAATAAGATAATCAGATACCGCCATCAAAGCCTCAATTGCATTGTATTGGTTTTCTTGGTTTAGTCAGTATTTGTTACCTGTTTTCTCAGATTCTTATTCCACAAGGAGTATTTTTTCTACAATATTCTGACATGCATTCCTCCCCACGTTCTTTCTAGTACTTTTTTTCATATTTTATTTTCTGAGTCAGGCTCATTATGTGTATTTTTTATTATGTAGCTGGCTTTTCCCCATGAATTTGGTGAGATTTCCTTTATTTAATCTTCTAAGTAATAGGATATATACTCCTCACCATCTTTTTTCATTCCTGTCTGTGTAATTTCACAATAAATATTGTGTTTCCAAAAAGCCCTCTCAGAGTGCTGCATTGTCAGCACTTCTTTTAGTTGCTGGTTCTTCTCTTATATCTGGTAAATCCCTGCTCATCAGTTCGTGGAATTTACAGGTTAGTCAGTATCAACAGCTGCCATTTACCACTTAGACCTTCTGTGTGTCTTGTGTAATTGTTCACATTTTGTGCATGGCTGGGGTTAATTTCAGGACAGCTTGGTTGGAGTTATGATGGGGGTAGAGAGGGTATGTGACAGTAAATCCTAAAGACAGGCCTCTTGACCATTGTGGATGAGTGGATCCTGGGCTGTGCACATGAGGGTCTGGTCTGGCCCTTCTGAAGAGTTGCGGATAACAGTACAGGGAGACTTCCTAATACAAAAGGCTTTGCTACGGATAACTTTGCCCTTGCAAGGGAACCAGGCAGACTGGTATTTTTCCTGGCATAAATATAGACGTACTTGAAAGGGGAATACATTACTAATTGGCAATTCTTTCTGGCCCTATGGAAAGTGGATTGGTTCTAGCTGAGCTTCATGAGTTTTATCTTAGGCAGAGAGTAGTTGTTTGGTCCCAGCAGATCCCACTGTATTGCTGAGATTTGTGTCTCTGCTCTCACAGACACTCACTGTTATCCATAGGAACTAGAGATGAGCAATCCTGACTAGGTGGCTTAAGTTAGACCATCAGGTAGCAAAGGAATGTCAGAGACAAGGAGCAACAAAGAGGCCAGGATGACATTGCCTGATTATGTCACCAACTGAGGTTGCTGCAGCCTGATGCAAGACAGACTTCCCCTTGGCAGGAGAGTACAGGAAGAGAACAGAAATGCCCCTAAAGGTCACTCATTTCAGGCTCTTTCCCTGATCTTCTCCAATGTCAGCAATGAGTAAAGTTTTTCAGGAAAGCATAAATATCAGCTATGCACTCACCAGACAAAACAAAAAAGAGGTGATGGAAATGTGGAAAGGGACACTCTCTGTGAGTGAAGGTGGGTGGAAGACGGAAGCAGGACTGTAGCAGGACCTTGGGCACCTAGACGTGAGTGGCAGCCCTCAGCACTCCACTTGCCTTCTAATATCCATGTTCATATTCTGAGGTCCGGAAGGAACAGTCTTCAACATATGAAATTTTAGGAACACAATTCAGCTCTCATAACAGCTCCCAACCTTTTCTAAGTCAAGTGTTCAGTGGTTCCATACTCCTCACTCCCTTCAGGCACTGCCCTTTAGCAAATCGAGTTGCCTCCACTTTCAACACTCATCCCAAATACAACCACTTGCATAATCTTTACTAGAAGATGATAGTTCAGGCCATGCTGCTCTCTCCTGAAGGACTTTAATATCCTCAGCTGCTATTGGTAACATTCCTACCCCAGCACATCCCATATCCATTCTCCTCACCTCAGTCAGAGTGATCACTGAAAAGGAGGAATTAGATCATAACACTTTTGTACTTCAAATGCTCTTAGGATTTTCTTCTGCACTTGTAATAAGATCCGAATTTCATGCCTCAGCTCTCTCACACCCACACATCTCCCTCTTTTTGAAGACGTGGAAGCTCTGCGAATGGAACAGAAAGCCAAATCTTCCTCAACTTAGTGTGTTCATTGCGTAATCCGACCATTCTGATAACACGGTTGTGTTTGAGAATTCAGCTTTGCTTTGACTTTTCTAAAAACTTTGGTTACACTAGTAGGATCTACATCTTTACATTTTTATTTGATGTTGATGCTCTCTAGTATATATATATTTCACAATTATTTGACCGTATTTATATTCTTTCCATTTATCCTAGCAAAGGCTGATTATAATAGAAAACATTTCTTCAGCATTTACTACACGATATTCGATCTTCAGAACCATCATATTAGGGAGGTGTGATTATTATTATTATCTTAATTTTGTAGATGAGGTGACTTAGGTGCGTGCCTAGGTTCATATAAAGGTAGTAAGTGGAATGGAAGCCTGTCAGTTCTCAGAGCTGAGTTCTTGCCTACTGTGCTCCAGTGGTTACTTGCTCTTCATTCATTCATTTCTCTACAAGAAAGTGAAAGGAAATGAGATTCAGAGAACAAAAACAAGTTTCTCTTAGAATAGTCTCAAGGTTAAATTTTCCTGAGACATTAACAGCTAAGGTGACTAAAAATATATTTTCCTGAGTAAACATGTTTGCTTGAAATCATAATCCCATTTAAACATATTCTAGTCTTCTGCTTTGCCCCTTGCATTTATATAAAAACACTCAGAGGAATTAATTCCTTTTTTTTTTCTAATTACAAAACCCTGTCAATGTAGATCCTGTACGTACTTCCTTAATCCATGCTACATACATTTTTCTTGGGTGGCATATTAGCATTTTCAAGATTTGTGTATGCCCTTTTAAATTGACTAAATTTGATCCTTCTAATCACAATGGATCTAAAATTCTAGAAATCCAAGAGAGAGCCTGGTCAGAGAGTTGTCTAAGAAAGGATAACCTGTATACCACTTACACAGCTTTCAGTCTTCTGCATGAAGATGTTGCCTGTGTCCTGGCCCCAGAGCTGGTGTTCCACCCTCGGTGATTGGGGCCATAGAAGGCATTTGTCATCAGCCTAAGGTCAAGTGTCTGTAGCCTCATCACACCACTGTTATCACAATGTCAGAGTGTATTCTTCACCTTTCAGTTAAACATCCTATCCGTTCATAGAGAAGTATATTCACAACTTATAAGAAATACAAAGCAATGTATGTCACCGTCATATTTTTCTGATCATGTACAAAGTCGGTAAGCTGATAGGAATTTCATTAAAGTGATTAATCAATGACTCACTTATTAAACAGATAAACCTGTACCTATCTCTTACCGAAGATTTTGTCTCTTCTGTTTAAGAATAGGTGTGGTGTGGTGCTGAAAAAAATGTGTATTCTGTTGATTTGGGGTGGAGAGTTCTGTAGATGTCTATTAGGGCCACTTGGTGCAGAGCTGAGTTCAATTCCTGGATATCCTTGTTAACTTTCTGTCTCGTTGATATGTCTAATGTTGACAGTGGAGTGTTAAAATCTCCCATTATTATTGTGTGGGAGTTTAAGTCCCTTTGTAGGTCACTCAGGACTTGCTTTTTGAATCTGGGTGCTCCTGTGTTGGGTGCATATATATTTAGGATAGTTAGCTCTTCTTGTTAAATTGATCCCTTTACCATTATGTAATGGCCTTTTTGTCTCTTTTGATCTTTGTTGGTTTAAAGTCTATTTTATCAGAGACTAGGATTGCAACCCCTGCCTTTTTTTGTTTTCCATTTGCTTGGTAGATCTTCCTCCATCCCTTGATTTTAAGCCTATGTGTGTCTCTGCACGTGAGATGGGTTTCCTGAATACAGCACACTGATGGGTCTTGACTCCTTATTCAGTTTGCCAGTCTGTGTCTTTTAATTGGAGCACTTAGCCCATTTACATTTAAAGTTAATATTGTTATGTGTGAATTTGATCCTGTCATTATGATGTTAGTTGGTTATTTTGCTCGTTAGTTGATGCAGTTTCTTCCTAGCCTCGATGGTCTTTACAATTTGGCATGTTTTTGTAGGGGCTGGTACCAGTTGTTCCTTTCCATGTTTAGTACTTCCTTCAGGAGCTCTTTTAGGGCAGGCCCCGTGGTGACAAAATCACTCAGCATTTGCTTGTCTGTAAAGTATTTTATTTCTCCTTCACTTATGAAGCTTAGTTTGGCTGGATATGAAATTCTGGGTTGAAAATTCTTTTCTTTAAGAATGTTGAATATCAGCCCCCACTCTCTTCTGGCTTGTAGAGTTTCTGCCGAGAGATCAGCTGTTAGTCTGATGGGCTTCCCTTTTTGGGTAACCCGACCTTTCTCTCTGGCCGCCCTTAACATTTTTTCCTTCATTTCAACTTTGGTGAATCTGACAATTATGTGTCTTGGAGTTGCTCTTCTCGAGGAGTATCTTTGTGGCATTCTCTGTATTTCCTGAATCTGAATGTTGGCCTGCCTTGCTAGATTGGGGAAGTTCTCCTAGATAATATCTTGCAGAGTGTTTTCCAACTTGGTTCCATTCTCCCCGTCATTTTCAGGTACGCCAATCAGATATAGGTTTGGTCTTTCCACATAGTCCCAAATTGCTTGGAGGCTTTGTTCGTTTCTTTTTATTCTTTTTTCTCTAAACTTCCCTTCTTGCTTCATTTCATTCATTTCATCTTCCATCACTGATACCCTTTCTTCCAGTTGATCACATCGGCTACCGAGGCTTCTGCAATCTTCGCGTAGTTCTTGATACTTGGCTTTCAGCTCCATCAGCTCCTTTAAGCCCTTTTCTCCACTGGTTATTCTAGTTATCCATTTGTCTAATTTCTTTTCAAAGTTTTTAACTTCTTAAAACCACATGATTATCTCAATAGATGCAGAAAAGGCCTTTGACAAAATTCAACAACCCTTCATGCTAAAAACTCTCAATAAATTAGGTATTGATGGGACGTACCTTAAAATAATAAGAGCTATCTATGACAAGCCCACAGCCAATATCATACTGAATGGGCAAAAACTGGAAGCATTCCCTTTGAAAACTGGCACAAGACAGGGATGCCCTCTCTCACCACTCCTATTTAACATAGTGTTGGAAGTTCTGGCCAGGGCAATCAGGCAGGAGAAGGAAATAAATGGTATTCAGTTAGGAAAAGAGGAAGTCAAATTGTCCCTGTTTGCAGATGACATGATTGTATATCTAGAAAACCCCACTGTCTCAGCCCAAAATCTCCTTAAGCTGATTAGCAACTTCAGCAAAGTCTCAGGATACAAAATCAATGTACAAAAATCACAGGCATTCTTGTACACCAATCACAGACAAACAGAGAGCCAAATCATGAGTGAACTCCCGTTAACAATTGCTTCAAAGAGAATAAAATACCTAGGAATCCAACTTACAAGGGATGTGAAGGACCTCTTCAAGGAGAACTACAAATCACTGCTCAATGAAATAAAAGAGGGTACAAACAAATGGAAGAACATTCTATGCTCATGGGTTGGAAGAATCAATATTGTGAAAATGGCCATACTGCCCAAGGTAATTTATAGATTCAATGCCATCCCCATCAAGCTACCAATGACTTTCTTCACAGAATTGGAAAAAACTACTTTAAAGTTCATATGGAACCAAAAAAGAGCTTGCATCGCCAAGTCAATCCTAAGCCAAAAGAACAAAGCTGGAGGCATCATGCTACCTAACTTCAAACTATACTACAAGGCTACAGTAACCAAAACAGCATGGTACTTTTTACCACAACAGAGACATAGATCAATGGAACAGAACAGAGCCCTCAGAAATAATGCCGCATATCTACAACTATCTGATCTTTGACAAACCTGTCAAAAACAAGAAATGGGGAAAGGATTCCCTATTTAATAAATGATGCTGGGAAAACTGGCTAGCCATATGTAGAAAGCTGAAACTGGATCCCTTCCTTACACCTTATACAAAAATTAATTCAAGATGGATTAAAGACTTAAATGTTAGACCTAAAACCATTAAAATCCTACAAGAAAACCTAGGCAATACCATTCAGGACATAGGCGTTGGCAAGGACTTCATGTCTAAAACACCAAAAGCAATGGCAACAAAAGCCAAAATTGACAAATGGGATCTAATTAAACTAAAGAGCTTCTGCACAGCAAAAGAAACTACCATCAGAGTGAACAGGCAACCTACAGAATGGGAGAAAATTTTTGCAACCTACTCATCTGACAAAGGGCTAATATCCAGAATCTACAATGAACTCAAACAAATTTACAAGAAAAAAACAAACAACACCATAAAAAAGTGGGCAAAAGACATGAACAGACATTTCTCAAAAGAAGACATTTATGAAGCCAAAAAACATATGAAAAAATGCTCATCATCACTGGCCATCAGAGAAATGCAAATCAAAACCACAGTGAGATACCATCTCACACCAGTCAGAATGGCCATCATTAAAAAGTCAGGAAACAACAGGTGCTGGAGAGGATGTGGAGAAATAGGAACACTTTTACACTGTTGGTGGGACTGTAAACTAGTTCAACCATTGTGGAAGTCAGTGTGGCGATTCCTCAGGGATCTAGAACTAGAAATACCATTTGACCCAGCCATCCCATTACTGGGTATATACCCAAAGGACCATAAATCATGCTGCTATAAAGACACATGCACACATATGTTTATTGCGGCACTATTCACAATAGCAAAAAGTTGGAACCAACCCAAATGTCCCACATTGATAGACTGGATTAAGAAAATGTGGCACATATACACCATGGAATACTATGCAGCCATAAAAAATGATGAGTTAATGTCCTTTGTAGGGACATGGATGAAGCTGGAAACCATCACTCTCAGTAAACTATCACAAGGACAAAAAAACCAAACTCCGCATGTTCTCACTCATAGGTGGGAACTGAACAACGAGAACTCATGGACACAGGAAGGGGAACATCACACTCCAGGGACTGTTGTGGGGTTGGGGGAGCGGGGAGGACAGCATTAGGAGATATACCTAATGCTAAATGACGAGTTAATGGGTGCAGCAAAACAATATGGCACATGGATACATATGTAACAAACCTGCACATTGTGCACATGTACCCTAAAACCTAAAGTATAATAATAATAAAATATATATATATATATAAAAACTGTGGAATTGGAATGACAAATAGAAAAATAACAGAGGTTGTGAATGTGCAAAGCCAAAATCAGACATGAAGAGGGGACCATGGTGCAATTTTCACCAGAACACCTGGAAAATTAGTCCTATTTGAAAATTGCATTTTACTGTGCTGAAATTTACATGTACATACATTTCAGTGCATATTCTGCATCAAAGTTTGATCATTCCTCTTCAGCTGATTCCTGTGCATTTCTTGCTATCTGTTCCTTGGTATTTTATGTTGTTCTCATGAATAAGGTCGTTCTCTCATTTCTCTCTCTCTCTTTTCTTGCATTGTTTTATGCTGTTACCTATGAAGTATATGTCTTAGGGAAGTCACTCAATCACATTCAGATTTTATTTCTAGCTTTGGAAAGTGAACATGAATGCAAAAAATCCTCAAAGTGTTATTGTAAGTACCAGAAGAGCTAAGCATCTGAAACATCACTATGCAAGGCAGATAGGAATAATCCATAAATCTTTAGCTATGTAGCCATGCATGTGTAGAAATATATGATATAGATAGCAATTGGGTCACTGAAACAAACTTGGTTATTGAATATTGTTTAGAGACAATTTTGTATCCAATCATTTTTAAAATGAATGTTCTATCTCTGTCTTACAGCATGGGCTTCCTCACAGCATGTGGTAGGTTCCATAAAGAACAATTTGGAATTGCACGGCATTTCTATGATATAGACTCAAAAGTCACAAAGTATCACTTCTGATATAATCTACTGGTCATGGCAGTAACGAAGTTCTACCCAAGCTCAAGGGGGTAAAAACAGACCTCACCCCTTCAAGAGAGGATGTCAAGGTACCACTGTAAGAAAACATTAGATGAATGATTCTGTCGTGATCATATTTTAAAAACAATTTCCAAGATGATAAATATGCATACATGTGGACTTCAAAATCAATGAAATACAATAATAATTTGTGGTTCTTAAGCAGAAGAGACAACATCTTTTGTAAGAAATAGGTACAGGTTTATCTGTTTAATAAGTGAGTCATTGATCACTGTAATGAAATTCATCTTTTGAATGTATCAGCTTACAGACTTGGTACATCATCGCAAAAGTATGAGGGTGATATACATTGCTTTGTATTTCTTATGAGATAATTTGTGATTGCACTTCTGTATGAACTGCTAGGAAGTGTAACTGAAAGATGAAGAATACACTCTGACATTGTGATAACAGTGGCGAGCTGAGGCTACAGACACTTGACCTTAAGCCAAGACACTTGAGGCTTAGACACTTGAGGCTTAGACACTTGACCAAAGCCTTCAGCAGCCCCAACCACTCAGGATGGTACACCAGCTCTGGGGCCAGGACACAGGAGATATCTTCATGCAGAAGACTGAAAGCTGTGTAAGTGGTATACAATTTATCCTTTCTTAGACAACTCTCTGACCAGAGTCCCTCTTGGATTTCTAGAATTTTAGAATCATTGTGATCAGAAGGATTAAATTTAGTCAGTTTAAAAGGGCATACACAAATTTTGCCAATGCTAATATGCCACCCAATAAAAATGCATGTAGCATGGATTAAGGAAGTACATACAGGATCTATATTGACAGGGTTTTGTAATTAGAAAAAAAAGGAATGAATTCCTTCGAGTGTCTTTATATAAATCCAAGGGGTAAAGCAGAATACTAGAAGATGTTTAAATGTGATTATGATTTTAAACAAACATGTTTACTCAGGAAAATATATTTTTTCTCACCTCGGCTGTTAAAGTCTCAGGAAAATTTAACCTTTAAAATATTCTAAGAGAAACTTGTTTTTGTTCTCTGAATCTCATTTGCTTTCACTTTCTCGTAAAGAAATGAATGAAGACCAAGTAACCAGTGGAGCACAGTAAGCAAGAACTCAGCTCTGAGAACTGACTGCCTTCCATTCCACTCACTACCTTTATATGAACCTAGGCACGCACCTAAGTCACCTCATCTACAGAATTAAGATAATAATAATAATCACACCTCCCTAATATGATGGTTCTGAAGATTGAATATCATATAGTAAATGTTGAAGAACAATGAGAACACATGGACACAGGAAGGGGAACATCACACTCCGGGGACTGTTGTGGGGTGGGGGGAGGGGGGGAGGGACAGCATTAGAAAATATACCTAATGCTAAATGACGAGTTAATGGGTGCAGCACACTAACATGGCACATGGATACATATGTAACAAACCTGCACATTGTGCACATGTACCCTAAAACGTAAAGTATAATAATAATAAAAAAAAGAAATGTTTTCTATTATAATCAGCCTTTGCTAGGATAAATGGAAAGAATATAAATACGCTCAAATAATTGTGAAATATATATATTAGAGAGCATCAACATCAAATAAAAATATAAAGATGACCATCCTACCAGTGTAACCAAAGTTTTTAGAAAAGTCAACGCAAAACTGAATTCTCACACACAACTGTATTATCAGAATGGTTGGTTTACACAATGAACACATCAAGTTGAGGAAGATACTGCTTTCTGCTCCATTCACAGAGCTTCCAAGTCTTCAGAAAGAGAGAGATGTGTGAGTGTGAGAGAGCTGAGGCATGAAATTTGGATCTTATTACAAGTGCAGAAGAAAATCCTAGGAGCATTTGAAACACAACAGTGTTATGATCTAATTCCTCCTTTTCAATGATCACTGACTGATGTGAGGGGAATGGATATGGGATGTGCTTGGGAATGTTATCAAGAGCAGCTGAGGATATTAAAGTCCTTCAGGAGAGAGCATCATGGCCTGAACTATCACCTTTTAGTAAAGATTATGCAAGTGGTTCTATTTGGGATGAGTGCTGAAAGTAGAGGCAACTCGATTTGCTAAAGGGCAGTGCCTGAAGGGAGTGAGGAGTTTTGAACCACTGAACACTTGACTTAGAAAAGGTTGGGAGCTGTTATGAGAGCTGAATTGTGTTTCCTAAAATTCCATATGTTGAAGACTGTTCTTTCAGGACCTCAGAATATGAACATGGATATTAGAAGGCAAGTGGAGTGCTGAGGGCTGCCACCCACGGCTAGGTACCCAAGTTCCTGCTGCAGTCCTGCTTCTCTCTTCCACCCACCCTCACTCACAGACAGTGTCCCTTTCTGCATTTCCATCACCTCTTTTTTGTTTTGTCTGGAGAGTGCATAGCTGATATTTATGCTTTCCTGATAAACTTCACTCATTGCTGACATTGGAGAAGGTCAGGAATGAAATGAGTGATCTTTAGGGGCATTTTTGTTCTCTTCCTGTACTCTCCTGCCAAGGGGAAGTCTGTCTTGCATCAGGCCTGCAGCAACCTCAGTTGGTGACCATATCAAGCAATATCAGCCTGGCCTCTGCTGCTCCTTGTCTCTGACATTCCTTTGTTACCTGATGGTCTAACTTAAGCCACCTAAGCAGGATTGCTCATTGCCAGTTGTATTCCCGTTTCAAGTACGTCTATATTTTTTGTCAGGGAAAATACCAATCTTCGTGGTTCCCTTGCAAGGCCAAAGTTATCTGTAGCAAAGCCTTTTGTATTAGGAAGTCTGCTTGTACTATAACCTGCAACTCTTCTGAAGTGCCACACAGATTCTCATCTGCAAAGCCCAGGATCTACTCATCCACAATGGTCAAGAGGCCTGTCTTTAGGATTTATTGTCACATACCCTCTCTACCTCCATCATATCTCCAGCCAAGCTGTCCTCAAATTAACATCAGCCATGCACAAAATGTGAAAAATTACACAAGACACACAGAAGGTCTAAGTGTTAAATGGCAGCTGTTGATACTGACTAACCTGTATATTCCATGAACTAATGAGCAGGTATTTATCAGATATAATAGAAGAATCAGCAGCTGAAAGAAGTGCTAACAATGCAGGACTCCAATAGGGCTTTTTGTTAACTCAACATTTATTATGAAATTATGCAGACAAGAATGAAATAAAGATGGTAAGTACTATATCCTAATACTTAGAAGATTAAATAAAGGAAATCTCACCAAATTCCTGGGGAAAAAAGCCAGATACATAAAGAAAAGTACACATAATGAATTTGACTCAGAAAATAAAATATGAAGAAAGAAGAACCAGAAAGAATGTGGGGAGGAATGCATATCAGAATATTATAGAAAAAATACTCTTTGTGGATGAACAATCTGAGAAAACAGGTAAGACAAATACTGACTAAATCAAGAAAACCAATATAATGCAACTGAAGCTTTAATGAGGGTATCTAATTACCCTATTTGAATGTAGAATTGTAGCCACTTAATTATAAATGGTAGGAATTCAATACAATTCTTAAAATAAATGAAGCAGAGGGTGAATTTTATAGAATATTCTGGACAAAGGGAAGAGCATGAAGGAAGTTTTGGCGAGATGATATCACATGGCTCCTGCAAGGAATTGTGTATTCAGTTTTCTCAGGTCTAGAAATTTCCTTATGGTTTCTGTGTCCATTTTGCATTCATAACCCCTAAAGATACTTTAAAATACAGAATTTTGGCCTTCCTGTGTTGCACAACAACAAGTCTTGCCTGTGCTGAGTGAGATCCACAGAAGCTTGAACAATAGCTGTAGCCTGAGCAGGCCGTGAGGCAGCTTTCTGTCATCTGTGTGTGCCCAGGAGTGTGCTGTCTTCATGCCATCACACAGATAGCAGAAACCATCTCTTTTGCATCAAAAATTTAGCCAATTGTGATACTATCTGTACACACACATCACAAGAGATGGAAATAGGCTATATAAAGAGCCAGAGATATTGACCAGCTTCACTGCTGGCTGTAGCTTCACTGACCCCACAAATATTACACAGAAATAAATAGTAGAGTGGAAAGCAGACAATAGTCTTACTAAAAAGATTGAAACTCTAATGATGTCTGAAGTTCAATTATGATACGGTGCTGATTGCTTGGACACAGTCCTTTAAAACCTTTGTTCAAGTCATAGTAGTACCTTTTAGAAATAAGGCACAAACAAGATCCAACCCAACCCATCCGTCTGGGATAGAGTCCCAAAGAGAAATAAGGGATACACCTGACCTGCAATGAGGAAAGCAGAACCCAGTCTCTGAGGTGGTGAGGCCCACCCAGTGTGGAGCTCAAAGGTGCCATTGTTCTGCTCCTCTTTATAAAGGGTGTTGCCACGTTCCTCCAAGCACAGAGTTGGGAGCAACTCCAGAGCCTCCTGCAAGATGCTGCTGATTCTGCTGTCAGTGGCCCTGCTGGCCCTGAGCTCAGCTCAGCGCTCAAGTGAAGGTAAAACAGAAGGAGGAGAAGATGCGGTGACTCTGCTTGGGACTTAGGAGGTGATAGTGGTAATTATAGGGAAGAAAGGGGAATGAAAACACAGATGGGGCTGCAGAGTTTTCATGCCTAGGATCAGGAGACCTGTTGCGCCCTCATTCCACATAAGAGTTTCTAATTTATTTAATGTACAATGAAAATCCAATAATGAATTTGTTCCAGGGGAATGAGAAGGTAAGATTTGCATTTATAGAGAGATATAACTGTGCTGTGAAGGCTGCAGTGGAGAATACAAGGCAGATTCATGGAAGTCCAGCTGTTAAGATCCTATACTGATCTCAGTAAGTACACAGGGATGATAGTGGCCTTGCTGTACAGACAGTCAGCATTTATGATAGAGATAAACACACATAAGATATACTGCAGAGACAGAACTGGATAAAACACTTGTCTCTGTCTAACTAAAGATATAGAAATATCAGAGCCAATCATTTTCATTTTTCTCTCCCCTACATGCAGTAATTCGGTGTGCTGGGAGTGGTATGGGTTAGACTGTATTGAAATGATTACTTCTGGTTACCCAAATTGAGAAAGCTTGTGAACATATGCAATATATTAACAGGAGATGGAGGGCATAAGAATACCAAAATATCACATTGATGTACTTGGCATGCATAAACTAAATTAGCATTAAGTCTTGAGGGATTCTAGGGAGGAAAAAAAGGGCTGTTCTATGTTGAATTCATGGCTGTTTCTCTGTGTGGTAACAACACTGCCTCCCCTTACACCTTCCTCCCCTTCCAGCAGCTTCACAGATAGTGGCTGACAAGTTAACCTAGGGGATGCATGGGGTGTGGTGAGAAGACCCTTTTCCCTGTAGAACACCTGTGAGTCTTGAAAGATTCAAGATGTAACCTTTCCCATCATCCTGTGCTTCTCTTCTAGATGTCAGCCAGGAACAATATCCCTCCCTAATATCAGGTAAATCCCAAATCATTCTCAATCTGTTTCGACTGTCTTTTTCTGCTTACAAATGGATCAGTTCTCCAGTGTCTTCTTATCAACACTTTCTTTCAGGAATTGATTAATGTTATTGCCCCTAATGATATAGGCAATCTTCATGCAATCTTGATTCTGGGGATCATGAGCAGGCTACCAAATTGAATGGCAGAGATGTCTGGCTTAGATGACAACAGGAGTGGGTTGACTTCCGCCTGGCCAGGAGTGCCTCCTGGGAGATGACAGACAAACGGGCAGTGTCCTTATTCTGACTCCTCCTTATACTGAGAGCCCCTCAATTGCTTCCTTCTTCCCCAGCGTTCCACTCCAGAGTTCTATGGCTTCACTGAAAATGCAAAGAAATTAGTATCTGGATCCCATTTCTGTGCATTTCCCCATTTAGCTGCATTACTGTAAAAATTTGCGGCAACGATTCAGTGAATGCTGTGTATCACCCACCTCCTCCAGGAAAGTCCGAAGGAGAACCGCCACAAGGAGGCAACCAGTCCCAAGGTCCCCCACCTCGACCAGAAAAGCCAGAAGGACGACCCCCACAAGGAGGCAACCAGTCCCAAGGTCACCCATCTCGACCAGAAAAGCCAGAAGGACGACCCCCACAAGGAGGCAACCAGTCCCAAGGTCACCCATCTCGACCAGAAAAGCCAGAAGGACGACCCCCACAAGGAGGCAACCAGTCCCAAGGTCACCCATCTCGACCAGAAAAGCCAGAAGGACGACCCCCTCAAGGAGGCAACCAGTCCCAAGGTCACCCATCTCGACCAGAAAAGCCAGAAGGACAACCCCCACAAGGAGGCAACCAGTCCCAAGGTCACCCATCTCGACCAGAAAAGCCAGAAGGACGACCCCCACAAGGAGGCAACCAGTCCCAAGGTCACCCATCTCGACCAGAAAAGCCAGAAGGACGACCCCCACAAAGAGGCAACCAGTCCCAAGGTCACCCATCTCGACCAGAAAAGCCAGAAGGACGACCCCCACAAGGAGGCAACCAGTCCCAAGGTCACCCACCTCGACCAGAAAAGCCAGAAGGACGACCCCCTCAAGGAGGCAACCAGTCCCGAAGTCGAAGATCTCCTCCAGGAAAGCCACAAGGACCACCCGCAGCAGGAGGCAATCCCCAACAGCCTCCAGCACCTCCAGCTGGAAAGCCCCAGGGACCACCTCCACCTCCTCAAGGGGGCAGACCACCCAGACCTGCCCAGGGACAACAGCCTCCCCGGTAATCTAGGATTCAATGACAGGTATGATTCCAGTTTATTCTTCACCAGGACTCCAATTGCTACAGTTCTCCAACTTTATTGTGCCAATGAATCAACTAAAACCCATTGACATTGTATTGTCCTAGAACCCATTTCTAAAGATTTGTATCCAGATACTCTGGAATAGGGTAAGAGGACCCTGTATTTCTAACAAAATATTTAAGGAATTCTGATGTTGAGAAACAACATACCATACAATCTGTCTTAAATTGTGTTGGCAATGAGGAAGTAGTACCATGTTCATTCTTGGCGCTCTGTTTTCTATCCACAAATTCAGAGACCTCCCATTCAAATTTTTCACCTGAGCACTGTTTGCTCAGTCCTGCCTCACACCAGCCTCTTGAGTCCAGTATTCCTGCCAAATGGTCCCTGATCTTTCAGCAGCTAAATGGTGTCTCACTTTTTAGATACTTACTTTTCAATATGCACATGATTAAGCTAACAAAAAATATCTAATGGAATGGAAAAATGTGAAGCTAATTTTAAAGGCATAGCTCATCCTACCCACCTTCCTTCCTTCAAAAAGCTCCCACTGTTAACTTGATGGGATCTTCTCTTTGAAATATTTATGTGTGCATAGACATATAGCATTCTTTTCTCCTACCACTAATGCCATAACTTTTATTCAAGTATGTATGTTAGTCATTTAAAAAATACATTTTTTTTTGAAAATTTCCACATCAGTTTATGAAGCTAACTACATCTCTTCAGTGATTTTTCTGTTTGCTTTTACATTTTTGTACTACTCCACTGTGTGGCTGTGCCATGATTTCCTTAACCAATCCCTGTCACTGGACACTGAGGGTGGTTTTAGCTTCTCAGAACTCTGGAATATATTCCGGTTACCATCTGTGTAAATATATCCCTGAACAAATTCAACAGCAATGAGTCATAGCAACCTAAGGATGATCTTTTCTCTTCATCTTCTAAGCCACAATTTGGAGCACATTGTGTGCAAGGGCATCAAAAGAGTGAACACAGAAAAAATTAGGAAGGAACACAGGAGGTTGAAGGGATAGGGGAGAGAGGATGGGCTCTCATGTACCCTACTGCAGTAACACCAGTGAGGAATTAGACATTTCTTGCCATGTCAAGTCTGATCTATGAACTTCTTTGTTTGTTTATTTCAGGAAGTGAATAAGAAGATATAAGTGAATTCAAATAATTCAATTGCTTCAAATGCCATGACGTTGGAACAAGGTCATCATAGCTCTAACTTTAATATACCAATAAAATAATCAGCTTGCAATTTCTGATTGTGGTGTCTCTTTCTCATTGTTTGTGAATGTGGAATGTGAGGACCAAGAACACATTATAAGAACATCTAGGACCCCTTCTCTCTGATGCTTCCAGGGAGTTTCCCTTCTCTTTAATCCTAATTTAGCCAGCTGCCATGAAAAATGTTTTACTGTTTACCGCCTTCCCTGACTTCTTTTTTTTTTTTTCTTTTTCTGAGATGGAGTCTTGCTCTGTCACCTAGGTTGTAGTGCAGTGGCGTGATCTTGGCTAACTGCAACCTGCATCTCCTGGGTTCAAGCTATTCTCTTGCCTCACCCTTCACAGTAGCTGGGATTAGAGGTTTCCACCATCTAATTTTTGTAATTTTAGTTGAGATGGGGTTTCGCCCTATTGGCCAGGCTAGGCTAGAACTTCTGACTTCAGGTCATCCGCTTGCCTCGGCCTCCAAATGTGTTGGGATTACAGGCATAAGCCACCACACCTGGCCCTTCCCTGACTTCTACAGCACAAACTGAAAATCTACAATTAGTTTCAGATTGTTTACTGATATTCCAGTAATTTTAAGGACAAAAAACACAACAAATGGAAAATAAGTCACAGAAGCTAAAAGAAATCCTTATAATTTCTAAGAAACTGAATTTGGTTTCAAGGGAATGAACAGGGTTCTGTGCTTCTTATCCGCAGAACTCTCTCTATCTCATTGACCCTATTTTAACAGTGATCACTTCCCTCCCTCCCTGTGTTCCTCACCTTTCTTTAATGAAACCTAAATGGATTTCATCAAGGAGGCAGCATGACTTTAAGGAGAAAAGAATTGGGACACTCTCAGATTTTAGTTAAGATGTAACTCTTTTTCTTGCTAGCTCCAGACTCTTAAAAATCTACTTGTTCAATTCCCACCTATGAGTGAGAACATGCGGTGTTTGGTTTTTTGTCCTTGCGATAGTTTACTGAGAATGATGTTTTCCAGTTTCATCCATGTCCCTACAAAGGACATGAATTCATCATTTTTTATGGCTGCATAGTTAATGGATGCAGCAAACCAACATGGCACATGGATACATATGTAACAAACCTGCACATTGTGCACATGTACCCTAAAACCTAAAGTATAATAATAAAAAAAAATTCACAATGAAAATGAAAAAAAATCTACTTGGTCTCTCAGAGCTTCAATTTCCTCACCTACAGTGAGAAGAATCATAACAACTACCTTAGAGTATGGAGACTAATGAGATAACATACATACCAAAAACCTTGCAGAGATTGGCATGTCTGCTTCTCAAGCAAGGAAGGTTCAATATTAGACAACTGCCTCTGTGCACACCTATAGCCTCAGATAATTCACTAAGAAGTTCAGAAATTTCAGAATAGAAGGATCTCACCGTAACCACCACCAAGTTGAACAACCCACATTCTGTTCAATCCTAGTTCTCTGACTTCTCTCCTATTATCATAGTTGGAGCCTCCCTACCCCTATCTCTTACCTTTCCTCTTGATTCTGTACCACATTACCCAATAAAGGATTTTGCTTCTATATGTGACCTTTTTGTCTCCTGATCCTTACATCTATGCTCTATGGGATTACTTCAATCAGCAAAAGCCTGCTGAAACATTACCTATTTCTGCAGAAGTTTTGCTAAGACTCAGTGCTTCTTTCCTACCATATTATTTGTCTTCCATTTTTATTGCAAAAGTTCTTGAAAGGTATGTATGTGATTATTTCCCCATCCCCTCTCTTCCATTTTTTTTTTAAACACACATTAAAGATGCTTTTGTTCTTTCCACTCCAAGTCTGTCAAGGTCATCTACTGCCTCCATTCCACTCATTTCAGGAATCAATTCTCAGTCCTGCATCTCCTGTGACCCCTTGGCAGTTTAACACCATTGATCCTACAATTCTTTGGGGAACACTCTATCAATCTTTCCAGGAACCTCCTGCTCTCTCTTCAGGTTTCTCCTACCTCTGCCTCTTCCCTCCTGTAACTACAAAGTTACTCCTCTTCCAACTCTATTTGGTCTTGGTAAATTATTCATCTAATTAATTAAGGAAACTAGGATTTATTCTAGACTCTTCTCTTTTCCTCTTACATCACATTACATCCAGTCAAATCAGCTATGTTATCATTGTGAAGTTCAAGCTTCAAAATAATTTCTGACTGCAGCCAGTTTCATCACTTTCATCTCTATCAGCCCATCTAAGCAAGCCTCATCCACAGTTTACACCAAATAATTCTATTTATTTCCCAACAGTCAATTATCCACCTTGGCCATTTAAAAATTATATCACTTTTCTATGTTTTCCAGTTGATGGCCACCACTTTTACTCTCTAAGAACAAGACGCTAATTTTTAACCACGCTAAAGTCCTATGTATTGAGCCCTAACTATCTCTGGAATTGGTGGCTGCTCTATACCTAGTTCATTCTGCTGTGGCCACACTGGTCATTGCCTCTTCTTTTTAATGGTGAGGATGGGGAGCAGTATGCCTAGAGCTTCTGTTAATTTTAAGAAATGTTTATTTGCACAAATGTACGTATTACAAGTTTGGTTTTGTTACATAGATTACATAGTGCTTAAAGTCACAACATTAGGGTATTCATTATTCAATAACAAAATCTGTATTTATTAATTAATATCCCACTACTCAATCGCTCAAGTGTGGCAAGTGCCTCCCACACTTCCAAGTCTTCATTGTGTATTATTTCACTCTCTCCATCTGTGCAAACACATTCTTTAGCAACCACTTACCAGTGAGAACATGTTGTATTTCATTTTCTGTATCTAGCCTGTTCTGCTTAAGAAAATGACCCCCAGTTCCATCCATATTGCCATAAAATATGTGATTTCATTCTCTCTTTATGAGCGAGTAGTATGGCATTGGGTATATATAATTACATTTTTAATCCCATCATTCATTAATGGACATTTTGGTTGATTCAATATCTTTGTTCCTGTGAATGTTGCTACAATAAACATACAGGTCAAGGTATGTATTTGATACATTGACTACTTTTCCTTTGGTGAGATACCCAGTTGTAGGATTGCTCAATGGAAATGTAGTTCTGGTTTTAGTTCTTTGAGAAATCACACTGTTTTCCATAGAAGTTGTACTAATTTACATTCCCAGCAAGGGTGTATAAGAGTTCTCCTTTCTCCATATCCTTGCCAACAGCTGTTATTTTTCAACCTTTTAATCATAGTCATTCTAACTGAGGTAAGATGATATCTCATTGTGATTTTCTTTTCTTTTCTTTTTTATTATACTTTAAGTTCTGGGATACATGTGCAGAAGGTGCAGGTTTTTTACATAGGTATACATGTGCCATGGTGGTTTGCTGCACCCATCAACTCGTCATCTAGGTTTTCAGCCCGGCATGCATTAGGTATTTCTCCTAATGCTATCCCTCCCCTTGCCTCCTGCCCCCCGACAGCCCCCGGTGTGTGATGTTCCCCTCCCTGTGTCCCTGTGTTCTCATTGTTCAACTCCCACTTATGAATAAGAACATGTGCTTTGGTCTTCTGTTCCTGTGTTAGTTTGCTGAGAATGATGGTTTCCAGCTTCATCCATGCTCCTGCAAAGAACATGAACTCATCCTTTTTTATAGCTGCATAGTATTCCAGGGTGTATACATGCCACATTTTCTTTATCCAGTCTATCATTGATGGGCATTTTGTTGGTTCTAAGTCTTTGGTCTTGTAAATAGTGCTGCAATAAATATATGTGTGCATGTGTCTTTATAGTAGAAAGATTTATAATCATTTGGGTATATACCCGGTAATGGGATTGCTGGGTCAAATGGTATTTCTGATTCTAGATCCTTGAGGAATTGCCACACTGTCTTCCACAATGGTTGAACTAATTTATACTCCCACCAACAGTGTAAAAGCATTCCTATTTCTCCACATCCTCTCCAGCATCTGTTATTTTCTGACTTTTTTTTTTTTTTTTTTTTTTTGAGACAGAATCTGGCTCTGTCACCCAGACTGGAGTGCAGTGCCCTATCTCAGCTCACTGCAACCTCTGCCTCCTGGGTTCAAGTGATTCTCCTGCCTCAGCCTCATGAGTAGCTGGGATTACAGGTGCGTGCTACAGTACCTGGCTAATTTTTGTTTATATATATTATATATATATATGTGTATATATATATAGATATATGTATATCTATATATATATTTTTAGACAGAGTTTCGCTGTTTGTTGCCCAGGCTGGAGTGTAATTGCATGATGTCAGCTCACTGCAACCTCTGCCTCCCGGGTTCCAGCGATACTCAGCCTCCTGAGTAGCTGGGATTACAGGCATACACCAACGTGCCCGGCTAATTTCTAATTTTGTATTTTTAATAGAGACAGGGTTTCACCATGTGGGTCAGGCTGGTCTCAAACTCCTGACTTCAAGTGATCTGCTCACCTCGGCCTCCCAAAATGCTGGGATTACAGGCGTGAAACACTGTGCCCAGTCTGTTTCCTGACTTTTTAATAATCACCATTCTAACTGGTGTGAGATGGTATCTCATTGTGGTTTTGATCTGCATTTCTCTAATGATCAGTGATGATGAGCTTTATCTCATGTTTGTTGGCCACGTAAATGTCTTTTTTTGAGATATGTCTGTTCATATCCTTCGCCCACTTTTTGATATTGTTGTTTGTTATTTTCTTGTAAATTTGTTTAAGTCACTTGTAGATTCTGGATATTAGATTTCATCAGGTGGACAGATTGCAAAAATTTTCTTCCATTCTGTTGGTTGCCTGTTCATTCTAATGATAGTGTCTTTTACCATGCAGAAGCTCTTTAGTTTAATTAGATTCCATTTGACAATTTTGGCTTTTCTTGCAATTGCTTTTGGTGTTTTAGTCATAAAGTTTTGCCCATGCCCATGTCCTGAATGGTACTGTCTAGGTATTCTTCCAAGGTTTTTATGGTTTGGGTCTTATGTTTAAGTCTTTAATCCATCTTGAGTTAATTTTTTTTATTATTATTACACTTTAAGTTCTAGGGTACATGTACACAACATGCAGGTTTGTTACATATGTATACATGTGCCATGTTGGTGTGCTGCACCCATTAACTCATCATTTACATTAGGTATATCTCCTATATCTCCAGTCAGCTGTTGATACTGACTCACCTACACTTTCCATGAAAAGGATGAAAGGATGGGCAGCAACTACTTGATATAACAGAAAAGTCAGCAGATGAAAAGAGAGCTACCAACAGAAACTCAGTAAAAAGACCTTGGAAACACAGTATATTCAAACAAATTTTAAAAACAGAAAGAAAAATAAAGGAGTAAGAAGAAATACAGATAGTTACTTAGAAGATTAGATTTAAAAATTTTCCCAGATTTTATTTAAAAGGAAGTCAGATATAAGATGAAAAGTAAACACAGGCAAGATTGATTTAGAACACAAAATTTCAACAAATACATTTTAGAAAGAGTGTGGGAAGAAATTAGTTTCAGAATACTGCATAAATGAAAAAATTTTCTGTGTGAAAGAACAATCTGGGAGACAGATATCACAGGGACTAAGAAATAGATCAATACAATACGCTTGAGGCTTTTATGTGGGTACCAGACCATCTTATTTAAACATATAATTGTGGCCACGCATTTTAATTGGGAGTGATTAAAAATTTTTCCTAGAAGAAAGGCTGAATGTGGCAACTGATGCCTATAATTGCAGGGCTTAGGAAGAGTGAGGTGTGAGGATCCCTTGAGGCCAGAAGTTCAAGACCAGTCTGAGCAACAAAGTGAGGCTCCATCTCTTCAAGAAAATTTTAAAAAGAAAAAGAAATAGCCTTTTCATATAAAGATATCTCACATAGATTAATTTTTTGTTGTTGCAATTACAAATTCTCAGTGTAGATCGTGTATGTGCTTCCTTAATGTGTGCTTACATGCATTTTTCTAGGGAGATGTATTATCTTTGGCAAGATTTCTGGATGCCCTTTTAAATGGCCGAAACTTGGATTATTCTAATAACAATGAATCTAAAATTTTAGAAATCCAAGTGGGAGACTGGTCAGAGAGTTGTCTATGAAAGGATAAATTTGGCCGGGTGCAGTGGCTCACGCCTGTAATCCCAGCACTTTGGGAGGCCGAGGCGGGTGGATCACAAGGTCAGGAGATCAAGACAATCCTGGCCAACACAGTGAAACCCCGTCTCTACTAAAAATACAAAAAATTAGCTGGGCGTGGTGGAGGGTGCCTGTAGTCCCAGCTACTTGGGAGGCTGAGGCAGGAGAATGGCGTGAACCTGGGAGGCGGATCTTGCAGTGAGCTGAGATCACGCCACTGCACTCCAGCCTGGGTGACAGAGCAAGACTCCATATCAAAAAAAAAAAAAAAAAAAAAGAAATTTGAATTCCGCTTGCACGGCTTTCCGTCTTCTGAGTGTCTCCTGTGTCCTGGCCTTAGAGCTGGCGTTAACTTCCTCAGTAGTTGGGGTTGTAGAAGGAGGCAGTGCTCATCAGCCCTACAGCCAAGTGTCTGTAGCCTCAGCTCACCATTGTTGTAGCAATGTCAGAGGGTGTTCTGGAACTTTCAATTACTCTTTCTCTGAGCACATAGAGAAATACAATCACACCCTTTCTGGTATGAGACAGTGACACATACCTACTTCATACTTTTATGGAAGTTTATAAAAAGGAAGCAAGCAGATATCTTTAAAAGAGGAATTTTGTTCATGTGATAAATGAGTGACTCACATTTTTTCAAGGTGAACTTGTAGCTTTTCTTTCAAAATAGACTTGGTCCCCTAGCTTAGGAACATTGGTAGTAACATCCACTACTACTATATTTTGTTAACTTCAGAATGCACATTTGTGTATATTTTGCATCTTGGAAATTGAGATGTTAGCAGATTGTACATTCCAAAGATACAGGAGTATCCCTCATCTAACGTTTTGTTCTTACAATTGAAATTCTCTCTTGAAGGGGTGAGGTCTATTTCCTCCTCCTTGAACCTCACTGGAATTTGTGACTGCCTTGACCAATGGATTATATCAGAGTGCTGCTTTCTGACTTTCGAGTCTAGATGATAAACATGCTATGCAATTCCAACTTGCTGTCTTAGGAACCTGCTCTCTGCCATGAGGAAGCCCAAACTAGCTTTTGTACGCAGGCCACATAGAGAGGCCCTGCGTACCTGCTCTACTGAAAGCTCAGGAGAGGTTCTAGTTGATTGCCAGCATCGGTTTCACTGGATATGTGAGTAAAGATGCCTTGTGGTGATTCTAGCCTCTGGTTGTCGCATTGTCATCAGCATTCCAGTCCTTCTAACAGAGACCCCAACAATGTAGAACAGAGAAAAGCCAAATCTTCAGTGCCTTGGTTGAGAATCTTGGTTGAGCATGATGAAATGGTTCTTTTATGTCACTAAGTTTTTGGGTGGTTTGTTCCAAGCAATAGTAACTGAAGCAGGATGACTCTTACAATGGATAATGTGTGGTAGCTTAATTGGCTGTGCTTTTCTTTGTTAGTGGCACATAAAATGGCCATATATTTCACAATCCATAGCATCTGGAATTCGGTGAAAATACAGAGGATAAAAAGTCTTTATACTGTGCTGCCAACAATATCTAAGGATACCAGTACCACTTTGATGTATTTTACAGAGAAGTCCGTAAATAACAAGTATATGCCAAGAAGTGGAATTTTAGGCCAAATTGTCTGCAGTCATAAAATATTAAAATATACTTCCCTAAAAGTAGCTGTATTAACTTACAGTGATAAGAGCAGTATATGTGGATACTGGTTTGCTTATACCCTTTCCATTCCTTGATAGCTGTTACTTTTATAGTTTTGACACATGATATATGAAAAAGGCATTCAATCTTAGTATATACTTTCCCAATTATTGGTGAGAGTAAAATTCCCTTTGTATGGTTATTGGCCCTATACGTGTCCTTTTCCGAGTGTGAACTGACTGTTCAAATCTGTCTCTGTCTGGTAGAAAGACTGTTCACAGACATTGTTTGGGTAGATCAAATAAGATTGACTTGTTCAAAAGACAGAGAAGTGGCCAATCAGAACACCTCATGGAGGGGTCAGCAACATTGCCAGGACAGTGGAGGTGAATGCCCAGTGTCCATACTTGTGGACAATGAGTCTAAGTCAGGCAGGGTCAGGCTTTCTGGAAGCTGAGTTGCCCCTCCAGGTTCAGCAGTTCTTGAGTCAGGTGAGATGGCTGTGTACGTGTGTAGGCTGATGTGGATTAATGCACATACAACCCATATGACCAGGAACATCATCTATCTCAGATGTATATAAGTTTCAATGTGACCAAGGAGTAAAGTGCCACACATCCAGGCATGAGCACAGTTATCATCATGAGCTCTTCAGCCTAGGATGGCCTGTCCTTGCTCATTCCCAAACACACAGCTGAGCAAAGATGAAGAATCTAGATATCTTTGGGGATATTGCCAACAGTCTCTTTTATCAGCCTAAATGCCACTTCTGCAATAAAATTTGTTTGCCTTTATATAAGTTATTTTGTAGCTGTTTTATTTTAAATAAATTAAACCAAACAATAAATTTGGTTGTGGAATTTGATCCTGCATATGATATTTTGTAAATATTTTCTCCTAGTCCCCTGTATGTCTCTTAACTTTGTTAATGGTGTATTCTAATATAAGAACTTTGAAGTTTTGATGTAATTAAGTATCTTAATCTCTTCTTTCATATCTATGTGTTTTGTATCTTGTTTCAGGATGCTTTTTCTATCTTCCTACCATAAACCCTTCTACCTTGCCTTCTCACCTCTCTATCATAAGCTTCACTACTTTATATCTCCACCTCAACATTATAAGCATACAGGCATTAAAAAAAATTACATTCACCAGGTGTGGTGGCTCATGCCTGTAACCCCAGCACTTTGGGAGGCTGAGGCAGGTGAATCAACTTGAGGACAGGAGTTCAAGACCAGCCTGGCCAACATGGGGAAACCCTGTCTCTACTAAAAATACAAAAATGAGTTGGGTGTGGTGGTGCATGCCTGTAATCCCAGCTACTCGGGAGATCATGCCACTGCACTCCAACCTGGGTGACAGAGTGAGACTCTTGTCTCAACAAAACAAAACAAAACACATTCTCCTCTTTCATCTAGTTGAAATTAATTATTGTGATTACTATGTGGCAGAGCTCTGAAATTAGTTTTTAAAAATAACTAGGTAGGTAATAGTCCCCAAATATTGAATAACCAAGTTTTCTTCAGTGATTGATGCTATCTTAATTATATATTAAATTTTCACACATGTATGGCTCTATAGCTCAAGATTTATTGACCATTACAGTGTGCCTAGTATGGTGATATATGCTTTATGTTCATTAGCTCTTTTAATCCCTAATTTAGCCTTTTGATGATTTCTTGTATCATGTTCACTTTTCAGATAAAGGAATAAAAGCTTAATATAATTGAGTGACTTTCACAAAGCCATACACTTAAACACTTTCTAAGTATCAGCATAGGTAGGAAGTACAATGGAAAGAGAATGAGAAAACAACCTTCTTTAGAACAATTTTAAAATTTCTAGGATCATATAATAAGAAATGCACAGGTTTTAGTTGAAGAAAAATGACCAAATTTTTATGCAGATTACACACTATATATTCATTGAGTCATTCCAATTCCACAGTTTTGTTTAATTTGTTTAATGAAATCTTATCATTTGTGGCAACATAGATGGAACTGGAGGACATTGTGTTAAGTGAAATTAGCCAGGAACATAAAAATTAAATGCTGCATGTTCTCACTCACATGTGGAAGCTAAAAAAAGTTGATCTCATAGAAGTAAAAAGTAGAACCAAGAATCCTAGAGGCTGGGAAGGGAAGGGGGAAGGGAGGAATAGCGAGAGATTTGTTAAAGGGTACTAGCCAGATAGGAGGATTAAGTCTTAGTGTTCTATGTATTGTAGGATGACTACAGTTAGCAATAATACATAAGAAAATTAAGACAAGGTAATCAAATGGTGAAAGGATATCTGAAGCTTGGAATACCTGTGTTGCTTCATGAGGAGAGAGCTAATCTGAGGAAGATTCACAGTTTTAGGGATTGTAGGAGGAAAAGACTGAGAAGCAAAATTGTTATTGGAGTTCTCAGGAAAAGCCCAGCACAAAGACAGCCAGGCAATAACATTGAGGCAGAAGAGTTTTTCTCAGGGGAGAATGTTCCCTTACCATGCTAATCTGTCTTGCTGTGTCTCCAATCAGATACAGAGAATTTGAGCCAGATCCCAGTGTATAGCCTCATATAAACCTGCAGTGTTTCTTAAGCTCTCCTGAAGCCATTTGGAATAGGATTTTCTCCCAAATTCAGTGACAAGATTCCTAACTGATATTGTACAGAGATGATAATTACATCTCTTATTACCTTTTCTTAGAGATAACTGTGTTAAAATTGGAACCTTTCTCCTATAAACAGGTGTGTGGCCCTGTTATTTGGAAACATGGTTCTTCTCAATAGTGCTAAGAATTAAGACTTAAGGTGCTCAAATGGTGAGAGGATATTTGAACTGCTGGGTTCTTTCTTGCTCTTGCTGGGTTATTTCTTGCTCTTCCTGAAGGCTGAGAACATCTGAACAGAGCCATGCTAGATTTCTGTTGTGACTTCGTTGAAAAATAGGCTGACTCTGATCACACTCTTTTGGTTCTTTTGATCAAGCCAATCTTTGATTGTAGGAGGTAGAATTGGTGACCCCCACACCTTGTCTATCAATCAAATATTTGTAACCTGGTTGTCATAAGCCTTCTTTTTCTTTTTTCTTTCTTGATAGATGTCATCTGCTGTTCCCTGAGAGGCATTTGGAAATTTCAGTCTTATTCTCTGTGGCGCTTTCAGGTTTCTTCTCCACTCATTTTAATGTCTTTTCTCCACTTTCAACAATCTATCATATTTCCATGTTGGGCTCTGTTCACACCAGAGTCCTTCCAGGATAATGTGGTATATTTACTGCTTCTTCCCTGAATATCTACTGCATCCCCATTATGTTAAAGATCACATAAATAGATTATTGGGAGGGAACATGTAGTTATTTAAATCAGAAAGTCTTTCTAAAGGACAGTGATATACATGGGAAGTATAAAGATGATAACTTTAATGTAGTGGGAAGTCTTAGGTCTTTGAAAGGAGGTGTCCTAAAAGAACACTTAGCATTTTTTCTCCTCAATGTCATGGACTTTACCCACATTTCCTTTCATCATGTGTTCTTCACTCTTTCCCCTTGGGGAAACCCATCTCTCCTTAGATATTAGTTCTACACTCAGGCTTTTGTTATGATTGGTGCACTGGAGCTCCTCTAGCTTAAGCTGCTAGCACCGGAAGATCTTCCAGGTAGCAGCTGCCAATCCAAAGGTGGAGATATAAGGTCCAGTCCCATGGATGTGAGTACCACATGACATTCAGTATCCCTTTCAAGGTTCACTGTAGCTGAATCCTCACTTAAAAATATATAGTATGCAAATAATGCTGCCAAGGCAAGTATTAATTTTTATCAGACACATAGCATAATTTCTGATGAGGAGAGCCCGTGCTCCTGTAATGATTTTAAAGATATGACTACAAATTATTTGGTATTCCTCCCCTCAAGCAGAGGAGCTTCATTACTGGGGCCTTGAATGACGGGCTGGACTTGCTTCAACTGCATAGAATATGGCCGAAGTGATGAGATGTCATCTCTGATATTAGGTCACAAAAAGATTGTGATTTCCATTGTGGGTGCACTCTTTTGCCCTCTCTTGAATCACAGCTTGCTGTGGGGGATCCAGTTGCCATGTCATAGGGAAGCTTGGGGAGAGTGAACCCAGTTACCATGGTGTGAGGACACAGCCTATGAAGATGTCTGTATGGTGAGGAACTGAGGCCTGGTGCCAGCAACTACGAAATGAGCATGGAAATATATCTCCCCCTGCTGAGCCTTGAGGTCACTGCAGCATTAGCTGACAGCTCCACTGCAACTTCATGAGAGACCATAAGTCAGGGCCTCCCAGCTAAGCTGCTTCTGAATGCTTAACCCACACAAATGGTGAAGTAACAGATGTTTATTATTTTAAGTTGCTAAATTTGGGGTAGTTTGTTGCACAGCAACAAATAACCAGATCACCTCCTGTTAATACCTTGCCCCTTGCAAAACAACAATTCTTGCAAGAAACTCAAAGAAACAACTCTTGTGGTAAGAAAAACATACCTATTTCCTCAGCCTGACAGATATTATTGTATCTGATATGCAGGAGGTAATTTGTTGTTGGGGGTTGTTATCTCTGATAACCCAGAAAGATATTTTTAAATTTTTTTTTAATAAATGAAGGGATATGGATCTTCCCAGTTCATTCCACTACTAATATTCTCCATCAAGAGGAGATCATTTGTAGTGTGTAGAGAAAAACAACCTTAAAATCCAAGGTGTATAATAAAGAAGTAGGAAAACCCATAAAACTTCAAATTCATTCATGTTCTTAGATCAGTCGCATCTTGCATTATGGGGAACTTGTAGATGTGATCAGACAGTCAGAAATATTTGAGGCAAGGAAGTTCCAGGAGAGATGAGAGAATAAGGACAAGCTTTTAGAACCCCTGCCCTAACCATAATTGAACAAAGTAACATAAAAAGAGGAAAAGAAAAGAGTGTAGGGGATGATGATCAGTGCTGAAGCCATAGGAGAGGTGTTGGTTTATTGGCCAGCCTGCCCAGCCTCCCTTTCTTGGGGAAACTACTTCAGTCCTTGTGGTCTCATTAGAGCTTCTGATCATAGTTGCCCAAACCTCAGGCCATGGGGCTGGCATGTGATTCAATGTGTGCCCATCACAGCAGCCAGCTTTTCACCATAGCGATGGTTGAGGAATGCCATGTGATTAAAGCAGGTCTAGTCAGTGTCATCAAGTGTTTGCTGTATGAATAAATTGCTAAGATGAGGCAATGAAATATGGGGTTGCTGGCAGTCACATGGCAGCTGGATGGAGAGAGTTGAGAGACTGATCAAAGCTTTTTGATAACATGTTGGAGCCATTGGATCTTGTCATGTTTGAAGTCCAAGTTATTTGCATTATCAATTTTTCTTTTTCACTTAAACTAATTTTAGTTGGACTTCTTTGATTTGGAACCAGAATGATCCTGGTGGGAAAAAGTGCTTACTGCAAAACACAAATTTTGACATATTTCTTCTGCAAGAAACAGTGTTGAACTTCTCTTAATAAGAGAGCAGCACACATTTTATGAAACAAGTAGGGGCTATTTTGTAAAATTCCATAAATCTGAACTTTCTAAATCTGGAGGATTGGTTGTAATAAAATGGATATTCTGCCTGTTTGGTAGCCACTTTTTCTGTCACAGGACGATAGTATTTGGAGGTAGAATAGTAACGTAGAGCTGTGATATCACAGGGGAGAGTTAACTATTCTTGATGCTTCTGGGTATTTTTAGTATTGTGCTTTTTAAACTGAACCTCACATTAGAATTACCTTGGAAGTATAAAAAAATCTTATGCCTGGATTTATCCCCAGAGGTTCTGATATAATTGGAATGGGGTGTTGCTCAGGCATTAGGAATTTTAAATCTTAAATCTTGAAATAATTTTAAACTTGCAGAAAAGTTGCAATAATAGTCAAAAGAACTCTCAATTTTTATACTTCACTCAAATTTTTAATAATTTGGCACATTTGCTTTTCAAATATCTCTTTCTCTCTTTTCCTATCTCTCTCATACATACACTATCTATCTTTCTAATCAATTTGAGTGTGAGCTGCATATATCATGTCTTTAGCTTTTAACATCATCTCAGTACTTCCTAACAACAAGAATATTCTGTTATATAAATCTAACAATTATCAAATTCAGGAGATCAAATACAAATATATTACATTTTCTGTAATATGAAATGTTTTGTAAGAGGAAGAAATACACACAGTTGACACTTCAGATTTATAAAAAGCATAAAATTAACATAGATAAAATTTTGATGACTATTTAATGACATTAGATACAAGTATCTACTATAGAATACATCACACTGTGAATGTGAGTCATTTTTTCCATCAATAGACTGAGTCATTGAACACAGAAGACACATCAATTTTATCTGTTAGCAGCATGTACAATTCTTGATATATACTAGGTGATAAGTGAAAGCATAAAGCATAAATGTTTAAATAAATAAGTCACTGTGATTCATATAATATTTTAGAGTTATTTATTAAATAAATGATTTGGTACCTTAGCAAAAAATATATAATCACCAAGGTTTATGATAATTTCATTAAGACTTGCCAAAATTAAATTAGACACATAACTGATTTTGAAAATAGAGAATGAATTTACCAATTTGAGGACATAAAGCTGAAAGTTCTATTAAATTTGGTAGATATCAAAATCAGGATTTGAAAGCCCTCAGTTCAAAACTATAATCAACCATGTTTGAAATTTTGTATTAGATTTAAAAATTACACTAGTAGTAGTTTAAGCAAAATCTGTTTCAGTTCATTTCTAGTTCAATATGAGTTACAGTAAAAGTGTGAGCCAGTAAGTTAGAAAATAAAATCAACATTATTGATTAATGTTGAAAATAAAATCAACCTTAGCATTAATTAACCAAAGTACAGTGACTAGACCATTGGAACTGAACATAAGCAGACTCTGAAGAAATGTTCCTCAGTCCCTTAAGGAACATGAGGGTTGTCAATCTTTTCCAGAGATGCTCATGAACAGGCTCTGTGCCATTGTAGAGATTTGCCTAGGTAGATTCTCATCATTTTATAACATTTCAAGTTAGACAAAGAGCTAGATGAAATCCAAATTTTATTTTTCTACCTGAAGTCAGCAACCTCAATGTGCAGGTTTCTTTTTTAATACTGATGTTTTTACGGCCATTGTAAAAGTATCATTTAACTCAGGCACTTTTCCCAACATGTTAAAATAATGGGAAGGAATAGAAGTTGTCAATGTACCATAACACAATAAGTATCAGAAACTCTATCACTACAGGAACTATAAAGAGCACTAGAAAAGGAATTACATGAGCTTCCTGCCAAGGATGAAGGTCAAAGGAAAGTAGAGAACAATTTGTAGCAGGGCCCAATATTAGCTTGTTAAGACTCCCAAGGAATCTAGCTTTAAACCTTTACTCATTTGTGACAATCCAGGCTTTTAGATTTTTCATTTGAAACACTAGAAATTTGTTGACTTATCTCCTTTGTCATGTTAAAGAATTACCCTTAATTAATTGATTTTTTAGGGATTTATATCAAGAATAGGTGCAGAATTTTGAACTAACACCTTTTTTTGTGCCTACCAAGAGGCAATGTACAGTACATTGTGCACATATACCCTAAAACTTAAAGTATAATAATAATAAAATAAAATAAAATAAAAAAAGAACTTCAGCAGGGGGCAGTCTTGTTGAAGACATTTTGTTTTTCCTAACACAACACATGATATATATCTGAGCATACGTAACTATATTATTATGTCTTTGCACACAATTTAACCAAATGTATTTTAAATACTTATTAATTATATAACTGAATAAACTTTTCTATTCCTGGGTAATGGATTTCCTGTTTCATTTCCCTTAGGTTTCTTCTGTTGTTATTATTCAATTTTGGTTGAAATGAATATTTAATTCATTTATGTTTAACTACTGAATTTATTTTCTTATGGCAAGAGATAGAAACAACATTAATTTTTATGAACCACTTGTCTAGGATTTTATATTTTTCTATTAATATTGATAACTAGTCAATATCTATCAAGTTTCCATCTAGATATACTACAAATCCTCTTTGCCTGCTGTCTCTTCTCTTTTTCTCCACCACGTCACTTCCCACTCATGTTTGATTAAGCTAGAAGTTTATTTCTAGGTTAAAAAAAATTATTTTCACAGTATTAGGAATTATTTCTGATTTCTTTAAGTTTTAGAGCTATTTTATTAGTAATTGTTGACAATTATTATCTATATTGCCTTCCTTCCTTACTACTATTTTCTTGGTCATTTTGTGTTTGCTGTAGTGGAGAAATTCTTTCAAGAATCATTGCCAGTGTAAAGTGTCTTTATTTGACTTCACAATTAAATGGTAGAAATCTTATTTTAAGAAGTTATCCCTTAGTAATTTGAAAAAAAAAGTCAAGGTCAGTATGATGTTCATGTTTTCATTGGTAATTTTTATTTTTTTCTTCCTATTTTACATTTTAAAGACTTTTAAAATTTTCTCTTTATATTTCTATTCAGAAATCTCTCCACAATCTTTTAGCAGTGTTTTTAACATTATTTTCTCTCTTGGTCAATTTCACATTTGAAAATTTTTCTTCTATTATTTTATTGATGATTTATTGCTTACGATCTTTATATTTTCTTATTTTGTATCCCATATTAAGTCATATGTCTTCTTTTGTATCCCATATTAGGTCCCATAAATTTCTTATTTTGTATCCCATATGTTAGATAAGTATCTAACATATTAGATACATATCAAAACTTTTGAATTTATTATCTGTCTCTAAAATTTTCTTTTACACTTATTTTCTCTTTGTTCTTTTGTGTTGTATCCTGAGAAAATATTTTAACATTATCTATACCTCTAATTTTTTCTAGTTCATTCTGCCATTTAGACCATGTACTTTATTTTATTTATATTTTATATTTTTTATTTCTATATGTTTTGGGGGGAGAGGTGGTGTTTGGTTACATGAGTAAGTTCTTTAGTGCTGATTTGTGAGATTTTGGATACATCCATCACCTGAGCAGTATACAATGAACCCAATTTGTAGTCTTTTCTCCCTCACCCCCTTCCCACCCTTTCCTCCTGAGTCCCTAAAGTCCATTGTGTCATTTTTATGCCTTTGCATCCTCATAGCTTAGGTCCCAATTATGAGTGAGAGCATCCAATGTTTGGTTTTCCATTCCTGAGTTACTTCACTTGGAATAATAGTTTCCAATCCTACTCAGGTTGCTGCGGATGTCATTAACTCATTCCTTTTTATGGCTGAGTAGTATTCCATCATATATACACACACACACACACACGTATATATAAACATATATATGTGATATATATACACACACTATATATATGTGTGATATATATATACACACACGATATATACATATATGTGATATACATATACACACACATATATATATCACAGTTTCTTTATCCACTTGTTGATTTATGTGCATTTGTGTTGGTTCCACATTTTTGTAATTGCAAACTGTGGTGTTATAAACATATGTGTGCAAATATCTTTTTTGTATAATGATTTCTTTTCCTCTGGGTAGATAGACAATAGTCAGATTGCTGGATCAAATGGTAGTTTACTTTTAGTTCTTTAAGGAATCTCCACATTGTTTTCCATAGTGGTTGTACTAGTTTACATTCCCACCAGCAGTATAGAAGTGTTCCGTTTTCACTGCATCCACACAAACATCTATTGTTTTTGATTTTTCGATTATGGTCATTCCTGTGGGAGTAAGATGGTATTGCATTCTGGTTTTGATTTGCATTTCCCTGATCATTAGTGATACTGAGCATTTTTTCATATGTTTGTTGGCCATTTATATATCTTCTATTAGGAATTGTCTATTCGTGTCCTTAGCCCACTTTTTATGGGATTGTTTATTTTTTTCTTGCTAGTTTGTTTGAGTTCATTTTAGATTCTGGATATTAGTCCTTTGTCAGATGTATAGATTGTGAAGATTTTCTAATGCTCTATGGGTTGTCTGTTTATTCTGTTGACTGTTCCTTTTTCATGCAAAACTCTTTAGTTTAATTAAGTCCCAGCTATTTATCTTTGTTTTTATTGCATTTTCTTTTAGGTTCTTGGCCATGAAATTCTTGCCTAAGCCAATGTCTAGAAGGGGTTTTCCAAGGTTATCTTCTAGAATTTTTATAATTTCAGTTCTTAGATTTAAGTCCTTATCCATCTTGTGTTGATTTTTGTATAAGGTGAGAGATGAGGATCCAGTTTCATTATTCCACATGTGGCTTGCCAATTATCCCAGCACAATTTTGTTGAATAGGGTGTCCTTTTCCCACTTTATGTTTTTGCTTGCTTTGTTGAAGATCATTTGGCTGCAAGTATTTTGGTTTATTTCTGAGTTCTCCATTCTGTTCCATTGGTCTATGTGTCTATTTTTATACCAGTACTATGCTGTTTTGGTGACTATGGCCTTATAGTATAATTTGAAATCAGATAGTGTGATGCCTCCAGATTTGTTCTTTTTGTTTAGTCTTGTTTTGGCTATGCAGGCTCTTTTTTGGTTCCATACGAATTTTAGGATTGTTTTTTCTAGTTCTGTGAAGAATGATGGTGGTATTATGATGGGAATTGCATTGAATTTGTACATTGCTTTTGGTAGTATGATCATTTTCACAATATTGATTCTACCCATCCATGAGCATGGGATATGTTTCCGTTTGTTTGTGTCATCTATGATTTCTTTCAGCAGTGTTTTGTAGTTTTCCTTGTAGAGGTCTTTTATCTCCTTGATTAGGTATATTCCTATATACATCTGCAGCTATTGTAAAAGGAGTTGAGTTCTTGATTTGATTCTCAGCTTGGTCGCTGTTGGGGTATAGGAAGGCTACTGGTTTGCAAACATTAATTTTGTATCCTGGAACTTTGCTGAATTCATTTATGTGATCTAGGAGCTTTTTGGAGGAGTCTTTAGGGTTTTCTAGGTATATAATCATGTCATCAGCAAATAGTGTCAGTTTGTGTTGTTCTTTACCAATCTGGATGCCCTTTATTTCTTTCTCTTGTCTAATTGCTCTGGCTAAAACTTCCAGTACTGTATTGAATAGAAGTGGTGAAAGTGGATATCCTTGTCTTGTTCCAGTTCTCAGAGAGAATGCTTTCAATTTTTCCCCATTCAGTATTAACTTGGTTGTGGGTTTGTCATAGATGGCTTTTATTACATTGAGGTATGATCTTTGTATGCTGATTTTTCTGAGTTTTATTCATAAAATGATTTTGTCAAATGCCTTTTCTGTATCTATCAAGATGATCTTTCGATTTTGTTTTTAATTCTGTTTATGTAGTGTATTACATATTGACTTGTGTAAGTTAAACCATCCCTGCATACCTTGTATGAAACCACTTGATCATGCTGGGTTATCTTTTTGATATGTTGTTAGATTTAGTTAGCTAGTATTTTGTTAAGGATTTTAGCATCTATGTTTTCATTTTTGGTTATGTCCTTTCCTGGTATTAGGATGATACTGGCTTCAGAGACTAATTTAGGGAGAATTACCTCTTTCTCTATGTTGTAGAATAATATCAATAGAATTGGTACCAATTCTTCTTTGAATGTCTGGTAGAATTCTGCTGTGAATCTGTCTGGTCCTGGACTTTTTTTTGTTGGTAATTTTGAAATTACCATTTCAATCTTGCTTCTTGTTATTGGTCTGTTCAGGGTATCTAATTCTTCCTGATTTAGGCTAGAAGGGTTGTATGTTTCCAGGAATTTATTCATCTCCTCTAAGTTTCCTAGTTTATGTGCATAAAGGTGTTGCAGTAGCCCTAAATGATCTTTTGTATTTCTGCGGTGTCAGTTGTAATATCTCTTGTTTTGTTTCTTAGTGAGGTTATTTGGATTTTCTCTTTGTTTGTCTTGGTTAATCTTGTGAATGGTCCATCAATTTTATTTATCTTTTCAAAGAACCAGCTTTTTGTTTCTTTTATCTTTTTTTTTTTTTTTTGGTTTCAATTTGATTTAGTTCTGCTCTGATCTTGGTTATTTCCTTTCTTCTGCTGGGTTTGGATTTGTTTTGTTCTTGTTTCTCTAGTTCCTTGTGGTGTGACCTTAGATTGTTTAGAAAGACTTAGAAAGTTTTCCAGACTTTTTGATGTAGGCATTCAGGGCTATGAACTTTCCTCTTAGCACTACCTTTGCTGTATCCCAGAGGTTTTGATAGGTTGTGTCACTACTGTCATTCATTTTGAAGAATTTTTAATTTACATCTTGATTTCATTGTTGACCCAATGATCATTCTGGAGCAGGTTACTTAATTTCCACATAATTGCATGGTTTTGAAGGTTCCCTTTGGAGTTGATTTCCAGTTTTATCCCACTCTGGTCTGACAGAGTATTTGATATAATTTCAATTTTCTTAAATTTATTGAGTCTTGTTTTGTGGCCTATCATATGGTCTATCTTGGAGAAAGTTCCATGCACTGTTGAATAGAACGTATACTCTGAGGTTGTTGGGTAGAATGTTCTGTAAATATCTGTTAAGTCTATTTGTTCCAGGGTATAGTTTAAATCCATTGTTTCTTTTTGTGACTTTCTTTTAAATCCATTGAGACTTTCTGTTTTGATGACTTGTCTAGTGCCCTCAGGGCAGTATTGAAGTCCCCCACTATTATTGTGTTGCTGTCTATCCCATTTCTTAGGTCTACTAGTACTTGTTTTATAAATTTGGGAGCTCCAGAGTTAGGTGCATACATATTTAGGATTGTCATATTTTCCTGTTGGGCAAGGCCTTTTATCATATATAATGTCCCTCTTTGTCTTTTTAAACTGCTGTTGCTTTAAAGTTTGTTTTGTCTGATGAAAGAGTAGCTACTCCTGCTTGCTTTTGGCATCCATTTGCATGGAATGTCTTCTTCCACCTCTTTACCTTAAGTTTATGTGAGTCCTTATGTGTTAGATGTGTCTCTTGAAGGCAGCAGATAATTGGTTGGTGAATTCCTATCCATTCTGCCATTCTGCATCTTTTCTTTATTTATTTATTTATTTATTTTTCTATTTATTTATTTTTGAGACGGAGTCTCGCTCTGTCGCCCAGGCTGGAGTGCAGTGGCGCAATCTCGGCTCACTGCAAGCTCTGCCTCCCGGGTTCACGTCATTCTCCTGCCTCAGCCTCTCTGAGTAGCTGGGACTACAGGTGCCCGCCACCATGCCCGGCTAATTTTTTTGTATTTTTTAGTAGAGATGGGGTTTCACCGTGGTCTCGATCTCCTGACCTTGTGATCCGCCCGCCTGGGCCTCCCAAAGTGCTGGGATTACAAGCGTGAGCCACCGCGCCTGGCCCATTCTGCATCTTTTAAATGGTTAAATGGAACATTTAGACCATTTACATTCAATATTAGTTTTGAGATGTGAGAAACTATTTCATTTATCATGCTAATTTTTTTAGTTGTATTTTTGTTTTATAGGTTCTGTGAAATTTATGCTTTAAAGAGGTTCTGTTTTGATGTGTCCAGGATTCATTTCAAGATTTAGAGCTTCTTTTATCAGTTCTTGTAGTGCTGGCTTGGTTGTGGTGACTCACTCAGCATTCGTTTGTCTGAAAAAGACTATCTTTCCTTCATTTATGAAGGTTAGTTTGGCTGGGTACAAAATTCTTGGCTGATATTGTTTTGTTTTAGGAGGCTGAAGATAGAGACCTAATCCCTTTTAGCTTGTAGGGTTTCTGCTGAGAAATCTGCTGTTAATCTGATAGATTTCCCTTTGTATCTTTCCTTCATTTATGAAGGTTAGTTTTGCTGGGTACAGAATTCTTCGCTGATAATTGTTTTGTTTAAGGAGGCTGAAGATAGGGCCCTAAGCCCTTCTAGTTTGTAGGGTTTCTGCTGAGAAATCTGCTGTTAATCTGATAGGTTTTCCTTTATAGGTTACCTGACACTTTTTTCTTGTGGCTCTTAAGATTCTTTCCTTTGTGTTAACTTTAGATAACCTCATGACAATGTGCCTAGGCAATAATATTTTTATGATGAATTTCCCAGGTATTCTTTGAGCTTCTTGTATTTGGATGTCTGGGTCTCTAGCAAGGCCAGTGGAGTTTTCCTCATTTATTCCCCCAAATACATTTTCCAAACTTTTAGATTTCTCTTCCTCCTCAGGAACACCAGTTACTCTTAGGTTTGGTCGTTTAATGTAATCCCAATCTTTTTGGAGTCTTTGTTCATTTTTTCTTTGTCTTTGTTGGATTGGGTTAATTTAAAAACTTTATATTTGAGGTTGAGGTTTTTTCTTCTGCCTGTTCAATTCTATTGCTGAGACTTTCCAGAGCATTTTGCATTTCTCAAAGTGCATCTGTTATTTCTTGAAGTTTTGATTGTTTTTTATTTATATTATTTCACTGAAGATGTCTCTTCTCATTTCTTGTATCATTTTTTGATTTCCTTAAATTGAACTTCACCTTTCTCTGATGCCTTCTTGATTAGGTTAATAACTGACCTTTTGAATTCTTTTTCAGGTAAATCATGGATTTCTTTTTTGTTTGGATCCATTGCTGGTGAACTAGTGTATTATTTGGGGGTGTTAAAGAATCTTGTTTTTTCATATTACCAGAATTGTTTTTCTAGTTCCTTCTCATTTGGGTAGACTATGTCAAAGGGAAAGTCTAGGGCTCAAGGCTATTGTTCAGATTCTTTTGCCCATGGGGTGTTCCCTTGACATAGTACTTTCCCCTTTTCCTAGGGATGTGGCTTCCTGAGAGCTGAGCTGTAGTGATTGTTATTGTTCTTCTGGATCTAACCACCCAGCAGGTCTACCAGGCTCCAGGTTCGTACCTGGGGTTGTTTGCACACAGTCATGTAATGTGAATCACAGACCATGTGCTTTAACACGATGTTCTCAATTCATTAAAATTATTTTCCTTCCATAGTGATAGATTGTTTTTCTAAATTTAGTATCCCTGATAATATAATTTTAATAAGAAAAAAATTTTGTCTATTTTTATGTCTGCTTTGTGGGGCTGAAGGTGATATGGAGGTGGATTTGTTTTTGAGTAAGTCCTGTAAATGATGTATGTTTCTTCATGTGCTTGGTAAAACTTAGGGTTGATGAGGGGTGTCCGCACTGAATGGTATTGATAGCTGGAGCATGTATTCTCAGTCAAGATGGGAAATCCTGTGCCTGTAAGTGAATATATTTCCTAATAGTAAAATTTCCTTTAAATGTGTTTGTAATGCAATATTTTTAAAAAACCTGTTATTGTTGGTGACAGAGCAGGAGTATCGCCATCTTGGACAAGCACTATCATTTTAAGTTCACCTTGATCAAAAACTGCCTAAATCCAAAGGTCATCAGCCTTCTAAGGTCAGCATGACCATAAACCACAAATAATATCTCTGACTAAAAAAATTCCAAACCCCTCCCCAACCAGAGGCATGCCAGACCTGAGATAATCTCCCCTCCACCCAGAGACAGTCTGACCCCAACATAAACTTCTCGCCCACACAGAAACATTTCAAGCTTGTGATAAACCCCCTCACTCTAAAACCAGTGTATACTCTTAGTCTATGAGAGAGTACTCCTGACCAAAATTGACCAGAAGCTCCTCTCAGGTTTATTTCTCTAAAATAAACCTGTCTTTGACTGTTAAGCTAAATTTCATGTTTCTTTCCTCTTTCTTTAACTCTTACAGTTGGTATCTTAAGTTCGTGCTACAATTGTGTAGACAGCCTTTCTTTGACTTCTTTTTTTTTTTTTGATATTGACAAACATATCTGATTCACTACTCCCCACATCTGTTTGGTTCTGAAGATCTGAAAGAGTCCTCTACAATTGTCCTTGAGACTTTCTTTCAAAGCCACTGACAACTGCTGCACAGATTTTGAGGCTGGCATTCCTAATTTTTGTACACTTGCAAGTAATAACTCATTTAGTCAAAAGAGATTATAAAATGTTATTAATTTTATGATACAGATTGATTTCGGAGATGTCACAAGGAAAAAAATATGTACTGAATTCAATGTAATATTCTACTTAAGCAAAAATTATTGAGAGCAATGGGCAGAAACATTATAATATCACAATAGCTTTATATACACAGTCAGCGTTTTTAACAGATGTTGTAGATATGAATGGCTACAGATGATTTTAATAACAAAAACAAGACTGTTATACATATGTTAATGTATCCAATAGTATTCACTAAAGAAATTGAATCATTTTCTTTAGCATCTGTGGAATAATTACCAACATTACCAATAGAAATTAACTAATTTCTATTAACTATAGAAAATAGTTTTGAGGTAACATAACATCCCTCAAAACTATTTTCTATAGTACATCTACATCAGAATCGCTTGGGCTGTTTATAAAAAAGGCAGATTTCCAGGTTCAGTTAGAGACAAACGAAATCAATATCTACGGAGCTAGAGCTGTGGAAATGTCAGCTCTCTCTGTCTCCAGGTTGTGCTGAATTTGTCCTTGATCTTTCAGGACTAGCTGATGGCATCCTGTTTATAACCCCTAGCTTCCTGCACTACCCCTTGTGATTTCCCTAGACGTTGCCCACTTTATAACTTTTTCCTCTGATTTCTCAGTTTGAGTGTATGTGTATTTTTCCAGAACCCTGATTTATAAAACATCCCAAACTCCTTTTATTTATCTCAATAGATTTCTGGTAGCCTGGTGCTGAATTGACTTGGGCTCTGTCTGGGTACACAGCTCCCATAACTGCTGTGAGCAGGCTCTTACTCCCTTGCTGCCATTGCCTTTTGCTGTGAAATTGCTTAGACCTTTAAAACTTGCCTTCTGGGACTCTTGGTCGAGTAAGATAATAACCATTAGCAGGAGAATCCCTGGCACCAGGATTCTAAATCTAGCACTAAACAGCACTAACCCTGCTGTTGCTGCTTCTGAATCCTATAACCCCAAAGGGCCTAGCAAGGCCAACATCTCTGCCATTGGCTCCTCAAAACTCTATCTTCCTCTGCTTTTGAATATTCCAGTTTGAGAGTAAAATTTAGGTTGAAGACATCTCCCCGACCTGTCCCCCAGTGGTGAGATATTCCTCTACGGTTTCAAGCCCCCTCATGAATGCCCACTCATTTCATTTTATTTTTGTACTTAAAATCAACTTTATACATATTTTTAAAAATACTTTAATATTTTCAGCTTTATTAGGGTATAAGTGATAAATAGAAATTGTATATATTCAGGGTGTGCAACTTCCTATTTTGATTTATGTATACATTGTGAAATGCTCACCGTAATCTAGCTAGTTAACATAGCCATCGCCTCACATAGTGACCTTTTTTTGTATATGTGTGGTGAGAACACTCAAGATTTATCCTCTTAGCAATTTCAAGTATTCAATAGAATATTTTAAATTATGGTCTCCATGCTGTACTCCCCTACTCATTTTAGGCATGGTCAGGTGATATATAAACTCAAACTGTTTCTAAATGTGATCTATTTCCTTTTCTACCATCTTATGGGTAACTATTTGTTGGAATATAATGCCTTCAAATTCCTTTAATATTCCATTTGCTTTCACGTTCTCGGGTGTTTCTTTTTTAAAAAAAATACTTTCTTTAAATATGTTTATGGAGTTCTCCATAGTGAGAGATAGGAAGTTGATAAATTCTAATTCTGATAAAAGAGCCTTTATTCAAACATATTTTGTCCAACTCTTCCCCACTGTGGGTAATGCCACTTAGGAATTATTCTATCAGAACAGCATCTGACCTAAACCTTGACAAGAGGTCAGAAAAATTGTGGAGCTAGTACATAGAGTTCCCATGTGTCTTGCACTCAGTTTCTCCTATCCTACAATACCATGGTATATTTGTTATAATTAATGAACCAATTGTTACATTATTATTAATTAAAGTTCATATCCTATTCAGGTTCCTTTAGTCATGCCTCATGTATTTTTATGTCCCAGGACCCCATCCAGGATGCCACATTTTATTTAGATGTTGGGTCTCCTTAGGTTCCCCTTGGCTGTGACAGTTTTTCAGACTGTGCTTGCCTTTGATGACCTTGATGGGTTAAAGAGTACTGGTCAGGTATTTTGCAGCATGTCTCTTTGTGAAGATGTGTCTGATAATTTTCTCTTGATTAGACTGGAGTTATGGGATTTTCGATTAGAAAGACCACAGAGGCAAAGTTAATGTGCCATTTTCATCATGTCACATCAGGAGTACATACTATCAACATAACTTGTCCCTTTCTGTGTTGTCCTTGGTCACCCAGACGAGACAGTGTTTGAAAGTCTTCTTCACTGTACAGTTATTCTTTCCCTCCCTCTTTTCAAGTGTAAGGAGTGGAGAGTTATGTTCCACTTCCTTGAGTATTTATATAAATTCTTTAGAACTATTCTGCATGGGAGGTTCATCTCTTGTCTCTCCCCACTCCCCCGACTTTTTAATGAGCCCTTCCTCATCTTCTGGTTCTATAAGGGATTTCAGGTTCATCTTGTATATTTCCTGCCCCAGTCATAGAGTCAGCCATTTCTCTAAGGAGTCCTAGTTCCTTTTATCAGATAATGGCATTAGAAACCAAGATGTGGGTGTGCTCATTGCTCTTGTGTGTCTTTGCTTCTAGTCCCTTAGTAACCTGTGTTTATGTACTTATACAGAAATATTTCTATATGTAGAAATATTGGTGTTTATATATATCCATATTAAGCTAAACTCAAGTTCATACTGACATCTCTGACTCTGATCCATTAGTACATGAATCATTCCATCTCTCCCTTGTTTATCTGCAAACTCCTGCTCCAACAGTGAGAAAGCTGCCTGCCATGATCCACTATCCATTTATTAATTGTTCAATTTTGGTATACATGTATAAAAGCATCAGAATAGTTAACCAATAACTTTATGAGAAACAACTTTATTAACTATAGTACAGTACTTATGTATAGTTTCTTTAGCCTTTAGTTTTACAGACTCCACTTATTTTCAAAGTTATGTAGGCCAGCACTTTTGTCGCTACCCTCTTCAGTGAGGGTTTTTTAATACTAACTGTGATACAATTAAATTATATTGTCACATTTTGCATTTCATCTTGAGATCTCCCAAACTCTTAAATGATTTTTAAAATTTGTATGGATTTTCACTCTTTGAACTGCAAAGTTCAATGTAGTTTGGCAAAGTGTCATTTGGCCACAATTACAATATTGTACAGGATGTTTTCACCACCCTAAAAAATCCCTAGTGCTTCACCTATTCAACCCTCCTGTCTCCCTCCCTCCAGGAAACCACTGACCTTCTATTTTTAATCTTCTTTATAGAGTTTTGCAAACATTTTGCAAATATTTACAAGTTGATTATTAATTTATAAGGAGAACCAAAGACCTAGAATAGTCAATATAATACTGAGGAAGAATAAAAGTCGAAAGATTGGAATGACCAAAATCCAGAACACTGACAACACGAAACACTGGTGAGGATGTGGAGCAACAAGAACTCTCCTTCATTGCTAGTGGAAATGCAAAATGGTACAGCCACTTTGGAAGACAGTTTGGTGATTTTTTTATAAAACTAAATTGTTACCATATGATCTAGCAATCATGGTGGAACATGATATAATTAGAATCATAGTGTATGTTCCCTTTCTAGACTGGCTTCTTTTCACTTACAACATGCATTTAAGATTCATCCATGTTCCCTCATGGATCAATAGCTTCTTTCTTTTTCTCAGTGAATAATATTCCACTGTATGTGTACACAACAGTTTTTTAAATTCATTTGCCTGTTGAAGGACATCTTGATTGCTTCTGGTTTTTGATGATTATAAATAAAGCTGCTATAAACTTGTGCATGTAGGTTTTTGCAGAAACATAAGTTTTTAAATCACTTGAGTGGATAGCTAGGAGTGCACATGATGAATTACATAGTAACACTAGGTTAAGCTTTGTAAGAAACTACCAAACTGTCTTCCAAAGTGATCCTATCATTTTGCATTCCCACCAGCAATACATGAGAGTTCCTGTTTTTCTGCATCCTTGCCAGTAATTAGTATTGTCAGATTTTTTTCATTTTAGTCATTCTAATAGGCATATAGTGGTATCTCATTGTTGTTTTAATTTTCAGTCCCTAATAACATACAACGTGGAACATTTTTTCACATGTTTATTTGCCATCTGTATATCTTCTCTGGTTGAGGTGTCTCTTTAGATCTTTTTGCCTATTTAAAAATATTGTTTAATAAAGACTTTATTTTTTAAAGCAGTTTTAGGTCCCTAGCAAAATTGAGATGAAAGTACAGAGATTTTCCATAGATTCCCTGCCTTCACACATGCATAGCCTCCTTCATTGTCAATACCTCCTAACAGAGTGGTATATTTGTTACATTTGATGAACCTACATTAAAACATCATTATCCCCCAGAATCCACAGTTTACATTAGGATATGCTCTTCATGTTTTACATTCTATGGATTTGGACAAACTTATAATGACACATAGCCATCATTATAGTATCGTGCAGAGTATTTTCATTGCCCTAAAAATCCTTTTGGCTTTGACTGTTCATTCTTCCTTTTCCCTAACCCCTGGCAACCACTGATATTTTTATAGTCTTTATTGTTATAACCTTCCCAGAATGTCATAGAGTTGGAATCATACAGCCTTTTCAGATTGGCTTGTTTTACTTAGCAATAGGCATGTAGGTTTACTCCATGTTTTTTCATGGCTTGATAGTGCATTTCTTCTTGGCACTGAATAATATTCCATTGTATGAATGTACTGCAGTTTATTTACCCATTTACCTACTAAAGAACATCTTGGCTGCTTCCAAGTTTTGACAAGGATGTATAAACAAACATTCATGTGCAGATTTTTGTGTGGGCATAAGTTTTTAATTCCTTTGCATAAATACCAAGGAGTGTGATTGCTAGATCGTATGGTAATGGTAAGTTTAGTTTTGTAAATGAAATCACCAAACTGTCTTCCAAAGTGGCTGTACCATTTTGCATTGCCACCAGCAATGAAGGAAAGTTCTTGTTGCTCCACATCCTCAACAGCATTTGGTGTTGTCAGTGTTCTGGATTTTGATCATTCCAATCTTTCAACTTTTTTCTTCTTCAGTATTATGTTGGCTATTCTAGGTCTTTGCTTCTCCTTATAACTTAATAATTAGCTTGTAAATATTTGCAAAATAGCTTGCTGGGATTTTGATTGGTATTGCATTAACTTTATACTGAGAAGAAGTGAAAATCTTACCAACATCAAGTTTTTCAATCCATGAACATAAAACATCTCTCCATTTATTTAGATATACTTTAATTTCTCAAATGAAAGAGTTTTTTTTCCATCAGAGTTTGGTAGTATTCTGTATATCTGGCTGCCTTTTATTTTGAAGTCTTGGCTTGTGGTCTTCCCTGAGAAATACTACAGGAGGTAAAAATCATTTCATCCATCTGAAATGGTACTCTTCTTGTTGCGGGCTTTAACAGGACTAAAGTGCTAGTTCTCTAACATTATATCCCTTTTCCAAGAGCTTTGAAGTCCAAAGCTAAGTTTCAGTGACTCAAGGTAATGCCAGCCAAGTGGTCTCACATCAGTAACAGAGGACCTCACACCAGGACCTTAGAAACCTTCCTCGTAAAGATCATAAAGGTTCTCACACTAAAGCTCCAGTGGCCTTGTAGTAAGGCCATGAAAGTCGCTTACTAGAGCCACAGAGATTTCTTACCAAGTTCTAAATGTCCCCTTAGCTTTTTGGCTCATATGTGCTTCTTCACTTAGAAACCCAGGTTTTGCATTACTTCCAAGCAGGTTCTTCTAATTTCAACAAATGGAAACTGTAGAATGTGCCTAAGAATTTGCTGTCATTTTAATAGAGTAAAAAGAACACAGGATTATTTCATGTTACTCTTTATGCTTTACTTATGAGCCCAAATCGTGATTAGTAGTCTGTCTGTACTAGTCTTCTGGCTTTTGATGATGGGAAAGTAAGGAGTCCAATAGGATGCTTTGTTTTATCTGATAGGTTCTTAATCTTTAAATTCAAGGTATCAATTTGTAACCACTTCTGCTCCAGTAATCTCACAGGAGATAGAAATAATTATTGCTTAATTCCTGGTCTTGGACCTGGGTGTTAATGACTGTTAATGTAACTAATATTTGTACACAGCTTAAAAGTTTACAATCATTTTTACATAATCTATGTTTCTTAATATGTAATTGTGTGACCCAAGAATTTTATGCTCCATTTTAAGAAAACTGCCCATAAAAGCCACTAGCAAGCTGTTACGTACTAAATGCATTTACTTATCGTAAGGGAAGAAGCTAAGGTTCAGAGAAATAGGTAGTAAAGAAGCTGTTCTCACTTCCAGGCACCACCCATTGCTTTCCATGGTATTCAACATCCTGCCCTACCCTTTTATTCTTTTCCCAAAGGAGTGAATAAAGCAAAGTGCCAGCAGCCATCAGCATCTAGAGGCACAGAGTAGAGACGCAGTTCACTGACTCTGGCTTGCCTGATTGTGCAGGGAATGGTCTATTAGATCTGACACAAAGCACAATGGGAATATGGCATTTAGGACACAGAGGGCGCCTGTTCCCCAGGTAGGAGGAAAGAATTCAATACATTCAGCTGCAAATATCAGCCTTTTAGTCAAGCATTGGGGTTTCTGTGGAAGATAAAGAAGAAAGTAATATGCAAAAGGTCTTGCTGATGCCTGGAATGTGGCATTTTACAGGTATTAGGAACCCAGATTCTGGAGCGAGAGGGTCTCTGTTTGAATCCCAGACCCAACCTTACTAGCTCTGTGACCTTGGGCAGCTTACCTAACCATTTTTGTGCTTTGGTTTTTCTTTTCTATAAAATAAGGATTTTTATAATATATATATTTTTTGAGATGGAGTTCTGCTCTTGTTGCCCAGGCTGGAGTGCAATGGCACTCTCTTGGCTCACTGCAACCTCCGCCTCCCAGGTTCAAGCAATTCTCCTGCCTCAACCTCCCAAGTAGCTGGGATTACAGGCTCCTATGACCACACCTGGCTGATTTTTTTTTGTATTTTTAGTAGAGATGGGGTTTCACTATGTTGGTCAGGCTGGTCTCAAATTCCTGACCTCAGGTGATCCACGTATCTGGGCCTCCCAAAGCCTTGGGATTGAAGGCGTGAACAACCCCGTGCCTGGCCTGATAGTTAGAATACATTAATTACATTACCCATAGAATAATTTAATGACTTAAATTAATCAGTATTGTAAATCACTTAGAACAATGCCTGGCAATGCTATTTATTATTATTGTTGTTGTTATTATTCTACCATGAGAGTTGAGGATTAAGATTACTGTGCTAAGTGGAAACATTTGACTAGAAGTTTAAAAAAATCAAACAATACTCTTATCCTGGGCCATGAGAGTCTTCTCTGGGTCAATTTATATAAATTAAAACATTAGTTATTTCAATAAAAATTTTCTAGTTCATTTCTACATGTACATTTTATATTTCATTGGTATTAAACTATTTGGTCTATAGGGTCAGGATGATGGAGGAAATTCAGAGATATTTTGTCTAATACCAAACCTGGAATTTTCAGTGCACGGGACAGTTAAATATAACACATAAAGGCTTAAAAATTACAGTTGTTGAAATTGAAGCCAGTTTTTCAAACTATGGTTCTTAGTGCCAGCAGTTTCTCTTAGTTTCTCTTCTACAGCTGATTATAACAGAGGCAGGAGCTATGTTTTGACATTGTACCTCCACTGTCATTTAGGATTATATAGTGAGAAAACTGAAGCCTGCAATCACAAAATCTGTAGCACATTGAATTCAAAAAATAGAAAATAGGAATAGAGAGACTTCTGTTGTCTTCGGACTATATTTTGTCAGAGTTATACTTGCACTGTCTGGTTATACTTGCACTGACTCCTTTTAGGAAAAGGAAGTGAAAATCAGAATCCTAGCCATACAGATTTTAGACTGAGGAAGTATTATAGCAAACATTTAATTCAGCCATGTTTAAACAACTTTTTGGTAATTTTTTAGTCCTGATATAATTTCAGAAGTACAGAAAAGTTACAACAATAGTAAGAATAACTACTCTTAGCCTGTACCCAGGTTCACCAATTGTTAACAGTTTGCCCCATTTGCTATCTCATTTGTGTTCTCTCTCCCGCTCACACACACACACACACATATACACATATATATTTTTCAAAGCATTTGGGTGTAAGTTGCAACATGATGCTCCTTTACTCCTAAATACTTTGATGTGTATATTTTGGAACAAAGACATTCTCTTATATTGTCACATGCCATGATCAAAAGCAATAGGTTTAGATTTAACATAGGACCCCCTCATTATCTAATCCACAGTCAAATTAAATTTAGTTAATTGTCCTGATAATGCCCTTTATAGACAAATTATTTTTCCTGGTCTAGGATCCAATCTAGAGTCATGCCATGCATTTATTTGTCATGCTTCAGTGGTTTTCTTTAATCTGGATCAGTTTCTCAGCCGTCCTTTCTCTTTCATAACCTTGACATTTTTGAAAGATATGCCAGTTGTTATTTAGAGCGTCTCCTGATTTTGTGTATCCCTGAGATTTCCACATGATTAGATTTAGTTTTTTCTTTTCTTCCTTTTTCTTTTTTTTTGAAAAACACCACAAGAGTGATACTGTTTCTTTTTCAGTGAATCAGTATCAGAAGGTACATGATACTGGTTTGTCTCAATATTGGTGATGCTAGCTTTGATCTCTTGGTTAATGTGGTGTTTGTCAGGTTTCTCTGCTTTAAAATTACTATTTACATGTTGATAATTGAAAGTAATTTGTGGGGAAAAACATTGAGACTATGCAAATACTCTGCTTAGCTTTAAAATCTCACTTATTAATTTTAGCATCCATTGATGATTCTTGTTTAAACAAATTATTAATTACTAAGATAGTTGCAAGAAACAGTTATTTTTTAACTCTATCATTTCTTCAACATTCAATAATTGGCTTTATAAAGTAGATTTCCTTTAATCATTTATTCCAGTTTGCATTTTTAGCTTCATATTTTATTTGGAGAAAATTAATTCTATAATTATTAGAATTCTATGTAATTATGGAATTCTATAGTTCATTGGTATTATGACATATTCATACTATTAATGTTCAAATTATCCTGCATTTGGCCAATGGGAGAGCTTCAAGCTGGCTCCTGAGTCTTTTTTTGTTTTTTAGTATATCCTTATTTTGCATCCCAAAAAGGAATCAAGAATTATCTTGTGCTTTTACTGCCATAGGCCTGAAATCAGCTATTTTTCTAGGGATCCCCTAGATCCTTTGGGATCTATTTAGAGTGCAGAATGCTATTTAGAAAACAGTATCTGGGAGGTAAAGGTGCTCATTATTAACTGTGATATTCTTTCTTTTAGGCAGACAGAGCTAGGAAACACATAAAATATACATATATATATATATTTCCTTCTCTATTAAAAACTGTAAATTCATACTGATAACTTCATGATATGGCCTGACTTATCTTGAGCCAAACCCACCCAAATCTCATCTTGAATTTTAGTTCCCATAATCCTCATATGTCTTGGGAGGGACCTGATGGGAAGTAATTGACTCATGGGGGCAGTTCCCCCCATGCCAGTCTTGTGATAGTGAGTAAGTTCTCATGAGATCTGAAGTTCTCATGAGATCCATGTGAAGAAGGAAGTGTTTGCTTCCCTTTCCACCATGACTGTAAGTTTTCTGAGGTCTCCCAGTCCTGCAGAACTGTGCGTCAATTAAACCTCTCTTCTTTATAATTTACCCAGTCTTGGGCTGTTCTTTATAGCAGTGTGAGAACAGACTAATATTCTTCAATTCCAATTCAAGACCACATGCTACTCTTGCCCTTTCTACATTTACAGTTCCATTCAAGAAATTTGGCTTCCATTATGCTTAATATATTTACAGTCATCCCTCAGTGTCCACAGTGGATTTGTTCCATGACCCCTGTGGATACCGAAATCCTCAGATGCTCAATTAGGTTTGGCAGATGTGAGGATGTGATACTGTGAAATATGCATTTGGTCTTCCTCTCCAGTTTCCCAACATACAACTCCTAAAATCCTTGTACTCTCCAAAGTGCTTGCCCTTTTTTATACTTATATTGACTGATAACTTCAGAGTGAGGCTGGTCACCAGAATGACCAAAGACAATATTAGAAGGTTGAGACCTTCAGCCCCATCCTCCAACCTCCAGGGAGGGGAGAAGGGCTGAAGGTCAAGTTGATCACCAATGGCCAATGGTTTAATCAATCATACCTATGTAACCTCCACAAAAACACAAGAAGACAGGCTTGGAGAGCTGCCAGGAGGGCAGCAGGCACAGGGAGGGCATGGAAGCTTCAGGCTCCTTCCCCGATTTATGCATCTCTTCAACTGTATCCTTAGTAATATCCTTTATAATAAACTGGTGAAGGTTAAAAAAAGAAAAACAAACTCGTAGAAATGCATGGCTGACTGTATACATTTGTTCCACCTTAGAATATTAAGAAGTAGTTTTAGAATTGCTAATCCATATCACTGGAGGGTAGGGGATAACACTAACTAGAGCTTAATATTTATTTAGTATTTTTTTTTGTCTTTAGGCTTGGGGAGTATAGTCCAAGTACTATGTTGCAAGATAAGTCAGTTACTTTTTTCTTTCAGTTTGGTTATGCTATTCATTTGCAATATTTAAGTTTATTTGTTTTTTTGTGTTTTAAAATTCTACTTTATTTCATGTTACCATCCTTGTTGATTTTAGGCACTTTTGAGTACATGAAACATTAACATGGTACCCCCAAATCAAAACTATATAAAAACGTATACTCTCCCAATCCCCAATCCCTTAAATTCCATTCCCAACCACTTCCTGTAGGTAACCAATCTTATTAATATCTATTTTAGCTCTCTTGTATTTCTTTTTCCTTTGTTTTTTTTTTTTTTTGACAGAATCTTACTCTGTCGTCCAGGCTGGAGTGTGGTGGTATAATCTCGGCTCACTGCAACCTCTGCTTCCTGCATTCAAGTGATTCTTCTGCCTCAGACTCCTGAGTAGCTGAGACTACAGGCGCACAGCACCACACCTGGCTTATTTTTGTATTTTTGGTAGAGACAGGTTTTACCATATTGGCCAGGCTGATCTAGAACTCCTGACCTTGTGATCTGCCAGCCTTGGCCTCCCAAAGTGCTGGGATTACAGGAGTGAGCTACCATGCCTGACCAGCTCTCATGTATTTCTTTATGCAAAAATAAGCAGATTTATGAATATATTCTTATGTCCCTTCTTTTTTTTTTTTTTTTACAAAAATGGTGGCATATATGCATTTCCCCTTTGCTTTTTCCACTTTACAATGTATCCTAGAGAACGTTCCACATCAGTTCATAGAGATCATCCTCATTCTTTTTTATAGCTGCTTAGTACTTCCTTACATAGACATACCATAGTTAATTTAATCACTCTCATATGTATGGGCAATTAGGTTGTTTCCAATATTTTGTGAATACAAACAATGCTGTAATGAGTAAGTTTGTCCATATTTATTTCTTTGTTAGTGGTACATGTTTAGAATAAATTCCTAGATGAAGAAATGCTGGATCAAAAATAAACACACATGTAGTTTTGTTAAATATTACTGATTTTGCTTCTGTTAAATAAAATGTATGGTAGATCATTGTTTTGGGTTGAATTCCTGCACTAGCCCCCAACAGGACAAACCAAAATGGAGTCACTCTTGACAAATGCCATGTAGTCAAACTGAAACTTTAAAAAACAGGAAAATCTCCCATCAGGCCAAATTTTCCAAAAAAAACCAAAAAAACAAAAAAAGGAGATTCACAGTAACCAGTTAAAAAGGTCCCAGTAAACCTAGGCTGGCATGACATGAAAGTACCCCTTGTTTTAACCCTTTCAAGGAAAGTAACCCTAAGTTAACCAATCCACTTTGTTGTATTATGCTATTTCCTTGTTTCTGCTCAAACTCCCTTACACATATTAATCGTTCTGCTATGCCCATGGAGCATTTTTCTATTTTATAGATGGAATGCGGCCCAATTCATAATTGATAATAAAAGCCAATTAAATCTTTGAAATCAGTTTGTTGAAATTTTGTTTTTTAACATCTCTATAAACATTATACTGATTTGCAAACACCAGCAATGAATGTTTTTATTTCTTATTTCACTAACAAAATAGGTTGACAAGCTTTTAAAACTTTTTGCCAATGTGATAAATGAGGCACAGTTTTAATGTGCTTTTCTCTTATGAGGGAATTCAAATGTCTTTTTATATGGTTAAGGGCCATCTAGCCTGTTTATAATGACCTAGGAGAATAATACCTTCTTTGTCCTCCACACAGGAAGATTCTCAGTGCCTATCCATAAAGTTTTTGGTTGTTCACATGCCACTTTCATCTCTATTTATTAATTGGCACTTAGCCTACTCAATGGGTTGAAGTAAACATTTGCTTGGGCTCTTTTTTTTGGAAACAGAAGCATGAGACTTTGGCAAAGATCCTGAAATCATTCATTCTGAAAAACCACCATATTAAAATGAAAGTTTTGTCATGGTTTCCAACTTAATGCACAAAGTTATTGTTGTATTTTATTACTGGGATGCCTAATGTGTTGATTAAGAAATGTCAATCTTATTGGACCAGCTACATCAGAATAAAAATTGGGGGTATCTTAAACAAAATAAAATTCTTAAGCCCTAACTCTAGAGATTCTGATTTATGAGATCACAGTTTAGACCCTATAATCTGTATTTTTAGCAAGTTCCTCCGTGATTCAACCAGTAGCAATGTTTGGATGTTTGGGAATCACTGCATCCCTTGGAGGTAAACTACTCAGCAATTAGCAAATGGAATCAGTGATTCTGCCTAGTTATATCCCAAAGAGATAAACTTATGTAATCCAGAATTCTATATGATATTATGATATGATATTTCCCCCCTTTATATCCCCTGGCAACCACCATTCTACTCTCTGTCTCTACAAATGTCACTACTGTAAGTACCTCATATAAGTGGCATCATATTTGTGCCTGGCTTATTTCTCTTAGTGTAATGTCCTCAAGGTCCATCTGTGTTGTAGCATGTGTCAGAATGTTCTTCCTTTTTAAGACTGGGTATATTCCATTGCATGTTTATACCACATTTTGTGTATATATTCATCTGTCGATGGACACTTGGGTTGTTTCTGACTTTTGGTATTGTGAATAATGCTGCTATGAACATGCGTATGCAAATATCTAAGTCCTTGTTTTCATTTCTTTTGAGTATATATCTAGAAGTAGAATTACTAGATTCTATGGGAATTCTGTGTTTCAGTTTTGGAGAACCCACCATACCATTTTCCACAGCAGCTGCACCATTTGCCGTTTACATTCCCACAAACAATGTACAAAGGTTACCAATTTGTCTCCATGCTTGCCGACCCTCCCTCCCTCCCTCCTTCCTTCCTTCCTTCCCTCTGTTGCAGTTTTTCTGCTCCTTAGCTCAGCTAGGTCCAAGTTCTTGTCTCACAACCAAGAAGTAGGCACACGGACACTGGAGAGTGAGTGAAGTAGAAATTATTAAGCAAAAGGAAAGCTCTCAGCAAAGAGGGGATGCCTGGGTGGGGGTTCCCCTACCCGATGGTGGGAAGTCCCCCACGTGGCTGAGTCCGGGGCTTTTTATGGATTCAGAATGGGGAGTGCATGCTGATTGGTTTGTGAGTATGCCAAAATGGTTAAAGCAAAGACACCACTCATAAGTGGGCACAACAGCGTAGAAAACTAATTAGGAAAGGATAGGTGTATGTAAAATAGGTGAAAGGTGAGGATCAATCAGAGGAAAGTGAACCAAGCAGGAAGACAAGTTATCAGTCCCATCTGAGGATTTAGCTTGTAGCTTGGCTTTCAGGCTTTCAACTGTCTTCTGCTTGGAGGTGGAGTTTCACTGGGTACCCACTCCTATCTGCCTAGGCATTTGGCTGCCTCCTGCCACTCTCACTTATTTCCTCTCTCTCCCTCCCCCCCTCCCCCATCCCTCCCTCCCTCCCTTCCTTCTTTCCTTCCTTCCCTTCGTTCTTTTCTCTTTTTTCTTTTCTTTTCACTTCTTTTCTCTTCTTTCTTTTCTTTTTTTCTTTCTTTCGATAATAGCCATTCTAATGGGTATGAAGTGGTATCTTACTGTGGAGTTGCATTTCCTTAATGATTAGTGATGTTGAGCACCTTTTTTATGTGTTTATTGGACATTTGTATATCTTCTTGGAGAAGTGTCTTTGTTCTTTATGAAGATTATTTTGCCTACTTTGATTATTTTGTGTACCTTGAATGTCCCTATAAATTTTAGTTTAGATTTTTCTATTTCTGCAAAAACATTGCTGGGATTTTGAATTTTTAGATTGCTTTAAGTAGTACTGACATTTTAACAATATTAAATCTTCCAGCCCATGAACACAGGACGTCTTTCCAGTAAATGTGTATTGTTTTAAGACAGTAAATATGTAGTAATTTGTTTCAGCAGCAATAAAAAAACTAACACACTGATCAAATAAGTAAATCCATGTTCCGTGTGTTCAGTAGTTTAACTGATTCTTTTAATCGTGTAAAGATGAAAAGTATAAATTATTCACCATTAATGTGTGTGACTTCCCACTCATCTCCCCTTACCATGAGCCGATCCTCCAGTCTTGCTGCTGGGAACTCTTCTGCTGTCATGTATGGAGAGAGCCCACGGATCCCCAGCTATCCTGGCTGGGCCTCAGAGCTGTGAGTGGGGCTACTCAAGGTCATGCAGTCCCAACTGAGCCAGCTTAGACGGGAAGGGCCCAGCCAGCCCACAGAATCAACTGTGAGAACTGTCATACATGCTTGTTGTTTTAAGCCACTGAGTTTTGATGTGGTTTGTTATGCTGTAACTGTTAATTGATACACTGTCTCTTCAAAGAGGCCTTTTCCAACTGCCCTAAACAAAAAGTCCTCTGGCCTTTAGAATTAGTATGTCCAGGCATTCTGCTTTGTTTCCTTCAAAGCCCTTATAAATATCTGAAAGTTTACTTTTACTTTATTTCTTTGGTTGTTTATTTTATGCATTCATCAAGGAGGATAGAAACTTCACCTTCACAGGGACCTGGTCTGACTTGTGTCTTGTGAGGCCACCAGCAGCAACTGTAACAGATCCCAACACTTTGCTCAGTAAATATTTGTTTAAAAACAGCCTGAATTAATAATATGGCTCTACCGCTTTTCAAATAGCTTTTATTTAATGAGATAAAACTAGGTTTATAATAAATTACATTTTAAAACCAATTTTCCTCATAATCAATGAAACTCACTCCTAGATTTTTTTTCAATATGTCCAAGCTATTTTTGATGTTCAAGATGCTTGTGATTTGTGCTTTTATTGTGGCTCTATAAATATATTTGCCGGAGTTTAAGAAAAACTGTATCAGAAGTTGCTTCTCAATTATAGAGTTTGTTGTTGTTGTTGCTTTTTTTGTTTGTTTTGTTTTTGTTTTTCATTTTTTGGGGACAGAGTCTTGCTCTGTCACCCAGGCTGGAGCTCAGTGGTACAACCTCAGCTCAATGCAACCTATGCCTCCTGGGTTCAAGAGATTTTCGTGACTCAGCCTCCTGAGCAGCTGGGATTACAGGCATGCGTCAGCACACCCGGCTAATTTTTGTATTTTTTGTAGAGATGGGGTTTCTCCATGTTGGCCAGGCTGGTCTTGAACTCCTGGCCTCAAGTGCTCCTCCTGCTTTGGCCTCCCAAAGTGCTGGGATTACAGGCATGAGCCACCGTACCTGGCTCCAATTATAGTTTTAAACGAGAAATTGTCTTATGGTTTCTTAATACTTGAGGTAGTTTATCTCGTCACCTATTTAGCTTTATAGATTCATCCTTGGGAAAGTTTAATTTCCCTAAAATCCTTTTCTGCAACTTAAAAATATTGTCAGTAGGTGGCACTCCTGACCCACAACTTGTTATTCTGAATTGCTACAAGAAGCGAATACCTATTGATTTTTGTTCTCTGCAGTCCTCACAGAGCTTCACACCAGCTGCTCCCTCTGCAGACTCAGCCAAAAACAATCTGCTAGGGCAGCCTTCTTAGTTTTGTATACTGCGATCTTGTTTCTGAATCCAGCTTTCCAGACCTTGGGTTTGGAGAGTCACTGAGATTGGGACTATATGGATTTCAGTCAGAGGGAAGATCCCTCCAAGGCCCTGAGGCTGGAAGGGCCCTGAATGCTTGGGAAACAGCGTGGAGTGCACTGGGGCAGGGGAGGGGTGGGTGAAGGGGATAGTGCTTGGTGAGGAGGTCAGATCGGGGCTGAGGTAGGGGGTGGTGGACAGATGATGCTGGATCTTGCAAACAGCAATGAGAGCTTTGGATTTCACTCTGAGTGATACAAGGAACCACTTGGAGGGTTTTGGGCAGGGTGCTGACATGATATGACCTGCATATGAATGGGACCACTCTGTAGGGGCTAGAGCAGCAGCAGGAGGCCAGTAGGGAAGCTTCTACAATAATCTAGGTGAGACATGATGGTGGCTTGGGCTGCCACTATCCCAGCTGGTGATGGCAGGCAGGGTAAAGGTGGTCAGATTTTCAAAAAGGAGGAAAATAGGTTTGCTGGCTCACTGTATGTGGAGTGTGAGAAAAATTCATTGAAACTGTGACTTTGTTTCACACCAACTAATCTAATTTATATTTGTTTTGTAAACCACTTTCACATGTGGTTATTTATTTGGTGCTTAGCACAACCCTATGAAGCAGAAATTATTTTATTTGTATTCATGTTGAAATCAAGATTTAGTAAAAAGTAGCTTTTTAACAACTTTTGTGAAACAGTTCAGATTCTTTACTCTCTTTAATTCCATTCTAGAGATATTATACAAGTGAGGAGAAAGTATTTGGGTCTTCAGAACTAAAGTAAAAACTGAGAAGTCTTAAAAAGACAGAAGGTGGTTGTGACATGGTGTGAGAGAAAACAGTGGCTTGAACCTGAAGTAGGACAGGAAACGTGGATGAGGTAGAGATTTTAGTTGACACTCTTTTCTCCTTAGCAAACTGCGAGATCAATTTCTGGCCCATCACTTGAGGTAGATAAATGGCAATGTGTCCTCAGAGCTGCAGGGCCTGCAGTGTAACATCTGGACTCCACAGCCCACATGGCAGAAGGGAAGAGACAACCACAGGTGATTGGTGAGAATTGGGCCATTCCACCTTCCTCTTCATGCCTCGATGCCTGGAAAGTTACCAGTGAGTGAGGAAAGATCTTGAAAGGGAACAATGGGGAGTGTGGAGGTACAGCAGTTATCCCAGGTGAACAGTCATTTGGTGAGGGGTCAGGAGACAGGGTGGTGTCACCCAATGACGCAAGTGTCATCCTCTGGAGTGCACACCCACTACCTTCTTAAAATCATCAGGAGTGTCAAAACCTTGGGTATGAATTTTGGCTACTCCTTGGTACACAATGACCGACAAAATAATTAATATATTCAGGGGAGTATGAGAACCTGGGAGAAAGTAATTAGACAATTGAAAAGAACATTCGGTCCAGGAAAAGACAAAAATTCTGAATAACCTAGACTAGAAGAAGGGGAGTCATTTGAACATACAAGTGAGGATTTGAAATATGTTTAATAGATATTCTCAAAAAGATAAATTCCCAGGGGCTGGAAGAGGGGAAAAGGAGGAGTTGTTTAATGGGTATAAAGTTTCAGGTTTGTAAGATGAAAAAGGTCTGGAGATTTGTTGCTCAAGAATGTGAATACGCCTAACACTACTGACCTGTGCACATAAAAATGGTTAAGACGATAAATTTTATGTTGTGTGTTTTTAATCGAAATTTTTAAAAAGGTGAAAATTGTCAACATAAGTGATATGGTTTGGCCGTTTCCTAACCCAAATCTCATCTTGAATTGTAGCTGCAATAATTCTCAAAAAAAGAAAAAATGCTTAACAATATTTTGATTATCTATTCACGCCTGGGTTGCTTCTACTCTTGGCTATTGTGAATAATGCTGCTCTGAACATGGGGGTACAGATATCTGCTTGAGTTCTCATTGTAAATTCTTTTGGGTATATATCCCAAAATACTTTTTGACAAAAATGAGTTGAGCATTCAACACAAAAGATTTGAACGAGTAACAGAACAAAAGTAAAGAAACGAGAGAGGGCTGGGCTTGGTGGCTCATGCCTATAATCCCAGCACTTTTGGGAGGCCAAGGCGGGCAGATCACCTGAGGTCAGGGGTTCGGGACCACCTTGACCAACATGGTGAAACCCTGTCTCTACTAAAAATACAAAAAATTAGCCGGGCATGTGATGGAGGGCTCCTGTATTCCCAGCTATTTGGGAGACTGAGGCAGGAGAATTGCTTGAACCCGGGAAGCGGAGGTTGCAGTGAGCTGCGATCTCACCACTGCACTCCAGCCTGGGCAACAGAGTGAGACTCCGTCTCAGAAAAAAAAAAAGAGGGAAGACATATTAAAGAAAAAGAAAACAACAGATATGTGTAAAATTTAAAAAGCAGAAGATTGACAAATTAATATTCCTGTTTCTTGGGTGGCCACCTATAGAAGAATGAAATTCACCTTATACAAAAATCAACTCAAGATGAATAAAAGACTTAAATCTAAGATCTAAAACCATAAAAATTCTAGAAGATAACCTAGGAAAAACTCTTCTGAACATTGGCCTAGGCAAAGAATTTATGACTAAGACCCCAAAAGCAAATGTAACAAAAACAAAAATAAATAAATGGGACTTAACTAAACTGAAAAAGCTTCTGTACAGCAAAATAAATAATCATCAGAGTAAACAGACAACCCACAGAATGAAAGAAAATATTTCCAAACTATGCATCTGACAAAGGACTAACATCCAGAATCTATAAGGGACTCAAATCAGCAAGAAAAAAAAACAAATAATTCTATCAGAAAGTGAGTATTTCACAAAAGAAGATATACGAATGGCCGAAAAAAGTATGAAGAAATGCTCAACATCACTAATCATCAGAAAAATGCAAATTAAAACCACAATGAGATACCACCTTACTTTTTGCAGCCAGAATGGCCATTATTCAAAAGTCAAAAAACAACAGACATTGGCATGGATATGGTGAAAGGGGATGTTTATACATTGCTGGTGGGAATATAAATTAGTACAACCTATATGGAAAACAGTATGGAGATTTCTTAAAGTACTGGAAGTAGATCTACCATTTCATCCAGCAATCTCACTACTGGGTATCTACCCAAAGGAAAAAATGTCATTATATCAAAAAGTAACTGTTGGGCACGGTGGCTCACACCTGTAATCCCAGTAGTTTGGTTTGTAATTTAAAGCCTATTATAAAAGCATTTTTATGGTTTAAAAGTATCATATAAATCTAAGTTCACCTTTCAATCATGTGATTAATCAGTTGCTCAATTAAATAATTTATCTTTCTCCTATTTAGAAATATCTTTTATTATATATTATGTTCTTACATATACTTCCTGTGTGCTTTCTTCTATTTCCTTCTTTTGAGCTATTTATTCTTGTACCAAAATTTATTATTGTACCAAAGCCACATTTTTCTGATTATAGCAGATTTGTAATATTTTTAATAGAGGGTATGTCAAGTCCTTCCCCTTAATTTTATGTTTCATAATTTTTCTTGCTATTCTCATATTAATTTTTTAGTTGAACTTCATGATTATTTTTTAGTATCTTTAATATAAAAATGCATGTATTTCCAAATTGTTTGGGCATGATTAACATCTTCACAATATTTAGTCTTTCCCAAAAGAAAGAAAGCAAATCACTTCATCTATTAACATTTTCCACCATAGATAGATTTTTATAGTTTTTGCCACATAGATTCTATACATCTTGATACATTCATTTCTGGACATTTTATATGAAGCTTAATATTGGAATATAAAGAAATTATGTTTAGGTCTTTTTTTTTAAGAGACAGTGTCTGTCAGTCACTAAGGCTGGAATGCAGTGGTGTGATCATAACACCCTGTATCCTCCAACTCCTTGGCTCAAGTGATCCTCTTGCTCCAGCCTCTAAGTTAGCTGGGACTTCCAACTGTCATCCCCAGCTTTACGTATTAAAAAAGGACTGTTCAGTATCCCTAAAGAAGATACTTCCAATCTGCTTGAAGGGTATAAACCTGTCTCTCAGCACTTTGGAGAATTAGTGGGAAGAATCTGGGGATTTTTACATTGAGTTCATTATCATTGAGTGCATCCCTCAGTTTTCAGTGCTGTTCCTCTATTTTCAACTGTGTCTAGTGAGTGTTCCCAGGCAAGTATCCAGGCAAGTGACTCTTCTCTCCAGAGAAGGCATATCTGTTCGTCTACCGGAGTGGGGAAGAGCCAGTCCCCAGCTGTGTGGAAATGGGGGGAAAGGATCTCCAGTTAAATTGCATTAAAGAGTCTTTCAACCAGTCCTTCTGTTTTTAGCACCGCTTTTATCCTCATTGCTGATTCCTGAATCCTTTGAGTATCCCATAAGGCAAATCAGGTTGCTTCTTAGCTTTCTCCATTACTGGTTTAGGATTCTGCTTTTTCAGTCTGCTAAATCATAGTCTTTACCACATATTCGTTTATTTTACAGCCTCCAAAATTTGTCTTATTTCCAATTTTCTTTATCCTCATGGTTTGTGCCTTACAAAGTAATGCCCCCAAATTTACCGTCATTCAACTGGAATTATGGGTAACCGTTGTTATAAATGCATGCACTCAAACCACTTTCTTTTAAAACCAGCAAAATACTTGCATATAATTGAGAAGAGGAGGAGTGTCTCTCAATCCCACCAAGCCCTGGACTTGCATATCTTGCTAGTGGAGGCCTAGTGTTGCTGCACCACAGAAGTGAAAGATGTTAAGTGATGCTCTTTCTGATATATCTCACAGCTTGTCTAAACCACGAGTCAGGCTGACATCATCAGCTTCCCATCGCTCATCTCTATTTGCATTCTGATAACTGTGTATTCCATCTCTCACTCAGTCAGCTTGGCTGAAGTTTGGAGGTCCAATCATGGCTCACTGTAGCCTTGAACGAATTCCTGGGGTCAAGGGACCCCCCCGCCCCCGCCTCAGCCTTTCAGTATCTGGGACTACAGGCATGTGTGATATGGTTTGGATTTGCGTCCCCGCCCAAATCTTATGTCGAATTGTAATCCCCAATGTTGGAGGTGGGGCATGTAAGGAGGTGATTGGATCATGGGGGCAGATTTCTCCTTTTGGTGCTGTTCTTGTGATAGAGTTCTCATGAGATCTGGTTGTTTAAAAGTGTGTGGCACCTTCCCCTTCTTTCTCTTCCTCCTGCTCTGGATATGTAAGATGTGCCTGCTGCCCCTTTGCCTTCTGCCATGATTGTAAGTTTCCTGAGGCCTCCCCAGCCATGCTTCCTGTACAGTTGGAGGAACCATAAGGCAATTTAACCTCTTTTCTTTGTAAATTATCCAGTCTCAGGTATTTCTTCATAGCAGTGTGAGAGTGGATGAATACAGTGTGCCACCATGTCTGGCTAATTTTCTAAATTTGTTATAGAGATGGGTTCTCACTGTGTTGGCCAGGCTGGTCTTTGACTCCTGGCTTCAAGCAGTCCTCCTGCCTTGGCCTCCCAAAGCACTGGGATTACAGGCATGAGCAACTGCACCTAATAACAATAGTTTTCTTGATCTTGTTTGATTGGCTTGGCTGGCAAAAATTATTTCCTTTCCCATTATATGATTGTTTAATTTCCCATTATATGTTACGTTTAATTTCCAAAGTTAATATAGTATTACATATTTGTTTTATTATTATGATAATTTTAAGAGATATCTTTAAAGATTTCTTGGAATTCCATGCATATATATCCATTTCCTGAAACTCTGTATCTCAGTTCCCTTATGTCTAAGATGGAGACAATGATACCTATTACTAGGACTATTGTGAGGATTAAATGAAATAAGACATGTAGAGTGATTGAACAGTGTTTTGCTCACAGAGTTCAATAAATGTCAACTTTTGTTCGTATTTTTATTACTGTGTGAGGTGTAATGTATCTGAAATTAGCTTAGATCATGCAATTATCTTACAGCAACAATCCTAATGACTACTCTATATAATACTGTGGCCTTAATGTAGAATGAAAGGTAGAAAAAAGACTTTAATAATATGGTGGGTATAAGGTAAATGGGGCATCAGATATTAGGGTGTATAGAGATAAAAGCTGTTTGTCTCAAGCACAAATAATAAAGACATATATTGTTTATTAAGAACTTAAAACAGTAATGCAACCAATGAAAAGCTAGTCTACTTTTTATTATTATGACAGATTTGCAAGTCAGTGATAGAATACTTCTCTTATTGAGAGAAGACAGTTCCTATCTCCTTCTCTTTTGTTATGCGACACATACAGGGCATAGAAGACATCTTTTGCCACCTAAGTTTGCCTACAGCTATTATCGGATATGATCCTCTTTATATGAGATTTTAAACTGTGCCTAATACAGCACATGATATGGCAGAGGTTCAGTCTATATTTAAACATTGATGTCTTTTTTCTTGAACCCAGGTAAACATTGAAAAATATTTATCTGCATAACTCACTACCTAATAAACATTACACCACTCCAATTCATAAATCATTTCCAAAGTATTCTTAGTCTGTTGCATATTCCTTACTGATGGTGATAAAAATTATTCAGTTTATTCATTTATATTTCTAACATTAGAAGTTCGATCCATAGTCTTTGTATTAGACTGCTGCTAAAGACTCAGTAAATCATCTTGAGACATCTACATAATTTGCAGATGGGGCATGCACAATTTAGAAAGCTACTTGTCTTCAATTTGCATCTTTAGTAAAGAGAAACATATTTTAGTCACAATCTAATGTGGAAATCACAATCTAAGGGCATATTGGATGATCATATGTAGAACTTGGGTTGAAAACTATGCCAAATTTTAGGGACAGGAGTACTTCCTGATTGAGGATTCAGCGATAAGAGTGATGGGGTAGGACACATTTATGAATACCAAATAACAGATGTATGTATTAACTACAATAAACGATCGGTGAATTGATGTTTGATTATTCAGAACTTACATTGCAAATTCAAGTGGGGCGTTCTTTCTGGAGCTATGCCAAAGGCAGTGTAAAGTATCTCTGTGACTGTAACCATGGTGGAATTCACAATAAGAATTTCAGGGACTGGCTGAGTGCAGTGGCTTATGCCTGTAATCCAAGCACTTTGGGAGGCTGAGGCGGGAGGATCATTTGAGGTCAGGAGTTTTCGCCAACATGGTGAAAACCCGTCTCTACTAAGAATACAAAAATTAGTGGGCATGGTGGCGCGGGCCTGTAATCCCAGCTATTTGGGATGCTGAGGCAGGAAAATTGTTTGAACCCAGGCGGTGGAGGTTGCTGTGAGCTGAGATTGTGCCACTGCACTCCAGACTAGGTGATAGAGTGAGATTCTGTCTCAAATAAAGAAAAAAATATTCATGGACTGGATGGATTTACTTGGCAAATTTAATTGACTGGGCTGAGAACCAGATTTGTTTGATGGATTTCATCCTCTCAAGCTTGGCCACCTGCAGAACACTTTTGCTCGGGGTGTTGCTATTAGATGTACTTATAATGACTATCCAGATATAGATGCCATTAATTATAATCTAATTAAAATTATAACAATATTTGACATTCTCAGATTAGTTTCAAAGTAGTTAGGTATCTGGTTAGCCTCATATCTCAGTATTTTTTATTTGCTTAAAGTAGCACTTTTCCACCATGCCATTTTCCTCTGGCTGAAGTGGAGGATTAGCAGGGCTGTTTTTTACATTCTTAATGGTCTTCTTGTTTTTCTATATATCCATCATTTCAGTAATTAAGATCAAATTATTTCTGGATCGATGTTGATATAAAATATAAGAGAAACTCCTATTGGAAGGTCGGTGTGAATGAAGCCCACCTTCCTGTTGACCAGATTCGCATTAACCTGGAGTTGTCTATTCACTTTACGATTTCTCCTATCTAACGTTCCTTGTTCATTATCTCCCTAGGGGGAAACACTGTACAGCTGTAGTGATAGGCGCCTGGCTCCAGAGACCCGGACGGAGGCCTGTGTGAGAGCCATGAACATTATGATTGCTTTCTTCTTCCACCTTCTCTACCATTTGGGAACTTCCCTATCATCCGTCAGCTACTTTCTATGCAAGAGGAAAATAGTGGCACTAGGTGACTACCTATCCATTAAGTCACTCATTTGTCCCGATTATGGAAAACAACAAGGTTAGAAAAGCCCTTTAAAGATTGCTGTGTCAATTTAAAAATGCTTCAAAGTAGCAAAAAGAGGAAATCCTTAACTCCATATACAGACTTAAAAACTTTCACCTTATTTGTTTTTGTCTTTGAGCACCAGTGAATTTTCAAAGAATTGCCAGAACTGTATTTCAGATAACCGTAGGCAGCTTTTAACCTATGGACAACAAGCAGAAACAAAGGTTTCCTTTCTCTAGTTAGAAGGTAATAAAGTAGTATTCACAGATTTCTGAAGAGAAACAAGTGTAAATCTTATATGTTCAGCCATTTTATCATTGAAGTGTGAGGGTAAAATCAAGTCATTTATGGACAATATCATGGCTCAGAAATACTGCTACACTTGCATCTTTCCTGAAAAAAATAGAGCCAAGTCAAGATAAAACAATCAATAAAAGGCAGAACATGGCTAATAAGCAGCAGTGGTGAGTGAGTGAGCACTCAAACCAGCAAAACTTTTACTCATTTAAACAATTTTTGTTTATGTGGTTTTGAATTTTATTTAAAAACATAAATAAATGAATTATATGACTAATAATGTAAAGAACAATTAGCAGTAGTTTGGAAGTAAATTCTAGATGTTTTCAACAAAATCTGAGAGCTAGGAAGAGCTCTGGGAGAAAATAATTTTATAATAAATGGGGTCCTCTTGGAGCAGGAGTATTATAATCGATCTTGTTAAATTTGCTATGTTTACTGAAAATTATAAATTTAATTCACTTTATAAACACTGTAATGGTAACTACTAGTGGATTAGAAATATGGGTCAGAACTTTTTTTTTTTAAACCACTGGAGTGACAAGAAAAGGCAGTATAAAGTCTTGGTCAACTCAGCAAAAGTCAGGAAAGAAAATAAATCGAAAGCAAAATAAACAAGAAAAGACAAAAATAAGATATCAATCATAAGATCAAATGTACTAATCAGTACTACAGATGGTTTAATTCCATTAAATCTCTCCCATAAGTGGTTTGTAGCTGGATTTGTATTAAAAAGTCAAATCCAACGATAAACTATTATAACAACAAAAAACGAGATAGGTATATAAGTATCACATACAAGCACACAAAAATAACAGAAGGCTGAAAGTTTTAATATCAGACAAACTAATAAGTAAATGAACAACTGCAGTGAACAATTATATGGATATTTGCAAAATATGTGTCTATATATTAAGGCAAACCATACCAAATATACTCTCCAAATTTGATATAAAACATAATCTAGTTAGCTGCACATAGTGGCTTATGTCTGTAATCCCAACACTTTAGGAGGCTGAGGTGGGAGAATTGTTTGAGATCAGGACTTTGAGACCAGCCTAGGCAACATAGCAAGACCCTGTCTCTACAAAAAAATAGAAGAAAATAGCTGGGCATGGTGGTGTGTACCTAAAATCCTAGCTACTCAGGAGGCTGAGGTAGGAGGATTGTTTGAGCCCAGGAGGTTGAGGCTGGAGTGAGTCATGGTTGTGCCACTGCACTCCAGCCTTGGTGACAGGGCAAGATCCTATCTCAAAACATCTCGCAGATGTTTGTACCCATCTGTGTATTTTAACTTCTGAGAAATGATGATTCATTTTTAAATAGTTAAATAAAAACATATTTATCAAAATATATAAAGAAAAGGAAATTTAGATAAAAACAGAGAGCCATGGATCTCTTCTGGGCCATATTACATTCATATACACAGCAAATAAATCATGGAAGAGTGGATGTATATAAGAAAATTAGTGACAATGTCCAGTTGCATTTCAGATGACACAGCACACAATTATTAGCTTCATTCTTTCACATTGTAGCCATTACAAAACTCTTATGTTTAGTTAAAGGATTGAAAACTTTTTAGTCTTCTAAATGGCTATGATGCCACTACGTTGATGTTTTGTTGTGCTAGTTAAATGGCATAATGTATAAAGATGCCTGGCACTGTGCTTTGCACATGCTGAGTGCTCAATAACAGAGGCCAATCTTATTTTAAAGAGACCTTGCCCTATCTGAATTTTCCAAATAAGTGCTAATAAAGCTTTTGTTTATCACCTAGGCCCAGAGTAGAATTTTATACTCTTGATTCACAGTAAAACAGAATTTTCAAAATTTCATTTATAATTATCAAAACTTGTTAGGATGAGAAAAAATAAAGCAGATATTATCCTATATAACTGGAATTTTCTTCTACAGTACCTTGGTATTCATTGAAAATAGTTGGATTTCAATAACAGGTATGAGTTGCCTCAATTTTTAAAAATTAACTAAAATTATATGCAAGTTGTTATGACTCACTTAGAAAACAAATGTTTGCTATCTTAAATATGGCTCCTTAAGCCAATAATTATTAGATCCCCCTTCCTTATGCCTATGAAATAAGAAGAAATAAATCAATGGCAGCAATCACTTGCCCCCACACCCTAACACATACCCTTAGAGAGAGAGACCAGAGAAAAGTTCATTTGATCCCCATGAACAGAAGCAGATGGAGGTGGAAGGAGCCATGTTCACTGGATATAACATGATTGATGTTATCAGTAGAATGGAACTCTGATATCTAGCTCTACTATGCTCCCCCCCAGAGATGACGAAGATCTGAATCCAAAGCACCCAAGATGTGGTTCGCATGCAACCATTTAACACTATGTCAGCTTTAAATAACATCTGTCCCAAGAATGGTCCTCAGACCCAGCAGTGGGGCCAGAGATGAATGGAAGCCCACCTGCATTGTTGAGGATGATCTTCTTTTCTTAGTCAACCAATTTAAATGCTAATCTCTTTCAGACAGCATCACAGACACACCCAGAAATCATGTTTTAAGTTCAGGGGTACAAACGCAGGTTTGTTTCATAGGTAAGCTTGTGTTGTGGGGGTTTGTTGTACAGATTATTTCACCACCCAGGAATTAAGCCTATTACCTAATAGTTATTTTTCTGACCCTCTTCATCTTCCCACCCTCCACCCTCCAAGAGGCCCTAGTGTGTGGTGTTCCTCTCTATGAGTCCATGTGTTCTCATAATTTAGCCCCCACTTATAAGTGAGAACATGCAGTATTTGGTTTTTAGTTTTTCTGTTAGTTTGCTAAAGACAGTGGCCTCCAGCTCAATCCATATCCCTGAAAAGGACATGATCTTATTCTTTTTTAGGGCTGCATGGTATTCCATAGTGTATACGTACCATATTTTCCTTACCAGTCTATCATTGATGGGCATTTGGGTTGATTCCATGTCTTTGCTATTATGAACAGTGCTGCAATGAACATTTGCATGTATGTGTCTTTATAATAGAATGATTTATATTCCTCTGGGTATATACCCAGTAATGGGATTGCTGGGTCGAATGGGTAGTCTGTCTTTAGGTCTTTGAGGAACTGCCACACTGTCTTCCACAATGTCTGAACTACTTTATGCTCTCACCAATAGTGTATAAGCACTTCTTTTTTTCCACAACCTCATTGGCATTTGTTATTTTTTGACTTTTTAATAATAGTCATTCTGAATGGTGTGTGATGATATTTCATTGTGGTTTTGATTAATTTTTCTTGAATGATCAGTGATGTTGAGCTTCTTTTCATATGCTCATTGGTTGTCATGCATTTTCTTAAGTTAAGATATGGACAAATGCAAGTCAATCATTTTATCCAGAGCCAGGTGTATAGTAAGAGTTCTAGAAATGATACCTTTTATTATTGCTGTTGTTACTGTTGTTTTTTATAATTATTAAAATACATGGCTGTTATGGTTTGAATATGTCCCCCAAGGTTCATGTGTTAGAAGCTTGATCCCCAGTGTGGAGGTTTTTGGAGGTCGAAACTTTAAGAAGTGTTTAGGTCATGAAGGCACAACCCTCATAAATGGCTTAAAACAATTATTGAGTAGGAGGTTTGTTATTACCGGAGCAGATTCTTTATAAAAGGACAAGTTAAGCCCCATTCTCGTTTTCTCTCTCTCTCTTTTTGCCCTTCTCCCATAAGATGACACAGTAAGAAATCCCTTACCACATGCTGGCACTTTCATATTGACTTCCAAGACTCCAGAATTGAGAAATAAATTTCTTTCTTTATAATTTTCCCAGTTTGTGGTATTTTGTTAGAGCAGCACAAAGCAGGCTAAAACAAGAAATTGGTATGGGAGGAGCAGGCTAGAAAAAGCCTAGATTGTCATAAATTTTGCATTAAGAGTGATTCCACTGAGGTCTCAGGAGAGGATAACTGTAGGGAAAGTCTGAAACTTCTTAGAGATTACTTCTGTGGGCCTGATGAGAATGTTGGTAGACATACAGAGAGTAAACGCCATTCTGATGAGGTCTTAGATGGAAAAGAGAAATGTCTTATTGGAAACTGGAGTAAGGATCATCCTTGTTATGAAGCGGCAAAAAAACCTGGCAGAATTCTGTTCATGCCCTTTGGCTTTATGGAAGGCAGAATTTAAGAGAGGTGAACCAGGCTATCTGATGGAAGAGACAACTCAGCAGCAAAGCATTCAGTGGGCTCCATGGCTTCTTTCAAGCACATAGAGCAAAATGTGAGGAGAGAGAAATGATTTAAAGATGGAATTTATAATGAAAAGTGAAGACTAATAGAAAAATTTGGAGAACTCTCAGCCTGGCCATATAAAGAATAAAAAAGCATGTTCGGGGGAGAATAAGAAGGGTTTGGACAAGTGGTGATTTCCTGAAAAGATTAATCTGGCTAGAAGGAAGCCAAGTTCTATTCATAAGACAATGGGAGAATGACCTGGAAGACGTTTCTGAGTTCATGGAGGCAAGTTAGGACCTTAAGGGCAAGGCTTCCAGAGAGGTGCCTGAAAGACCTCAGCATTCACTGCCCTGTGCTGCCTCACAACATCAGTCTGGGAGATCTACAGGCACAAAACTCCAACCTGTGAGAGCTGCTCAGGAGTGAACTGAGACAAGCAAAGCTGTGGAGGTGAGGCTGTCTGGGGAATTGGGGGCCCAATCCCTGACCCAGTGGGTCTAGAAGGTGGGACATGGAGTCAAAGATTATTCTCAACCCTTAGGATTTAATATGGTTTGCCCTGCTGGGTTTTGGACTTAGTTAAGACCAATTGCCCCTCTTTTCTTGCCTATTTTTCCCAGGAATGGAAATGTCTATTATATGCCTGTCCCACCACTGAATTTCAGAAGTAGGTAACTTGTTTTGATTCCACAGGCTCATGGCTGGAGAATTTGCCTCAGGATGAATTGTGCCTTGAGTCTTATCCATATCTGACTTGGATGAGACTCTGGACTTTGGACTTTTAAGTTGGTACTAGAATGAGTTACAATGTGGGGGCTACTGGAAGGGAGGAAATGTATTTTGCATGTGTGAAGGACATATATTTGGGGGCCCAGGGGTGAAATGCTATGATTTGAATGTGTCCCACAAAGTTCACATGTTGGAGACCTGGAGGTATTGGGAGGTGGGACCTTTAAAAGGTGTTAGGTCATGAGGGCATTACCCTCATGGAAGGATCCATGCTGTTATCACAGGAGTGGGTTTATCACGTGAGTTGGTTTCTTTTAAAAGCATGAGTTTACTCTGTCTCTGTCTCCCCCTCTTTGATGTTCTGCCATGGGATGATGCAGCAAGAAGGCCTCTGCCAGAGGCTAACACATTGATATTGAACTTCCCATCCTCCCAAACTGTGAGAAATCAATTTCTTTTCTTTATAAATTACCCAGTTTGTGATAGTCTGTTATAGCAGCACAAACAGACTAAGATAATCCCTAAAGTTGTATATGATTTCTCCCTTAGATATTATTTGGTTTCTTCTCAACTAGTTTCTTGGTTCATTTCTAAAATCATTCAGGTATTTCAAAAGAGATATAGTTGAACGAGTGGACATAAATAGCATATCAGTTACTACCCTCACATTGGCAAGAAGCATTCTAATTAGTACCAACATCCTTTACATTAACATATGAAGGGCAAGTTCTGGCAAACTAAAATCTTTGCAGTTCAGTTCTTAGACTTATTAGATAAGAGAACATAAATGTTTTATACCTTGACTCCAGTAATGCCTCCGGTATAGATTCCCCTGGTACCTGTGGACAAAACAGAGAATAAGGGCTACAGTATGGTACAATCAACATTTGTAAATTTGTAAGTGGTCAAACCACTACTCTGCCCATTGAAAGACTATAATGCATGCCACAGATCCTCTTCCTCCTATGCTGAACAAGATTCTGACCAATATTTTTCTCACATACTTGGATGAAGAGACTTTTAGATTGAATTTTAATATTTATGATCTGTAAATTCTTCCTCTAGATCTTCCACAGCTAAAGATATAAATGGAAATTCATCAGGCAAAGAAAATGCAAAAAGAGTAACAATATCGGTCTGTGTTTGCATAATAGTGAAGGAGAAACTCTCTTGTAACCCATCACCCCACACGGAAAAGTACAGCCCATAGGTTTTGAAAAAGAAAAAATACTGAAATGACTGGACTAGGTGAAAGGAGCAGGACTGGTCTTCATGGAGAGAGGGGATGGCTGATACGATATTAGAGGTAGTTGCTTTAGACTGGAAGACAGTCTATAATTAAGATACCAAGCAGGAAAACTGAATATATCCAATGACACAGTCAGAGAACTTAATGTTCTCAAATAATACCTAAAATGAGAAAAAGACTGTGATAATGGTTTAAATTTTTTAAAACTCTGGAATGTTTGATTATATTCAATATGTATTAATTATAAGCTAATTATATGGGCATAAAAGCTAAGGTATTTTCAGACTTAAAATGTTGATGGTATGAAGAAATGCAAAAGATGTTTGCAGATTTTTGCAGATTAAAAATTAGCTCGGCTAATTTTTAACTATGTTGCCCAGGCTAGTCTTGAACTCCTGGGCTCAAGTGATCCTCCTGCCTTGGCCTCCCAGTGTGCTGGGATTACAGGGGTGAGCCATCATGTCCAGCCTATAATTTCTTAAAATGTATTTTTCTTGCCTTACTTTGATCAATAGAAACCTTAAAACAAAATAGACCTAGTAAGATGGTTATCACTGACTTGGTCCTAAACTCAGGGAGAAGGATTTCAGTGTATCATCGATAACTATAATATTTACTCTAGGATGTTTTTAATACTTTTTATCAGGAAATAGAGCATTTCATTTGATTCCCAGTTTGCTAAGAATATTTATGAACAGATGCAGAATTGTATCAAATTTTTTGTGAATGTTTCTCCTTTAATCTGTTAATGTATTGAATTACATTAATCGGTTTTCTAATGCTTCATTATTGGGATCTCATTGACTCTTTAATCCACGGTAGTTTGCTTTGTTGTCAGTTGAACTGCTCTTGCTAAGTTAACTAAGTAGTTCCTTGGTCCTCAATCCAGTAAGTGACTTTTCATTAATATCATGAAGTACTGATTACCCTCCTTGTAACACTCCTTGCTCTTAGTAGCTTTGAAATCCTAGTCTTTCGGTTTTCCTCTTCCTTCTGATGGCTTCTTAATTTTTCCTTTGGTTTCTTTATCGTCTAGTGTGCCTCAGGGCCCTTGGAGCGCCTCACCTCTAATAAAATCAAGTATGTGTTGATGTTCTCCAAACCTCCCCATGTGGTCCAAATTTCTTTTCTGAGCTGCAGTCACAAATATCAAAGTGCTTACTCCAACTTTCCACTTGGATGACTTTACAGATACTCCAAAATGTTCAAAACAGAACTCATCTTCCAACTTTTCTTCTTTCTCCTACTTTTTGGCTTCTAAGCCTATTCTTCCTCCAGTGATTCCCTCAGATCACAGTACCACATGCATCCAGCAGTGAAAGGAGAGCCTAAATGTCATTGCAGACTCTTCCTCCTTTTTCTAGCCTCCAAATCCATCACACAGACTATTGATTCTTTCCCTTAAATGTTTCTCATAGCCATATATTTCTTTCCATCTCTAGACACTAATTTGGCCAAAGCCATCATTCTCCTTCCTATGATATTGCTACATTTCTTCATTTTCATTCAGCCTTTCTGTCTCTGAAACTCCCTCTTTTTTCTTTCTTTGTCTCTCTCTTCCTTTCCTCTTTCTCATTCTCTTTCTTCCCTCCCTCTTTTCTCTTTCCTTCCTTTCTTGCTTACTCTTTTTCTTCTCCTGTCTTACTGTAATTTTAAATATCTGTCCTAAATGAAAATATTTTTGTTCATAGGAACTAAGTTACCAGTAGTTCTTTATACAACATCATTCTTAAAATATACACTTTTAAATGTTAATTAATAGAATTTAATTGAGGAGTATGACAGCAACATTAAAAAGGCCCAAGTTTTAAAAATGATTTCATTCATTTTTTGGGTTACTTTTTGTCTGGCAACACTTGAACACTAATTTCTAGTAATAGAATATCTGTTTGCTGACCATAAACCAAGACACATAATCTGTAACTGTGAGTTCTGTTATGATGCATTGGGAGTTTTTGTCAAAATAATTGTTCCTAGAAGGTAGAACAAATACTTTTGTTTCCTCTTTCCTTATTTCATCTAAAACAATTTTCTACCTGTCTATTAAGGCTAAATTGGTAGCAATATATCTTTGGCCAAAAAAAAAAAAATAGAACATATATAAAACCAAGGTAAAGAGCAAAACTGTGTTTAATTTTGAACAAGTTACTATAAGATACCTGAGGAACATTTAGACCGAAATATCAGTAGGACTTTAATTTCAAAAAAGTAGTTTGGGTTTTGGTGTCTTTTGGATATTATTCAATCAGTTCAAAATATGACTTGAGTTCCCTCATGAAATTCTAAGTATTTTCCAGATCCAAGGCAAATGTCACCTCCCTTTTCTCCCCAACAGTAGTGTTTGTAGTTCCCTTTTCTGCTTTAATAGTACATTTTATTCTTGATTCTGTCTCATTGTTTTTTTCCTGTTTTCACCATTTTATAGACTTCTTAATACTTCTTTGTGGTAAACATATTGCATTTGCATAAGATCAGAAACACAGCAGGCACTTATAAAATATATTCGTTGAATAATAACAAAATTATTAGATTATATCTACAGCTTCCTCTGAAAAACAATAAAGATATTTGGATCCAAGTGGTGTAGTATTTCAGGTGAGCAGAAATGTACAAATCAGAGAAAGGGGGGGATCTAGTCTATATTTGCATGTTAATATACTTGACTTTATCCTTTTAACCATTACCGCAAGTGGAAAGTTTCAGCCCATGCCAATGATAAATGGACACAGAAACTGTTTGGTTTAGAATTCAGTAGCTCTTTCAAAGAAATGAAAACACTTCCGTGAAGGTATGTGAGACTGCATACCTTAGTAGATCTTTTGGGATTAAGATCAGAATTACAGTAAAAACAAGCAAAGACTTCCTTAAGTATATGAGACTGTATCCAACAGCAGAAGGTTCTGATCAAGACTGGAAGTGCAATAAAAACAATGAAGATAAGTATCAGAAATGAATGCTCTTCTGCAATGGTTTGATTGTAAATTTATTAATAATACAAAGTATTAAAAACTTGGATTTTTTGTCTCTGGAAATGGCCACTGAATTGGATAAAATCTTTCTGATTCTGGCAATAGCGGAATTCATCATCGGCATGCTAGGGCACGTGTTCATTGGACTGGTAAACTGCTCCGAATGGATCAAGAACCAAAAGGTCTTCTCAGCTGACTTCATCCTCACCTGCTTGGCTATCTCCACAATTGGACAACTGTTGGTGATACTGTTTGATTCATTTCTAGTGGCACTTGCTTCACATTTATATACCACATATAGACTAGCAAAACCTGTTATTATGCTTTGGCACATGACTAATCACTTGACAACCTGGCTTGCCACCTGCCTAAGCATTTTCTATTTCTTTAAGATAGCCTACTTCCCCCACTCCCTTTTCCTCTGGCTGAGGTGGAGGATGAACGGAATGATTGTTATGCTTCTTACATTGTCTTTGTTCTTACTGATTTTTGACAGTTTAGTGCTAGAAATATTTATTGACATCTCATTCAATATAATAGATAAAAGTAATCTGACTTTATATTTAGATGAAAGTAAAACTCTCTACGATAAACTCTCTATTTTAAAAACTCTTCTTAGCTTGACCAGTTTTATCCCCTTTTCTCTGTCCCTGACCTCACTGCTTTTTTTATTTCTGTCCTTGGTGAGACATACTAGAAATTTGAAGCTCAGTTCCTTGGGCTCTAGAGACTCCAGCACAGAGGCCCATAGGAGGGCCATGAAAATGGTGATGTCTTTCCTTTTCCTCTTCATAGTTCATTTTTTTTCCTTACAAGTGGCTAATTGGATATATTTTATGTTGTGGAACAACAAGTACATAAAGTTTGTCATGTTAGCCTTAAATGCCTTTCCCTCGTGCCACTCATTTATTCTCATTCTGGGAAACAGCAAGCTGCGACAGACAGCTGTGAGGCTACTGTGGCATCTTAGGAACTATACAAAAACACCAAACTCTTTGCCTTTGTAGACAGACTTTCCAGAAGCTTTTCTAAGAGAATAACTCAACGAGGAGCATTTGGGGATCACTTCCACTTTTTTTTTTTTTTTCTACTGGGTTTCTCTAAGTATTTTGGAACATAAATGAAATCCTACCAGGTTGCTTTTGATGGTAATTCACACATTGCCAGTCGATACCATTTTAAAAGTAATCATTTTTGTTTGGAGTATTGGCAAGCAATATTTTAGCCTCACATATTATTTCAAAAAATCTAAATTATTTAATTTTATATGCAAACGATAGGTAATTGCAACTTGTGGAGAAAAAGGTGTGTGAGTCTTTAAAAGCAAGATAGATTATAAACTTGAATGGGTAAAAGATATATACAATGTGGATAGAAAATCTAATTAAAAACTAAAGTCACAGCAGGAAAAATATAGCCTCATAGCTTCAAAGCCAAGCTTTTTTTTTTTTTTTTTTTTTTAAATGGAATCTTGCTCTGTCGTCCAGGCTGGAGTGCAGTGGTGTGATCTTGGCTTACTGCCACCTCCACCTCCTGGGTTCAAGCAACTCTCCTATCTCAGCCTCCCGAGTAGCTGGGACTACAGGCACACACCACCACACACGGCTAATTTTTGTATTTTTAGTAGAGATGGGGTTTCACCATATTGGTCAGGCTGGTCTCGAACTCCTGACCTCAGGTGATCCACCCACCTTGGCCTCCCAAAGTGCTGGGATTACAGGCGTGAGACACTGTGCCCGGTCCCAAGCATTTTTTTTAAATGAAAAAAAGTGGTATATTTTTGTTATTAGAAGTCTTGTTGATAACAAGGAAATACGATGATTATGTGAGAAAAGGAAGATTTTTAGCGTGAAATAAAATAAATTATCTTTAAATGGAAACCGGAAACACATGATTTAATGCTGATGTCAATTTAAAACCCCAAATAATAAACATTTTGATGTTTCTAGGCACTTGCTAATTTTGCTAAATTCTAGGACATGCAATATGCATTTGCAGAGAGGCAGAAACCAATGTTTCTACCATGTTATGTAATAGAACTAAAATTATAGAGGTTTATGTCTTAATTCACAATTATACTCATATTGCTACTACAAAAAGATCATAATTACATTCTGAGGATGATTGTATTTGTGTTTGTTTATGTGACATGCATTTTGTTGCAATCTGATCACTGGATTTCTTAGAGGAAAAAACAGAAACAATCTTAACCAGCAAGGCACAGAAAGCAAAGTGATGTTGTTTACAGAATGTTGCAGGCTTATTGTAAATTTTAGACAAGCATATGTATACATAGTGCTGCTTTGACTGTGATAATCTAAGATTAGATAAGGTAACAAACTACAGATTGTAAATAAGGTTAAGGGTGGGAAAATTTACTAAAAAATTTTGAATATGATGGCATAGATTAAAACACTGTACAGAAACTGTATAGTGAAATTTTTTATTTTTTTAATTTTTTTATTATTATACTTTAGGTTATAGGGTACATGTGCACAATGTGCAGGTTTGTTACCTATGTATCCATGTGCCATGTTGTTTTGCTGCACCCATTAACTCGTCATTTAGCATTAGGTATATCTCCTAATGCTGTCCCTCCCCCCTCCCCCCACCCCACAACAGTCCCCGGAGTGTGATGTTCCCCTTCCTGTGTCCATGAGTTTAATAAAGAATTTCTTTTAGAATTTACTTTTGATATATTATTTATATTGTGCTAGATTACAGAAACAAAAATGTGCTATTAAATGCTGATAAATACATGCTTGTAAATTAATCTTGATGAAGCTATAGGTGAGGGCATGACTCCACAGCTGTGCCCTGGAGCCGGAAATGATGTTAGAATTATTAATACTTCCCCCTCCCCATATGCATAAAATGAAATTGTAAGTACATCTGGGCTATATGGTATCATGTATCAATAACAATGATGTTGATGATAGTTTTAATGATAATACAACATCTTTTTTTAGTAATTTGCATTTTACAAAATAAAATATACATATATTATTTTGATCACTAATTTAGTATTTTTTCAAAGATAATTTTCTTGCCTTGATAAAAGGTAATGTGCAAATCAAGCTGAATATATTTTAGACTTAGATACTGAGTTTATTTTAAAGATATTCTTTTATATAAATGACTTAACCTTGTATTCTTTACAAGATAACACAAAATGCTATTTATATTTTTGTGTCAGTAAACTTTTCTTTGGTAAGCAGTTGATTCAACTCATGAGCAACCTTAGTGGTAAATTAATACATGTCTAATTAAGAGTAATACATGTCTAACACTTAGTAGGCAGCAACCCCAGGGAGATGGGACTACAAGGAACAGGGCCCCATTCGTCACAATAGAAGCAAAACAAAAAAGTAGTAAGAGCAGCCCAGGACATATTCTGGTTATTGCGATTGATGTATTGTAATCCGTTTTTTTTTTTTTTTTTTTTTTTTTGAGACAGAGTCTTGCTCTGTCGTCCAGGCTGGAGTACAGTGGGGCGATCTCGGCTCACAGCAACCTCCGCCTCCCGAGTTCAAGTGATTCTCCTGCTTCAGCTTCCTGAGTAGCTGGGATTACAGGTGGTGTATGCCACCATTCCTGGCTAATTTTTGTATTTTTAGTAGAGACGGGGGTTTCACCATGTTAGCCAGGCTGGTCTCGAACTCCTGACCTCAGGTGATCCACCCACCTCGGCTTCCCAAAGTGTTGGGATTACAGGCATGAGCCACCATGCCTGGCCAGTAATCTGCATATTTTAATGGCAAATGAGAGCAAGCTCTGCACCTCCACTTTCTCCCAAACAAGGCCTTTGTGGGAATTTAGCAGCCACCAAGCCACAATCCAAGAGCCATGCCCAACACATGCACTGCCACATGCAACATGGAGAAGAAAGACTGATGTGATTATGACCTACCCTGGGACCCAGCTGTTGGGGAAAGAGGGAGATTATCACTCATTTTTAGACTCCCACTCATCTCACTTTTCAAATAAGTGTTCATTTCAAGATTCTGGGTGTAATCATTGTGGTTATTTCAATGCATACAGTTGGGTAATTTATAGAACAGGAACAAACAGCCTGCTTCTACTGCTGAAATTGGCTTATCTCCAACCCATAGCTCTAGTTCTGAAGGCAAATAAGACACAAATCAAGTATACCAAGGCATGTTTTCTTAAACCGTACTGAATATATACATCAGGTAGAAACCCACACCTATACTGATTTCCAAGAAAGAGGAGCACCAATTTCCTCACTGTCTCAGGTGGTTTATCTGCTAAGTCTTAATAGGTGGCTTTTTCTAGCAAAATCTTGATCAGACAGCATCTTCTCTGAGCCAGAGTCATGCTTTAAGTGGTGCTTTTTAAAAAAAAAAAAAAAAACTTTTATTTTAGTTTCAGAGGTAAATGTGCAGGTTTGTTATACAAGTAAACTTGTGTCATGGGAGTTTGTTGTACAGATTATTTTGTCACCTAGGTACTAAGCCTATTACCCAATAGTTATTTTAGGGGGTGTTTGTATGTTTGAACGGTCATTTTTCTTTCATTCTAGACACTGGATGATATTTTGTCTAGAGTAGGACATAGATTAATTATGTAGATTTAAAAAATTGTGATTATTAACTTGGACTTTGAATACAACTCATAGAATATGGGACTTGTGGTTTTTATACTTGTTGTTGCATCTTTTATTTTTAGTTTCTTCAGTGTGACTACAAACTCAGATGTTCTTTAATCACTATCTCCTGACTGACTTGTTTTCGGTGTTTGTCACAGCTAAACCATGCCTATCAATGGAGTCTTCTTCTCAATTAGCCTTTACATGACTTGCAGAGCATTTCTGAAAGCATCAGTGATCTCTAAGCCTGTCTTGCTTCTTGTGTCACGAAATCTAGTTTTCTAGCCATCTTCAACTCCCTGGGCCAGAAGTAGTTCCTTTTCATGAAGAAAAGTACCAAGCCTCCCCCACCTTGGGTGGCAGACCAATATGTTCCTTTTGATTCTGTATGATTTCTTGATTTAACTAGAAAGATTACAGAACAGTGTTGGGTTTTTCAGGATTAGAACAGAAATCTTCCATAAGCTCATATATGAATGTAATATTTTCTCTAAGGAGGTACTTTCTTTTCTTGCTCTCATACTTGTTTCAGTCAAGCCTAATTCATTTTCTCCTTTTGTGTGCTGCTAGTGGGACTGCCAACTAAGCACTAATTCATTTAACAAATGGTTATGGAAGACCTACTATTATCCAGGCCCTTTATGTTCTGTGACTTGGAAATAGACTAATGAACAGCAACAAAAAAGTCACTTATGTGGCTGTTAAGAGAGCTGGTGGCCAGTTTGCCAGTCAGCGTCAAAATTGGCTGAATGAGAAACACAGTGTCAGAGAAAAAGGCAGGCAAAATCCTGTCCTGTCCTTGCAGAATCATAGATTTGCAGCTTTTGGGTAGAAAGATTTTTGCCTAGGTTTGGGAGTCACTGTAAGACATACATCAAGAGTCTCTCAGTGAGTGCCAGCAATGTACTCCAGACCAATTAGGTAAAAAAAATCCCTGGGGTGGCCCACAGGCATCAGTATGTTTTTTTAAAGCTCCCAAGTTAACTCCAATGTGCAGTCAAGGTTGAAAAACATTGTATTAGAGTTACAAAATAATATAATTATTATAAAATATATTTTACTGTGGATACATTTTTATGAGACAAAGAATTTTACCAAAGGAAGAATTAACGAAAAGTAGAATCTCCCTCCTATTCTCCCTCTTATGTTGTTTTGCTATTTTTCTATCTTTTTTTACTTTTTTTTTTCATTTCAGTTGATAAGAGCTTATTCAGAATCAAATAGCCAGGAAGGCATTGGAAACCAAGCTCAAAAGTTCAGTAAAATAGCTGAGAGGAATAATTTTTGTTTCTTTGCATATGCTTTTACGTAATTGTGTAAAATCATCTCCCTTGTCTATTTCTTTAAGAAATCCTAAAAGCTTCAAGACCCAAGCCAACTGTCATTATCTTCATGAAACTAGAATTAGTTATTGACCATAGATTTTATAACACCCTCCTCTGTGTTGTAATTGCATTTTGATCAAACTTTGGTTACAATCAGTAGTAAAAGCACATTTAATATTGCTTTTTTTCACTACTCTGTGAGCTTTTTGATGCTTCTTTTAATTAAACTTAATTCATCTAAAGTAGAATCTGAAATATGATGGAGTTTATTTAATGAAACTAATGAATAATACATATATTGTAGAGGTTATTTTTAGATAATTCTTTTAAAATTAAGATATTCAAATCCAAATGGTATTGACTTTCAGTTGAGGAGCAAATTACAAATCAGTGTGAATAAATCTGTTTGATATTTGTGTACCTGACTTCGCCCTTCTAGATGTCCTCACAAGTGGGAAATTGCTGCCAGTGCCACTGATGAGTGGGCACATTTACTACATTTACTATTTAATTTGTAAGTCAGTAGCTGATTAAAAATAATGTTAAAGTTTTTTTTAAATTAAGTGAGACTGGATCTTCTTGCACATATTTCAGGCCTACTAGTGAGATGAATATTTAAAAAACAAAAAGATCTTTTGTGAAGATAAGTGAGATGGCATCAAACAGAAGATCATTCTGAGTTACTCTGAACGTTTTAAATATAAATCTGAAAATCATCAAGTTGGATATTATTCTGCAACGTTTTGACAGCAAAAGTATCAGTGAAACATAGTATTAGCTTTCTGGATTTGCTTCTACAGAAATGCCACCTGGAATTGGAAATACCTTTCTGACAGTAATGATGGGAGAATTCATAATCTGAATGTTAGGGAATGGGTTCATTGTACTAATTAACTGCATTGACTGGTCAGGAGTCAAATGATCTTATTAGCCGACTGCATCCTCACCAGCCTTGCTATCTCCACAATCAGTCAACTTTGGATACTACTTCATTCATTTGTAACAGCATTATGGCCACATCTATATGCCTTCAATAAACTAATAAAATTTATTGATGTTTTTGGGGCACTGACCAATCACTTAGTTACCTGGCTTGCTGCCTTAGTGTTTTCCACTTCTTTAAAATAGCCAATTTTACCCACCCCTGCTTCATCTGGCTGAGATGGAGAATTAGAATGCTACTTGTACTCCTACGGGGGTCTTTCTTCTTACTGTTTTTCAACCTTGCATTAACAGGTGGACTTAGTGACTTGTGGATTAACATCTACACAACTTAAGAAAGAAAATCAACTTAGTCTTTAGATGTAAGTAAAATTCTATATTGTAACCTCTGGATTCTTGTCAGTTTGATCTACTTAATTTCCTTTCTTCTGTCCCTGATCTCACTGCTGCTTTTAATTCTGTCCTTGATGAGACATATCAGGAATTTGCAGCTCAACACCATGGGCCCGAGGGACCTCAGAATGAAGGCCCATAAGAGGGCCATGAAAATGAAAATGATGGTGTCTTTTCTCCTCTTCTTTTTGGTTCACTTTGCTTCTCTCCTACTAACAAGCTGGATTTTCCTTGTACAGCAGAAATAGCAGGCCAATTTTTTTGTCTTGTTAACATCAATGATTTTTCCTTCAAACCACTCATTTGTCCTAATTTTGGAAAACTGCAAGCTGAGACAGACTGTTGTGGGACTACTGTGGCATCTTAAGTGCCACCTAAAAAGAGTGAAACCTTAGTTTTGTAGACTTTCTGGACTTTTCTATATTCCAGGGGAATTAATGAGAACACATTGAAGATGTATTTTAGCATGTGTTTTTCACCCAGATTATTTTAAGGTATAATTAAGCATCACAAAATTTCTGTAGAATGGCCTATAAATGAACAATTTACACATAAAGTCAGCCAGTGTAATACTGGATTTTTTTAAAAAAGTAAGTATCACTGTCATTTTAATATTTGCTAGTAACTAGGAAATATTTGAGACTTAATACAAATGTAAAATATATAATGCAACATGTATTAATTTTATATGTGCTGGCAAATGTGTGATTACATTCATATGTGAGGAAAAAAACAGTAATATTTGGAAATGGTTCTAAATACCACTAGAACCAATCTGGAGTAGGTGGAATATTTTTATAACACTAAGTAAAATATATTAAGAACTAAAAATATTGAAAGCATATAATCTCATAATAACTTTTAAAACAAAATAGTATTCTCTCATTAGGACTCCAGCCAGGAATTCAAGCTATCCTACCTTTGTAGGATAAGTGCAAAATCAATTGAATTTCTAAAAAGAAGTTGAATACTTATCCCTATGTCCATAATGATGCTTATATTTTTACTTTATAGGATCAAAACCACACTTTGACACAGGATCTCTGTGTGTGTGCACGTGTAATGATATATTTTTGTCATACCATGAATACTAGTGTTCCACATCAGAGAAAACTAACACAACCAACTAACTCACTAAGAATAAGAACATAAAGGAAACTTTATAAGAGAATGTCACATATTTGCATAAATTTTAGGCATGTTTGTATTTGTGTATAGTTCTAGGTTGACTTTTACAATAAAATAATTTAAAGTAACTGAAAATGTGTAGAATACATAATCTTAAGGCCAGTCCAGGCCTATACAGACATTTAGATTTTTAAAACTCCATTTATTGTTAGGTACTGTATAATAAATTTCCTAATGATTATCATGGGCATTATCTTGCTTTAGAAAGGGCAACATTAAAATCACACTGGCTAAATTTAGGTTCAGATAGTGAGGATAATTTGGTTTGGAATTACTCCTTTCAGTAAACAAGTTAAATTCCCTTCCCCTTCCCCTTCCCCTTCCCTCCCCTCTCCTCCCTCCCCTCCCTCTCCCCTCCCCCCTTCACTCCCCTTCCCTTCCCTCCCTCTCCCCTCCCCCCTTCCCTCCCCTTCCCTTCCCTTCTTTACTTTTCGGGATGGAGTTTTGCTCTTGTTGCCCAGGCTGGAGTGCAATGGCACAATCTTGGCTCAATGCAACCTCTGCTTCCCGGGTTCAAGCAATTCTCCTGCCTCAGCCTCCCAAGTAGCTGGGATTATATGCATGCGCCAGCATGCCTGGCTAATTTTTTTGTATTTTTAGTAGAGACAGGGTTTCTCCATTTTGGTCAGGTTGGTCTCAAACTCCCGACCTCAGGTGACCTGCCCGCCTTGGCCTCCCAAAGTGCTGAGATTATAGGGGTGAGCCACTGCATCCAGACTAAACTTTTCTTTAATGATCAAGATTCAAAATATTTAAACAACCATACCCAACCCTTGCTTCTAGTGAATGGGACTTAGAAGTAAATGTCTCATTAGGATTAAGTCCTCACATCTCACGTACTATCCTTGGAGAGATGAAGCCATATGGAGCAGAGACCTATTCCAGGTAACAAAAACACAGAAAATGACTATTAAACCATGAAGGCTGGGAGAAAGTGTGGGACTGTGGCTACCACTGTATTGCAGTCTCCCTATTACAGTGGCATTTTGAGATTAAGCTCTGCACCATCATTTTCCATAATAAAAGCCTGGGTTGGAGATGCAAGCCATGATCCAAGAAAACCACGACTCTTACATCCAAAGCTAGTTTCAGGCAATCTGGAGAGAACTGTATCCTATCCTGGGAACAAATAATTAGGAAAAGAAAATGATCGACCTTTTTTTTTTTTTGCCAATTGTTTATAGTCTTGATTTCATGAGAGTTTTGGAGTTTCCCGCCCCTGGCCTCCCCCCTGCCCCACACCCATTTATAGAAGAGTTGCCAATAACCTGAATAACCTGTTTCTAATGCCAAAAACGGCTGATGCCTGAGCCCTGCCTTAGGCCTAGAACTTAAGATGAGAAGATATTTTGGGTGCGCAAGCCACGTTGTCCTTAGCTTTACTCAAAGAAAACGTCCTAGTGAAAATATGCATGGATCAATACATATTTCAGAGGGCGTGATAGTCTCTGTTGAATCTCTGATAGTTCATATGGTTTGCTGCTGCCCTTAATCTCATGTTCTTTGAGCTGGAGACTTCCTTAATTAAAATACAGAAACAAGGAGGCCATCTGCAAAACCCATACTTCAGTCCACTCATCTGTTACATTGCTTAATGCTGTGTACAAGACCTAGGCCCTGAGCTAGATGATTGCCAAGAATAAATCTTCATTTAGAAAATTGATCAGAAGGTTGGTTTGATAAATTCAGAAAAATGTTAGGCAATTTTTTTGGGGAAGGTTATTTGTAGAAGAAATCCCAGGTGACAGATAAACTAGTTTCAATTTTAGCTATTTTGAGGGGCACCAATGTAGATGCAGCTTCAGAAGACAAAGGCATTATCCTGACTTGTATATTGCCACCTCTATTCCTTAGCCCCATGTTTAATAAATGAATCAGTTCTGGAAATAAGTTAGCTTCCCTTTTATATAGATATAACCTGGTCCCTGAACTTTGAAGCTTCTATTAATTATTTTCCTTTTAGACTTCAGTTTGAGATACTTTCATAGTTTTCAAAAACCAATTAAAAAGTGAAAATGATCTCTTGAACAACAGTTCTTTTTTTACTTTAAACATTTCGTATCTTTGGCTTTTTGTTTTTTTGAGACAGGGTCTTGCTCTGCAGCCCTGGCTGGAGTGCAGTGGCATGATCACAGCTGTTTTTTTTTTTTTTTTTTAAATCTGCTGAACATAATCTCTAATTCTCTGCCAATGATCTTATAGCCAAGACATTCTAGTTACAATATTTCATTATTTGGCAGTGTGATTGTTTTTCTCCCTCTTTTTGGTTGATGAAAAGTTGTACCCAACTTCCCTCACTAATAATATGAATGATCTCCATTTCTCTTTATTGTTCATTGATGCATGCCACTATTTTACAGTGGCTAAGTCCATATGCTTGGTGTTGAAAGCCATGAAGATGGTGAAGATTTTGTAATGTTCATTGCAGATCCCTAATCAGGATAGAAACTGGCAGGGATGTCCTGCAATTAAGCTACTAAGACTTCCATAGTTTCTTTTCATTTGTAGTAGGCTCCTGGGAAGGTCCTTGGACTTTTTAGTTGTCCCAAGAGTACTGCTGAAATTTGTATTTGTGGAGAGTAGGGGTAGGGAGAGGTTTACTTAAATTTTGAAAAGATTCATGACCTGACCTGGTGGTAATCCTGGTGAGCAAATCCTATTTAGTTTGTTCAGGCTGCTATAAAAAATACCATAAAATGGGTGCTTATAAACAACAGAAATTTATTTCTTACAATTCTAGAAGCTGGGAAGTCCAAGATCCAGGCATTCATGAATTTGATATCTGGTGAGAGTTCATTTCCTTGTTCATAGATGACTTTTCCCTATAACCTTACACGGCAAAAGGGGTAAGGGAATTATTTTGGGGTCTCCTTTATAAGGGCACTAATCCCATTCATGAGGGTTTCATCTTTATGACCTGATCACCTCCCAAAGGACCCATCTCCTAAGATCATCACTTTGGGGGTTAGAATGCCAATATGTGAATTTTTGGGACATTCAGACCACAGTACAACTGTTAAAACTGCAAGAAGAATCCCCACACTCAAGGTAACACAAGAAATAGGCTAATATGAATCAATCCAATCCAATTGTTGGGAATTCTCATAGTCGTTGCAGAGGTTCTTTTCTTGGTCCATTTTCTTGGAACTTCCCAAGTCGTCTTTAGACTACTTTCCATGCTCAAATTTCCAAGCATTAGGATATTCCTTTCCCTCATCTTTTGTCCCTATACTCCTCAACTTTCATCTTACCCCTTCATGCTTCTGCATGTAACTTTATTTTCTTCTTGACTCTATCAAAAGCTATTGATGTCCTGCCAGAAAGATCTCCCATTAAAAGCAAACTGCAAGATTTTCTAACAAAGTTTAGTTAGGGATCCTCAGGACAGGAACAGACATGACTTCAAAATTTAAGATTGTTTGATTTCTACTCTGGGTAGCACAGGAAAGTGTTTCCCTTCCATTCGGAGGACAATGTCCTTTCCTTTCTCTCCCTTTGCTCCTATATCCCTCAATCCCACCACCCTCTAATAAAATAAGCCAATAGGTTTTAAGGCTGCAGAGAGTATAAAATACTTGCACTTACATATCAAATCATGTTAAATATTTATATTTTAGTATGAAAGACCCTCAATAGTTACGTTAAAAAAAAATTACCCAGGTAATATTTCTGTCCAGAAATTTGAGAAACGGGATTATTTGTAATTATCCACACATTTAAGAAAACTGAACTCCTTATGAAATGTATCTTTAGAATTACTGGAGATTCATTTGAGGTCTGGTTATCATGACCTTAGGAAGTTACTTAACCTCTCTAAATCCTGGTTTGCTTCTCTGAAAAATGATAAAAACCCTCACAGGGTATATGTGAGAATTATGGAGCTCGTGTATATAAATAATTTTTCATAGTTCCTGGTATTAAAAACTCAATATATTTTAAAAATAATGCTGATGGCAATGATATGCTGTCATCACATGTATTTTTACCCAGAATTAAAAAAAAAATTTTTCCCGTATCACTTAGGTTACATATGTTGCTATGTTCACTGTTTTCCTTTTATAGTTAAAATAAGCTGTAACACATCGTTTCCCATTTTTTTTTTGCCAGCTACATTTCTTAAGTTTTATCTTTATTGATAATAATTATACCACCTATGTTTCTGCTTTTTCATGCTTGAGGGATCTCTGGATCAATCAACGTGCATGATAGTCTGAAAAAGCCCAATTTATGGGCAATAAAGTGAATCATCTTATTATCAGGGACAAATATATCTGTTTCCTTTATTGGCTGCTATGTAGAGCATACTAACCAAATTGCCATTCACCTATCCATTCAACAATATTTATTAGCTATTCTGCACTGGACAATCCTCTAGGCTTGGGGATAGAACAGTGAACAAACAAAATCCTTGGCCTAATGGATATTACCTGGAAGTGTGCCAGGAAGAATAAACTCACTTGTGAATTAGAACAATAAGTGATTTATTCAGGTCAAAAATCTTGTTTTGTCTCCTGGGAATTTCACTGAATTGCATCATGTAGGAGCCAAACTATACCTCAAGAATTAAGAGCAATTGTGAATAAATGATAAACCACAGAGCTTACATTTACCTCCTAATACATTTACCTCTTTATATATATATATATACACACATATTAGGAGATAAATGTAAGATGTAACTTTATACATATATAGTATGTAAGTAGTAACTATACATACTTATATACTGTATACATATATAGTAAGTAGTAACTATACATGTATACATATGTCGTTACTACTTACATTTATATATGTGTATGTGTATATGTATATATACAGTACACACATATACTGTTACTACAGGGTGTAAAATTGAATAGGATATAGTGTCTTCCCTCACAGAGCTGCCAATTATGTTGGAGGATGTAATAAATACAAAGTCTGTTTCTTTGTCTTCGGTTTAACAAATGACTGATGTGAGGAAAAAAGTTGTAGGAATATGTTCACCTAGTCACCCAAATGGAGCATCTGTCACCATTTCAGGATTAAGACTAGACAGTCTTTTGTGTTACCAATTGGGACATCAGTCCTCTGGGAAACAGTGATGTCCACCATTCTAAATCCCTTGGTATTACTATTTCATTGATTAAACTACACTTCTGATATTTTAGACTAAAATGTTTTGGCTTATCACAGTCTAGGAAACCTGTCTTGGGTATATAAAACAGATAGTTGATGCGCGATTAGGGAAAAATAAGGCAACCTATGAAAATGGCCTTATTGCCTAAAAGAAGTGAGCTCCTATATAGTCAGTGGAATCCAGGAAAAATTTAATGGAAAAAGCTCCATCTAAGCTTAGCTTTAAAACACAGAGTATCTTCAGGTAGAAAAGGCTATAGGAGAATGTGCCCAAATGGAGTTTGGCTGGAGACAAAGAATAAAGACTAGAAAGAACAATTACCCAAGGCCAGACATGGTGTTGGAGGGGGCAAGATGCTTACTACTTAAAGCCATAGAACACTGTTTGCTGGACACAAGGAGTGGAATACAGAACACTGCAACTAGTTTAAAACTTTACCCTCTTAGTGGCTTATTAGTTAATTGTTTCCTGAAAAAAAAGTGTATACTACTTTTTCTGCACTTTTCTATATCAGATCTTGATTTAAAACTTTACCACTCTTAGTGATTATTATAGTTTTTTTATCTGAAAAAAACATGTGTATACTTTTTCTGCATTTTTCTGTATCAGATCTTGATTGGCTCACCACCATTACACACACACATCTCTCTTCTCTCCCATCCTCCCAGTGTTATAGAATCATTTGTTGTAAAATCAGTATTCAGTATTTACATAATTATGACTGACTTTACATGACTAGTATTATTCACAGTTGAGGTATATATACAGTGTATACAGTGTAGTTTTGAAATCTTTATTTTTCTCAGGGTTCAAAATTACATGTTCTGTTTTCTTAATTTTGAAAAATATGCAATCACTAATTTATCCCCACACTCTTTGGAAAATGAAAGCTCTCTAGGCTGTATTCAAATACACCAGGTACTCTGTCAATTTTTATTTTTTGAAATATTCTACCTGAGCTCTCCATCTTTAGGCATTTCCTGTTGACTTCATACTGTTCTCCCCTACTACTCTCCCTCTTTAATATATTACCGTTTTAGAAACTTCATGGCTACCCTGTAAGTAATAAAAATGTCTTTCCCCACTCAACAACAGACAGTACCTTTCAAGTTCCCACTTTTTAAGGACATAACCACCATTCCATTTACTTCTCCCACCCTCCTTCAACATTCCCACTTGTATTTCCGGCTGTATTTTTAAAACATGGTAAATAACATTTGCACTCCACTTTGTAACCATAATTAAGTATGCCCTTAAACAATAAAAACCATAAGCAACATTTGTATTTTACGATTATTTAAATGTTATTCACTGAACAGCCAAGCTTTGTGCTACTATGGGATTTCCTTTTCTGCGGTTCCAAGTCTTGATCCACGTCCTGCCACAGGAGCACTGAAATAGAGCCCATTTTCTTACACTCTCGCCATTAGTTCAAAAGCTTGCAGCATTTTATGTCTGGTACTTGGAGGATGCTTTTCCTGTAGTTTTGCGTTTTTTTCACTGAAAGTTTCTGATTATTATTGTTTTCTCTTGTGGGATGAAGAAGTATGTACCTTCTATATCACAGCCTTAATACCTTCAGCTTCTTATTCATTCAAATCTTGCTTACAATCCAGTCCCAGGATTCCCGGTTTACTGATTTTCTTTTTCCTGAAAATTTTAGCCTTCTGTTTTGTTTTGAAATAATGCACCCTCCGCGCTTTGTCACATTCTGAAATTCCTCAGGTGTTTTAGGATGCACACTTTCTTAGATCTTTTCGAGGGTCTTAACTGCAGTTCTGTGTCCAGAATCGCGTATTTTCTCTTTCTAGGGACTGTAGGCTCCCGGCCGCCCCCAGAGGAGCCCCGCTAGCAGCTAAGAGGGCAGCCACGAAGAGCGCCTGAGCACTCTCGCGAGACTGTGGGGCTCGCCATTCGCCGCTCCGCCGCGCCGCAACGGACCCTGGGAGTCGACCATCATGCTGGCCCCGGAGGCCGTTAGCTTAGTCATGGCTCTAAATGTGTACCTGCAGTCTGATGTTGAGGATCACCGAGCCCGCGACGTAGAAGTACGGGAAGTTCATGCGCAGCTGCCAGGCCAGCTCGAAGAAGGCGAGCAGGGTGCGGGAGAGCCCCTTGCAGAAGACGCCGTACGAGGTGGGAGCCGCGGCGGGGCTTGAGGCCCTGACGGCCAAGGAGGACGAAGCCGCCGCGGGGGCCATGGGCCAGGTGTCGCCGCCCGCCCAGCGTCTGTAGCGAGGGTTGCCGCAGGGCCCGCGGACCCCCTAGGGACGGCTGGGACCGGCGGGACGGTGAGGAAAGCGGCCGCCGGGCTCACACCCAAGCTTAACGCTGCCGGCGCTCGGCGCAGTGCGGCGGCGCGTAGCCCCAGGCGCCGCTGGCGCTCCGCCCCTTCCTGTCTGCTTCTCACTGTGGCATTTACCATTTAGAGCTCAGCTGATGGTAGCTCTGGAATAGGCTATGTTGTATAGCATGTACGAACATCCATGCAGATAGTTCCACTTTAAAATGAAAAAAGCTAAGCGAGATGTAGCTTGCTGTAGGGCACAAAATTTGTAAGGGCCGAAGCTAGATTAAAACTTTAGTTTGTCTTCTGTGTTATGTGGGATGTTAGGAATCTTACCCTTTTGATTTCATAACATTAATATTAGGGCAAGATGATTCCTACACCAATAAAGGCACAAGGTCTCTGTATTCATAATATACCATAGACATAAAGGATCACAATCTTAGTCTTTGGATTTTTCTATTTATTAGGAATATTTAAATTGCAAGTGACAGAACTGGTAAACATTCAAGCAAAAAACTAGTGGACACACACGCATATATACATAAGGACATACATACAAAATCATATTCCCATCCATGTAAACCCTTAAAAAGTTCAGATTAGCTATGGAAGCTTCAGCCATATCTGCCTGGAGATGCATCTGTGAAACCTGTGGCTAGGCTCCAAGGGCTGGAATACTACTCTGCACTTCCAAACTCTTTTTTTTTGAGACAGAGTCTCGCTCTGTCGTCCAGGCTGGAGTGCAGTGGCGCGATCTCGGCTAACTGCAAGCTCTGCCTCCCGGGTTCCCGCCATTCTCCTGCCTCAGCCTCCCGAGTAGCTGGGACTACGGGCACGTGCCACCACGCCCGGCTAATTTTTTGTATTTTTTTTAGTAGAGATCGGGGTTTCACCATGTTAGCCAGGATGGTCTCCATCTCCTGACCTCGTGATCCACCCGCCTCGGCCTCCCGAAGTGCGGGATTACAGGCGTGAGCCACCACACCCGGCCTGTACTTCCAAACTCTTAATACTGTTAGAGTAACAGCACAGTGAATCTCTAATAGCCACAATACTTTTGTTATTTAAACGATACACATTTCACTACCTTCACTTATCTCCCATTTTAACTAGAAGCACTGTGTTTTTTAATCGCACACAACGTCTTCATTCATGGATTATTCAAATGTGTGATTTCTGATCATGACCTTAAGATTACAGTCTTGTTCTGAAAAGCATTGTTCAGATACCACACATCGCACTGTGTACTGCATGTCTAGCAGCTATTCAGAGCACAAGTACGGTACCCTAGAGTACCTCTGTTTCTATATGGTCTACTGATGATATGACTGGTAGAAATAACATGCCATTGAGAAATTTGTAAAAATTAGTTTTGTGTTCCCAGCTAGTACTCTTTTGCTACTTTGCTGTACCAATACCACTCCAGCGAGATAGCACTTAGGGGAATTACTTACGACAACTTCTAAAATACTGGTATAGAGACTGAAGAGCAATGTAAAAAAAAAAAAAGATCAACTCTGAGAACTGGGAGAAGCTATGTAGTTTCAGTTCACAAATATAATTTACTCCCTTTGAAAACTGAAAGACTAATACATAGAGCCATTTAGGGTCACAGGAGTCATTACGTTCCTGGATTTTTCATTTCCAAATATGTAAAGCTATGTGGACTCATTCTCTCTTCCATTCCTCTTTTGTGCCACCCTTTACGCCCTACTTGCTCCAGTTCTGGGTAACTCCATGAAAACTTTGTCTTCCACCCTGAGACCGTGGGGAAAATAGCAGCCACCCACTGATAACATGGCTAGATTGAGGTCCTATTCCAATGTGACGGGAATAGGCAAAGAACAGTCACAAAGCTCCAAATCCTACTCCTTAATGCTCTAGAGCTGAAGAAAGATTTCCTTCTTTCTACCTGAGAGTGGGACAGGACCAATAATTTAGGTGGTTGCAGTTGCTAGAGAAGAACAAAGAGCTCCCATTGCCCCACCATGAACTTTTCTCTGATTAACAAGCAATGCCACTATACTGAGAGAGGGACACAAGTGTAGAAAGAGCCTTCTCTATAGTGCATGTGTGGACTCTTGAAGCTGAGCACAAACACTGAGAATCCCTTTGGCACTCCAGTCTTCCCCAAAACAAGTTACTGGCATTCCACCACTGGAGCCATTTGAATCTAAATACAGATAAACTACAGATTGGATTGATTCAGTTTCACACACTTAATAGTTTGACAGAATAAGAAGGAAGCCCATTTTTGAGGGGTAATATTTATCTCAGGATTTATCTCAGGATTTACTGTAAATATGTGTACACACATGCAAAACCCCAGGCATTGTTAAGAGAAAATAATGGCCCAGAGGTTGAAATTATCAGACAGAACCTTTAAAAATAATTATGAATAATGTGTTAAAATTCTAGTGGAAAAGATAAATAACATGCTCAGGAAATTTTAGCAGAGAGATAGAAACTATATAAGAGGCTCAAATGAAAATGCTAGAAATGAAAAACAATATTGGAGGTGAAAGATTCCTTTGGCAATTTATCAACAGACTGGAGATGGCAGAGGCAGAGTCAGTAATACTGAAGGCAGATTACTATATATTATTCAAACAGAAAAATGAAAGAGAGGGAGAAAAGGAGAGAAGAGATGGAGGAAAAATTTGGAAAGACTGACAATGCTAATTGGTGAGGATGGGGGGCAACTAGAATCCTCATACATTACTGGTGGAGATGCAAAGTGGCAAAGCCTCTTTGGATGAGTTTGATAGTTTCTTATGAAGTAAAAAATACCGTGAAACCCAGCAATTCTTAAGAGAAATGAAAACATACCCGTAAAATTGAATACTACTCAACAACAAAAAAGAATAAATCACTTTTATATGCAACAACAAATGACTCTAAACATTCTACTAAGTGAAAGAAAGGTTCAAACATGATACCATTTTCTCTTCTACAAAGAGAAAAATATAGTGACAGAAAACAGATCAGTGATAGCCAAAGGCCTGAGGTAGAATGCACTGCAAAGGGGTCTAGGAATGTCAAGGGATGTTTTTGGGGGTGATGGAAATGTTCTATATCTTGATTGTGGTAGTTAATCTGTATAATTTGCCAAAAGTAAACTGTATAATTAAAATGGTTTTTCATATAATTTATAAAAATTATATTTCAGTAAAGCTGATTTACAAAAAGAAGCATTTTTTCTTTTGAGAAGCCTCAGACCACATTAGGTAGAAAACAAGACATTTTAGATGTTCTGAGTTAGAAGAAGTTTAATCAGGGAGTTAGACACTATACAAACATTAGAAGGCTTTGGGGGAAGTAAGACTAATTCTGGAGGGTTACTTTCAGGAATCCAGAATTGTAGGGGTTGTACATGAAGGCAGTAACATTTGTGTCAGCCACTTGCATCCTCTATGCAGGCTACTGTATTAGTCAGGGATCTCCAAATAAACAGATCCAACAGAATCATAATTATGAGCCAATTTCCATAATAAATACATGTAAAAAGGGATTCATTATAGGGATTGGCTCAATTGATTATGGAGGCTGAGAAGTCCCATGATATGACCAGTGGTGTAGTCTTCAGGCCAAAGGCCTGAGAATCAGGGGCTCTGATGTCCAAGGGCTGGAGGAGATGGATGTCTGCACTGGAGAGTATATTTGCCCTTCCTCCAGCTTTTTGTTCTATTGGGGCCCTCAGCAGATTGGTTGATGCCTACCTACATTGGTGAGGGCAGGTCTTTACTCGGTCTACAGATTCCAGTGCTTACCTCTTCTAGAAACACCTTTACAGAAACACCCAGAAATAATGTTTTACCAGTTATATGGGTATTCCCTAACCCAGTCAAGTTGATATGTAAAATTAACCATCACAGCTACTGATGATATCAGGTGCCTCTGGCCTCAAAGTGGGTGATTCCTAGGAGTATATTTGTAGCTATCCCACCCTTATGCTTGTAGTCTGTAGATACCTAAGTGCCAGTCTAGATTGCTGCACAAGAAATAATAGCTTTAACTCAAAGTGTCTTTTTTTAAGGAGGAATTTAATTGACCATGGGGTCTGGGAAATGTTATTTCCAGCTTCTTTTTTATGTCCCTGTGGCAAAGGTGAGAGCTTAGAAACTTGGGGATGGTATATGGTAGAGTAAAAAATCTGATACACACATTGTATCTAGATGCTTAGCTTTGAATCTGCTTCTGCAGGCTTTGTAATGATTCTCTGATACACTTTAATAAATGTCTTTTGTGCTTAAACTACCAGAATAGATTTTAAAAATAAGTTCATGTTGATATTTCCAATTCAGATTTTATATTCTTACTTCTTTTTTTCTCATGCTGAAAATCTTGGCCTGTAACCACACAACATTCACATAATTAATTGTGTGCATCTGCGCATATAATAGTTTCAAACTAACAGTACTTAGATTAGATTATTCTAACAGCTTAATTATTAAAACACTTTCAGATTTATCTTAGCATATATCCTTCTGGAGATAAAAAAAACTATGTTGTAGGATCATTTGAAACAATTCCTCTTTTAGTTAAATCATCCACCAGACAGGTTCATTTGTTTTTTTGTTATTTTTCAGGATTAATATTCCTTTATTTTAATTTTTAATGATTATTTAATAAATGTTCATGGTACCAGGGGTAAAACTTCAAAACAAAATGTAATCAGAGAAGCCTAGCTTCTTTCCTGTCACATCCTGTGTTTCCTTTCCTATAGGTAACCATTTTTTTTTCCTTTTTTAATTGCTTTTAAAAATTTAAGATATGGAAGGGGCCATGCTAATATTGTCTGTAATTGTTCCAATTTTAGTGTATGTGCTGCTGAAGTGAACACTATACGTAACCATTTTTTAAAGTCAGCTTTTGACAATACCATTCTTAGACAATACAGAACATACTACACACATTGTTCTGCATTTTTCCTTTTAAAATAATTTAATAATTAGGTATCACTCCATAGTACTATACAGCAATCTTTCTCATTTCTTTTTACAGCTGAATAGTGCTCCATGTATCCCTTCTCTCTGCAATTATTGATTGACTCAGGCTAAAGAAGTCTTGGCAAATATTAACACACTTTTCCATGGTTGCCCAGGGGGTATTCTTCATTACAAGTGTGCATGTGTATTTATGTCTGTGTTTGGGGTGAGGCTGTATTTGTTGGGGACATAGAGTTTTCACACATCACTTCTCAAACTCCAGTGGCAAGAACTCAGACACTGGGTCACACCCAACTGCATGGGATCCTGGGAAATGTAGTCTCATGTGTGCTCAGGAAGAGGAGAACAAGGATTTTGGTCAGCAACACAGTATCTGCCACAGACTTCATGCCTATTTTTAAATCACCATATGTACCCTTCTTCCCACATGTAGAACACACTTATGCTCCTTTCCTGGGGATGCATTAAAGTCTTATGTTATATCAGCTTGAAGTTCAGGGCTTCTGAGTGATAGACAGTTCTGTTTACCACGTCCAAAAGTAGTCCCTCAGGGTCTGGGAATAAACGAAAACAAAAAACACAAGATATATCTTCACTTCAAAGTATAAAGTGGATGATTAGGGGCAGGCTAACTGGCAGTAATAAACTCCTCCCATTTAGAAAGAAAACAGGAGGAATACAATGGTAGATTGGCCACAGCAGTGACAAACCTTCTTTGGTAGGCTATGTGGAGTCGCCTGCCCTGGATTTACAGGGAAGTTCCTGGTTAGTCCCCGTGTCTGGACTCTGGGAGAAACTCCCTTATCCATCATTTTCTGAGGATGCTGGCTTTACGCTCTGGATGTTCTTCGTTATTATCCTCCTTGGCTGCATCTGAAAAGGATGATGAGGGTACCTTCCTGGAGAAGGTATGTATTTCAAGTCTTTTCAATAATGCAACTTTGGAAGCCAGAGAGTCATTTTAATATCACATATTTAATTAAATCACTCATAATTTATTTGACAAATGCAATATCCTCAGCAACATATAAAGTTTTTAATCTACTTGCTTCTAGTCAGTTCCATCTTCCCCTATAAAAATTTCCAAAATGGTTGCCCTTACACAAATGTTTCATGTCTGTATAAATAAGAAAATAGACAAACATTTTTCCCGTACTTATCCCAGGCCTCTTTCTTTCACTTTGGTGGCAGTTATCTTGAAGGCATTCGAAACAATGGTCTCTATGTTTAATTGAAAAGTCTAAATGGGCCTCTTAACAATTTTTTTTTCAGTCTCACTTATTGCTGTTTCATACCCCAAACCTGTGAGATTTTATACCCCTCTGAAACCTTAGATTTCTGAACTCTCTCTTGCTCTTAATTCTTATTTGCAAACCAGTCAATTCTTTTCCTTTCTCATCTTCTCATAATATCTTGCTAAAATATTTTGGAGAACAACCCTGGCACACCATTTTGACTTTCATCAACCACTTCCCCTAGGGCCAGAGACTCATTAAACATGGCCTTTTTCTAAGTTATTGCATATAATGTTTTTAAAAAGTTTGCCTATACACCACATGTGCCATCATGTTGCCAGTCTCCAAGATCTGTTCCTTCACTATCCAAATCCTCTAAACAAATTCGCCCACTTTCAGTTCCAATTTCTGTGTTAGACTGGGTAGAAAAACTGCATCACAAATAAGCTCCAAAATGTAAAGCATTTTGAACAATATGATTTAATTTTGTTCTTTTAATGGTACTTATATGTCTGAGTAACCTTCCCTATGCAGTTATTCACTAAATTAGGCTGATCACTTGGTGACCTTTAACACATAGGTTCCAAGATTGCCTTGGGGTCACCTTATTCCAGGCAGCCAGGAGCAGAAAAGGTGCATGGAGGAGGATGCATGGCAAATTTTTATGGGACAGGCCTGGAAATAGTACACATAATTTCCATTCACATTACATTGTTCAGCTTTTAGTCACATTGCATCTGTAAGAGAGGCTTGGAAATACAGTCTATATGCTTAGAAAAAAGAGTAGAACATGAAATTTAGGACATGGAAGTTGGAGAGTGCATTTTGCTTAAAATAGCCATACAAATGTGAAACAAAAAAGTTTCTGCCTATAGATGCATGGTATAGCTTGTTTATGTCACTTTTGTAGTTTGAAAGTGCCCTTAAACCTGTCTTGAATATTAGTTCTTTTCTTCTACTTTTTCATAAATTCTAAAGAATTCCAGGGCCAGGCATGGTGGCTCACACCTGTAATCCCAGCACTTTGGGAGGCTGAGGCAGGAGGATCATGAGGTCAGGAGTTTGAGACCAGCCTGGCCAATATGGTGAAACCCCGTCTCTACTAAAAATACAAAAATCAGCTGGGCATGGTGATGCTTGCCTGTATTCCCAGCTACTCGGGAGGCTGAGGCAGAAGGATCGCTTGAACCTGGGAGGCGGAGGTTGCAGTGAGCTGAGATTGTGCCACTGCAGTCCAGCCTGTGTGATGGACTCTCACTCTGTCTCAAAAAAAAAAAAAAAAAAAAGAATTCCAGTTCAAACTGAATGTCCCTAACCTCAGAGAACTATAGTCAATTCTTCACTGAAGCATTTGTATCTTCTTCATCTTTAATTCTGGTATATTTTGTTTATTCTGTTTAGCTCCTATAACATTGCATACAAATTATTAATAGTTTTAGGACTTGGGTGAAATTCTTGAACTATGAATAATTTGATGAACTTATTTCTATAAATCATATTGCATCAACAAAATACTTGGTATGTAAAAGGATCTTATTGAATGAGAGACAAATAATTACTGAAATAAATGTTATTTCTAGCAATTTCTATTCAAAATTTAAGATATTTGTATTCAAGTGGTATGGCTCAGGGGAGATGAAAGTGCAAATTAGTGAAAAATGATCTCTCATATTTGCATGTTTACATACTCGACTTCACTTCTTTAGTCATTACCATGAATAGAAAATTGTGGCTGATGCTGAAGATAAATAGACATCATTAGTGTTTGTTCTAGAAATTATATAGTAGCTGACTGAAAGTGGCAAGAAAGGTATTCATGAAGTTTTGTATCTCTTAACAATTTGGTTTAGTACTGGAGTTACAATATAAATAGAACAAACTATTTTTTCATGAAGATCTCTGAACATACAGTTGAATTTTGACTATGCCTTCTGAAATTGTGATGAAAACATATATAGAAAGCATCATAAATGCATGCCCATCTGCAACTGTTTGACTATAAAGCTGTCAGTGAAGTACAATATCAGAAATATTTTCATAGAAATGTCAGTTGGAATTAATACTTTCTTTCTGGTGGTGGCAACAAGAGGACTTGTCTTAGGAATGCTGGGAAACGGGCTCATTGGACTGGTAAACTGCATTGAGTGGGCCAAGAGTTGGAAGGTCTCATCAGCTGATTTCATCCTCACCAGCTTGGGTATGGTCAGAATCATTCAACTGTATTTAATGCTATTTGATTCACTTATAATGGTGTTGTCTCCTCATCTATATACCATCTGTAAACTAGTAAAACTGTTTACTATTCTTTGGGCATTAATTAATCACTTAAGTATCTGGTTTGCCACCTGCCTAAGCATTTTCTACTTGCTTAAGATAGCCAATTTCTCCCACTTCTTTTTTACCTGGCTGAAGTGGAGAATGAACAGAGTGGTTCTTGTGCTTTTCCTGGGGTCTTTGTTCTTATCGTTTATTTACCTTTTTATGTACAATGCCATTAGTGAGTTGTGAAAAAAACATGACTTTGCACTCAGATATAAGTAAAATAGTCTATCTTCAAGGCCTTAGGCTTCTCAGCTTGACATACATCATTCCCTTTCTTCTGACTCTGACCTCTTTGCTCCTTTTATTTATATCCTTAGTGAGACACACCAAGAATTTGCAGCTCAACTCTCTGGGCTCAAGGGACTCCAGCACAGAGGCCCATAAAAGGGCCATGAAAATGGTAATAGCCTTCCTCCTCCTTTTTATTATTAACTTTATTTCCACTTTAATAGGAGATTGGATCTTCCTTGAGGTAGAGAATTATCAGGTCATGATGTTTATTATGATGATTTTAGTTGTCTTTCCCTCAGGCCACTCATTTATTATAATTTTGGGAAACAACAAGCTAAGACAGAGCTCCTTGAGACTACCGTGGCATCTTAAATTCTCTCTGAAAAAAGCAAAACCTTTAACTTCATAGACACAATTTAACTTTCTGCATCTGTGAAAGAAATAACTTAATAGAAGACCTCATAAGTTAATTTTATATTTAACAATTTCTTTTTTGGAGTCCTTTTAAGTGTTGTTAAATAATTCTGAAATTTTCCTTAAAATATTCACTAACCATGTTTTCTCAAAGTTGCCTGACATAATGTCTGATTCAAGGAAATATCTTTACTATAATAATGCCTGCTGATAACAATAGAGTATGTGAGACTTGGAGAAAAAAGATAAACATTTATAATGGAATATAAATAAATGCACATATGATATACAAAGCAATATGAATAAATATATATAAAATCACAGTCAGAAAAAAGTGTAATGTAATTTTTTGAACAAAAAAATTATAAATAGAATAGGGAAAAAATTATAAAATGTTAAGTATAATTAAGTTTGTTAAAGCATAATATATATCAGTGTAATGCTTGGATATGTTTGTGTATGTGTCGTGCTACTTTGACTACTGTAATAAAATAACCCAGATGTAATCACAGTAGCTGGGAATGTAATGAAGCAGTTAAGAGAATTTTGCTTGCAAATGATGTTACTAAAATATGAAATGAAGATCATGTATTATTTTAATAGAGGACATGGATATGTCCATATGAAAGAAAAAAAAACCAGCACTGTTGTTTAAGGTAACTTTTACCATAATTTAAAAAGTGGAATAAAGGGAAAAAATAGCCAGTAAATCATGGGAAGTATGTTGGTTTTATATTAGTCTTCATGAAGTAGTAGGTGAAAATATTCTTCCAGGTTAAGCCTTAATGTAGAGAATGGTGTAAGAATCATAAGGCCATGGGGAAGAATTGTTTTCTCCAGACAAAATGAACTCTTCCATTCAGGAAATTAGAGTGAGGTCACATCTATCACATTTATCAGGTAGGGTTCTCTCATTTAGCTATTAATATCATCAATAGTGGGTAACCCCAGCACTTTGGGAGGCTGCGGCAGGCAGATCACGAGGTCAGGAGATCGAGACTATCCTGGCTAACATGGCGAAACCCCGTATCTACTAAAAATACAAAAAAATTAGCCGGGCGTGGTGGTGGGTGCCTGTAGTCCCAGCTGCTCAGGAGGCTGAGGCAGGAGAGTGGTGTGAACCCAGGAGGCAGAGCTTGCAGTGAGCCGAGATTGCACCACTGCACTCCAGCCTGGGTGACAGAGCAAGACTGCATCTCAAAAAAAAAATTGGTGTTTTCTCTGACCAAAGTGTGGGTAAAAGAAGAGAATTATTGGTATTTTCTTGTCAAGTTTACTAAAAGTTTTAAAAAAATCTTTAAGAATTTGGTATTATTAGTATTGTATTTATCCATAAAATTAACTTATAGAAATAGAGTGAAAGTTTGTTTCTACCACCAAAATAATGACTGAAAAAATTAATATTAAGAATTCAATATTTAACAATCAATTAGATTTAACAATCAATTAGAAATGGTAGAATAAAGAATGAGTGAATTGGAAGATAACTACACAGAATGAAGCATAATTAGACAAAGAGATGGAAAAATACAGGCTAAAGGGGAAGAGCATTGAGGTTACAGTCAGAAAGTCTTAACATACTTTTGGAGTTCTGAAAGATTAGAAGAGAGAATGTAGGGAAGGAAGAAGTAATGTTGCTGAGACCTCCAAAAATAATAAAATGTATCAATCCATACATTTGAGAAACCAACAAACCTCAGACAAGATAACTGAAAACAAATTAACATATAAATGCTACAGGAAACCAAAGACCAACAGAAAATTTGAAAAGTAGCCCGAGAAAAAAGATTGATTATGTTGAAAGGATCAACTGTTTGAATGACAACGGATTTTCAGCAGAAAGCATGGAAGCTAGAATTCAATGTAATATATTTTCAGTGCGTTTCAAAGGAGTAGCAGACATTTCATAAACAGAAATTCAAAAGGATACATTTTCAGATAGAAAAAAGTTACTGAAAATACAAAGTTGAAGATGCAAGAAGGAATGAAAATAAAGGCAATGGCAAATGTGTGTAACTAAAAGGACTATTGACTGTATAGAACAATAATATCTTGTGTTAAAAGAGATAATGAATAAAATGTATGCCAATAACAGTATATAGACTAGGGCTGAAGGTGAAAAGATTAAATTTAGTTTAATTATTATTTAACCTTTTCATTGTCTGTGGAGAGAGTCTGAGTATCAAATTCAATGCATGTACTCTAGCTATATATCCAAGAGAAGTGCATTAAATGACATGTAAAATAATGCCCATGGTAGTATTATTTGTAATTGTTCTAAGAAGAAACAGCTCAAATACCTATAAATTAAGGAAGGATTAATAATTATAGCAAATTTGTACAATGGAACAATATAGAGAAATTGAAAGGAATGAACCACATGTACATGCAACAAAGTGGATACATTTTATCAACATAATGCTTAAAAAAAGAAGTCATAAGAAGAAAATATATTAAGGTTGTATTTATAAAGAGTTAAAAAATGAGTCAAACTCAAATCAATTTCCGCAATAAACGAATCATCTTGAAAATTGTATTTACAAGTTCACAACTTCCTGTGTTAAAGTCAGGAAATTTTCTATATTTCACATAAAATTCTAGTTTTGATTTTTAACAACTGACCTAATTGGTTTCTAATGTTCTAGAAAAGACTTACAATCATTTTTCCAGGTTTCTGTACCTTCTCTGGTTCTCTGGTTTTCAAGTGAGAAAAGCTACACCTAAGCACCCCCATGAATTACACTGGAAAGTTTTCCACCTCTCTTTTTTGAGCAGAGATTTAGAAAGTTGGCATTTGGATCCAAGTGACCCAAGCTTTAGGGCAAAATGAAAATTGCAAATCAGTGCAAGTTACTTTTTCTCGTATTTGCGTGTAATCAAAGTTGAATCCAGCCCTTCAAAATTACAGATCGAGTGTTACTGCCTGGGATTGGCAGAACTGTTTGATAGGAATGAAAATGTTTTTATGTTAATATAAAATTTGTGCCCACATGTATGAAGGATTTTTCTATTAAAACTGTACAATTAAGCATAAGATGTGCCACACTGCAAGAGATATGGCACCATGAAACTAACTACAACTGTATACTATTGGGGCTCAGAAAATGATACTGAAAATATATCGCTCTTTGACATGCTGGACTAAACAGGAAGCCTCAAATTCTGTCTGAAGTTTTCCCTTCTGTCTGGGTCTCTGATCCTCTTTCCTGAAGCACCAGAGGGAATTCTCTCTGGAATTTCCTTATCTGATTAAGAAAATTTCTTTCCAGAAGAAATGCAATTTTTAAAAGACTCCTTGTCTAGGAATCTCATCAAATGACCAGGATAAGATACTGGATCAAATAACCACTGGATAAGATACTTGGAGTTGTCAACAGACAGACAGACCTTTCAGTTGTTCTTATGAAGGCAGCTCCAAGAGATTCCCTGGGTGACTTTATCTGCATAATAAGACAATCTTTTTTCACAGTGAAGTTCTGGCCCTAACCTTCCCTCCACCTCCCCTAGAGCTCAGAAGAAATTTGTCCTAGGCCATTGCTGTTTAGATTATTCATTTCCTCTGGAAATCATTTATTCTTACATCCCTCACTTTCCTTTCCCCAATTAAGAGTATACTTAAGAGTCAATTGTCTGGCCCCCGCTTTGAGTCTCATACTTGGCATATGGCTGCCATGTGTATATGCACATTAATAAAAACTTGTATGTGTTTTTTCTTATTTATCTATTGTCAGCTTATTTTCAATGAACCCTCAGAGCAGATGAAAACTGTCTCTTGGCTTCTTACAATATTTGATTCTCTTTTTTTTTTTTTTTTTTTTAATTTTTTTATTTTATTTTTTTTTTATTATACTTTAGGGTTTTAGGGTACATGTGCACAATGTGCAGGTTTGTTACATATGTATCCATGTGCCATGTTGATTTCCTGTACCCATTAACTCGTCATTTAGCATTAGGTGTATCTCCTCATGCTGTCCCTCCCCCCTCCCCCCACCCCACAACAGTCCCCGGAGTGTGATGTTCCCCTTCCTGTGTCCATGAGTTCTCATTGTTCAATTCCCACCTATGAGTGAGAACATGCGGTGTTTGGTTTTTTGTCCTTGCGATAGTTTACTGAGAATGATGTTTTCCAGTTTCATCCATGTCCCTACAAAGGACATGAACTCATCATTTTTTATGGCTGCATAGTATTCCATGGTGTATATGTGCCACATTTTCTTAATCCAGTCTATCGTTGTTGGACATTTGGGTTGGTTCCAACTCTTTGCTATTGTGAATAGTGCCGCAATAAACATACGTGTGCATGTGTCTTTATAGCAGCATGATTTATAGTCCTTTGGGTATATACCCAGTAATGGGATGGCTGGGTCAAATGGTATTTCTGGTAAAGGGATCAATTCAACAAGAAGAGCTAACTATCCTAAATATATATGCACCCAACACAGGAGCACCCAGATTCATAAAGCAAGTCCTCAGTGACCTACAAAGGGACTTAAACTCCCACACAATAATAATGGGAGATTTTAACACCCCACTGTCAGCATTAGACAGATCAATGAGACAGAAAGTTAACAAGGATATCCAGGAATTGAACTCAGCTCTACATAAAGTGGACCTAATAGACATCTACAGAACTCTCCACCCCAAGTCAACAGAATATACATTTTTTTCAGCACCACACCACACCTATTCCAAAATTGACCACATAGTTGGAAGTAAAGCTCTCCTCAGCAAATGTAAAAGAACAGAAATTATAACAAACTGTCTCTCAGACCACAGTGCAATCAAACTAGAACTCAGGATTAAGAAACTCACTCAAAACCGCTCATCTACATGGAAACTGAACAACCTGCTCCTGAATGACTATTGGGTACATAATGAAATGAAGGCAGAAATAAAGATGTTCTTTGAAACCAACGAGAACAAAGACACAACATACCAGAATCTCTGGGACACGTTCAAAGCAGTGTGTAGAGGGAAATTTATAGCACTAAATGCCCACAAGAGAAAGCAGGAAAGATCCAAAACTGACACCCTAACATCACAATTAAAAGAACTAGAAAAGCAAGAGCAAACACATTCAAAAGCTAGCAGAAGGCTAGAAATAACTAAAATCAGAGCAGAACTGAAGGAAATAGAGACACAAAAAACCCTTCAAAAAATTAATGAATCCAGGAGCTGGTTTTTTGAAAAGATCAACAAAATTGATGGACCGCTAGCAAGACTAATAAAGAAGAAAAGAGAGAAGAATCAAATAGATGCAATAAAAAACGAAAAAGGGGATATCACCACCGATCCCACAGAAATACAATCTACCATCAGAGAATACTACAAACACCTCTATGCAAATAAACTAGAAAATCTAGAAGAAATGGATAAATTCCTCGACAAATACACCCTCCCAAGACTAAGCCAGGAAGAAGTTGAATCTCTGAATAGACCAATAACAGGTTCTGAAATTGTGGCAATAATCAATAGCTTACCAACCAAAAAGAGTCCAGGACCTGATGGATTCACAGCTGAATTCTACCAGAGGTACAAGGAGGAACTGGTACCATTCCTTCTGAAACTATTCCAATCGATAGAAAAAGAGGGAATCCTCCCTAACACATTTTACGAAGCCAGCATCGTCCTGATACCAAAACCTGGCAGAGACTTAACCAAAAAAGAGAATTTCAGACCAATATCCTTGATGAACATTGATGCAAAAATCCTCAATAAAATACTGGCAAACCGAATCCAGCAGCACATCAAAAAGCTTATCCACCATGATCAAGTGGGCTTCATCCCTGGGATGCAAGGCTGGTTCAACATACGCAAATCAATAAATGTAATCCAGCATATAAACAGAACCAAAGACAAAAACCACATGATTATCTCAATAGATGCAGAAAAGGCCTTTGACAAAATTCAACAACCTTTCATACTTGATTCTCTTTTAATGTATTTCAGTTGAATTGGAGTATATGCTACAGATGGGAGAATTAAAAGAATTATTGATAAAAACATTTTGGAATTGTTTGATTGTATCCATAAACTGCCATAGTTGGCTGATGTATCATAAGATTTATTTGAGTGACTTTATTCTAACAAATTTGTCTCCAGTATTGAGTATGTTGAATACTATATACTATTTTTCAAAACTCAAAAATATTTTGTACTATTTTAAAATATTACTTATTTCAATATTAAAGTAGAAAAAACATTCCACTGTTTTGCTCTGGACACAAACCACTTATTTTGCTCTCTTGTTTGCCATTTTTTGGGGGTAATATCTGTTGGTGAGCTCATAATATTTATTATAATTCACATTATATGTATTATATTGCTATATTAATCTACCCATTCATAAGATCCATTTCTACTCATATATCTCAGGTGTGTGTTGGTATAAAATTCACAAAATCTTACAAGTCTTTTGGTCTGAATTTTACTTTGTCCTGTATCACATTTTGTACCTTGTCATTTGGGGCCTGCTGGGAATTGAGTGTTATCATATATTTAAACATAAGAGGAGGCGGGGATATATATAGAGGGGTATCAGCATCCCTCTGTAAGCCAAACAGCTCAAGGTAAGTCATTACAGGTTTTTAAGGCAAGGGAAGGAAGATTAACCTTCTCAGCGAGGGGAGGAAGAGTGCATCTCCTGGCAACAGTGCACCAGCAGAATTTAGGGGTTCAAGATCTTCCAGATTCTTTGGGATCTGCCATTACAGGCCCACCCCAATTTTTAAGGTCCTATTTCTTTTTTAGCAAATTTCCTGACTTTAACACAGGAAGTTGTGAAGTTGTAAATACAATTTTCAAGGTAATTTATTTATTGCAGAAATTGATTTGAGTTTGCTTTTCAGAAATTTTAGTACTTCTGCTATAGGAGATAAGGACTTTTTTGAAGACAGTCGTAGGAATGTTATGTTAGTTTACATAATCCTAAGCTAGTAATTCAGAGCCTTAAGTTCGTAATTTTTCTTTCTCCAAGTTTTCTAGCACACTTATAAGTCAGCAACGAACCCTATTCTACTTATTTTCACTAAAATGTTCTACGGCAGCCTCACTCAATGTCTTGCCTTCTATAGGAACTTGATTATAAATTATTTTGTAAGTGATCATCTATGGACAATAATTTAACTGTTGTGTCACCGCATGCCAGGGATTGCCAGTGTCTCCTTTACTGTTGGAAACAGGGTCATGAATACCCTTAAATCTAATTATATGAGACAACTAATACCAGACAACTCCTACCTAGACTTGGAATTTGATTCTGTCATGATCCACAGTCTCATTCTGAGTCTCAGGCAGAAGGGGCAGTTGTACTTGAAGTGTAGCTGTGGCTATTCTCATGGAGATCATCAAAATACAAGAAGGCCCAGACAAACTGATAATGCATTTTTAAGATCTCTGCTCATATACATTCTGCCAATATTCTAAAGCAATTCACAGACAAGTACAACATTAATGGGCATGGAAATTATACTTTGCCCACAGTGGGAGAGCACAGCAAAGTTACATGCAAAGGCTGTGAGTAATACTATTAAAGGGAATAAATAATTGGGGCTGAAAATCCAATCTACTATCATCTCCCAAGCTGAACTTTCTTAACCATAGATGTCAATAAACATAAAAGTGGAGAATAGTTAAAACTAAAATATAGTACAGATAAGTGATAAAACAAAAATAAATTGATCTTGAGAGAAGAGAAATTTTCTTCTCTAAAAAGAAAAAACAGTTTTGTGATAAAAATAAAAAATTCTAATAAAATGTGCAATTTTCTTAAAAGTATAGATTATCAAAATTTTCTTGTGAAGAAATACTCTTGCATATGTCAAAAATAATGAAAGAAATTTGCTTGTATTATTATACTATCTCATAAATTATCTTTTCCAAAAGAGTTGTAGGTTATATTTAAAATTTTATTTATAATAAACATCACACACCAGGGCCTGCTGTGGGGTGAGGGGAGGAAGGAGGGATAGCATTAGGAGATATACCTAATGCTAAATGATGAGTTAATGGGTGCAGCACACCAACATGGCACATGTATACATATGCAACAAACCTGCACGTTATGCACATGTACCCTAAAACTTAAAGTATAATAATAATAAAATTTAAAAAAAGAAGAAAGAAAATCAAAAAAAAGAAAAATATTAAGTTATTTAAAAATCTAAACACCCAATTGTAAAAATAATACCTATGTATTATTGCTATATTATAAAATTTTAGATCTGGCTACCATCGTGAAAAAAAAATGTGACATAGCAAAGAAATGCTGATTCCAGAAATGTGAAGATGGTTTAACATATGGTAATATATTATGATAATCAACTCACTAATAGATTTAAGAGGGAAATAATATGTTTATAAAATAGTTGTGGACACACTCTTTAAATAAATTTAGTACCCAATTATAATAGAAAATTTAACCAACTAAAGAAAGACTTTCTTTCCCTAATATAATTTGTCCCCTAAACAACTACAGGCAATCTCGTAACAAATGCTTATCATATTATGAGTTCCACAGAAAAGAGGCTTGAGGTAATCTTATATCCTAGTAATTTATTTGAGCCTGCAGTACCATGGAAGCAGGAATGGAAGTAAAGGATGAGTTAGGCAAAAAAAAGGAGTTAAACAAAATTTAAAGCTAAGAAAAATGTAAATTATTTTATAAATTCAAGGTAGGTGAGGATTTTATCTGAAAGATACAAAAACCGCAAAACATAAAGTAAAAGTTTGATAAGTTTTAAATTCCTTGGAAAGATCTTTTAATTAATCCAGCTAAGTTAGCTGTCCGACCCTAGTCTAATTATACATCTAGGCATTTGATAATGAATACAGAAAGAGTATTAAAACTAGGATTATATGGATGAAAATAAAAATACTCATTTTACCTAATAAAAAAAACATGTTCTTAGATGATATTCTCAATGTTGTGATGACATCAGTTCTTGCCAAATTCAGGTATACATGTAAGATGTTAAGGCAAACATTGCCATTTTTTTCTCATTTAGAGTAGTTTATTCTGCTAAGGGCCTGGGAAACATTTTAGATTCAGTAAAAAAACCTAGAAGAATAAAGGAGAATGAATACTAGAAAAAGACTGAAAGAAAAAAATGTGTAAAGATGCACAGAATGAGGAACATCTATTGGTAAAATATATTATAAAAATACCAAAAAGGTATCCAGATAGTAAAAAGCTCAAAAACATGGAAAATCTCTTTCAGTTACTACTGGCAGAAGCATATAGTGGGATATAGTGAATGCGAATTTAGCATAAAAATACATACACTTTATATCTGTGTATGTATGTACACATACTTTTGATATGCATGTATAACTACATATTTCTGAAACAATTATAAAAATAATCATAAAACGATTACAGATATGCAAAAACAGTTATAGAGCTATGTATAGTTTGTTAACATTAAGATAAAAGCCTTAACTTTTTTTATGCTTAAAAACATAATGCTTCAATATAGCAGAACACACATTTGTCATTAAAAGAGATATAGAATAGCATTGCTCAGAGTTCAGCGGAATATTCATAGTTGTTACAAAAAAAAGTTCTTAATTTTTACATATTTTAGGCAATGCTGGCTTAAGCGACTTTAACCTTTTTGTTTGTTTTTAAATCATAAGCTTTCTGTATACTCTGTTACAAATGTAAAAGGAAGTGCTGTATGTGGAGTTTCCCAAATTTCCTTTTCTGTGAAATCCTTTTCTGTTTTAGAAAATACCTTTTAATTCTAACATTTTCAGGAATTTAATTTGAGAAATTCTAATATTGAGGGATTATGTATCAATGAGGAACAATTTCATTTTTTAGAATATGTAGACTGGGCGTGGTGGCTCACACCTATAATCCTAGCACTTTGGGAGGCCAAGGAGGATAGATTATTTGAGGTCAGGAGTTTCAGACCATCCTAACCAACATGGTGAAATCCCATCTCTACTAAAAATACAAAAATTAGCCATGCATGGTGTTATGTGTCTGTAATCCCAGCTACTCAGGAGGCTGAGGCAGGGAGAATCACTCGAACCTGAGAGGCAGAGGTTGCAGTGACCCAAGATCGCGCCACTGTATTCCAACCTGGGCAATGGGGCGAGACTCCATTTCAAAGAAAACCAAAAACCAAAAAACAAAACAAAAGTATAGGCACATGTGTAGGTTTGGATGGAACAATAAACACTGCAGAGATTCAGGGGATTGTGGCAGATGGATGTGAGGCAGGACTAGATTGCAGCTCTGGACAGACCAGCATGTGGATGCTTGTATTGTGAATTTTAGCTACAAATCCACTGCAAGAACAAACCAGTAATCCCAAGAGGACCCACAGATCCTCTGAAGAAGCAGACTGCTCTTGCAGGACCCAGGAGACACCCAAATACAGTGACTGCCCCAACTGCAGGAGTAGGAAAGGGAGACCCTCCTCTTCTGAACACATACCACCACTGGAGAACTGAAGGTCTGTTTGCAGAAGTTTCTGGCTTTACCTTCAGCTGAGTCAAGTTAGAGAGCTGAGTGAAATGCAGGGGTAGAGGAAGCAGGGCGGAAAGGCCCGGGAGCTCACTGGGTCCCCAGACAGCCCATTCCTGCCTGGCACCATAGTACTCCATCAGGAGGGTGGCCAGAGGAGCAGGGGTAAAACTCCACAGGCAGAAGAAATCTCTAGCTGAACTTTGTAACAATTTGAACTGGTCAAGAAGCCTCCTGGCCAGAACTCGGGGGAGGGTGTGAATCGGGCATGCAGACTTCACAGGCGGGGGAAGAACTAAAGCCCTTTCCTCTCATGGCTGGGAGGCAGATAGCCTTGGGCAAGTTTTCAAGCCCATCTTGCCCTCTGCCTGGAAACAGAGTCGGGGCTGTTGGCTTGGAGGGGCATGGTGGGAGTGAGACCAGCCCTTCAGTTTGCATGGGAGCTGGGTGAGACCTGTGACTGTTGGCTTTCCCCCACTTTCCTGACAACCTGCAAGACTCAGCAGAGGCAGCCATAATCCTCCTAGGTACCCAACTCCAGTGACCTGGGAATCTCATCCCCATCACCCACAGCAGCCACAGCAAGACCCACAGAAGGAGAGTCTGAGCTCAGACATGCCTAGCCCTGCCCCCACCTAATGGTCCTTCCCTATCCACCCTGGTAGTGGAAGACAAAGGGTATATAATTCTGGGAGATCTAGGGCCACACCCACTGCCAGTCCCTCACCACACTACTACAGCTGATGCTTTCTGGAAAGCACCACCTCCTGGTAGGAGGCCAACCAGCACAAAAATAGAGCATTAAACCACCAAAGCTAAGGACCCCCATGGAGTCCATTGCACCCTCCATCACCTCAACTGGAACATGCACTGGTGTCCAAGGCTGAGAGTCCTATAAATTGTTCATATCACAGGACTCTGTGCAGACAACTCCCAGTACCAGCCTGGAGCCAGTAGACTTGCTAACAAGTTGTCATCTCCATCTATTACAGTATTTGCTCCAATCATATTTGATTTATATACCTGGGAGCTCCAGTGTTGAGTGCATATATATTTACAATTGTTATAACCTTTTGATGAATTGACCCCTTTATCTTTACATATTGACCTTCTTTGTCTCTTCATAGTTTTTGTCTTGAAATCTATCTTGTCTAATATTAGTATAGATATTCCTCTTTTTTGGCTTCCATTGCCATGGAATGTCTTTTTCCATCCCTTTATTTTCTATCTGCATGTCTGTATAGGCGAATTGTGTTTCTTATAGGCAACTGATTAGCTAGACTATGGCTTTTGATTGGAGAGTTTAGTCCATTTACATTCAATGTTATTATTGGTAGTAAGGACTTCTGCCATTTTGTTATCTTTTTTCTGGTTATGTTGTAGTTTGCTCTTCTTTCTTTCCTTCCTATCTTTCTTTAGTGAAAGTTATTTTCTCTGGTGATATGATATAGTTTCTTGCTTTTTATATTTTTGTGTGTATCCATTGTATTATGTTTTTTGATTTGCGATTGCTGTGAGGCTTCCAAATACTATCTTGTAACCCATTATTTCAAGCTGATAGCAACTTAGCACTGTTTGCATAAGCAAACAAACAAGCACAAAAACTAAGCAAATGAAGACTCTACACCTTAACACCATCTTCTCAGTTTTTAACTTTTTGTTGTCACTATTTATATCTCATTGTGCTGTCTATATCTTCAAAGGTTGCGGGAACTGTTTTTTTTTTTTTGTCAGTTCATGATTTAATTTTTGTACTTTAGCAAGGTTTACACACCACATTTACAGTGTTATACTAGTCTGTGTTTTTCTGTCTCCTTACTATTACCAGTGAGTGTTGTAGCTTTAAGTGATTACATATTGCTCATTAATGCCCTTTTCTTTCTGATTGAAGTCATCTCTTTAACATTTCTTATAGGACAGATCTGGTGTTGATGAAATCCCTCAGCTTTTGTTGGTTTGGAAAAGTCTTTATTTCTCTTTCATGTTTGAAGAATATTTTCTCCAGTAACACTATTCTGGGCTAAAAGTTTTTTCCTTCAGCACTTCTAATATGTCATGCCACTGTCTCCTGGCCTTTTTCCACTGAGAAGTCTGCTGCCAGATGTACTGGAGCTCCATTGTACATTATGTGTTTCTTTTCTTTTGCTGCTTTAGAATCCTTTCTTTATCCTTGACCTTAGGGAAATTGATTATTAAATTCCTTGAGGTAGTCTTCTTCAATTTTACCCGGCATTGTTTGTTGAGAAAAACGATTAATTCCTTTCCAAATTGCAATAGTACCTTTTTTTGAAAGCAATTGACCATGAATGTTGGTGTTAGTTTCTGGACTCTCAGTTGTGTTTCATCATTCTTTTTGTTTACTGTAATGCGAGTTCCATAGAATCCTGATTAGGACAGCTTTGAAGTAAGCTTTGAAATCAGAAAGTATATTCCTCCAAATTTCTTATTTTTTAACAATTTCTTTTTGTGATCTTGTCACTTGGCATTTCCAGATACGTTTTAGGAGTGGTTTTCCAATTTCTGTGAAAAAAGTCTTCTGGGATTTGGTAGGGATTGCACTGAATATATATAAGTTGACTCTTCACCTATAAAGACTCTCCTTGTGCTGGATTTCAGTTCAGCTGGTCATCATTGCTTGTACAACTCTGTGATGAATTGAAAATATAATTTTGGCCTTTTGTTTCTCTTATCCTAGTTGTTGGAGAAGGATATCATGCCTTTCTTAACCTTGTGTGTTCTGCTCAAAAATGGAGGTTCTCAGCCAGGTGTGGTTGTTCACGCCTGTATCCAAGCAATTTGGGAGGCCAAGATGAGGGGACCACTTGAGCACATGAGTTGAAGACCAGACTGGGCAACATAGGGAGACGCTGCCTGTATAAAAAAATAAAAAAAAAATTTTCTGGGTGTTTTGGTGCATGCCTGTAGTCCCAGCTACTCCAGAAGGTGAGGTGGGAGGACCACTTGGGCCCAAAAGTTTGAGACTGCAGTGAGCTGTGATCAAGCCACTGCACTCCAGCCTGGGTGACAGAGCAAGACCCTGTCTCCCTCCCTCCACCCAAAACAAGGAACTTCTCACTGGTATCTTTTATGTATCAAATAACACATGATCATATGAAAAATTAATAATCCTTGATTCCTGCCTGTACCAGACAGGTAAAATTGAAAGCAATTATACAAATAGTATATTAACTCCTCATAAAGACTATCCAAAGAGAATATTATTATCATCTGTATTTTACAGATGATTATACCAAGGCAGAGAGTAGTTGTAAAATGAAGTCTGTCTGGGGCATACCTATATGAAGCAGAAAATCTGGTTTCCTATCTTGGCAGTCTGACTCCAAAATCCTCTCTTAGAAACAATTATACTGTAAAAATGAAAAATAAATAAAATCCAAGATTGGAGACTGATTTTAGCATCTATTAATCTTAAACCATTAAGTAAACCATTAAGTAATAAAAAATAAACAGAGGAAAACAAAACCAAATATTCATATAGAAAGAAGTCTAGACTCTTCAATGGAAAACGTGTTTTTCAAGTGACCCACAATAGTTACATAATTGCTGAGCATTTTAATTAAACAATAAATATTTAAGTGTTAACTAGACTCAAGAGAATAACTTAGTGAAAGGCCTAAGCATGAGCGATAAGTTTGATAAATATTGAAAATGGGCCAAAAAGCTCAAATGGGAAAATAGGGCTATTTCCACCTGGATGATCTCCCTAAAATTAATTTTCCATTTTGGAAATTATAGGACAATAATTCCTCCTATTCATGAGGGGTGAGTGTGTGTGTATGTGCGTGAGTGTGTTTGTATTAATGAGCTTGTTAACAATAAGTTATACCAAAGTATTACTTTGTAGCAACAAGGTTTTAAGGACTATTGGCCTTTTTGAGGTTCCTAAGAAAACCTTGAATGCTTTTGGTAGGGAAAGTTGGGATTCACTCTACATATTACTGGCGTTGAAAAAAATTAATCTACTTTGGTGATGATCCTAGCTATCCTCAAGCTCCATTCACCAGGCTATACAACCAATGTGTCATATATGTATTGGGTTGTAAAATATCTCTTAACAACTGAAGTTGCTGAACACAAATTATGGAGAGGTGAAACAAGGAAAAAAATTGCAGAACAATTAAAAAGCTCTTCCTTGGCATGCTAGTAGATGAGAATTCAGCTTTCACTTCAACATCAATATGGAAAATTTTATCTTACAGCAAGGATGTTGTGCTTGAATAGGAGTTAATTTGAGCTGTTTTGGAAATTATTATGTTTTCCATAAAGACAGCATTGATTTCATGCATTAGCATATTGAGATGCTTTCCTGTTTGACATTGGTCACAGAATTTAAAAGGAACAAGAACATTACTGCACATTCAGGAATTAGTTACACATAGAAGTTAAGGTCAGGACCTTAAGGGAATCTTGACCAGTGATATTAGGACTGCTTTTTAAAGCATTCAGACATGATAAATTTACTACCAATCATTTTTTCGATAACGGCAATGATACATTTATTTTTCCCATGGACACCTACATTAAGCTTGTAGTCTATTTTTATATTTCAACATTTTTGTCTTTGAGTCCTTTTAGGAGTTGTTAAACAATCCTGAAATTTCCCTTACAGTATGCTGTTAACTAATTATATTTTTTCAAAGTCCTTTGGCATAATGATTGATTAAAGGAAGTATCTCCCATATAATTACACTTGCTTATAACAAGAGAGTATTTGAAACTTGAAGAAAAAAAGGTTAGACAAATTTATAATGAAATATAAATAAATATGTATAATATATAAGGCATTATTAATACATATATAGGAAATAACCATCATAGAATGAAAAAATATTAATGTAATTTATTGAAGTAAAAATACATTCTAAATTAGAATAGATACAGCATATTTTCATAGATACCATTGTAATTAAAGTTTTTGCTGAATAAAGGAGAATAGAGCATTATGGTACTAAGAAATCCAAGTTAAAATTTAAAACTTTTCTTTTTTTATTTTGAGACAAGGTCTTGCTCTGTCGTCCAGGCTAGAGTGCACAAGTGCAATCACGGCTCAGTGCAACTTCTACCACTTGGGCTGAAGTGATTCTCTCAGCTCAGCCTCCAGAGTAGCTAGGACAACAGGCGTACACCACCACGCCCTACTAATTTTTTCTATTTTTGGTAGAGACGGGGTTTTGCCATGTTGCCCAGGCTAGTCTCGAACTCCTGTGCTCAGGCAATCCACCTGCCTCAGCCTCCCAAAATGCTGGGATTACAGTTATGAGCCACCACACCTGGCCCAAAAGTTTTCTTAAATTAATTAAAAAAAAAGATAAGCAAGAACTGTAAATCCACCTTCTTAATGCTAATATGAATTTGAAACATCAACATTTGAATATTTATGATTGCTAGACACCTTTATTCTTATTTCCAATTTAATTATTTATAATTCACATTTCAGTGTCAGAAAGTCATGAATTTCCAATAAACTATAGTAAGATGGTTATTAAATATATAGACCTATTATCCCAAAATGTGTCTCTAAATGAAATATGTATATTCATATTGTTAGCATTCTAATTTCACAATACTATTCATGTGTACACCTGCATTTTGGGTTAAATATTTTGTTACTATAATTTTTTTGATTCTGCATTAGAGAAAAAAAATCATAGAAAGGCAAATTTGTTAAGGTGTAAAACATATTTAGCATGATCTTTGAGTATGTTTGTGCATATATAACACTACTTTGACTGCTATAGTAAGATAATCCAGATTTAGTCACCATAGCTAAGAATGTGAAAAAGCATTTACAAGAATTTGGCTTGCTAATGATACTATTAAAAGATGAAATAAAATTGATACGCTGTATATTGCATAAAGTATTTGTCTATTTTCATATTGAAAACTGCACAAAAAAACCCAAAATAGAATCCTAATTGTTGGATGTCACTTTTGCTATGAATTTTTAAAGTGTAATAAAATAAAAAAAGCAAATAAATCATTGAAAATACGTTGGTTTTACATTATTCTTGATGAAATACCACGTGAGGGTATTTGCCTAGGCCTGATGCTGAGAATAATATAAGAATCATGAGGCCATGAAGAATAATGTTGTTCTCTCATTACTCTGAACTCTAGTACTTAAGAAACAAGACTGAAATCACATTTATCAAATAGCATTCTCCCTTTTACCTCCCATCATCATTATCATCATTATCTATATCCACATCTATCTCATTAAATGATTTATTTTTGAAATATTTAAACACATAATTTGGAAAAAAAGTAATTTTAAAAAGATCATAATTATTGGAAAGTTACAGGAGTAAACAGCAAAGTTTAATCAAGCTCAATACATTTAGATTTAGAAATCAAGTGTAGTTTATTTTACAATACATTGCTGGAGCAAATAATTATTTATGGATGAGCTTAAACTAATCCTCTTTTCACTATGATCACGATGAAAACAATTTAGATTTTAATGGAACTAAACCTCCCTAATAAGAAAGACAAAACAAATAGCACATTTTATGAGCAAGCTTATATTTCTAAAGACAGGGTTTTAGGACCAAATCGTCAAACAGAGGTGAGACCTCAGATCTTCTGTCACACTTGAGTGAGTGATGATGGAGTTTGAAGGTTATAGTTCTATAACCAAAACTATATTCACGGATAGGGATTAAATGGTGGAATTCCTTAGAAGCACCAGATTCAGTTTTGTTTCCATGGGAATAAAAGTTCTTCAATGTTTGATAAACTTGTAAGTACTGTTTTACTCTTTGATCTTTTAAAAATTGTTATAAATGAAGAAGTCTTGATTTCTGCTTATAAAAACAGAGTAAAATTTAAGTCATGGAATAGAATGGTGGAGCTGTGGTTGAGATATTATATTTTATTAATTGTAATGACATTTTCAGATCCAGTGCTGCTCACTGAATTTCCCTATGAGGTGAGTTTGTGGTGATGACCCAGCAACAGGCAAGCTACTATCCAAAAAACGCTACTCACATCAAATTGACGTGTTCCTTCCAAGTTGCAGGAGAATGCCTAGACCATGACTTTAATCTCTTCTGTGACCTAAGTATTACAAAAAGAAGAAAATTGTGACCATTTTCATGTCAGGTATACTAAAAATTTATAAAAACTCCTTTTTAAAGAACTTGTGAGTAGCTTCACTATGCCAGGCTAACATTTTCATTTATTGTAGAGGGAGTTTTGGTGTGTTGCACAGGCTGGTCTTGAACTCCTGGGTGCTCCTGCCCCAGCCTTACAAAATGTTGGGATTATGAGTGTGAGCCACCCTGCCTGGCCAATAAAGAGACTTATTGAAAATATTAAGTTGAATATGCAAGAAGTAATACAAATTTATGAAAGTGGTAAATATGTGCATAATTATAAATGAATGTTTACTGTATAAAATAATAATTTCTTGTTGGGTTGATTATATAATTGATAAGACATACGCAAATGGCAAAAAATAGACTGGAGGTAAAGGTGACAGGAGTAAATTTAGTTAAAGTATTTTTTGAACTTTTCTATGTCTATGAGGAGATTTTGAACAATGACCCTGTAATTCTACCCAAAGGTATATATACAGAGGAATTGCATCAAATGATATATGAAAGAATTCTCTAGTAGAATTATTCATAACTGTTCAAAAAAGAAGCTGACCAAATGTATATTAAGGATGGGTGAATCATTACAGTAATTCCATACAATGGAACAATATAGAGAAGTGAAAAAAAATCACATATACATGCAACTATGTGACTAAATTTCAGAAACATAATGTTGAGTCCAAGAAGCCACAAACAAGAAGAACATGTAGGATTGCACCTACACACAGTGCAAAGCAGGCCAGACCAAGCTATGCAGTTTAGGGTTGCATGCCTAGTTGGTAAAGTATAAAGAAAATTAAGGAAATAATCAATATAAATTATGGATATTGCTTATCTCAGGAGATGCGAAGAAGGGTTTAGGGGCTTGGAAAGTGGCATGGAGGTGGACCTAGGCTGTTTTCAGTGTTCCTTGTCTTGCTCCACATAATGGTTACTTGAGTGTTTATGAGACACTGCAGTATTTCCCATTTTTGTTTTGGTTCATTTCTAAGTGTGCATTATAATTTTAATATAAAAAGTTTTAATTAGGAGAAACATAGCAATTATTATTACTCATCTCATTATATACTGAGGGGAAAAATAAACTATCTATACATTCTTATACAACTCTAAGAGAACTGAAGTAAGAACTTTCTTATTTAGTTGCAACATGAGGAAATTTGAGATGATGTTATCTGCCACCCCAGATTTTTCCAAAGGATTTCTTCTAACCTTAATTATCGACCTCACAGGAACAAATCTTTGCCATTCCCCATCTATTTTTTCTTTTGGCTCCTGAATTCCTGACACAACAAGGTTGTACATATTTCCCACACTCTTGGTTTAGCAGAGTTCTTTTATCAGTTATGTTTTTCTGCAAGAGAAACCCTCCAAAACTACATTAGATATTTATATATCACATGTCTTTGGATTTTGTTTCTCTTTTTTTATTATTATTATACTTTAGGTTTTAGGGTACATGTGCACAATGTGCAGGTTTGTTACATATGTATCCATGTGCCATGTTGTTTTGCTGCACCCATTAACTCGTCATTTAGCATTAGGTATATCTCCTAATGCTGTCCCTCCCCCCTCCCCCCACCCCACAACAGTCCCCGGACTGTGATGTTCCCCTTCCTGTGTCCATGAGTTCTCATTGTTCAATTCCCACCTATGAGTGAGAACATGCGGTATTTGGTTTTTTGTCCTTGCGATAGTTTACTGAGAATGATGTTTTCCAGTTTCATCCATGTCCCTACAAAGGACATGAACTCATCATTTTTTATGGCTGCATAGTATTCCATGGTGTATATGTGCCACATTTTCTTAATCCGGTCTATCGTTGTTGGACATTTGGGTTGGTTCCAACTCTTTGCTATTGTGAATAGTGCCGCAATAAACATACGTGTGCATGTGTCTTTATAGCAGCATGATTTATAGTCCTTTGGGTATACACCCAGTAATGGGATGGCTGGGTCAAATGGTATTTCTAGTTCTAGATCCCTGAGGAATCATAGATCAATGGAACAGAACAGAGCCCTCAGAAATAATGCCTCATATCTACAACTATCTAATCTTTGACAAACTTGACAAAAACAAGCAATTAGATTTTGTTTTTCTAAATGGGTTTGTTGGATGGCTCTGGTGACTTGAGACGGGCCAAATTGTGCATCTTGGAGGTCACTAGAGTTTGGCCAATTTAGTCTGGATCAGGTGGAGGCAATCTGCCTTCATTAGTTTCTGACTCTCCTTCTGAGAACAGTGTACTAGCCAGGTGATATTCTCATAGTAAATGCAAAGAGGAAGAACACCCAGTATAGAAGCCATCTTAAATTTCTATGCAAAGTGTATTAATTTTCTGTTCATCAAAGTAAGTTAAATGATTGAACTTCAAGTTCAGAGGAAAGGTAGAAAGCGTGTGATGGGAGGATACTGCAAGATTATATATCAAAGGGTCTGGTACTCAGGAATACTTATAAAATTGCTGAACATTTTAATTAAATAATAAATATTTAAACATTAGACTTGAGAGAAACTTTACCAAAGGCTTAAGAATTAGAGCTATGTTTGATAAATAAATATTATTCGTGGGCTGAAAACGTGAGTGGGAAAATAGGACTAACTTCACCTGGACAACCTCCTGGAAACTGATTTTTTATTTTGGAAATTATGAGAAAATAATTAGTTCCATTCATAAGTGGTGTGCACATGTGTGTGTTTGTGTGTGTATTTATGAGCTTGTGAATAATGAAGTTACACAAAAGCATTAGCAGCAATCTGATCTTAAGCAGTATTGGCCTGCCTGTGGTTCTGAAGTAAATCTTAGATGCTTTTGATAAAAGAAGTTTGGATTCTGTGTATTTAAATCTGGCATTTAAAAAAGTCCATATTGGTGATGATCTTAGTTATGATCAAGCTCCCTTTAAGATTTTAGACATTTACTATACGATCTACATATTGGGTTATAAAACTTCCCAAACAACTCAAGTCGTTAAAGAGAAATTATGGAGAGGTTACACAAGGAAAAACTGCAAACACTGAAAGTGAATATGTCCTCGTTTGCCTACTAGCAAATGAGAATTCAGGTTTCATGTCAACTTCAGTATGAATAATTCCAGCCTATAACAAGAACAGATGGTGAATGAATGAGTTAATTTGACTTGTTTTGAAAATAAGAATGTTTTTCATAAAGAGAGCATCGAACTTATCCGTTAGCATGCCGTGGTGATTTCTGGCTTGACACTCGTCACAACAATTAAAAGTAAAAAGTGTCACAGCACATACACAAATCAGGTGCATATAGAATTTAAGGTCAGGATATTCAAGCAATCACAACCAGTGATATTACACCAGCATTTAAAAAATTTCTTTTTGTCTGTTCAGACATGATAACTTTTCTACCCATCATTTTTTCCATTCTAATAGTGGTTGTATTTGTTATTGGAAATTTTGCTAATGGCTTCATAGCATTGGTAAATTCCATTGAGTGGGCCAAGAGACAAAAGATCTCCTTTGCTGATCAAATTCTCACTGCTCTGGCGGTCTCCAGAGTTGGTTTGCTATGGGTATTATTACTACACTGGTATGCAACTGAGTTGAATCCAGCTTTTTATAGTGTAGAAGTAAGAATTACTGCTCATAATATCTGGGCAGTAACCAACCATTTTAGCAACTGGCTTGCTACTAGCCTCAGCATGTTTTATTTGCTCAAGATTGCCAATTTCTCCAACCTTATTTTTCTTCGCATAAAGAGGAGAGTTAAAAGTGTCGTTCTGGTGATACTGTTGGGGCCTTTGCTATTTTTGGCTTGTCATCTTTTTGTGATAAACGTGAATGAGATTGTATGGACAAAAGAATATGAAGGAAATTTGACATGCAAGACCAAATTGAGGAATTCAATGTACCTTTCAAATATTACTCTAACCATGCTAGCAAACCTTGTACCCTTCACTCTGACCCTGATATCTTTTCTGCTGTTAATCTGTTCTCTGTGTAAACATCTCAAGAAGATGCAGCTCCATGGCAAAGGATCTCAAGATCCCAGCACCAAGGTCCACTTAAAAGCTTTGCAAACTGTGACCTCCTTTCTCCTGTTATGTGCCATTTACTTTCTGTCCATGACCATATCAGTTTATAATTTTGGGAGGCTGGAAAAGAAACCTGTCTTCATGTTCTGCCAAGCTATTATATTCAGCTATCCATCAACCCATGCATTCATCCTGATTTGGGGAAACAAGAAGCTAAAGCAGATTTTTCTTTCAGTTTTGTGGCATGTGAGGTACTGGGTGAAAGACAGAAGCCTTCGTCTTCAAAGATTCACAAGAGGGGCATTGTGTGTCTTCTAGCAGAAAAACTGGTGGTGTATGAAACATTTTATATTTCTTACTGGGCTTTCTGTAATATATGTATATGAATAATTTCCAAATGTATACCTAGAAAAGTCTTTTACCTAAAGTTAGTCTAGAAAAGTATATATATATATATATATATATAGATCTGTGTGTGTGTATGTGTATATGAAAAACTGAAGAACATGACAATAACACTTTTTATTGTTTTTTCACAAAAACTGCCAAATTATAGAAAATGATAAAAATTCCTCAGAATTATGAAGCCATGTTTATTTCATGCATGTATTTTATATTTCATTTGAATAATTTATGTCTATTTATAATTATTAAGAACTAACAGCTTATCTCAGGAAAAATATTGCTCTTTTCTATTGTTATTTGAATGACACAAATATACCACAGTGTGCTTATAATCTGTTGTTTTAACCTATAACTTTTTGATAATAAGGTCTTTCAATTCTTAATCAATAATGAGGATGTATCTTCAGGGTTTTATTCCATTATGAATTCCTATTTTATGTTTAGTAAAAAGCAATCAGAATTATTGTTACAAAACAATAAACACAATAAAATTTGAGTGACAAGTATACGTAGAGTAAATTTCATGTATGTGTACCATAAACAGTGCTGAGTAATATTAGATTTAATACAAGTATGTGAATAGCTTAGAAAAAAATCTCTTCTATAAGAGGGATGAAAAATCATGATCATGATCTTGATTGCTATTATCAGCTTCCATGTGCAGTTAGAAAAGTGATTTCTTCCAGCTTTTGAATTAAAGAAAAACTTTTTTTGAAATTGAGCTCTGATGTAAATTATTTTAGTATTTTTTCTAAAGCACTTCTAAGCCCCTGAATTGCTAATTATATCCTTATCTTCCATTTTTAAAATTCCTTCTAAACTTCAGATAAGAGAACTCCAATCTTCCGTTTTCTAAAAAAAAACTATCAATGTGAAAATAGTATAAAAATTATGGAAAATAATTCAGTGAAACTTTTTGTAAATGTTAAAATAGAATCTATGAAAGCTATGTATTAATTATGGGATTTGTCCTAGTGTAATTTTGTTGTCAATGATTAAATGGAATTGTCTTGACATATTCATTAACAGGAAGTTCTATTATAAGAAGGAAATGTAAATAAGAAGTCTTGTTTATAGCTAAATTCTACATGACTATATTAATTCTTGGTGTGATGAAATTTTAACAATGTTGTTCAAACCTTAAGATAAATCATCCCCACACCTGATTCATGTATTTTTTAAAATCATGTATCTTCCTCAGTACAATGTAAGAACCATAAAAAAAGAGATCATCTCTGTCTGGCTTTCTGTTGACTCCCAGGACCTAGAACCCAGCACAAAGAATAGATGGTCAAAAATGATATTTTAATGAACAAATAAATGGGTGGATAAAATGGATAAGCTGATGTGGTAAACCAATGAAAAGGAAAGTCATCACAAAATCTGCAGTTGCATGAATCCCCCTGTTCTGGTCTCAGTTTAAGGTTACAGGCTTATCCAAGCAGAATCCTTCCTTGGAGGAAAAGTTTGGCTACTCTACAATTTTAGGGGAAATATCACAACAATATAGTCTGATGCAGCTGTATCAGGTGTCTGAATTGGAGACAAGGTAGAACATCAACATTAGATGCCACTATTACAATATTTTAAAAAACATATAAAAGACTTTCGTCTATGTGCTTATGTATTTTTTTCTATTGTGAATTATATATTTGTATTATGATATTTTCTAGTTGCTTATCATATAAAAATGGCATCTCATTTCAAAAAATTGAGTTAGTAACCAGCTACTTTACTAAAATGTTTTTAATGTAATATCTGATATTAAAGTGATGACATTTATATGGAAGGCAATTTCAAGACAAAAATGGAAGGGACATGTGGAAATTGAGACAAGAACAGATGTGAAACAATGTGTGGTGATGTCTGGTATGACTCTGCTGGCAGCCACTTCACAGTGAGGTGAGAGGGACAGCATGGTGGTCATCAGATGCGTGCATCTTTGACTCCTAGCACTTTTCCAGAAAGGCTACAAAGGAAACCACAGCTAGCATTAGTCCATGGAAGAGAGAGAGAAGCGAAAATGTATCCGCTCAGCTGTCATTAGTCTTCTATTTCCCCTTGGCCAGGGTTTCCCTGAGTTAGAACTACCATCTCTGTTGTTCTCTCTTACATCATCCAGTCGCTTGGTGGAGGTTATGAAAGTCAGACCTCATGCCCACAATGTGGTGTTCCATTCCAGTCCCAAATGGAAGGATGATCTGGATCAAGCAAGGTGCTGACCAGGGGAATAGGAGATAGTGAAGGGAATCTCAGGAAGCACATGTCTGTGTCCAATGCAGTCCAATCCCTTCGCCACTGAGATGTGCTCATGCCCTCCAGTCATGGCTGGCTTTATGAGCATATGACTTGCACAGTTGTACAGGGTTTTGTGCTTATAGGGGCTTGTGCTTAGAGGGACTCTATGCTTGGATTAATGTTCTGCACTTGCTGTTTTGTTTTTCAGACAGAGAATACTCCTCTGCTGAAGAGGGAATGGTCTTGCACTAATTCCATAGGGATTTGCTCTCCCGTCTCCTACAGGCTTGTCAGAGATGTGCACAGAGTCCTATAATGTTCAGTATGTATGCCTCTAGCAGCTTTGAATTCTGTTGGATCATCCGGCACAGTGGCCAGAGCAGCTTGGACCAGAGCCTATATCTTCTGTAGAGCCCTCTTTTGTTCTGGATTCCACTTGAGACCACTAGCCTTTAGAAACTTCATTTGTGAGTCAGAGCAATATTCTCAAATGTGGAATATGTTGTCTCCAAAATCCCAATAGGCCCCCAAGACATAGTGTCTCTTTTGTAGTGATAGGAAATACATGGAGAGAGTAACATGCCGTTTACTTTAAAAAAGATTGTCTCAGCATGTGGACTAGGGACATTGAACACTTTAAAACATCACCTGTCTTGTCAGTCCCTGAATCTTCTCTGATTTATGTCTTTTCTTCTGGTATTTTACTTCCGCTCAATATTATAGTATTTTACTATACTTAAGAAACTTGCCACTTCCTGATTATTGTATCAACTAATATATTATTATTATTGGTATTATTTTGAGACAGGGTCTCATTCTTTCCCTGAGGCTGGAATGCAGTGGCAGGATCACAGCTCATTGCCGCCTCAACCTTCTGGGCACAAGTGATTCTCTCACTTCGGCATTGCTAGCAACTGGCACTGCAGGGGGACACCACCACGCCTGGCTAATTTTTGTATTTTTTCTAGGGCTGGGATGTCACCATGTTTACCCAGGCTGGTCTCAAACTCCTGGGCTCAAGTGATCTGTCTGTGTCGGCCTCCTAAAGTGCTGGGATTACAGTCATATGCCACAGGGCCCGGTCTGTAATATCATCAATCTATTAAACTGTCAGGATGTTTTAAAAAATGTAAATTAAACCGAGAACAGAAGTGACATAGCCCTGACATACAACAGTGAAGCAGTGCTATTATTCTTACAAGGCAAATTGTTTTAAATTGTTTTGATTTTCCCTCATAATGGGTGTAGATTAAGAACCATTCACCAAATCACGAGCCCCATAAAAAGTACCAGAAGCTCTGCTCTGCTCAGTGAGGATAGCACATCCTGGAAAGCATTTGTGAGTGTTGACTTAAGTTTATGGTAGTCTGCATACATTCTATAACCCGTCTGGTTTTGGTAGAGGCCAGATAGGTTAAGTGAATCGGGTTATAGAAAGGACTACCATCCCCTGTAACTTGCAAGTGTTTTGTCATGGCAGTGACCAATTCCATTCCTTAGGGAATGCAGTTATTATATTTTATATATTTTGTTGCCAGTAGAGGAGAATTTCAGAGGCTTTCCCTTGGTCCTGCTAAAATAATGTTCCTTACTCTACAGTTCACGAAGAATGTGAGAGTCCTGCCAGCTGCCATACGTATCCATTTCAATTACACATTCAGGGAGAGGTAATAACTACAAACTGATTAGATCCACCTCGGAATGGACATGAGCCGAAGCTCTAGGCAGCATCTGACCTTCAAAACTCCCACTGCAGGCTGGATGTGATGGCTCATGCCTGTAGTCCTAGTACTTTGGGAGGCCAAGGTGGGAAGATCCCTTAAGAGCAGGAGTTCCCTGTGCAGCATATGGAAACTCCGTCTCTACAAAAAATTTAAAAAATTAGCTGGCATGGTGGTACATGCCTATAGTTCCAAACACTTGAGAAGCTGAGGCAGGAGGATTGCTTGAGCCCAGGAGTTCCAGGCTGCAGTGGGCTATGATCATGCCACTGTACTCCAGCTTGGGTAACAGAGGGAGATGCTATCTCAGAAGAAAAAAGAAAGTGCAAGTTCTCACTGGTGTCAAATATCAAGAAAAACATGATCAAATCAATAATTAGCAATCTCTGGTTCCTGCCTATAGCAAACAGGTAAAATTGAAAGTAGTTACACAAATAGTATATTAACTCCTAACAAAACTAACCAAAGAGTGTTTTATTATCATCTCCTTTTTGTTGTTGTTATTTTGAGACGGAGTCTCGCTCTGTCTCTCAGGCTAGAGTGCAATGGCGTGATCTCTACTAACTATAACCTCCGCCTTCTGGGTTCAAATGATTCTCCTGTTGCAGTCACCGAGTGGCTGGGATTATACGTGCGTGCCACTACCACCTGGCTAATTTTTATATTTTTAGTGGAGACAGGGTTTCACCATGTTGGCCATGCTGGATTTGAACTCCTGACCTCAGGTGATCCACCTGCCTTGGCCTCCCAAAGTGCTGGGATTACAGCCATGAGCCACCGTGCCCACTTTTTATAAGTGATTATACTGAGGCAGGAGTAGTTGGAAAATGGAGACTCAGAGCATAGGTATACCAAACAAGGAATCTGGTTTCCTGTCCTGGCAGTCTGACTCCAAGATCCCCTCTTAGAAACAGTTATGCTATAAAAACTGAAAAGAAACAAAATCCAGGATTGGAGACTGATTTTAACATCTATTCATCATAAATCAATAAGTAATCAAAAACAAATAGAGAAAAGTAAAAGTGAATATTCATACACAGAGAAGTGTAAATTCTTCTATGGAAAACATGTTTTTTTTAAGTGCCCAAGGAATAGTTATAAAATTGTTGAGGTTTTTCTTTTTTCTTTTTCTTTTTCTTTTTTTTTTTTTTTTTTTGAGACGGAGTCTCGCTCTGTCGCCCAGGCTGGAGTGCAGTGGTGCAATCTCGGCTCACTGCAAGCTCCTACTCCCGGGTTCACGCCATTCTCCTGCCTCAGCCTCTCGGAGTAGCTGGGACTACAGGCACCGCCACCATGCCCGGCTAATTTTTTGTATTTTTATTAGAGACGGGTTTCACCGTGTTAGCCAGGATGATCTTGATCTCCTGACCTCATGATCTGCCCGCCTCAGCCTCCCAAAGTGCTGGGATTACAGGTGTGAGCCACTGCGCCCAGCTGGTTAAGTTACATATTAAAAGCTGATAGGGCCAGTGCCCTCACACAAGGGCTGGAATGTAAACAAGTTTATTGGGGGTCTGAAGGAACTCCCCAAACCTCCATGATTTAGCAGGAGACAAGGGTAATCACCCCAGTACCTGGACCCATTTAGATTAAGTAAATTTATGGAGGCTCCAGAGGAAGGTCTTCAAGACTCAGATGTTAGTTATAGATTAAAAGAAGTTAATCAATACATCTTTACATGAATGCACAGTTACACATAGATTTATAGCTTAGGAGGTACATAAGCTCTGGAAAAACTTTGTAATTTTGAGTTGGTCTGGCGATAATTTCCAGACCTTCTCCCTGTAACTGGTTACAGAAATAAAAACTCCTTTCTCTCCCAGTTTATCTGCATCTTGTTGTTGGGCCTCAAGAATAAGCAGCCCAGCCTTTTATTTGGTCTGGGAACACAAGTACCCCCATTTTTCTAAAATATAGTGTAATTATTTTTTATTCTTCTCTTTTCTCTTCTCCTCTACGCTTTCCCTGTGTTCCTTGTTTTCTACTTAACCCTTTAGGACTGCAAATATCACTGTTCATTTCCCCCTCACCAGACACTCCCTACAGGGCAAGTTCATCTCACTATATGCTCCAAGAGGGATCTCTCCCTTGAGAGTTGACAGTCGATTTGTAGACTGAAGTGTTACCAAAAAGTCGTCTGGATTCAGACCCCAAGAGAGACTTCTTGGATTTCGAGCAACAAAGAATTTAGTATGAGTCCATAGAGTAAAGTGAAAGCAAGTTTATTAAGAAAGCAGAGGAATGAAAGAATGGCTCCTCCATACGCAGAGCAGCCCCCGGAGCTGCTGATTGGCTATTTTTATGGTTATTTCTTGATCATATGCGAAACATGGGGTGAATTATTTATGAATTTACAGGATGGAAGTTTTCTTTTCCTTATAGACCATATAGAGTAGCTTCCGGATGTTGTTATGGCATTTGTAAACTGTCATGGCGCTGGTGGGAATCTCTTTCAGCATGTTAAAGCATTATGATTAGTGTATAATGATCAGGGAGGACAACCAGAGGTCACTTTTGTTGCCATCTTGGTTTTGGCTGACTTCTTTATTGCATCCTGTTTTATCACTAGGATCTTTGTGACCTATATCTTGTGCAGACCTCCTATCTCATCCTGCGATGAAGAATGCCTAACCTCCTTGGAATGTAGCACAGCGAGTTTCAGCCTCGTTTTACCCAGCCCCTATCTAAGACTGAGTCGCTCTGGTTTGAACACCTTTGACAAAAGCATGCCCCCATGGAACTCTCACCTCCAATGGGTCACCTTGGAACTCCACCCACTAGGAGGATATGTTGGAAGCATGCCTACTTGGCCACTTCTACAACTTACTTCTTTTCAGGAAGGCACCAACTCAACTTCCTAGTAGCAGGGTTTCTCCTGTCCTTGCTGATTTTCTCCCCAACTATATAAAAATGTTTGCTTTCTCCTCCAAATTTGAAGCAGCACATTTAAAGTCATGATGCTTTGTGTTCCTTCCCCTAAGCTAGCTTTGGGACAAATTGCCTTTTGTTTGTTTGTTTCAAACTCACTCTTTTAAATTAGACTCTACATGCAGTGAGCACCAAACCTGCTTTTTGGTCACAAGACCTCATGCCCACAGTCTGGTGTTCCATTCAAGTCCCAGATAGAAGGATGATCTGGATCAGCCAATGGGCTGACTAACAGAATAGGAGACAGTCAAGGGAATCTGAGGAAGCACATTTAAGTTGGTGGTAATCTGCACTTATTTTGTAATCCATTTGGTTTTGTTAGAGGCCAGACAGGATAACTGAATAGTGATATTGAAAGGACTACTCTCCCCTGTAACTTTCAAGTGTTTTTTCATGGCAATGACCAATTCTGTTCCTTGGAGAATGCAGTTATTACTTTTTATTCATTGTTGCCAGTAGGGGAGAATTTCAGAGGCTTCCCCTTGGCCCTGCTATAATAATGTTTCTTACTCTACAGGTCAGGAAGAACCTGAGAGCTCTGCCAGCTGCCATTTGAGTCCATTTCAATTACACATTCAGGAAGGGGTGGGTAATAACAACAAACTCATTGGATCCACATTGGGATGGACATGAGCCAAAGCTCTAGGTAGCATCTGACTTTCAGAAAGTTTCACTCCACGCTAGGAGTGCTGGCTTCTGTCTGTAGCCCTAGCATTGTAGGAGGCCGAAGTGAGAAGCTCCCTTGAGTCCAGGAGTTTGAGACCACCCTGGGCAACATAGCAAGATCCTGTCTCTATTTAAAAAAAAAAAAAAGAAAGAAAGAAAAAGAAGAAAAAAGAAAGAAAGAAAATAAAAGAAAAACCAAAATAAACTTTAGTTTGACATGGTGGTACTCACCTTTAGTTCCAGTTACCCAAGATGCTAAGGAAGGATGATCCCTTGAACCTATAACCAAAATGTGGGTTAGTTGGTGGCCACAAGCAGAGTCCTATTAACAGGAGTGAGGTCTGGTATAAAAATAGTGAATTTATTCCAAAGCTGGGTTGGGGAAGGGGCAGAAAGAGTCCTGCCTTTAAATGTACCACTTCACATTTGGAACAGAAAATAGGCACTTTTATAACACAATGGGGGAATTGAGCTAATGGCAGAGGGTCCTCCTGCAAGCTGGTGCCTTATCTACCAGACAGTTGAACTTGTGCCTTCCTGAGCAGAAATAAGTTGTAAAAGTGGCCAAGTGGGTATGCTTTCGATATACCCTCCTGGTGGATGAAAGTCCTGAGGCAACCCCAGAGCGTGAAAGTTTCAAGGCCACTCCCTGGAAGTAAAAATTCATGGTGGGTATGCTTTGGTCTGCAAACTGACTGTCAACTCTCCAGGACAGAACAGTCCTAGAGCACATAGTTAGATGAACTTGCCTTGCAGGGAATGTCTGGTGAGGGGAAGGTAAAAGGTGATATTTGCATTTCTGAAGGGCTAAGCAGGAAATGAGAGCAGAAGGAAAGGGGAGAGTAGAAGAAAAGAACATTATAAAAAATAATAGTGAGGCCAGCCTGGGCAACATAGCAAAACCCCTTCTCTACCAAAAATACAAAAATTAGCCAGTCTCATAACTCGGTCTCAAAATAAATAAATAAATAGATTTAAAAAATAGTAACTCATTCCCTTTTTCTTAGAAAATAATGGGGGCACTCTGTTATAAACCCAGGAATTCAAGGCTGCAATGAGCTATGATCCTGCCACTATACTACAGCCTGGGTGACAGGGTGAGACTGTGCCTTTAAAGAAACCCAAATCAAACAAAATAACACTAAAAACAAAAATTAAATAATCTTTCACTCCATCCAGTGGGCCACAGTGTCTTTTTGGGTACCCAGGTGTTAGTGTTAGTTAAGTCCACATACCTAAAACTCTCAGGTGGTATGGATATGTGTCTTTTCTTCTTGGTACTGATATCTAGTAAATGGCTAGAGGTCTTTGAGAAAGCAGCATATGAATATATCCTGAATACTCTTGTGAATTTTCAACCTCCTTCATCAGGAGGACTTAAGCTTTCCTTCAGTCATTGAAATCTGCTTCTCTGAATTGGTTCAGTCCTAAGAACTGGCTAAGGGTCTTTGATTTTCCACGTCAAAGGCTGACCTAAGGAATCGGCTTTTTAGCTCTGTTTTCCTCTTGATTGATAAGTATGTTATCAAAGTAAGAAGCCTCTTTGACTCTTGGCTCATGAACCCATTCCAATGAGGCTATTGCTGTCATCATTTCATTGATTCTGACGTTTGTAAGATCACCAGCGAGTCTGTGTTGCCAATGCTTAATCTTCATGTTGCATGACCTATCAGCAGCATTGAACATAGTTTATTTGCATCCCAGAATGCTGCCCTCTCCTGATTTTATCCTTGTTCACTGGGCACCACTTCTCAGTCTCCTTTGCTAGTTCTTCCTCTTGTCCCTAAACTGAAACTATCAGAATGCCCAAGGTCTCAATTCTTCAGTCTCTGATCAATTATGCCTGTTTGGTTGGTGATTTCATGTATTGTCCTTACTGACAATGTAGGCAAATGGTTCAATAGAGAGGCATACGGTGATTATTCATATACGTTATTTATTTATTCGCATATAACATTTATCCTTCAAATGTTAAAGTTAAATTTAGAAGTACCACTATCGGGGTCGAGGTGGCGGCTCAGCCTTTAATGGAGCACTTTGGGAGACCAAGGCAGGTGGATCGCTTGAGCCCAGGAGTTCAAGACAGCCTGGGAGACATAGCCAAACTCTGTTTCTACCAAAAATACAAGAATTTGTCAGGTGGGTGGTGTGTGCTTGTAGCCTGTAGTACCAGTTACTCAGGAGGCTAAGGCAGGAGATTTCTTGAGCCTGGAGTTGGAGGCTGCAGTGAGCCAAGATTGCACCACTCCAGTCCAGCCTGGGCCACAGAGTGAGACTGTGTCTCAAACAAACAAAAACACTACAAAATCTAGGGAGCACCCATAACATTTATTACTTGCATTTGGTACAATTAATATGTGTTTTTATCTCAGTTACTAATCCTAGTTTTTACATGTCGCTCTATGATTAAATATGAGGTTTTTTTTGGTATGGTAGGCAATGGGATATAAATTCTTCTTTATGCATGTGGATATTCAATTTTCTCAATATCAGTTGTTGAAAAAATTATTAATTCCTATTCAACTGCAATGGTAGTCTTTTGAACTCAATGACCATGAATGTCAGGGTTAATTTCTAGACTCTCAGTTATATTTTGTGTTCTTTTTGTCCACTATAATGCACTTTGAAATCAGAAAGTGTAATTCTGCAACTTTGTTTTTATTTTATTTTATTTTATTTTATTTTATTTTATTTCACTGAGATGGAGTCTTGCTCTGTCACTCAGGCTGGAGTGCAGTTGCACGATCTGGCTTACTGCAAGCTCCGCCTCCTGGATTCACGTCATTCTCCTGCCTCAGCCTCCAGAGTAGCTGGGACTACAGGCACCCACCATCACGTCCGGCTAACTTTTTGTATTTTTAATAGAGACAGGGTTTCACCGTGTTAGCCAGGATGGTCTCGATCTCCTGACCTTGCGATCCATCTGCCTTGGTCTCCCAGCGTGCCGGGATTACAGGCGTGAGTCACCGCACCCGGCCAACTTTGTTATTTTTTGAAATTTCTTTTGGTCGTCTGGTAACTTGGTATTTCCAGATATATTTTAGGACTAGTTTTGCATTTTAGCCCCCCCCAAAAAAATGCCTGCTGGAATTTGATAGGGATTGCACTGAATATATAAATTGACTATTCATCTATAAAAGCTCTCGTGCTGGATTTCAGTTTGTCTGGTCGTCATTGCTCTCGGATGAATTTAAAAATATTTTTGGCCTTTTATTTCTCTTATCGTAGTTGTTGCAGAAGGATATCTTTCCTTCTTGAACTCAAAAATGGAAGTTCTACTCAAAAATGGAAGTTCTTGGCCAGGCACTGATGCTCAAAACTGTAATTCCAGCACTTTGAGAGGACAAGGTTGAAGAATCACTTGAACCCAGGAGTTCGAGACTAGACTAGGCAACATAGGGAAACCCTGTCTCCACAAAAAATTTTAAAATTAGCAGGCTTGGTGGTGCATGCCTGTAGTTCCAGTTACTTGGCAAGCTGAGGCAGGAAGGCAAGAGTATCACTTGCGTCCAGGAGTTCAAGACTACGGTAAGGTATGATTGTGCCACTGCACTCCAGCTTGGGTGAGAGAGCAAGACTCCATCTCAAATAAAATAAAATAAAAGATCTCTTAGAAACAATTATACTATAAAACCTGAAAAAGAAATAAAATACAAGATTGGAGACTAATACTAACATCTATTCTTCTTAATAGAGTAATCAAAAATAAATTAAACAGAGAAAAATAAAAGCGAATATTCATACTGACGGATGTCTAGAGTCTTCAATGGAAAATACATGTTTTTTTTAAGTGCCCAAGGAATATTTTAAAAATTGCTGAATATTTTAATTAAACAATTCATATTTAAATATTAGCTAGACTCAAGAGAATAACTTATTCAAAGCTTAAGCATGAGAGATAAGTTTATAAATATTGAAAATTGACTGAAAAGGGTGAGTGGGAAAATAGAGATTTTTCAAGCTGGATGACTTGCCTGAAATTGATTTTCCATTTTGGAAATTACAGGACAATAATTCCTCCCATCCATGAGGAGCGTGTATGCATGTGTGTGTTTGTGTTAATGAGCTTGTTAACAATAGACTTATACAAACATATTAGCAGTAAGCAGATTTTAAAGAGTATTGGCCTTTTTGTGCTTCCCAAGAAAACCTTGGATTCTTTTGATAAGACTTTGGATTCTGTTTACATAAATCTGACATTTAAAAAATAAATCCACAGTGGTCATGATTCTAGCGACAACAAAGCTCCTTTCAACAATTTAGATATCCGTGTATGATCTATGTGTTGGTTTTAAAAATTTCTCTAACAATTGACATTGCTGAACACAAATTATGGAGAGGTTAAACAAGGAAAAATACTGCAAAACAATGAAACAGAATATGTCTTTATTTGCATGCTAGCAAATGAGAACTCATTTTTCACTTCAACATCAGCATGAAAAATTTCATCTTATAGCCAGGACATAGTGTTTGAACAGAAGTTAATTTGAACTGTTTTAGAAATTATCATGTTTTCCATAAAGACAGCATTGAATTCATTCATTAGCATGCTCTGGTGCTTTCCTGTTTGACACTGGTCAGAGACTTTAAAAAGAACAAGAGTGTTACTGCACATTCAGAAATCAGGTGCACATAGAATTTAAGGTCAGGACCTTAAAGGGAATCTTGTCCAGTGATATTAGGCCTGCCTTAAAAAGAATTCAGACATGGTATGTTTACTACCCATCATATTTTCCATACTGGTAATGGTAGAATTTGTGTTTTACCATGGACAGCTATTATTAAACTTATAGACTATTTTTATGTTTTAATATTTTTCTTTGTTTCCTTTTAGGAGTGGTTAAACAATCATGAAATTTCCCCTACAATATACCATTGACTAATCATATTTTCTCAAAGTCATTTGACATAATGATTGATCAAAGGAAATATCTCTAGTATAATTACACTTGCTCATAACAAAAAAGTATTTGAAACTTCAAGAAAAAATTAGAAAAATTAATAATGAAATATGAACAAATAAATATATGAAATAGATAATGCCTAATAAATGTGCATGAAATTATAGTCATAGAATTAAAAGAGTAATACAATTTTTCAACTAAAGATACCTTCTGAATTATAATAGAAAAATGTTTGTACAATGTTAAGTTTAATAATATTTTATTTTGTTTATTTTTGGGACAGAGGCTCACTTTGTGGTCCAGGTTGGAGTGCAGTGGTGTGATCTCAGCTCACTGCAACCTCCGCCTCCGGGTTCACTCGATTCCCCTGCCTCAGCCTCCTGAATAGCTGGGATTACTTACAGGTGTGCATCAACACACCTGGCTAATTTTTGTATTTTTAGTATAGATGGGGTTTCATCATGTTGGCCAGGCTGGCCTCAAACTCCTTACCTGAGATTATTCACCCGCCTTGGCTTCCCAAAGTACTGGGATTACAGGTGTGAGCCACTGAGCCCGGCCAAGTTTAATTATATTTTATATAAATATGAAAGTGCAAAAATTATTCAATTAATTTTGGAAAGCATATGAAGCAGTGGGAATTTCCATACACTGCTCCTAGGATTATAAATCAGTGCAATTACTTTGTCTGAGTGTGACATTATTTGAATAAGATGAAGGATCACATCCTAAGACCCAGGATTTGCACTCATATCAGAATACATATACAAGTATATATCGCTGAGTTTTGTTTTTGTTTTTGTTTTTTTTAGACGGAGTCTTGCTCTATCGCCCAGGCTGGAGTGCAGTGGCGCGATCTCGGCTCACTGCAAGCTCTGTCTCCCGGGTTCACGCCATTCTCCTGCCTCAGCCTCCAGAGTAGCTGGGACTACAGGTGCCTGCCACCATGCCCTGCTAATTTTTTGTACTTTTAGTAGTGACGGGGTTTCATCGTGTTAGCCAGGATGGTCTCAATCTCCTGACCTTGTGATCCACCCGCCTCTGCCTCCCAAAGTGCTGGGATTACAGGCGTGATCCACCGCGCCCGGCCATATCGCTGAGTTTTAATAGCTACAGTTGAGAAGTCTCCCAAATGACCATCAGTAATAAAATAGATAAATAAATTATGGCATACTTATAGAATGCTATACAGCAATCAAAATGAACAAACTAGAGGAACATGTTTACAAAGAATATATATAAAAAGGAAAATTAATAAATTTGATTTACATGGATAGCAATATATACAGATATAATAGTAATTATTAACATCACAAACATGAAATTCGCAAGAATATTTTTATATTTTTGCAAATAAATTCTTATAATTGCTTATAAAAGAAATTATAAATTCTTATAACTCCTTATAAAAGAAATTATAACATTTTATAAAAAAATTATAACTTCTTATAAAAAGAATTATAAATTATTTTGTTTTTATAATTCTTATAATTTGAAATAAATTCTTATAATTTATTACATTGGTGGCAAAACTGTAAAGTGAAACATATAAGTGATTATCATAACTGGGATACTTTGGAGGGAGGAAACAAAAGGGAAATCATATCAACAAGAAAGCATATGTGGGGAAGGAATGGATTGCTGGCAAATTCTATTTTTTGACGAAGGTGTGGAATATGAGTGTTAATGTTACATTCTTTTTTCCTCTTACTGTGTATTTAGGTTTTATTTTTTCCCTACATATGTTAGGTTCCAGGTTAATGAAAATATTTTAAAAGCAGAAATATTAAGTAAATTAATGAATATAGAATTAGGCTGAAACAATATATTCTTACACGTACTATTGTAATTAGACTTTTGCTGAATAAAGAAGAATACAGCATTACAGTAGTAAGAAATGATAAAATTTTATACTTTTAAAAAATTAATTTAAAAAAGAAAGATATAAGCAGGAAGTATACATCCACATTCTTAATGCTAATCTTAATTTGAAGCATCAGATTTTGAACAACTATATTGCAATAGACTTTTTTCTTGTTTCCAATTTAATTATTGATGATACACATTTCAAATTGGCAGCAATTAGGGAATTTTTCATAAAGTACAAATAATAAAGTATGTAGGACTATAGATATTAAGTGTATAGGACAATTTTTGCTACATTTATCCCTAAATGAAATAATTATACTCATGTTGTTACCATTCAAAGATCACAATACTATGCATGTGCATGGCATATGTGTTTGGGAAAATATTTTGTTACTATAAATTTTTTGACTCTGTATTAGAGATGAAAACATAGAAAGATAACTGTTAAGCTATGAAACATATTTAGTGTAATCTTTGAGTGTACTTGTGTATATGTAATATTACTTTGACTGCTATAACAAAATAACCCAGATTTAGTGACAGTATCTGAGATTGTAAATAAGCAGTTGAGAGAATTTTGCCTGCTAATGATACTATTAAAAGATAAAATACAGTTTGTATGCTATATAGTTGTATAGAGGATAAGTTCATATGAAAGTGCAGTGAAAATTAAACAGCCCAAAGGAGAATACTCTTTGTTGTAGGGCACTTTTGTCATGATTTTCAGAATGTGGTAAAAGAAAAAAAAATAGCCAGTAAATCATTGGAAATACATTGGTTTTAACTTATTCTTAATGAAATACTGTCTGAGGATCTTTGTCTGTGCCTGATGCTGAGAATAATGTAAGAAACAAGCTCATGAGCTCATTACCCTGAAACGTAGCACTTAGAAAACATGATTGAAGTCACATTTATAGAAGAGTATGGCCCCTTTTAGCTGACATTATCATCATAATCAATATCGTCTACATCTGTCTCATTAAATGATTTATTTTTGAAATGTTTACATACATAATTTGGATAATGTCTAATAAATTTTTAAAAGATTGTTAATAGTGATGCCATACAAAAGTATTGGTTAACAGCAACCAAATTATAAGGAGTATTGGCTTTCCTGTGGTTTCCAAGAAAATCTTGGGTGATTTTGATAAAAAGTTTAGACTCTGTGTATTTAAATCTGGCTTTAAAAATAAATCCATAGTGATTTTGATTCTAGATATCACCAGGCTCTTTTAACAATCTAAATATTTACTGTGTCATCTATGTACTGGGTATTAAAATTTCCCTAACAACTGAAGGGCTGAACACAAATTATGGAAAGGTGAAACAAGGAAAAAATTGCAAAGCAATGAAAGAAGATATGTCTTTATTTGAATGCTAGCAAATGAGAATTCAGCTTTCCCTTCAACATCAGTATGAAAAATTTCAGCCTATAGCAAGAACAGAGACTGTATGCCTAAGAATTAATTTGAGTTGTTTTGGGACTAACAATATTTCCCATAAAGGCAGCATCGAACTCATTTATTAGTTTAAGCTGGTGCTTTTCTGTTGACATTGTTCACAGAATTTAAAAGTATAAAGAATGTTATTGAACATTCAGGAATCAAGTGCATATTTAATTTAAAGTCTGAATATCAGAGGAGTCACAACCAGTGACATTAGGCCTGAATTTTTTACTTGCTTTTTTGTTTAGACATGATGAGTTTTCTACACATTGTTTTTTCCATTCTAGTAGTGGTTGCATTTATTCTTGGAAATTTTGCCAATGGCTTTATAGCACTGATAAATTTCATTGCCTGGGTCAAGAGACAAAAGATCTCCTCAGCTGATCAAATTATTGCTGCTCTGGCGGTCTCCAGAGTTGGTTTGCTCTGGGTAATATTATTACATTGGTATTCAACTGTGTTGAATCCAACTTCATCTAGTTTAAAAGTAACAATTTTTATTTCTAATGCCTGGGCAGTAACCAATCATTTCAGCATCTGGTTTGCTACTAGCCTCAGCATATTTTATTTGCTCAAGATCGTCAATTTCTCCAGACTTATTTTTCATTACTTAAAAAGGAAGGCTAAGAGTGTAGTTCTGGTGATAGTGTTGGGGTCTTTGTTCTTTTTGATTTGTCACCTTGTGATGGAAAACACGTATATAAATGTGTGGACAAAAGAATATGAAGGAAACATAACTTGGAAGATCAAATTGAGGAATGCAATGCACCTTTCCAACTTGACTGTAACCATGCTAGCAAACTTGATACCATTCACTCTGACCCTGATATCTTTTCTGCTGTTAATCTACTCTCTGTGTAAACATCTGAAGAAGATGCAGCCCCATGGCAAAGGATCTCAAGATCCCAGCACCAAGATCCACATAAAAGCTTTGCAAACTGTGACCTCCTTCCTCATATTACTTGTCGTTTACTTTCTGTGTCTAATCACATCGTTTTGGAATTCTAAGATGCAACCGAAAGAACTTATCTTAATGCTTTGCCAAGCTTTTGGAATCATATATCCATCATTCCACTCATTCATTCTGATTTGGGGGAACAAGACGCTAAAGCAGACCTTTCTTTCAGTTTTGTGGCAGGTGACTTGCTGGGCGAAAGGACAGAACCTGTCAGCTCCATAGATTCACAAGAGGTGCATTGTGTGTTTTCTAGCAGAAAACAAATTGATGGCGTCTGGAACATTTTATATTTCCCACAAGTTTTTCCGTAGTCTATGTATTTGAGTAATTTCCAAAAGTTGACATAGAAAAGTCTTTTACCTAAGTTTATTATATAAAAGTATATATATATAAAATATATATATGCGTGTGTGTGTAGGTCTGAATGTATATGAAAATTTAATATTTACCATAACATACCTTTAATCAATTTTTCATATAAACCGTTCAGTTATACCAAAGTAGGATAAGAAATTTCTCAGAATTATGAACCCATGTGTATTTCACACATATATTTTATTATATGATATTTCATTTGAGGAATTTATGATCTCTATTTATGATTAAGAACTGACAGCTTATATCAGAAAATCATTGCTGTTTTTTGTTGTCATTTGTGTCGTGTATATGTAGCATAGTGTGTTTAACTGTTTGACTATCCTTGTTTGAACCTCTAATTTTTTGGATGGTAAGGACATTTAATTCTAAATCAATGATGAGAATGTGTCTTTGGGGTAAGGGTTTTTTTTTTTTTTAATCATGAATTCTTTTTTTTCTTTTTTTGAGATGGAGTCTTGCTCTGTTGTCTTGGCTGGAATGCAGTGGCACAATCTTGGCTCACCACAACGTTCACCTCTGGGGTTCAAGTGATTCCCATGCATCAGCCTCCTAAGTGGCTGGGACTCCAGGCATGGGCCACCACGCATGGCTAATTTTTTTTTTTTTTTTTTTTTTTTTTAGTAGAGATGGGGTTTCACCATGTTGGCCAGGCTGGTCTCGAACTCTTGACCTCAAGTGATCCACTGCCTCAGCCTCCCAAAGTGCTGGGATTATAGACGTTCATGATGAATTCTTATTTTATATTTAGTATAAAGCAAATACAATTATTGTTAGATAACAATGCACAAAATAAAACTCAAGGGTGAAAAATATATCTAGTGTATATTTTTTATGTGTATCAAAAGCAATACTGAGGAATATTATATTTAATATAGTATGTTAATAGCTTAGAAAAAATCATTTCTATAAAAAGGATGAAGAAACATGATCATGAGCTCTTTTCAGTGCTGTTGTAAGTTTCCATATGCAATTAGAAAAGTCATCTCTTCTAGTTTTTGAATTAAACAAAAACTTTTTTGAAGTTGAGATCCGATGTTATGTATTTTAGTTTTTCGTCTAAGCCACCTCTGAGCTCCTGAATTGTCAATTTCCTCCTTTATCTTCCATCCTTAAAATTCCTCAAAAAGCTCAAATTTTCCTTACTTTAAAAAGAAGCTCAATCTAAAGAGAGTATAGAAATTATGGCATCTATGAAATCTATATATTGATGATAGGAAATGTCTTAAAGATATGTTTTATTATAATCTTGGTGTAAATGATGAAATGAGAGAAAGTGTGTTGACATATTCACTAGTAGCAAGTTCTATTACAAGAAGAAAATGTATAACCTAGTTCAACAGCTAAATTCTGTGTGACTGTATTAATTTCTGGTGTTACGCAATTTTAACAGTATTATCTAAACCTTAAGATAAATCATCTCCACATCTGATTTGTTTGTTTATCATATATCTTCCCTGGTACAATGTAAGTACCATGAAAGTGGAGATCATATAGATCCTGCTTACTGTAGACTCCCAAGACATAAAGATAGCGCACAGACTAGGTATTGAAAAATGATACTTTGATGAACAAGTTAATTGGTGAATGAATGAATATGAACTATATTGGGGTGGTGAACCAATGAAAATGTAACACATCACAAAATCTACAGTTGCGTGAATATTTCTGTTCTGGTTTCAGATTGAAGTTACAGGATTATCCAAGAAGAAGAATTTCTCAGAGCAAAAGTTTGGCTATTCCACAGTTCTAGGGGAAATATCATTATAATATAGCACTGATGCAGCTATATCAGATGTGTGACACAAAGACAAAGTGGAAAATAAAAAGATGGCATTTATTACAGTACTTTTTACTAAGCATATAAAAGATATAAAAGATTTTTGTATAAGTGCACATATCTTTTCTATTGCGAATGATATATTTATATTGTGGTATTTCTAGCTGGTTATTACATAAACAAAAATGACATTTCATTTAAAAAAATTTAGTTACCAACTATCTTACTAAAATATAATATTAGATAGTATTTTTAATATCCTTTCTAAATGACCACTTTAATTACCATATTATAAACTGATAGAAAAATGAATGAATAATAATTATAACACTGAATGGATATCTTATCATCAGGGGTCTAGAACTAGAGCAAATGTCTGATAGTAAAGTGATAACATTTATTTGGAAGGAGGTCCACTGCAGCAATGCTGGGACATGTGGAAATTGAGTCAAGAGAAGATGTGAAACTATGTGTTGTGATGTGTGATATGACTGTTGACGACCACTTCACAATGAGGTGAGAGAGACAGCATGGTGGTTATCAGATGCGTGCACTTGGCTCCCAAGACTTTTTCAGAAGAGCTGCGAGAGGACAACACAGCCAGCATTAGTCCATGGAAGCAACAGAGGAGGGAGAATATATCTGCTCAGCTGTCTTCTGTCTTCTATTTCCCACTGGCCAGGGTTTCCCTGAGGCAGAACTACCATCTCTGCTGTTCTGCTTTCCATCATCCAGTCCCTCGGTGGAGGTTATGAAAGTCAGACCTCATGCCCGCAATGTGGTGATCCATTCAAGTCCCAAATGGAAGGGTGATGTGGGTCAGGCAAGGTGCTGACCAGGGGAATAGGAGACAGAGAAGTGAATCTGAGGAAGCACATGTTTGTGTCCCATGCAGTCCACTCCTTGTGCCATTCAGACGTGCTCATGCCCTCCAATCATGGCTGACTATGAGCATATAATTTCCACTGTTGCACAGGATCTTGTGCTTAGAGATGTGCATGCTTAGAAGGGCTTTATGCTTGGGTTAATTTTCTGCACCTGCTGTTTTGTTTTTGCGACAGAGGGCACTCCTCTGCTGAAGAGGGAATGGTCTTGCACTAATTTGCTAGGGGTTTGCTCTCCCCTCTCCTGTGGGCTTGTAAGAAGCATGCACAGAGTCCTATAATGCCCACTATGCATGCATACCTCTACCGGGTTTGAATTCTGCTGGATTATCTGTCACAATGAGCACAGCAGCTTGGACTGGAGCCTACATTTGCTAGAGCCATTTTTTGTTCTAGTTCCACTTGAGACCAGTAGCCTTTGGAAACTTCATTAGTGAATCAGAGCAGTATCCTCAAATGTGGAATATGTTGGCTCCTGAATCCCAGTAGGCCCAACAAATATTGTGTCTCATTTTTAGTGATAGGAAATAGATGTATAGAGAGCAACATGCTGTTTACTTTAAAAGGGTGTTTCAGCATGTGGACTAGGAGCACTGGACCCCTAAAATCATCATCTATGTTATAGGTCACTGAATCTTCTTGTTCATCTTTCTTCTTCTGGTATTTAGTTCTGTTCAATGTTACGGTATTTTACTATATTTGAGAAACTCACCACTTTCTGCTTATGGGTAACAATTAATGCAATATTATTAATATATTGAGTGAGCATGATGTTTTGCAAAATGCCAATTAAACTGAAAACAGAAGTGACATAGCCCTGACATAAAACAGTGAAGCAGTGCTTTTGTTCTTACCACACCAAAACAAATCATTTTGATTTTCTCTCCCAATGGATGTAGATTAAAAAGCGTTCACCAAATCAAAAGCCTCATACAAAGAGCCAGAAACCATGTTTTCTCAGTGAAGGTACCACATCCTAGAGAGCATCTGCAAGTGTGATTTAAGTTTATGGTAATGTGCATTCATCTTATAATCCATCTCGCTTTGGCAGAAGCCAGATAGGTTAACTGAATAGGGATCAAAAATGGACAACCACCTCCTGGAACTTTTGAGTTTTTTGTCATGTCGGTGACCAATTCTATTCCTTGGACAATGCGGTTATTATGTTTTACTCATTGTCTTGCCAGAAGAGGAGAATTTCCGAGGACTCTTTTTGGTCCTACTTACAGTAATGTCCCTTAATATACAGGTGTGGAAGCAATGTGAGAGTTCTGCTAGCTGTTGAAACTGTTAATTTCATTTAACATTCTGGAAGAGATAATAAATATAAACTCATTAGATCCACCTTAGGTTGAACATGAGCCAAAACTTTATGCAGCATCTGACTTTCAAAAACTCATACTCCAGGACTGGTGAGGTGGCTCACACCTGTAATCCAAACAATTTGGGAGGCTGAGGTGGGAGGAGCACTTGAGGCCAGGAGTTCCAAATCAGCCTGGGCAAGAGAGCAAGACCCTGTTTGTTAAAGAAAATAAACTGATTGTGGTACTGCGTGCCTGTAGTTCCAACTACCCAGGAAGTTCTGGCAGGGGGATCAGTTTAGCCCAGGAATTTGAGTCTGCAGTAAGCTATGATTGTGCCATTTCTCTCCAGCCTGGGCTGCACTCTAGCCCGGGCAACCAAACAAGACTCTGTCTCTAAAAACAAAAAAACAAACAAACGACCAAAAACAAAGCCTCCCACTCTATTCTGTGAAACACAGTGTCTTTTTTAGTGTTCAAATATGATTAGTGTTAGTTCAGGCCCCATGTTTAAAATTCTGAGAGTATGGATATATGTCCTTTCCTCTGGGTACTGTTATGGCTACAGGTGAAATGGCTACAGGTGCTTGAGAAAGGGTCAAGTGAATATTTCCTGAATATTTTTGTGGTGAATCTTCAGTGTCGTTTACCGAGGGCATGTCAGCTTTCCTTTAATCACTGAACTCTGCTTCTCTGAATTGGCTCAGTCCAGAGAACTGGCTAAGGGTTTTTGATTTTCAACGTCAAAGGCTGACCTCAGGAGTCAGCTTTTGCAACTCTTGTCCCCTCTTGGTTTATAATTATTTAGCAAAGTATGAAGCCTCTTCAACTATTGGTCTATCAACCCATTTAAATGAGGCTGTTACTGTCACCACTCCATTAAATCTGACATTTGCAAGATCACCGGTAAGTCTGTGTTGCCAATGGTTAGTTTTCATGTTGCATGCTCTATGAGCAGCATTGAACATAGTTTATGTGCATTTCAGGATGCTGCCCTCTTCTGATTTTATCCTTGTTCACTGGCACAATTTCTCAGTCTCCTTTGCTAGTTCTTGTCTGTAAACTGAAAATATCAGATTGCCCAAGGTCTAAATTCTTCAATCTCTAATCAATTATGTCTGTTTTTTTTTTGGTGATCTCATGCAGTCTCCTTACAGATAATGTAGCCAACATGGTTCAATAGAGAGGAATAAGGCTGATTATTCATATATGTTATTTATTTACATATATATAGTTACATATATCAAATTATATAACCCTTTTTTTCAAATGTCAAAGTTACATTTAAAAGTAACAATACTAAAAATCTATGGAGAAGGTCAGAGCATCAATAATGTTTTTACTTGAATTTCTGCTAAATCAGAGTGATGGTGACCAGATAGCTAATTAAGTTTTATTTAAGATAGCAATGTAGATATTGACAGATTGATAGGCAGGGGATTATCATTATAGAAAAGAAGATGTAAGTAAGGAAATATACAGATAGAATGATGATTGATTAACCCATTTTGACTTATTGCACTTGGTACAGTTAATGTCTCAGTATCTCAGTAATCTGTTTTTATATTTTTCTCCATGATCAATTAATTATGAGTTAATTTTTGTATATGCTATGAAATAATGATCTACACTCATGTTTTTATCATTCTGTTTTTACTCCCACTTCTTAGGTAAGTTCATCTAGTCATAACCTTAGTTACTTTCTGTGTGCTGTTGATGCCAATATTTAATCCTTCAGCTCAGACGTCAACCCTGGTCTCTAGAATCCTTTCTCTAAGAAGTCATTTGACATCTTCATTTGGATGTCTAACAAGACCTTGAACTAACATGTCCAAATCAAAATAGTGATCTTCCCTCTAGCCTCCAGAGTTGTTTCTTCTATAGCCTTTCCCTCTTCTGTTAATGACCACTTCAGTCTGTCAGATGCTTAGACCAAAAACATGGAGTTAACATTTTCTCTCTTTCAGAACTCATCTCTAAGGCATCAGCAAATTTTGTTGGTTCTACCCTCAAAAACATACAGAATCCAATCCCTTGTCATCACTTTTGCCATACTCATCTAAACTGCTGCCATACCTAGCCAAGATAATTGCCATCAACTCCAAATTATTCTCTCTAGTTCTGCACATCGTTTTCTCCTCATGTACTCTCAAGGTAGCAGCCAAAGAGAGCCTGTGAAGATGCAAATTTGATCATGCCATTCTTCAGCTTTAGATTTTTCAGTGGCTTCTCATCTCATTAGAGTAAGGCCAAAATCCTTACAAAGTCCTATAATTATTTGAATGATCCGATTTTGTCTGCCCGTCTGTCCTAAAATGCCTGGCTATCCCATGCTAGCAACACTGGACTTTGTGTAATTTCTTGAATGTACCAAGAATTGCCTCAGGGACTTCATACTTGTGTCCCTTCTTCTTGGAATGCTCTTTCTCAGAAATCAACACTAAACAGTACCACTCATCAAACATCACTGAATCATTGAGGCCTCCTTGATTTGATTTTTGTATATGGTGATAAATAGGCATCTAGTTTCATTTTTCTGCAAATGGATATCCAGTTTTCCCAGTACCATTTAGTGAAGAGACTGTCCTTTCCCCAGTGTTTGTTCTTGGCACCTTTGTCATGAGTTCTCTATAGGTGTGGATTTGTTTCTGTATTCTCTATTCCATTTCACTGCTCTATGTGTCTGTTTTTATGCCAGTACCATGCTGTTTTGGTTACTATAGCTCTGTAGTATACTTTGAAGTCAGGTAATGTAATTCCTCCAGTTTTGTTCTTTTTGCTCAGGATAACTTTGGCTATTCTGAGACATCCATATATTTTCAGAAGCCATTAAAACTTAGATGAGATAACTAAAACCAATTAAGAACAAATGCCACAGGATATCAAAGACCAATCAAAAATCTGAAAAGTAGGTAGAGGAAAAAGATTATGTAAAAAGAAACAACTGTCTAAATGACAATCTTATTTTCAACAGACAAAATCGAAGCTAGAATTCAATGGGATCATGTCTTCAGTGTGTTTCAAAACCACAGCGGACTGTAATAAATAGAAATTCAAAAGAATATTTTTTAGATAAAAGGAAAATTACTAAAAATATAAAGCTGAACATGCATGAAGGAATAATAAATAATGGAAGTGGTAAATATGTGCATAAGTCTAAACAAATTTTGACTGTATAAAATGATGGTGTCTTTTTAGGCTAAGTATTTAATTAATAAGATATAGAAATAGCTATATATAGTCTATAAGTAAAGCTATAAAAAAGAAAATTTAGTTAATTTAAATTTGGAAATTTCTATGTCTGTGAAGATAATTTGAAAGTTATATTTGATGACCCTGTAATTCTCTTTCTATGTATATATCCAAAGGAAATGAATCAAATGATATATGAAAGAATGGTCATACTAGAATTATTCATAACTCTTCAAAAAAGAAAATCCCCAAATATGTATCAACTAAAGATGAATGAATCATTACAACACATTCATACAATGGAATAATATAGAGAAGTGAAAAGAAATGAACCACATAAAGATGCAACTATGTGAGTAAATTTCAGAAACGTAAAGGTGAGTCCAAGAAGCCATGAACAGGAACATACAGGACTACACCTACATATGGTTTAAAGGTTTAAAGTAGGCAAAACCATGTCACAGAGTTTAGGGTTGCATACCTAGTTGTTAATGTATAAAGAAAATGAAGGCTGGGCGCGGTGGCTCACGCCTGTAATCCCAGCAATTTGGGAGGCTGAGGCAGGTAGATCACCTGAGGTCAGGAGTTCAAGACCAGCCTGGCCAACATGGCAAAACCCTGTCTCTACTAAAAATACAAAAAGTTAGCTGGATGTGGTGGCATGCACCTGTAGTCCCAGCTACTTGGAAGGCTGAGGGAGGAGAATCGCTTGAACCCCGGAGGTTGCAATGAGCCAAGATCACGCCACTGCACTCCTGCCTGGGTGACAGAGTGAGACTCTGTCTCAAAAAAAAAAAGAAAATCAAGGAAATGATCATCTTAAATTATGGCTATTGCTGTCCTCAGGGTATGTGAAGAAAGGTGTAGGGGCTTGGAGAGTGGCATGGAGGTAGACCTAGGCTATTTGCAATGTGACATGTTTTGCCCGGCATGATGGTTGCATAAGTGTTTGTGACACATTGCTGTGTTTACCATTTTTGTTTTCACCCATTTCTAAGTGTGCATTATAATTGTATTTAAAAATTATTAACTGGAGAAATGTTCCATAAAGAATATTAATTATTCTGCTCATTATATACCTTGCAAAAAATTCACCATTTATACACATTTTTATACAACTCTTAGAGAGTTGCAGTAGGAACTTTATTTTAGCTGCAACATGTGGAAATTTGAGATGATGCTACCTGCAGCACACAAATCTTTCCAAACATTTTTTATTACCTTTAATTATCTACCTCACATGACAAAACTTTGCCACTCCCCATCTATTTTTCTTTTGGCTCCTGAATTCCTGACAAAACATGGGTGAATATATTTCCCCACACTCTTGGTGTAGCATAGTACCTATACCAGTTAGGTTTTTCTACTAGAGAAATCCCTCCAGAACTACGTTAGATATTTTTCTCATATATCTTTGGATTCAGGTTTTGTAAGCTGGGTTTGGTGGATAGCTCTGGTGACTTGAGATGGGCCAAGTTCTGCATCTTGGAGCTAGTTAGACTTTGGCCAATTTAGGATGGATCAGGTGCAGGCAAACTGACTCCATTAGTTTTCATTCTCATTCTGGGAGCAGTCTACTAGCCAGGTGATGATCTCATGGTCAATGGAAAAGAGCAAGAAACCCCAATGTGGAAGCCATCTCAAACCTCAGTGTGAAATCTACCAGTTTTCTGTTCATCAGAGAAAGTTGTGTGAGTGAGCTCTGTGTCCAGGGGACAGATAATCACCCTGCTTATGGTGGGAGGATACTGAAAAATTATGCGTCATAAGGTGTGGTACTCAGGAATATTTACAAAACTGTTGAACATTTTAATTAAATAATAAATAGTTAAACATTAAATAGACTTGAGGGTAAGTTTACCAAATGCTTAAGCATGAAAGATATGTTTGATGTTTGATACTTTTTTTGGGGGGGGCGGTGGTGTCTGAAAACACTCAGTTTTCACTGGGAAAATAGGACTAATTTCATGTGGATGGCCTCCAGGAAACTTACTTCCCATTTTGGAAAGCATAAGAAAATAATTCCTTCCATCCCTTAGGGGTGTTACAGTATCTCTCTCTCTCTCTCTCTCTCTTTCTGTGTGTGTATCTATTTATGAACATGGTAACAATAAATTCACACAAAAGTATTGGTTAGCAGCAACCAGATTTTAAGGTGTATTGGTCTTCTTATGGTTCCCAGGAAAACCTTGGATGATTTTGATTTAAAAGTTTGGATTCTGTCTGTTTAAATCTAGCATAAATAGTAAATCCGTTATGGTGGTGATCCTAGTTATGACTAAGGTCTTTTAAAGAACTTAGACATTTACTGTATGAACTATGGACTTAGGGGCAAAATTTCCCTATCTAACAGCTGAAGTTGCTGAATACAAATTATGTATCGGTTAAACAAGGAAAACATTGCAAAATATTGAAAGAGAATATGTCTTTATTTGCATGCTGGTAAATGAAAATTTAAGTTTCACTTCAACTTCATTATGAATAATTCAGTCCCATCACAAGAACGGACATTGAATGAATGAGTTAATTTGAGCTGTTTTGAAAATAAGAATGTTTTCCATAAAGATGACATCAAACTCATCCATTAGCATAAGCTGGTACTTTCTTGTTTGACACTGGTCACAGTATTTAAAAGTAAAAAGAATGTTACTGCACATTCAGAAATCAGATGCACATAAAATTTAAGGTCAGAGTATTAAAGAAATCACAACCAGTGATATTAGGTTTGCATTTTTTTTCTTTTTTTTCTGCTCAGATATGATAACTTTTCTACACATTTTTTTTTCAATTCTAATATTGGCTTTATTTGTTCTTGGAAATTTTGTCAATGGCTTCATAGCACTGGTAAATTTCATTGACTGGGTGAAGAGAAAACAGATCTCCTCAGCTGACCAAATTCTCACTGCTCTGGCAGTCTCCAGAATTGGTTTGCTCTGGGCATTATTATTAAATTGGTATTTAACTGTGTTGAATCCAGCTTTTTATAGTGTAGAATTAAGAATTACTTCTTATAATGCCTGGGTTGTAACCAACCATTTCAGCATGTGGCTTGCTGCTAGCCTCAGCATATTTTATTTGCTCAAGATTGCCAATTTCTCCAACCTTATTTTTCTTCATTTAAAGAGGAGAGTTAGGAATGTCATTCTGGTGATACTGTTGGGGACTTTGATATTTTTGGTTTGTCATCTTCTTGTGGCAAATATGGATGAGAATATATGGGCAGAAGAATATGAAAGAAACATGACTGAGAAGATGAAATTGAGGAATACAGTACACCTTTCATATATGACTGTAACTACCCTATGGAGCTTCATACCCTTTACTCTGTCCCTGATATCTTTTCTGATGCTAATCTGTTCTTTGTGTAAACATCTCAAGAAGATGCAGCTCCATGGAGAAGGATCTCAAGATCTCAGCACCAAGGTCCACATAAAAGCTTTGCAAACTCTGATCTCCTTCCTCTTGTTATGTGCCATTTTCTTTCTATTCCTAATCATTTCGGTTTGGAGTCCTAGGAGGCTGCAGAATGACCCAGTTGTCATGGTTAGCAAGGCTGTTGGAAACATATATCTTGCATTTGACTCATTCATCCTAATTTGGAGAACCAAGAAGCTAAAACACACCTTTCTTTTGATTTTGTGTCAGATTAGGTGCTGAGTAAAAGACCTGAAACTCTCAACTCTCTAGATTCACAAGTGGGACATTGTGTGTGTATTCTAGGAGAAAACAAACTGATAGTGTCTAGAACATTTTATACTTTTTACTGTTTTTTCTGTAGTGTATGTTTTTGAGTAATTTCTGAAAGCATACCTAGAAAAGTCTTTTACCTAAAGTTAGTCTAAAAATGTATCTGTGTGTGTGTATGTGTATATGAAAGACTTAAAAGACATTGACAATAACATAATGTTAATCATATTTTCACAAGATGCCAAATTATAGAAAATATGGTAAGAGGTTTTTCAGAATCATGAACCCATGTATATTTCACATATACATTTCATATTATCATGTTTCACTTGAAAAATGTATGATCTTTACTTATAATTGTTAAGAACTGACACATTATCTCAAAATCTTTGCTCTTTTTCACTGATTTTTACCACACATATGTACCACAGTGTGCTTAAACATCTAAATTTTTTGATAGTAAGCACACTCAAATCTAAATCAATAATGAGGTTTCATCTTTGGGGTAGTTTTTATTTCATCATGAATTCTAATTTTATGTTTAGTTTATAGCCAACATAATTATTGTCAGAAAAAGATGCACAGAATAATATTCAAGGATGATAAATATATTTAGAACACATGTTGTATATGTCTACCATAAACAGTACTGAGAAATAATAGATTTAATACAAATATGTGAATAGTTGAGAAAAAAGTCATTTCTATAATAAGGATGAAGAAAGAAACATCATGATGACTTATGTTGTCATAAGTCTCAACATGCAGTTAGAAAAGTCATTTCTTCCAGCTTTTGAGTTAAAGAAAACCTTTTTTGGAGTTGAGATCTGATGTCAAGTATTTCAAGTTTTTTTTTCTAAACCACCTCAGAGTCCCTGAATTGCCAATTATCTCCTCCATCTTCCATACTTGAAATTCTTTTTAAACTTCACATAAAAGAATTTGAGTCTTCCCTACCTTAGAAAAATACTCTATGTAAAAATAGTATAGAAATTATAAAAATCATTTGAATTAAACTTTTTGCAAATGTTAGAATGGCATCTATGAAATCTATGTATTAATGATAGAAAACATCTTAAATGTATTATAATCTAGTTGCAAATAATACATTGAGACAGTGTGTTGATATATTCAGTAATAGCAAGTTCTATTATAGGAAGAAAATGTATAACATCATTAAACAAGTCAATTCTATAAACTGTATTAATTCTTGGAGTTATGAGATTTTAACAATGTTATCTAAACCTAGGGATAAATCATCTCTACATCTGATTTAGTTATTTGTTGTTGGTTTATCATATATCTTTCCTGGTACAATGTAAGCACCATAAAAGCAGAGATCATATAGATCTTGCTTACTGTTGACTCCCAGGGCCTAAAAGACAACACATAGGATAGGTATTTAAGAATATTTTGATGAACAAGTAAATCGGTGAATAAAGGAGTAAACTAACTATATGGGAGTGGCAAACCAATGAAAATGAAACTTCATCACAAAATCCAAAGTTGCATAAATTTTTCTTTTCTGGTTTCAACTTGAGGTTACAGAATTATCTAAGAAGAAGTGTTTCTCAGAGCAAAAGTATGGCCATTATACAATTGTAGGGAAAATACCACTATAAGATAGCCCTGATGAAGCCATATTCGATGTGTGATGGGAAGATAACATGGAACATCAAAATCAGATTGTACCTATTGTGATACATTTTAAAAAGCACATAAATATAAAAGATTTTGGTATCTTTGCATACAATTTTTCAGTTGTGAATGATATATTTGTATTGTGATATTTCCAGCTGGTTAGTATATAAACAAAAATGGCATTTCATTAAAAAAAAAACTGAGTTATCAACTACCTTACTAAAATGTTACTTTTATAGAATATTTCAAAACCCTTTCTAAATGAACATTTAAATTGCCATATTACAAACCCACAGAAAAATACATAAATAGCAATTATAACACTAAACGAGTATCTTAGCCTTGGGTGTCTAGAACTAGAGCCAATGTCTGATGTTAAAGTGATAACATGTATTTGGAGGGTAAGTTCAGGGCAGCAATGGCTGGGACATGTGGAAATTTAGGCAAGAGCAGATGTGAAACCATGTGTTGTGATGTATGATATGACTCTGCTGATGACCACTTCACAATGAGGTGAGAGAGACAGCATGGTGGTCATCAGATCATGCACTTGACTCCCAGTACTTTTCCAGAAGGTCTGCAAGGGGAAACCACAGCCGGCATTAGTCCACGGAAGAGAAAGAGAAGGGAAAATGTATCTGCTCAGCTGTCTTCTGTCTTCTATTTCCCATTGGCCAGAGTTTCCCTGAGGCAGAACTACCATCTCTGCTATTCTGCTTTCCATCATCCATCCCTTGGTGGTAGTTATGAAAGTCAAACCTCATGCTCACAGTGTGGTGTTCCATTCAAGTCCCAAGTAGAAGGATGATCTGGATCAAGCAAGGTGCTGACCAAGAGAAGAGAAGACAGTCAAGATAATCTGAGGAAGGATATGTTTGTGGGCAATACCGTCCACCCCTTGTGCAACTCAGATTGGCTCATGCCCTCCAGTCATGGCTGGCTTTATAGGCATATGACTTCACAGTTGCACAGGGTCTTGTGCTTAGAAGCGCTTATGCTTAGAGGGGCTTTATGCTTGGATTAATCTTCTGCACTTGCTGTTTTGTTTTTCAGACAGAAGGTACTCCTGTGCTGGAGAAGGAATAGTCTTCCACTAATTCACTAGGAGTTTGCTCTCCCCTCTCCTATGGGCTTGTGAGAGGCATGCACAGAGCCCTATAATGCCCACTATGCATGCCTGTAGCAACTTTGAATTCTGTTACATCATCTGGCACAATGGCCAAGCAACTTGGGCCAGACTCTGTGTCTGCTATAGAGCCCATTTTTGTTTCGGGTTTGACTTGAGACAAGTAGCCTTTGCAAACTCCTTTAGTGAGTCAGAGAAATATCCTTAAATGTGGTATATGTTGAATTCAAAATCCCAGTAGGCCCCCATAAAACTGTATTTCCCTTTTAGTGATAGGAAATATATATATAGGGCAACATGCCATTTACTTTAAAAAGGATGTTTCGACAAAAGGACAAGAAGCATTGGACCCCTATGAGCTTCATCTATGTTATAGGTCTTTGAATCTGCTGAAGTTTATGTCTCTTCTTCCAGTATTTTACTTCTGTTCAATGTTATAGTATTTTACTATACTTAAGGAACTTGCCACTTCCTGCTTATGGGTACCAATTTATGTAATATTATTAATATATTGAATTAACATGACGTTTTGCAAAATGTCAATTAAACTGAAAGCAGAAGTGACATAGCCCTGACATAAAACAGTGAAGCAGTGTTCTTGTTTTTACCACACCAAAGCAAATTGTTGTGATTTTCCTCCACAATGTGTGTAGATTAAAAAGCATTAGCTAAATCAAAAGCCACATACAAAGTGCTGGAAACCACATTCTGCTCAGTGAAGATACCACATCCTAGAGCGAATGTGCAAGTGTGACTTAAGTTTATGCTAATGTGCATTCATCCTATAATCCATCTGGTTTTGACAGAGGCCAGTTAGGTTAACTGAATAAAGATATAAAATGGACGACCACCCCCTGAACTTTTGAGTTTTTTGCTGTGGCAGTGACCAATTCTGTTTCCTGGAGAATGCAGTTATTATGTTTTATTCATTTTTATTGCCAGGAAAGTAGAGTTTCAGAATCCTTCCCTTGGTCCTGCTTACAATAATGTCCCTTGGTATACAAGTCAGGAAGCAATGTAAGAGTCCTGACAGCTGTTGAACCTGTAAATTTCAATTACACTTTCAGGAAGGGGTAACTACGATAAACTCATTAGAGCCCCTTTGGGTTGGACATGGGCCAAAGCTCTATGTATCATCTGATCTTCAAAAACTCATACTCCAGTCCTATTGAGGCAGCTCATACCTGTAATCCTAATAATTTAGGAGGCCGAAGTGGGAGGATCACTTTAGGCCGAGAGTTTCAGATCAGCTTTGGCAACATAGTAATAATATGTCTGTAAAAAGAAAAAAAATTAGTTGTTGGTGGTAGTGTGTGCCTGTAGTTACAGCTACCCAGAGGACTGCTTTAGCCCAGGAATTGCTTTAGCCCAGGAATTCGAGTTTGCAGTGAGCTATGATCGTGTCATTGCACTCTAGCCTGGGCAATCAAGCAAGATCTTGTTTCTAAAAAGAAACAAACAAAAGCAACAAACAAAAGCCCAAAGAGGGCCTGGAGCGGTGGCTCACGCCTGTAATCCCAGCACTTTAGGTGGCTGAGTGGTTGGATCACTTGAGGTCAGGAGATCGAGATCAGCCTGGCCAACATGGTGAAACCCCACCTCTACTAAAAATACAAAAATTAGCCAGGTGTAGTGGTGTTGCACCTGTAATCCAAGCCACTTGGGAGGCTGAGGCATGAGAATCACTTGAACCCGGGAGGCAGAGGTTGCAGTGAGCTGAGATCACACCACTGAACTCCAGCCTGGGCGACAGAGCGAGACTCCAGCTAAAAAAAAAAAAAAAAATCCAGAAGTAAAAATTTTCCACCGTATTCCATGGACCACTGTGTCTTTTGGGGTACCCAGATATTAGTGTTAGTCCAGGCTCCAAACTTAAAAGTCTCAGATAATATTAACATGTGTTCTTTTCTCTGAGGACTGTTTTCTGGGGAATAGCTACAGGTCTTTGAGAAAGCAACGTATGATAAATCCTGAGTGTTCTTGCAGTGAATTTTCAATGTCCATCATCAAGAGGACTTAAGATCCCCTTCAATCATTGAATTCTGCGTCTCTGAATTGGCTCAGTCCTGAGAACTGGCTGAGGGTTTTTCAATGTTAAAGGCTGACCTCAGGAATCAGCTTTTTCAACTCTTTCCCCCTCTTGGTTTATAATTATTTAGCAAAGTATGAAGCCTCTTCAACTATTGGCCTATCAACCCATTTCAATAAAGCTGTTGTCACCACTTCATTGAATCTGACATCTTGAAGATCACCAGTGAGTCTGTGTTGCCAGTGGTCAGTCTTTGTGTTGCCAGTGGTCAGTCTTCATGTTCCATGCTCCGTGAGCAGTACTGAACATAGTTTATTTGCATTTCAGGATGCTGCCCTCTCCTGATTTTCTCCTTATTCACTAGGCACCACTTCTCAGCCTCCTTAGCTAGTTGTTTCTCTTGTCTCTAAATTGAAAATATCACATTGCCCAAGGTCTCAGTTCTTCAACCTTTAATCAATCGGGCTTGTTTTGTTGGTGATCTCATGGAGTCTCCTTACTGATAATGTAGCCAAATGGTTCAATAGAGAAGAATAAGGCTAATTATTCATATATATTATTTATTTATGTACATCTATTTACATATATCTAATTATATAAAGCTTTTTTCTTCAAATGTCAGGTACATTTAAAAGTAACATGACAAAAATCTAGGGAGAAGGTGGGAGGATCAATAATGTTTTCACTAGAGTTTCTGCTAAATCAGAGTGATAGTGACTCAGTATCTAGTTTTATTTAAAATAGCAATGTAACTATTGATAGATTGATAGGCAGGGGATAATCATTATGGATATAATGATCTAAGTAAAGAAATATATAGATAGAATTATGATTGATTAACCCATTTTTGATTTCTTGCATTTGGTACAGTTAGTGTCTCAGTATCTCAGTAATCATAGTTCTTAAGTTTTTCCTCCATGATCAATTAATTATGAGTTAATTTGTGTGTGTGGTATAAAATAAGGGTCTAAATTTATATTTTTTCTTTCTCTTTTGGCTCTTACTTTTTAGGTAAGTTCATCTGGTCATGGCCTTACTTTCTGTGTGCTGATGATGTCAACATTTAATCCTTCAGCTCAGAACCCAACCCTGGTCTCCAGAATCCTTTCTCTAATAGCATACTTGACATCTTCATTTGGATGTCTGACAAGAACTTAGAACTAAGTTGTCTAAACCAAATTACTCATCTTTCCTTCCATCCCCAAATTTGTTTCTCCTACAGTCTTTCCTTTTGTTAATGAACACTTCAGACTTTCAGATACTTAGACAAAAAACATAGAGTCAACGTTTTCTCTCCTTCACATCTCATCTCAGCAAATTTTATAGATTCTGTCTTTAAAAACATACAGAATCCAATCCCTTGTCATCACTCGTGCCATACTCATCTAAATTTCTGCATTTCTTGCCAAGATAATTGCCATCAACTCCTAATAATTTTTTCTAGTTCTGCACATTCCCCTGATGTATTCTCAATGTAGCAGCCAGAGAGAGCCTGCAAAAGTGCAAATTTGATCATGCTGTTCTTCTGCTCCAGATTTTTCAGTGTCTTCTCAACTCATTCAGAGTAAGGCCAAAATCCTTATGAAGTCCTATAATCATTTGAATGATCTGATTTTGTCTTCCTGTCTGTCCTAAAACACCTGGCTCATCCCATGCTAGCAACGTTGGCCTTTGTGTCACTTCTTGAATATGCCAAGCATTGCCTTAGGGACTTCATACTTGTGTCCTTTCTTCTTGGAATGCTCTTTCTCAGATATCAACACTAAACACCACCACTCCTCAAATATCACTAAATCACTAAATCAATCCTGCCTTATTTAAAGAAGAAACTCACTTCTCTCTGCAGTTTTTAATTTTTTTTAGATTTTATTTTAGGTTCAGAGGTATATGTGCAGGTTTGTTATATAAGTAAATCGCATGACATGGGAACTTGATGTATAGATTACTTCATCACTCGGGTGATAAGCAGAGTACCTGATAGGTAACTTTTTGATCCTCACCCCCCTCCTGCCCTCCGTCTTCATGTGGGCTCTGGTGCCTGTAGTTCCCTTCTTTGTGTCCATATGTATTTAATGTTTAGCTCCCACTTGTAAGTGAGAACATGTGGTACTTGCTTTGCTGTTTCTGTTTTACATTCCCACCAGCAGTATAAAAGCATTCCTTTTCATCACAACCTTAAAAGAGTCTGTTTTTTGTTTGTTTGTAATAGGCATTCTGAGGGGTGTGAGAGGTTATCTCATTGTGGTTTTGATTTGCATTTCTTTAATGATTTGTTCATATTGAGCATTTTTTCGTATGCTTGTTGGCTGTGTGTATGTCTTCACTTGAAAATTGCCTATGCTTTTTATTCATTTTTAAACGGGGGTGTTTGTTTTTTGCTTGCAAAATCAAGTTCCTTATAGATTCTGGATAGGACTTTGTCAGATGCATAGTTAGCAAAATATTTTCTCCCATTCTGCAGGTTGTCTTTTTACTCTGTTGATAATCTCTTTTCTTGTGCAGAAGCTCTTTGGTTTAATTAAGTTTCATTTATCAATTTTTGTTTTTGTTGCAATTGCTTTTGGCATCTTTGTCATGAACTCTTTGCCAGGTCTTGTGTCCAGAAAGGTATTTCCTAGGTTATTTTTCAGGTGTTATTTTTCCTTTTACAGTTTTAGGTTTTACATTTTAGTATTTAATCCAGCTTGCTTTGATTTTTGTATATGTATAAGGAAAGCATCCAGTTTGAATCTTCTGCATGTGACTAGCCAGTTATCTCAGCATTATTTGTTGAATAGAGGGTCTCTCCCCATTGCTTGTTTTTCTTAACTTTGTTGAAGATCAGATGGCTGTAGGTGGGTGGCATTATTTCTGGGCTCTCTATTCCATTTCCTTGGTCTATGTGCCTGTTTTTGTACCATTGCCATGCTGTTTTGGTTACTGTTGCCTTGCAGTATGGTTCAAAGTTAGGTAATGGGCCTCCAGCTTTGTTCTTTTTCCTTGGGATTGCCATGGCTATTTGGGCTCTTTTTTTTTTTTTATTCCATATGAACTTTAAAATAGTTTTTTTCTACTTTGGTGAAGAATGTCACTGGTAGTTCGTCAGAAATAGCACTGAATCTGTAAATTGCTTTAGGCAGCATGGGCATTTTAGCAGTATTGATTCTTTCTATCCATGAGCCCGGAATCTTTTTCCACTTGTCTGTGTCATATTTGATTTCCGTGAGCAATGTTTTGTAATACTCTTTGTAGAGATATTTCATCTCCCTGGTCAGCTGTATTCTTCTACATATGGTATTCCTTTGCTGCTATTGTGAAAGGGATTGCTTTCTTTATTTGTCTCTGCTTGGATGTTGTTGATATGTAGGAATGTTACTAATTTTTGTACATTGATTTTTGTATCCTGAGAATTTGCTGAGTTTGTTTACAAGATCAAGGAGATTTTGGGCAAATACTGTTGGGATTTCTAGGTATAGGATTATATTGTCTGCAAACAGGGATAGTTTGACTTCTTCTCTTCCTATTTAGATGACTTTTATTTCTTTCTCTTGCCTGATTGCTTTGGGCAGGACTTCGAGTACTATTGATTAAGAGTGGTGAGAGAAGATATCCTTGTTTTGTTCCTACCTTCCAGGGGAATACTTCCAGTTTTGCTCATTCGGTATGATGTGGCTTTGTTTGTCATAGGTGGTGCTTATTATTGTGAAGTATATACCTTCAATTCCTAGTTTGTTGTGAGTTTTTAACATGAAGAGATGTTGAATTTATTGAAAGCCTTTTCTGCATCTATCTAGATGATAATGTGATTTTTGTTAATTAGTTCTGCTTATGTGGTGAATCACACTTATTGACCTGCATATGCTGAAACAACCTTGTATCTTAGTGATAAAGCCTACTTGATTATGGTGGATTAGCTTTTTGATGTGCTGCTGGATTCAGTTTGCTAGTATTTTGTTGAGTACTTTTTCATCTGTGTTTACTAAGGATATTGGTCTGAAGTTTTCTCTCTTTTTTTTGTTGTGTCTCTGCAAAGTTTTGGTATTAGGGTGCTGCTGGCTTTATAGAATGAGTTATGGAGGAGTCCCTTTTCCTCAGTTTCTTAGAATAGGTTCTGTATAAATCATACCAGTGCTTTGTTATACATTTGGTGGAATTCAGCTGTGAATCTGTCTGGTCCTGGGCTTTTTTTGGTTGGCAGGCTTCTTATTACTGATTCAGTTTTGGAAGTCATCATTGGTTTATTTAGTGATTCAATTTCTTCCTGGTTTAGTCTGGGAGGTTGTATATGCCCAGGAATTTATGCATTTCTTCTAGGTTTTCTAGCTTGTATGCATAGAGGTGTTGATAGTAGTTTGTGAAGGTTGTTTGTATTTCAGTGGGGTCAGTGGTAATGTCCCCTTTGTCATTTCTGAAAGTGTTCATTTGTATATTCTCTTTTTTCTTTATCATTGTGGCTAGTGTTCTATCTTAATTAAAAAAAAAAAAAAAACAACTCCTCAGCCCACTGATCTTTTGTATGGTTTTATGCATTGCAATTTCCTTCACTTCAGCTCTGATGTTGGTTATTCCTTGTCTTCTGTTAGCTTTGGCATTGATTTGCTCATGATTGTCTAGGTCTTTTCGTTGGGATGTTAGGTTGTTTACTTGAGATCTTTCTAACTTTTCAATGTGGGCATTTAGTGCTACAAACTTTCCTCTTAACACTGCCTTAGCTGTATCCCAGAAATTCTGGTATGTTGTATCTTTTTTCTCATTAGGTTCAAAGAATTTCTTGGTTTCTGCCTTAATTTCATATGTACCCAAAAGTCATTCAGGAGAGGGTTGTTTAATTTCCATGTAATTATATGGTTTTAAGCTATTGTCTTAGTATTTACTTATATTTTTATAGGGCTGTGGTCCAAGAACATGACTGGTATATTTTTTGTTGTTTTGTATTTGCTAGGAATTGTTTTACGTTAGATTGTGTGGTTCATTTTAGATTACATGCCATGCGCAGATGAGAAGAATGTGTGTTCTGTTCTTTTGGGGTGAACTGTTCTGTGGTGGTCTATTAGGTTCATTTGGTCAAGTGTTTAGTTCAGATTCTGAGTACCTTTGTCAGTTTTCTGTCTTGATCATCTGTCTAATGCTGTCTGTGGGGTGTTGAATTCTCCCACTAGTGTTGTGTGTTTATCTAAGTCTTCTCATAGGTCTCTAAGAACTTGCATTATGAATCTGCATGTTCCTATGTTGGCTGCATATGTATTCAGAATAGTTAGGTCTTCTCGTGAATTGAGTCTTTTACTTTACGTAATGCCCTTCCTTGTCTTTTTTGATCTTTGTTGATTTAAAGACTTTTTTTTATGAAATTAGAATAGTAACTCTGTTTTTTTTTTTTCTATTTTTTATTTGCTTGGTAGATTTTTCTTCATTCCTTTACTTCGAGCCTACGAGTGTCATTACATGTGAGATGGGTCTCTTAAGGACAGCATACCATTAGGCTATGCTTTTTTATCCAACTTGCCACTCTTTGCTTTTTAACTGGGGCAATTAGCCTTTTTACATTCGAGGTTAGTGTTGATATGTGAAGATTTGATTGTTTCATCATGTTGTTAGCTGGTTATTATGCAGATTGGGTTGTGTGGTTACTTTATAGCGTTACTGGTCTATGTACTTAAGTGTATTTGTGTTGTGGTCAGTAAAGATCTTTTCTTTCCATGTTTAGTACTCCCTTCAGGACCCTTTGTGAGGCACGGCTGGTGGTAATGAAATCCCTTAGCATTTGCTTGTCTGAAAAGATCTTATTTCCCCTTCACTTATGAAGCTTAGTTTGGGCAGATACGAAATTCTTGATTAAAAATTCTTTTTAAGAAACAAAACTGCTGAATGTAAGCCCCCATTCTCTTTCTGTTTGTAGGGCTTCTACTGGAAAGTCCATTGTTAGCCTGATGGGGTTCCCTTTGTAGGTGATCTGTCCTTTCTCTTCCAGTTGCCTTTAGCAATTTTTCTTTTATTTTGAGCTTGGAGAAGCTGATGACTATGTGCCTTGGGGATGGTCTTCTTGTGAGTTTTTAGTTCTATTAGATCAGTTTGGTTCCTTAATTGATTCTTTCCCCAGCTTGCTCAATTATGCCATGAATACTTTCCATTGTGTTCTGAAATTCTTGATGTTAGTTTTTCAGTTCTATCAGAACACTTTTTTTCTTTTTTAAAATAACCATTTTGTATTTCAACTTCTGCATCATTTTATTGCATTCCTTAGAAACTTTGGATTTGCTTTTGACTTTCTCCTGAAACTCATTGATCTTCATTCCTATCCATATTCTGAATTCTATTTCTGTCATTTCTGCCTTTTCAGCCTGGTCAAGAACCATTGCATCAAATTATATGTGAAAGAATGCTTTTAGTAGCATTATTCATAACTGCTTAAACATGAAAACCCCCAAGTAGATATCAACTAAGGATGGATGAACCATTACAGCAAATTTATACAATGGAAAATATAGAGAAATAAAAAGAAGTGAATCATGTACATGCAACTATGTAACTAAATTTCAGAAACATAACATTGAGTCCAAGAAGCCATGAACAAGAACATGCAAGACTACATTTACATATGATTTAAAGGAGGTAAAACAATATTATGGAGTTTAGGGTGGAATAGCTAGTTGGTAAGGTATAAAGACAATAAAGTAAATGATCATCACAAATTATATATATTTCTTACTCCAGGAAATTTGAAGAAATGTTAAGGGGCTTGAAAAGTAGCATGGAGGTGGGCCTAGGCTCTTTGCAATGTTCCATGTCTTGTTCTGCATGATGGTTACATGAGTGTTTATGATACTTTGCTGTGTTTACCATTTTCGTTTTGGCTCATTTTTAAATGTGCATTATAATTTTATCCAAAAAGTATTAATTAGGAAAATAATCTGGCTTGCTGGCAAGATTGCCGAATAGGAACAGCTCTGGTCTGCAGCTCCCAGCAAGATCAATGTAGAAGGTGGGTGATTTCTGCATTTCCAACTGAGGTACCCAGTTCATCTCATTGGGATTGGTTGGTTAGTGGGTGCAGCCCACGGAGGGCAAGCTGAAGCAGGGTGGGGCATCACCTCACCTGGGAAGCACAAGGGGCCAGGGAATTTTCTCCCCTACCAAAGGGAAGCCATGAGGAAACGGGCACTCCAGCCCAGATACTGTGCTTGTCCCATAGTCTTCACAACCTGCTGACCAGGAGATTCACCCCAGTGTCTACCCCACCAGGGCCCTGGGTTTCAAGCACAAAACTGGACAGCTGTTTGCGCAAACACTGAAGGTTTTTTTTTTTTTTTCATATCCCAGTGGTGCCTGGAACACCAATGAGACAGAACCATTCACTCCCCTGGAAAGGAGTGCCAAAGCCAGAGAGCCAAGTAGTCTGACTCAGTGGGTCCCACTCCCATGGAGCCCAGCAAATTAAGATCCACTGGCTTGAAATTCTTGCTGCCAGCACAGCAGCAGTCTGAGATCAACCTGGGATGCTTGAGCTTGGTGCGGGGAGGGGCATCCACCATTACTGAGTCTTGAGTAGGTGGTTTTATGCTCACAGTGTAAACACAGCTGCCAGGAAATTTGAACTGGGTGGAGCCCACTGCAGCTCAGCAAGGCTGCTGTGGCCAGACTGCCAGATTTCTCCTCTCTGGGCACGGCATCTCTGAAAAAAAGGCAGCAACCCCAGTCAGGGACTTATAGATAATATTCCCATCTCCCCGGGACAGAACTCCTGGGGGAAGGGGTGGCTGTGGGCGCAGTTTCAGCAGACTTAAACGTCCCAGCCTGATGGCTCTGAAGAGAGCAGCGGACCTCCCAGCACAGTGTTTGAGCTCTGCTAAGGGTCAGACTGTCTCCTCAAATTGGTCCCTGACCCCCGTGTATCTTGACTTGGAGACAGCTCCCAGTAGGGACTGACAGACACCTCATACAGGAGAGCTCTGATTGGCATCTGGCAGGTGCCCCTCTGGTACAAAGCTTCCAGAGGAAAGAACAGGCAGCAATCTTTGCTCGTCTGCAGCCTCTGCTGGTGATATCCAGGCAAACAGGGTAGGGAGTGGACCTCTAGCAAACTCCAACAGACCTGCAGCAGAGGGGCCTGACTGTCAGAGGGAAAGCTAATAAACAGAAAGGAATAGCACTTCCACTCAAAGACCCCATCCAAAGGTTGCCAACATCAAAGACCAAAGGTAGATAAATCCACAAAGATGGGGAGAAACCAGCGCAAAAAAGCTAGAAATTCCAAAAAAACACAATGCCTCTTCTACTCCAAAGCATCACAACTCCTTGCCAGCAAGGGAACAAAACTGGACAGAGAATGAGTTTGATGAATTGACAAAGGTAGGCTTCAGGAGGTGGATAATAACAAACTCCTCTGAGCTAAAGGAGCACGTTCTAACCCAATGCAAGGAAGCTAAGAAACTTGAAAAAAGGTTAGACAAATTGCTAACTAGAATAACCAGTTTAGAGAAGAACGTAAATGACCTTATGGAGTTGAAAAGCACAGCACAAGAACTTTATGAAGCATACACAAGTACCAATAGCCAAATCGATCAAGCAAAAGAAAGGATATCAATGATTGAAGATCGACTTAATGAAATAAAGCTAGGAGACAAGATTAGAGAAGAAAGAATAAAAAGGAACAAACAAAACCTCCAAGAAATATGGGACTATGTGAAAAGACCAAACCTACGTTTGATTGGTTTACCTGAAAGTGACGGGGATAATGGAACCAAGTTGGAAAATACTCTTCAGGATATTATCCAGGAGAACTTCCCCAACTGAGCAAGACAGGCCAACATTTAAATTCAGGAAATACAGAGAACACCACAAAGATACTCCTCGAGAAGAGCAACACCAAGACACATAATTGTCAGATTCACCAAGGTTGAAATGAATGAAAAACTGTTAAGGGCAGCCGGAGAGAAAGTCAGGTTACCCAGAAAGGGAAGCCCATCAGACTAACAGTGGATCTCTCGGCAGAAACCCTACAAGCCAGAAGTGAGTAGGGGCCAATATTCAACATTCTTAAAGAGAAGGATTTTCAACTGAGAATTTAATATCCAGCCAAACTAAGCTTCATAAGCAAAGGAGAAATAAAATCCTTTACAGACAAGCAAATGCTGAGAGATTTTGTCACCGCCAGGCCTGCCTTACAAGAGCTCCTGGAGGAAGCACTACACATGGAAAGGAACAACCAGTATTAGCCACTGCAAAAACATACCAAATTGTAAGGAATGTCGACACTATGAAGAAACTGCATCAACTAATGGGTAAAACAACCAGCTAGCATCATAGTGAAGGATCAAATTAACACATAACAATATTAACCTTAAATGTAAATGGGCTAAATGCCCCAATTAAAAGACACAGACTGGCAAATTGGATAAAGAGTCAAGACCCATCAGTGTGCTATATTTAGGAGACCCATATCATGTGCAAAGACACACATAGGCTCAAAATAAAGGGATGGAAAAATATTTATCAAGCAAATGGAAAGCAAAAAAAAGCAGGAGTTGCAATCCTAATCTCTGATAAAAGAGAATTTAAACCAACAAAGATCAAAAGAGGCAAAGAAGGGCATTACATAATAGTAAAGGTATCAATGCAGTAAGAAGAGCTAACTATTAGAATGAAGACACAACGTACCAGAGTCTCTGGGACACATTTTAAGCAGTGAAGCGGTGTGTAGAGGGAAATTTATAGCATGAAATGCCCACAAGAGAAAACAAGAAAGCTCTAAAATTGATGCCCTAACATCAAAATTAAAATAAGTAGAGAAGTGAGAGCAAACAAATTCGAAGCTAGCAGAAGACAAGAAATAACTACGATCAGAGCAGAACTGAAGGAGATAGAGACATGACATGAAAAGCCCTTCCAAAATCAAAGAATCCAGGAGCCAGTTTTTTGAAAAGATAAACAAAATAGACCGCTAGCCAGACTAATAAAGAAGAAAAGAGAGAAGAATCAAACAGATGCAATAAAAAATGATATAGGGGATATCACCTCTGATTTCACAGAAATACAAACTACCATCAGAGAATACTATAAACACCTCTACGCAAATGAACTAGAAAATCTGGGAGAAATAGATAAATTCTTGGACACATACACCATTCCAAGTCTAAACCATGAAGAAGGGGAATCCCTGAATAGACCAATAACACGTTCTGAATTTGAGGCATTAATAGCCTACCAACCAAAAAAAGTCCAGGCAGACAGATTCACAGCCGAATTCTACCAGAGGTACAAAGAGGAGCTGGTACCATTCCTTCTGCAATTATTCCAAACAATAGAAAAAGAGGAAATCCTTCCTAACTCATTTTATGAAGCCAGCATCATCCTGATACCCAAACCTGGCAGAGACACAATAAAAAAAGAGAATTTCAGGCCAATATCCTTGATGAACAACGTTTCAAAAATCCTCAATAAAATACTGGGAAACTGAATCCAGCAGCACATCAAAAAGCTTATCCACCATGATCAAGTCGGCTTCACACCTGGGATGCAGGGCTGGTCAACATATGCAGATCAATAAACGTAATCCATCACATAAACATAACCAATGACAAAAACCACATGTTTATCTCAATAGATGCAGAAAAGGCCATTGACAAAATTCAACACCCTTCATGCTAAAAACTCTCAATAAACTAGGTGTCGAAGGAATGTATCTCAAAATAGTAAGAGCTATTTATGAAAAACCCACAGCCAATATCATACTGAAGGGGCAAAATCTGGAAGCATTTCCTTTGAAAACCAGCACAAGACAAGGATGCCCTCTCTCACCACTCCTATTCAACATAGTATTGGAAGTTCTGGCCAGGGCAGTCAGGCAAGAGAAAGAAATAAAGCGTATTCAAATAGGAAGAGAGGAGGTCAAATTGTCTCTGTTTGCAGATGACATGATTGTATATTTAGAAAACCCTGTCATCTCAACCATCTCCTGGTCATTAGAGAAATGCACATCAAAACTGCAATGAGGTATCATCTCATGCCAGTTAGAATGGTGGTTATTAAAAAGTCAGGAAACAACAGATGCTGGAGAGGATGTGGAGAAATAGGGACACTTTTACACTGCTGGTGGGAGTGCAAATTAGTTCAACCATTGTGGAAGTCAGTGTGGGGATTCCTCAAGGACCTAGAACTAGAAATACCATTTGACCCAGCAATGTCATTACTGGATACATACCCAAAAGTTTATAAATCATTCCACTCTGAAGACACATGCACACGTATGTTTATTGCGGCACTATTCGCAATAGCAAAGACTTGGAACCAACCCAAATGTCCATCAATAATAGACTGGATAAAGAAAATGTGGCACACATACACCATGGAATACTATGTAGCCATAAAAAAGGATGAGTTCATGTCCTTTGCAGGGACATGGATGAAGCTGGAAACCATCATTCTCACCAAACTATCACAAGAACAGAAAACCAAATACCGCATGTTCTCACTCATTGGTGGGAGTTGGACAATGAGAACACATGGACACAGGGAGGGGAACATCACACACCGGGGCCCATTGGGGGGTCTGTGGCTAGGGTAGGGATAGCATTAGCAGAAATACCTAATGTAGGTGACAGGTTGATGGGTGCAGCAAACCACCATGGCATGTGTATACCTATGTAACAAAGCTGCACGTTCTGCACATGTACTCCAGAAGTTAAAGTATAATAAAAAAATTTTGAAAGTATTAATTAGAAGTATTCCATAAAAATTGTTAATTACACTGCTCATTATATACCTGGGAAAAAATCCACCATTTATATACATTCACATGCAACTCTAAGAGAGCTGAAATAGGAACTTTATTTTAGCTACAACATGTGGAAATAAGAGAATGTTTTACCTGTAGTACCAAGATCTTTCCAAAGGTTTTCTACTAGCTTTAGTTATCTACCTCACATGTCAAAACTTTGCCTTTCCTTATCTGTTTTTCTTTTCATTCCTGAATTTCTGACACAACAAGAGCGGACGTATTTCCCACACTCTTGGCTTAGCAGACTACCTCTATTAGTTTAGTTACTCTCAGATAGACTTGAGAGTAACTTTACTAAGGACCGAAGCATGAGAGATATGTTTGATACATATTTTTGGATGGGGTGAAAACGCTGAGTGGGAAAATAGGACCAAGTTCACCAGGATTACCTCCTGGAAACTCATTTTCCAAGAAAATAACTCCTTCCATCCCTGAGGGGTGTAAGATTGTGTGTTTGTGTGTGCATGTGTGTGTGTGTGTGTACATCTGTGTGTGTTTGTGTGTTTATGAGCTTGGTAATGATAAATTCATCCAAAAGTATAGGTTAGCAGCAACCAGATTTTAAGGTGTATTGGCCTTCCTGTATTTCTCAAGAAATCTTTGGATAATTTTGATTAAAAAAAAGTTTGGATTTTATGGATTTAAATCTTGTATGAAAATCAATCCATTATTGGTGATGATCCTATTTATGAGTAAGCTCTTTTTAACGATTTAGACATTTACTGTATGAACTATGTACTGGATGGTAAAATTTCCCTTTTAACAACTGAAGTTGCTGAACACAAATTATGAATTGTTAAACAAGCAAAACATCGCAAAACAATGAAAGAAGATATGTTTTTATTTGCATGCTGGCAAATGAATATTTAGGCTTCACTTCAACTTTAGTACAAAAAATTCCATCCTATTACAAGAACAGACATCTAATGAATAAGTTAATTGGAGCTGTTTTGAAAATAAGAATGTTTTCCACAAAGACAGCATCAAATTTATCCATTAGCATAAGCTGGTGCATTTTTGTTTGATATTGGTCACAGTGTTTAAAAGTAAAAAGAATGTTATGGCACATTTAGAAATCAGGTGTATAAAACTTTTAAGGTCAAGCGATTGAAGAAATCGCAACCGGTGATATTAAGCTTGTATTTTTTTCTTTCTTTTTTTTCTGTTCAGATATGATAACTTTTCTACACATTATTGTTTCAATTCTTGTAGTGGTCCTATTTGTTATTGGAAATTTTGCCAGTGGGTTCATAGAACCGGTAAATTTTATTGGCTGGACCAAGTGACAAAAGATCCCCTCAGCTGATCAAATTCTCACTGCTTTGTCAGTCTCCAGAGTTGGTTTGCTCTGGATAGTATTGTTACATTGGTATTCAATAGTGATGAATCCAGCTTCATATGGTTTGGAATTAAGAATTACTGTTTACAATGTCCGGACAGTAACCAATCATTTCAGCATCTGGCTTGCTAGTAGCCTCAGCATATTTTATTTGCTCAAGATTGCCAATTTTTCCAACCTTAAGTTTCTTCACCTAAAAAGAGACTTAACAGTGTCATTCCAGTGATAATGCTGGGGCCTTTGCTATTGTTGATTTGTCATCTTGTGACGGTAAACATGGATATGAATGTGTGGATAAAAGAATATGAAGGAAACGTGACTTGGAAGATCAAATTGAGAAACACAATATTACCTTTCAAACTTGACTGCATCCATGCTGGCAAACTTAATACCTTTTACTATGTCCCTGATACATTTTCTGCGGTTAATCTGTTCTATGAGTAAACATCTCAAGAAGATGGAGCTCCATGGCAAAGGAGCTCAAGATCCCAGCACCAAGGTCCACATAAAAGCTTTGCAAACTGTGTTTGCGCAGTTTGCAACTGTGTTTGCAAAGCTTTTATGTGCAGTTTCCTCTCTGTTCCTAATCATTTCAGTTTGGAATCCTAGGAGGCTGCCCGTTGAACCTGTCGTCATGCTCTGCCATGCTATTGGAATCATATATCCTTCCTTCCACTCATTCATCCTAATTTGGAGAAGCAAGAAGCTAAAACAGTCATTTCCTTTTTTATTTTATTATTATTATTATTTTGGTCAGATTAAGTGCTGAGTGAAAGAATGGAAACTCTCAACTTTCCAGATTCACCTGTGGGAAATCCTGTGTTTTCTAGCAGAAAACAAACTGATGGTGTCTGGAATATTTTATACTTTCTGCTCGTTTTTCCATAGAGTATGTGTTCAAGTAATTTCCAAAAGACCTAGAAAAGTCTTTTACCAAAGTTATCATAAAAGGTATGTATGTATGTGTGTGTATATGTATATAAAACACTTAAGAGACAGGCACAATAACATAATGTTAATCAATTTTTTTTTCCAAACTGCCAAATTACACAAAATATGGTAATAAGTTCCTCAGAATTATGAAATCATGTGTATCTCACATATATATTTCATGTCATCATGTTTTATTTGAAAAATTTATGATCTCTATTTATAATTTTTAAGAACTGACAGCTTATCTCAGGAAATCATTGTTCCTTTCCATTGTGATTTGTACCATACATCACAATGTATGATGCAAGTGCTGAGGGCCTTTGGGCGAGACCCTCTTGGATTATTGTAGCTCTCACTGGAGACTTGAGCTCTGCTGTCTTTTCAAAGTATCCATGAAGTCTCACCAGAACCCACCACACAACCCCCACCCACCATGGTAGTTTGTCTTTCTCTTTGTCTTCTTTCCCAACCTCATCTTTATTGCCTGGATATAGCGAGGCCAGGGTAACCTTCTTGTCTCTACATGGATAGTACATTTGTACTTCTAGCCTTGGGATTTTTCCTTAATATTTGTCCATGCTAGCTGAGTTTGCCTTTTCAATAGCTCTCTTGACTAAATGTACGGTAATTTCCAAGATATTTTGGTTTTATTTTATTTTACTTTTGCTCAGCATTGCTTCAGGGGACTGAAGATGAGGGATCAGTTCTTCATAGTGGAACACCTCACATCTTTCTCTGCCATCTTTGACGTTTATGAGGCATATTTTTCTACTTTCTTTGGTAGCTGTTGCTGAATTTGTTTCATTGGTGCTTTGCTCACTTTACTTACTTTTTTAGCTATTGAAGAAGAATGACTGTATCATGCTGCTGATTTCCACATCTTGGCTAGACAGTATGTCATCCTTTATCTACATTGGTCCCTGTAGTGAGGATCATGGAGCAGACATTGCTGGGAGAGGGAATATATGTGAAAAAATGTGAAGGTATTTGGTGCTGATGAAGCAATGTGCCCTACTGGGCAGGGGAGAGGCACAGAATAAGAATTCTTGCCATGTGGATGAACTCATTCAAACACAATGACTGCTTTATGAGACAACAGATAGATTTCCACCTCTTCTCACATGTACAGAGAAAATATTTCCAAAGTCTCCAGAATATTTACATTTAATACTATTTAATATAAACTTGCAAATCTTTTTAAATGTGTTTAAAACTATCACAGTACTAAACATGAACTAGATGCATAATAAATGCTGAAAGTAAAAAGCCTGAATTATTAAAGTGAAAAGAGAAAAAGTTTTAGGTCCCAAATAAATGTATGTGTTTGTGTGTGTGTGTGTGTGCATGCGTGTGCGCATGTGCGTGCACATGTTTGGTGTGCATGTACTTGTAAAATAATAGAAAAGTATTATTCTTGGTACCCAGCATTCTAGGAATAATGTCTTCCACAAGATTATTAGAAAACTCTGCTACTTTGTAGGAGGAGCTTTGGATAACTATGAATAAGTCCCTTTACAGACTTAACTTTAAAAAACCATCTGATTTTTCTTTATTTTTATTGTAAATTGGCATATTTTACTTGCATACATTTATGAGGTGTCAGATGTTGTTATGATTTATGAATACTATGTGGAATAATTAAATGAAACTAACATATCCAAATGATAATATATTAACATAACAAATGACAGGTAACAAATTTTTTTTATGGTGAGAACATTTGATAGTTACTTTTTCAGCAATTTTGTAATGTACAATACACTATTATTAACCATATTCACAATGCTGTTCAATAGATCTCAAAAAAGCAAAACAAACTTATTCCTCTTGTCTAACTGAGGCTCTGTACACTTTCACCATCATCTCCCCATTTTTCTCCATCCAAACTCAGAAGTATGTAAAAATTCTCAGTGCTTACAAAGTTTCATATACCAATTTTTGTAATGATACCTCCCCAGAACTCAATTTGACAGACTGAAGTATGTAGATAAGACAAAAAAAAATCACAAACCAATGAAAATAAATATGTCTTTATTTGCATGTTTGCAAATGAGAATTCAGTGTTTCCTTTCTCACCAACTACAAAAGACTTCAGCCTATTGTATATAAGGCACACAGCATCTGGATGAAGCTCAGCTGAGCTGTCTGGGGAAATACAGAGATTTTTATGAAGAGAGCTTTAAACCCAGCCATTAACAAATCTGGATGGTTCCTGGTTTAACATTCCCTTTTTAAAGGGAATATATTATTGAATTTTCAAGAATCATATATACATAGCATTTTAGATGAATGCATTAAGAAGTCTTCAGCAGTGATATTAGACATTGGGACATTCTCTTGCAGGCAATGGGTGGTGTCATAAAGAACATATCTACATTCATTTTAATTGTGGAATTTATAATTGGAAATTTAGGAAATAGTTTCATAGCACTGGTGAACTGTATTGACTGGGTCAAGAGAAGAAAGATCTCTTTAGTTGATCAGATCCTCACTGCTTTGGCAATCTCTAGAATTAGTCTGGTTTGGTTAATATTCGGAAGCTGGTGTGTGTCTGTGTTTTTCCCAGCTTTATTTGCCACTGAAAAAATGTTCAGAATGCTTACTAATATCTGGATAGTGACCAATCATTTTAGTGTCTGGTTAGCTACCAGCCTCGGTACTTTTTATTTTCTCAAGATAGCCAATTTTTCTAACTCTATTTTTCTCTACCTAAAGTGGAGAGTTAAAAAGGTGGTTTTGGTGCTGCTTCTTGTGACTTTGGTCTTCTTGTTTTTAAATATTGCACTGATAAACATCCATATAAATGCCAGTATCAATGGATACAGAGGAAACAAGACTTGCAGTTCTGATTCAAGTAACTTTACACGATTATCCAGGCTTATTGTATTAATCAGCACTGTGTTCATTGTTATACCCTTTACTTTGACCCTGGCAATTTTTCTTCTCCTCATCTTCTCCCTGTGGAAACATCACAAGAAGATGCAGCACACTGTCAAAGGATCCGGAGACGCCAGGACCAAGGCCCACAGAGGAGTTATGCAAACTGTGATCACTTTCCTCCTACTCTATGCCATTTTCTCTCTGTCTTTTTTCATAGTAGTTTGGGTCTCTGAACGGTTCGAGGAAAATCTAATTATTCTTTCCCAGGTGATGGGAATGGCTTATCCTTCATGTCACTCATATGTTCTGATTCTTGGAAACAAGAAGCTGAGACAGGCGTCTCTGTCAGTGCTATGGTGGCTGAGGTACAGGTTCAAAGATGGGGAGCCCTCAGGTCACAAAGAATTTAGGGAATCATCTTGAATATATTAGAAAAAAAATAGTTTCTAAGAAATTCTTGTATGTTACATAAATTTATACTTCCTCAAGATTCTTCTATTGTGTATAACTTTGTGAATTTTACAAAGATGTGTTTGGAATCAACACCATCCAAACATATCACAAATTAGGATATATGAAAGTATGTATATTACCATACAGGGAAGAATGTGAATACTATAAAGAGTTCTTATACAAACAGATAATATAGATTTTGCATCAATCATTAACATTTTTTGAGATTTTTAAATGAGAAACCTATAATGTATAATATACATGTGTGTATGTATGTATGTGACACAGTTACTAAAAATAGGCTGCTTAAACTTACATCTCAATCTGGTAGATAAAGTACATAAAAGAATATGGAATTTTAGTACCTATATTAAATGTTTTTAATTTTTGTATAATATCTAGTACGTGATTAACGTGTATGCAAAAAAGCAATTTGCTTTGTTTGTTGAATTAGAAGCCAGCTGCCTTACTAAACTATCACATTTGCTTTGCTCGTTCTCTTGTCTTTGCAGATAAAAATAATATCATCTGCATATAGTGATTTATAATATTATTTTACTTCTCCATTTTACTACTTGTAATTCTTTTTTTGATATCAGTTATATGATGAAATGGTTTGAACATTCAAAGTGTTAAGTAATTCTTATCGTAACTGCTATCTTTGCAAATAGAGTGTTTTCTAGTGTTTTAACAATAAATATAATACTGACTGTAGCTTTGAGATAAATTCTTTTAAAAATAATCTTCAGGGAGAATATTTGTTTCCTATCTTCCTGTGTGTAGTATTATAATAAAATCTCTGTTAAAAACTATCACTTTTCTTTGCTGTTTATTAAGATAATCATATTTTCCCTCTCCTCTGACCAATTAAAATAATGATACTTGTTAATGGTGGTACATAAAACAATGATATGTCTTCTAGTCTATGCATTCTAGATTTAATAAAATACAATATACATATTCATACACACACACACACACACACAGAGAGAGAGAGAGAGAGAGAGAGAGAGAAATAAAATTGCAACCTTAGAGGCAAATTGGAATTCAGAAAGTAGCTGCAAGGTAGTGAGAGGTAATCTCCAAAAGGGGAAAATAATCCCAGTTTGAATAACACGAAAAATTGTGTCAAAGAATTGTAAGCCAGACAACAATTGATTCATTTTTTCAAGGGCTAAGGAACGTAACTATAATCCTGAATTCTTTGCTAAAAATTTATTCTGGGGTTTGAATTAAATAATAACATTCCCCTCTCGCCTTAAAAAAAGATGAGGGCTATTTACTAAACATACCTCCTTACTGAAAATGCTACTAACCAATCTGCTTCAGAAAGACTGTTATGGACTGACTAGTTTGTCTCCAAAATCCATGCGTTGAAGCCCACACTCGCAATGTGAGTGTGTTTGGATATAAGGCTTTTAAGTAGGTAGTTATGGTTAATTAGGCCATACAGTGAGGCTGTAATACAATAGGACTGGTGTCTTTATAACAAGAGGAAGAAACCGGCATCTGCGGGCACAGAGAAAACACAATGATGTATGATTCCATTTATACACCATTCTAGAATATGGAAACTAGTGTATAGTGACAGAAAGCAGATCCATGGTTGCCTGGGAACTGGGGGTTTGATAAAGAATGGGCAGTGTTAAGTTGGAGGAATAACACAGGAACATAAAGGAAACTTTTGGGGGTAATATATATGTTTGTTACCTGATTATAGTGATGGTTTCACATGTGGTGAGTATCACATGGTGAGACACTCATGAAATTGTACACTTTATATCTGTACAACTTATTGCATGTCAAGTATACCTCAAGTGGCGTATTAAACAATTCAGGAGGAAAACTGCACACAAATATGCATTCTTAGAAACCGTCTCTTTGCAACTTTAGAAGAATCAAATATTATTATTTCCTATTCTTATTTTTCGATCTTAGCCTGGGCCTTATGATTACTGGAATAAAACATGTAGGAATTCTTGTTGCCTTATCTATCTTACTGCTTTGTCTTCCCCAGTAGTTAAGTTTTTAAGGGAAGAAAGCTGCAGGGGTGTGTGTATGTGTATGTGGGGAGTGGTGGGAGGGATAGGAGAGCAATAGCAGAGAGCTCCTCTGAAGTGAGTTCTAGCTTTCCTGGGGCCTAGGTTCTGCTTCATCATCGAATGTCCCATGAAAATTCAGTTTCAGAGCCTATTCCGTTACTCCATTTTCATTCTTGTAGGAATTGGTGTGTTCCTCAAATTCAGCTCAAGATCCTGGAAGATGCCAAGCCTGTAGTGTCCATCCTACCTCTGCCTGGGACATGTGTTGGCACTCCTATCCTTGAAAGCTTTTTCTTAAAATTTCCCATTTTTGCTTGCTTAACTCCTCAATCTGGATCCCTCCAAATTCGAGGATCATGTGGACAACATTACAGGTCTTTGCTGATGTAGTTTATTGCTCTCTATTGCTTTAAAAATTTTCTTGAAGAAATAAGAATATATTGGGATTTAACTCCACCGTGTTGTTTAGCAAACCTATACTTACTTACTTTGGAGTAAGATTTAACAGCCATAGAACAGATGTTGCTCAGCAGAGGTGTGGGGAAGCTGAATAAAACCCAACCTTTGATAACTCTAGGGGAGTGGGTATTACTGAGTAGTGGAGAAGTACAAAATGAGGACAATTCATGCTCTGCAGACGTTCCTCTGCATTCTCAATATTGTCCCTATCTGGCTTTAACAAACCTGAGGTTAGGAGTTCCAGACTAGCCTGACCAATATGGTGAAACCCCATCTCGATTAAAAATACAAAAATTAGCCAGGCATGGTGGCACATGCCTGTAATCCCAGCTACTCAGGAGACTAAGGCAGGAGAATCGCTTGAATCCAGGAGGCATAGGTTGCAGTGAGCTGAGATCATGCCACTGCACTCAAGCCTGGGTGACAGAGTGAGACTTCATCTCAAATAAGTAAAGGAGGACACGAACTAAAAAACATACATGTGTAATACGATCATTAAATAGTTACAGTGGGGAATTGACTGTTCAGAAGAAAACAGACTTGCAATTTGGGGTAAGGTAGAAATGAGGCTTGCTTAGATGGGCAGATAGTGATGATTGTGCTAAAAAATGGCTGCAATAGATATGTATTTTGAAGGTTGAACTTCAAAATAGCAAAGTCTATTTGACCTGATGTAATGTGATGTGTGAGGAAGAGTCAAGAATGACTCGCAGTTGGCTAAATCACATAGAAGAATATAGATGCTATTTAGCAAGATTAAACAGAGTTGAAAGACAATAAAGTAGTAACTACAGGAGGGAAGCAGCAGAGGTAGAAGAAACCCTAGGAGACAGTGAGATATTCCTGGAGATGTTGATAACGTGTTCCAAAAAGTAGGATATGTTCAACAGTGTCACATTGCTCAGAGGTCAAATGAGATGCAACACTGAAAATGGACTCCTGAATTGACTGGAATGAAGGTCAAAGATGACCGTCACAAAATTGGAGTGCAAAGTATGAAAGCCTTTATTATGAATGTGGAAGAAAAACTGGAGGTGAGGGAATGGAGGAAATACCATTGACATATATTTCAAGAACTTTGGAATAAGAATGGCGGCAAATAATGTAACAGTAAAGAAATATTAAGAGTTTTAGGAAGACTTTGTAAAAATGGGAGTTGCTTCAGCAGGCTTGTGCTGACTGAAATAATCCCATAGAGCATACAGTTAAGATTCAGGAGACAAAAGCCTCATGGATAAGGGGAACTAGTGTGTCTGTTTCTTTGCTTGGTTATCAGTTTTGCAAGTTATGATGTGATACAGTACTGCTTTCTTTGGTAGCTGTTGCTGATTTTGTAAAATTTGTTTTTTTATCACTTTTAAGTTTAAAAAAGAAATATGAAGGGAAAAGTGGATAAAATGTGAAGGCATTTGGTGCCTATGGAGGGATGGTGGTGAGCACTGCTAAGTAGTGATGAGGCAGGGAATGAGAAAGATGGATGCTTTGTAAACGAGTTTCTCTTTAGTCACAGTATCGACCAGATTCAGCTTTAGCTCCACAAGAAATTGAGCACTCTTTTGAAATAGCATAGGTCTGTCTGCATATTTTATAAATCTTCATTGGCTATGCTATTAGCCATAAAAGCTTCATTTAGCTACATATTCTATGAATCAGATTTTATAATATTTGTACCTCAGAACTCGAGCTGGTTGAATCTAATTTTCTACACTCAGACAAGGCAAAAAAGTACAAAACAATGAAAGAGAATATATCTTTATTTGCATGGTTGCAAATGGGAGTTTAACTTTGCTTCATAATCATCTGTGAAATATTTCTGCCCATGTTGAAGACATAAATATCTTAGCTAGGGCTCAGCAGAGAAATTGAAGAAAAATAAAGATATCACCAGAACAGTTATGTGAAGATTGATCAGCAAACTTTAGAGATTTCTACTTTGATGTTGAGCCAACAATGAAAGAAGGAGCAGAAAAAGGAGAAGGAAGAAGAACTCCACTGGACACTCCAGGATATGAATAGCATTTTAGATCAGTGAATAACCAGCAGTGACATTAGACATTGAACTTTCTCTGCAGAGAAATTGAAGAAAAATAAAGATATCACCAGAACAGCTATGTGAAGATCGATCAGCAAACTTTAGAGATTTCTACTTTGACGTTGAGCCAACAATGAAAGAAGGAGCAGAAAAAGGAGGGGGAAGAAGAACTCCACTGGACACTAAAGGATATGAATAACATTTTAGATCAGTGAATAACCAGCAGTGACATTAGACATTGAACTTTCTCTGTTCTGACATGGAAAGTGCCCTGCCGAGTATCCTCACTCTTGTAATAATTGCAGAATTCATAATTGGGAATTTGAGCAATGGATTTATAGTACTGATAAACTGCATTGACTGGGTCAGTAAAAGAGAGCTGTCCTCAGTTGATAAAATCCTCATTATCTTGGCAATCTCCAGAATTGGGCTAATCTGGGAAATATTAGTAAGTTGGTTTTTAGCTCTGCATTCTCTAGCCATATTTGTGTCTGGAACAGGGTTAAGAATTATGATTTTTAGCTGGATAGTTTCTAATCACTTCAGTCTCTGGCTTGCTACAATCCTCAGCATCTTTCATTTGCTCAAAATAGCGAGTTTCTCTAGCCCTGCTTTTCTCTATTTGAAATGGAGAGTAAACAAAGTGATTCTGATGATACTGCTAGGAACCTTGGTCTTCTTATTGTTAAATCTGATACAAATAAACATACATATAAAAGACTGGCTGGACCGATATGAAAGAAACACAACTTGGAATTTCAGTAGGAGTGACTTTGCAACATTTTCAGTGTCGGTCAAATTCACTATGACTATGTTCAGTCTAACACCATTTACTGTGGCCCTCATCTCTTTTCTCCTGTTAATTTTCTCCCTGCAGAAACATCTCCAGAAAATGCAACTCAATTACAAAGGACACAGAGACCCCAGGACCATGGTCCATACAAATGCCTTGAAAATTGTGATCTCATTCCTTTTACTCTATGCTAGTTTCTTTCTATGTATTCTCATATCATGGATTTCTGAGCTGTATCAGAACACAGTGATCTACATGCTTTGTGAGACGATTGGAGTCTTCTATCCTTCAAGTCACTCCTTTCTTCTGATTCTAGGAAACTCTAAGTTAAGACAGGCCTTTCTTTTGGTGGCAGCTAAGGTATGGGCTAAACAATGAGAAACTCACAATTTCATAAGCCATTCAGACCACAGATTATTGAATATTGCAGACAGAAACAGGAGTCTACAAAGAGTTTAAAAGATATTTTATGCTTCCCCTGGTTTCTTTTATTGTGAAGGTCACTGTAAATTTTTTAAATTCTTCTCTATAATAGCATCTTACCTAAGAATATTATGTATTTATGACATGTATTTCTACATTATTAGGAATTTGAAACTTATTTGAGGAAATTATTGGCAGATTCTGTTGTAAATTAAAAACATATACTACAGCATACTTAGATGTTAATTGTAAATCTACAATCTTTTGTTTGGCAATGGCTCTTCAATTCTAAATCATTCATTGGGATGGGTGATTTAGGTAATTATTTTATTATCTCAAGTACTCCTATTTAAATGGTGAATTACAGATAACTAGAACAGTTATTTGGAATAGAATTAGGGAAGTTTGGACTTGCCACTATTACTATACTGATGGGTTGAGAGAATTGAGAGGGTTAAAAAGTTTAATATGAGTAACTGCCACATAAAAAGATAAGGGTTTTTTAGTAATTGTATGTATGTGAACATACATATTTTACATTATGCCTTTTAAAGTAAATATTATTGAGGTATAATTTATATATAATAAAATGCAACATGTTAGTCCACATTTTGGTTAGAGTTTTGACAATGTATACACTTGTATGACCACAATGTTAGTGCCCTTTGCAGTTTACCCTCTCCTCTCCAGCCCTTTTTTCCAAGCAGCTACTTATCTGCTTTTGGTAACAATAAGAGAGTTCGTTGATTTCTAGAATTTTATGCATCTATATATCTACATATCTATAGATATAGATATATAGATGCCATATATACACACACACACACACACACACACACACAGAGTTATAGACTGTGTATTGTTATATGTGAGGCTTCTTTAACTCAGCATAATGTTTTTGAAGTTCTTCTATTGTGTTGTGTTAACCAGTAGTTTGTTCCTGAGCAGTATTCCTGAGTAGTGTTGGATATACCACATTAAAAAATTTCTCTTTCCTGTTAATGAATATTTGAATGGTTTTCAATTATTGGCCATTATAAATAAAACTGGTATCAACATTCATGTATGTCTCTTCTTCTGGATATACAACTTCCTTACTCTTGGGTAATACCTATGAGTAAAAATGTCAAATCATATGATAAGTGTATGTTTAACTTAAAAAAAAAAAACTGCCAGAGTTCTATAGAGTGGTTGCACCATTTCATATTATTGCCAGCAATATACGAGTGTTTCAAGTTATTTCACATTCTGGCCAACAGTTGGTAGGTACTCTGTTTTATTTTGGCCATTCTAGTCAGAATGTAATGGCATCTCATCATAGTTTTAATTCACATTTTCCTAATGGCTAGTGAGGCTGCACATTTTTTCATCTGCTTTGGGTCATTCATAAAACCTCTTTTTATGAAATGTTTGTTTAAACCTTTTGCCAACTATTTAGCTTGATTCATTGCTTTCTGTTTTTATTATTGAGTTGTAAATGTTCTTTATATAGTCTCTGTATTAGTCCATTTTCATGCTGCTGATAAAAACATACTCAAGACTGGGTACCTTATAAAGAAAAAGAGGTTTAATTGACTCACAGTTCCACATGGCTGGAAAGGCCTCACAATAATGGCAGAGGTGAAAGTCACGTCTTACATGGTGGCAGTCAAGAGAGAATGAGAGCCAAACGAAAGGGGAAACCCCTTATAAAAATATCAAGTTTCATAAGACTGATTCACTACCATGAGAACAGTATGGGGGAAACCATCCCCATGATTCAATTATCTCCCAGAGTCCCTCCCATAACACATGGGAATTATGGGAGCTATAATTCAAGATGAGATTTGGGTAGGGACACAGCCAGACCATATCAGTCTGAATATAAGTTCTTTATCAGACATATGTTTTATAAGTATTTTCTGCCAGCCAGAGGCTTGTCATTTCATTTTCTTTACAGTGTCTTTCAAAGAGAAGATATTAAAAACTTTTGATGAAGTTTAATAATCAACTATTTTCCTATAAGAAAATTATTTTTAACTTTCTTTGCTTTCAAAATTCAAAGATATTTTATGGATCAGTTGGAATAAATATTTGCAATAACGCACAGTTATCCTTGAGTATAATGACAGAAAGCCTGATTTCATTTTCTCTGCTGTCAGAACGGGTTCTTTGGTGATACCACATGCATTTTTAGTAACCTGTTTCAATAGTACTATCTACTTGAGCATTCTCATTTTCTCTCTTTTATTTTCTTTTTAGAAAGGACCTCCCAAATGGGTTTGCTTAAAAATTAGGTAAGTGAGAGGAGTGGTATAATCATTTTTATCATTAATTTCTCTGAACTCTCTTGTAGTTTACTTACCCAATGGCATCTTTCAATATCTGTCAGTATTTTCACCTCTGCACTCATATGGTCTCCATAAAAAACACTATAATAGTTAAGGACTGAGTCTGGAGTCAGAGGTACAATTCTCAATTCTATCACTTAGTAGTGTTAGTTAAAATTGTGTAGTTCCCATTTATAAGTGAAACATGCAGTATTTGGTTTTCTGTTTCTGCATTAATTCACTCAGGACAATGGCCTTTAGCTGCATCCATGTTGCTGCAAAGGACGTGATTTCATTTTTTTTAATGGTTATGTAGTATTCCATGGTCTATATATACCACACTTTTTTGGTCTAATCCATTTTTTTTTTTTTTGAGACAGAATCTTACTCTGCTTCTCAGGCTGAAGTGCAGTGACATGATCTCAGCTCACTGCTGCCTCTACCTTCCAGGTTCAAGCAATTCTTCTGCCTCAGCCTCCCAAGTAGCTGGGATTACAGGTGGGTGCCAGGACGCCCAGCTAATTTTTGTATTTTTAGTAGAGACAGAGTTTCGCCATGTTGGCCAGGCTGGTCTTGAACTGCTGACCACAGGTGATCTGCCCACCTTGACCTCCCAAAGTGCTGGGATTACAGGCATGAACCACTGTGCTTGGCCTGTAATCCATTGTTGATGGGCATGTAGGTTGATTCCATGCCTTTTCTATTGTGAATAGTGTTCCAATGAAATTGTGAGAGTACATGTGTCTTTCTGGTAGAATGATTTATTTTCTTGTGAACAGAGTGAGAGGGCAACAGAGTGAGACTCTGTCCTCTCCACCCCCCAAAAAAAAGATTAGACCAAAAAAATGTGGCATACATACACCATACTGAGTAATGGGATGACTAGGTTGAATGGTAGTTTGTTTTAAGTACTTTGAGAAATCTCCAAACTGCTTTCTACAGTGGCTGAGGTAATTTGCATGCCCACCAACAGGATACAAGTGTTCCCATTGCTCCACAGCTTCACTAGCATCTGTTTTTTTTTTTTTTTTTTAACTTTTTGATAGTAGCCATTCTGACTGGTGTGAGATGGTACCTCTTTGTGGTTTTGACTTGCATGTCTCTAATGATTAGTGCTGTTGAGTCTTTTAAAATATTTGTTGGCTGCTTGTATGTCTTCTTTTGAAAAGTGCCTGTTCATGTCTTTTGCTCATTTTTAAAGGGATTGTTTTCTGCTTGTTCAATTGTTTCAGTTCCTTATAGATTTGGGGTATTAGACCCTTGTTGCATGCATAGTTTGCAAATCTTACATTCTATAGGTTGTCTGTTTACTCTGTTGATAGTTTATACAGTGTGTGCAGAAGTTCTTTAGTTTAATTAGGTCCCACTTGTCAATTTTTGTTTTTTGTTGCAATTGCTTTTGGGAACTTAGCCATAAATTCTTTCACAAGGCCAATGTTTAGAATGGTGTTTCCTAAGTTTTCTTCCAGGATTATTGTAGTGTAAAGTCTTACATTTAAATTTTTGACCCATCCTGAGTTGATTTTTGTATATGGTGAAAGGTAAAGGTTCAGTTTAATTCTTTTGCTTATGGCTAGCCAGATATCCCAGCACCAATTACTGAATAGGGAGTCCTTTCCCCATTGTTCATTTTTGTCAATTTTGTCAAACATCAGATGGCTATAGTTGTGTGTCTTTATTTCTGGGTTCTCTATTCTGTTCCATTGGTCTATGTGTCTGTTTTTATAACATTACAATGCTATTTTGGTTACTGTAGATTTCTAGCATAGTTTGAAGTCAGGTAATGTGATTCCTTTGGCTTTTTTCTTTTTGCTTAGGATTGCTTTTGCTATTTGTGCTCTTTTTTTGGTTTTATATGAATTTTAAAATAGTTTTCTTTCTAGTTCTGTGCAAAATGACATTGGTAGCTTGATAGGAATAGAGTTGAATCTGTAAATTGCTTTGGGCAGTACAACAATTTTTAACAATATTGATTCTTCCTATCCATGAGCATGGAATACTTTTCCATTTGTTTGTGTCATCTATGATTTCTTTCAGCAGTGTTTCACAGTTCTCTTTCACCTCCTTGGTTAGCTGTAGTCCTAGATTTTTTTTTTTTTTTTTTTTTGAGGCTATTGTAAATGAGATTGCATTCTTGATTTGGCTCTCAGCTTGAAGATTTTTAGTGCATAGAAATGCTACTGATTTTTGAGCACTGATTTGTATCCTGAAACTTTACAGAAGTCCTTTATCTGTGCCAGGAGCCTTTTGGCAGAGTCTTCAGGGTTTTCTATGTATGGATTCAGATCAGCAAAGAGATATAGTTTGACTATGGTTTTTTTTTCTATTTGGATGCCTTTTTTTTTTTTCTTGTCTGATTGTCCTGGCTAGGACTTTCAATACTATGTTGAATAGGAGTGATGGGAGTGGGGACTCTTTTCTTGTTCTAGTTCTCAAGGGGAATGCTTTCAGTCTTTGCATGTTCAGTGTAATGTTAGCTGTAGTTTTGTCATAGATAGCTCTTATTATTTTGAGGTATGTTCCTTCAATGCTTAATTATTTGAGGGTTTTTTCAAGAGTCCAGAATTTCCTTGTTAGTTTTCTGCCTCAATGATCTGTCTAATCTTCTCAGTGGGGTGTTGAAGTCCCCCAATATTATTGAGTGGGTATCTAAATCTTTTTATAGGTCTGGAAGTACTTGTTTTATGAATCTGGGTGCTCCAATGCTGAGTGCATGCATATTTGGGGCAGTTAAGTCTTCTTGTTGAATTGAACCATTTATTATTATGTAGTGCCTTTCTTTGTCATTTTTTTACTGTTGTTGGTTTAAAATCTATTTTATCTTATATAGGAATAGTGATTCTTTCTTTTTTTTCTTTTCTATTTGTGTTACAGATCCTTTTACAACCCTTTACTTTGAGCCTAACAGTAGCATTACATGTGAGATGGGTCTCTTGAAGACAGCAGACAGAAGGCTTTTGTTTTTTATTCAATTTGCCACTCTGTGACTTTAAGTAAGGGTATTTAGACTATTTACATTCAAGGCTAATATTGCTATGTGAGGTTTTGATTCTATTGTGAAGTTGTTAGCTGGGTGCTTTGTAGTTTCTATTGTGTGGTTTCTTTATAGGGTCTTGGGCTATGTGCTCAGGTGTGCTATTTTGGTAGCAGATTTTCATGTTTAGAACTCCCTTAAGGATCTCTTGTAAGACTGGTCCAGTGGTAATAAATTCCTTTACCCCTTGCTTGTCTATAAAAGATTTTATTTCTCCTTCAGTTATAAATGTTAGTTTGATGGAATATACAATTATTGGTTGGAAAATTTTCTTTCCTCTAAGAATGCTGAAAGTAGACCTCCAATCTCTCCTGGCATGTAAGGTTTCTGCTGAGCTATATACTTGGCCTTATGGGGTTCCCTTTGTATGTGATCTGATCTTTTTCTCTAGCTGCCTTTAAGATTTTTTTCTTTATTGTACACCTTGGATAGTCTGGTGACTATATGCTTTGGTGATGTTCATTTCCTATAGCATCAGTCAGGTGTCCTCTTGATTTCTTGTATCTGTATGTCTACCTCTCTAGCAAGATTAGGGAAATTGTCTTAAATTATTTCCTCAAATATGTTTTCCAGGTTATTAACTATTTCTCCTTCTTTCTCAGGAATGCCAGCAGTTTATGAGTTTGGTTGCTTCACATAATCCCATATTGCTCTAAGACCATATTCATATTTTTAAATTCTTTTTAATTTTTTTTCTGGGTTAGTTCAAAAGACCAGTTTTCAAGGTCTGAAACTCTTCTGCTTGGTCCAGTCTATGAGATAAAGCTTTCAATTGTACTTCATAATTCCTTAAGTAAGTTTCTCAATTCCAGAAGCTCTGATTGATTTCTCTGTAAGATGTTTATTTCTTCCTTCATTTCCTGGATTGCTTTAGAAATTTCTCTGTGTTCATTTTCAGCCTTGTCTTGCATCTCATTGAGCTTCCTTGCAATCTATACTTTGAATTTTTTATCTGTCATACCTAAGCTTTTGTTTTGGTTAGGGACCATTGCTGGAGAGGTAGTGTGCTCCTTTGATGGTGTTGATTTCATTACATTCACCTTTTTTATGGTGGTAGAATTCTTGTCCTGTTTCCTCCTTCTCTGCAATACTGGCACTTCTAATTTTTGTAATTATTTTCATAAGGTAGGATTTTTTTCTTTATTTCCCTATAATATTATTGTTCTTTTTTTCTTTCCCTTTCCATTCCCCCTCCCTCCTTAGGAGGTGTGACTTTAAAGAATTCTGGGTAGGGTCTTTTGCCCAGCTTCTATAGCCCTATGCACTTATGGGTTGCAGGTTTTGTATTAGACTGTGCGGTTCAACCTGCAAGCCAGTAGATGGCACTTACAGGTAAAAGCCAGTTGTGGACAATGTGATGGTTATATATTTGATCCTTGTTTACTGGAAGAAACTCTCTGTTGCTGCAGATAATGGGCTGACTCATGGAGTACACAGTGGTGTGAATTCCCTGCTCAGCCTTGGGGGTTGTGGGGTGCAAGGTGGGTGGGGCCAGACAAGGCAAGTCCACCTATAGGTCTTCCAATGGCAGACACAAGCACCAACACTGAGGGAGAATCTACTGAGTGGCTACCAAGTGACCAGAGTTCTGTCTAGGGATGGAGATAGGTAACCCCCTTGGCTCCAAGTTCTTTGCACAGGGATATTGGAGAGGTTGGCCTAAACTCTTAATCCAGGAGAGTGGGGGCTCTGAATGCCTGGAAATCTGCCTGTTTGTGGAGTAGAACCCACCCCCACCAACCAAGATTTCTGCACAGGGTAGATGGGGTGACTCAGGCTGCTTAACCAGGCAGGCAAGTGCTCTGAATGCTTGGATATTTGCCTGGGCATAAAACAGAGAGGGTCAGCCCTGTACCTGGATCTCTGTACAGGAAGGGTGAGGCAGCACAGGTTGCCAGTCTGTGTGAGCAGGTGCTTTGAATGCTTGGGTATGCAGCAGAGAGGACCTCCCTGCATCAAAATCTCTGCACAGGAAGGGTAGGGGAGGGTAGGCTGCTGAGCCAGGTGAATGGGTGCTTCAGATGTCTAGAGTTCTGCCTGGATGTGGAGCATAAAGGGCCCCACTGCACCATGACCTACGTCAAGGAAGGTTAGGTGGTTCAGGGTGCTGAACCATGCTAGCAGGTGCTCCAAAATCCTGAGATCTGCCTAGGCATGAAGCAGAGAGGGCCTCCCTGTTCCAGGATCTCTGCACAGGAAGGATGGAGCAGATGAAACTGCTGAACTAGGTGAATGAGTGATCCAAATGCCCAGATTTCTGCCTAGAGGTAGAGTGGAGGAGACTCTGCTGCACCACAGTCACAGGGGAGCAGGGTGGGGTACCCAGCAATGACACACACAGACTAGTTCCAGGTAGCTAAGCTGTCTGGTTGCAAGTCTCATCACATAGGATAAACTGGCTGTAGCAACTCCCCTCCCGACCCAGGCCTGTGATGGGGGAGAGCACAATTTCAGTGTTTGTTGATAAGGTTTTTTTTCCCAAAAATTCTGGCTATGGAGGTGCCCACTCTGCTCTAGAGCAGGTGCTCCAATATCTGGCCTAAGACTAAAATGCCTGCACAGCTACGCTGCCGAGCCACTGAAGACTGATTGACTTTGTATGCACCTGAATTAAAAATGGTACCCTGTTCTCAGTCCTGGGTGTGAGAAAAGGCCTGAAACTTTTCCCAATGTCTTTCCCTTACAGTGTCTCTAAGCCTCTCTCCAAGTTATCTCCAGGGCTTTGGAGAAACAAGGTACTCTTCCTCAGTCTGGGTTCCTCAGATCCCCAGTGGAAAGATGAGTCACAGAGGGAGGCTCTCTGCCTCTCTCACCTACGGGAGCTTCACTCACTTTTATAACTGGGTGCCATCATGAGGGCTGTTTGCCCTTGTTCCCCTCCCTGAGATCTGTGTCCTTATGATTCTGGTAGATTCCCACTTTCCTTCTTGAAATAAAGCTCACAGAGTTAACCTTTATGAGAGTTTGTTGAAAAATTTGTGTAGGTTGGTTTTTTCTTCTTAAATATGTGATGAAAGTAAACATTCAGGTCATCCCTTGCTTTGTGTGAAAGTTTTAAATTAAGAAATCAATTTTTTAAAATAGACACTAAGATTTTCTACTTCTTTGTATGCCTGATTCAGTAATTTCTTTCAAAGAATTTGTCCATTTTATCTAATTTAATTCACTGAAATAATTTTATAAATATTATTCCCCAATTTCTTGGTCTGTTTGTGTTGCTATAAAGGATACCTGAAGCTGAGTAATTTATAAATAAAAAAGGTTTATTTAGCTCATGGTTCTGCAGGCTGTACAAGAAGCATGGCATTAGCATCTGCTTAGTTTCTGCTGAGAGCTTTTGTGCTGGGTCAAACCACGGTGGGGAAGGTCAAAGTAGAAGTGGGCACATGTGAAGACAGAATAAACCAAAGGTGCATCCTGGCTTTATAACAATTCACTCTCATGAAAAACAACTCATTCCCCCAGAATAAATTCAGTCTTGTGAGAGTGAGAACTCACTCACTACATTGAAAATGGTACTAAGCCATTCATGAGGGATCCAACCCTATGACTCAAACACTTCTCACTAAGCTCAACCTCCCAACACCACTACTCTGGGGATCAAATCTCAATATCAGTTCTGATGGGGACAAACAAACCATGTACAAACCATAGCATTCTAACTTGGTCCCTTGAAAACTCATGTCCTTCTCACATAAAAAAAATGTAATCATTCCATCCCAACAATAGTCCTCCAATTCTTACCATGTTGCAGCATCAATTCAAATGTCTGAAGTCCAAAGTCTCATTTGAGACCCAAGTCAATTTCCTTCCAGCTATGAGCCTGTGAAATAAAAAACAATTTATTTCCTTCCAAGATACAGTTGTTGTACAGGCATCGCGTAGACATTCTCATTCCAAAAGGGAGAAATCAGCCACAAGAGAGAGGCAGTAGGCACCACACAAGTACAAAACACAGCAGGGCAGGCGTTAAATATTAAAGTTTTAAAATAATCTCTTTTGACTGTATGTGCTGCCTTCTGGGCACAGTGATGTGAAGAGTAGGCTACAAGGCCTTGGGCATACTCACACCCATGGCTTGGCTGGGCCAAGGCCACATGGCTGCCCTCATGCCTCTTCCTTCTGTGACTTCACTCTTAGTGGTCTCACTCTCTCATCTCTGCAACAGTCACACTGCTTCCTTGTTCTTCCTCAGACACACTAGGTACATCCAATGTTAGCACACTGATAATGCTGTTCCCTGTGTCTGGAAATGTACTTTACCCAGACAAAACATGGATAATTTCTTTACCTACTTTAGGTCTTGGTTCAGACATCACCTTCTCAATGAGTCCTTCCCTAATCACCTTATTTAAAATTTCAACCCCTCTTCTGACACACTTTCTATTTCCCCTCTCTGCTTCTTATAAACTATATTTTATATCTGTATGATATATATTTTATTAGTTATCTGTTTAGAGTTCGTCTTTTCAGAATGTCAACTTATTAAGGGCATTTAAAAATAGTTGTATTTAATGCTGCATCCCACCTCCTAGAGGGCTGGAACAAAGAAGATATTCAATAAGACAAAGAAAATAACCCTTTTTCAGCATACAATATTTTCCTGAATTTCCCTTTGTTTATTTCAGTTTCAGTTTTGTTTGCATTTCATATTTGCCTACCACAATTAACCTTTCGTTTAGTCATGGAGTTCTCTGTGAATTTACCTAGGGTGTATCTTTTGGTGGGCTGTCCAATTCATTCATTTCTTTGAATCCTCTTAGGCCTATATTATATCTCCATTGTTTCTGAATGTCACTAAATTTTGGACTAGCTACTTTGGGAGGGAAATGCAGCAGTCGAATTACACAAAGAATGTGACTAACTGGCCTTTCCTGGTTTGACCTCATTAGAATTAAGATTAAGTTCAGCTCAACATATGAAAAAATTATAGAAAATGTATACAAGTTCCTCTCACACTGAGGAAAATAAAGATGCTATGGATACCTTTATTTGGGATAGAAGAGAAAAAGAGACATGGAAATTTGAAATAACAAAATATTGATACCATTCATATGCTAAACAATTCTATTCTGATGCTCTATTGCTGCATAATAAAATCACCCAGAAACTTCATGGTGTAAAATAACAGCCATTTTATTGTACTTGTTGATAGGGTTTGAATTTCTGTCCTCGCCCAAATCTCATATTGAATTGTAACCCCTAATGTTGGAGGTGGGGCCTGGTGGGAGGTGATTGGGTTATGGGGGGCAGTTTCTAATGGTTTAACACCATCCCCCTTGGCCGTGTTGTGGCAATAGTGAGTGAGTGAGTTATCACAATATTTGGTTGTTTGAAAGTGTATGGCACCTCCCCCCTCTTTCTCTTCCTCCTGCTTCAACCATGTGAAGATGTATCTGATTCCCCATTGCCTCCGCCATCATTATACATTTCCTGAGGCCTCCCCAGAAACAGATGCTGCCATGCTTCCTGTACAGCCTGTGAAGCCATGAGCCAATTAAACCTCTTTTCTTTATAAATCACCCAGTTTCAGGTGTTTCTTTACAGCAATGCAAGAATAGACTAATTCACTTAAAGATTCTGTAGGTTAGGGTTTTGTTCAAGGCATAGCAGGGATGGCTTCTTTTTGTTCCAGAATGTCTAAGCCTTTAGCCAGAATGTTATGAACAACGGGGGGGCAATTCAAGTGACTAGGGGCTGAACTTATCTAAGGTGGAGCTGATAAATACATAGAAGTGTCAATGATAGGCAATGATAGAAATATCCCCTATGTATGTTGGCTATAAAATAGTCAATAGTCACATGTGGCTAGTGAGCATTTGAAATATGGTTAGTAATACTGAGGCTCTGTACTTTTAATCTTATTTAATTTTTATTAATGTGAATTTAAAAAGCTATGTGTGACATGTGGCTAGTATCTACCATATCAGACAGGTCAAATACAGTTTTCTTGGCTCATAGGTTTAGTACCTGGGGTAAAAGGACTTAAAAGCTGGGCTCATGTGGGACAATGAGCCAGAGGGCCTGCACATGGCCTCTGCATGTGGTTTGGACATTGTGACCTCAGAGTAGTTGGACTACTTACATGTGGCTTAGGACTCCAAGAGTAAATGTTGCAGTGATTAAGAAAAAACCACATGGCTTTTTATGATTTAGCTTCAGAATTATTATAGCACTTTTATTAGTTGAATTAGTCACAAACCATTCTAGATTTAAGGAGAGAGTACACAGACTCCTAAGATTTCAATAGAAGAAGTGCCAAAGTATGTACTGTATGTTTTAAAACTTGCATACTCTCTTTCTCTTTTTTTTTTTGAGACGGATCTCACTCTGTCACCCAGGCTGGAGTGCAGTAGTGTGATCTCGGCTCACTGCAACCTCTGCCTCCTGGGTTCAAGTGATTCTCCTGCTTCAGCCTCCCAAGTAACTGAGATTACAGGAGCACGCCACCATGCTCGGCTAATTGGAATGTTGCCGGGCGCGGTGGCTCACGTCTGTAATCCCAGCACTTTGGGAGGCCAAGGTGGGCAAATCATCTGAGGTCAGAAGTTCGAGACCAGCCTGGCCAACATGGCAAAACCCCATCTCTACTAAAAATACAAAATTTAGTTGGGCATGGCAGTGGGCGCCTGTAATCCCAGCTACTCGGGAGGCTGAGGCAGGAGAATTGCTTGAACCCGGGAGGTGGAAGTTGCAGTGAGCTGAGATCATGCCACTGCACCCCAGCCTGGGCGACAGAACAAGACGCCATCTCAAAAAAAAAAAAGAAATATGCTAAATTAATTGCGAAATACATATATTTATGGACAATTAATATCAAATTAAAAAATATAGAAGACCGCCATAATAGTGTCACCAAAATTTTTAGACACGTCAAAGCAAGTTGAAGTCTCAGAGACTACTGTGTTTATTTGCTAACTGTATTATCAGAATGCTTAATTGATGCAATTAATACAATAATTCTGCCAATTCATAACACTGCCAGACCACAGCGACTCAATGAAACTCACTGACTCTCAGAGAAGTTTATCCCCTCTGCCAATGTTCATCTTTCCTGGCAAACCATCTTTAGTGTTCCAGGCAAACTAGAGCATGGTGAAGTTGAAGAAGATTCTACTTTCTGTTCCATTCAGAGAGCTTCCTGGTTTTCAAAAAAGAGTGAGGCATGTAGGTGTGAAAGAGCTGAGGCATGAAATTTGGATCTTATCACAAGTGCAGAAGAAAAAACAGGAGAGATTTGAAGCACAAATGTGATATGACCTAATTTCTACTTTTAAATGATCAATCTGATTGTTGTGAGGGAACTGATATGGGATGAGCTGGGGGAAGAACATTACCAAGACCAGCTGGAGGCTGGTAAAGCCCTCCAGGAGAGAGCATCATGGCTGAACAATCACCTTCTAGTAAAGATCAGGCAAGTGGTCATATTCGGGATGTACTTTGAAAACGGAGGCAATTAGATCGGCTAATGCGTAAGTTCCTGGAGGGAGTGAGGATTTTTGAACCACTAGGTAAACACCTGTCAGTGACCGAGAAAATGTTGAAATGTGTTATGGGAGATGAATCCTAAAGTTTCATATGTTGAAGACTGGCCCTTCAGGGCCTCAGAATATGAACATCTATAGTAGAATGCAAGTGTGGTGCTGAGGGCTGCCACCCACCTCTAGGTACCCAAGCTCCTGCAGCAGTCCTGCTTCTCCCTTTCACCCACCCTCACTCACAGACCGTGTCCCTTTCAGCTCTTCCATTACCTCTGTTTCTGAAGTGTCTAGTGAGAGCGTAGCTGATATTTACTCTTTCCTGATACACTAGTCTCTCGCTGATTGCTGACATTGGAGGTTAGGGAACAGGCCTGAGCTGAGTGACCTTTAGGAGCATTTCCTGTTCTTTTCCTGTACTCTGCTGCCAAGGAGAAACCTGTCTTGTACCAGGCCTGCAGCTTCCTCAGTCACCCACATCATAAGGCAGTATCTGCCTGGCACTCCTCTTTGTTCCTTTTCTCTGACCTTCCTTTTTGACATGATGGTTGACCTGAAGTCACCTAGGCAGGACTGCTCATCTCCAGGTCCTATGGGAAACAGTATCTGGTAAAACCAGAGACAATAATCTCCATAACGCATTGGGAGCTGCTGGGCTCAAGCAACTACTCTGTGCCTAAGATACAACTCATAAAGCCAGCTAGAACTGATCTACTTCCCGCAGGGCCAGAGAAGAATTGCCAATTAAAAATGCATTCCCCCTGAAATAGGTCTATATTTATTTCAGGGAAAATACCAGTCAGCCTGGGTCCCTTACAAGAACAATGTTGTCTGTAGCAAAATCTAATCTACTAGGAAGCCTTCTTGTATTATTATCTGCAAATTTTCAGAAGAGCCAGACCAGACCCTCGTATGTCCAGCACAGGAGCCACTCATGCACATCTGTCTAGGGCCTTGTCTTTATGATTTTCTGTCACCTGGCCTCTCAGCCATGCCTCCAAGCAAGCTATCCTCAAATAAAGACTAGCCATGCACAAAAAGTGAAAAATTACACAAGACCTACTCAAGGTCTGAAACGGAAAGTGCAGCTAGTGATACTGTCTAGTATATTTTATGAATTGATGAACAGGGAATTTCTAGGTATCACGGAGCAATCAGCAGCTGAGGAGAGAGCTATCAAACCAGGACCCTGAGAGGGCTTTTTGGAAACTTAATTTTTTATTGTCAAATTATACAGACAAAAATGAAAGTAAAGGTAGTGAGGAGTACCACACACCATTACTTAGAAGGATAAATAAAGGACATCTTGTGGGGAGAAAAAAACAATATAGGAAGAAAAGTAAACATGGCAAGGTAGACTCAGAATACAAAATATCAACAAATAAGTGTGAGAAAAAGAATGAGAAAGAATGAGTCTTAGAATATTACAGATAAAAATCCTCTGTGAGAAAGAACACTGATGAAACAGGTGACATAATTACTGAGTAAAAAACAGAAGACCAATCAATCAAGGCAATTGAGGCTTGGATAGCATTACAAATTATCTTAGTTGAATGTATAATTGTGGCCATTTAATTATCAGTGATGACAATTACAATATTTACTAGAAGCAATAAAGTAGAGGATGAATTCTATAGAACATACTGGAGAAAGCGGAGGTCTTAGCTATATGACATCATGTGGCTCACTTAGGGAACCATATATTCAGTTTGTTCAGGTCTAGAAATTCCTTGGTGGCTTCTGTGTTCAGTTTTGCTTTAATAAACCCTAAAGATATTTTTAAAATGCAAATATTTTAGCTTGCCTTTGTTGTACAGCACCAAGGCTTGCCTGAGTGTAGTGAGATTCACAGAAGTTTGGACTATTCTTGTAGCCTGAGCAGGCTGCGAGCACCCTTCTCTCATATATGTGTGCCTGGGAGTGTGCTGTCCTCACACATCTCACAGATAAGCAAGACCATCTCTGTTACATGAGAAATTTAGCTAAATGTGAAAATATCCACACACACACACATCATGAGAGATGGAAATAGGCTGTAAAAAGAGTCAGAGATATTGACCATCTTCACTGTTAGCTGTAGGATTGCTGCCCACCCCCCGACACACCCACACAAACTCACATACACACAAATGAAAAGCACAATGGAAAGCAGAATAGCAGTCTTTCCAAACAGATTGAAAAACAAATGACCTCTAAAGTTCAATCCTGGCACTGTGCTGATTGCTTGGACACAGTTCCGTCAAAACATTTATCCAAGTCATAGTTGTACCTTTTAGAAATTAGACACAAACAACATCCTACCCAACCCTTCCTGCTGGGCTAGAGTCCTAAAAGAAATGAGGGATACACTTGACCTGAAGTAAGCAAAGCAGAACCCAGCCTCTGAAGTGAGGAGGCCCACCTCGTAGGGAGCTCAGATGCGCCATTGTCCCGCTTGTCTTTATAAAGGGAGCTGCCACATTTCCCCCAGCACAAAGTTGGGAGTGACACCAGAGCCTCCTGCAAGATGCTTCTGATTCTGCTGTCAGTGGCCCTGCTGGCCTTCAGCTCAGCTCAGGACTTAAGTGAAGGTAAGATGGATTGGCGGAAGATATTATGACTCTGATTGGGGTTTACAGGCAAACGCTACAGAGGAGGAAAGTGGAGGGAAGAGAGGAGGATGAGAAAACAGATGGGATTGCAGAGTTCTCATGCCAAGGATCAGAAGACCTATTGTGCCTTCATTCCTCATCAAGGTCTCATAGTTTATTTGTTGCACAAATAGAATCCGATAAAGAATTTGTACTAGGGGTGTGAGAGGGTGAGATTTGCATTATATAGAGACATGGGACTGCTGTGAAGGACGTGGAGAATGCAAGACAGATTCAGGGAAGTGCAGCTGTGAAGATCCTGTACTGATCTCAGTAGACAGGGATGATGGTGGCCTTGCTGTACAGTGGATGAGCATCGATGAAGGAGATAAACATATGTCAGAGCTACTGCCGAGGCAGAGAATTGGGTAAACACTTGTCTCTGTCTACACAGAGTTAGAGAATAACCAGAGTGAAACATTGTCATTTTTCTCTCTCCTGAATGTAGTATTTCAATGTGCTGGGAATGGCATGTGTAAGATTATATCCAAGTGGCTATGTCTGGTGGCTCCTGTTGAGAAAGCTTGCAAACATAAGCAACATATTTACAGATGAAAGAGGGCAGAAGAATCCCCAAATATGTCATTGAAATACTCAGAGCAGTTTAACTAAATAAGCACTAAGTCTTGGGGAATCATAAGAGGACACACAGGGGCCCTTCTATGTTGAGTTCCTGGTTGACGCTCAGCATAGTAACAACCCTGCTTCCCCCTTACATCTTCCTCCACTTCCAGTAGCATCAGACAGTGGCTGATGAGGTCACCAAGGGGATGCATAGGGTGTGATCAGAGGGCCCTTTTCCTCTTAGAACACTATGAGCCCTGAAAGATTCATGAAGTAACTTTTCCCATCATCCTGTACTTCTTTTTTTTTTTTTTTTTTTTTTTTTTTTTTTGAGACAGAGTCTCGCTCTGTCGCCCGGGCTGGAGTGCAGTGGCGCAATCTCGGCTCACTGCAAGCTCCGCCGCCCGGGTTCCCGCCATTCTCCTGCCTCAGCCTCCGAGTAGCTGGGACTACAGGCGCCCGCCACCGCGCCCGGCTAATTTTTTGTACTTTTTAGTAGAGACGGGGTTTCACCGTGGTCTCGATCTCCTGACCTCGTGATCCGCCCGCCTCGGCCTCCCAAAGTGCTGGGATTACAAGCGTGAGCCACCGCGCCCGGCCCATCCTGTACTTCTTTTCTAGATGTCAGCCAGGAAGACGTTCCCTTCATAATATCAGGTAAATCCCAATAAATTCTCAGTAAACTGTCTCCATTTTTTCCTGAAGGATTGGTCAGTTCTCCAGTGTCTTCTTATCATCATTTTCTTGTCAGAAATTGGCTAATACCAGTGCCCCAGAGATATAAACAGTTTTCTCCCAACCTTGATTCTGGGGACCATGAGTAAAGAAATTCGATTTTTCATCACCTTATGTGGATTAAGAGGAGTTCTAATCAGGAAGCCTTGGGAAGGAGGAAGGTTGAGAGTTGAGAGGCAGGTCAGTGAGAGAGGGGCTGTGTGGCGAAGACAGAGAGTTACGAAGATGGGAGGTTTTCCAGCACTGAGCTCAGCTCTTCTTGTTTCAACTCACACAGATGGAGGACACTCTGAGCAGTTCCTAGATGAGGAGCATCAGGGACCACCTTTGGGAGGACAGCAATCTCAACCCTCTGCTGGTGATGGAAACCAGGATGATGGCCCTCAGCAGGGACCACCCCAACAAGGGGGCCAACACCAACAAGGTCCACCACCTCCTCAGGGAAAGCCACAAGGACCACCCCAACACAGAGGCCATCCCCATCCTCCTCACGGAAGGCCACAAGGACCACCCCCACAGGGAGGCCATCAGCACCATCATCCCCCACCTCCTCATGGAAAACCCCAGGGACCACCGCCCCAAGGGGGCCGCCCACAAGGACCTCCACAGGGGCAGCCTCCCCAGTAATCTAGGATTCAATAACAGGTATGATTCCAGTTTATTATCCATCAAAGGCTCCAACTGCAACAGTTCTCTAACTTCATTGTGCCAATGAATCCTCTGAAAACCTGTTAATATTGCCTTGTACTGGAACACATTTCTAAAAATTGTTATTCAGATATTCTTATATAGGGTATCAAGACCCTGTGTTTTACAGAAGCTCTTGAAGGCAATTCTGATTTTGAGAATCACTGTCTTCAAATTACATGTCTTAAATAGAGTTGACAATGAGGACATAGAACCATGTTCCCCCTTTGGCTCCGTGTTTTCTTTCCTCAAACTCAGATTCCCATTTAACGTTTTCACCTGAACATGCTTTGCACAGTCCTGCCTCATGTCAGGCTTTCAGGTCCAGTATTCCTGCTAAGTGGTCCTTGAACTTTCAGTTGTTTAATGGTATCTCATTTTTAATATACTTACATTTAAAGTCATACATGCTTAAGCTAACAAAAACCAATCTCACTGAACTGAAATGTACAGAGCTAAATAGTAAGAGCCTAACTCATCTTTCCTCCCTTCTATCCTTCTCTAACCCCCCACCTTTTACTCTTTGGAATCTCCTTTTTGAAATATTTATTGCTACATAAATATATACAATGCTTTTATTACAACCACTTATACCATACTGTATATTCAGATTTGTGTCTTACTCATTGGAAAAATTTATTGTTTAGAAAACTTTCTCATGAGTTCATTTAGATCTCTTCAGTGTTTATTGGTTAATTTGTTTTTACAATTGTATACTATTCTATTGTTTGGTTGTTCCATAATCTATTTAACCAATCCCTGTCACTGGACATTGAGGCTGGATTCACATTCTCACTATTATATGATATGTTGCAGTGCCCATCTTTGTAAAAATAGCTCTTACATAACCAACAGCAACAAAGCATGAACAACTTAACAATAATTGTTTCTCTTTCTCATCTAACCAACACTTTAAATCACATTACATGCAATGGCTTAAAGAGTGAACAAAGAAAATATTGCTAAGGAGAAGGGGGCTGTAGAAGGGATAGAGGGCAAGAGTAGGGGCTTGCATCTCCATCACTGCAGTAACCCCTAGTGAGGGATTAGACATTTCCTGCCATGTCAAGTGTTGTCTATAATCTTCCTTGTTTGCTTGTCTTTTTCAGGAAGTGAATAAGAAGATAACAGTGTTTCAAATGCCATGAAACATGGCCGTCATGCTCTAACTTCAGTATACCAATAAAACAATCAGCTTGCAATTTCTGATGGTGGCGTCTCTTTCTGAGTGTTTGGGACTCTAGAATCTGAGACCCATGTTCACATTGTAAGAACATCCAGGAACCCTTCTCCTTGATGTTTCCAGCAAGCTTCTCTCCTCCTTATCCTTATTAAGTCATCCGCCTGGGGAAGGAGTTCCACTGTTTCTTTCCTTCTCTGTCTTCTATAGCTCGAATTTAAATTGTACAATTATTTTCAGGTCATTTCCTGATATTCTAGTCAACTTATGAATGTAAGCAAAACAGTATCAATGAAAGAAAATCCCAGAAGCTGAGAGAAATTTTAACAAGTTCGAAAGTAACCGATTTTGTTTTCTAGGGAAATGAGTATGGTTCTATGCCTCTATTCCCCAGAAGCCACTAGACCTATTTTCCCCTATTTTATCACTCATCAGTTCTGTCCCTGCCTATGAGTCTTACTATTCTTAAGAAAACCTAAATGGATTTCATCAGAGGCAGCATGACTTGAATGGGCAAAGAATTTGGAATCTCTCAGATTGCAGTTTAAGAACTCTGTCTGGGGCCGGGCGCGGTGGCTCACGCTTGTAATCCCAGCACTTTGGGAGGCCGAGGCGGGCGGATCACGAGGTCAGGAGATCGAGACCACGGTGAAACCCCGTCTCTACTAAAAAATACAAAAAATTAGCCGGGCGTGGTGGCGGGCGCCTGTAGTCCCAGCTACTCGGAGAGGCTGAGGCAGGAGAATGGCGTGAACCCGGGAGGTGGAGCTTGCAGTGAGCCGAGATTGCGCCACTGCACTCCAGCCTGGGCAACAGAGCGAGACTCCGTCTCAAAAAAAAAAAAAAAAAAAAAAAAGAACTCTGTCTTGCTAACTCTGGACTCATAGGAAGCTACTTATGTCTCAGAGCCTAAGTTTCCTCTTCTAAATTTTTGAATAATCAAAATGGCTCCCCTAAAGGATGAAGACTAAGCAGATCACATACATGAAAACTAGTGGATATAGTCATGTCTGCTTCACAATAATGATTTTAGGAAAGAACAGCAGACATGAAATTGTGAGGAATTAAATGCTCCCAAGTTAAAAATCTTAAGATTTCTTTGTCAAAAAATCTAAGTACAATAGTCTCTGATATTTTTTTTCTAGGCTTTCAAACAAAATAGGAACACATTGAGTATTCATATATTTTTTAGCATTTTCTTTCTTATCAGGTCTGTAAAATTCTAATTAGTTTTTTTTAAAAAAAAAAGCATCTGCCTATGGAAATTTAATTATGACAATCAGAAATGCAGGCTTTTGAAATCTAAGAGCTTATGAATGTGTTAGTTAATATAGTGAAATATTGCTTGCATAATGTCAATTTTTTATGTGTATCACCCAAATTAAAATATCTAGAATGAGAAAACAGAGAAGCAATCTAATTTATAACAGACAGAAAGTCTAATTCTTAAGCAAAAATAAAAGATACATACATCTTATAATTTCATTTAAAAAAACAGAAAACAATGCAAACTTCAGAAATGAGAGGGAGAAATTAATCATAGATGTGTAAAATTTTGAAATAAATCAGATAACATGATGTACAACTCTTCTGATATAAAAATTTCCATGAAATTCATATTACTTTAACATAAGTTATCAAATATGACTCAAGAAGTTTCAGAAAAATTGAATATAAAATAACCTAAGAGAAATGAATGATGTTGATAGGAGACTCTCTGCAAACAACTTTCAGTGTCATCTCCAATGTCAATGAACACAGAAAATTCTTATGTTGAATTTGTTAATCACTAGGGACAGATATGTCTAGTTTAAGTTTTTCTAAATTATAACAAAGATTAAAAACATTCAGAATTCTTTCTGTGAGGCTCATTAATGAAAACAAATAGACCTGCAAAGGAAAAATACTCAGAAGTAAATAAACAAGTCAATGCTGTGCGGAAAATAATCCACCATGTTGAAAGAGGATAGTGAGGATGGCTCAATATTAGAAAACTGCATCTGTCTCCACTGATAGCCTAAGTGCTTTCACTAAGAAGTTCAAAAACAATCAGAACAGAATGATCTCACCACAACAGCCACCAAGTTGACCAACCCACATGCAGCTGGAGCTGAGTTCTCTCCTATTATCCTAGGTGAAGCCTCCTTGCCCCTCTTTTCCCTTCCTACTTGATTTTTTATCTCATTGCCTAATCAAGGATTCTGATTCTGCACATGATCCTTTTGTCTCTTGAATCTTACATGTATGCTCCATGAGATTATTTCAATCAGCACAAACTTGCTGAAACATCTCTTATTTTTACTAAGGTCTCCCTAAAGCTTTTAATGCTTCCTTACTGTGACATTATTTGTCCGCCTTCCTTATTACAAAGTTCTTGAAATATATGACTATAGTATTTCCTCCATTCACTCACCTCCAATTTTTCTTCCAAATTCATTATACAGGCTTTCATACTTTGCACTCCAATTTTATGACAGTCATCTTTGACCTTTATTCCAGTCAGTTTAGGAATCCATTTTCAGTCTTGCATCTCATTTGACCTCTGAGCAATGTAACACTATTGAACATATCCTTCTTTATGGAACAGTTTATCAACATCTCCAGGGATGTCTCACTGTCTCCTATGGTTTCTTCTACCTCTGCTGCCTCCCTCCTGCAGCTACAAGTTTCTTGTCTCTCAAATCTGTTTCATCTTGGTAAATAGCATCTATATTCATCTATGTGATTTAGCCAACTGCAAGTCATTCTTGACTCTTCCTCATACATCACATTACATCAGGTCAAATGGACTATGCTACTATTTTAAAGTTCAACCTTCAAGTATGTTTCTGTTGCAGCCATTTTTAAGCACCATCATCACTATCTGCCCATCTAAGCAAGCCTCATTTCCACTTACTCCAAATTGCAAATCTATTTTTTCTCAACAGTTCCCCACTGTAACTATTTAATAATCATATTACACATGTATCTTTTTTAGTGCATTTGCCCCTCCTTTACACTATAAGAACAAATTCCTAATTTTGAATGTGGTTAAGTTCCTTAGGGTAGAGCCCTACCAGTCTCTGAACTTATTGACTGCTCTATACCTAATTGATCCAGCTACGGCCACACTGGTCTTCTTTGTTGTCATCTCCTCCTCCTCACTCCTCCCACCTCCCTCCGCCCTCCTCCTCCTCTCTTCTCTCTCCTCCTCTTTCTTCTTCTTCTTCCTCTCCTCCTCTTTCCTCCTCCCTTCTCCTCCTTCTTCTTCTACTTTTTCCTTCTTCTTTCTTCCTCCTCCTCCTTCTCCTTCTTTTTTATTTCTCCTTCTCCTCCAACTCCTTTTCTTTTTTGAAAAAATATGCTTAAATTTGCCTTCAATTTTTTTTTATTTTTTATATTTTTTCGAGACGGAGTCTCGCTCTGTGACCCAGGCCAGAGTGCAGTGGCAAGATCTCGGCTCACTGCAACATCCGCCTCCCAGGTTCAAGCGATTCTCCTGCCTCAACTACCTAAGTAGCTGGGATTACAAGCATGCACCACCATGCCTGGCTAATTTTTGTATTTTTAGTTGAGACAAGGTTTCACCATGTTGGTCAGGCTGGTCTCGAACTCCTGACCTTGTGATCCAACCGCCTGAGCTTCCCAAAGTGCCGGAATTACAGGCATGAGCCACTGTGCCCGACCACCCTCAATTTATTTTTAAACTTCATTTTTATAAATATATGTGGTTCAAAGGTAATTTTGTTACATGTATAGATTGCATACTGGTTACATCATGGCCTTAGGGTTTCCATAACAAGAATAACAAACATTGCATTTACTAATTAACGTCTAACTCTTAATTCCCTCCCACCCACTCACTCTTCCAAGGCTTCAGTGTCTATAATTCTACCCTCTATATCTATGTAAACACATTTTAGCACCTACTTATTAGTGACAACATGTTATACTTGACTTTCTGTATCTGGCCTTTTTCACATAGAACATTATCTGTCACACCCAGTTCCATTCGTATTGCTACAAAAGGAGCGATTTCTTTTTTTCCTTCTTTATTTTTTTATTTTTATTTTTTGCAGAGTATTATTGCATTGTATATATATCACAATTTCTTTACCTACAAACCCATTGATGGGTTTCCATTGTCTCCATACTTAAGATTTCCCAAGTATCTATTGATGGTTACTTAGGTTGATGCCATATCTTTGCTACTGTATGTGGTGTTTCAGTAAACATAGAAGTGCAGATTTATTTTTCATATACTGATTTCATTTCCTCTGGGTAGATACAGTAGTAAGATTGCTAGATTGAATAATAATTCGAGTTTCAGTTCTTTGAGAAATCATACTGTTTTCCATAGAGTTTATACTAATTTACTTTCCAATTAGGGTGTATAAGAGCTCTCCTTTCTCCACATCCATCCCAACATCTGTTTTGTTTGTTTGTTTGTTTGTTTTAATCATAGCCATTCTGACTAGGGTAAGGTGGTATTTCATTGTGGTTTTGAGTTTTATTTCTCTGATAATTAATGATGTAGAGCATTTTTCACATACTGTTGATTATTTGTATGTCTTATTTGAAAAGATGTCAACTTCTCTTCCTTGTCCACTTTGTAATGGACTATTTTGTTGTTTTTGAGTTGTTTGAGTTGTTTGTATAACAAACAACTGGTTATTATTCCCTGCCAGTCCTATGCTCAGTAGGGTTATAATTGGGAGCTGTGTAGAAATTTCCAGTAGTCCAAACTCAGGAGTGAGGCATAGGGGAGCACAACTTGCCAGGCAGGGGCTCTTGAGGCTTGGCCAGATCAGTCCTGGGCTCCAATCCAATGTCTAGTGTGCTTCTCTAGCACTAGAGGAGAAGGAGAACTCTCCCACCTCCAATTATTCAGTCCCCTCCTGACCTTTATAACAAGCTCTTCTATTTTCAAATTGATTCCAATATGGAAACCAGAGTGGTGAGTGACAGGCATGTATCTGCTCCCTCCTAGTAGGTCCCGCTAGAAAGTCAGGTCTCTTCGGTAGTCAAATATTTTTCTTTTTTTAGAATGAGGAGATTTTCTTTGCTTTGTGTTCATGATTGTATCCTACAATCACCAATGTCAACACTACTCTGTATCTGAATCTACATGTTAATTGTACTTACATTTATTTGCTTGCAAAACTCCCATGCCCAACCACAAAGTTATTAATTATCTTTTTCTCAGTTATTTGCTTTGTTTTAAAAAACATCTAAGTCTTCCTTCAATTTCCAACAGACCTGCAAAATCCCTCCTAGTACAATTTTCCTCACTCTCAAATGTCAGATAATTGGCTTTTTTCCTGGAAATTCTCATTTCTCCTTTTTAAGTAGGATAATGTATATCCTGAGTTACTGCCTTGCTCTTTCCTGGTTTTCTTCTTCTCCTGTGAAATACCTGCTAGCATAGCTTCAGCATATGAGAAGCAAAATATTTCAAGATTTTTCATGTCGTCAGATGGGTTATGTTACCTTCACACTTAAATGATTACCTGACTGGATATAGGGTTCTAGTTTGAGTGTTATTTTTACTTAGAATTTTTAAACACCTGCTCCACAGCAGCAACAAGGAACCATCTTGGAAGCAAAGAGAAGCTCTCACCAGACACTGAATCTGTTGATGCCTTAATCTTAGACTGCCTAGCCTACAGAATGGTAAGAAACAAATTTCTGTTCTTTAATGATGACCCAATTTATGGTGTTGTCAGGGCAGTAGAAATGAACTAACACAGAAACCCATCTGAGTTCAAATAAGTAAACACACATCTAAAAACAAAAATAAAATGCAATGACAACAAGAAAACACTGTTGGACTGTCTTCTGACTTCTATTGTTCCATTTAGATTCTGATTCTCAATATCCTCTCTATGACTGTTTTTTCAAAGTTGACTCTTCAGGATCTTTCTTATCGTTAAGAGTTTATTAGATATAAGTTGATGTGGGTCTCTCCCATTTATTGTGTTGGGCACTCTGTATTTCAAGAGGGTCTCCTATCCTGGGTCCTCCACTTTAGAGGGTGCTCTACAAAAACACCATAATCAAAAGCATTGTTCATTCCTTTTATTCTCATTAATAAGTACTTTAGAAGTTCAGCCATAAATAAAACATAGAAATTATAGGAGTGGGTACAGGCTGAAATAAATGCTTTTCCAGGCCTGTGGGAACAGGTGAAGAATTTGAAAAGAGAATAAACACTGTTTCTGCTCTGTGGCACCACAGAAAAAGTGGAATGCTTCTCTGTAAAGAGAGCCAACTGGATAAGACCAAGTAGTGCATTATCAAATCCTAGATAACTATCTCCATACACACTACTGAAACAAAGTTGAGAGGAGTAAGGTTGCCTATCCTGTCTGTAGGCGGAAAACATGGGGATCCCAAAGATGTCCACATTCTAATAAGTATATTTTATGTAAAGATGAAAAAGAAAAACAGGACTGGGGAATGATGTGTAAATGCGTTTATGATTTAGAAACAAACTTATTTACTCAAGAAAAGAGTTTTTTCTTACCTCAACTGTTAAGGTCTCAGGACAAGTTTTACCTTACCCATGTCTTATCACTTGTACCTGAGTTTATTTTCTGGACCTCATTTCTTCTGACTTTCTTGGGAGTAAATAAATGTATAAGTAAATAGCAAAAAAAGTGGTACAGTACAGTAGGCAAGAACATAGGCTCTAAACTGACTGCCATCTACACTACTTATTACCATTCTAACAACCTTGGCATGTGCCTCAGTCAGCTCACCTATAAAATTGAGATGTACTAAACAGTATTCTTACCTAATAAGCTGGTTCTAAAGATTAAATGGCATACAGTAAATGCTTAACAAATATTTTTATTATAATCAATCATGGCTACACTGTGTTCATAGAATAATATCCTAAAATAATTATGAAATACGTCTTTATGAAGATAAAACATATTAAAATATGTACACCAGTATCATAATTTTGTAGCCATGATTTTTAGAAAAATCTATGTGAATTTGAATTCTCAGAGACATTTCTGTTTCATTGCTAATTACATCATAAGAATGTTTAGTTGATTAAATAGGCACAGGTATTCCACTGATTCACATGAACTCCTCCCAGACCACAGGGACTCAATGCAATTCACTCCATCACAAGTCCATCCACTCTCTTCATGTTCATCTCTCCTGCAAGACAACCCTTTTGTATTGCAGACAAGCTAGTTTATGATGAAGTTAAGGAAGATTCTCCTTTCTGTCCTATTCAAAGAATCTCCCACTCTTCCAGAAAGAGAAAGTCATGTGGATATGAAAGAGTTGACATATGAAATTTAGATCTTATTACCAGTGCAATAAAAAACACTGGTGTATCTGAAGCACAAATGTGATATGATCTAATTTTCATCTGTAAAAGGTCACTCTAGCTATTGTGGGGAGAGCTGATATGGGATGTACCAAGAATGTTATCAAGACCTGGTTAGGGTTCTTAACATCCTCCTGGAGAGAGAATCATGGCATGAACCACAGCCCTGAAGTAGAGAATATGCAAGTGTTCGTATTGTGAGGTATCTAGAGGTGAGCCCACTGAATTTGCTCATGGACCAGGCCTCAGTGAGAGAAAGGCAGACATGATTCCAATATATTTGAACAACAAAATGAAACTGCTGTCATTGACTGAGAAGGCATTGGGTAGTGTTATGGGCTGAATTCTGTTTCCACTTATTTATATGATGAAAGCCTTCACTCCTGGTTTCTCAGAATATGACCATATTTGGAGGCAAAAGACTGAAATGTGTGGATTAAGTTAAAATGAGGCTGTTATGGTGGCACATAGTCCCATCTGATAGGTGTCCTTATAAGAAGAGGACATTTGCATGCACAGAGAGACTCCAAATATGCACATGCACCAAGGCAGCCCCTTTTGAGGACATAGCAAGAAGGCAGATGTCTAGAGGCTAAGGAAACAGGTCTCGGAAACACTGAACCTGTTGACGCCATGATCACAATGAAACTGTGAAAAAATGAATTTTTGTTGCTTAGACACCACTCTGTGGTATTTGCTTAGGCAGCAATAGCAAAATATTTTGGGTGAGAGAGGTTTCAGGATGTTGAAATCAAGAATACTAGTTGATGCATGTTGTTTGCAGCCATTTTAGAAGGCGAGTGAATTACTGAGGGCTTCGACTCATCTACAGGTGCCCGAGCTGCTGCTAGAGTATGGTTCTTGCTTTACCCACCTTATTTCTGTCTTTCAGCTCTTTGGTAACCTCTGTTTTGATTGTTTCCCATGAGTTTATAGCTGATGTTTATTCTTTCCTGATACACCCATCTCTTCCACTCTTTGCAAGCAGAGGAGAAGGTCAGGAAAAGGCCTAAACTGATCAATCTTTAAAAGCATCTCCTGCTTTCTTCCTGTATTCACAAGACAAGGAGAACAAGGCACATCTGCCCTGCACTCCACTCTGTCCCTTCTCTGACCTTTTTTCCTACTTGAAGGGCTGCCATAAACTATGTATGCTGGACTGAACATCTGTTTTCTGCTGCCAAGTAATATCTGGTGAAACCAGGTACAAGATATCCCAAATACAACAGAGTACATGCTATGCCCAAGCAACAACTCTCTGCTTCAATTAATACACATAAAGCACAGTTACAACTGTTGCAATTTCCACATATACAGATAATATTTGACAAGTGATAATATATTCCCTCTTCAGAACATGTACCTACTTATGCCAGGGAAAAAACAGAAAAACCAAGAGTCTGCCTAGTCACCTAGAAATTGCAAAGGTATCTATAGCAAACCTTGTATTATGAAATCTTCCTGTAATATGTTGGGTCTTAAAAATTCATTGAAAAATGCATATTGTATTTAAACAACTACGCATGGATTTTAACATTTTTTTGAACCAAAATGAACTCAGACTGTCTTGTTATAACATGTCTGAACAGGATCTACTTCACAGCATTAAGAAGTCTAAGACAGCAGTTGAAAAGAGCCCTTATAAGACCAACATGAACTTTGCTCAAACTATAGCAAATACCTACATTAAATTCCCGGTGAAGCCTGGGTGGAAGAATGGTGAAATTACTAATACTTTACAAAAAGTTTATGGGGACAATGGCCAAAAAAATCAGAAGTTCACAAACAGATAACTCATTTTAAGAAGGGATGAGATGATGTGGAACATAAAGCCTACATCGGCCAACCACTCATATTAATTTGCAAGGAAAAAATTATCTTGCTTATACCCTAATAAAAGATGACTGGTGATTAACAGTACAAACAATAGCCAACACTGCAAACTTCTCAATTGTTTCAGCTTACATGATTCTAACTGCATAACTAGAATTGAGAAAAACTTTCCATGCAGTGAATGCCCAAACTCCTGCACCAAGAGCTACAGACAAGAACAGAACTTTCCCTGAAAAAGTAACTATCAAAAAAGTGGTATCAAGATCCTGAAGTACTTTTTAAGGAATTGTAACAGGAATTGAAACATGGCTTTACCGGTACAATCTGAAAACAAAGCAGAATCAAAGCAATGGCTACCAAGAGGTGGAAGTGGTCCAGTCAAAGCAAAAGTGGATAGGCAAAGGGCAAAGATCAGGGCAAAAGTTTACTTGGGAATCTCTCCGTGTTTTGCTTGTAGAGTTTCTGGAGGTCCAAGGAGTGACAATAACTGCTTATTATAAAAATGTCCTGAGAAAGTTAGCCAAAGCTTTAGTAGAAAAATGCCTGGGAAAGCTTCATCAGAGTGCTTCACCACGACAGTGCTCCTGGTCATTTATCTTATGAAACAAGGGCAATTATGTGAGAGATCTGATGGAAAATCATTAGGCATCCACATTGCAGTTTTATTTTGGCCCCTTTGAACTTCTTTTTGTTTCTTGTGTTTTCATGATGGTATATATTGTCCTTTTGCTTCAAGTTATAGAATTCCCTTAAGCATTTTTTTGTAGGGCAGGTCTAGTGGTAATGAATTCTCTCTGGTTTGGAATTCAGGAAAAACTTTATTATTATTTCATTTTGAAAGTTAGCTTTACTGGAGATAGTATTGGTGGATGGCAGAATTTTTTTTTAACACTTTGAATATGTCATATCATTCTCTCCTGGCCTGTACAGTTTCTCCTGTGAAAATCACTCCTAATCTGATGAGGCTTCCTTAATATATGACTTGACACTTTTATCTTACGTTTTTAGCATTTTGTCTTTGTTTTTGACTGTTGACATTTTGACTCTTATGTGCATTGGAGAAGGCCTTTTGGGGTTGTGTCAGCTTGGATATATTTGAGGTCCTGTATTTCCATGTTCTGATCTCTTGCTAGACTTGACAAATTTTTAGCTAATATTGTGTTTACAATTTTTTCCATGGCTTTGTCCATCTCCTCTTTCTGGAATACTCAAAATCAAACATCTGGTCACTCCATGGTGTCTTGGGAGACATTGGTTAAATTGTGGATATCATTTTAAATGACCTAAATTTTGATTCATTTATCACAAGAAATCTAAAATTTCTGAAAGTCACGAGAGAGATTGGTCAGAGAGTTGTATACCAAAAGACAAATTTGTATATTATATGCACAGCTATTAGGCTTCTGCCTGAGAGCATCTCCCATGTCCTGGCCCCAGAGCTGGTGTTACTTTGTCAGTGGTTGGGGCTGTAGAAGGAGACAATGCTCAATAGCCTAAAGTCAAGTGTCTAGCCTCAGCTTACCACTGTTTTAGCAATGTTAGGGGGTGTTGTGAAACTTTTAATAACTCAATTTCAAATTTTATGGAAAAATACAATCACACCTTCTTTTATATGGGATTAAAGGCAACACAAATCTTCCTCATATTGTTATAAAATTATATAAGAAGCAGGTAAGTGTGCATTTTTAAAAGGGGATTATTTTCAAGTGACTAATGACAGATTCACTTTTCTTTTAGGGGAACATGTAGCTTTTCTCTCACAACAGGATCTTCTCTTCTGCTTAAGAACATTTATAATAAATTCTGCCATAGATTTCTTACCACATTTGTTGATTTTTAGATGCACATGCTTACATTTTTAGCATCTTGAAATTTGGAATGAGTGGCAGATCATACCTTCCAAAGATGGCCAAAAGATTCTCTCTCACCTCATGCTTTCTGACTACAATGGGGCCTTGATATCCTCCCTGCAACTGGTGACATCCGAGTCTTCCCCCTTGAACCTCAGTGGACTTTTGTAACCGCTTTGACCAATAGAGCATGTAAGAAGTGATGCTTAGTAACTTTTTAGTCTAGATCATAAAACTTCCGTGTAATTCTGACTTGTTCTGTCAGAAATCAGTCCACCTGCTGTGAGGAAGCACATGCTGTGAGGTAGAGATCTAAAATTAGTTTGTAAAATAATTGGATATTGAATTGTCCCCAAACAACATGGAATGACCAAGTTTTCTTCATTGGTTGAATTGCTTCACTATCATACAATAATTTTCATACATATATGGGTATATAGCCAAAGATGTAATGATCATCCCATTGTACCTAGAATACTAATAATGTTTTGTATCATTAGCTCTTTTATCCCTACAGTAGCCCTTTAATAATTCCTTGCATTATGTTTACTCTTCAGATTAAAAAACAAAAGCTCAATATGATTGCCTGACATTTTCAGTCATATAGCTGGTAAGCATCAGTCTGCTTGATTAAATGTATTACTGAGTAATTAATTTTTTATAGCTTTGTAAAGGGAATTTCATACTTGATTTTTCATTCCTGCTACTTTATTGTTAGTATATAGAAATGCTACTAATTTTTGCATATTGATATTTTATCCTGCAATGTTACTGAATAGCCCTAAATTTTTTTTGGTGGAGTTTAGATTTTTCTTTTTTTATGTTAACAATTTTTTTAACTTTTATTTTAAGTTCAGACATACAACTGTATGTTTGTCACATAGGTAAACTTGTGTCATGGGGGTTTGTTGTACAGATTATTTCATCACCCAGGTATTAAGCCTAGTACTATTAGTTATTTTTCTTGATCCTGTTTCTCCTTCCACCCTCTACCCTCTGAAAGGCCCCAGTGTGTGTTTCCTAATATAAGACTATGTTGTCGGCAAACAAGAACAGTTTAACTCCTCTTTTCCAATTTGGGTGGTTTTTATTTTTTTTGCTTGCCTGATTCTTCTGCCTAGGGCATGACATAAAGTAAAATGTTGACTGAGTGGTGTCTTATTCCAGTTTTTAGAGAAATGGCTTTCAGTTTTCCCCATTCTGTATGATGTTAGGTGTGAGTTTGTCACACATGGTTATGTTATATAGAGATATATTCCTTCTTTGTGTAGTTTGTTGGAATTTTCATCATAAGAGAATGCTAAATTTTATCAAATGCTTTTTCCTATATCTATTCATATGCTTATATTGTTTTTGTCTTTATTCTGTTAATATGATGTGCCACATTTATTGATTCGTGTATGCTGAACCATTCTTGCATCCCCGGGATAAATACCACTTGATTATTGCTAATTATCTTTTTGATGTGTTCTTAGATTTGGTTTGCAAAACATTTTGTTGAGGATTTTTGTGTCTGTGTTCATCAGAAATGCTGACCTCTAATTTTTGTTGTAGTTATTGTTGTTGTGTTCTTGTATGTTTTTAGCATTGGGGTATTCCTGGCATTGTAAAATTAGTTAGAAGTATTCTCTCCTCTTAATTTGTTGGAATTGTTTGATGAGGAATGCTGTTCCTTTTTCCTTATAAGTTTGGTAGAATTCATCAGTGAAACCATCTAGGCCTGGATTTGTTGGGAGATTTTGTTTTTATTACTGATTCTACTTCTTCACTCATTATTAGTCTGTTCAGGTTTACACTTCTTTCCTGGCTCATTTTGTGTGAGTTGTACTATGTCGAGGAATTAATTTTTTTCCATGGTGTTCAATTTTAGTGTATAGTTTGTTCAAAACATACAGTTTCATTAGTGCATTATTGTCCAAAATATACAGTTGTATTTCTATGGTATAAGTTGTAACATCTTCTTTTTAGTTTCTGATTTTGTTTCATTCATTTTTTCTCTCTGTCTATATATATATATATATATATATATATATATATATACACATACATACACATATACATTTTTTTTTTGCATAGCCTAGCTAGACACTTAGGAATTTTATTTATTGTTTCAATAAACCAACTTTTCATTACATTGAGTTTGGGTTTTTTTTTTTAGTTTCTAGTTGTTTGGTTCTGCTCTTATTTTTATTATACTTTTCCTTTCACTAATTTGGGGTTCAGTTTGTTTTTAGTTTTCTAGTTCCCTCTGGTGGACCACTGAGTTGTTTAATTGAAATCTCTCCACTTTTGGATGAAAGAATTTATTCATAACATCTCCCCTCTTAGCACTATTTTTGCTGTATGTTGTGTTTACATTGTCATATTTGAAAAGCATTTTAATTTTCTTCTAAATTTCTTCATTGACCCAGTGGTTACTCAGGAGCATGTTGTTTAACTTCCGTGTATTTTTACAATTTCCAAAGTTCCTCTTAATATTGATTGTTAGTTTTATCCATTGTGGTCTAAGAAAATACTTTAAAGTACACTGCTTTTTCAAAATGTACTGAGACTTGTTTTGTGGCCTAACATATGGTCTATACTAGAAAATCTTCCACAGGCTAATATGAAAAACGGTATGTTTTGCAACTGTTAAATAAAAATGTCTATAATGTGTATTGGGTCCCCTTAGTCTTAAGTCCAATACTTCTTTGTAGATTTCCTGTCTAAATAATCTGTTTAATGCTAAGAGTCAAGTGTTAAAGTTTACAGTACTATTGTATTGGAATCTATCCTTTTAGGTGTCATAATGATTGCTTTAAATATCTAGGTACTCTAGTGTTGGGGGAATATATTTAGTTTTGTTATATCCTCATGCTAAATTGATCTTTCTATTCTTATATAATAACCTTCTTTTTCTCTCCTTACTGTTTTTGACATAGTCTATTTTATCTGATGTAAATATACCTATTTCGACTTGCTTTTTGTTTCTGTTTACATGGGATATCTTCTTCTATCCCTTCACTTTCAGTCTATATGTGTCTTATCAGGTGAAGTCAGTTTCTTGTAAGCAGCATATAGTTAGGATATTTTTTAAAAATTCATTCAGCCAGTCTGTGTCTTTCAAGTGGAGAATTTAATCAATTTTCAATCAAGATTATTATTCATATGTGAGAAATTACTTCATTCGTTTTGTTATTTGTTTTTGGTTGTTTTACATATACTTTGTTTCTTTTTCTCTCACTTTTTATTATTGTGGTTTAGTATTTTTCTGTAATAGTAAAATTTAAGTCATTTCAAGTCTTCATTTGTCTGCTGACTAGGGAGTATTTTAAATTTTCTGTGTTTTTATAATGGTAGATATTGTACTTTTGCTTTCAGGAGCAGAATTCCCTTAAGCCTATCTTGTGGGGCAGTCCTTGTGGTAATGAATTCTCTGTTTTTGCTTTTCAGGGAAAAACTTTATTATTACTTCATTTTGAAGTTTGCCTCTGCTGAAGATAGTATTCTTGGCTGACAGATTTTTTTTCTTTGAACACTTTGAATATATCATTTTATCTCTCTTTCACAGTTTATACAGTGAAAATCACTGTTAATCTGATGAGGGTTCCCTTATCATGACTTGATGCTTTTACCTTACTGTTTTTAGAATTATCAACTTCTGGCTTTTGACAGTTTGACCACTGTATGCTTTGGAGAAGGACTTTTGGGGTTGTGTCAGTTTGAGTATCATTGAGGTCCTCTATTTGAATGTCTAAATCTCTCGTTAGACTTGACTTCGCAAATTTTCAGCTGTTATTTAGTTTAAAATTTTTGTCATGGCTTTGCCCATCTCTTCTTTTTGAGTATTCTGGAATACTCAAAATCAAACCTTTGGGAACTACATGGTATTCTATATTTAATACTGGCTTTATTTAGATGATTTATTATATTTTCTATCTGGTTTATTTCAGAAATCTAGTCCTCAAGTGGTGAATTTTTTTCTTCTGCCTTACCTAGTCTATTGTTGAAACTTTTGAAAATATATTTTTTGCTTTATTCATTGAATTCTTTACTACCAGGATATCTGTTTGCTCCTTCTCATGACATCTATGTATCTGGTGAATTTCTTATTCATATTCTGATTTTTTTTCAGATTTTTTGTATTATCTTTGCTCTATTATATTTAACTAAGCTTCTATGATATCATATTTATGAATTTTTTAGAAGTTCATAGATTTTATTTTTGTTGCAATCTCCTGCTGAAGAATAATTGTGGTCCTATAGGGGTGTCATGTTTTCTAGCATCTTCATGTTTTTTGAGTCCCTATATTAGTATATGCACGTCTGGAGTAACAGCCTCTTCTTGATTGGCTTTCATAGAGGAATGTTATTTTTTCTATAGATATATCTATAGTGTTGGTTGCATACAGTACTTTAGCTTTGATTCTGGGTGTATACACTAGCATGGTATCTGTACGGTTTCTTTGTCTTTAGTCAGGATCAGTGGTCTGTGATTTCCTCAGTTGCTAAGACTGAGGTTGTTAGTAAAAGTTTTTGTGAGGTTTTGATGGGAACAGGGGTACTAAATGGGCCAGTCTGCAACCCACATTGGTGGCAGCAGTGGAATGAGCATGCCGGTCTTTGAGCCTCCAGACAGCATACATTGACACCAATATCCGCAGGTTCAGTTGGGTCAATTATTGTACCTCCAGGGAGTTTCCTGTGGTGCTGGAAGTTGCCGTGGTGGGCCTGGTGAGTGAGTGGTTCTTGGGACTTTGTGCAATGTGCCTGGCATGGGTGATAGCAATAGCAGTAGCAAGACAACCCTCAGGCTTCCAGGTTGAATGTGCTGGTGGTAATGGTGATGGCAATGACCTATGTAGGCCAGTCCTAAGAATCCAAGGTGTACATGCAGGTAGGTACTGGCAATGGTCTTGGCACAGGCTGTGTAGGTTTGTCATCAGACCCATCAGAGGAGTACATGGGTGCCAGCAGTGCTGGATGGAATGGGATGAACCTAGACCAGCTCCAAAGTGTCAGCAGTGATTATTATTCTTGCAGGTCAGGAAGACGGAGGATTTTTCTGAAGGGTCAGTGTGGTTTCAGAGATAGCATATGGTTGTCTCAACAAAAAAGCTACCCACTGGTTCCAAAGTATTGGTGTAGAGGCAAGCTGATTTCACTACCCCAACCAACAGAATACCAAAAACAAATACAGAGCATTGAGATTTATCTCAGGAACTATACATAGCTCAAGTATGAAAATGAGATGGTTCTCAGGGCCAAAGAGAAGTGGAAAATCATCAAGAAGACAGTAGGAGATGGGACTTCCACCTCCATGATGTCCCTCCTTCCTATTCTTCCTGGCACCACAAATGCAGAGAATCTCCCCCAATTCATGGGTTTTAGAGTGAATAAAGTGAAATTGATGTTCTTGAACAGATTATTTATCACCTTGGATTCCCTGGCAAGAAACTTGTTCTTCCTTAGCCCACGAGATGCATTATGACTCCCTTAGGGAAGATGAATATTCTCTGTCCTCAGGGAGGAATATTCCTGAAGAGAGCAAGAGACAAAATAGGGACGAGGGAAGATCATCTCCAGTTCTGGACACTGTTCATAACTTGGCCAAAGGAGAAGCCAAATCAGAGTAGATGTTCAATAGCACCATACTTTAGGAGGTACATTCCTTAGGTCACCAGACCATAACCCCTAGCCAAGGTTCTCACATGTCCAGGGTAATTCCTTTGGGACATTTCCCATTTAGGACAGTTAATACTCCAACCATTTACTAAAGACAAAGTAAAAGTGAGGTTAAGGCACCACCTAGAGTCAAAAGGGAGGCAACAACCCAGCAGTGAGGATTTGCCAAGCAAATAGACTCAATAACAACAAACACAACCCAGACCTAAAAAACTGAAATTAATTAATAACCCTTCTATGGAAAGACATAGAAGTATACCCACAAGAAACAACAGCAAGCAAAGAGCCATGGCCTTCCCAAAAGGACAAAGGTACCAAACGAGTTACTGACCCCAGTGACACTACAATTGGTTAGTTCTCTGATCAAGAATTCAAAATAACAATTTTAAGGAAATCAGTTATCTGCAAGATAGCATAGAAAAGCAATTTATTGATTTATTAGAGATTTTTAACAGAGATTGAAATAATTTTGAAGAATCAAACAGAAATCTGGAGACTGGTAACTAGATTTGCCAAACTGAAAACTCTTTAGAGGCTCTCCGTATTTTCCCACCTCTCAGCTTGCAGGATCAGTCAGTGTTGGTGCAGGGAAACACATGATTCTTCTGTCTCTAGGCCAGGTTAGAAGGGCAGCCTCCAAGGGACAGGCTTCAGGACTTGGATGGAAACCTAACCTGAACCTAGGGTCGATTTTACTTTATAATGTATGGTTATTCAGAGATAGAGTATGTGAGGCTCCATTTGTCTTCCTGCACTGGGGCCTGAAAATGTTAAATCTGGTCTTTTAGATAATCAATGGCTTTTTTCATTATGGAGAGAATTATCCTTAAGTTCCAAAAAAGAGAAAGCTGTAAAAAGAAAGGGGCTACAGGCCCCATGCAAATCTGAAACCAGCAGGGAAGTCATTAAATGTTCAAGCTGCAAAATAACCTCATTTGACTCACTCTGTGTTTCACATCCAGGCTTACCAATGGAAGGGGTGGGTTCCCAAGGCCTTTGGCAGTTCCACCCCTGTAGCTTTGCAGGGTTCATTTCCCACAGCTTCTCTCAAGGGTTGACATTGAGTGCCTGCAGCTTTTCCAGGTGCATGGTGCAAGCTGTCAGAGGATCTATCATTCTGGGGTCTGCATGATGACAGCTCTCTTCTCACAGCTCCACTAGGCAGTGCCCCAGTGGGGACTCTGTGTAAGGGTTCCAACTCCACATTTTCCCTTTGCACTGCCCTAGTAGAGGTTCTCTGTGAGGGCGCTGCCTCTGCAGCAGGCTTCTGCCTGGACATTTAGGCTTTTCTGTAGATCCTCTGAAATCAAAAGAGAGGCTCCCAAATCTCAACTCTTGCACTCTGCACACTCACAGACTTAACACCACATGGAAGCTGCCAAGCCTTATGGTTGGCATCCTCTGAAGCAGCAGCCCGAGTTGCAGCTGGACCCCTTTGAGCCACAGCTGAAGCTGGAGCAGCTGGGATGCAGGAAACAGTGTTTGGAAGCTGTGCGGGTCAGTGGGGCCCTGGGCCTGGCCCAGGAAACCATTCTTCCCTCCAAGGCCTCCAGGCCTGTGATGTAGGTGTGGCCACAAAAGTCTCTGAAATGCCTTCAATGTCTTTCCCCCATTGTCTTGGCTATTAATATTTGGTTATTCTTTACTCATGCAAATTTCTGCAGCTGGGGTAAATTCTTCTCTAGCAAATGGGAATTTTTTTTCTACCACATGGCCAGGCTGCAAGTTTTCTGAACTTTTACACTCTGCTTCCCTTTTAAATACAAATTCGAGTTTTAGCTCATTTCTTTGCTTAGGCATATGAGCTTAGGTTGTTAGAAGCAGCCAGGTCATGTCTTGAACACTTTGCTGCTTAGAAATTTCTTCCACCAGATACCCTAAATCACTCACAAGTTCAAAGTTCCACAAGTCCCTAAAGGAGGGGAACAATGCACCCAGGCTCTGTGCTAAAGCATAACAAAAGTGACTGCTCCAGTTGTTCCCAATAAGTTCCTTATTTTTATCTGAGATCTCCTCAGCCCAGACTTCATTTTCCATATCAGTATTAGCATTTTGGTCACAATTTACAAGTTTTTAGAAAGTTCCAAATTTTCCCTTATCTTCTTGTCTTCTGAGTCCTCCAAACTCTTCTAACCTCTGCTCATTGCCCAGCTCCAAAATCACTTCCACATTTTTAGTATCTTTATAGCAATGCCTTACTCTTCAGTACCAATTTTCTGTATTGGTTCATTCTCACATTGCTATAAAGAAGTACCTGAGAGTGGGTAATTTATGAAGAAAAGATGTTTAATTGGCTCACAGTTTCATAGGTTGTACAGGAAGCATAGTGGCGTCTGCTTTTGGGGAGGCCTCAGGGAGCTTTTACTCATGGCAAATGGCAAAGCAGGAGCAGGCATCTTACATAGCAGGAGAAGGACTGGGTGAGGGGGAGGTGACACACACTTTTAAACAAGCAAATCTCATGAGAACTCACTCACCATCATAAGAATAGTACCCAGGGAATGGTGCTAAACCATTCATGAAGGATCCACCCCCATGATCCAATTACCTCCAATGAAGCCCCTCCCCCAACATTGGGGATTATAATTCAACATGAGATTTGGGCAGGGACACAAATCCTAAACATTAACTTTTCTTTCTGAAGATGTATCTGTGGTGTTGATTCAGTAGGACACTTTGGCTTTGATTCTGTGTGTGTACAGTAAGGTGGTCTTATATTATTCCTTCAGCTATTAACAGCATCAGTGGTGTCTGTGACTTCCTCAGTGGCTTAGGCTGTAGTTGTGATTGGAGGCTGTAGTGAGGTTTTCCTGGGGACAGAGATTTTAGGTGGGCCAGTTCTTGGGCCCCAGTAGGGGTAACAGTGGGCTAAGGGTGCCTATATTTGGCACCTAGTACATACATATGTTTGTACCAGTTTTAGCAGCTTTAAGCAGAACAATTCTGGGGGCTTCAAGTAGCTTACTTGGGTACTAGCAGTTGCAATGGTAGGCTGAAAGGGTGGGTGGGCCTTCAGGCCTCTGGGAATGTGCTTGCCATGGGCAATTTCTGTAGCTTGGTTGGACAACCCTCAGGTTCTCAAGTTGCATGCTCTGGTGTTAGAGGTGGTTGTGATGGGCTGGGGGCCAGTCTCCAGACCTTCAGATGTTGCATGCATATTGTTTCTGGCTACAGTGCTACTGTCAGGCTGGTTGGGCCCATTCTCAGTCCTCCTAAAGGAATGTGCAAATGCCAGTGCTGGTGGACAAAGCAGGATGATTGCCATACCCCTGGGTAGTGTGCCTGGGCACTGGGATGATGGAACCAGGCTTGGCAGGCCTCTCCTCAGTCCCCCTAGTTATGTACATGGACATTGGCTGTGGTAAGTTGGATGGGGTAATCCTTGGGTCTCCTAATAGCAGGAGCAATACCTGAAGAAAGCCTGTCCTCAAGGCACATGAAAATTTGCTGCAGCTGTGCTGCTAGGGCAGGGTGTGGTTATTGTCAGTGGCAGCAGCCACTAGCAGGCAGCTCTCTGGCAATGTGGAGCACACTTTGGCTTCTGGCAGCAGCATAAGCCAGTCCTCAGAGTACGTGCAAGTTCACAGTGGCTCTGCTGCTGGTGGAAGTCAGGTCGCTGCCAGTGGCACATGCTCTGGCCCCCAGCTGCATCAGCAGCCTCAGTAACAGGCGGAGAGGGCCTGTCCTCAGGTTGCATGCAAGTGTGCAGCATCTCTGCTGCTGTGTTGCGGGGGTGACATTGCTCTCTGTGTCAGCAGCCACAGGGAGGTAGCTCTCTGGTTCTGGAAAGCATGTGCTTTGGCTCCCTATGTCTGGTTCACAGCCTTTCTGGTGCCTGAGATGCAGAACACTGTGTATGCTAGAATGCTGGGGATCCTGCCACTTTGCTGGGTCCAACTGGCATTGCACTGCTGCAGCCCCCGGTGGTGACAGCAGCAGCTGTGCCACCAGCAGCAGTGGGAAGAGCCTTTTCTCAAGGTGGGTGCACTTACATGCACTGTGGTCTTCCGGCTGGGTGGGTGGGTTGCTGTCAGTGCTCACAGGTGTAGCAGGGCCATCCATCTCTGCAGAGTCCCATCTGAGGGGCAGGGTCACTGCAGGACCAATTATTAGACCATGCACAAACTCAGAGTTGTTGTGGCCCAAGCAGGCTGTAGTCCTGGGGGTGGGCCCACCACAGGACCAGTTTTCAGGCTGGGCACTAGCATGCACAGGCTCAGCAGACTCGCTGGTTGTGAGGTGTGGGTGCATGTGGGTGTCATGGCTAGTAGGCAGATGGGTGGCTTCCTGCTGTTCACTTCTTCCCTGGATTGGTGGTGCATCACATCAGTTCGGATGCCGGGGTCTTGATTAGTTTATCTGGCTAGGCTCTGGGAAGCTAGGGTCATGGTGCTGCAGATACCTGTATGAATGTGTTGGAATGATGGTGGGGCCTCAAGTGATAGAGAGCTGGGTGCTACTGATGCTCAAAGCAAGACATACGCTCTATGTAGGTTCAGTTTGGAGATGGCACTGAGCCATAGCACCTTACATTGCAGGGGCAGAGGGTGCTCAAGGTGAGCTCTTACTATGTAAGGTGATGCAGTTCGGAAATCCCAACTGCTCTCCAGACTGGTTTTGGTGCCAGTGAGAACAGTGGGGCAAAGATTGTTGACATTTTTTATGGCAATGAGGACCGCTGGGGAACTACAGCTTACTTTTTCCTGTAGAATGGAGTTACTGATGACCCTGAGCCAACCTTAACTGAAGAGAGAGTATGTCAGAGGCAGGATGCTATATTGAGTTTCTGTACTTCACAGAGGTTTTTCTGTTCCCCTGGTGGTCTCCAGCATACTTTTTACATCACACTAGCTGACATAAAATTGTTTGTTTTCTTGATTTCTTTTTGTGGGGAAATGAGTGCCAGGGAACTCTAGTCAGCCATCTTGCTGATGTTCTAAATTCTATTTTTAAAAGATCACTCTGGCTGTTTTAAGGAGAACCATGGAATGTGGTGAGGGGCAAGAATGTCACCAAGATCAGTTGGAGACTGTTAAAGTCCTCCAGCAGGGAGATTCATGGCCTGACCCAGGGTCTTCTGGTAGAGATTATGCAACTGATCATATATGGGATATCATTTGAAGGTAGAGCCAATTGGATTTGCAAAGGGCAGTACACGGAGGGGACTAAACAGTCAAGAGTGACACTTATGCTTTTGAAAGGTTGAGTGAAACGTCATGAACTGAGAAAAGATTGTGAGGTGTTATCAGCTAAATTGTGTTTCCTCCAAACTCTCATGGTGAATCCCTTACCCCTGATACCACTGAATATGACTTTATTTGCAGTAGGGCCTTTAAAGAGGGGATTAGGTTAAAATGAGGCTGATAGGTTTGGTGCTAATCCAATCTGACACCTGTCCTCAGAAGAAAAGAACATTAGCACAGAGCACAGAGGGGCACCAGGGATGCACGTCTACAAATAAAACCCCATGTGAAGACACAGCAAGAACCGGTCATCTAGAAGTGAAGGAGACAGGGCCTCAGAAGACACCAAACCTGTTGACACCTTAATCTTGTACTTCAAGCTCCAGAACTCAACAGAAAGTAAATTTCTGTTGTTTAAGCGACTTGTGGGGCATTTTTTTAGGGTAGCCATAACAAATTAGCATGAAGGAGAGCAGGTTTTAGGAAGCAGAAATCAAGAATTATATTAGGGATATGTTAAGTTTTCATCTGTTGTAAAAAGCAAGTGGATTGCTGAGAGCGTCCACACACCTACAAGTGCCTAAGCTCCTGCTGCAGTCCTGCTTCTCAATTTGACCCCACCCTCACTCACTGACAGTGTCTGTTTCAGCTCCTCTGTCACCTCTGTTGTGGTTGTGTGTGGTGAGATCATAGCTGATATTTATTATTTCCTGATACATTCATCTCTTTCTCTCCTTGCTTACATTGGAGAATGTCAGGGTAAGGGTCTGAGCTGAGTGATATTTTCAGGCATCATCTGCTGTCTTCCTGCACTCACCAGCCAAGGAGAAGCCTGCTTTCCACCAGGACTGCAGTTTCCTCAGCCACCCACACAGTGAATCATGTCTGCATGGCATGCCCCTCTGCTCCTTCTCTCTGACCTTCCTTTCCTACCTGATGGTCTACCATGAGCCACCTAGGCAGGACTGCTTATCTCCAGTTCCCATGTTAAACAGTGTCTGGTGAAATCAAAGGCAGCAATCCTAGTAACACAGCTGGATCTGTAGGCCCAAATAACTACTCTCTCTCACCCATAAAACCCATAAAGCACAGCTAGAATTCTTGTGCTTCCCACATAGAGAAGAATTGCTAACTCATAATATATTTCACCTTCAAAATATGTCTGTAATTATGCCAGAGAAAATATTTATTTTTTTGGTCACCTTGCCAAAGTAAAGTTATCCATAACAAACACCATTGATTAGAAAATCTTCCTATAATATTACCTCCAACACTTCAGAAGAGCCAGACCAGACCTTCATCTGCACAGCACAGGATCCACTTATCCACAATGGTCAAGAGGCCTGTCTTTAAGATTTCCAGTCACATTCCCCCAACTCTGTCATACTTCCAACCAAGCTATCCTCAAATTATCACCAGTCCTGTACAAAAATGTAACAATCATACAAGACCTATACAAGGTCTGTAATGAAAAGTGGCAGCTGGTGATACTGAATGATCTAGGGGTTCCATGAAAATATAAGCAGAAAACTACTAGATAGAACAGAAAAGTCAGCAGGTGAAGATTGAGCTACCAACTCAGGACCCTATCAAACTTTTTAGAAACACAAAACCTTGGTGCCAAATTTTAAAAACAAAAATGAAGAAAGCAAGCGAAGAGAAGTACAGAACCTTGTTTAGAAAATCAAATAAAGATTTCTCCCAGAACACATGAAGAAAGCAGCCAGATATAAAACATAGGGAGGATTGATTCACAATATAACATATCAACAAGTAAGGTTCAGCACAAGAGTGAATAAGAATAAGAATATTGCCGAGAAAATAATCTTTGGTGAAGGCAATCTGAGAAGCAAATAGCATGGAAACTAATTAAAACATAGAAAATCAATGCAATACTTGAGGCTTTCAACAGGCTATCATACCATCTAATTAGATTGTATTATTGTGTCCACTCAATAGCCAGTGTGAATAAAATATTTGGTACAAGAAGTATGACCTAAACTGAATCTTATAGAACATTCTAGAAAAGAGAAAGACCGTGGAAGAAGTCTTAGGACATAAAATCGCATAGCTTGTTCAAGGAACTGTGTATTCACACTGTTCTGATGCAAAAATCTAATGGTGCTTTCTGTGGCCAATTTTATTTTACTAACCCCCAGGATATTAATAAAGATAGAATGTTTTAATACCTGTGTTCTACAACAATAAAGTATCTCTGGTTAGTGCTAGATTAGGAGAATCTTAATCTCTTTGGGCCAGAGTAGCCTGAGGGTAAACCTTCTGTCATCCACGTGTGCCCAAGTGTGTGTTGTCCTTACACAACTCAACATTAAACAGAAATGATCTCTGTATTATTACCATATTATTATGAAATTAAGCTACCTATCATCTATATAGGTATATATGCCATAAAAATGGAATTTATGCTACACTAATAGCTAGAGATATTAATCATTTTCACTTCTGGCTATAGGATCACTGCTGACACACATATACAAATGTGAGCACATGTGCACACAGACAACCAATGCAGGGGAAGGACCAAGTAACTGTCTAACCTGATTGAAAATCAAATGATGACCAAACTTCAATTGTATTTGTGCTGATTGCTTGGATACTGTTTCTTCAGAAACTATGCTCAAGTCACAGGTTGTACCTAACCACATCCTACCACCACATCCTGCTGGGCTAAAGTCCCAAAAAGTAATAAGAGATGCATTCAACTTTATGAGAGGAGAGCAAAACCTAATCTTTCAGGTGGTGAGGTCCACCCAGTATGGAGCTGAAAGGTGCCATTGTTCTGCTCATGTTTATAAAGGGAGCTGCCATTTTTCTCTCAGCAGAGAGTTGGGAGCAACTCCAGAGTCTCCTTCAAGATGCTGCTGGTCCTGCTATCAGTGGTCCTTCTGGCTCTGAGCTCAGCTCAGAGCACAGATAATGGTAAAAAAATAATTTTTTAAAAAAAGGAAATGGGGAGTGGGATGAGGGGCCGTGAGTCTTCTAGGGCCTCAGGGGTCCACCCTACACCACTGCAGAGGAAGAGTAGGAGGGAAGGAAGGAGGTTGAGAAGAAGGGTAGGGCTTTGGAGCTCTCATTCCAAGGATGACATCTGTTGTGCCCTCATTCCATGCCAAGGCCTTATACTTTATTTGATATACACTTGGAACCCAATAGAGAATTTCAGTTAGAGGAATGACAAAGTAAGATTTGCATTTTTAGAAAGACCTGGCTGTGCTGTGAAGGATGCAGTGGAGAATGCAAGACTGATCCAGGGAAGTCCAGCTATGAAGATGCTACAGTAATCTCAGTGGACAGCGATGATGATGTCCTTGCTGTACGGGGGATGCAGAATCAATGAAAGAGATAAACAAACATCAGAGTACTTTCAGACATAGAGGACTGGATAATACATTTGTGTCTTTCTACATAGTGGTATAGAAATATCAGGTCCCCAAATTCCCATTTTTCTTCCAATCACATTTAAAATTTCAATATGTTGCAAGCAGTATGTGTAAGATTGTATCCAAATATTTACTCCTGGTTGCTCCTCTTGGGAAAGCTTGTGAATATGATCAAAATATTTAAAGAAGGAAGAAGGCAGCAGAACTAAAATACGACATGAAAATACTAAGAGCAGTTTGCCTAAATTAGGATTAGGGTTTGAGGGATCCTAAGGATGACAGAAAGGGACTCTTCTATGTTGAATTCATGGTTGATGCTCAGCGGTAGTAACAACCCTGCCTCCCCTAACATCTTCCTCCCCTTCCAGCAGCTTCACAAAAGATGGTTGATTAGGTAACTTAGGGGATGCACAGGGTGTGGCCAGAAGACCCCTTTCCCTATAGACCACTATGAGTCCTGAAAGATTTATGAGGTTATGTTCACTTCATCCTGTGCTTCTTTTCTTAGATGTGATCTATGAAGACTTTACTTCCACCACACCAGGTAAATCCCAATGATCCTCAATCAATTTCTTTTCTTTTTTTTTCCACTAGAATTTTTTTTAGTTTCTTTCAGTGTCTTCTTCTCATCACTTTTTTGGGAGGAGGTGGTAAGAGGGGTCAGGCATTGATTAATATTAGTGCCCCTAAATATACAGGCAATTCTTACCCATCTTCGATTCTGGGGACCATTGGTGACTATTCTGGCCACCAACTTGAATCCAGAGATGCCTGGCTTTGAGGACAATAGGAGTGGGCAGGCTTTTTGCCCAGGCTGGAATGACTGCTGAGAGATGATGAACAAATGAGAAGTGTTCTCATTCTGACTCCTCCATCCTTAACTGCTTCTTTCTTCCCCCAATATTCCCCTGCACAGTTATGTGGCTTCAGGGAGTAATGCAAAACAAAACAAAAAAATCAGTGCATGAATGTCTTTTCTCTGTGTTGACCCACTCAGCTGTGTCACCACAGATGATAAATACTTGCCACAGCTGTTTAGTGATCACGTACAGGCTTTCACATTGTCTTTCTCTTCTGTCTCTTAGTATTTCTCTACTTGGTTCCAGGAGCCTGGGAAATCAGCTCTAGTTTCCACATAAGTCTTAGGTGCCCAGAGATGGAGTCACAGTTTGTAAGTTATTACAGCAACCAAAATTAAATAAATAACCAGTAACATAACTGAAAGCTATAATGCTTTTGCTTTTTTTTTTCTGTCCTTGGAGACATCCTCTGGCAACTCTAAGATATGCAAGAACCCCTCTTTTCAAATTTAAGGAAACATACTTGTCACAGGAGCAAATAAATGAGACTTTCCATATCACTCTTACATGGATTAAGTGAAGAGCTGCATAAAAAGAAAAAAAAAACAGTGGGCACAAGGGAAGTTGACAGTCAAGCAGCAGGTTTGGGGAAAACAGGACTGTGTGGTAAGGTGAGAGAAGTATAAAGAGAGGAGAGTTTTTCTTCACTGAGCTCATGCATTCTTGTCCATTAATTACTCACACAGATGTAGAGGACTCAAGTCAGAGCCCAGATCAGGGATCCCAGAGACCTCCGCTTGAAGGACTCCTACCTAGACCCCCTGGCGATAGTGGTAACCAAGATGATGGTCCTCAGCAGAGACCACCACAACCAGGAGGCCATCACCACCATCCTCCCCCACCACCTTTTCAAAATCAACAACGACCACCCCGACGAGGAGGCCATCACCTCTCTGTACCCCGATTTCCTCCTGTCCGCCTGGAGGAAGTACCACCACCATTCTTCCAGAGGGACAGACCACCAAGACATCCGCAGGACCAGCCACTCTGGTAATCTAGAATTCAGTGACAGGTATGATTCCAGTTCATTCTCCATTAAATGCCCAAACTGCTACTGTTCTCAAACTTTATCCTGTTCACAAATCAATTGGAAATATGTTGAAATTACGTAAGCCTGGACCCCATTTCTAAAGATTTGTATTCAGATCTTCTTGGATAAGATTTCAAGTCCTTGTATTTTTAACAAGCTGTTCAAAGAATTCTTATCTTATGAAATACTGACCTCCCCAACTTTTTTCTTAAGATGACTTGTCTCATTAAAATGAGTTGGTAATGAGGAAGTGGGGTGTGTTCTCCCTTTGGTGCTCTGCCTCCTGTCTTTGAGTCTGCCTTCTCAAACCCAAGAACTCTCCATCTCAGGTTTCTCTCAGGTTTCCACCAGAGGACTCTTTGCTCAGTCCTGCCTCACACCAGCCTCTCAGGTCCAGTGTCCCTGCTAAATGATACTTGAACTTGATGCTCCTATATCTTATTTAATTTTTAAAATACTTATTTTGAAATTAGTACATGCTCAAGGAAAAAAAAATATAACTGAACAGAATGGTATGAAGCTAAATCTTAAAGTGATGCCTTATCCTACTTACCCACACCCCTCACCAGACGTCACCACCATTAATTTTTTGAACATCCTCCTGGAAATATTTATATGTATATAAGCATACGTCATTATTTTTCCCACAAATGATATATTGTTTTATATGCAGATCTGTATTTGCTTATTTCAAATAATATATGTCTTAGATAACTTTATAATTTCACAGAGACCTATAGATCTTCCTGGTGATTTATTTGTACATTTTTCTTTTGTTGTTACAATTGTATACTATTCTCTTGTGTGACTGTACCATGATTTCTTCAATCAACCACTATTAATTGATATGTAGGCTTCTATTAGTTTTTCACTACTATAGGTTCAAGTTGCAGTCATTTTCCTAAATATAACCTTGAATGTTTTGAACAGTAACCAAAACATAAACACCATAAAAATAATGTTTTCTTAATCTTGAAAGCAATAATTTACTTTAGTAATATCATCAAGAAATTAGATAAGTTTTGCCATGTTGTATCTTGTGTATAAATGTCCTTGTTTGTTTGTTTGTTTGTTTGTTTCAGAAAATAAATAAGAAGATAACTTCCTTCAGAAAGCCATGACATTGAAATAATATGGTCATAACTCTTTCTTCAGTATACCAATAAAATATTAATAGCATGCAATTTCTGATTGTTGCTTCTCTTTGAGAGTGTTTCTGAGTCTAGAATTTGAGGGCCATTAATACAATCTAAGAATATCTGGGACTCCTGCTCATTGATGCTTCCAGCAGGCTTCCCTCCTCCTTTATCTTAATAAAGCCAGCTGCCAAGGGGAAAGAGTTCCATTGTTCCTCTTCTGTCTTAGATTGCATAGCACAAATGCAAATTCTTAAAATTATTTTTACATCTTACATTGATATTCTTGTAACTTTAGGAAAACAAGGAATATATAACAAACGAGAGGGAGTTGCAGGTGCTGGGGAATTCTTAAAATTTCCAAAACTATTAATCCTGGTTTCCAGGGGCATAAATGTAGTTCTAGATCTCTTCTCCATAACACTCACTATTCTCTTTTCTCCTCTTTTTTCATTGCTCAGTTCTCTTCCTCCCTAAGTCCTTCACCATTCTTTATAAAAACTTGAGTGGATTTCATAAAGGGTGCAGCATAATGTATTTTAAAGGGCAAGAAATTTAAGTAAAACTCTGTTCTGATTGTGAAAATTCCAGCAATATCAGTATTATTGTCAGATAACAGACTGCCAAATTTAACTCAAGATGCTGAGGGAAAGTTGAATAGAAAATAACCCTAAGAAGCAAAAGAATTTGATATGTAACTGTCTCCAACCACCTCTCATTATCACCTCCAATGTCACTGAATACAGAAAATTTTAATATCTAGTCTTTATCATTAAAAAGCACATAATTCTTATTTAGATTTTTTAAGTACAGGAAACAACAAGTTTCTGAATTCTTTCTGAGTTTCATTAAACAAAATATATAGGACAGCAAGGATACTCTGTTAGGGAAACTATTCAATAGTACATAAACAAATGAACAGTATGCTAAAAGAATAATAAAATATGTTGAAAGGATGAGGATATTAAAGGTGGTTCAATATTAGACAATTGGCCATACCATATCTGATTTTGATGATACTCAGATGAGACTTTGGATTTAGATTTTAGAGTGGATGCTGGAATCAGTTAAGACTTTGGGATTTGGGGGATGAAATAAATGTACTTAGTACGTGAGACCATATATTCGTGGGGATGACCAGGGACAGAATGCTATAGTTTGAATGTTTATGTCTCTACAAAATAAATTTATGTTGAAACTTAATTCCCTATGTAATGGTATTAAGAGAGGGAGTCTTTGGGGGAAGTGACTAAGTCATGTGGACCCTACTTTCGTGAATGGAATCAATTTCCCTATAAAAAGAGGCTCCCAAAGGCTGCTGAGCTGTTCCATCTCTTTTGACATGTAAGGACTCTGTTCATCCTTCTTTCACACTTCTGCCTCATGAGAGAGAAGCCAGGAGAAATTGTCTGTTTGGAATGGGCTCTCACTCAACCCCAAATCTGGTACCATCTCAATCTTCAACTTTCCAGCCTCCAGAGCTATGAGAAATACATTTATATTATTTATAAATTACCCAAGATAAGATATTTTGTTAATAGCAGCTCGAACTGGCTAAGGCAGAGGGCTACTTACAAGAATTAAATGTACATAGATGAAACTGGAAACCACCATTCTCAGCAAACTATCGCAAGGACAGAAAACCAAACACCGCATGTTCTCACTCATAGGTGGGAATTGAACAATGAGAACACATGGACACAGGAAAGGGAACATCATACTCTGGGGACTGTTGTGGGGTGGGGGGAGGGGGGAGGGATATCATTAGGGGATATACCTAATGTTAAATGACGAGTTAATAGGTGCAGCACACCAACACGGCACACGTATACATATGTAACAAACCTGCACATTGCGCACATGTACCCTAAAACTTAAAGTATAATAATAATAAAATTAAAAACAAGAATTAAATGCATAATGTATATAAAATTACCTTATAAAATGTATATAAAATTACCCTACATGATGTATATAAAATTACACGATTTGAGTCTTGTAAAATGCAACATGTGTATAAAATTACCCTACATGATATACAACAATGAAAGTTCAATACATTTAAATTTATTTATTCTTTTATTAGAAAAGACTCGTTTTGTTCTTTCTAATAATGAATTATCTTATAATAAATTATCTTTCTAATAATGAATTAACTTCTAATAATGAATTATCTAAAAAATAGATTATTTGATAAACACTTGCTTTCTTTAGCATTAAAGCCATTCAAAAAAGAAGCAGAAAGGCCATCTAAAAGGTATGTTGATGAACAAATGCACTGTTGCATGTCATCAGGTGGCTGGTTAACGTGAATAAAAACTAAGTCTCCTTCCTCGTTTAAATTCCAGTGATTCTGCTCCTTAACATTTAATATTCAGCCTATTCTCTACCTATACAGAGAGTAATGCCACCTGTAGGTCTATTGTTGCTCAGATGTTAATCTGGGAAGTAAAGCCCAGTTCCTCTTGAAAAGGCAGAGAATTTAGACAGAAATTCACCGACTGCTTTTTTACAGAAAGTAAACTAATTTCTGCTTCCAGAAAAATGGAGTAAATGTATTTTGCCCTATTCCTTCTACTAAGAAAAACTATAAACCCTGAACATTATATATCAAATATATGAAAACTCAGACCTGGAGAGACAAGGCAGATGTGGTAGGGACTCAATAAATTGTATAGTGACGAATCCTCTAAGTTTTCTTTTTTGCTTTATAATTTGCAGACTTTTAGCTGAAAACGCCATCAACATAGAAATACTAACAGGCACATATGAGAATTTCCCAACAAAAGCCTATTATTTTAGGCAAAGGTCAAGGAAATAGTCTACCAAAGCAGAAAACATTTAGACAATAACCACTCTACTGTAGTCAAGTACCACAGAAAACACTATTACCTCAAGTGAAGAGCTTAGATCTTTAGATCTTCACATCTGCCAGGCTGTGACAAGGTGTCCCAACCCTCCTCCAGAATAGTATCTCAGAATAGCAGAAGTTGGAACTTTCATCCCCAGCTTGTGGTAATAAGCCCCTTACTCTCCTTCCACAACTTGATATGACTGGAGAGCAAATGGGGAGCTGGACCTACTCTAAAAGCAGCAATGAAGAAGCACCCTCTTTTCCATACCAGGTGGTGCTTGTGGAGGCCATGTGGGAAACAGTAACAAGTCACTTCTGCCTCCGAGACAGGCTATCAGTGGAGGCCTAGTGGTGACTCAGAATCCACCTTCCAGCCAGTAGTAATGAGGAACATTCCCCTGCCTAGGTATCAACAGAGATGGAGAGGAAATCTTTATTTCTACCGTCACCTGGCAGTAATGCAGTGTCCCTCCCTCACTCCCTTGCCTTGCTGGAGTAGTGTCTGAGGAAGCTAGCTAAGACAGAAAAGGTAAATAAGTTCTAGAGTCTCATAATGCCTAAAATGTCCTGGTTCATTTAGAAATCATTTGGTATACAAAGAACCAGGAAAAATCTCAACTTAAATGTAAAAGATAATTAGAAGATTCCAGAACAAAAGTGACAAAGATGTTGGAATTATTCAGAAAAGATTTTAAAGCAGTCATCATAAAAATGCTTCCAGTATATTACTTACAAACATATATGAAACAAATTTTAAAAATAATCTCAGCCAAGAAATTAAAATACATGAAAGAACTGAATGGAAATTTTAGAACTGAAACTTAAAATAACCACATAAAAAATTCAAAGAGATAAGCAGGAAAAAACCATAAACACAGCCTCAGGGACCTGTAGTATTATAACTGAAGGCCTAATTTTTGTGTTATCAGAGTCCCAGAAGGAGACAAGAAATAGGCAACTTTGAGAAAGGTCTCAAAGACTGAAAACTTCCTTAATTTGGCAATGGGCAAAAACCCACAGATTTCTAAATTCAAGCAAACCCAAAATCTCTTAGCCATTTTGGGCTACTGTATCAGAATACCATAGAATGGTGGTTTATAAAAACAGAAATGTGTTGCTCACAATACTAGAGGCTGGAAGACCATGATCAGAATACCAGCATAGTTGAGTTCTGCTGAAGACATTTTTTGGCTGTAGATGGACATCATCTCATTGTATCTTCACATGTTGGAGAGAAGAAAAAGATATCTCTTGTCTCCTTCTCCCTCTCTCTTTCTCTCTTTTTTTTTTTTATAAGGCCTCTGATCTCAACATGAGGGCCCCAGCCTCATGACTTAATCTAACCCTAATTACTTCCCAAAGGCCTAAACTCCAAATAACATCACATTGAATTTAGGATGTCTACATATGAATTTTGAGGGGACACAAACTTTCAGTGAATAAAACTAACCAAGATAAACACAAAGAATCCAAACTAAGGTATACCATGGTAAAATATCTGAAAATTAAAAGAAAGAACAAATTTTGAAAGCAGCTAGAGGAAATAGCTTATCTATAGGAGGGAAAACAATACAAATGGAAGCAGGAAACATCAGAAATAGATGAAAGCCACAGAAAAGTGGCGCAACACTATCTATGTGATGAAATAAAATAACTTTTGATTCTGGTTTTTATATCTGGTATATTTATCTTTTAGGAATGGAAGGGCTATAAAGACATTTGATGAAAGAAAACTGAGAGGATTTGTCACCAGAAGATCTACCTTTTAAAAAGGGCCTCAAGAAAATTCTCTATCCAGGAAAAAAAAAAAAAGATTAAAAAAGAAACTTTAAAACACCAAAATTAAAGAAAACACAACGGAAAGGGAAAAAACGAATAACCTCATCTTCCTTTTCCTCTTCAGTTTGGTAAATTTATTTGACAGTTGAAGTTAAAATTATGACATTATCAGATGTGATTCTAAGTGTATATAGATAAATATTTAAGACAACTATATAAGGAACAGAGGAGGGTAAAGAGACATACAGGGGATCAAGGAATAAGGTTTCCATACATCTTTCAAAGTACTAAAATTCTGACCCCACTAAACCATGATAAGTTATTACATGTGATGTAAAACCTACAGCATCCACTAAGATGTCTGCACACAGAGATATAGTCAAAAATACCACAGATAAACCTCAATGGAATTCTAAAAAAAAAAAATTAAAGTAACACACATGAAAGCAAGACGTACAAAACAACAATGACAAAAAAAGAAAAAAAACAGACAAGCAGAAATCACAAAGTAAAATGGCAGGTTTGTGACCCAACATATCAATAATTACAAATAAAAGTGTTCTAACGTGAACAAAGTTGCTGAGTATTGAGTTTCTATATTATAGAAATAAAATAGCATATGCTATTATCAAATTTTATGGGATATTTATATTTTTATATACATTGTACAAAGGTTATGTTAAATATTTTAATTAATATTTTGTACAATTAATTTTTGGTACAAAGTAATTATTTTGTACTATTAATATTATTGTATAAAACATGTATATTTTGTAAGTAACCCAGGTGAAGCTCTCAGCTCCATCCATGCTTGGCACAGGGAAGCTGATATGGTTTGGATGTTTGTCCCCTGAAAACCTCATGTTGAAATGTGATTCCCGACGTTGGTGATAGGACCTGGTAGGAGGTGATTGGATCATGGGGCAGATTCCTCATGAATGGTGTAGCAGAAGCTTGTCCAACCCATGGCCAGCACTCTGCATGCAGCCCAGAATGGCTTTGAATATGGCCCAATACAAATTCATAAACTTTCTTAAAACATTGAGTTTTTTTGCAATTTTTTTTTAGCTCATCACCCATCGTTAGTATATTTTTTGTATTGCCCAAGACAATTCTTTTTCTTCCAATGTGGCCTAGGGAAGCGAAAAGATTGGACACTCCTGGTTTAACACCATTCTCTCGGTGATTAGTGAGTTCTTGCTCTGAGTTCATGCAAGATATGGTTGTTTGAACGTGTATGGCGCCTCCCCTACTTGCTCCCACTCTCACCATGTGACACGCCTCCTCCCCCTTTGCCTCTTGCCATGATTGTAAGCTTCCAGAGGCCTCACCAGAAGCTAACCAGATACTAGTGCCATGCCTGTACACCCTGCAGAACTATGAGCTAATTAAATCTCTTTTATTAATTACCTTTATTTTTTATTTTTTTTTGAGATGGCATCTCGCTCTGTCATCAGGCTGGAGTGCAGTGGTGCGATCTCGGCTCATTGCAACCTCCACCTCCTGGCTTCAAGTGATTCTTCTGCTTCTGCCTCCTGAGTAGCTGAGACTACAGGCACTTGCCACCATGCCCGGCTAATTTTTTGTATTTTTAGTAGAGACAGGGTTTCACCGTGTTGGCCAGGATGGTCTCAATCTCCTGACCTCGTGATCCACCCACCTCTGCCTCTCAAAGTGCTGGGATTACAGGTGTGAGCCACTGTGCAGAGCCCCTCTATTTCTTTATGGCAACACAAGAATGGCTAATACAGAAGCCTTCACTGAGAGCTGCTAGTGTGAAGACAGTCACTGGGTGGGGCTCCCCATCATTTGCTTGCCATGTCAAGTTCCCTCATGGCTGTCTCAGAGGTCTTACTTGTCCTGATATCTACACTATTCCTAAGTGACCTTGTCTAAGCCCATGGCTTCAAATGCCACTGAAATCAAGTTTACAATCACAGCTGATAATGTCATAATTGTAACTTCAACTGTCAGATACATTTACCAAACTGAAGAGGAAAAGGAAGATGAATTTATTCATTTTTTCTCTTTCCACTGTGTTTTCTTTAATCTTGGTGTTTTAAACTTTCTTTTTTAATTTATTTTTCTTGGCCAGGGAATTTTTTTTAGCCCCCTTTTAAAAGGTAGACGTTCTGGTGACAAATCCTCTTAGTTTTCTGTCATCAAATATCTTTATAGCCCTTCCATTCCTAAAAGATAAATTCACCAGTTTCATTGTCATTTGAAGCCATGGGCTTAGATAAGGTCACTTATCTAAGTTATAGCATGGCACAGGTGCTATGACTCCTTCAACCAACCCAGGTTTGGCACCCACCTCATTATTTTCTAGGCAGCTACTTTCATTCATCAGTTGAAATTTGAAAAAAAAAAAAAAAAAGAAAAAAAACCAACAACATTTAAAAAATCGGGACAGATAGTTTGAGTGCCTATTTTGAATCCACTAATATTTATTCCTGGCTAAACTGTGCACATCAGACTAGTGGCCCATCACAAAATTTCATACTGAAATGTATTGGATATAAAAGGAAAATAGAAAGAAAAAGTGAAAACATATTAACTGGCAGAACAGAAATACTACAGTCTTAAAATAAGTCAGGACGAGCCTTCAGACTACTTTTCTATTTAGAAGAAAAGTCCTGAGACAATGGGTTTTATCAAGCCAGGATAAAGAAACATAAAATCTGATATTCTTTAAAACAAGTTTGTCATATGAGTCAGGAATTTATTACATGTTGTACAAAAACCAATAGTAAATTAAAATTTTCTTTCTGAGACAAGCTAATGAGTTAATAATTCTGTAACCTAATGATTCCAAACATTGATGTATTACTTGTTGAAATGTATTAAAAAGCAAAAAGATGCTTTCAATTTAATCTGGTTAACTGACTAATTTTTCAAGAGGAAGATGAGGTTGATGTCATTAGCCTCAGTAAGTACCATAGTTAGAACTAGAATCCACATCTTCTCCACTCTCAAGTCTACACACAACTCTGAAGTATTCATCATCCCCACCTTACAAATGCAGGGAAACTAAAAGTAAATTTTTGACATGCTTGCTTGTCATTTACACTATTTGCATATACCCGCCTGCAAGTACAAATATATGTAATATCAAAATAATTTTATACAAAATCATACATACTCTTTTGCAAAAATATAATGTAACCATAAGAAAATCTTTGCTAACTGTATCTCCCTCTGCCCTCCACCACACACACTGAACCAAACCAGGTGTAGATGAGTAAGATGTTTATCCTGTCTGTAATATGCAGAATAATGACCTCCCAAGCATGCATGCTTCCTAATCCCCGGAACCAGTGACTATGTTAAATTACATGGCAAAGGGGATTATTGTTGCTAGTCAATTAACATTAATATAGAGAGATTATCCTGGATTATCTAGTTGAGGCTAAAGTAATTAAGAGGTCCTTAAATGTGAAAGAGATGAAAGAGTCAGTGCCACGGTGATGTGGTGTGGTGTGGTGTGGTGTGGTGTGATGTGATGTGATGTGATGTGAGGCTCCTATAAAAGAAGGGTATAAAACTGGAGCAGAGTATATGAGTCCCAATTCTTGAGTCTGTCCTGGAACAACTCCTGAGAAAAATCAAAGATCAAGAATAAAATTAAATATGAAAATCTTTGGTTTTATCTGGTATTCCAGTCATGGGCTTTTCATAATAAATGGCAGTGACATCTAGAAATAAGAGCATCAATTTCTTAATTTGAAAGATAAAACCTCCAGGGAAATTACTTTCCTGTTAACATTCAAAGAATATTAGTTTTTTTGGTAATTGCTACAGTCAGAAACCTGACTCAAGAAACAGTACGATAAGCTCACCCATGACAAAGCCATGCTACTTTTGCCATGAACGCTCTTAGCCTAGGCCATAGAAAAACTTGCAGACACCACTAGTGTGGATTACAGCTGAAGAAACGATATGCTAACTACACTACTAGTCAAGGCCAATGCACCATACCAAACAGACACCCCAAGACACACTCATACAAATAAGTCTCTGTGAAACATACTCCATAAAATTGGAAGAGGCAACTTTTCCACTGGATGCATAGAAATTAAGGTAGAAACCCATTAACCATGAAAAACAAAGATATATATATTTTTTTTTCAAAAAATAATAATTCTCCAGTAAGAGACTTCAATTATAAGGAAATATATAAAATGCCAGAAAAATAAATCAAAATAATAACATTAAGGAAATTCAGTGAGATAACAAGAGAACACAGGTATACAGTTCAGTGAAATCAGGACAATTCATGATTTGAATACAGCAAAGAGTTGAGCATCAAAGAAAAGAACCAAACAGAAATCCTAGAGCTAAATAATTCAAGAAATAAATAAAAAATATAATTGAGAGCTTCAACAACGGAGTAGACCAAGCAGAAGAAAGAATTTTTAAACTTGAAGATAGATATTTTGAAATAAGACATGCAGACAAGAAAAAAACAGAATAAGGAATAAATGAAGTCTACAGAATTTATGTGATGCCATTAAGTGAACAAACATTCATATTTTGGGCATTCTAGAAGGAAAAGAGAAGGGCAAAGGTAAGGAAAATATATTTAATGAAATAATGGTAGAAAAGTTCCCAAGTCTTGGAAGAGAGACGGTTATTCAGGTACAGAAAGCTCAAAGAACTCCAAATATATTAAGCCCAAATAGGCCCTTCTGAGCCTTTTAAAAACAGAAAGAAAAAAGTTTCAGGTTACATATAAAGGAATCCCCATTAGACTAATAACATATTTCTCAGCAGAAATCTTACAGGCCAGAAGAGAATGGGATGATATATTCAAAATATATAGAGAAAAAACCCTACCATCCAAGCATACTATGCTGAGCAAAACTGTACTTCAGAAATGAAGGAGAAATAAAATCTTACACAGACAAGCAAAAACTATGAAAATAAATCACCAGTAGACAGGCATTACAAAAAAATACTCAAAGCAGTGTTACATATAGAAGAAAAAAGATGATTAAACCCATAATAAAGACATGCAAAACTGTAAAACTCACTGACAGAATCAATAAAAAGGGAGAAAGAGAAAGAAATAAAAATTATATTTACATCAGACAAAATAGACTTCAAGTTAACAGCTGCAAAAAGAAGAACCTAAGACATGCAGACAGAAAAAAAAATAAAGAATAAAAAAAGCCTACAGAAGTATAATAATAAAGAGATCTAGAAAGGGAATGTTACAATTGTAAATATACATGCACTGAACACCAGAGCATCCATATATATATAAAGCAAATATTGTTAGATAAAAAAGGAAAGATAGACTCAAATACAATATTCAGGACTCCAACACTTCATTTTCAGCATCAGTAGCATGATCTAGACAGAAAATCAAGAAAGAAATATAGGATTTAAACTGTACATAGACAAAATGGGCCTCATAGACATTTTTTAAAATTTCCAACTTTTAAGTTCAGGGACGTGCAGGTTTGTTACATGGGTAAATGTGTGCCATAGTGGTTTGCTGCACAGATCATCCCATCACCTAGGTATTAAGCCCAGCATCCATTAGCTATTCTTCCTGATGCTCTCCCTCCCCCCAGCCCCCACCGTCCAACAGGCCCCAGTGTATGTTGTTCCTTTCCCTGTGTCCATGTGTTCTCATTGTTAAGTTCCCACTTATAAGTGAGAACATGTGGTGTTTGGTTTTCTGTTCCTGCATTAAAGTACTGGAGTTAATGGCTTCCAGCTCCATCCATGTCCCTGCAAAGGACATGATCTCATTCCTTTTCATGGCTGCATAGTATTCAATGGTGTATAGGTACCACATTTTCTTGAACCAGTCTGTCAATTATGGACATTTAGGTAGATTCCATGTCTTTGCTATTGTGAATAGTGCTGCAATGAACATATGCATGCATGCATCTTTATAACAGAATAATTTCTTTTCTTTAGAGCATATACCCAGTAATGAGATCGCTGAGTCAAATGGTATTTCTGTAGATCTTTGAGGAATCACCACACTGTCTTCCACAATGTTTGAACTAATTTACACTTCCACCAACGGTGTAAAAGCATTCTTTTTGTCCACAACCTCGCCAGCATCTATTTTTTTTTTTTACTTTTTAATAATAGCCATTCTGACTGCTGTGAGATGGTATCTCATGGTGTTTTTGATTTGCATTTCCCTAATGATCAGTGATGTTGAGCTTTTTTAAATATGTTTGTTGGCTGCATGTATGTCTTCATTTGAAAAGTGTCTCTTCATGTCCTTTGTCCACATTTTAATGTTTTTTTTCCTGCAAATTTGTTTAAGTACCTTATAGATACTGGATGTCAGACCTTTGTCAGATGAATAGATTCCAGAAATTTTCTCCCATTCTGTAGGTTGTCTGTTCACTCTGATGATAGTTTCTTTTGCTGTGCAGAAGCTGGTTAGTTTAATTAGATCCCATTTGTCAGTTTTTGCTTTTGTTGCAATGCTTTTGGTGTCTTCATCATGAAATATTTGCTTTTGCCTATGTCCTTAATGGTATTGCCTAGATTTTCTTCTAGGATTTTTATAGTTTTGGGTTTTATATTTAAGTCTTCAATCCATTTTGAGTTAATTTTTGTATAAGATGTAAGGGAGGGGTACAGTTTCAATTTTCTGGATATAGCTAGCCAGTTATCCCAGCACAATTTATTAAACAGGGAATCCTTTCCCCATTTCTTGCTTTTGTCGGGTATGTCAAAGATCAGATGGTTGTGTGTGTGGTCTTATTTTTGGGTTCTCAATTCTGTTCTATTGGTCTATGTTTCTGTTCTTTTACCAGTACCATGCTGTTTTGGTGACTGCGGCCTTGTATAGTTTGAAGTTGGGTAGCATGATGCCTCCAGCTTTGTTCTTTTTGCTTAGGATTGACCTGGCTATTTGGGCTCTTTTTTAGTTCCATATGAACTTTATAATATATATATGTATTTATATTTACCTATAAATATATATATTAATTCTATGAAGAATGTCAATGTAGTTTAATGGGAATAGCATTGTATCTATAAATTGCTTTTGGCATGGCCATTTTCACAATATTGATTCTTCTTATACATGAGCATAGAATGTCTTTCTATTTGTTTTTGTCGACTCTGATTTCTTTGAGTGGTGGTTTGTAGCTCTCCTTGAAGAGGTCCTTTATTTCCCTTGTTAGCTGTATTCCAAGGTATTTTATTCTTTTTGTGGCAATTGTGAATGGGAGTTCATCCATGATTTGGCTCTCTGTTTGCCTATTGCTGGTATATAGGAATGTTAGCAATTTTGGCATATTGATTTTGTGTCCTGAGACTCTGCTGAAGTTGCTTATCCACTTACAAAGCTTTTGGGCTGAGACGATGGGGTTTTCTAAATATAGGATCATATCATCTGTAAAGATAGTTTGACTTCCTCTTTTGCTATTTGAATATTCTTTGTTTCTTTCTCTCACCTGACTGCCTGGCCAGAGCTTCCAATGCTATGTTGAATAGGAGTGGTGAGAGAGGGCATCCTTTTTTGTGCTGGTTTTCAAGGGGGAATGTTCCAGCTTTTGCCCATTCAGTATGATATTGGCTGTGAGTTTGTCATATACAGCTCTTATTATTTGACCTCATAAACCTTTACAGAACATCTCACCCAACTGCTGCAGAATACACCTGCTTTTCATGAGCACATGAAACATTCTACAGGACTGACAATATGTTAGAACACAAAAAGAGTCTCAAAACAAAAACTTTAGATTAAAATCATGTCAACTATCTTATCTGACCATAATGGAATAAAAGTAAAATCAACAACAAGAGGAACCTTGGAACTATACAAACACATGGAATTTGAACTGTATGCTCTGGAATTACCAGCGGGTCATAAATAAATTTAAAAGGAAATTATTTTTAAGTCATAAAACAAATGACAATGGAAATAATATATCAAAACCTATGCAATATGGCAGAAACAATATGAAGAGGAAAGTTTATAGCAAGAAGCACTTCCATTAAAAAAGTAGAAAAACTCCAAATAGGCAACTTAATGATGCATCTTGAACTAGAAAAGTGACAGCAAACCACACTCAAAGTTAGTAGAAGATAAATATCAGAGCAGAAATAAATAAAATTGAAATTAAAAAATACAAAAGATGAATGAAATAACAAGTTGACTTTTTGAAAAAATAAACCAAATTAGCAAACTCCTGAAATGACTAATTAGGAAAGCAAGAGAGAAGACTCAAATTAATAAAATCATAAATAAAAAAGGAAATTAATATTACAACCAGTACTGCAGAAATACAAAGAATTATTAGACACTTCTATGAGCAACTATATGCTAATAAATTGGAAAAACTAGAGAAAATGGATAAATTCCTGGACAAATAAAACTTGCCAAGATTGAACTATATAGAAATCCAAAACCTGAATAGACCAGTAACAAGTAAAGAAATCAAAGCTATAATAAAAAACATTTCAGTAAGAAAAGCCCAGAACCTGATGGCTTCACTGCTGAATTTAACCAAACATTTAAAGAAGAACTGATACTCAAAATATTTCAAAAAATAGAGGAGTACAGAATGCTTCAAAATTCATGCTATAAGGCCAGTATTACCGTGGTACCAAAACTACAAAGACACGTAAAAAAAAAGAGGCCAATATTCTTGATGAAGATTGAAGTAAAAATTCTCAGCAAAAAACATGCATTAATGCAAAATCCTCAACAACATAGTGAATACAATTCACTATGTTGTTGAATTCCATTTGTTGAACTCAGCCAATGGAATTCAACAACATGTTAAAAAAAAAAAAAAGAAACCCTCATCATTACCAAGTGGGATGATCCCAGAGATGCAAGGTTTGTACAGCATATGCAAATTAATCAATGTATATATTACATCAACAGAATGAAGGTCATAAACCATATGATCATTTCAATTGATGTTGAAAAAGCATTTGATAAATATCCCTTCATGATAAAAGCCACAAAAAAACTGGAGATAGAAGAAACATACTTCAAAACAATAAAAGTTATATATGACAGACACACAGCTAGCATCATAATGAATAGGGAAAAACTGAAAGCCTTTCTTCAAAGATCTAGAATATGGGGAAGATGCCCACTTTCACCACTATTATTCAACATAATACTGGAAGTCCTAGATAGAACATTCAGACTAGAGAAAGAAATAAAGGGAATCCAAATTGGAAAGGAAAATATCAAATTGTCTTTGTTTACAGATGATACGATCTTACATTTGAAAAAACATGAAGACTCCCTGAAAAAGCTATTAAAACTGATATTAAAAATTCAGTAAAGAGCGCAGCGGCGGCGGCGGCGGCCTAGGCAGAGACCAGGCCCCCTCCCCTCAGCCTCCCGCCCCTCCCTCCCGCCCGCCCTCCTCCGCCCACCGGCGGCCCCGCCCCTCCCCCAACCGCCCGCCTAGCATGGTGCGGCGGCCGCGCGCGCGGACATGGGGGAGAAGCTGGAGCTGAGATTGAAGTCGCCCGTGGCGGCTGAGCCCGCCGTCTACCCGTGGCCGCTGCCGGTCTACGATAAACATTGCGATGCTGCTCATGAAATCATCGAGACCATCCGATGGGTCTGTGAAGAAATTCCGGATCTCAAGCTCGCTATGGAGAATTACGTTTTAATTGACTATGACACCAAAAGCTTCGAGAGCATGCAGAGGCTCTGCGACAAGTACAACCGTGCCATCGACAGCATCCACCAGCTGTGGAAGGGCACCACGCAGCCCATGAAGCTGAACACGGCGGCCGTCCACCGGGCTCCTGCGCCACATCCTGCAGCAGGTCTACAACCACTCGGTGACCGACCCCGAGAAGCTCAACAACTACGAGCCCTTCTCCCCCGAGGTGTACGGGGAGACCTCCTTTGACCTGGTGGCCCAGATGATTGACGAGATCAAGATGACCGACGACGACCTGTTTGTGGACTTGGGGAGCGGTGTGGGCCAGGTCGTGCTCCAGGTCGCCGCTGCCACCAACTGCAAACATCACTATGGCGTCGAGAAAGCAGACATCCCGGCCAAGTATGCGGAGACCATGGACCGCGAGTTCAGGAAGTGGATGAAATGGTATGGAAAAAAGCATGCAGAATTCACATTGGAGAGAGGCTATTTCCTCTCAGAAGAGTGGAGGGAGCGAATCGCCAATACGAGGTGTATCACCAGCTGAAGGAGCGGTTTGCAAACATGAAGGAAGGTGGCAGAATCGTGTCCTCAAAACCCTTTGCACCTCTGAACTTCAGAATAAACAGTAGAAACTTGAGTGACATTGGCACCATCATGCGCGTGGTGGAGCTCTCGCCCCTGAAGGTCTCGGTGTCGTGGACGGGGAAGCCAGTCTCCTACTACCCGCACACTATCGACCGCACCATACTTGAAAACTGTTTTTCTAGTCTGAAAAACCCCAAACTCAGGGAAAACAGGAGGCAGCCCGGCGCCGCCAGCAGCGCGACAGCAAGAGCAACGCGGCCACGCCCACTAAGGGCCCAGAGGGCAAGTTGGCCGGCCCCGCAGACGCCCCCATGGACTCTGGTGCTGAGAAAGAGAAGGCGGGAGCAGCCACCGTGAAGAAGCCGTCTCCTTCCAAAGCCCGCAATAAGAAGCTAAACAAGAAGGGGAGGAAGATGGCCGGCCGCAAGCACGGGCGCCTCAAGAAGATGAACACTGCGAACCCCGAATGGAAGACCAAGAAGAACCAAACTGCACTGGATGCCCTGCACGTTCAGACCGTGTCTCAGACGACGGCCTACTCGCCCCAGGATGCCTACAGATACCCTCACAGCCCGTTCTACCAGCTACCTCCGAGCGTGCAGCTGCACTCCCCCAACCCGCTGCTGGTGGCGCCCACCCTGCCCGCGCTGCAGAAGCTGCCAGAGTCCTTCAAGATCCAGTACCTGCAGTTCCTGGCATACACAAAGACCCCCAGTACAAGGCCAGCCTGCAGGAGCTGCTGGGCCAGGAGAAGGAGAAGAATGCCCAGCTCCTGGGCGCGGCTCAGCAGCTCCTCAGCCACTGCCAGGCCCAGAAGGAGGAGATCAGGAGGCTGTTCCAGCAAAAATTGGATGAGCTGGGCGTGAAGGCGCTGACCTACAACGACCTGATTCAAGCGCAGAAGGAGATCTCCGCCTATAACCAGCAGCTGCCGGAGCAGTCGGAGCAGCTGGAGAAGGACAACCGCGCGCTCCGCAGCCAGAGCTTGCAGCTGCTCAAGGCTCGCTGCGAGGAACTGCAGCTGGACTGGGCCACGCTGTCTCTGGAGAAGCTGCTGAAGGAGAAGCAGGCCCTGAAGAGCCAGATCTCGGAGAAGCAGAGGCACTGCCTGGAGCTGCAGATCAGCATTGTGGAGCTAGAGAAGAGCCAGCGGCAGCAGGAGCTCCTGCAGCTCAAGTCGTGTGTGCCGCCTGACGACGCCCTGTCCCTGCACCTGCGTGGGAAGGGCGCCCTGGGCCGCGAGCTGGAGCCTGATGCCAGCCGGCTGCACCTGGAGCTGGACTGCGCCAAGTTCTCGCTGCCTCACTTGAGCAGCATGAGCCCGGCCAAGATTGTGCTGAGGCGGCACCTGAGCCAGGACCACACGGTGCCCGGCAGGCCGCCCGCCAGTGAGCTGCACTCGAGAGCTGAGCACACCAAGGAGAACGGTCTTCCCTACCAGAGCCCCAGCGTGCCTGGCAGCATGAAGCTGAGCCCTCAGGACCCGCGGCCCCTGTCCCCTGGGGCCTTGCAGCTTGCTGGAGAGAAGAGCAGTGAGAAGGGCCTAAGAGAGCGTGCCTACGGCAGCAGCGGGGAGCTCATCACCAGCCTGCCCATCAGCATCCCGCTCAGCACCATGCAGCCCAACAAGCTCCCGGTCAGCATCCGCCTGGCCAGCGTGGTGCTGCCCGGCTGCGCCGAGAAGGCGAGGAGCACCCCCAGTCCTGTGCTGCAGCCCCGTGACCCCTCGTCCACACTTGAAAAGCAGATTGGTGCTAATGCCCACGGTGCTGGGAGCAGAAGCCTTGCCCTGGCCCCCTCAGGCTTTTCCTACGCTGGCTCGGTGGCCATCAGCGGGGCCTTGGCGGGCAGCCCGGCCTGTCTCACACCTGGAGCAGGGCCTGCCACCTTGGATAAGTCCTCCAGCTCTGGGAGTCTTTTTGCCACCGTGGGGTCCCGCAGTTCCACGCCACAGCACCCCCTGAACAGCCCTGGAACTCGCTCCTGGCCTCTCCCGCCCACCAGCTCTCCTCCAGTCTCAGGCTTGGTGGGGCCACCCAGGGCCCGCTCCTCGAGGCCAGCAAGGGGGACCTGCCCTCCGATTCCGGCTTCTCAGATCCTGAGAGTGAAGCCAAGAGGAGGATTGTGTTCATCATCGCCACTGGTGCAGGCACTGCCAAGCAGTCGCCCTCCAGCAAGCACAGCCCCCTGACCGCCAGCGCCCGTGGGGACTGTGTGCCGAGCCACAGGCAGGACAGCCGCAAGCGCGGCCGGCGGAAGCGAGCATCTACCGGGACGCCCAGCTTGAGTGCAGGGGTGTCCCTCAAGCGCCGAGCCCTGCCATCCGTCGCTGGCCTTTTCACACAGCCTTCGGGGTCTCCCCTCAACCTCAACTCCATGGTCAGTAACATCAACCAGCCCCTGGAGATTACAGCCATCTTGTCCCCCGAGACCTCCCTGAAGAGCTCCCCTGTGCCCTACCAGGACCACGACCAGCCAGCCCCCTGTGCTGAAAAAGGAGCGGCCTCTGAGCCAGACCAACTCACCTCAGACGAGGAGCCAGGCTCTGAGGACGAGCCCAGCAGTGCCCGAATTGAGAGAAAAATTGCAACAATCTCCTTAGAAAGCAAATCTCCCCCGAAAACCTTGGAAAATGGTGGTGGCTTGACCGGAAGGAAGCCCACGCCCGCCGGCGAGCCAGTCAAGAGCAGCAAGCGGAAGTCCACCTTCTCGCCCATCTCTGACATCGGCCTGGCCAAGTCTGCAGACAGCCCGCTGCAGGCTAGCTCCGCCCTCAGCCAGAACTCCCTGTTCACGTTTCGGCCCGCCCTGGAGGAGCCCTCTGCCGATGCCAAGCTGGCCGCTCACTCCAGGAAAGGCTTTCCTGGCTCCCTGTCAGGCAGGGGCTGACGGACTCAGCCCGGGCACCAATCCTGCTAACGGCTGCACCTTCGGCGGGGGCCTGGCCGCGGACCTGAGTTTACACAGCTTCAGTGATGGTGCTTCTCTTCCCCACGAGGGCCCCGAGGCGGCCGGCCTGAGCTCCCCGCTGAGCTTCCCCTTGCAGCGCGGCAAGGAGGGCTCGGACGCCAACCCATTCCTGAGCAAGAGGCAGCTGGACGGCCTGGCTGGGTTGAAGGGCGAGGGCAGCCGCGGCAAGGAGGCAGGGGAGGGCGGCCTGCTGCTGTGCCGGCCCACGGACAAGACCCCGCTGCTGACCTGCAAGGCCGCCAAGGCCCGGGACCGCGAGCTCTACCTCAAGAATGGCCACAACCTCTTCATCTCTGCGCCGGCCGTGCCTCCCGGAAGCCTCCTCAGCAGCCACGGCCTGGCCCCGGCGCCGTCCTTCGCAGGCGGCGCGGCGTCCTCTGCCCAGACGCACCGGCCCTTCCTGGGCCCCTTCCCGCCAGGACCGCAGTTCGCGCTCGTCCCCATGTCCCTGCAGGCCAACCTCGGCTCCGTGGCCGGCTCCTCCGTGCTGCAGTCGCTGTTCAGCTCTGTGCTGGCCGCTGCAAGCCTGGTGCACGTGTCGTCCGCTGCCACCAGACTGACCAACTCGCACGCCATGGGCAGCTTTTCCGGGGTGGCAGGCGGCACAGTTGGAGGTAACTAGGATTTCTACCTCAACCGCGAGACCTATGCAAGGACAGTGTGGACCAACTGGCGCCCGCGGCATGGTGCCCCCCGGCCTGCCGGGCTCCCACCTCCGGACGGCAGAGGCGAGGATGGACGGGAGCTCCACTGTGAATCGGCGGCACGCGCCGCAGGAGGCTGGGACTGGTCCAGTTTGTACTGTCGATAGTTTTAGATAAGTATTTATCATTTTTTAAAAAGTAAAAAAAAAAAAAGTCAGTAAATTTGAAGGATATAAAATCGACATGCAAAAATCAGTAGCATTTCTACAAGAAAACAACAACAAACATTCTGCAAGAAACATCAAGAAAGTAATCCCATTTACAAAAGCTACAAATAAAATAAGATGCCTAGAAATAAACTCGACCAAAGAAGTGAAATATTTTTATAATGAAAACTAGGCCGGGCGCGGTGGCTCACGCTTGTAATCCCAGCACTTTGGGAGGCCAAGGCGGGCGGATCACGAGGTCAGGAGATCGAGACCATGGTGAAACCCCGTCTCTACTAAAAAAAATACAAAAAATTAGCCGGGCGTGGTGGCGGGCGCGTGTAGTCCCAGCTACTCGGAGAGGCTGAGGCAGGAGAATGGCGTGAACCCGGGAGGCGGAGCTTGCAGTGAGCCGAGATTGCGCCACTGCACTCCACACTGGGCGACAGAGCGAGACTCCATCTCAAAAAAAAAAAAAAAAAAAAAAAAGATTTTAACAGCAAATAGAGAAATTTAAAGGTTGAGAAAAAAAAGGATCTCTTTAAATATTAAGAAGACTTGCTTTTCTTAACTAATCAAAAACCTAATAAAAGACAACATGAAGCACAACAGATATAACCCAATCTGAACAACAGAGAAAACATAGGAAAAAAAATTAACAGAGCCTCAGGGACTTGTAGAATTACAGCAAAAGACCAAATATGTCATCTGAGTCCCAGAAGAAAAGGAGAAATAGACCAGGCCTGGAAAAGAACTCAAGGAGGTAAGGGTAATACTTTCCAAATTAGGCAAAAGACATAAACCTACAGATTTCAAAAATCATGCAAACCCCCACTGCCTTAGTCACTTTGGGCTGCCTTAACATAAACTGGGTGGCTTACAAACAACACAAATTTAATTCTCTCAGGTCTGGAAGCTGGAAGTCCGAGTCATGATGTCAACATGGTTGGGTTCTGATGAGGGCCATCTTCTGGATTGCAGAAGGACGTCTTCTCCTTGTATCCTCACATGACAGAAACAGAATCACTTGTCTTCACCTCTTTTTATAAGGGTGCTAACTCCAACATGAGGGCTCCATCCTTGTGATCTAATTTAAACCTAATTACTTCCAAATACCATCACACTAAGGATTTTTTTTTTTTTTTACACTGGGGATTGAGATTTAAATATATGCATTTGTGGGCACACAAAAGTTTGATCCTTAATGCCAACGAAGGTAAACACAATGAAATCCACACCAATATATATCATAGTCAAACATCTGACAAGAAAAAAATTTAGATAGAGGAATTAGCTTATATATAAGGAGGGGGATAATACAAATGAAAGAAGAAAATATCATCAGAAGCACATGAAAGCCATAAGGAAGTGCCACATTTTTAAAGTGCTGAAATAAAAGAACTATAAATCCTCATTTTTAAAAGGGGACCATTTGTCTTTTAGGAATGAAATGGAAATAAAGAATTCGATAAGGAAAAACTAAAATATATATATACACATATATACATATATATATATGTATATTTAATCAGCAGCTCTACCTTAAAACATGGCTAAAGGAAGTTCTCTAAACAGAAAGAAAATGGCCGGAAAAGGAACTTGAAACTTAAGAAGAAAGAAAGAACAATGCAAAAAGGAAAACATGGGTAAATTCAATGCATCTTTTTATTCTCTTCAGTTTTCTGAATATGTTTGACAGTTGAAGTAAAAATTATATAACATTATCTTATATGGTTCTATGTGTATACAGATAAATAAGGCAATCATATTATAGAGGAGGGTAAAGGAAGATACAGGGGATAAGATTTCTGTACTTCACTCAAAAGTGGTAAAATGTTGAACCTATTAGACTGTGACAAGTTGTATAGGTGGGATATAAAATAACAGCATGCACTAAAAATATCTGTACAAAAAGATACACTCAAAAATACTATAGATAAACCAAAATGGAATTCTTTTTTTTTTTTTTTTGAGACGGAGTCTGGCTCTTTTGCCCAGGGCGGAGTGCAGTGGCGCTATCTTGGCTCACTGCAAGCTCCACCTCCTGGGTTCATGCCATTCTCCTGCCTCAGCCTCCCAAGTAGCTGGGACTACAGGTGCCCACCACCACACCCTGCTAATTTTTTTTTTTTCTGTATTTTTAGTAGAGATGGGGTTTCACCGCCTTGGAACTACTTTCTCTTTAGAAGAAAAGCCTTGAAACAAGAGGCTAGATGCAGCCAGAAAAAAAAAAAAAAATTAAAATTTGATGTGCTCTGGTATAAAATTCATTATAATCATAATCAGAATATTTCTCCCTGAGGCAAACTAATGAGTTAATAATTTTAGAAGTTCATGACTCCAAACATTGGTATATTATTTGTTGAAATATATTAAAAATCAAAAAAGAACTTTCAAACTGATTTGGTATAACTGACTCATTTTCCAAGGAGAAGCTGGGGCTTAGAATGATTAACCAAAGTAAATGGCATAATTACAACTAGAATCCATACCTCCCTACTCCAAGTCCTCACACCACTTTGAAATATTCATTGCCCCCAACTTACAAAATCAGGGAGCCTCAAAGTAATTTCTGCCATTTCAGTTGTTATTTATATTATTGCATACACATACTACAAAATATGAATACTTCCACTACTAACTAATTTTACACAAACTCATATATACCTATTTGAAAATACCTAGTGTAAACCTAAAAAATGCCCGGTGACTTTCTCCTACTCCCCACTGAACCAAACCAGGTTGAGAGGAGTAAAATGTCCATCCTGGGTGTGCTATGAAGAATAATGGCCTCCCAAAGATACAAACTTCCTAGTTCCTAGAACGTGAATATGTTAACTTACATGGCAAAGGAGAATTAAGTTTGCTAATCAGTTGACCTGAATATGGAGAGATTATCCTGGATTATCCAAGGACTCAATGTAAATCAAAGGTCCTTAAATGTGGAAGAGGGACGCAGGAGAGTTAGTGCCAGGGTAATGTGATGCGATACAATGTGATCTGAGGCTCAACTGGCCATTGCTGGCTTTGAAAGTGGAAGAAGTCCAAAAAATGTGGGCAAGAACATGAGATTCTTCCCTAGAGTCCCCAGAAAGGGACTCAGCCTTGACACATGGATTTAACCCCGTGAGACTCATTTCAGACTTCTGAGCTACAAAACTCTAAGGTAATATTTATGTCTATTTAAGCCACTAAGTTTATGGTAATGTGTTATTGCAGCAACACGAAAACTGACGTACTTTCCAAGATTCATTTCATGCTTTCCTGTGGCCCCTCTAAAGTGTTGGTGCCTGTTTGTAAAGTATTAGAGAGAAATAAAATTACTATGGGTATTAACACAAAGCAACTAAGCAACTCTTCCCTCATAAAATAAAAACCACTCTCAAAATTCAACTCAAACGAATATTTATTGAGCCTATACGAAATGGAGTACAGCTAAGAAATGCCCCTCTCCCTTCCTTATACAATTCCTTCCACTCAGCCAGGATCAATGTCTTGCTTTTTCCCCTTATCTGGGCACACATCCTATGTATCTCTAGTTTTCTACAATTATGCAATCTCCTATTTTGTAGTAGTAGGTGTTCAAAAGCTCAGAATAATCTTAGAAAGTGGTGGATAGCACTGTGATAGTCACAGCTAATGAGGAATTTGCTTCATTTTCTAAATTAAAGAAAAACAACAACAGGAGTTACTACGAGAAACAAGAGATTAGTACTCAAAAAATCAGCCCCATCTTTTCTCACTTATCACTGTGACCTTGGGGGTGTGGTTCATTACATCTTTGGGATGTAATTCCCTAACTTCCCTGTCCTTGTGCTTTAAAAGAGATGATACACTGTGTCCAGCTACCCGTTTTACTGCGTGTTCCTCATAAGGGGCCTCTGAAAATGCCAAGGGTGAGGTGAAGTATTAAGGCTGGGACTTCCTGATTCAGCTTCCCTAAGCTTTGGAGTCTTAAAATGAATTGTATGTTCTATGCGTCAAAAATCTGCTAGCTTTTCTTCAGGCTCTCCCTTAGATAACATTCCTTGGATTGGAGTGGAATCCGCATCCTAGAGAGACAGGAAGGAAGAAATTTGAAAACTCAAGGGAAATGCCTTATTTATCTATACCTATTAGATTATTAAAAATCCAGGCAATTGAGCTTGGAAGGTGATATGGTATGTCTGTGTCCCCACCCAAATGTCGTCTTGAATTTTATCTCCCAGAATTCCCACATGTTGTGGGAGGGACCCAGGGGAAGGTAATTGAATCATGGAGCTGGTCTTTCCCGTGCTATTCTCATGATAGTGAATAAGTCTCATGAGATCTGATGGGTTTATCAGGGGTTTCTGCTTTTGCTTCCTCCTCATTTTCTCTTGCCACTGCCAAGTAAGTGCCTTTTGCCTCCCATCATGATTCTGAGGCCTCCTAGCCATGTGGAACTTTAAGTGCAGTTAAATCTCCTTTTCTTCTTAGTCTCAAGTATGTCTTTTTCAAGGTATGTGAAAACGGACTAATACAGAAGATAAACCTCGGAAGGAAAGGGATTGTTTTAATTTCCATATTAGACTACATAGGCTAATGTCAACATCTGGAATGCGTTCAGTTTGGAATCCTTTTTCAGTGGATTAAAATGGTCTCTGAAGATAGCATCAAATCTCTAATATCAGGGAAAGAAGATGAAAATTACAAACATGAACTGAGGAGAACTCATTGCTTCTTGTGGAGGTGCTGAGTTGATCTGTAATTAGGAAACGGTTTGATTCACTTTCATCAGCCTCCAGTAGTGTTAGTAACTGTAAAATTCCATTGAGACTGTGGCACAACGGTCCCTCTCCTACCTGCAAGGCACTCTTCCAGGGCTGATATACTAACAATGGAAATGGGGTGCAAATGCACTCTGTGAGAAGGATTTGGTTAAAGGCTTGGTTCACTCACATGCAGAAGTTTCTAAGAGAAACTTAGACACCTCCTCATACACAAGTACCATATTCTGTCTTCTTTCTGAGAGTGTATGAGCATGGCACCCATTTGAGAAGGGCATGAAATGAGGCAGAGTTTCAGAATTCCACTTCTTGCTTCTGCCTTAGAAAGCCTCCTAGAAAAAAAATCCCTCAAGGACCAAAAATTAGGGAAAAAATCAAAGATCTTTGGCCTTACCTGTTACTTCAATCACTGGCTCTTCAGAGGAAACAGCATTTTCACTGGATAGAAATAAAGGAATAAATTTCTTATTTTTAAAAGTAAAAGCCCCATGAGAAATTTATCTTCCTATTAAAAACATAAGTTTCTTAGCCTCTTAGTCATTGTCATAGTCAGAAACCATCTCTTGATAGGAGGGTGTGGAAACGTGAGGTCCAGTTTATTGGCAGAAATGACTAGATGGTCTTAGCCATAAAGCTGCTTCTTGCTCTGGAGTCAAACAAGAAAATTGTCCTGACATCTGTGTGTTACAGGTAGAGGAGCAATAGGTGACATGGTTAACTTATTAACTAACCACAGCCATTTGGGTAGTTAGAGTACAATACTGAGGTATTGCATCAATATGCAAATGAGGCATATTCTGTAAAGAAGTCAGTGTCAGAGCAAGAATTTTAAGCCACAACCAACCATATTCTAACAGACCCTCAGTCACCACTAAAATGCAATTTCTAGATTCTTCCAGCTACTACCTGCAATACCCAAATACAATTAGGACAATGGTAGAATACAGTAGATCTCAGTAAATGTTTGCTGTTATTTGCAGACCTAATAACCAGATCGTTTAGAAATTTGCTCTTGTAACTAAGACTCAATGCTCTTTTTTTAGGAAAAAGAAATCTCAAGTATTCCTCAAACTATTAGAGTTTGCAGAGGCAAAAGGCATTGAAATCTTAGGACTCCGACTAAGTCACAACAGAAAAATGAAAGACAAATGGAGGCTTGAGAGAGGAAGCGGGGAAAGGTAGGTGCTTAATTCACGAAGCTTTTAAGTCCCTTTTTCTTCTCTTCAGTCTGAACTCAGTTAACATTTACACTTATCATAATCTTCATTCACAATGGTCTCTGTCTGAATTGTATTGTAATCAACTGGAAAAGAAAAGGAAGTTATTGACCTTATTCTTGTTACTATGTTTGTCCCCATGGAGACAATGAGGAGCTTGTTCTTCTTAGAGAAGCCCAGAGGTTGGCCCCAGAGATCAAGTTGGGACAGACCTCAGGGCTGGAGCCATGCTGGTATTCAAAAGATTCCATCTGCAGAAAATGCTCTAGGAGGCTGGGCATCGTGGCTCACGCCTGTAATCCTAGCACTTTGGGAGGCTGTGGCAGGTGGATCACCTGAGGTCAGGAGTTCAAAGCCAGCCTGGCCAACATAGCAAAAGACCATCTCTACTAAAAAATGCAAAAATTAGCCAGGCACAGGTGGTGCGTGCCTGTATTCCAAGCTACTCAGGAGGCTGAGGCAGGAGAATTGCTTGAATGGGGCGGCAGGGGGCAGGGGAGTGGCGGAGGTTGCAGTGAGCCGAAATTGCACCACTGCACTCCAGCCTGGGCAATAGAGAGAGATTCCATCTCAAAAAAATAAAAATTAAAAGAAAAGAAAAGAAAATGTTCTGGGAAAATGCTTAAATTTGCCTCACATTTCAAGAACATTTGGCAAAAGTTTACTCTACCTCAGAAAACGCAGCAGCAAGAGTATCCCCAAACCTGTAAGTTACCACAGGACACTCCTAAGTGATGAGAAATAAGCAGCACAAGGAAGGTAGGGAGACATGTCTGCAGGTTTGGAGCTAGGAGTCCTCACCAGAGTCCTCAGTGGCTTCTTCCATGAAGATGGCAGTGGCTTCTTCCACTAAGCTGGAGGTGGCTTCTTCCACTAAGCTGGAGATAGCTTCCTCCACAAGATTGGAGGTGGTTTCATGCACAAAGCTGGAGGTGGCCAACTCCATGTCAGCAGAGAATTCTGGGAAAACAAAACGGAAGATGGGAATGGTCACAAGCTATGGTGGGAATCCAGTCTGCTGGAGGAAAGCAGACCTTCCCTCAGGAATGCAAAAGGTGGGAGCCCATCGCCTGCCCAGGCCTCCTGAGAAGCCAGACCTTCACTCACCAAAAGCCTGAGTGTTCTCCAGGTACACATCTGTGGGTGACTCCAGGTGCATGGTGGATTCTGGTAGGTCAGTGGTTGATTCTAGAGGAGCCAAAAAGAAAAGAACAGCAAAAGTACTTTCCAGTGAGAATTTTCACTCTTAGGTAGATCTTTTTCTGGGGGGAACATGAAACAATGTGGCAGACCACATCAAACACACAGTCCTTCAGATTGTGTCCCAGAACTCCCGGTTCCAGGAGGACCAGCACAGTCCCTCTCTCTCCATGGGGTGGGCGGGACCCAAGCAACCCTGAGTCTATTACCACTGGGACTGTGCTGGTTCAGACCCAAAGCCACAGCACTGAGTCTCTCCCAGGGCCCAAAACTCCCTTTAGCTTTCTTGTAGGACAGTTCTGGTGTTGGTCATTTCCTTAGCTTTTGTTTGTCTTAGAAGGTCTTTATTTCTCCTTCATGCTTAAAGAATATTTTCACCCTTCAACACTTTAAATATGCCATGCCACTCTCTCTTGGCCTGTAAGGTTCCCACTAAAAAGTCTGCTGCCAGACATATTGGAGCTTCATTGTGTGTTATTTGTTTATTTTCTCTTGCTGCCTTTAGAATCCTTTACTTATCCTTTGAGAGTTTGATTATTAAATGCTTTGAGGTTGTCTTCTTTGGGTTAAATCTGCTTGGTGTTTTATACTTTCTTCTATTTGAATATTTATATATTTATCTTGGATATTGATATTGAAGTTCTCTGATATTATACCTTTGAATAAACTTTCTACTCCTATCTCTTTCTCTATCTTCTCTTTAAGGCCAATAACTCTTAGATTTGCCCTTTTGGGGCCATTTTCTAGATTTTATAGGCGTGCCTTGTTCTTTTTTGTTCTTTTTTTCTTTTGTCTCTTCTGGCCATGTATTTTCAAATAGCCTGTCTTCAAGTTCATTCTTTCTTCTGCTTGATCAATTCTGCTATTAAGAGACCCTGATGCTTTATTCAGTATGTCAACTGCATTTTTCAACTCCAGAATTTCTGCTTGGTTCTTATCCATTTCCATCTCCTTGCTAAATTTTTCTGATAGAATTCTGAATTCTTTCTCTGTGTTACCTTGAATTTCTTTAAGTTCCTTCAACACAGTTGTTTTGAAATCTCTGTTTGAAAGGTCACATTCCCTGTTTCTCTAGGACTGATCCCTAGTGCCTTAGTTAGTTCATTTGGTGAGGTCATGTTTTCCTGGTTGGTCTTGATGCTTGTAGATGTTTGTCAGTATCTAGCCATTGAAGAGTTAGGCATTTATTGTAGTCTTTGCAGTCTGGACTTGTTGGTGCCCATCCTTCTTATGAAGGCTTTTTATGTATTCCAAGGGACTTGGGATCCAAACCCAACAATGCTGTGGTTCCTGCAGACTTGTAGAGGCAGTATCTTGGTAGTCTTGGATAAGATATGGAAAAATTGTCTGGATTACCAGGCAGAGAAACTTGTGCTTTTCCCTTATTTTCTCCCAAACAAATTGAGTCTCTCTCTGTGCTGGGCCTCCTGAAACTTGCAGTTGGGGGACACAAGCAACCCTGTGTGTACCACCTCTGGGACCATCTGGGTTCAAACCTAAAGTCAACACAACACTAAGTCTCTCCCAAGGTCCAATGTAACCACTACCTGGCTACCACCTAAGTTCACTCAAGGCCCCAGGCCTTTACAATCAACAGGTGGCAAAGCCAGCCAGGTTTGTTTTCCTCCCTTCATGGTGGCAAGTTCCTCCAGGTCCCAGGTGCGTCCAAAGATGCTGCCTGGGAACCAGGGATTAAAGTCAAAAACCTTAGTAATTTCTAAATGATGTTTTATTCTACTGCAGCTAAGCTGGCACTTAAACCACAAGACAAAGTCTTCCCACTTTTCCCTCCCTCTTTCGCAGGCAAATGAGCCTCTGGCCACCACCACCACCACTAGCCCACAAGGGTTTCTGCCAGGCCACCACCAATTTTCACTTAAAGCCTGAGGGTTCTTCAGTCAGCTCATGATGAATGCCGCCAGCCCTGGGACTCACCCCTTGGCCCAGAGCAAGTCCAGAAATGTTGACCAAGAGCCTAGGCCTGGACTTGGGGACTCCAAGAGCCGGCTTGCTGCTCTATCCCACTGTGACTGAGCTGGTACCTAAGGCTCAAGACAGAGCCCCCATTTTCTCCCCCTGCTTTACTGAAATAGAGGGAGACTTTCACCATAGCCACCATAGCTGGGAATGAGTTGGGTCACACCTGAAGCCAGCATATCTCAGAGGCCAATGCCCTCAGCATATTACCTGGGTATCATTGTTGATTTATTCAGGGCCCAGGCACTCTTTGGTCAGCAGGTGATGAATCCTGCCAGGTCTCCACTGTGACAGGGCAGAAATGAGTTCAAGTTAAAGTCCCCTAGCCGTTATGCTCTTTCTCTCCCATGAGTACAAATTTCTCCATGCTATGTGGCCACTGCCAGGAGATGGGAAAGGGGTGGCAAAAGCACTCCCTTTGCCCCCAGCCTGGTGTCTCAGTAGGTCATGTGCCCCACCGCCCACTGGCTATGAGCACAGCTGAGCCCTAGGACTTTCCTAGGAACTACAGTCCTTGTGGTCTAGACTGCCCCTGAAGTTCACTTAGGGCCTCAGAGCACTCCAGTTCATGGTGGCAAGGCTTGCCAGAACTCAAGCTCTGACCTCTGGGTTGGGCAATTCCCCTCTGGCTAGGGCTGGGCCAAATACTCTCTCTGTGGGTGGAGATCAGCTGAATACAACCTGGTTCTACTTTCCACTGTGACAAGACAGCACCAAGTTCAATGCAAAGCCTCACAATCACTGTGTTCTCCCTCTCTCAAGCACACGGATTCTCCACACCACATGGCCACTGCTGGTGCATGTGGGAGGGGTGGCATCGCCAATTCAAAACTACCTTTTCCACCCTCTTATGTGAAGTTAAAAGCAGGTACTGTGATTGTTCATCTGATTTTTGGTTCTTTTGATGGTGGATTTTTGGTTCTTTTGATGGTGTATAGCTAGTTATTAAAATTTTGTGTTCCTGCAAGGGGTATGAATGGTGTAGGCTTTTATTCAGTCATCTTGCTCTACCCCTTAGGTTTGTATTTTTAATCCCACAGTGTGTCACCTCTATTCTACTTCAAACTAAGCCTTGCTGTATAATTGGAGGAAAATTGCTCAAGACTCTACATGCCAAACAGTTGTACATAAAGATAAGTTAATGGGGAAAGTTAACTGGTCACTTCAGAAAAGTAATTCTGTCAAGGAGAAGTTTTCCTATTTGACTATTTAGTTACTGCATCACCTTGTTCATGAAGAGAGGTAGTCATTTTACATAAGCTTTTAACATTTCATTTTGTTCTCTACTGGTTTAGAGGGGAGAGGGTGTGGAGAATACCATAATGATGCTTGGTACACACCATGTTTCACAGATCACTTGTGGTGATTGTATGGCTAGTGAATATTCCTCAAAGACTCATAAATATAGCTGTATCTTACTTGTTTTTACTAGTGAATAAGGGCACAAAGAACACGACTAGCATACAGTCACTTTATCCTGTGATTCCATCCCTGTGGATCTTTTCCCGTTCATCCATTGGTTCTCCTCAGGCTTACATTACTGAGTCAAAGTATAAGATTAAACTCAATTAGGAGTAGGCTGAGGAATCACCTTAAATTGAATTCTTGTCACACCTCCTCCAAAAAGCATATGGATTCACACCTCCTCCAAAAAGTATATGGATTAGCTAGAAAAGCCAAAGCCACACAAATTTCATCCACAGGAACCAGGGTTAGCACTTGGACATATTGTCTTGGACACCTTTCAACTGACCAATTGGTCTTAATAAGGGTCAGAGCTTTATATGGTGGAAGAAAATGAGGGCAGTGTTTTCCTTCTTTAAACTTGCTTTCTTGTTCTCGGTATTCTAAGCTGCTCGGTGGGGCCTGAAGAAGTTGTCAGCTTAGAATGTAAATAAGACCAGAACAAGACATAGAAGGTAGAAAAAGACTTTGAAGAGACAAACACTATCTTCCTGTTTCTCTTCTGATACATTTTAGAGATGAAATCCCAGTTAAATTGGAGTATTGTGGCTGGGGAGTGAGGAGTTACGTAGCTCAGGCCTATTGCTGCCTTTCCCTGGATAGGAAAACCAAGAGGGCCTTAGGTGGAGAATTCACAAATGCTGAGCAGGGAGGGATCTTAAAGATCTTGGCTGTAGCCAGTTGGTGATCCTAGCCACATTTAATCTTAGGTGTCAGAATTTACAAGGAAAAACGGACAATTTAGTTGTAACTTGTTACTTTGAATTCTCTGATGAATGGATTCCAAATTTCCTGAGTGAGAGAAAAGAAAGCACAAAACAATGCCATAGAACCTTCTTATTTGCATGTTAGCAGTTATAAGCTCAGCCTTCAGTCAACCTCATAAATAAAAAATTCAGCCTTTGTGAATGGCAAAAAGATCCATTTAGTAATCAGGCTGATGCACGAATTACTGTTGGGAGGGTTTTCATGTTTGGAATGAATTTTATGAAGCTGTCAGTACTGTTTTCTCATGTCAGGGTTGGATTTTATTTTCCTCTGGTTTTTAACAGACTCCAAAGTAAAACCCTAAGGAGGAGCACTCTCAAGAGTTCTATCATTTTTCGAAAGTCGTTTGAAAACCAGTCTATCAGCAGTGACAGAAATAACTGGGATTTTACTCCTGCTATATGTCAAGTGCATTTGCAAAAGTTCTTGTAGCCATTGAAATTTCAGAATTCATAATAAGAATTTGGGGAAATTGATTTATTGGATTAGCAATCTGTGCTGAATGGGTTAAAAACAAGAGCATCTCCTTGTTTGACTTCATCCTCACATACTTAGCCCTCTCTAGAACTGGTGTGATATGTTTACTTCTTGAGGATAGCATTAGAGGAGCTTTTATTCAGAAACATTTGCAAGTCATCTAATATAAACATAATCATTGATTTCTGCTGGGATATGAACAATGCCTTAAGTATTTGGTTTGCTACCAGCCTCAGTGTCTTCAATTTCCTCAAGCTATCCAATTTTTCCAATTTCTTCTTTCTCTGACTGAAGGGGAGAGGAGATAAAGTTGTTTTTGTCATTCTCCGGGGGTTCTTTACATCTCTGTTTGTTAATCTTCTGAGCATAAAATTTGATATTTTTTGGGTCAGTGACTATTTAAAACTTGAAAGAAACTTCACTTGGAAAAAATATGTGTGTAAAACCCAGAACTTTGGCATTCAGCTTTTCCTCAGCCTGGGACCCCTCATCCCTTTGGTTGTGCCCTTCATTTCATTTTTCCTGTTAACCTTTTCATTTTGGAAACACAGCAGGTGGATGAAGCATCAGGCCAAAGAATCTGGAGACCTCAAAACAGAGGTTCATGTGAGAGCCAGGAAAACTGTTATCTTTTGTCGTTCTCTTAATTGTGTACTATTTGGACACTTGATAATTTGCTCCTACTCCATAAACACACACACACACACACACACACACACACACAAACCAGTAATTACAATTATTATTGTAGCATTGGTTTATCCTTCAGTTTACTTTTTCAATATGATTCGCGGGAACAGAAAACGGAAGCAGGCTTCTATGAGTCTGCTAAGGCAAATTAAACCCTGCTTCAAGAAACTATGACTTCATAGCATAGAGGAACCTGAGGAAATCTTTTTCTAAATTCCATTAAATATCCTAAGCAGTTTGGCATAGATTATTCAATTTAATTCTCACAAAAGTTGTACAAAAAGATATTGAGGTTGATTTTATTTAAGTGATTTCACTATAAGATTTAGGTGTTAGGGTTTAACTTTACATCTTCTGACTTAAAACCAAAAGAGGGAGTAAAGAAGAATAAATTAAACTCTACTTATGAGTCTTGATTCTGTTGTTAGTAACAGCACCAAAATTAGTTGAGTAAATAGCTGATATAGCACTTTATGACGTTTTTTATTAATTAAGGGTTTAGTTTTTAATTAAGAAAGAAAATGTATTATAAAAAAGTAAATTATAAATAAATCTACTTAATCAGTGTGAGATAGTTTTCTTTAGTAAGAAGAAAATTCTAAGAACTTTTAAGAGCTATATGGCTTTTTATAATGTAGCAAAATTAGAAATATGTCTTCTTAACATTTTCATTTAATAACAATAGCAAAGTTTCTGAAAGTGACCATGAAAAATTAGTGCCATGAGTAAAGCACGTTAAATCACACTGAAACAAAATTTGCAATTATAAAAGTAAAAATCATGAGAAGGCCAGGCGCGATGGCTCACACCTGTAATCCCAGCACTTTGAGAGGCCGAGGTGGGTGGATCACAAGGTCAGGAGATCGAGACCATCCTGGCTAACACGGTGAAACCCCATCTCTACTAAAAATACAAAAAATTAGCCGGGCCTGGTGGCGGGTGCCTGTAGTCCCAGCTACTCGGGAGGCTGAGGCAGGAGAATGGCGTGAACCTGGGAGGCGGAGCTGGCAGTGAGCCGAGATGGTGCCACTGCACTCCAGCCTGGGTGACAGAGCAAGACTCCGTCCCAAAAAAAAAAAAAAAAAAAAGAGAAAACTAAAAAAATAGGTAAGTACTAAAAATATGTTATAAATTAAGAGAAAATATTTGCATCTGGAGAACTTAAACTCTGAACAAGGTGATCACATCCCTGACAACATATGTGGCTGTACCCTGTGCCCCACCTCAGTAAGTGATTTCTGTATTCTCCACTCCATATAGACTACCCTTGATCTGCTGCAACCCTTGAAATATGGTGCATACAACCATATAGCCATGAATATAACAACTGCTGGGAAAGTCCTCTGCCATGATCTTCCCATGAGGTATTTGAGAATATCAAATCATCTTTTGGAATATAAAAAGTCACCTTTAGGAAGAGGCAAAAGCCCAAATTCATATCAGAAGTTACAGAAGAAAGATATCTAAGCATCAGACACAATTCCACTTCATCTTGGTAACCCTAGACTTGGAAGGATCATGGCTGGACTTGGCAGCAGTTTTGGGCCAGCCTTTCCTATTCCTTTAAATGAAAGAGTCCTAATCATTGGTAGATTCTTGTGTGTGTCAAGGGTACAGTTAGGTCAGTGAATAGCAAAGCAGCAGAAGTGGTTCTGGAGAAATAGTTACCAGGATAGCAAGAGAAGACGGGTTAACTGAATAACTGTGAAAATTCCATAGTGCGTGTTACGTAAGCTCTCAATAAAATGAGATGGATTTTCCAAAACAGTGTTATTCTAAATTAATGCTATATATTAGTGTAGAGAAAAAAAAAACTAGGGAATAAAATCTATTTACACATTTGGAGAAAACCAGGGTTACATTTAGTCTGGTTCATGTCATAAACATCTGAGAAACTCCTAAAAAATGAAGAGATAACAAGAAAGTGTAATTCCCTTATTGGAACTGACAAAAAAAATCAAATCCTCCCTGCTCTCCTAGATTTATGGGTCACTAATTTAATTACAGCCCCTTCAGTTTGAGAACACAGGAATAATCAAAAGCCATGTAAAATGAAAAATAATAAAATAAATTCATTTTCAGAGGGAAATGTCAGGCCTTGTTTGAAGGCTTACCCTTTAAGATTGAGTAAACGAAATAAAACAAGATAAAAAAAAAATGCTCGAAGCAACAACAAAACAATATACAGCATTTAAAAGCATTCTCTAGCACACAGGAGGTGAACGAAGAACCTTGTTTTAAAGAAGATTCACTGCAGGAAACAAAGATTAATATTAGATAATAGCTACTAAATGTTCTGTATCAAATTCAAGAAAACAATTCTATGAAAGAAGAGAAAAAAATGAGATAACTCAATAAAAATTGAAATATGAAAAGGGAACTTGTGAAGAGGTAAACAAATAAATTTAAAAAAAAACAAGCTAAATAAAATAGGAGAGAATTCACGAAACTAAACATGTTACAACATAATTTTTTTTTTTTTTTTGAGACGGAGTCTCGCTCTGTCACCCAGGCTGGAGTGCAGTGGCACGATCTTGGCCCATTGCAAGCTCCACCTCCCAAGTTCATGCCATTCTCCTGCCTCAGCCTCCCAAGTAGCTGGGACTACAAGCACCCGCCACCACGCCCAGCTAATTTTTTGTATTTTTAGTAGAGACGGGGTTTCACTGTGTTAGCGAGGATGGTCTCAATCTCCTGACCTTGTGATCTGCCTTGGCCTCCCAAAGTGCTGGGATTACAGGTGTGAGCCACCACGCCTGGCCACAACATAATTTTTAAACCAATAAGTCATGATATACAATAATCAATATGTCATAGATCAAAGTTCAGAAAATAAATGTAGCTATATAGGACCTTACTTAAAACTAATAAAGGAGAATTATTAGATAGGTAATAGCAATTAAATACTATGGAAGTTGTCTAGATTTTTAAAAATATCTAAAGATATTAAAAATAATTAATCAATTATCAACCTGCAAAGCAAAACCCAACACTTACCTTTCACTCTCCAGAAAACAAAATACCCAAGAAATGTTAAGATACATTCTCTGACAGTAACATTATAACAATCAACTGAATAACACATACATATGTGCATTTGTGAACTTAATAACATTATTTACATTTTTTTGTTTCTTCATCCAGAAACACATTATTTCTGTCCCTTTATTCATAACTTCCACTAATATCCAAGTTAAAGCTTTTTAATTGAAATAGATTATGTCTAGGTTAATTATTCATTTATAAGTATAGTTTTTTGTAATATTCTCTGTATATTTAGAAAAGAAACAATGCATTTTATTTTAATATAAATTTTCAGGATTTTATAATTACTTTTTCTCACTCGTCCCATGTAAGTATGTATTTCTCAGCAACATAACTAATATGGTCTGCATGCGGATATTTGAAAATTTGTCAGGACTTCCTTTTTGACCTACTACATATTCAATTTTAGTATCTATTCTACCTTTCCCAGAATTATTCTCTCAAGAAAACATTTAATCATATAGGGAGTTTGTAATTTTCTCACTATGTGTGTAGTTTTTGACCTATTGCTAACATTGCAGGAATTTAAGGAAGACAACATAAATATTTGCAAACATTCATACACAGAATTGTTTACCAACATAGTAGTTAAGATAGTAAATCAATGGTTATTCTCTGAATAGATTTTTGCCCCTCACCCCAGGGGATATTTGGCAATGTCTGGAGACATTTTTGGTTGTCACAGCTGAGGAGGTACTACTGGCATCTTGTAGGTAGAATCCAAGTATGCTGTTAAGCATCCTACAACAGGACAGCTCCCAATAATGAAGAATTATCCAGCCCAAAGTGTCAACAGTACTGAGGCTGAGAAACCCTGCAGTGTACAACTGGAAACATTGTAAACCAAGAGGAGGGGAACTATTGAAAAGTCAAGGCTGGGCACGGTGGCTCATGACTATAATCTCAGCATTTTAGGAGGCAAAGGCTGGCAGATCACTTCATCTCAGGAGTTCAAGACCAGCCTGGGCAACATGGCTAAACCTATAAAAAAATGAAAAAAAAATATTTCCATAAATATTTATGAAAATATGAAAAAATTTCATAAATGTGAAAAAATTAGCTGGGTGTGGTGGCTCATGCCTGTAGTCCCAGCTACTCAGTGGGGCTGAGGTAGGAGAATTGCTTGAGCCCAGGAGGTCGAGGCCGCAGTTAGCCAAGATCACATCACTGCACACTTAGATAATGATATGGAAGAATATTATTGACATGAAAAATATCTAATTATATGTTTATTAGTGGGAAAACTATTACAGAACAACATATTTTAATGTGCTCCCCACAAAACACACTTAAAACTTTAAAGTTGTATAGGAAAATATTGACGACCAATCTTTTTAAAAAGCTGTTTTGCTGATTTCCAAGTTTCTGTATAGATCATGACTTTATCTGAGTTAATTTTAAAGTCACTTAAAATTTTCATTTCCTAAGTGGTTGTCTGATACCTGAGATTCAGTTACCCTGAAAGCATTACCCACTTTGCACACAACTTTGTTTCCTGGTAAAATGAAAATTTTTTTTATGCTACTATGTGACACTGCATCTTACTTTGTGTGGTAACACTGGAAGTGAGTGTTCCTTCAAAAAAGTAGAGACAATCTAAGGACTTTGGTAAAGATGCTAAAATAAAATGCTTCTGTAACCAGAAAGAAAATTAAAATATTAAAATTAGTGAACATGAAATATAGAGTTATTAAATCTACACAACTTAATATTTTTCTTTTTATTTCTGTATTACAGAACTCAGCATGAAGTTAAAGTTTAATAAATATTATTGTATGATTTGGAAAAGAGAATATATTCTCATTTATATTAACCTTCTATACTAAGTGAAGTTTACACAAATAAAGAGAATTACTCAGATTATTAATATGTATAAAGTGACTTAAAATACAATATTTTATTATATGCTGCATCAACCTGTCCCTGGAAATGTGTATATATTACCAGTATTTTGAGGAGATGTATTAGTTAGAAAGCTTTTAATTATAAAAAGAGAAAACCTTGTCTCGAACTCTTGTAAACTATAAAGAATACGATCAACTCATGTAACTAGGCATCTAAGGGAGAGAGGGTCCCAGCTACGGTAATATCAGAGCTGAATGCCATGACCAAGGACCCGGGTTATTTCCCTCTCCTCTCTGCTGAATTCAGAATCTTTGTCCTAGAACTCTTCCCTCTGAGGTGATTACAGAAGACCACTGGCAACGGCAACTGGGTCAATTTTTGTAATCATGTCTAGCCAGAATGAGAAAAGCCCTATTTAACTATGAGTTATAAATCTTTCCTTTCAATATGTTGAAGCCATTTAGGACCCAGTCCCACACTTGGATCAAGGACCTGTTGTCAGTAGAATGTCATGAATCGATTGACTTAAATGGAATAATCAGAGTTCAACTCTGCAGTGGGGTTTGGAGTGTTTACTGAACAAAAGCATTGTTTGAGGTCCCCAATCCTCAATTAAAATATATATGAACAAAATTAATAGAATTTGAGTGAGAAAGAAAGTGTAAAATTATGACAAGAAGCCAATATAACTAATTTTCCAATAACAAGAACAGAGTTTAGGCCTTTAGTCATCGTAAATATAAAGTTATAGCCTTTCAAGTGGTAAATAGCACCATGTCTGCACTTTAAATCATTTTATAAGCTTTACAAGTCATTTTCATAAAGATAATAAGAGCTGTATTTCACAGCAGACCTGGATGCCTTAAAAAGCAGGATCCAAAACAGAAACAAAAGAAGAAAATCATCTTGTCTACCACCAGATAATTTGAAGACCAGTCTATCAGCAGAAATATTAGAGACAGAGAATTTCTGTCTCCAAGCTTGCCACATGCTCTGTGTGGGAAAGAGAGTTTCTGGGGTGCCAGTTGAGTTGGTCTCTCCTGTGTGAGACACCCATGGGAAGCCACGGGCGGCCTCTGAGGAGAAAAGTCTCCTTATTGCCTTCCTGTCTTTATGCCCCGAGAGCATAACCGCTCAGCCGCGTTCCACAGGTTGCTCAGGGAGACAACGCTCCCTTGAAGCCGTGGAGTATAATCAAACAACTTGGCTCCTCCTGAAACCCGCTCCCACCGTTTCAGTCCTAATAAGTTAAAGATCTTTAGTAGTTTAGACACAAGCCTTTGCTCGAGGAAATTCATAGAAACCGCCACTGCTATATATCTTATCAAATGACTCACGAGTTCTCCTACACTGATTCATCCTTTTCCTCATCCCTTCCTCCCCCTCCCGTCTGCCCTAAGAACAAAGAGCTTATAAACCATAAATTGGGCGGAGCCCGAGAGCTCTGGGACGTGAGCAAGCCGGCGACTCTCCTGTCCCCTGGACCAGCCTTTTAAATGCTTATTGCTTATTCTGTCTCTTTCTAACTCCTTTGTCTCCGCCAGACTCGGGGTACCCGCTGAGTGGTGTGAGGCTGGTTTCCCCAACATTCTGGAAGCATCTTCAGGATCTTAGTAAATGGGAAATTCATGAGCAATTTTGGTGAATGGACAGATGGGGCCGGTTGATTGAATTGATGGGATTGCAATCAAAATTCTCATTTGCCTACGTCCTCACCAGCTTGGCTGTATCCAGAATCTACTTGTGAATAATACTACTGGGTGGTTTTCAACTTGTACTTGATCCAGACATGTAAGTCTCTGATTTTAAAAACATATGTGTGCTTGTGCGTGCACATGCACCTTGTGTGTGTGTGTGGAACAGCTCTTAGTATTACCATGTCCTTGTGATTAAAGTCAATGGAAAACTACAATAACCCAAATTAGGCAGGGCCAAAAACCTTCAGAAATGGCCAAAAACCTTCAAGAATGAAGACTTGGGTCACCCCATTAGATAAAGAGCGACAACCAGTTCTTTTTCATGTTACTGTATTAGTTCATTTTCATGTTACTGATAAAGACATACTTGAAACTGGGAATAACAAGAGATTTAATTGGGCTTACAGTTCCACGTGGCTGGGGAGGCCTCAGAATCATGGCAGGAGGTGAACAGCACTTCTTACATGCAGTGGCAAGAGAAAAATGAGGAAGAAGCACAAGTGGAAACCCCTGAAAACCCATCAGATCTCGTGAGACTTATTCACTATCATGAGAATAGCATGGAAAAGACTGGCCCCTAAGATTCAATTACCTCCCTCTGGGTCCCTTCCACAATGTGTGGGAATTCTGAGAGATAAATTCAAGTTGAGATTTGGGTGGGGACACAGCCAAACCATATCATTCCACCCTTTGCCCCTCCAAATCTCATGTCCTCACATTTCAATACCAATCATGCCTTCCCAACAGTCCTCAAAGTCTTAACTCATTTCAGCATTAACCTGAAAGCCCACAGTCCAAAGTCTCATCTGAGACAAGGCAAGTCTCTTCCTCCTATAAGCCTGTAAAATCAAAAGGAAGTTAGTTACTTCCTAGATACAATGGGAGTACAGGTATTGCATAAATACAACCATTCCAAATGGGAGAAATTGGCCAAAACAAAGGGATTACAGGGTCCATGCAAGTCTGAAACCCAGCAGGGCAGTCAAATTTTAAAGCTCCAAAATGATCTTCTTTGATTCCAGGTCTCATATCCAGGTCACACTGATGCAAGAGGTGGGTTCCCATGGTCTTGGGCAGCTCTGCCCAAATGGCTTTGCAGGGTACAGCCTCCCTCCTGGCTGCTTTCATGGGCTGACATTGAATGTCTTGTTGCTTTTCCAGGCACACAGTGCAAGCTGTCGGGTGGATCTACCATTCTGAGATCTGGAGGACAGTGGCCCTCTTCTCATGCTCCACTAGGCAGTGCCCCAGTAGACACCCTGTGTAGGGGCTCCAACCCCACAGTCCCCTTCCGCACTGCCCTAGCAGAGGTTCTTCATGAGGGCCCCACCCATGCAGCAAACTTTTGCCTGGGCGTCCAGGCCTTTCCATACATCTTCTGAAATCTAGGTAAAAGTTCCCAAACCTCAATTCTTGACTTTTGTGTACCCGCAAGCTCAACACCACGTGGAAGCTGCCAAGGCGTGGGGCTTCTACCCTCTGAAGTCACAGCCCAAGCTCTGCGTTGGCTCCTTTCAACCAAGGCTGGAGTGGCTGGGACACAAGACACCAAATCCCTAGGCTGCACACAGTACGGTGACTCTGTGCCCAGCCCATGAAACCATGCTTTCCTCCTAGGCTTCCGGGTCTGTAATGGGAGGGACTGCCATGAAGACCTATGACATGCCCTGTAGACATTTTCATCATTGTTTTGGCGATTAACATTCAGCTTCTTACTACTTATGCAAATTTCTGCAGCCTGCTTGAATTTCTCCTCAAACAATGGGATTTTCTTTTCTACTGCATCATCAGGTGGCAAATTTTCTGAACTTTTATGCTGTTTCCCTTTTTAAATGGAATGCTTTTAACAGCACCCAAGTCACCTTTTGAATGCTTTGCTGCTTGGAAATTTCTTCTGCCAGATACCCTAAATCATCTGTCTCAGGTTCAAAGTTCTACAAATCTCTAAGGCAGGGGCAAAATGCCACCAATGTCTTTGCTAAAACATAACAAGAGTCACCTTTGCTCCAGTTCCCAACAAGTTCCTCATCTCCATCTGAGACCATCTCAGCCTGGATTTCATTGTGCATATCATTATCAGTATTTTTGTCAAAGCCAATCAACAAGTCTCTAGGAAGTTCCAAACTTTCCCACATTTTCCTATCTTCTGAACCCTCCAAACTCTTCCAACCTCTGCCTGTTACCTAGTTCCAAAGTCACTTCCACATTTTCAGGTATCTTTTCAGCAATGTCTCAGTCTACTGTTACCAATTTGATGTATTAGTTCATTTTCACGCTGCTGATAAAGACATACCCAAAACTGGGAACAAAAGGAGGTTTAATTTGACTTAACAGTTCCACATGGTTGAGGAGGCCTCAGAATCATGGTGGAAGATGAAAGGCTCTTCTTACATGACGGCAGCAAGAGAAAAATGAGGAAGAAACAAAAGCAGAAACTCCTGATAAACCCATCATATCTCATGAGATTCATTCACTATCACAAGAATAGCATGGGAAAGACTGGCCCCCAAGATTCAATTACCTGCCCCCGGGTCCCTCCTACAACATGTGGTAATTCTGGGAGATACAATTCAAGTTGAGATTTGGGTGGGGATACAGCCAAACCATATCACATCTGAAGTGGAAGAAAATGATAAATACCAGCTACAACCATGCGACCAGTTGCAGAAAAAAAAAGATTATAATTGTTATGAGTATTTATCCTTTATTTTGTTATGGATATAAATACATACATAGATTATAAAATATCTGTTTTTCCTCTTTTATTTCCTTATCATGCAATATAACATATGGTAACTGAGTTACAAGACATACAGAAGAATGAACATCACCCAAAATCTGTTAGAAGTTTTTTACAACAGGTGAAAAAACTTAATTTTCCTTTTTCATGAAAAATGAATTGAAGAATGGCAGTGGCAGTGGCAGCATGAGCATATCCAGCTATGACGGCAGGGAAAGCAACTTAGAAAGGCTGTTCTGTGGCAGGAGTTTGCCTTTATCATCCCCTTCTTGGTTTTTGTCTAATACTAATTTTCAAGTGTACTTATCATTCTGTGAGTTCCCCATATCCTTCCAACAAATTAGTTTTCTAATTAAATTGATTATGGTTTCTAGTTATGCAACCAAGAATCTTCATAAGTATTGAGAACTACTTGTTGAGGGGAGGGAATGCTAGCTTAATATCTTAAAATTTCTTTTTTAGAAGACATTTATGCAGCCAAAAAACACATGAAGAAATGCTCATCATCACTGGCCATCAGAGAAATGCAAATCAAAACCACAGTGAGATACCATCTCACACCAGTTAGAATGGCCATCATTAAAAAATCAGGAAACAACAGGTGCTGGAGAGGATGTAGAGAAATAGGAACACTTTTACACTGTTGGTGGGACTGTAAACTAGTTCAACCATTGTGGAATTCAGTGTGGCGATTCCTCAGGGATCTCGAACTAGAAATACCATTTGACCCAGCCATCCCATTACTGGGTATATACCCAAAGGACTATAAATCATGCTGCTATAAAGACACATGCACACGTATGTTTATTGCGGCACTATTCACAATAGCAAAGAGTTGGAACCAACCCAAATGTCCAACAACGATAGACTGGATTAAGAAAATGTGGCACATATACACCATGGAATACTATGCAGCCATAAAAAATGATGAGTTCGTGTCCTTTCTAGGGACATGGATGAAACTGGAAAACATCATTCTCAGTAAACTATCGCAAGGACAAAAAACCAAACACCGCATGTTCTCACTCATAGGTGGGAATTGAACAATGAGAACTCATGGACACAGGAAGGGGAACATCACGCTCCGGGGACTGTTGTGGGGTGGGGGGAGGGGGGAGGGACAGCATTAGGAGATACACCTAATGCTAAATGACGAGTTAATGGGTGCAGGAAATCAACATGGCACATGGATACATATGTAACAAACCTGCACATTGTGCACATGTACCCTAAAACCCTAAAGTATAATAATAAAAAAAAAAAAGATTACAAAAGAAAAAAAAAATTTCTTTTTTTATTTAGTAAAAATTATGAAAGGACAAAAGAAGATAAAGATGAATGTTTAATCTTGAGAAGAAGACATTTTGAATCATAAGGGAAGTGGCTGAAACCTCAAAGGAAAAGATAGATGTACCAAACTACAAGAACATGTACAATGTGTATACATTATATAAAACGATAAGAACAATGAAAACTCCGTGAACAAAATTCAGACTTAACTGATGGCTGAGGGAAATCAATTGCAGAATAAAAACTAACTTCCATAAAATATGAGTGATATGGTTTGGATCTATGTCCCCACCAAATCTCATGATGAATTTTAATCTCCAATGTTGGAGGAGGCCCTGGTGGGCGGTGATTGGATCATGGGATGGATTTCTCTTGAATGGGTTAGCACGCTCCCACCTTGATGCTGCTTTCATGACAGTGAGTGAGTTCTCACGAGATTTGGTTGTTTAAAAGTGTATAGCATCTCCCCTTCTTGCTCTCTCTTGCTCCTGTTCCCTTCATCTGACATGCCTCACTCCTCCTTTGCCTTCCAACACGATTGGAAGCTTCCTGAAGCATCCCCAGAAGCAGAAGCTATTGTGCTTCCTGTACAGCCTGCAGAACTATGAGCCACTTAAACCTCTCAGGTATTTCTTTATAGCAGTGCAAGAACAGACCAATACAATAAGTGACTTCTTGAAAAATTTTAAGAAAATGTGAGCAATGAGTAGAAAAATAATTAAAGACCGTATAGAAGTAGCTCACTAGGGACTTGGGAAAACATTCACCAGAACCTGGAAACAAAGAACTAGAAAAGTGATGATGGTCACTCGCCAGAGTACTGTGTAAGGGTTCAGAGCAATTCAGGAAGCCTGCTGCCTAAATCAGTCTCCCTGCTTTTATTATCATTCTTAAAGGGGGAGAAGAACAATGTGGAGATGGTACCATTGTCTACCAAAACAGAATGAAATGAGAAATAGAAATAAATAGTGTTCAGATTCTAAAATAATTTAGAAATGATACCGTATGTAAGATATTCAAATAACATGAGTTTTCCTACATTTCAACCAAAATTCATTAGAAAATGTATTGTAACAATATTTTCCCATTTCTAAAGGTGACAAAAAGTATAGCTAGGGAAATCAGTTAAGTAATAAGTAAGGATTACATTTGGCAAAATTATGAAACATTGTGTGAATTATACCAAAGTATATCCAAGAGGTATACCATATTTCAGGATTCAGGATTAGCTTTAAAGGGATGCTAATTCTTTATAAATTACAGTTTTAATGAAATGCCATCCAAAAATGGATTCTGTTAGAAAATTCACAAAAATATTTCAGCATTTTAGGAAATTTAAACATGAAACAATTACAAAGTTTTTGATTTGGCCTGCCTGCCTGCCTGCCTGCCTGCCTTCCTTCCTTCCTTCCTTCCTTCCTTCCTTCCTTCCTTCCTTCCTTCCTTTCTTCCTTCCTTCCTTCCTTCTTTCCTTCCTTCCTTCCTTCCTTCCTTCCTTCCTTCCTTCCTTCCTTCCTTCCTTCTTTCCTTCCTTCCTGTAAGAAAGGAACTTTCATTTTTGGTTGAATGTAGAAAGTCACAAAAGACTATCACATCCATCTTAAAAATGAGACATTTATTGAGAATTATTTTGTGCATTGGAATATAATTAATCTTAGCAAAAGTTCAACATGTACTTGAAAAGAATGTTTGGTCTTCAGTTAGATATAATTTTCTAGTAGGGTCAACTAGATCAGGTTTCTTGAAAGTGTTCAGATCTTCTATATTTTTACTGGTGTTTTGTCTACTTCTTTTAGCAATTACCATGAGAGAGTTCTTTTTTTTTTTTTTTTTTTTTTTTTTTTTTTGAGATGGAGTTTCGCTCTTATCGCCCAGGCTGGAGTGTGATGGTGCAATCTCGGCTCACTGCAACCTCTGCCTCCCAGGCTCAAGCAATTCTCCTACCTCAGCCTCCCAAGTAGCTGGGATTACAGGCATGTGCCACCATGCCCAGCTAATTTTTTCTATTTTTAGTAGAGACGGGGTTTCTACATGTTGGTCAGGCTGGTCTTGAACTCCTGACCTCGGGTAATCCACCGGCCTCAGCCTCCCAAAGTGCTGGAATTACAGGCGTGAGCCACCACACCCGGCTGAGAGAGTTCTTTATTCCGTGTGTGTTGCTATAACAAAGTACCTTAGACTGGGTAGTTTATAAACAATGGAAATTTATTTTCTCACAGTTCTGGATGCTGGGAAGTTGAAGATAAACATGTATCCTGAGGTCTGCTCTGTGCTTTCAAGGTAGCCCCTTGTTGCAGCATCCTCCAGAGGAGATGAATGCTGTATCCTTACACGGTAGAAGGTGAAAGGGCAAAAAGGATGAACACCTCCCTCACTCCTCTTTTATGAGGTCATTAATCTCATTCATGAGAGGTCTGCCCTTATTACCTCCTAAAGGACCCATCTCTTAATACTGGCACACTGGCAATTAAGTTTCAACATATAGACTTTGGAGGACACACATGCAGATCACAGCAAAGGGGTTTTTAAATCTTTGCTATGCCTATCACTTGCTTTAGTTCTGTTAATTTTGCTTTATTTATTTAGAGTCACAATTATTAGTATGATACACCTTCAGGATTGTCAAGTATTCTTGATAAATTGAATATTTTATCATTATACAACTTCCCTCTATTTTTCTACTACTTGTCTTGATAATATGGTCACTTTGAGAATAGAACCAGTCCTGCTTTTTATGGTTACAAATTCCATAGTATAGCTTTTTCTATCCCTTTACGTTCAATCTATCTGTGCCTTTATGTTTAAGGTTTTATCTTCTAGGAGTAACATTTAATTGTGCTTTCATTTATTCATTCTGATGATCTCTATCTTTTAATTAGAGTGTTTAGTCAAATCATATTTAATGTAATTATCAGTACAGGTTGTCTATAAGTCTTGCATTTTGCTTTATGTTTTTCATTTATCTCACTTATTTTTGGCCCTCTGTCTTTTTCCTGGCTTTCTTTTGTGTTAATTGACTATATCTTCAATTATTTCATTTTAATCTCACAATTAGGTTTTAAAACTCCATTTGTTATAATGAATTATTCTTTTATATATTGCTGGATTCCCTATTTTGTTAACATTTTATCTGGAATTTTTGCATCTATGTTCAGGCTATATTAACCTGTAACTGTCTTATAAGTGTTCTTGATGAAATTTTGTATAAAGTTGTTCATAGTATCGTCTTATCATAAAAGATTATATACAAGGATATGTAACTGTGTATTATATATTATATAACATATACAATATATAACATATATAATATATAAATATAATATATAACATATATAATATATAAATATAATATATAACATATAATATATAAATATAATATATAACATATAATATAAAATATAATATATAACATAATATATAACATATAGATTATATATAACATATAATATATAACATATAGATTATATAACATAATATATAACATATAGATTACATATAACATATAATATATAACATATAGATTATATATAACATATAATATATAACATATAGATTATATATAACGTATAATATATAACATATAGATTGTATATAACGTATAATATATAACATATAGATTATATATAACGTATAATATATAACATATAGATTATATATAACATGATATATAACATATAGATTATATATAACATGATATATAACATATAGATTATATATAACCTATGATATATAACATAGATTATATATAACATATGATATATAACATATAGATTATATATAACATATATAACATATATTATATATAACATATAATATATAACGTATATTATATATAACGTATATTATATATAACTTATATTATATATAACGTATATTATATATAACGTATATTATATATAACGTATATTATATATAACGTATATTATATATAACATATAGATTATATGTAACATATAGATTATATATAACATAATATATAACATATAGATTATATATAACATAATATATAACATATAGATTATATATAACATATAATATATAACATATAGATTATATATAACATATATATGTTTTATATATATATACACAGAGGGAGAGAGAGAGATGAGGTCTCACTCTGTCACTCAGGCTGGAGTGCAGTGGCCCAATTATAGCTCACTGCAAGCTCAAACTCCTGGGCTCAAGTGATCCTCATGCCTTGGCCTCCCTTATAGGTGCACGCCACCATGCCCTGCTAAATTATTTTTATTTATTTTTTTTTTTAGTAGAGATAAGTTCTTGCTATGTTTCCCAGACTGGTCTCAAACCCCTGGGCTCAAGTGATTCTCCCACCTGGGCCTCCCAAAGTGCTGAAATTACAGGCATTATCTACCCAGGCTGTATTTTCGTTATCTCTAAGGACTGTAGTAATTTGCATTTTCTTTTGACCAGCATTAGTATATTACTGTACCTAATTCTTTTCCATCGGTGATTTCTGCTGTTACTATAATTTCTTGACTTCAATTTTCTTTCATTCTTAATTTTCTAGCTTCTGGAGATGAAAACAAAATTCATCTGTTTTTAGCCTTTCTTCCTTTCTAAAAGATGCATTCAAGGCCACGAATTTCCTTCAAAGAATGGCTTTAATTGGATTATGTAAACTTTAATAGGTCATTTCTTTATTACAGGTTGAGTACCCCAATCCAAAAATCTGAAATTTGAAATGCTCCAAAATCTGAAACTCTTCGAGTGCTGACATGACGCTCAAAGGATATGCTCATTGGCATATTGTGGATTTCAAATTTTTGAATTAGAGATTCTTAATCAGTATGATGCAAATATTCCAAAATTTAAAAAAAAGAAAAAAAATCCCAAATCCAAACCTCTCTGATCTCATACATTTCAGATAAGAGATACACAACCTGTATTATTTACTTAAACATAGTTTTCTAATTTTTGTTATTTCTTCTTTGACTCAAGAGTTTTTACAATTTTTTTGTCTTAGTAAATTGTTTCTTTCTCTAGTTACCTTTTTATTATTGAACTTAATTTTATTCCTTTGAATTCAGAGAACATTCAACACTTGTGAGATATTCTTTTGGATTCACATATGATCAGTCTTGGTAAAAATAGTCTATGTGCACTTGAAAAGAATATGAATTATTTTACTGTTGAACACAAGTTTGTCAATTTTTTTCATATATTTTCCATCTATTGATTTTTGGTGTTTCTAGGATGAGCTATTGAGTTATGTATTTTACAGTCTTTCATTATGATTGTAGATTTGTCTTATTTTTCCTTTTCTGTAAATGTTTGGTAGATAATTTCTTTCATAAATTTTTGGGATTACCCTATCTTTCTGTAGATTTGAGCATTTTTATCACTATAAAGTACACTCCCCTTTTCTTCTCTAATGCTGCTTCTTACCTTAAAGTCTGCTTTATATAATATTATTATAACTATGCCAGATTTCTTTTGGATAATGTTTGCATGGCTTATTTTTCCATAATTTTACTTTAAAGTTTTCCTTTTTTATATTTAAATTGTGTTTCTTATAAGCAGTATATGGTCAGAGTTTTAAATTCTTCTTTGTTAATATTAATTTTTTACTTGGAGTATTTAGTTCATTTACATTTGTTATAATTATATTCTCCATTTCTAGAAGTTTTTTTCCCCAGATGTTCCCATTTCTTTCTGACAGTCTCTTGCTGCTCTTCCCTGAAATTGCATCTTGTTTTTCGTAAACAGTGTATACATTAGCTAATTTATCTACACATATTCTTATCTGTCAATTTCAGTATGTGCAGTCCATGAGAATTTAAGTTTTCTACTTGCTTTTGGTTGGTTTGTTTTGCTATCATTTGTAGTCTATTCCTATGCTTAATTTAACTTCATTTTGAAATCATTGTGCAATTTTATTTATGGTAGTCATGCCAGGATAAATGAGAGAAGGTCTTCTTTTCTCCAAAGTTTATTCATTTTTAATGTAAATACAAAAATAGCCCCTCTTTTAAAGGATTGAAGGCTTGTGAAATTAAGATTAGAAAAAGGTACTTAACATAGTGCTAGGAATATAATAAAAGCTCAATAAATGTTAGATTTCACTTTTAATTTCACTTTTAATTCTTAGATCAGTATGTTGATTTGTTTCCCACTTCCCTCATTAGAATATACACTCCATAAATCACACAAGCTTTGAGATTCTGTCTACTACTATATTCCCTCAAAGATCAAAAGAAAGTTTGTTGTATCTACACATTCGGTAAATACTTGTTGGATAAATGAATGGGTGCCAACAAACAGTAATGTGTTAAATGAAGAGATTATTCCTAACAGCCTTTCATGTCAAGGGTAGTCAACATAATCTTCTGCATTCAAGGGTGTAATAGCCATAAGTATAAAACAACAGCAACAGTTTTGTGATATATTTGTGAAACTTGTCATACCTAGAGTTGAGCTTAAATTTTAATTAAAAATTAAATTGATCATTTAGCATAGGTATCTACAGTGGCTGAATTTGTTTTTCACTTCTATACAGTATTTTCTGTACAATATAAATTGATTACAAATGACATAAATAATGATTTGATATTTTAAAAGATAAAGTCAAATTTTTTGTTTCTGTTTTGCATTACATTCTGTAGGTATATGTTTGGCACTCTTCCTCCACAATTCAATTTATTAAATTCAAAATAGTCTCAGGAGGACATGTAAAATCCATGAAACAGAAACTTGCATTTGCATTTTAACAAATTATAGATAGGCATTCAGTCTAAACATAAATTCTCTAGACTAGCTATGTTTTATAGACATATTTGGAAAAGTCTTCATTAAGAAATTTCTGATTCCATCACAAGCCATCACTGGGGCAATTTCAAGTCTTTATATAACGAATGAGAAGAAAGTTACGCTTCCGTCAAGCAGCCAATATATGCCTCATTCTGCAGCAGGTAATCTAAGATAGAGGTAACAGAAGCAATATTAAGAATTAGCAGATATGCTAAGTGTGGTGGAAGGCATCTTCATTTTTGTTGTAATTACTGAGTCAGTATTTGGGGTTTTGGGGAATGGATTTATTGGACTTGTAAACTGCATTGACTGTGCCAAGAATAAGTTATCTACGATTGGCTTTATTCTCACCGGCTTAGCTATTTCAAGAATTTTTCTGATATGGATAATAATTACAGATGGATTTATAAATATATTCTCTCCAGGTATATATGCCTCCGGTAACCTAATTGAATATATTAGTTACTTTTGGGTAATTAGCAATCAATCAAGTATGTGGTTTGCCACCAGCCTCGGCATCTTCTATTTCCTGAAGATAGCGAATTTTTCCAACTACATATTTCTCTGGTTGAAGAGTAGAACAAATACGGTTCTTCCCTTTACGATAGTATTCTTACTTATTTCATTGTTACTTAATTTTGCACACATTGCGAAGATTCTTAATGATCGTAAAATGAAGAATGACACAGTCTGGCATCTCAACATATATAAAAGTGAATACTTTATTAAACAGGTTTTGCTAAATCTGGGAGTCATTTTCTTCTTTACACTATCCCTAATTACATGTGTTTTGTTAATCATTTCCCTTTGGAGACACAACAGGCAGATGCAATCGAATGTGACAGGATTGAGAGACTCCAACACAGAAGCTCATGTGAAGGCAATGAAAGTTTTGGTAGCTTTCATCATCCTCTTTATCTTGTATTTTATAGGCATGGCCATAGAAATATCATATTTTACTGTGCCAGAAAACAAACTGCTGCTTATGTTTGGAATAACAACCACAGCCATCTATCCCTGGGGTCACTCATTTATCTTAATTCTAGGAAACAGCAAGCTAAAGCAAGCCTCTCTGAGGGTACTACAGCAATTGAAGTGCTGTGAGAAAAGGAAAAATCTCAGAGTCACATAGACACCTTGGGGAGAAATGGATGTTCCATGAAAAGAATCCAGTGAATAAATCCTTGAAGATCTGTTTCATTGCACTGGATTCTTGCATTGTCTTTTTAACTGTGTCATTAAAGATCACTGAAATCTTCCATAATTGTTTTGACTACGTTTCAGGGAATCTCAGTCTTTGAGGAGATTTTAATCCCACATGCAAATTCAGTGGCTTAGTCAGCTTCCCCACCCTGCAACTTCTTTGTACAAACTTCCTAGAGGAAAACCATCAGCCTGGAGACCATTCACTGTAAAGATTATAACGATGAGAATAAGCTCTAAAATAAGACTTGTGCTTTACCTGACTTTTCTGAAGCAAAGACACCCATTCTCCAAGAAAACCCAAAGAAAAAGAAAGAAAGAAAGAAAGAAAGAAAGAAGAAAGAAAAAGAAAGAAAGAAAGAAAGAAAGAAAGAAAGAAAGAAAGAAAGAAAGAAAGAAAGAAAGAAGGAAAATTAGATCAATCTTGACGTTTAGAACATGGAAGGGAGGAAGTGAGGACAGATGGTGGTGCTTCTTTTCAGTATGCTATTTTAATTATTTAAAGGGTTTTTTTTCATTTTTTAAAATCTAACATTCTTTTTTACTGGTGTATGTTTGATGTGTAGCAAGTAGTGAGAGTAATAGATGTAGTTCTGTGAAATATAGCTAGGGAAACAACAGTCTAGTTGAGGGACATGGGATCAAAACACTGATGAAATAAATATAGTCTTCAAAATCAGTGATTTGAGATAAGGCAGGTTATGAACCAATTAAAGTTGGGTAAAGATGTTTCTAGAAGCATAGATCCAAAGGCTGCAAGATTCAACACAGTCCCTGACCAAAGGACACAAGATGAACACAGGATAGAATCTGTGTGAATTATGAAATATTCTGTCTTAGGGCTTCACACACACACACACGCACACACACACGTTCATGTACACAAACTTGCACTCACAGGCATGTTTCAGATTTTGAGCTTTAAAGTGAATTTTTGTGCCCAACCCAGGTTATAAACTCAATGACTTATTTTGGCAACTTCCAAAAGTGCCTTGATCTCATACTTACGGCCTAGTGAGTGGAATATTTCCAAATGTAAGGACTTAATTAATTTTCTATGTCAGGTTTCCAAATCAATATTTTTATATTTTTAAACTATTGTGTTTAGAATGTACAGATGGTTAAGAGATAACAGAAAAAAAAACCTAATGCTGCTGCCTATTTCAACAAAATATACCAGGTTGGCTTCTTTGAAATTATATTGTATAAAGAACTATGTTCTCCATATAGATTATGTTGATTATGTAAAATTTATTCATTTTCCCATGTTTTCAAAAATTATTTATAATAATCGTTTTAAGGGGTGCATAATAACTCCCCTTGCAAATATACAATGATATATACTTAATGTTTATCATATCATTTACATTTAAGTTGTCTTCAGTTTTCCACTGTTAGAAATAAACATGAGTATTGTAAAGCATGAATACTATTCATTCATATGAATACTATTTAAAAGCTAACTTGGCTAGTTATTGAGGATATAGTAGTGAACAAGACATCAATATAATGAATAATATATTGTAATAGAAAACAAATGAATAGCTAGCTAACTTAAACAATTATATTTATGATATTGGGAGAGAAAAACTATAGGATGCTGACCTGACCTGGTCATGGGAATGGATAAGATGTCACTGAAGTTAAGATGGTTTAATTTGATATCTAAATAATGCGTAGGAGTAAGGTGGACAAAGGAGGAGAAATTTGGGGTGGGAAAGCATCATGTCGAGGTCTTGAAGCAAGAAGGAGTAGAGGGTATTCCAGAAACTAAAGGTCCAGTACGACTAGTATATAGAGAGAGCAATATGTAAATTATTTTTAATGAAAATTCCAATGGGGAGAAATTTGATAAATTCCTTGCAGAACTGATAAATTGCTCTGTAGATATAGTAAACCTATATGTTAATAGTGAAAAAATATCCATCTTGTTCCAGTCTCAAAATCAAACAGGTTATTATTTTTAATGTCATTACCTTGATTGCAAAAATATCTTTACTTCACATATATTTGATTACTAGTGAAGTTAAGCATTATTACAGGATTAACCAATAGCATATACTTTTTGGGAATTATTCATTTGTTTTCTCCTTATTTGTTCATGTCTTATACTTTTTCTTACCAATTTTGTGACTACTTTATACATTAACACTATGCCATATATGTGTTATGATTTTTTCTTAATTTGCTGTTTAGTAAGTAACTTAGTTTGTAATGTTTGGGGAAATAGGTGGGTAATTTACCTGATCTCATATTGATTTATGTTTTCTTCTGCTATTTTTGCCAATATTAGCTTATTTTTACTGATACCTGTTCCTTTCATCAAAAGCTCCATTATGTACTATAAAATACAGTTTCATTTCATCTAAAATTAGCAAACACAAAAATATATAAAGAAGAAATTGATTATGCACATTTGCAGTACTCAACTAACCATTGTTAACATGTTTCTACATACATTGTAAAATAGATCTCAACACAGATAGATGACAGTCAGATAATAAGCATGTTACTTAAAAAATCTGTTTTGATTAGATTTATACATAAACTGGATGGCTAGGTTATCTGTGGATGTTGGGATTATAGATAATTTTTATTTTCTTGTAGTATTATATAATTTTTGATGCAATAATTTATATCATATGAAAAATACAATAAAAGATGAGGCATGTGAAAAAATATCTGTTTAGTAATACTTGCTTTGAGAAACAAGGGAAAGAGAAAGGAACTTCTCTAGCATTTGCACAGACTGCATAAGCTCTATTTCTGTTATCTGCTGCCTTTGTAGCTCTGATTACTAACTTCGTTGTTTGTACTAATTTTCAATTACATTGGCTTGGTCCTCACATGTTTTATAATTTTATTGTGAACTCAGTTTTATTAGAATATTATCTGTGGGAATTCTTTGAGGTCAGGTTTACAGCGACGTCTACCAGTAAGAGTTTGACTTTGTAAAGGCTGACTGGGATCACTTCTAGTCTCAACTTCTTTAAGCTAAACTTTTCAGTTTGTAATGATTTAGGCTATATAGAATTTAACTTCTAGCCCAAAATATACATGAGTGAAAGGTTATTATAACAAATTCCTAGAGCAACATTCCTCTTTCATTCCCCTTTACATTCCCCTTTCAATTCCCTGCCCTGGCTGACTGTTAAGTACTCCTACTTTAGCCTTTTGTTGGATGTATATTATTTTTTCATTTGCCTATTAAGGTTTTGCCTTTCAGGGATCTTGGCTTATTGATAGTATCCAATCTCACTTCTAACTTCGGAGAAGTCCAAGCCAGGTACCTTATCCAACATGCATATGGTCTTTTAAAACATAAGCATTGGTTTATGAATGGATGAAGAAAATGCTGTATATGTACACAGTTGAATACTATTTAGCCATAACAGTTTTTTTAAAGAATGAAATGTCATTTGCAACAACATGGATGGAAAGGGAAGACATTATGGTACCTGAAATAAGCCAGAAACAAAAAGTTAAGCGCCACATATTCTCGCTCATGTAAGGAAACTAAAAAAAGAAGATCTCATAGAAGTAAAAAGAAGAGCAGAGTATACCAGAGGCTGGGAAGGGTAGGGGTTTGTAAAAGTATACAAAATACAGCTAGATAGGAGAAATATGTTCTAGTGTTTTATAGGACTATAGGATGACTATAGCTAACAATAATACATAGTTTTAAATACCGGGAAGGAGGATTTTAATATTCCCAACAAAGAAATGATAAACGTTTAAGATGATAGATCTTCTAATTAACCTATCAAATCACTATACATTGCTTGTAATCTCAGCACTTTGGGAGGCCGAGGCGGGCGGATCACGAGGTCAGGAGATCGAGACCACGGTGAAACCCCGTCTCTACTAAAAATACAAAAAATTAGCCGGGCGCGGTGGCGGGCGCCTGTAGTCCCAGCTACTCGGAGAGGCTGAGGCAGGAGAATGGCGTGAACCCGGGAGGCGGAGCTTGCAGTGAGCCGAGATCGCGCCACTGCACTCTAGCCTGGGCGACAGAGCGAGACTCCGTCTCAAAAAAAAAAAAAAGAAAAAAAAAAAAAAAAAAAAAAAATCACTATACATTGTATGTTTCAAAACATCACTATGTACCTGATAAATGTGTACAGTAATTATTATATAACGTAGGAAAACAGCCTATTGCGTAGAAAGAGTGATGCCATCCTGAAGCGAAACTACCACAATGACTGATGTTTAACTCCTGCATACCAATGTGTTCCACAGCAAGTTCTTTAAACAATTCCTGTGACATAGAGAGCCCCTCATAAAGATGCTTATCTAACCTTTTTAATGTTCATAAGTTTTAGCAAGAGAGTCTGAGATATAAAGAGCTGCACATGTTTTACCCAAAAAGCTTAATATATAAAGGATATTTTCTGGAGGGCGGGTGTGGGGATCCAATATCTTGCGGCCACCCAAAACGTTGCCTCTGTTTATAAGTTCCTATTAAATATTGCTTTCTTTTAAAAAAGATTGTGTATATATATATATATGTATAAGATATATATGTATGATATACATATGTATAAGATATATATGTATAAGATATATGTATAAGATATATATGTATAAGATATATATGTATAAGATATATATTTGTATAAGATATATATTTGTATAAGATACATATACATATATAAGAGATATATATATATACACACACACATATATATATATATATATATCTTTTGCAGCAACTTGGTTAGACCTAGAGGCCATTATTCTAAGTGAAGTAACACAGGACTGGAAAACCAAAAACTGTATGTTCTCAGTTATAAGTGGGAGCTAAGCTATGAGTGTACAAAGACATACAGAGTGATATCATGGTCTTTAGAGACTCAAAAGGGGGAGGCTGGAAGGGAGGATAGGGATAAAAAAGCTACATATTAGGTACAATTTACACTACTCAGGTGATGGGTGCACTAAAATCTCAGAATTCACCACTATATAACTCATCCACGTGACAAAAAAACACTTGTACCCAAAAAGTTGTTGAAGTAAAAATTATAAATAAATATTTCTTTTTGAGAAACTGAAATTGTTAGACTCTTTCTTTGGCCTCTCAGCTCCCTCAGCCTTTAGGGATAGTTTTGCATGTACCTTTTCACTGCAGAACATCAATTTAAAAAAATAACAAAATAAAAAAATACTTAAACACTGGTTTAAAGGAGAGTGACAATGCGGTCTCCTAGAGGAGACGCAAATTCCCGACACAAGTCCTCTATCTAACTCCAAGATAGCCTTAGTTAGGGACTAACTCTGTCTTCAGCACTGTTTCCTCTCATGATTTGCACTTTCCCACTATTTTTGGCACCTGAGGATTCTTTTGTAACTCTCTTGACAGCTGGACCATACACTTTAAAAGTATTTCTGAAAGCTTCTTTTTCAGTATCTTTATGTTTTCCTGACTGGAAGGATTTTTCCAGACATCTGGTTTTTCATATATTTTTATACAGATTTTTTTAATTTATAAAAATAATTTTAACTTCTATTTTAGATTAAGGGGTACAGGTGCAGGTTTGTTAGTAGGTTATATTCCTTGATGCTGAGGTTTGGGGTATAATTGAACCCATCACCCAGGTAGTGAGCATGGTACTCAATAGGTAGTTTGACAGTCCTTGCCCCCTGACCCCCGCCATCCCTCCCTTTCCACTTAGTCCCCAGTGTCTATTGTTCCCATTTTTACGTCTGTGTGTCCCAGTGTTTAGCTCCCACTTATAAGTAAGAGCATGTGATAGTTGGTTTTCTGTTTCTGCGTTAACTTGCTTAGCATAACGGTTTGCCATAGTTTTGAAGGCAAAAGTTGTTTGTTTCACTAGCTTTGTTCAATCTTTCTTTTTTTTTTTTTTTTTAGTAAAGGTATTCAAAATTGTATGTTTTCTGCCCAAATATCAACTTATATGTATTCCACAAATGTTGGCACATGGTTCTTGTATTCAATTCAAAGAATTTCAAAATATTCTTTACACTTTCCTTTTAATGCAAGATATATTTAACAATAATGAGATTTTTAAAGGTAACTTTTGTATTGATATTTTATTTAAGTTAGGTCAGACAGCACATGTGTATGATATTTGGCCAAGGATAAGATTTATTTGGCCCAATATGTGATCCATTTTTGTGACTGATTTTCTTTAAAAGAGTTTGATGGTGTTAAAGTTAAATGTATATACATTAGATGAACAATATTAATGATATTTCTTGTTTACATCTTTAATACATGACAATTTCCAATAGTTAAATTAGTAAACCTACACTTACAACTACTGATTTATTTGTTTATGCTCATAATTATTTTATTTGTAGTTGCAGTTAATTTGAAGCAATGTTGATAATTGCATTTTTATTCATGGTCATTTTTTATTTATGGTTATTTTTACTGATATTAAAAATGTTTGTCATGAAAGTTTTTGCTTTAAATTTTATTTCACCCTTGGTAAATTCCCTAATTTTGTTACATTTTATTTTATTTTATTTTGATACATAATATTTGTTCAACTTTGTAAGGTATATGTGATATTTTGTTTCATGTATATAATGTGTAATAAAAGTCAAGATATTTAGGATCCATCACTTCAAGCATTTATCATTTCTAGATTGTATGTTTTCCACCTCTGCATTTTCAACACTTCTGCATTTTATTTTTAAATGTCTCTTGTAGAAAACAAATATCTCATTTTTGACACTTTAATAATGTAATCTCAAAATTGCTATTGAGAAACATTTTTACACTTAATACAATTGAGATTACATTGTTTTCTATCTTCTCATTTCTTCTTTTTACTCTATTTTAATGCTTTATTGTAGAATTTTTTCCTTCCTGTTTTCTATTGATATCAAATTTTCATGTGCTGGGTTTAAAATTGATATCTTTATGTTCATTTCGTACAAAATTAAAAGTTTAACTTGTTCTTATCTAATGACAGTCATTTCCATGCTGCATGTTTTTATGGTATGGAATATTAATTTTTTAATTTACACATTTATTTTGTTTTAATTTTATTGTGATAACATTTATATAACAAATTTGTCATTTTAACCATTTTAAGTGTACAATTCTGTGGCACTAATTACATTCACAATGTTGTGCAAGCATCACCTTTGTAGTAAGTTTTATACTTGATCTTAGCCAAAAGGCTGAGAAGTAATGTAGTGAATTTTAAAAATATTAAGTGTGAGCCTTCCAACTTTGTTCTCCATTTTTAAGATTGTTTTGGAAATTCAAGATTTCTTGTAATTCCGTATGGATTTGAGGATAAATTTTTCTATTTCTGAAAAAAAGACTGTGAGAATTTTTAATAAGGATTTGAATGAATCTGTAGATTTCTTTGGCATCTCCCCTTTGTGTCTGTAGAGTAAAAGCAGATGAAAAACTAGGAGTATCTGACCTGAGGGTCCCAAGAGCCATATCTGAGGACAAGATGTAGTGAGGGGTCTTGGAAGGAGAAGAGGCATAGTACCTCCTACCTGCCCTAAAGGACATGGAATTCCATGATGCCACTCTTTCCTGCCTCTGGGTCCCTGTAGTCTTAGAGCCAGAGCCCACAGAGCTGGGGGTGGTGGCATTGGGGCAGATCTGGATGCAGCCCAAGGTACAGCCAGGAGTGACTATGACTCCTAGAGAAGCTCCTAGGGTGGGGAATAGGATATGTCAAGCTGCAAAATTTCTCAGCATGTCAGTAAAGGTTTTTGGTTGCAACAGAAATGAATGTAAGCAGGAAAGGAGGAAGGAGCTTTATAGTTAGGATGTTGTGCCATCTGTCCTAAAGTTAAGAGGAGTCCAATCATCTTTAGAAAGAGTCAGGACTCAGTCATGACTGAGATAGCCCCAAGGACCTCAGACACGGGAAGGAGTGGGTATTCTTTCTAGCTGATGCAGTCAATGTGACTCAGTTTCCACAACTCCCATTCTCTGTGTTTCCAAGGTCAAAATTCCAAATTCTTCACAGAGACTTATTTATTCATTCATTTGTTCATTAAATATTCATGGTGCCTCTACTGTGTAGTAGGCAGAATTCTAGACACTAAAGATACAGCACTGATCCATGGAGACAAAAATACCTATTTTACATCTTACATTGCAGTGGGCACAGAATAAGATTGGCTCCACTTGGGTTAGGTATCCACCACTAATTCAATCAGCTGTGGCCAGATGGAGTTCCTGAGCCAAGAGGCTTCTCCCAATGGGTTCTACTACAATGAATAATTGTTCTTTAAGACACACATGGATTCTTGATTGTCAATTCAGAAAGCAGATAGTGGGCTTTAAAATACAAGGCATAGTTGAGTTCATTCAGTCACCTTGACAGCAACCGTTTTTTCTAGGAGACTGGATGTTCTCAAGAGCAGCCTGTCCATCTTGCATCCCCCAGGTTCTCTGGATTCTCCACCTCCAAGCAGAAGGAGCAGAACTGGAATGCTCTTTCATATCATCAGCTTTCTCCTCACACCAGACGTTACTCACCACAGCCTGGGACTGTGGGTTGGACTTCTCCCTCTTTTGCTATCTTCAGCTCCTGATCTGACTAGAATCTTCTGTAAACAGGGACAAGGCTTGCTTTTTCTGGTATCTGCCATGGCAGAAGCCAGCCCAGGGCTCAGGGAAGCCTTAATGAGGCCTGCAGGAAAAAAAAAAAAAAATATGTATATATATATATATAAAATAAAAATATAAGTGTGAGTTTTCCAACTTTGTTCTCCTTTTTAAAGATTGTTTTGGGTATTTGGATTCCCTTGTAATTTCACTCGAATTTGAGGATTAGTTTTCCTCTTTCTGAAAATAAGTCTGTAGAAATTTTTGATAGGAATTTTAATACATCTTTAAATTGCTTTGGGTAGTATTGATATCTTAACAATATCAAGTCATCTTATCCATGAACATGGGATGTCTTTCTACTTACTCGTGTCTTCCTTAATGTCTTTCAACAATGTTTCACCATTTTTTCTATATAAGTATTTTGCTTCTTTGGTGAAATTTATTCCTAGTTATTTCATTATTTTGGAATTGTTTTCTTAATTTACCTTTTATATTCACTGTTCAGATTGCTGGTGTGAATCAGCACAACAGAGTTTTATGTGTTGATCTTGTACCTACAACTGGAGTTTTAAGATTTTTATAGTATACAGATGTTCTTTTCTTAATTTTTTTTTTAATTTTTGACATCTTAAGCCTTACAAAATTTCTTTTAAACTTTATTCCAAGTATGTCATATAGGTATCTCCTCACCCCATTATAGTTTTTGTTAATACATCCTCCAAAGTGTTGAAAAAAGTTCTATGTTTAGTAAACGTCTGAAAACTATATATCTGAGAATATTTTTATTTAACCTGAACATTTAGATGTGCTGTCAAATATAAATACATAACTTATTGTGTTTAAGTTGAAATGCTGTTAAAATCATTTTATTTATGCCATTGCAGAGAGAAACAAAATAGTCACCTGTCCATTAATATTATGATATGCACTGGGCATTAATATTGAATAAAGAAAAGAACTACATATGAAGGAAAAAAACAACTAAGTCCATTTAGGTTTGTTTACATTTTCAGTGAATAATGGAAAACAAATTGTTAAACCATAATTATTATGTTGCCATATTTTATGATTTCATGTGACTGGCATTGTCTTAGTCCGTTTTGCTGCTATAAAAAAAATCTGAGATGAGGTAATTTATAAATAACAGAAATTTATTTTATCATAGTGCTGAAGGCTAGAAAGTCCAAGACTAAGGCATTGGCAGGTTTGGTGTCTGGTGAGGGCCTCGTCACTGCTTCCAACATGGAACCTTGAATGCTGTATCTTTTCATAGTAGAAGAGGGGAAAGGTTAAAAGACCTATTTAGTTCCCTTCAGGCCTTTTAATCCCATCATAATGGGAAACCCATCATAATCATCTCCTAAAAGGTCCCACCTCTTAATATTGTTGCATTAGGGATTACATTTCCACATGAATTTTGAAGACAATACAAACATTCAAACTATGGCAATCATAAAATGTGAAATTTGGCCAAATATTATGGATAGGAAATTGTAATTAAGACACATTAATAAAGGCTCTATAGCAAAACAACTAGATAAGAGAATCATGATTTATTGAATGGAATACCAAAAAAATCAATAATAATAGTACCTAAAATTTTTTGAGTATATATGATAAGAAATATTCTAAGTATTTTAAATGCAAGACTTTATTTAATCATAATATTTCTATGAGATAGATAGCACTATGATCAATGTTTTACACATTGGAGAAAGAAAAGATTCGGCACAATCTAAATCACACAATCATTAAAACTGAGAATGAACTTCAACTTCAGCTGTCTGGCACCAGAGCTGAAGCTCTTAACTGTTATATATATTTCAAGCCTTGTCCAAACTTTGTTATTTAGCAAATAAATTATTTGTCTCCATGGATCCCAAATATTCTATTTCTTCGTCATTTTTATACAAACAGACAAGACTATTCCCAATATGCTATTATAATAAAGTGTTTTATGCTTGAATTATTGTCTCTATATAGTTCTCCATTAATTAATACTGTTCCTCTTCTTAAAGAGATGTGCATATTTCTCATTCATGGGATCCCTTCTCAACAGGGATTATATTGCTCTGTTTTCATGAGGTTCACATATACCCCCATAAATCTGTACAACTATTATATGTCCATAATAATTAAATTTAAAAAAATAAAAAATACAACAAACAAGATAACTAAATGAATTTTTAACAAATAGAAGATTATTTCACCCAACAAAAAGATAGGGGAACGTTAGCAAAAGGAATGGTGGTGAAATTTAGTATATTTAACTATTTAATTTCAGGTAGAAAGCAAAAATCAAGGAAGACTGGGTTATGATTGTGACAAGGAAAGGTAATGTTTTGTATAAAGTGATGACAGGAGATAACAAACTGCTGTATGTCTTGTGAGGAATTAGAAGGAGAATAATCTGGCCAGGCACAGTGGCTCACACTTGTAATCTCAACACTTTGGGAGGCCAAGGCAGGAGGATCACTAGAGGCCAGGAGTTCAAGACCAGCCTAAGCAACAAAGTGAAACTTTGTCTCAAAAAAAAAGAAAAGAGAATAATCTGAAAGTTACAAGAGAGGGAAAGAAAAACACCCACCCCAGGTTTAGACCCGCTTTTATGAGGATGTGAGAGAGAAAACAGCTGCCACAGGATTCAATTGTAGAGTATTAAAATGAAAAGATCCATGGACATGAGTGATGAATGAACTGGGAGGGGCACCAAATTATATACTTATTTTTATTAATCCTTAGCTTAAATCTAATGTTTCTTCTGTCTTGAATGTAAGTAACAAGCACATACCATACCAGCAGGATCTGTAATTTTTTCACTTTGGGAAGTCAAAAATCTTTGTCATTACAAGTACCTCCTATTATCATTCACTTTCACCATTGGTCTTTCTGCCAGATATTTTTGTTATGTCAATTAAAAAGCAAATAAATTCCTATATTATATTAAAATTATATTACATACTGCAGGAAAAAGGCATATACATATGGATTCCTTATAAATTTCAAATATTTTTATTTCATGCACTTAAAAACATTATTCTGAAATTACAGCACGCACCAGACTGGCAAAGTAGCCCATTGAACAAAAAAGTTCCAGAACCTCAAGTTCAAATGAAGAAGATAAAGTGAACTGTTAGTGAAATGAATGAGAATATAAGGCTTCTGCGAATGGTTTACTAGGGATCCCAATGGATATAGTGAAGAGTTTAGAATGGGGTGGGAGATAAAGTCAGCAACTATTCAAAATTTAAGTTGTCAGAAAATAGGACAGTATGGCAGTATTCTGTTCTTGATTTATAAATATGAAGAGTATAGTCATTTCCCTTGATCAGTAATAATAAGCGGCATAATTCAAGGACAAATGCCTGTAAACGATGTAAGATTCTAAAGAATGGTACACAGTATTTCAACAAAGAAAAGAAAATGAAATTTAAGAAACATCTGCCTAAGTAGGTTTGTGTTTGCTCACTTCTCATAGAAAGACATACAGGAAATGATGTCATAAGTTTCCCAGTATTTCTTCTGTTTTCTAGTAGAGACAGAAATAATCAATAAACTAACATTCTATATTAAAATGTTTCTGCAATGGAAATACATGTTAAAGTCTGTCAGCTAGGATCCCTCTTTAACTTCTCAATGCTAAGATAAAATCCAAAGGGCAAATAACACATAAACACACACACACACACACACACACACACAAAACACATTCAATGGTGTCAAATAAATTGAGATCATTTGGGTTTTATTTATAGCAAGGAAAGATAAAAGAAGCTGGCATTTTAGTAAGTATAGGCCCTTAGGTAACTCTGGTCATATCCTATAGCATATTTTCATTTACATTTGAATATAGGCATAATAACTTTCTTAAATTGATCAGTATTCCACACTGCTGAAGAAAAGAACTGATGTAGGGGAAAAGACCGTGATTCAGAAGGCAAGCTTGGATTCTATATCTGGATTTACCAAGAAATTTTAATATGTCAGTTATTAATCACCCACCTACATGATATATTTTCATTTTCATCTTTTCTGGACATTACAAATTGATCCCAGAGTAGTTCCATTTCCAAATAATAACCTTGAATCTACTTTATTTCCCTCCTCAAAATTTTATCATTCAAAAAGTTTAATTAAAATAATGAAATATTGCATTCCCTGAGATGTAAACATGGTGCAAGCTTGTCTGTCAGTTGGATGCAAATCAATTTCTTTACTCTAGTGAAGTCCTGCTCAGAATTTTACCTCTTTTATGGCTTTGGTCATGACAAGCACAGTGCGTATTTTTGAGTTGTATAATCTAATATTTCTTCAGAAACTAAATTCACAGAGAAGCATGAAAGAGACCCCAAATTTCACTTAATAGAATAACAACAGCCATTTACTTTCTCATAAAAATCTGCAAGATTAATTTTTATCTCTTTATTTTGTCTAAAACCCTGAACATATGATACATTATCTCATTAAATACTTTGTATTGTTGTGTTTGATAAGCAATATTTAATATTGCCTTAAAATTTAATATTAGTTTCAAAATAAAATTTCTGGAAACCATGTATTGCTGTGTGCCTTTTTCTATTATTTCAAATGTGTTCTACTATGCCCAGTGACATGTTTCAATATGTCCCGATAAAACAGTGTGTTTCCAAAGTGTGTATAATTAACATACTAATATTTATAATACACCTGCTGCCAAAAAACAGAGCTAAGAAAATTCAGAGCATGTATTCTTATTGCTCAGTTCAGATTGAAGAGTCTTGTATATCTATCAGGCTTTTTAGTTCTAAAAATATCACTTTCTTGCTCTTTGTCCTCCTCACAGTTCAGACTGATCTGTTTCCATTCTAAAGATAAGTGACCAGTATTTTGACTATTTTTTCTATGTACGGAAGCTACATTCAGGTACAAAGCAAGAACACTCTAAGAAACCCTAACATCTAAACCAGAATTTTCTGTGTCTCATTACTGACAACACTACAATGTCATGTTTATTTCCCTCATTGTACCTTCTGTTGAGAAGACAAACACTACAGAGCTTTTTGAGGATATTGGGAATTACCCAAATAATGTATTTCTCAATGCCCTAGTGAATAGAGTGTCCTTTCGGCCCTCTTAAGTCATATAATGGGGAGAAGGTGAAGTTCGCATACGATAAATTCACCTTAATACTCCTATCTTCCTACACCTTTAGATTCTTTCCTCTACATTCCACCAGTTATGCCATTTAAGCCTCATTTAATGTTAATAATAATTTGTTTAAAGCTTTAGTCAACCAAGCAAGTAAACTGGCTACACAAGCTAACACATTAAACCTAGAATCTGTAATAGCGATAACTATGTCAATATACTAACTAGGATGGATAGTCATCCAGCAAATTAAATTCTAGCCATATTTTCCAAGTAATTGATACCTTCTTGAAGTTCCTGGTCAACAGCTCAGATTGATAAATCCAAAATATACAGAGCTTAAAATGAGAAAGACTGTGCAAATTTAAGAAATCAGATCCATTCCCATTTGCATCCTAGAGCCTTTCAGTCATCACTGCACCAAAGGAAATTACTGGCCCCAATCACTGAAGTCTTTAGGCAGCTCTAGCCCACAGCAGGACTGGCTATCTTCTTCATCTGCATCACAGCTAACAAAAAGAAGAGATAAAGACAACTATATCATGGTCTAAGAGGCAGACAGATACATTGTTCTTCACTGGTCAGCTGAAAGTCAATTCATCATCAGTGATATTCAAAAATCACAAGTCTCTGCTGTCATGCCAAGTGCAATAGAGACAATATATATTATTTTAATTGCTGGTGAATTGACCATAGGGATTTGGGGAAATGGATTCATTGTACTAGTTAACTGCATTGACTGGCTCAAAAGAAGAGATGTTTCCTTGATTGACATCATCCTGATCAGCTTGGCCATCTCCAGAATCTGTCTGCTGTGTGTAATATCATTAGATGGCTTCTTTATGCTGCTCTTTCCAGGTACATATGGCAATAGCGTGCTAGTAAGAATTACGGATATTGTCTGGACATTTGCCAATCATTCAAGTCTCTGGTTTACTTCTTGCCTCAGTATCTTCTATTTACTCAAGATAGCCAATATATCCCACCCATTTTTCTTCTGGCTGAAGCTAAAGATCAACAAAGTCATCCTTGTGATTCTTCTGGGGTCCTTTCTTATCTCCTTAATTATTAGCGTTCCAATGAATGATGATATGTGGTATCACCTTTTCAAGGTCAGTCATAAAGAAAACATTACTTGGGAATTCAAAGTGAGTAAAAGTCCGGGTACTTTCAAACAGTTAACCCTGAACCTGGGGGCGATGGTTCCCTTTATCCTTTGCCTGATCTCATTTTTCTTGTTACTTTTCTCCCTAGTTAGACACACCAAGCAGATTCAACTGCATGCTACAGGGTTCAGAGACCCCAGTACAGAGGCCCACATGAGGGCCATAAAGGCAGTGATCATCTTTCTGCTCCTCCTCATCGTGTACTACCCAGTCTTTCTTGTTATGACTTCTATCACTCTGATCCCTCAGGGAAAATTAGTGTTGATGATTGGTGACATAGTAACTGTCATTTTCCCATCAAGCCATTCATTCATTCTAATCATGGGAAACAGCAAGTTGAGGGAAGCTTTTCTGAAGATGTTAAGATTTGTGAAGGGTTTCCTTAGAAGAAGAAAGCCTTTTGTTCCATAGAGACCCCTAAACAGTATCCTGACTACAAGGAGAAAGAAATCAACAAAAGGCATTCTCCCTTCTCCTGCTTTCGTTCATTTTCTCTTATATGCTATTGGAAGTCATTAATATCTATCATGATTCTGAAGATTTGTTTTGTGTTCCTTGACATTTTTGTCTTGTTTAATTGGTAATCTAATGTTATCATTGCACCACATATTCTTTGTTGTTGCAGAAAAAAATGAATCTAAATCCCACACGAACATTTCATCATTTTATGTCATTGACTAAATACAAAAAGGTTCTACTTCTTTTCTGACAAATACTGGCAAAGGCCTTGAACTCAATGAGTAGAAGAATGTCAGGCAAACAGGCTTTGGGGAAAATATTTTAGAACTCATCAGCACTTGCTGTAAAATCAATCATGCAAAACAACTCTCTACTTTGAAATGAAGGCCGGTCCTTATCTTCACCACCCTTTCCTCTCCATTTCTGGAAGTGTTTGTCTTGATCAAGAAGGGAGAAAAACAGTCTTCAATGAGATTCTATCTAAGATGATATATGATGTGGGAAAAGGAGTATAATCTCAAGAATGAAAGTTTGACAGGGAGAGGAGCCACAGTTATGTATAGCAGAACCACCTTGAGAAAGAAGGTTGAGGGTCCCAGTAGTCAGCGTGCTCATAAGTACTCTAGCTGGTGATGGCAATTTTAGAAGTCAGTTCCCAAAGATTCTTTAGAATGTTTTCTCTAGCCTTCTAACTCAGAAATCTCTGACATGTTTTTTTCCCTCTGCATCATTTTCTTTTCTATTTTGTTTCCAGCAATATTTTATAGGTAACTAGGTTTCTTTAAGTTATTAAGTTTATGCTTTCCTGTTACACATTACACACATGTAAGAAATAGAAAAAATCCTGCATGTGTTGTATACATTGTAGAACTATTTAAATACAAGAAGCCCTAGGGTATTGTGATTTGTATTACCTACATTCAAATGTATTTTGGGCTAAGTTGTACTTCCCCTCACCCCAAAACAAATAAATCTAATTTAATAGTAGAATTAGTCCTATTCCTCGGAAATACTGGTAGGTTAAAAAAAAAAAATTATTATTGTTATTATTTGGAGACGGAGTCTCACTGTATTGCCCAGGTTGGAGTGCAGTGGCACGATCTTGGCTCACTGCAAACTCTGCCTCCCAGTTCAAGTGATCCCCCTGCCTCAGTCTCCCAAGTAGTTACTTTTTTATGTGTTTGCCCTATCTAGAAATATGACTATAATATGCACTGTGAGATTACAAATCTTACAAAAGAAGTTGATTGGAACTAGAATAATGTAAAATTTAAATTTCCTTAATTTTAGATTACAATGCTTATTATACAAGAGACAATGTTTCAGGAAGTGAATTGTCTTCAAGGGTATTTCTCACATTAAAAAAAAAACTAAAGATAACAAATCTTTACCTGGCATATTTCACTTCTAAGGAACAATTGAAAAGAGAGCAAATTCTTAGTAAATATTACCATGTGCCTGCCTAAAAAAAAGTCATTTCTAATTAGATTTGTATCATATCCTTCCCTAATTAGCCGTTTAAATGAAAACAAGAATTATTATCCTCTGACTAAATGTTAACTATCTACAATTTAATTGTACTAATTACTTCCAAAGTGAAAATTTGTTTGCATCTGGGAGAACTGATTTATGGCTTATTTATAACTTACATGATGAAAATGAAGTTTTATTTACGCAGTTGGGTTTTTATTAAACATTTATCTCTTTTTTTGTGACTCCCTATTCAAAACTCAATTTAAAGGTCCAAATATAGAGCTACAGCAAGAAGCCTGTTGCAAATTCATGATATAAAATCTCTTTGAATTTGCATGGGAGCAATTTCAGCCAAACATTTCAGTTATCACTCACTAAAGGGTAATAATTATAATTTTTCCAGGCTGTAAATAACTAGTCAAGCTGCTCATTAGTTGGTTTCATCTTCAGGAATGTAGAGACAATCCTATTTCAGAGGAGAGCTGAACACTTCTGGAATGATAACAAAGTCGAAATAACAGCAGATGAAAACATTATTGCATGATTCGAAGAATTGATTTATCATGCTTTAACAGGTCACTTGTAAATTAGCTCATCTACAGTGATATTTAAAATCAGATTGTTCTCTCTACAAACATGTTCAGTCCTGCAGATAACATCTTTATAATCCTAATAACTGGAGAATTCATACTAGGAATATTGGGGAATGGATACATTGCACTAGTCAACTGGATTGACTGGATTAAGAAGAAAAAGATCTCCACAATTGACTACATCCTCACAAATTTAGTTATTGCCAGAATTTGTTTGATCAGTGTAATGGTTGTAAATGGCATCGTAATAGTACTTAACCCAGATGTTTATACAATAAGTAAACTACAGATAGCCATTTATACCTTCTGGACATTTGCCAACTACTTAAATATGTGGATTACCACCTGCCTTAACGTCTTCTATTTTCTCAAGATAGCCAATTCCTCTCACCCACTTTTTCTCTGGCTGAAGTGGAAAATTGATATGGTGGTTCGCTGGATCATGCTGGGATGTTTTGCCATTTCCTTGTTGGTCAGCCTTATAGCAGTAATAGTACTGAGTCGTGATTATAGGTTTCATGCAATTGCCCAACATAAAAGAAACATTACTGAAATGTTCCATGTGAGTAAAATGTCATACTTTGAACCCTTGACTCTCTTTAACCTGTTTGCAATTGTCCCATTTATTGTGTCACTGATATCATTTTTCCTTTTAGTGAGATCTTTATGGAGACACACCAAACAAATAAAACTCTATGCTACCAGCAGTAGAGACCCCAGCACTGAAGCTCATGTGAGAGCCATTAAAACTATGACTTCATTTATCTTCTTTTTTTTCCTATACTATATTACTTCTCTTTTGGTGACCTTTAGCTATCTTATTACAAAATACAAGTTAGCTGTGGAGTTTGGAGAGATTGTAGCAATTCTCTATCTTTCGGGTCACTCACTTATTTTAATTATTTTAAATAACAAACTGAGGCAGGCATCTGTCAGAATGCTGATGTGTATAAAAATTGCCTGCGTGATATGAAATCTTAGTTTCATAAATGGAATTTAAAATCAAATCTTCTTCTCTATTAAAAAATATAGTTTTCTTATAAGTCTATTCTCATTTTTCTCCAGTTATCTCATTTATTTTGGATGCATATCTTTAAGTATTATCAGGACCTAGTAGCAAACTAATGAATACATATTTTATGTGTCTTTACAACCCAGAAGTGCTCATCTTTACACTCCCTTTCCTCGAAGAAATTCAGAGCTCATGCTTCTCTTCTTGTCTCCTCAATGCAAATGTTAGGCGTGTATTGCCTAGTTAAAGCCTTTTTAGATTTTACTTTGGCTCATGGTAAAGTGAACCTGAGCTATGCTAACTGGTTTCTTATTTTTCTCTGTTATACATTTTTATTGCCACTCCTTAATTGTGCTCCTTTCGTGGCTCTGCTGAGTCACTCCCATTTGGCTTATTGACTAGGATCTCAGATGTTCTCTGGTCTGTCTTTGGTTTTCCCGAATGATGATTTCCATGGTCCCCTAGGTAATATTTTCTGGTTGACCTTATTCTGATGTTTTCTATTTATTTTCCTTGAAATTAAATTTCCTCTCAAACAACTTGCTGATAATGCAAGCACCTGGGAGGGAATCGAACCCACTCAAGTGCCACCCACCAAGGGGTGTTCCTAAGCCCTCTTCACAATCTGGATAAAAGAATGGGGATAACAAATATCTGTCAGACTGCTCACTCAGGTTCTTTGCTCTAACTAGACCCTGCAAAGATTTTCACTCAGGACTTAACAAAAGAAAGAAATTGGGAAGAAAATAGCGTATACCATGGAATAAGCACATACTGTCACTGGAAGAAGCAACGAATGTTTACAAAAAATACAAAGTAATTTTTATTTAAAAAAAAGAAGGAAAATAAGTCACTAAAATTTTTAATTTTGCTGTGAACATGAAATCCATCCTCGCTATAATATTATTGAAACGTTTGGTCTGGCATGTCTCAGGTTGTGTATGTTCCAATATGGCTGTACATTATTGCTTTTACTCCCACTACTTTCTATGTTTAATTCTGATGTATTTCAATCTACTAATTTCCTTTTATTACAACTAAAATATAATTACCAGAAAATTATCAATTGTTTGTCTTATTATTATGTAAAACTCACTCTGTAAAGTACTAATATTTATAGCCCTAAGTATATAAATTTTATGAACTATATTTCTAATATGCTAGCTGTGTATGTTACTCTTTGTTTTACAAGACACAAGAATTCATGTTCTCTTGATAAAATATATTAATGTATTCTACAAAATACCTGTAGATTTTATACTAGGATTAACTTTATATTTTTCCAAAGGTTTAGATGAAATAAATGTTTTATTGAATTAGTACTTTTGGGAAAGTTTTACCCCGTTAGGGTTAAGTTTTTTTCTTCCATATTTTGTTTCCTGCCTCTCCAATGTTTCAGGCATCTCCAGTGACCACAGTGACAGAGGTTCAAAGTAGTAAGCTTTTGACAAAATGCTCTCTTTTTTTTATTATTATTATACTTTAAGTTTTAGGGTACATGTGCACAACGTGCACGTTTGTTACATATGTATACATGTGCCATGTTGTTGTGCTGCACCCATTAACTTGTCATTTAGCATTAGGTATATCTCTTAATGCTATCCCTCCCCCCTCCCCACACCCCACAACAGTCCCTGGTGTGTGATGTTCCCCTTCCTGTGTCCACGTGTTCTCATCGTTCAATTCCGACCTATGAGTGAGAACATGCGGTGTTTGGTTTTTGCTGCACTATTCACAATAGCAAAGACTTGGAACCAACCCAAATGTCCAACAATGATAGACTGGATTAAGAAAATGTGGCACATATACACCATGGAATACTATGCAGCCATAAAAAATGATGAGTTCATGTCCTTCGTAGGGACATGGATGAAGCTGGAAACCATCATTCTCAGCAAACTATCACAAGGACAAAATGCTCTCTTGTAGAACTTTTTTTCTTAACTATGTGTTCACATAACTTCATGCTATGCAACATTGGTATGCGTAAAATCTACATTTATTTCCAAAACTAAACAAAAAAAAGTCTAAAAATTATTTGAGCAAATATATCATAATAGTTCCCGTGAGCACTTCATTTACCAGGATAAACTGTGGGGTAGAAATGATGAGTCTAGCCTGGGCACAGTGGCTCACACCTGTAATCCCAGAACTTTGGGAGGCCAAGGTGGGTGGATCACCTGAGGTCGGGAGTTCAAGACCAGCCTGATCAACATGGAGAAACCCGGAATCTACTAAAAATACAAAATTATCCAGGCATGGTGGCACATGCCTGTAATCCCAGCTACTTGGCAGGCCGAGGCAGGAGAATCCCTTGAACCTGGGAGGTGGAGGTTGCAGTGAGCCAAAATTGCACTCCAGCCTGAGCAATAAGAGCGAAACTCCATCTCAACAAAAAAGAAAAAAAAAAGAAAAAAAAAAGAAATGATGAGTCTAGGTCGGGGATCATTTCCAAGATCGTCCCATCATAGACGATGTTCCAGTTGCCTGTGAACATGGCTACATAATCATGCAGATTGTCCAAAAATTAAGGCTACATCTCCAGAATGATGGTTTGTCCTTTAAGGAAGGATAAGAGAATACATGCATTCCCAGGAAGGTGTGAGTACCCAAGAACTATTCTATGGAAGCCCATGTAGTAAAGCGCTTCTCAGTAACTCTAAATTATAGAAGCCATTTCAAACTAAGAATTCATCTCTAGAGATGTGGAAAGTTTAATCTTCAGTCTCCTGCTAGAAGGGTTGAGGATCTAGATACTCATGCAATTTGTGTGGAGGACAGTGGAGAGAATGAAATACAGAATTTTACTATCTTCTCTCTCATGCATACAACTATTCTTGAGAACATTTTTAAATTTTTTTGAAATCTTTATGAAAGTATAATTGGTATAAAAAGAACCGCATATATTTAATGCATACAATTTCAAACACCCATGATATCTTCACCACAAACAAGGTAACAGACATATCTAATACCTCTCAAAGTTTCCTTGAGAACATTTTAAGTGAAAATGAAAAATTTAAAGATAATCAATAGTCTTTTTTATTATAGGTCCTCTACCTTATTACATATAACATTGCTAAGTAACCATTAAATGTCATTTGGTCAATAAGACAATGCATTGTATTAAGAGACGCTATGCCATATAATTGTTCATCTGAACAGCCAAAATAATGACCTAAAGTTTCTTTGGAATCAAATAATCTACATTTAGTGTTAACTTTTTAAATTTCCTGAAAATATGTAATTCTCACTATGGAACCAAACTTCGGATTCTTTACTAATTATCAATATTAACATTCAGCAAAATAAAGATTCTTCAAGAAATTTCAGTTTTTGCCAGTTTCATACTTGCCATCAAATTCTTGATATTCAGGTTGCCAGAATGGAACACTCAATCTAATTTGAACTTCAGTACTTCCTGAAAGCACTGATCTTAAGTAATTAGGGACATACACTAAAAAATCATTCTTGTTTTACCTGTAATTCAAGTTTAACTGGGTGTGCTGAATTTTTAATTGCTAAATCTAGCAACCCTATTGAGGTTACTAGTATACATCACAAATTAATGAATCCAAAATGCGTACACCTTAGCCTCAGAAAGACAATGCAGGACCATGAAAGGGAATTGGCCCAGTTTGCATCTTAGTAAACAGTAGCACAGCCTAAAATAACCATATGTGGAAAATTACAACCTGCTGAGTAGGTAAATGGGCATACAGTGGCCAGGCCAAGGATCACCAACCATATTGTTTGTCAAGACTGATTAGGATTTAATGAAGATAGCTCCAGTCTTCATTTATCATTCCAGTCTCCATCACAAAACAGACTACAACAAAGAGGGAAAGAAAACTACATCAAAATCTAAGAAGCAGGTGTGGATGTCAAACTCCATCAGGTCAACTAGAAACTAATTGCATATTTCTCTATTTAAACATGACAGATGAAGTGCAGACTACTTTACTGTTCTTAGCAGTTGGAGAGTTTTCAGTGGGGATCTTAGGGAATGCATTCATTGGATTGGTAAACTGCATGGACTGGATCAAGAAGAGGAAAATTGCCTCCATTGATTTAATCCTCACGAGTCTGGCCATATCCAGAATTTGTCTATTGTGCGTAATACTATTAGACTGTTTTATATTGGTGCTATATCCAGATGTCTATGCCACCGGTAAAGAAATGAGAATCATTGACTTCTTCTAGATACTGACCAATCATTTAAGTATCTGGTTTGCAACCTGCCTCAGCATTTACTATTTCTTCAAGACAGCTAATTTCTTTCACCCACTTTTCCTCTGGATGAAGTGGAGAATTGACAGGGTGATTTCCTGGATTCTATTGGGGTGCATGGCTCTCTCTGTGTTTATTAGCCTTCCAGCCACTGAGAATTTGAATGCTGATTTCAGGTTTTGTGTGAAGGCAAAGAGGAAAACAAACTTAACTTGGAGTTGCAGAGTAAATAAAACTCAACATGCTTCTACCAAGTTATTTCTCAACCTGGCAACGCTGCTCCCCTTTTGTGTGTGCCTAATGTCCTTTTTCTTCTTGATCCTCTCCCTGTGGAGACATATCAGGCGAATGCAGCTCAGTGCCACAGGGTGCAGAGACCCCAGCACAGAAGCCCATGTGAGAGCCCTGAAAGCTGTCATTTCCTTCCTTCTCCTCTTTATTGCCTACTACTTGTCCTTTCTCATCGCCACCTCCAGCTACTTTATGCCAGAAACGGAATTAGCTGTGATTTTTGGTGAGTCCATAGCTCTAATGTACCCCTCAAGCCATTCATTTATCCTAATACTGGGAAACAATAAATTAAGACATGCATCTCTAAAGGTGATTTGGAAAGTAATGTCTATTCTAAAAGGAAGAAAATTCCAACAACATAAACAGATTTGAAGAGAAACTATGCTTTTCTAGGACAAACAAAGATAAGATGTTTCTAAATTAACTTCAGTTCTTGCATTAATGTTTTATGCGATTAATTATTCCTAAAACTTAATTAGTGTATCTGTAATTGTAATGTAGGGAATCTTATGTACAGCTGGCTGGAGCTCTATCTCTGTCTCTGTTTCTGACTCTGTCTCTGTCTCCCTGTTTCTCTCTTCTCTCACTCTTCCTTTCTTTAGAGTTGCTGTTTTTTAAAACATGTTTCAGAACAAATAGAAATTAATATCCTAATATCAACTATCAAGAGTACAGGGTATTTTCATAGTTCTAAACCCTGTTTCCAGATGCAAAGTTGTGTGACTAATTCAAAACAACTGTAATAGCATCTTGCTGTTATTTGCATCTTTATGAAAAGCAACTAGTTCCTTCTCATAGTCCTCGTTAGATGGTTCTTCTCGGATCATCCAACAAAGCTCTACTTTTGGCAAAGACTCAATAAAGTGACAGTTCTTAATAAATGCTGTGGAATTCTATGAATAATCTTATAATCATAGAAAAGGTATATATTATGGCTAAATATATTGTCACAGTAAGTTCAAAGATTATTTGAGAATTGCAGATCAACGAATGAAGGACAATCTACAAGTAAAAGAGGGAAAAATTATGTAGAAAATGAAATAAGAAGCCTAAATTGAACTATTAATTATTTATCGAAGAAAATTTCTCCACAAAAGACGTATCTCCACGGACTGCACCAGGCAATGATTGTCAAGATGTTGTGACAAGACATTCAATCAAAAGCTAATATATGGTTATGCTAAAATGTCAAAACTCTCAAAGGATATATTGCCTCAATGTAGATCATCTCTACATCCCAGGGAAATATCGTTTGGATTGTATATAAGACATCTTTTTTAAAGGGTTCAATGATTCTATTTCAGTAATTTGTTGAACAACAGAACATCTGTAAGGATATAGAATACATTAACAAACACTATCAAGCAACCTGAGCTGATATTTATGAAAGACTCCATAAAAGGAAGAGAGAACACATTCTCTTTTCAGGCATATATTGAATATTCTCCAGACAATACCATATGTCAGGCCACAAAGGGAAATATGTATTTGGGACATACCATCAAAAGCACATCGTTTATATTGTGGCAAAGATATTTTAGAGTGATCAACCCTGTACTAACCAGCCTAGAGTAGCCAGGAACTTTGTGTATAAAAAAGAAAATATTTATAAATAAAGAGACAGTAAATGTTCTCATCAATAAATTTGGTAAAAATCAAAATTAGTTTTACACTAGTTTTATATGATCATTTTTCCTGTCTGCCTCTAAAAGTGAAATAGATACACATTGATTTAATTGCTAAATTTACAAAGATGTTTTGGGTGCCTTGTAATTTAAAAAGACAAATTAAAATTAGATGCATAGGCTAAAGCTTTTTTTTTTTAATACTGTCTCAAAGAATACCTTTCCCCATACCCTAACTGAGCCAAGGCCCAGTTTGTGTTAATTTATTAGGCATGGAAACAAAAGAAACTTGAAGGCTGATTGGAATATTGAAAAGAGTCAAAAAGTTTAAAAAATGATCAATAAAAAAATTCATAGTAGGCTAAGCTCGATTTATTACTGAGGAAAGATAATTTTTTAAATAAGCTTAATGTAACCTAAGCATACAGTGTCTATAAAGTCGATAGTAATGTACAGCAATATCCTAGGCCTTCGCATTCACTCACCACCCACACATTGACTCACCCAGAGCAACTTCCAGTCCTGCAAGCTTCATTCATGGTAAGTTCTTGATGGTAAGTTCTCCATTCACGTAAGGCCATGTCCCCACCCAAATCTCACCTTGAATTGTGATAATCCCCGTGTGTCAAGGGCAGGTCCAGGTAGAAGTAATTGAATCATGGGGGTGGTTACCTTCATACTGTTCTTGTAATAGTGAGTGAGTTCACATGAGATCTGATGGTTTTATAAAGGACTTTGCCCCCTTTTGCTCAGCACTTCTCTTGCCTGCCACCATGTAAGATGTGCCTTTGTTCTTCCTTCACCTTCCGCCATAATTGTGAGGCCTCTTCAGCCACCTGAAACTGTGAGTCCATTAAACCTCTTTTTCCTTATAAATTACCCAGTCACAGGCATGTCTATTAGCAATGTGAGAACAGACTAATATAATAAATTGGTACCACGTTGTGGGGCACTGCTGTAAAGATACCGAAAGTGTGGAAGCAACTTTGGAAATGGGTAACAGGCAGAGGTTGGAACAGTTTGGAGGGCTCAGAAGAAGATAGGAAAATGTGAGAAAGTTTGGAACTTCCTAGAGACTTGGAGGGCTCAGAAGACAAGAAGATGTGGGAGAGTTTGGAACTTCCTAGAGGCTTGTTGAATGGTTTTGACCAAAATGCTGATAGCGATATGGACAATAAGGTCCAGGTTGAGGTAGTCTCAGATGAAGATGAGGAACTTGTTGGGAACTGGAGAAAAGGTCACTCTTGCTGTGCAAAGAGACTGGCGGCATTTTGCCTCTGCAATAGAGTTCTGTGGAATTTTGACTTTGAGAGAGATGATTAAGGGTATCTGGCAGAAGAAATTTCTGAGAGGCAAAATGGTTCAAGAGGAAGCAGAGAATAAAAGTTTGGAAAATTTGCAGCCTGACAATGCAGTAAAAAAGAAAAACCCATTTTCTGGGAAGAAATTCAAGCCTGCTACAGAAATTTGTGTAAGTGATGAGAAGCCCAATGTTAATCACCAAGACAATGGGGAAAATGTCTTCAGGGCATGTCAGAGACCTTTGCAGCAGCCCCTCCCATCTCAGGCCCAGAGGCCCAGGGCCCCCCTGTTGTGTGCAGCCTAGGGACTTGGTGCCCTGCATCCCAGCTGCTCCAGCCATGGCTAAAAGAGGCCAAGGTACAGCTCAGGCCATGGCTTCAGGGGGTGCAAGCCCCAAGTCTTGGCAGCTTCCATGTGGTGTTGAGTCTGCAGGTGCACAGAAGTCAATAATTGAGGTTTGGGAACCTCCACCTAGATTTCAGAGAATGTATGGAAATGCGTGGATATCCAGGCAGAGGTGTGCTGCAGGGGCTGGGACCTCATGGAGAACTTCTGCTAGGGCAGTGCGGAAGGGAAATGTGGGGTTGGAGACCTCACACAGAGTCCCCACTTGGGCACTGCCTAGTGGAGCTGTGAGAAGAGGGTCACCATCCTCTACACCCCAAAATGGTAGCTCCACCAACAACTTGCACCATGTACCTGGAAAAACTGCAGACACTCAACACCAGCCTGTGAAAGCAGTCAGGAGAGAGGCTGTACCTTGCAAACCCACAGAGGCGGAGCTGCCCAGGGCTGTGGCAGCCCACCTTTTGCATCAGCATAACCTAGATTTGAGACATGGAGTAAAAAGAGGTCATTTTGGAGCTTTAAGATTTGACTGCCCCATTGGATTTTGGACCTGCATGGGGCCTGTAGCCCCTTCACTTTGGGCAATTTCTCCCATTTGGAATGGGTGTATTTACCCAATGCCTGTACTACCACTGTATCTGGAAAGTAACTAACTTGCTTTTAATTTTACAGGTTCCTAGGTGGAAGAGACTTGCCTTGTCTCAGATGAGACTTTGAACTGTTAACTTTTGAGTGAATACTGAAATGACTTAAGACTTTGGGGGACTGCTGGGAAGGTGTGATTGGTTTTGAAATGTGAGGACGTGAGATTTGGGAAGGGGCGGGATGATATGGTTTGGCTGTGTTCCCACCCAAATCTTACTTCGAATTGTAATAATCCCCATGTGTTAAGGCCAGGCTCAGGTGGAGGTAATTGAATCATTGGGGCAGTTACCCTTATGCTGCTCTCGTGATAATGAGCGAGTTCTCACAAGATCCGATAGTTTTATACGAGGCTTTTCCCCCTTTTGCTCGGCACTTCTCTTGTCTGCCATCATGTAAGACATGTCTCTGTTCCTCCTTCACCTTCCACCTTGATTGTGAGGACTCCCCAGCCATGTGAAACTGTGAGTCTATTGAATCTCTTTTTCGTTATAAATTGCCCAGTCTCAGGTATGTCTTTATTAGCAATGTGAGAACAGATTAATACAGTTCTCTATATAGGTGTATTGTTTTTTAATCTTTTATACTATATTTTTACTATACCTTTTGTATGCTTAGTGTGCACAAATACCACTCTGTTACAAGTGCCTACAGTTTTCAGTGCAGTGGCATGCTGTACAAGTTTGTAGTCCAGGAGCAATAGGCTGCACCATATAGCCTAGGTGTGTAGTAGGCTATGCCATCTACGTTTGTGTGAGTACACTAAATCATGTTCACACAATGATAAAATCACCTAACAAGGCTGGGCGCAGTGGCTCACGCTTGTAATCCCAGCACTTTGGGAGGCCGAGGCGGGCGGATCACGAGGTCAGGAGATCGAGACCACGGTGAAACCCCGTCTCTACTAAAAATACAAAAAAATTAGCCGGTCGTGGTGGCGGGCGCCTGCAGTCCCAGCTACTCGGAGAGGCTGAGGCAGGAGAATGGCGTGAACCCAGAAGGCGGAGCTTGCAGTGAGCCGAGATTGCGCCACTGCACTCCAGCCTGGGCGACAGAGCGAGACTCCGTCTCAAAAAAAAAAAAAAAAAAATCACCTAACAACACATTTTTCAGGCATATCTCCATCATTAAACAATGCATTACTGTATTTTATTTTATAGAAGTATCCAGGTAGTAGAGAGAGGTGAGTACAGTTATTCACAAGGAAGTAAAATTCAGACTTGCCTAATAAACAAAAGAAACAATAATATATGACACATAAAGTTAAGGAATCGTACACTAAAGCTAGGAGATGCCATTTTCTAAATGCAAAATCAGCAGGGGTGATGTATTTGGTGAAGAGTATCAGTTAATACAAACAACTTGGAAAAAGATTTGGCAGTAGGTACTAGAGCTGAACATGCCCATATTCTATGACCTAGCAATTTTTGTTCCGGGAATAGACACAACAGTAATGTAAGATATGTGCACTAAAAAATGTGTATAATTATTAGCAGTATGATTTGAAATAGCCCAAATTAGAAATAACCCATATGCCTGTCAGCAGGAAAATAGATGAGTAAATTGTAATATAGTCATAGAATGGAATATTACATAGCAATGAAAATAATAACACTACTCCCACCATACTAACAGAAAATGCTGAGTGAAAGAAAGTGAACTCGGAAGAGTAAATATTATATTGTTACATTTTACATAAAGTTTGAAACAGTAAAACTAATCAACATGAAAGACATGTGTGTATAGGCAGTGGAGAGTAGTATCTGAGAAACAGTACAAGGGATTCCTTTGGAGTGTTGTAATATAATGTAAAATATTGTAAAATATTAGTGTATGACTTAGTGAGCTGGACTGCATTCATAGATGTGTTTGCTGTATAAATATCTGTAAATCTACGTAATTATAATTTGTACATTTTTCTAGAGGTATATTACATTTTAACAATAAATATTTACTTAAAAGTTATTAATTACATAATATACATTTGTGTACACTATATAATTTTTTTAAAACTTTGTTAGTAAGAATATAGGAAGCAGCCATTCTCTTATACTTTTGGGGAGTTCAAATTGATGCAATTTTTGGAAGACAAGTTGTACAAATTATCCCACATATAAAGTGTGCCTGGTGTTTTATCCAGAAATCTCAGTCTTAGAATTTATCCTGCAACTATTATTGCATAATACGTAAATAAATGAATAAGACATTTTATTGCAGCACTGCTTATAATAGCAAAATGCTGGTAACAATATAAATGTTCATCAAATTTGTTAAATAACTTATAGATCACAATACAAAAAATATATAATTCAGTTATTAAAAAGAATTCAGGAGATATAAAATGTGTGGTATGCATATGGAATTATATCCTAACTATATTATTAAATAAAAACAAAGATTAGTATGATCCCATTTCTACGTAAAAGGAATATATATACACATACATATAATGATTTTTTCACTCAGCATTTTGTTGAATGTAGTAGTAGTGTGTTCATTTTCATTTTTATTAATAGCAGTGATCATTTTTCTTTCATCTTCATTAATATAAATTGGTGCAAAACTAAGTGCAGTTTTGCCATTACTTACTTTTGCACCAACCTAATATATGCATATATATATGAGAGACAGATTTGTGCTCAGAAAATATTTCAAATTACAGACAAAAATGTTATTAGTGATTTATTTCTGGAAATGAAATTGTGGTGGAAGTCAGTAAGACTTTTTCTTCTTATGCTCCTATATTGTTTAAACATTAATGAAAACTTTAAACATTTTTAAAATACTGTTAAAAATGAAGACTCTAGCCAGCAAGCTGTAGTCTAATACAATGAAAAACAACTGCCCTGCAATTTGCCTTAAGCCTTAACTTCCTACATCCTCATTTGCTTCTGCCAGGTTCAGATCTTGGCCTTTAAGCATCACTTGAAGTCTAGTTTTTGCTCCAGTAAACACTTGACACCTTCCTTTCTATCATCCAATAATTAATTTGTTTAGCCTTTAATTCCACATGGCTCTATGAGTCTTTGACCTTTACCTGCTTTCACCTGATAATTGACCTTCATTTTACTCCTTAAAGCCTTCTTCCAAATGTAACTTTTACCTTCATCCCCTGCTCTTTAGAATTAATGAGTCATGATCTTGATTTTAATATTCACATGCCCAAACTTGAGACTGACAATATATGCCCAAAGTATTTTGTAAGCCCTTTTAGCCATCTTATTATTTAATCTAATCCTGACAACCTTGCAAAATAGGTACTATTATCATTCCAGTGTTGTAAGTAAATAAATTGAGGTGTAGATTATATTTATCTCTATTACAAAGTAGCAGTAATCAAAACATTATGGTGCTGGCATAATAACAAGCATATAGACTAATGGGACAGAATAGAATCCAGAAAGAAATTCATGCATTTATATTCAACTAATCTTTGACAAGGCTTTCAAGAACACACAATGGGGAAAAGGATAGTCTCTTCAATAAATGCTGTTGGGAGAACTGGATAGCCACATGCAGAAGAATGAAAGTAGACACTTATCTCACACCATCTATAAAAATGCACTCAAAATGAACTAAAGGTGAGATCAGAAACTGTAATACTACTTTTAAAAAAAACATAGAGGCCGGGCGCAGTGGCTCATGCCTATAATTCCAGCACTTTGGAAGGCCGAGGCGAATGGATCACAGGATCAGCAGTTCAAGACCAGCCTGGCCAACATGGTGAAACTTGGTCTCTACTAAAAATACAAAAATTAGCCTGGTGTGGTGGTGCACACCTGTAGTCTCAGTTACTCGGGAGGCTGAGGCAGAAGAATTGCATGAACCCAAGAGATAGAGGTTGCAGTGATCCAAGATCACGCCACTGCACTCTAGCCTGGGTGACAGAGCAAGACTCTGTCTCAAAAAAAAAAAACAAAAAAAAACCATAGAACAAAACTTCTTGACACTGGTCTGGGCAATGACTTTTTGGATATGATCCCAAAAACACAGACGACAAAAGCAAAAATAAGGAAGTGAGCCTACATCAAAATAAAGATTTCTGCACAGCAAAGGAAAATAATCAACAAAGTGAAGGAAACAGCCTACAGAAAGGGATAAAATATTTGCAAACCATGTATCTGATTAAGAATTAATATCCCAAATACATAAGGAACTCAAACAGCTACCTAGCAAAAAACAACCCAATAACCCGATTAAACAATGGGCAAAGGACCTGAATAGACATTTCTAAAACATACAAATGGCCAACAGGTCAATGAAAAGGTGCTCAACATCACAAAGCATTAGGGGAATGCACATCAAAACTGCAGTGAGATATCACCTTGTAACTATCAGAATGACTATTATCAAAAGACAAAATATAAGTTTGAGCAAGGATGTGGAGAAAAGGGAACCCTTGTACACTGTTGGTGGAATTGTCAATTAGTACAGCCATTATGGAAAACCATATGGATGTTCTTCAAAGATTTTTGAAAAAGAAGTACCGTATAATCCACCAATCCCATGTTTGAGTGTACATGCAAAGGAAATCAAATCAGTATGTTAAAGATATATCTGTAGTCCCATGTTAATTGCTATTTTAGTCATAATAGCCAAGATATGGAAACAACCTAAGTGTCCATGGATGAATGATTTTTTCAAAAATGGTAAACACACACACACACACACACAGGAATAGTATTCAGCTTATGAAAAGAAGAAAATTCTACCTTTTGCAACAGCATAGATGAACCTGGAGGACATTCTGTTAAGCAAAATAAGACAGACACAAAAAGACAAATACTGCATGATCTCACTTAAATGTGGAATCTAAGAGTCAAATTAAAAAATCAGAGAGTAGAATGATAGAAGAAATGAAGAGATATTGGTCAAAGGGACAAAGTTTCAGTTATGTGCATGAACAAGTTCTAGAGATCTAACATACATTGTGGTGACTATAGTTAATAATACTGTTTTGTATACTTGAAACTTGCTAATAGAGTAGAATAGTCTTATCACAAAACAAACAAAAGGTAACTATGTGAGATGATAGATATATTAATTAGCTTCATTGTGGCAATCATTTCACAATATATGTATATCAAAACATTAAGTTGTATATGTTAAAAATACATAATTTTTATCAGTAATACCTCTATAAAGCTGGGGAAAAAAAGCTGGAATATTTAGATTCATCAAAAGACATCATAAACACACACACAAAAAAAGATACAAAATGGGAGCACTGTTTTTTTTTTTTGAAACGAAGTTTTGCTCTTTTATCCACCTGGTAGAGCCAGAATTATGGTGGAGAAAGAGAAGCACTTGCCCTGCGTACAAAATTTCAGGGGGTATCAAAAAACTCAGGAATCAACAACAATGCTATGTATTTGTTTATTATTTTTATCAATAATTTTAATGCAACATTAACAATCAAAATTAACACAGAAAAATTCATAATTATCAAAATGTTGAAATTTTAAATAAATACCAGTGCCATACTATAGTAGATACTACAAATATTTTCATACTATCTATATTGAAACTAGAGGCAAAAGGGAAAATATATTCTCCTATATACATGTTTTTATATATTTTAATAACTTTTTTTTCTAGAACATTAAAGTAATGGGAAAATAACTGAAAAATTGAAAAGTAGGTATATTGAAACTTACAAAATTATTTTTAAGTTTAAATTTTTTTTAACATCACAAAAACATAATTTGTTATAATTTTAATTTCCTGGCTTTCATGGAAGCAAATACATCATAATATTTTTAAGATGTCTTTCTCTGATTGTCTTGTTTTCAGTTAAGAGAATTGCCATGTTTGGATTCCTCAAGGATCTACAACTAGAAATACCATTTGACCCAGTGATCCCGTTACTGGGTATATGCCCAAAGGATTATAAATCATGCTACTATAAAGACACACATATGTTTATTGCGGCAGTATTCACAATAGCAAAGACTTGGAACCAACCCAAATGTCCATCAACGATTGACTGGATTAAGAAAATGTGGCACATATACACCATGGAATAGGATGCACCCATAAAAAAGGATGAGTTCGTGTCCTTTGTAGGGACATGGTTGAAGCTGGAAACCATCATTCTGAGCAAACTATCGCAAGGACAGAAAACCAAACACTGCATGTTCTCACTCATAGGTGGGAATTGAACAATGAGAACACTTGGACACAGGGAGAGGAACATCACACACGGGGGCCTGTTGTGCGGTAGGGGGAGTGGTGAGGGATAGCATTAGGAGAAATACCTAATGTAAATGTTGAGTTAATGAGTGCAGCATACCAACACGGCACATGTATACATATGCAACAAACCTGCATGTTGTGCACATGTGCCCTAGAACTTAAATTTTAAAAAAAAGATCACAGAATGCTATTCTAAAATATGTACATGAAGTATAAAACAGACTAGTTCCTTTTTTCTAATACTTCTATGAGCATCTCAGAATGACTCCGTGAAACTCTTTTGGTTTAATTTTCAGCTGGATAGAGAATCGTTAAATAAACTCTTAAAGCATCAAAAAAGAAAAAAGAAAGAAAGAAAATTGCCAGGTTTGATGATTTCACTTGACCAAATGATTAAATAATTTTTAGTTAACTTCAGTTTATTGAAACTTATTTTACAAGTTGCCACTGGGACACATGCTGAAAGCTGCCCTTTCTCTTATGGGTTTGTTTATTTATTTATTTATTTTTATTTTTATTTTACATGAGGGGCAGTGGGTGAGGTGCGGGGGGGCTGTGAAAGAGTGATTCCCCTTCCCCAACCCTGCAGCCTCTGATTGCAACTCCTTTGACATGGACAGCACTCTGCCTTCAGCTGACAATTTCTGATCATTCCCACTCCCTTCCCAGATTCTGTCCCAGCCTCTCTCTGCTGAGTTGCTTCTCCATTTCAGAAAATCTCCTGGGGAAGTTTAGTCTGTCTTGGCTAGGTAGCCCACAACTGCTCCATAGAAAACATGCACCTTTCATCTATCGCGGCTAGGCATGCGGTTTCTTCTCAAATGCCGCCTTCTACTCTGCTGCTGCAAAAGTGTTGTTCAGCCAACCACTCACTTGAGGATATTTTTCTCAGGGGTAATTTTGACAATGATTAACATCCTCAAATTCCAGAGAGCCATATTAAGCTCTTGAGCCCCTCTTACTAAACTGTCAGTGAGGAGGAAGCATTTTCTTCAACTCATCTCCATGGGGAGAGAGGAAAATTGTCACAGCATTCTCACCACTTTTTCCCCAAAGAACTTCTCTCTCTCATCACCAGTATGCTTGGTATATATTACCTGAAAGTAGGTATGGCACATTAGTTTTAAATAGGTTTTCAGCCACATGGTTTGCAAGTCCTGCTTAGGACACCTAGTACTTTGTTTGAAAGGTAAGCAGAGTTAGTTTTAACCATCTAGGGATTTCATAAAACCGAGTCTCATTTTAATATTATTACACAAATATGCTTGTACTTTACCTCTATAGAAACATGGCAAAGAGAATCACCTAAGAGGACCCACATTTCCTCGTAGACACTATACAACCTGGAATGCCAAACTAAAGCCTGTATCCATCCTTCCACCATAAATTCTTGAGCATTTTAGGAGTTAAAATTTCAACAAGCATCACCTGTTGTCTTTCTGAAAATTCTCTGGGCATTACCACAGACTAAATTATTTAGACTTTAGGAAACGTACTTCAGTAGGAAGAGAAGGTTGCATCCCATGACACAATCAAACCCAGAGATAAGCCACCTGATATCCTGGGATTTACTTGAGGTTTAGAAGATCAAAGAAGCCAAACTATTATAAAATTGATGGCAAGGGAATCAGGTTAGAAACTGGCCTATGGGAATTGTAACAACCTGCATTGATGTGACATAGATATTAGAACTAAGAACTGAAACCACCTGCATTAATATGACCTATTTATTCTGAGAAAATTTAGTCTGGGAAAAATAAACCTGTAATACCAAAAAATCACTTCGAGCTTCAGGAAATTCCTGAAAATCAACTTTTCTTAGGCAAAAGTCTGTTCACCTGGACAAATAGCTTATTTAAAAACATTTATGGGCCAGGTGCAGTTGCTCATGCCTATAATCCCAGCACTTTGGGAGACTGAGGCAGGAGAAGGAATGGTTGAGGCCAGAAGTTCAGAACTAGCCTGGGCAACATAACAAAACCTCAAATCCTCATCTTTAAAAAAAATAAGAAATAAAATAGCCAGGCATGGTGGCACATGCCTGTAGTCCTAGCTACCTAGCCCTCAAGAGGCTGAGGTGAGAGAATAACTTGAGCCCAGGAGTTCGAGGCTGCAGTGAGCTATGATCGTGCCACCGCACTCCATCAGTCTGGGTGAAAGAATGAGACCTTGTCTCAAAAACCAACAACAAACAAACAAGATTAGCATCAGGACCCTCACTTTGATATGTCCACCAGTTCTAAATTATTATGCCATGAAATTTGCCCGAGTCCAATCACTTCTCTATCCTGAAAGACCTTTCTTAAATCATTTGAGCCCATCTTTGAATACCTCCCACCCTGAATTCTTTCTTCTAAGATACTGCTAGAACTCTCTTAATATGAAAAGATTCTTTCATTTTGGAAAGGTCAGTAGACAGAAACTTTCAGTGATTCTTTGTCAAAAGTTTAATTTCCTCGATGCTTTCTCCTTAGGACCCGGACAAAATTACTTTTAGTACAAAGTTTAAATATTTTCCGATTCTACATTGTAATTTCTTCCATTTATTCTAAACTTTTCCTTTTTAAAAATGTATACATCAGGAAAGAGAATAAAGGGAAAGATTGTTTTGACTCTTTTTTTATTATTATACTTTAAGTTTTAGGGTACATGTGCACAACGTGCAGGTTTGTTACATATGTATACATGTGCCATGTTGGTGTGCTGCACCCAGTAACTCATCATTTAACACTAGGTATATCTCCAAATGCTATCCCTCCCGCCTCCCCCTACCCCACAACAGGCCCTGGTGTGTGATGTTCCCCTTCTTGTGTCCATGTGTTCTCATTGTTCAATTCCCACCTATGAGTGAGAACATGCAGTGTTTGTTTTTTTGTCCTTGCGATAGTTTGCTGACAATGATGGTTTCCAGCTTCATCCATGTCCCTACAAAGGACATGAACTCATCCTTTTTTATGGCTGCATAGTATTCCATGGTGTATATGTGCCACATTTTCTTAATCCAGTCTATCATTGTTGGACATTTGGGTTAGTTCCAAGTCTTTGCTATTGTGAATAGTGCCCCCAGTAAACATACGTGTGCATGTGTCTTTATAGCAGCATGATTTATAATCCTTTGGGTATATACCCAGTAATGGGATTGCTGGGTCAAATGGTATTTCTAGTTCTAGATCCCTGAGGAATTGCCACATTGACTTCCATAATGGTTGAACTAGTTTACAGTCCCACCAACAGTGTAAAAGTGTTCCTGTTTCTCTAGATCCTCTCCAGCACCTGTTGTTTCCTTTTTAATGATCGCCATTCTAACTGGTGTGAGATGGTATCTCATTGTGGTTTTGATTTGCATTTCTCTGATGGCCAGTGATGATGAGCATTTTTTCATGTGACTTTTGCCTGCATAAATGTCTTCTTTTGAGAAGTGTCTGTTCATATCCTTTGCCCACTTTTTGATGGGTTTTTTTTTCTTATAAATTTGTTGGAGTTCATTGTAGACTCTGGATATTAGCCCTTTGTCAGATGAGTAGATTGCAAAAATTTTCTCCCATTCTGTAGGTTGCCTGTTCACTCTGAAGGTGGTTTCTTTTGCTGTGCAGAAGCTCTTTAGTTTAATTAGATCCCATTTGTCAATTTTGGCTTTTGTTGCCATTCTGTTTCTTCCCCTAAAATAACATTAAAGAAGGAGGTAAGAGTCAAAACAATCGCTTTTGGTAGGCAAGGACTTCATGTCTAAAACACCAAAAGCGATTGTTTTGACTCTTACCTCCTTTAATGTTATGTTAGGGGAAGAAACAGTAATAATTCAAGAGTATATTCAGGGCACCCTGGTGTTATCCAACAGCAAAGTGAGCAGTGGTTTACTATGGAATTGAAAGATATGGGACAAATATACACTGCTAAGAGCAACAAATAAGACAACAACCAAGATCGAAATTTCTACTCACCACTGTATCCAAGAGAAAGCTGTTGTTGAAAAGATTTGCAGAGGTGTGGGTGGTCAGCCTGAGTTTAGATAACATTAAAGAGCTTCCTTATGATGTCTTTCCTTCTGCTAATAAGCTTTTTCCTTGGCTCTGCCTTCTAGTGCTACATATTTCTCAGACTCCTCTTTTCCAGGTGGGCATTCTTTTCTCTTTTTTGGTCATCCACTGGCTTAAACTCACTTGTTTTCTTACTGGTACTGTAACTGGTCCTAAATTTACTGTAAATTTATATTTACAGTAGTGGCTACAGTCACCCCTATTAAAAATTTATTTTGTCTCAGAATGGCTCATAGGACCATGCCTTCACCGCTTTTCTGGGAACAAGCACTGTTTCCACTTCTCTTGTTTTTTGTTCTTTGCTTCTGCTCACCACACCTCAACTTGGAGTGTAGAAGTCTATAAGAGGGCACTTAAACATAGTTTCATGAGCAAGTATTTAAAGTGATAGATAGCTCAGTTACAATGATTTGATCTTTGAAAATTACTTGAATGTATTTAATTATCATATATACTTTTAAAAATGTACATTGGTCATGTATCAATAAAAAAATTAATAAAAGTCTCACAAAATCCCCTACAAACATCATTACAACTGAAATATTTGAAGTTTATTTTTTCTTTTCTGTTAATGGCATTCATCCTACAATCAATGCATATTTTAAGGAAGCTAGCTGTTTTTTAATATTAAAATTACGTGACATTAAATTGATGTTTTATCTTACAATAAATGAAATCATAGAATTGAGGAAGTAAATATGTACACACCACTGCCATTCTCCCTGATGCAATAAGCAAAAACACTTGCTTCCACTAGTTTATTGGGTTTAAGAATGATCACCTTGCTAACTGTATCAGAATTAGGATTAAAGTAATATAACCTCAAAAATATAATATTTTATTCCATTTAGTCTACGAATAAAATTTTGTTTTTGTTTTTGTTTTTGCTAAATGAGACAAAATGCATTTGCCTAGAGAAACAAGCTTGGAGAAACAGGAGAGTTACTCTCCCAATATGTACTTCTTTCTAGAAGTACAAAATATTGAAGAACAGGCAGGTCCAGAAACAGAAAAGGTATAAATTCAACCACTTAAGGCATGAGAGCATCTTATTCTCTAAGCTGGTAACGTGGAAGAATATTGATTATTTCTCAGTGTATGTTGTTTAAAAGTGGAGATTTAGTAGTAACTGAAATAGAAAATATATTATAAATTTTTCACAATTTGTACCAGTCACCATGGCTTTTTTAAACAAATATTATAAATAAATATTACATATAAAAATTTCAAAATCGTTATTAGCTATTTGTTTAATATGATTGACATAGAAAAGCTTTAATCTGTTTTCCTTTCTTCAGTTCCATTAGAAGCTAACATAGGGAAATAAAATGGAAGGACATTTAAAGAGCAAATGGCTTTTATTTTCTGTGTGTCAATGCCTTGACATCTGAGGTCTTGCTCACCCTGGAGAGACCATCCTTCCCAGGATTAGCCAATTCTTAGAGATAGCAAGCAACCCATCCAGTGAGCTTGCTTTACAAAGGCAAATCAATTCAGTGTCCACACCCCACAACCAGCTCCTTTGGGCTCTCACACTCCAGACCACTATTCACCTGTCCTAATCACCCCAGACAACCAGCAACAGTCTCTATACCCCAGAGCCCACTGAAACAAACTATCTAATCCTTAACTTTCTTATCCTGCATCAACCATTCCTTCCCACAGAAACCACAATAGAAGATCTTGCCCACAGTCCTCTCCTGCTCCCTCTGCCTCCTGACTGTCATGGAGGCTTCCACGTGTGAACACCCACAGCATGACATGGTGTGTCCCATTCTCTTGGGATCTGCAAATAGCACACTATCTCTTCAATGGTAGTCACCTTCTGATCTGTTGGTCTTACCATACCTAAATAATAATAATACTTATATTAAAACATGTACATTTAAATATGGTATATATTAAAAATTATTTGTAATAGCAAAAACATTATAGCCATTTACATGGCCCCCAGCAGAGGAATGCTGGAGTTAATTCTAATATATCTATTGTATAAAATCCTAAGCAGCAGTAAAAAAAAGAATGAGGCAGTACTTTACAAATTGACGTGAAATTATCTCCAAGACATTGTTAAGTAAGAAACTAAAGCTGGATCACAATGGATATGCTACGGTGCATATTTTATGTTTAATTAAGTACACAAAATGACAGTATATATTTATAAATGTTCTTAAACATAAAGCACCCCAAAAGGCCTGTTCGGATAATAAACCAAACAGATTATAGTAGGTATTTTTAGGTAAGTCAAGAAGGATTTTTAGTTTGTTCATAATTTTTAAAAATATGTTTACACTGAGAATGAATTGATATATTAATTGTGGAATTCAAAGTAAATAAAAATAAATTTTAAAAGTTGATAGCTACGCTACATAGCTCATGGTGGTAGGAAGTAGTCTTACTTAGTAAGCACCTAAGTGGTCAATTCCAATTTTTGACTAGCATTATCATCAACCTACCCCTTGATATTCAAAGTGCCTAAGGCCCACCATGTTTAGTGGCAATTAGACACTAACAGCAAGATTAGTCTCATCTCATCACTCCAGCTGCAAGCTCACTTTCATTTCAGTACTTTGGGAACACAATAATTTTCTTCTTCATTGACTCAGTAAAACAAAATCAGAATTACAGCTTTGCAGAGGAGTATATTGAATGTAAGCCTTGAGCAACATAATACAATGCTGAGTTATATGCAAATTTTGGCTACTACCTTTTAGTAAACATAATTTTTCTTTTTTTCTAACAAGTTTTCTTTGAAAAAGTATAAAAGAAACATACTAATATTTATGTGGAATTCTTTTTTCTGGAGTTTCTTCTTCCCCATCACTGAATAAAATATAAAAACAAATGAGAATATTTGCCAGCATAGTCAGCTATAGCTTATACCAGCAATTTCTTTGTTCATTGAATTCATACAAGTTACTATCCATATGATTCATGCATTTTCATGCCATATTATGAAGCAATCTGTGCAAAGGTAGGCTTCATTAAAGTTCATTAATTATTTCTTAAATTAACAAGTTCAAATTATACAAATAGGAAAAATCTGTCATATTGAAGCGGACATCATAAGAGATGGCTCCCATGGATTTCACTAATCCACTTTGTGCTTTAACTTAAGCAGATTAGTAAATGTCATTGGCATGGATTTCTTCCATATATTTCCCCAAAACAAATAGTAAAAGATTAGATCAATATCAAACGAAGGATTAAAATAATACCAATTACATACAAAACAAAACAGGAACAAAGAACCTGTATGGCATGTGGACTTTCAGAATTATCTGCAGGCCATTTCAATGATTAAATTGAAATGCGTGTCTTCTGGATATTTTCCAGAATCCCTTAGATTTCACATTCTAAAGAAACTTTGGGGATGTCCCATTGGTCCACAGGTATCCCAGTTGGACAGCAGAGAAGACCATATGCTTTGCTAATCCAGTTATTTCCAGTACCCTTAGAACTCAAAATTAATTAAAACCCCTGAATAAGACACAGAGCTCAAAAATAGTTGATGCTGAGCTTTTAATATGCAGATTTTAAGAACAACGATTGAGAGAGTAATGTTTGGACTGAGATGAGTCAAGAATAAGCCCAGTGATGCCTCCATCTGAATCCATTTCTCCATCCAATATCTGGGAGGAAAACAGAGAAGAAAGTAATTCAACCAAGGCTTAAAAACTGATGCCTAACTTTTAAGTGATGTGAGATTTATGCTTTCTTTTCCTTAGAGATGGAAGGGGTGCAGAAGGGAATAAAAGAAAGGAAGCGATCTGGTTGCTTAGTGAAGGATAAATACCATATGCTAATATTATCAACTGCATAACCATAGGGGTTCCATCTGTCATGTCCATCCCTGCATTCTCACTGTGTGACGTATTGTGGGCATCCAATAAATGTTAATTGAATGAATAAATAATTGAAATCAGGTGGCATATATGCAGAATTTCTTCTGAGATGGCATGCCCTTTTATATGTCATAGAGAAAGTGGACTATATTCTAGACCATTCTAACTATAAATTCTATACTATAGTTATAATAGAATATAAAATATGAAGTTGGGTTGGAAGAATACTAAGACAGAAGACACAAAAAGTATTTTAAGAGAGTCAGAGAACTGATGAGGAGATCGTGTTGCCTGTTACTTACTTATGCCTTGGATTGTGGAGGTGAATTGAAAAATACAGGGTCAATCATAAGAGGATGTGTGCACCTCAGGCCACATCTAAAGGTACCACAGCACTTCCTAAGAGCTCTGCAGTCATAATCATTTATACAAGGAACCCCAGAACAATAGGTGGAAATCTTAGATTGTTGCTTAGAGGCCTGTTTGCCCAGACGGGGTCTAAATTCCTTTTGACTTCAGTCTTGACTGTGGCTCTGTTGCTTTGTGTCAAAAGATTCTATAAATTCAGGACACGTACCCGGCTTGCCCTCAACTATGAAAGAAAAAAGGAATTGTGAGCTTTTTACCTTCACTTATTTGTACGAGGAATTTAATTTCTTTAAAAGATATATCTATAATCTCCTTAATTACGCTCTTCTGTTAGCTGATTTTGCTCCTTAAATCATGTTTTAAAAGCACTATAAAGCACCACCAGGTATATTTCTAAGGTATAATTATAAACTGGCTCTTAGACTAAATCCAACCTGTTTATTGTAATAATTTGATATATATAACATATGTATGGAATATATATATTTAGAAAATATATATTTCAAATATTTATATACATATTTGGAAAGTATATATTCAGAATATATATAGATTTAGTATATGTATGTTTGTTTGGAATACATGCATTTGAAATAAATTGGGGCCAAGAAATTACTTATACAATATGAAAAGATGTTCAACTCATGTTTTTCTATTTTAATAGAGTTTTATTGCAGTGCTATATGTTAAAATATTTTCATACGTGTACACATTTTTTAAATTACCAGATATGTTCAAATGTAGGCTTACTTGGAATGTAGTATAGGAAGTTTAAATTGTGGATGATCAGCAGATACAGACAGCTTTAATGCATTCATTTACTCCCTTGTATGTATTGGGTGCCTACTGTGTATTCCAGAGTTGTCAGCACTCCAGATACAGCAGTAAATAGAAAAAACAAAAAATAGTGGGCAAGATAGATAATAAAGATAAACTAGTAAAATTTACAGTATATTAGACAAAGATTACTGCTAAAGAGAATAATTAAATCCAAGGAGATTCCTAAAAGTACCTTGCAATGCTAAGGGTGCCTAATTCTTTAACTCTAGTTATGTCATCTACATAAATGAGTTATTTTCAGAAGTTTTTGCACACTGTATATGTTATCTGTTCACATTTACTGTCATTCAAGAAGCACTGATCAAATTTCACTAGGACTAACAGGAATAGCTTTCTTCCTTTACATGAGGTCAATTAGGTTACAGGCTTCTTATTAAAATGCAAATAAATATCATCAGTAATTAGCAAATGACAGGGAGCATTATAAACTTCCATAATGATTCTATGCCATTATGACACTATAGAAATTAAGAAAATTTAACATATGAATATATTAACTCCTGATGTTCATTATTCCATAGACTTGGAAACACTGTGCATAAGAGAAAAGAGTAAAAATATAGTGTCAGGGGCCAGAGGCAGGAGGATCACTTTACCCCAGGAGCTCAAGACCAGCCTAGGCAACATAGCAAAGCCCTGTCTGTACAAAAAATACAAAATTAGCCAGTTGTGGTGGTGTGTGCCTATAGTCCCAGTTACTTGGGAGGCTGAAGTGGGAGGATCACTCGAGTCCAGGAGATGAAGGCTGCAGTGAGCTGTCACTGCACCACTACACTCCAGCCTGGATGACAAAGTAAGACTCTGTCTCTCAAAGAAAAGAAAAAAACAATACACAGACACACACATAATCTGTAAATTAAACAATAAATAAAACTAACATGGTTGTCTGAATTGACTTCCTAAAAAAGAAAAAAAAAGGAAAAATTGTAGAATTACAGAATCAATCAAGTATTAATTTCAGCTTAAAAATGAGTTTTTCTTTTCTCTATAACCCTTAGTTTCCTTTAATAGGAGAGTAACAGAATTGGAGCAGCTTACAATCCTTTTTCATGGAGGAGCTATACATATTACAATGTTTTCTTTCATCAGTCTGATTAATTCTGGAAAAAAGTTTTGATAAAATGTCCTGCATAGCTCATTTTCCTGTGACATTTTCTTTCACTATGAATTTGTTCAATCCCCTCAATTGCCCTGTGGGTAATTATTCTCCAACTCTTGCTTGTTTATCAGATGATAGCGATGTCTCTTACCTTCCTTTCCCTCACTCCCTCTTTGCTATGTGTAACACGGTCGCAGTTTCAGGTGGCAGAATTACATTACGTTACATTACTTTTGCACGTTGCACAATGTACTCAGTAACTAATTTCAAATGCAAGTCAGTCCCTGATCTGAGAGTAAAAGTAAACAAATATAACGCTGCCCTTTATTTTCTACTTCATTGTCTTCTCTGGCAGGGAGTGCTAGCCCAAGTTCTCTTTCTCCTCTTCTTTGCTAATGGAACCCTGATTTTGTTCAGGGGAGTAATGTGCCCAGTGGATCTCAAGTGGGAGCTTTTCGGAAATCTTTGCTGGCTGATCTGACTGTCACAGCACTGGAGCTCCCTAACTGTATTCAGTAAGTGAGGCAGGGCTGCTGGGTGTCCTGCAATGGGTGGAGCACCCCCAAAGGAAGACAGAGGAGCTGAAATACAGGAGCCTGTCTACCTCCAGACTTCCCATTATATACAAAAATGAAACTGCTATTTGTTTAAGCTACAGTTAGTCAAGAATTCTATTACTTACAGCTTAACATAATTCTCAATAAGCCCTCCAGTCATGAACATCTGTCCTCTATTTCATATGATTCAACAAAAAAATTCAGTAAATCTCGTATTCCACTTAGGGAAACAAATGCTAGAAGAAAAAGAGATAATCAGGTTCTCACCTTGCCATCGCGCATCCTGGTCTTCCCAATCACCTAGGGGAAATGGAGAATAAAGTATAGAATAAGTGCTTTCTTCTTGCCCAAACATCTTCTTTCAGCAAATTCTAAAGTGACTTGGTAATATGTTGTTCTCATTCTAAGGCAATTACTATAGTAAGTGATTGGAAAACAAAGTAGCTCTTTTCTATTTGCCATACTACAACCATTTGTCATGTATCATCTCAGTGAATATGTAGCATAAAATTATGCTTGACATAAATATTCCTTTATGTTATCGATTTTTCACTGTTCAATAGGAATATTATTTTGTCAACTATATGCACTTGTAATATGGCAGAATGGATTCTTCTTCATCACAAACCCAGTCCCTCATTTACAAGTAAACAGAATAAGGATTTTCAAAAGAAAAATATATTTTAAGTTTTGGATGATTTTAGATTTCAGAGTGGTTGCCAAAATAATAGAGAGTGCCTGTATACCTTTCACTTACCTTCCTTTTATGTTTGCATCTTACATAACCGTGGTACAACTATCAAAATGAAGAAGTTAGCAGTGGTAGAATACTCTTAACTACACTATAAATTGTATTTAAATTTCCCTTTTTTCCACTAGTGTTCATTTGCTGTTTCAGGATTCCATGTAAGATCCCACCTTGCATTATTTATAACTTCTTAGTTTCCTCTAATCTGTGAGAGTATCACAGTCTTTCCTTGTCTTTTATGACCTGTATATCTAAGAAGAGTACTGGTCAGCTATTTTATAGAATGTCCCTCAATTCGTGTTTGTCTGATTTTTTTTATAACTAAACTGCAGTTGTGGATTTTGGAAAGAGTACCACAGAGGTGAAGAGCCCGTCTCCTTGGATCACATCGGGGGTGCCTGATATCACTGCGTCTTGGTACTTACTGATGATGTGAACTTGATTACTTATTTAAGATGGTATCTGCCGGGTTTCTCCACTGTAAAGTTTCTACTTTTTGTTGTCCATATGTAAACGGAGTTTTTAAAAGTGACTAAACACTAGGACAAAGACAGAATGTGTCTACATCTAGGATATTAGCAAGGATTAACCTTTGCAGTGAAAAAGTATGATTTGCTTTCAGATCCTCCATCTGAAGACAATAGGTAGGGAAATTATGGGATCCCTGCCCTCATCCCCTTTACTGGCCAGTGGCCATCGACTTGCTGTGAGTATTGGCTACTAGCAACTCACAGCTACCCCATTCTCCAGGTAACTACCCTTAGCAGTGGCTCTCTGACATGAAGGTGTAAAAGTCTGGCCTCCTTGCCTCAAGTGAGACTAACTCTGTGGAGCAATAGGTGTTCCAGACTTTTCTCTGTGGGGTTAGACTAAGCTAGTCTGCACATGAGACTACATTTTGCTTAGCTTTATTCCTTATCTACCCTGCTTCCTAACTCCCCTCTCTGGGAGAGCTCTCAATAAATATTTTTAAAAACAGTCCCATTTAAGGATTGGCTTCTGAAGAATCTGACCTAACAAAACCCATCACTTGGAGTTATTTCCCTCTCTGCCTTCACATGCAGGATCCAAGACCGCTTTTTTCTCCCTACCCAACAGTAGAGCCCACCAGTAGAACCACTCATCAGAATCAAATGCAAGAAGAGACAAGTGGTGGCAGTGGATAAGTTGAAAAGATAGAAGGATGAGCCTGAAAAGGATTCAGAGGGGAAGCCGCCTGCCATCTGCCTTGGGTGTTCTCAGTATCAGGAACTAAAACCTTAAACCTTGGATGGAAACTCAACAAAAAGATGTGCATGCCCCAAAGCCCACCACCTTATGAAATCAATACTGGCTGGATTGTGTTTCTTAAACTCAAAGAAAAGGATTGAGAAAATAGTCTCTGGGCTCCTGTACAGAAAACTGACTGGCTGACAGATCTTTGGTGGCAAAATTCTGGAGGATGCAACCATATAAGGAAGAGGCTAAGAAGAAGAACTAATAAAATAGAATGGCAACAACCTAACAGATAACAAATTTAGAAGAGGCTAATGCCATCAAACCTTACTAGAAGAGCGTTTCCAAAGGAGTAGGATGAACAGCAGTTAGTGTCAAATGCAAGCTCATTTTGATACTCATTGAGCTCATTGAAACTTTGAAAGCTAGTTTCAATAGAAAGATGGCATTGGAGACAAAACTCCTGTTGATTGGAGAGTAATTAGAAAGTGGATTCTACAAATCAAGGATTATTTTTCAAGAACTGAGTGAGCTGATATATAACTGGCTTGAGGATTAGGTAGGATTCATTTTTCTCTTTAACTAAAGGAAGATATGACTAGGAGGAAAGGGCAGATGCCAAGAGAAGAAGTACAATTAGATGTTAGAATTATCTAGTTTTATCTAGATAATTATATAGAATCATTCTGGATAATTATTTAGAATTATTTAAGATAATTTTTTAGAATTATCTAAAATCTAGAGGTAACTAGAGTCAGGGAAAATTAAACTTATAAAATACTAAACATAATGCTTAAACCCTGGTTTCTCATGATGATTTCCTTGAAAGAAAGAACCTGTAGTAATTTGAGCTAGTTTTCATCATATTGTGATTATGCTTCTGTATGTATTAGAGTTTTATTTTCACTCACGATGCTAGGGTGTCACCCTGTGGTAAATGTAAGTATAGCTTTGATGCAACCCACTTTACACATCATCCTATTTCTAGATATCAATTGCAACCATTTTCATGGTCCTTTTATTTTGTTCTTAATGTGGCTTCCTACTTTAAGTTTATTTTTAAGTAATATATAACATTGAAAACATATAAGACCAAATATAGAAAGTAAATTACAAAAAGGAATATTAGATAAACTAACAAGAATGAAAAAAATAGGTTCTTAAAACTAAATACATGATTTTAATATTTAGCTTGAAACTTTGTAATGACACCTGAGGTTGACTTGTAAATATTTCAATTTTTAAATTATGTTTTATATTATTTCTATGTGAAAATGGTACTTTTTAAAATAATAAAATCCATAAGCATGGAGAGGTTCAAATGATAAATTTACAATAGTTACTATTAATCTTATTCCAAGCACTACTTTTTTAATGTTCATTGCAATAGCATGACATATAATAGATGCAAACATAACTATGAAAAAATAATTCAATCAAGTATACTCCATCCTTGCTCATTTCATCTGGCTCCTTTTAATCTCTATTTGATTCTAATAACTTAGTCATTATTATTTTTGTCATTATTTATCATTAGCTTAGTGTAAAAGATAGATATATAAGTTATTTACATGATGAAAGATTTCAGAACTTCAGTGGAATGGGAAGCTTCGTGTCGATGCCATTTCAACAGGATTTATTCCAGTCTACATACTTCCCAAGAATGTCACCATCTCTAAATGAGAACTAATCCTTGTCATCTACTTTGGTGCCTCCATATTCTGGAAGAAGAACATTTTCTCTAACGTTCGCACAAACTGGTTGAATCTCTCCACCCTTTCCTTTAGAGCCCGATCCAACAGCTACTACTGTGGCTGCCAATACTTTTCCTTGAGATTTTTCTGGAAGCATAATGGCTCCTTTGGTTACAGTTTTGGCGGCACACCTTTCAACCAATACTTGGTCAAAGAGTGGAAGTAACTTTCTAAACACTTGCCCTGCCATGAGCCCCTCTATCGCCGACTTTCACTCTGCTCTCATACAGTACTGCAAAGAGAGACTTCCTTGGTCATTATCTTAATCCTTTGGGTCTATGGAATGTGTATCACTTGTTTGTATTACATAATCTATCAATAAAAACGTTGAATTTAGTACTTCTTTTATGTACTACCTTACTAAGTATATTCAAGCCTTAATCAGATGGTCTGTTACCTAAAGGCAGTAATTCACATCACATGTTTCTTTTGTACCCTCTACATAATAGGTATTCAGTAAATACATTCTTAATTTAAGATTAATAAGTTGAAGAAGGCTTATCTTTACAATTCTATAGAAAAAGATAACTTCTTTAATCAATGTAATTGGCATTCTAAAATTGTATTTTAATTGACCAAAGTGACAAGTGTATCAACAAGAAATTGTCCTTTGATTAATTATTTCAATTAACTATTAGAAATTCTATTCAAAATAAGCTAAATATCTCCCTGAAATTTCAATACCACATGATTAAAATAGTAAGGCAAGACTCTTAAGAAAGGATAAGAGAAATCTTAGAAATGTTAGTGTGTAGTCATTGTTAATCTGTACTATTGATTAGAAGAACTGACATCGTATGTAACTGATAAAGAAATCAATGGACTAAAAAGACAAATATGAAATGGAATCACGATTTAACAAGTCACGTGCCGAGTAGATTGTCTAGTCAGTTGTTATGTTGGAATTAGGGTTGAAATCGTAATATAAATCTGTTACATCTTGTTCTCTATGGTCTATGAAAAAGGAAAGGAAAAACATGACTGAAGCAAAAAAGACAGTTTAGTTGCTAACATGTCTCAAAACTTTATACCTATCATCATATCAGACTTACCATTTTCTTGGTTTTGAACTTCTTCCTGGGTTGTGCTCAAAGCCAGCGAGGTAGCTAAAAGAAAGAAAGAAAATATCTTTAAATCAGACTCATACTTCCCTCTCTGCTGGAGAAATTTGGGGATCCTCACTTACATAGCTTATAGAGAACAATAACAGCATTGCTGCTACCCAGGAATGGCCTCCGGAGTTTGAGGTGGCTTTAACCGGAACATTTCCTTCCTATGATTTACCACCTATTTCATGGTGTTCTATGTTACTAACAATTGTCAAATGATATATGGATTCTGCTGTCTTCCTTAACTGTGACAAGAATGACAAACAGCAAAAGGTTAAGATAACACAAATGTAATTGCCTGATGACCCAAAAACTCTTTTGGGAAAGGATCTAGGAGAACTTTCTGATTTGTCAGTAGAAAAAAAGGAGTCACAAAGGAGCATCAGAGAAAGCATCTATAATTGAGAGACCCACGTTAATGTATAACATCTAATGTAAGATTTAATTTAGTTCATAGAAATTCAATTTAAAAATAAAGATGGATGACACCTTATGCATTCCGTTAGCAAAAATGTTGGAAGTGAGAGACTGCAAGTTGTATAGAGGATCCAGAGAGCAATGTGGTGAACAATGGCATTTTTCACAACACCTTGAAAGGAAAATTAAGAAAAACTCGCCTCCATAGAAGGAAATTAGGAAGTGAAAAAAAAAATGTTGGTTCTCACATAAACACAAAACGTCAAATCCAATGACTTCCATGAACTCAGGCCTTGGCTCCTCCATTTCTTACCTTTTTGACCTGGAGCATTATTAAAACTGAAAAACTTAATTAATTACTTTCTAAAGACTTGTGCTTGTCTCAAACACTGCATATCCGAAAAAAAGCTTTCTAATTGTAGAAACTAATACTTTACCAATTATCTATGAAAAATTACAAAAATAAAAAAGACCATTTTATAAGCAGGAGAAAGGCTTGATTGAGAGAATACACCCAAAGAAGAAAACTCTCCTCGAGTAACAGAAGCCAAGGGTTAAGTGTTTATGTTGTGAAGTCAGATGCAGTGTCAAAATCTATCTTCATCACTTACTAGCTGGGTAATTAGAGCATACTAATTAACCTCTCTAAGCTGCGTTCATTCTCTTTATCTATAAAAGAGAAACAGTAATTAACTCATAGCATTTTGTGATAATTAAATAACATTACATGTATAAAGTACTTGGCACATTCATAAATGTTCAATAAATATTAGTGATAATGATGAACAATATGAATGTTCCTTAGAATGCATGCGTTTCTTCTTTGGGATATTTACAGCAGGATGAAAGAAAAGATTGCCTCCCACATGCTGACAGCATGTATTAGTATATGGAGGGTGAGGATGAGTTGGTAAGACAGCCAAGTAGTAGGTTAAAACCAGAGACAGGATCCAAGGCAGTGGCAGCCATGTCTTTGGCATGCGGAGGAAGACATTAACAGAAAAGAATCAGAGCTATTACAGAGAGGAGGCAAGATTGTGACCAAATATCTTCTTTTATACAAGATAAGGGCAGAAATTATAAAACAAATAGGATAGTCAGTGTCAAAGAGAAAGTGGATAGCTGTATAGTATTCAGAACGAGATGTGGAGAGACGGTGGTGTGGCACAGGAGCACAGTGCAGAAATAAATAATAGTGGCTGTAGGAAGAAGTGACCAGATGATGACTGTAGTATTTTTAAAAGTAACACAAAAGTAGTCTTACCAGGGAACAGGACAACAGTTATTATAAACATAGACTAATTTCACATTATTATTCCACTACTGTCTTCTCTTAAGCCCTTATGTGAGTTTCTACAAATATAGCCTTATCCAAACATATACTTTGTATGGTTTGACAATACTTTTATATATATGTACGTGTGTGTTTGTATATATTTCTACAGAACAAATCTCACCCATAGCCATCTTATCTGATTTCTCTCTTTGGGCCCAGATTTTCTTCCTCAGTTCAATCCTGTCAGATTTCTATCCTTTAGATTCCAACTGTCTCCATTCAAACATTGTAAGCAGGGGAAGAGGAATTCTCAAATGCAAATATAAAACTGCAATCAAGAGTGACAACCCACACAGTGCAGAACAATCTCATTAAAGAGAGGCACCAAATAGACAAATCATAAGAAAAAAAGAATGAATAATTATATAAAGAGCACAGGTACGGACAAGAAATTGAGAAAAGAGTCAATGACTATTGATAATATAGTTGCCTTCATTGAAAATTCAAGAGAAACCAAATGACAGACTATTTAAATCAATAAACGACTTCACCAGGTAAAAGATTACTAAAGGATTTAAAATTATTTCTGCCACATAGTAAGTACTATGTAAGTATTAGCTAGTTATAGGACAGTGACAAATAAAAAATGGAAGTTAAAAAAAACCTGTTTACAAAATCGCAGCGTAAGATCTTCAAAGGAAAAAAGATAAACATTACTGAAGGGCATAATGACATAAATAAGTGGAATGAGAAGTTATTTTCAAGAATGAGAAGCAAGAGTATTGTAAAGATATTAATTCTCCTGGAATTCTCCAAATTTAGTGAAATTCCAATCTAAAATCCTAACAGAATTGTTCCATGAAATTTACAAACTGATCCTAAAATTAATCTAAAAGTTTCAGTGGTTGATCACTGTGTACTTCAAGGACAACGATCTCAACTCAAAGAATTTAAGATTCTCTCTGTAACATGAAAAAATACAGATAAATGCCTGGCTGATCTGGTAAAAATAAAAGGAAATGTTCATAGATTTAACAAAAATAAAGAGAAAGCAAAAATCCAGGGAAGGAAGTAAAGCCTGAAATTTGGTCCTGTCCTAAGGGTATATGTAAATCAAGGATAATCTGAGCTTTCACTGATATAGCCCACGAGGACAAAGGACAGCCACAAAGCCCACATTCAAGTTGGACTAATGAAAAAACATTCGTCAAATTGGAGACTAATTCATAGAAACTCCTCCAGCACACATGCACCTGGGATACAATAAAACTACACCCTGATTATGATGGAGAGCTACAAGCAAACAAACAAGCCAACAAAAAAGGGAACAACAAATATATTAAAGGTTTCAACCTTGGAAATGAGGGGAGAGAGGGAAAATCACTGCCATTAAGAATTCATAACCATAAGCCAGCCTTCAAACATGTTTGCAACATTTAGTCCCCAAAACTTCAAACTGAAAATTTGTTTTAAAGTGATACCTTCAGTTTGCATGTAAGACGCAAAGGAAAACCTTTCCTGTAGAGGAAAGCAACTTCCACACAGATCCCAAGGAATACTTATAGATAAAATCCTCACAGCAGAAGGTTATAAGGGAATTAAACACACACATGTACTTAGGATGCACACACATGCACAGTGAGGAAACAGGTTGCCACAAGTAAACATCTGTAGAAACAAAACACAATAATCTGCCACTACCTGAAATAGGCCATAGATTTTTTTTCTGCTTGTTTGGAAAGATAGAAATATGATAGAAAGGGGAAGAGAAAACAGGGATGCCCACGATGGATCCAGAAATAAGTATTAATCGTGTATGTGTTGGGAATTCGAGTGCTGTTAGTAATCCAATTAAGACATTAAAATAATTCATATATGTCAATCATATGAGCCTCAGAAAGAAGAGCAAGAGTTACTACGGTCTAAAAGGCTCAGAAGCGAGCAGCACTTAAATTGGGCTTAGAGGAAATAAGATTTGCACAGTTTCTGAGAAATGAAGGGATATTTCAGGAAGTAGGAGAAATACAGAAAGGTGGACATTCTCAAGGAGTCTCTGCAAATAGGGACAGGCCTTTAGACAATCACGCAATACTTCCACCAAAAAGACTGGCAGAAAATATTTCTAAAGGAAGATGATTGACAACCTCCAGAAAATTGACTAGAAAGGGGCAGGATCACATGTAAATACAGTGCCATAAGGCCAATTGGTCAATTGATTAATTATCTACTACTTATAAAATAAGTAAATACTGAGAAATAATTAGCTAATTTTAAAAATAAACATCTATTTTCCAATTGGGCAAGCGGGAACTATGTTTGATTGGAAGTCAGGAGACCTTAAATTATCTTCCTAAATTTACCACTGACCAGCTTTGAAATTAAAACTATTTGGAAATCAGTTTTTATATTGAAAATTGGGGAGGAGGAAGGTCTAGGGAGAAGGGCAGATTAATTAATGATGTCACTTATGAATGCAGCTGTACAACTTTACAAAACCAAAAGAATGAAGAACTGTGCTCATTCCTCCGGTGCTCAAAAGAGGGCGCCCACAAGAGCAGCTGAGATTTACTGGAATCGATTTACTGAAAATCCCCGTTTTCATTTCTCGGTCTGAGTTTCATTACCCAAGAAATCCACAGGGTGGCGATAACACTGAACTAAAAGTGAATTCAGAGTGGAAATTCTCAGAAACCGTATTCTTCAATGGCCAGTGTTTACAGATTTCCCTTTCCCTGATTTTATGATGTCACCAATGACACAGAAGCTGGCGGAACGCTTGAAGGCCGTACACAACGCAATGACGGTGACGGTAATGATTCCCACGGGAGAACCAACTGTGATCCAGACCCTTGGCAATCCTCATAGTAATGCAAAGGAGACTTTAGCATTCTCTTCCTTATTTTACAGAAAAAAAACTAGAAAGAGAGAAATCAAGTAAATTATCTAAGGTAACTGAAGTAGTGAGTGACCTAGGCGGAATTCAAACCTTAGTCTAGGTTCAGTGTCATGGTTCTTTCATCACAGCTTGCTGACAGCTCTGAGGAAAGCCTGTTTGACTCACACAAAGTGGCCTTGCTTCCTAACCTTCTTCCTCATTGATATAGAAAGGAGAAATTTTGCCATTTTTTTCATAGCTGAAAAGAAGCTTAAAAGATTCTATTCATTTTTAGCACAGGATAATATTAATAACTCTTCAAGCCACGATTAAATAATGATTGTATAGCTACAGCAATTTCAATTTTAGTGTGTATATCAGGGTCACTGACTTTTCTTCCCTAATGCTCAAATGGAGCAGGAACATTTCTTCATTGACTGTCATCTTAAGGCATGTTGAATTAGAAATAAGAAAATTCTATTCAAATTGAGTTAAAGGGAGGAAAAAGATGGTTTTTCAGTGTAATTACGGGTCATTTCAAAGAAACCAAGAAGTTTCTTTAAGTGATACAGGAGATTAGAATCAACAACTGGAAAACTATTAGAATTACACAGTTGTTCAAACTTATGCTCTTTTTCTTTCCACATTCTCTAGTCCATGGTTTTCTTGATATCCTTGGACTATTGCCTCTTTCTATTGACTGGCTTTCTCTTCTCTAGACCCCACAGCTCCTGAATTCCCACATCCTCAGCTTAAGTGACTATCAGAGACTGACTTATATCTGTGAATTTTGGCTCCTAACCTCTGAGAGAGAGAATCCAATATGGCCTGGCTACAGCTGTCGAGCAGCTAAACACAAACAAGGGTGATGATTATCAGAGCAGTATGTTCTGAGAAACACAGACACCCCAGGAGACATATGTTATGACTGGCTAAATGTCTTTTTGAGAAGTTAAAAAGAAATAATTCATTTCCAGATGACATGATTATATACTTAGAAAACCCCATTGTCTCAGCCCAAAATCTCCTTAAGCTGATAAGCAACTTCAGCAACGTCTCAGGATACAAAATCAATGTGCAAAAATCACAAGCATTCCTATACATCAGTAACAGACAAACAGAGAACCAAATCATGAGTGAACTCCCATTCACAATTGCTACAAAGAGAATAAAATACCTAGGAATCCAACTTACAAGGGATGTGAAGGACCTCTTCAAGGAGAACTACAAACCACTGCTCAACGAAATAAAAGAGGACACAAACAAATAAGAACATTCCAGGTTCATGGATAGGAAGAATCAATATCCTGAAAATGGCCATACTGCCCAAGGTAATTTATAGATTCAATGCCATCCCCATCAAGCTACCAATGACTGGAAAAAACTACTTTAAATTTCATATGGAACTAAAAAACAAGCCCGCATTGCCAAGACAATCCTAAGCAAAAAGAACAAAGCTGGAGGCATCACACTACCTGACTTCAAACTATACTACAAGGCTACAGTAACCAAAATAGCATGATAGTGGTACCAAAACAGAGAGATAGACCAATGGAACAGCACAGAGGCCTCAGAAATAACAACACACATCTACAACCATCTGATCTTTGACAAACCTGACAAAAACAAGAAATGGGGAAAGAATTCCCTATTTAATAAATGGTGCTGGGAAAACTGGTTAGCCATATGTAGAAAGCTGAAACTGGATCACTTCCTTACACTTTGTACAAAAATTGATTCAAGATGGATTAAAGACTTACATGTTAGACCTAAAACCATAAAAACCCTAGAAGAAAACCTAGGCAATACCATTCAGGACATAGGCATGGGCAAGAACTTCATGACTAAAATACCAAAAGCAATGGCAACAAAAGCCAAAATTGACAAATGGGATCTAATTAAACTAAAGGCTTCTGCACAGCAAAAGAAACTACCATCAGAGTGAACAGGCAACCTACAGAATGGGAGAGAATTTTTGAAATCTACCCATCTGACAAAGGGCTAATATCCAGAATCTACAAAGAACTCAAACAAATTTACAAGAAAAAAACAACCCCCATCAAAAAGTGGGCAAAGGATATGAACGGCACTTCTCAAAAGAAGACATCTATGCAGCCAACAGACACAGGAAAAAATGCTCATCATCACTGGTCATCAGAGAAATGCAAATCAGAACCACAATGAGATACCATCTCACACCAGTTAGAATGGCAATCATTAAAAAGTCAGGAAACAACAGATGCTGGAGAGGATGTGGAGAAACAGGAATGCTTTTACACTGTTGGTGGGAGTGTAAATTGGTTCAACCATTGTGGAAGACAGTGTGGCGATTCCTCAAGAATCTAGAACTAGAATTACCATTTGACCCAGCCATCCCATTACTGGGTATATCCAAAGGATTATAAATAATGCTTCTATAAAGACACATACACACGAATGTTTATTGTGGCACTATTCACAATAGCAAGGACTTGGAACCAACCCAAATGTCCATCAATGATAGACTGGATTAACAAAATGTGGTACATATACACCATGGAATACTATGCAGCCACAAAAAAGGATGAGTTCATATCCTTTGTAGGGACATGGATGAAGCTAGAAACCATCATTCTCAGCAAACTATCACAAGGACAGAAAACCAAACACTGCATGTTCTCACTCATAGATGGGAATTGAACAATGAGAACACTTGGACACAGGAAGGGGAACATCACACAGAGGGGCCTGTCATGGGGTGGGGGGATGGGGGAGGGATAGCATTAGGAGAAATATCCAATATAAATGATGAGTTAATGGGTGCAGCAAACCAACATGGCACATGTATACATATGTAACAAACCTGCATGTTGTGCCCATGTACCCTAGAACTTAAAGTATAATAGTAAAAAAAGACTTTAGCCTAGGGAAAATTAATAATAATAATAATAAAGCAGATGTAGCAAGGATATTTAATATCTTGATTAGAAGCAAGTCAGTGAATTTTTAAAATGACATTCTGAAGTTGTTTACAACCAACGTTTATTATTATACTTAGCAAAAAAGAAAGGCAAAAGTTACCAATGCATTATAAGTGTAAGCTATTATCAAAAGCTAAATTACATGCTGCTTATGCCCTAAGTCAGTGCTTCCCAAACTACAGTACCCTCTAGAATTGCCTAAAGGGCTTGTTAAAACATAGACTTCTGCCTGCCAGCCACCTTCTCCCCCTTCAAATTTCTGATTCATTAGGTCTGGGGTATATGGTCCAAGAATTTGCATCTCTCGCAAATTCCCGGATGATGCAATGCTGCTAATCTGGGATTGCACTTTAAGAACTCTTGCTCTAAGCTCAGGACAGAGAAACCATTTCTAACTGACATTTTTCTAGGTTTATACAGAGTTATACCAAACACAACCAAATGTAACAAAAACCAAAATCAAACAAATATACAGCAAAATTTTTAACTGGCCTACTTCTCAAGGTCCATTTACAATTTGGTACAATGGTGGTCTGGAGAGTTAAGAAATACATAGGTGCATTCACAAATGACATCTACATACTCTCAAAGGTTACTGAAAGCTCAAAAGCTGGAGTCAAGGCTAGTACTAGACAAAATGAAAAGGGAAAAAATATGTGCTCAAATTGTCACATGGTTGTGAAGGAGCATGGTATAGGGGAATTATTACAGCTTTGTTGCCAGGCCATCCAGTCTTTAAGATCTAGGTCTGCCATTTACTAAATATGGAATCTGAGGATTTACCTAACTCTCTGAGGACATTTGTTTGACTGTATCCTGGTTTTCTTAATACCTATTAAAAGTGACGTTGAGAACACTACCAGATAACATATACTAAAATGCCTAGTGCATAGAATATAATGCCTAGCACTCACAGAAGGCACCATACATTACTTTAGGGTCCTATTATGTGCAAGGAACTAGATTGGGTTACTTAATCCTTACAAAAGTTTTTTCAGTCATCATCATCATAACCATCATTATTCCTGTTTTGCAAACAAAAAAAAAACAGAATTACAAGATCATCTAGGCAAAAATTCAAAGTCAAACCCACAATAGTTTGAAGCCGAATGTTTCTACAAAGATGAGTTACCTTATACGTCTTATAGTTCCCATTTCAAGTTCCCTGGCAGCTATGAAACAGAGGTTTCATTGCAGAATAACTTCCTCATTTTGTTAGTATTCCACGCCTTGCCCTCTTTAGCTTTACTTCTTCCTAAGTAACGATCACTACTTTTATTTATTATTCCATCAGGACCTTGTTGGCAGACCTAATTAAGCAAATGTAAGATGTAGGAAAGTTTATTTTGGGTAACTTACGTCCATTTTTTCTTTCATCATTCCAATAATTCTTTAGTGTTTCTGCTTAAGAGCAGATTTGTTCCCAGAGGGAGGGTGGGATCTGACCTTGAACTTCCACAGAATAGATTCTCATCTTCTCTATTTATTCAACACAACAGAGGCTGTTTTATTAAACTAGTTTATATTATCCTGTCAGTGATATAAAATGGCATAAATGCCTTTTTGAGGACATTTTCATCCTTACCTACACTGCCTTTATGCCAATGATCCTTGCCATCTCTCCCAAAATATTATGTTTGTCAAAGTGTCACTCGAATGTCATTTCCTCCATGCTTCTTTGCCTTATCCCCGGATTTTTCTTTGCCTCCAAATACCTACAATACTGCAAGTCACTTTTTTGTGTTCTTTGTATGCTTAACTTCCTATATTAGATGCTGCTTGTCTTCTCTTTTCCTCCACTAGATTGTGTTTTTTCTTGTGTGTGAACATTTACTCCCTTATCATTCTTTTGGTGCTCACTTTTAGTTGGGCCCTCTTCAGGTGCTGCAGAGATTGGTGAGAAACCAGAAGTTCACAATCCAGTGATGTCAAAAGAAGCTTTGAGAAGCTGGGAGAGGCTTTGGAAAAAAAGGTACAGTGTGAACACAGTCTTGAAAAAATAATGAAAGCTCTCAGGTGTGCAAACAAGAAAGGATATTCCAGACAGATGAAACAGTCTGTAAAAACATATGAAGCCATGACAGCACATGAGTAAAAAAGGGATTTGTAGAGGAGGCAATACATTTACCTATAGATGGAAGATCTGACGCAGGAACACCCCCACTAATCCTGTGTAGACATGTTTGGTGTCACTAACCCGTCAAGGTTCTCCTTCATGCTGAGCTCAGATGTGACCCCAGAGCTCTTCTTAATGAAACAGTCCAGGCAACCACGGCTAACCCATTGAAGTTTTCACAAGATACGAAATCTCTTTACCAAAAAACACACTAACTAAAATGTATGTGTTTCTATTTGTTAGAATTTCAGTCTACTTGGGGCATATATTTTACAGTAGGTGAAGTTTTAATGTGAATAAGTCAAATTAGTTCTCATTGGTGACAGCCTTCTGTATATATGTAAGTAAGAGAGGGTAACAAGATGCTAGTGTTGCTGAAGAGAGGGCCAGAGCCTGGAAAAGAGAGGAAAAAATGACAAAAGGGGAAAAAGACCTGCCATTCCAGCACTTTGGGAGGCCAAAGCCGGAGGATTGCTTGAGGCCAGGAGTCTGAGACTAGTCTGGGCAACAAAGTGAGACCTTGTCTCTACAAAAGAAAAAAATTATTCATAGCAGGGTGTGATGATGCATGGCTGCAGTCCCAGCTACTCAGGAAGCTGGGGTGCAAGCATTGCTTAAGCCCAGGAGGTCAAGGCTGCGCTGAGTAGTAACCAGGCCACTGTACTCCAGCCTAGGTGACAAAGCAAGACTCTGTCTCAAAAAGAGAAAAAAAAAAAGCGGGGGGGTGGGGAAAGAAAGGGCAGCTGAGTCAAGCTTGGGGAATTCCATTACCTTTTTGCTTCGTATCATTCAGTGGAGTGATAGCAAACAAGCCAAGTTAACTAGAGTTGTAGGTAAGCACCTGAAATAACCTTCCTGGGCTCTGTAAGAACTTCTCTTTGTGGTAGGTGTTTCAAAATTTTGCTACATTATTCATTTGATTCTGTTTGGTACATATTGCATTGCTCCTGGAATTACATCCCCAAATAAATAACAGTAACGTATATATCTTTACCGTCACAATGTTCACATGCAATATTTCTTAAAGCTCTTTACTGCCTCCAGCCAGTCTTGAGACCTCCCACTCACTCCACTCTTCACAATCTGAGACTACAGAGTTGTATGTGACAGACATACTTGGTGGTCTTAGTCAGCTCAGGCTGCCATAACAAATATAAACTGGGTGCCTTAAAGAATAACAATTTATTTCTCAGAGTTCTAGAACCTGGGAAATCCAAGATTGAGGTACCATCCCACTTGGTACCCCAGGGAGGGCTTTCTTCCTGGCTTGCAGATGGCTGCCTTCTCGCTGAGTCCTCACAAGGCAGGGAGAAGGAGGGTTCTGGTCTTTTCCTCTTCTTATAAAGATACTAATTCCATCATGGTGGCCCCATCCTCATAACTTCCTCTGAACCTAATTCCTTCCAAAAGGCCATACCTCCAAATACCATCATATTGATGGTTAGGGATTCAACATATGAAATTTGGGGAGGAAGGGAAACAAACATTCAGCCCATAACACCTGTCAGTATTAACTTAGCTTTATAAGGCATTCGTAAGTTATTGAAGTCTTCAGACATTGTTTACAAGTTACTCCCCAGAGAGCTGCTGAGAAATGAATCAGCATTATTTTGGCCTTTTAAAGATAGGGAAAAGAAGGTCAAGTGTGGTGGCTCACGCCTGTAATCCCAGCACTTCAGGAGTTTGAGGCAGGAAGATTCCTTGAGCCCAGAAGTTAACAACTAGCCTGGGCAATGTGGCAAGACTCCATCTCTACAAAATATTTTAAAATTAGCCAGGTGTGATGGTGCACACTCGTGGTCCCAGCTACTCAGGAGGCTGAGGCAGGAGGATCCCTTGAGCCCAGGAAATCGAGGCTGCAATGAGCCTTGTTTGCACCACTGCACAGCAGCCTGGGTGACAGTGAGAGACCCTATCTCAAAAATAATCATAAGAGGGGAAAAAAGGCCTCAAATTTAGCAGGTTATATTCTGAAGGGCTCACAATCAATAGCAGAGTCTTTCTACAACTAATGTCTTTTTTGCCTTTTGGTCATGAGCATTGTGATTGACCAACAGAACCTAATAAAATAATGTTGTTTTCTTAGTTATCTTAAAATTTTATTAAATCTCCCCAATATGCTAGATGCTGCATGGATTACAAATCTGACATATATTAAGATGAATAAGTGACAAAATATGCCAAATGTATAATGGCCCATATTTATTATATATATTTAATGTGTTTTACATTTTGATTTGGGTGTTTAGACATAGTAAGATATTCACATTATGCTCTTCACCCTTATTTTGCCCTGTTCCCCAACCTACCAGGTGACCACAGGAACCATCATCAATGACAAAGATGCCATACTCTCTGCTTTGAGGCCTTAGGCTTCTTGGTGCACCGCTAAGAACCTCTCTAACTCCTCTTCAGTGCCCAGTTCTGTGGTTTTATCATAGCAATTGGTAGATTAATAAATTTTTAAAGTAAACTTGATTTATAATGACAGAAAATGCATTTGAATATATAGTATCTATATATATATACATGCACACACACACACACACACAAACATTGTAAATGTATAGAAAAATCCTGAAAGGTTAAAAAAATGCTTTTAGAATATTTAACTGTTTTAGTAAATAATTTCAAATGTACAGAAAAGTTGGAAATAGGAGTACAAAAATAATCCAAATACACGCCTTTTACCCAGATTCACTTATTAAAATTTCACCCCATTTGCTTTATTATCTCTCTTTTTCTGCCTGAACCATTTGAGGGTAAGTTACATAAAGCATGGTCCTTTACCCCAAACTTTTCAGGATGTATTTCCTAACAATCACAATCATCTCTTACATAACTACAGTACAGGTGTCAACTTAAATAAATTCCACATTATATCACAGTGTTAAACATAACGCTTTAATCTACTATCTGAATTCCAGTTTTGTCAATTGACCCAATAGTATCTTTTATAGATTTTTTTCATCTTCTAGCTCACAGATCCAATCTACTACTGCATTTAGTTGTCATGCCTTTTTAGCCTCCTCTAATCTTGACTATATTTTCAGCTTCTTTTGTCTTTTATAACGTTGGCATTTTTAAAGAATATAGACCCCCCCTATGTTAATACAGCATTCCTCATTTGGGTTTTGTTCGATATTTCCTCATTATTAAATTCAGATTATGCATTTACAGCTGGAATCCTACGTAGGTGATGTTGTATCCTCACAGGACACCTCATCTAGACACACACAATGTCCATCTACCATTCATTGATGGTGTTAATTTTGATCACCTACCTTGTCAAGGTGTTCTTCAATTTCTCCAATATGTAATTACTACTTTTTCTCTTCCAACTAGTAAGAAATTTGTGGGGAGATGCTTTGAACCCATGGAGACGTCCTGCTCCTCATCAAATTTTCTTCCTTGATTTAGTGTAAATTGATGAATCTTACCTTGATCCAAGGTATTTTTAGTAGAGACGAGGTTTCACCATGTTGGCCAGGCTGGTCTCAAACTGCTGACCTCATGATCCACCCACCTCGGCCTCCCAAAGTGCTGGGATTACAGGCGTGAGCCACTGTGCCCGGCCAAACTCTTTACTTTTTAAGCTTTTCACAACAGCGCATATCCCTCCTTCTTTTTAAAAAATTGAATGAAAAAATTCAAAAATGGTAAAAGAAAGTATTTCCCCAGGGACTGTAGAGGCAGAAGGAAGTAATAGGAAATCGGCCTTGAGACAGTGGACACTGTTAATACCTGTCTCTTATTTAAGATATGCACATAAGAAAGGCAAATTTTTGAAGTTACACTGATGACTCATGGCCTGTAAACTAATCTTCTTGTGATCAGCTGGCTGGGTGTAGATATTAACTAGTTAGAATTAGCTCTGTAGTGTGGGTCTTAACACGTGGTAGATACTAAATTAACTGTCACTAAGACATCTATACTTATTACAGAACTTTATATGGTTTCAGGAAGGTTTCAAGAAAATAATGAGGACATGAATCTTCACAAAATGAGATATCCATGAATTGTCAAATTATTTTATTTTCTTTAAATGAAATTAAATCAAATCCAACCTGTCACTCAACCAGGCTGACAAAAATATATAATTTAATATTATATTTCAGTATTGTTCTACCTCATTTCCATAATCAATTCATATATCTCTATAAAGAAAATTTACACCTATTTTGTTGTCCTCTTCACAGCATACAAAAAGAAACCATTTTTTTTAGACTGAATGAGAGATGTTTCAAAGACAGGAACCATCAGAAAAATCAGTGGCTGGATAGAGGGGCGGTAAGTTCCTTTAGTTCCTCAAGAGCTGAATATGTGAGCTGAGCACAGGGGACATTTCTTGCCTGTGCCTTTCAGAAACGGAGTCTTCTTGGAAATTTTTCTTTCTTCCAGAACAGTTCCAAATCCATTCACTGACAGCGCTACTCAGAGTCTATATTAGCCTCAGAGAACTTGGGGTCTCAGATAATGGAGTAGCCATGTGGGGCTTACACAGAGATATGAGGTTTTCTTTAATTGGTGGGAAACAGTGAGTTACTCATTCAAACCAAATCTTCAGTCAAGCCTCTTCATCCTTGAAGCCATTCCATTTCTCCTTTCCCCCTGACCCGACCCCTGCTCACATCCATCCATGTTTGGGAGAAGAATGAGAGGGTGGTGCCACTCTCCTTGCTCTTCATCCATTACCAGGTGAAGGTTTAGACTGTACTTTCCTCTTTCAAATTTCCAGTTTATTATTGTCTAAAAATCTTTCCCAAGCACAACCAGTTCACTATTAGAGAGAAAGTACCTGGTAAGAGCTAGTTCGCTTTTCCCAGTTCCTGAGCACAGTGTGTAGACTCAGTGAGTCAAGCAAAAGAGGTGTCAATTGCACGTGGCTTCTACTGAGACAAGAGTGGCCCCACTGGAACTCTCTCTCTTAAAGAACCCCAAAACACACTCAGCTTTTTCATCAAAGCACTTACTGTGTGGTTAGTTGTGAGTACATAAATTTTCCTCAAAAGCAGAATAAAAGAAGGGTGATTGATTGCACACCCCTAAACTCTAAACATCTATTTTATAAACGTGTCCCTTCTGATGATGAGGATAAGCACACATTTACTGGGTATTTTGGTTGTGACAAGTATTATTCTAAGCACTTTATGCACTTTGTCTCATTTAATCATCACAACAACCTTATAATTATTATTTTTTAAGAGCTGGGGTCTTGCTCTGTCACTGACACTGGAGTCTAGCAGTGCCATCAAAACTCACTGCAGCCTTGAACTCCTAGGCTCAAGTGATTTTCCTGCCTCGGCCTCCTGAGTAGCTAGGACTACAGACGTGTACCACTGCACAGCTAATTTCTTTTCTTTTTTATTTTGTAGAGTCAGGGTTCCATGATGTTGCCCAGGCTGCTCTCAAATTTCTTGGCTTCAAGTGATCCTCCCACCTCAGCCTCCCAAAGTATTGAAATTACAGGCATAAAGCACCGTGGTCGGCAAGAGGTACTATTACTATTATTTCTGTTTACTGATGAAGAAACTGAAGAAAAGAAATGGAAATTTTTCCAAAGTTGCACAGCTAGTAAAATTGAAACCCAGGACATATGACTTCAAATCTCCATTATCCAGTCATCCAGTTTGCCTGGGACTAAGGCATTTCCCAGGATGTGGGACTTTCGGTGCTAAAATTTCAAAATGATACTGGTAGAGCTAGTGTTGCTATGGGGCCAGTCTCTTTCAGGTCCCAGGCTCTCTCCAGGTGCCTCAGGCCACCACATTGACAGCAGGTTAAAGTCTATGACAGTTCACTGGAGTGTACTAGCATCCAAACATTAACAGAAGCCGATTCTCTGGTGAGAACAAGAGAAGGGTATCCAGTGTGGATATCCAGGGGCCCCAGTTACCTAAAACTTTGAAAAGTAGCATTCAGAGATTTTAATTGCCACCTTAATTCCCCATCAACTCTCTCCTGGGCCTTGGGCCAATCCACAGAAAAGGATCTATTTGCCTGCACCCTGTCTCCTGCTATGGAAGGAAAGTTTCTTTTACCAGATTCACTAGTTGAAGAAGTTTGGCAAAGGGATTGAGTACAGTCAGATTAGGCTTTGCAGAGAGGCTGCTCAGCTTTGCTCCTGCCCATACCAGGGCTGAATGGGCCAGCTAACCTTACTATGAATACAGTCAGCTTCCCCGAGCTTTCTGGCAACATTAGGGATGTTTACCTACAATCTTCTCTGGTTTGAAGAACCCAGAACCAGCTGTCAATTACCTTGAACTAGTCTCAGAAACACATGACTTGAGAGCACTAGTGGCTTCCTGAGGTTGACATCCCCAGAAGCTGCAGAGGTCATCTTCCTTTCTCAGCTACCTGCAACCTCATTATTGAGCCTTGATCAAGATAGAAATGTCTTTTCTCTTGGGATGGAAATTGCGTCTCCTAAAAACACTCTAAGTTTCTGGCAGGTGATCATCTCCAGCTTAATCTAAGTGGTGTTTTCAGGTTGTATCATCTGTCCTATCATGTTAAACCATGTGTCAGATGGCATGTCCGGGTTTGGGGAAATGATGTTTGCCTTGTGCCCAGGATTCTGACAACATAACGCCACCATCTTCGAGCAGAAGTTTAATTTTTAACAATCCATTCTGAAATGATGGTCTTATAGTCATGCCCCCAAAAAAGTTCTCTCCAGGTAATTGCTAAACACTAGAACAGGATTGTATTTACCCTAATTTAATTTCTTTATCTTCTGCTGGACAATCTTATAATGTAATTGTGTAGTAACTTTCAAACAGTCTCACCATAGTCCGCTAGACACACATCACTAGGGACTTGTGAAAGTGCACACCCAAATCTATACCAGAGTCACAGCTAGGCTGACCAGTCATCCAGTTTGCCTGGGACTAAGGCATTTCCCAGGATGTGGGACTTTCGGTGCTAAAATTTCAAAATGATTTGGCTTCAGTGCTAAGAGTTGTAATCTACCCATGGCTCTGATATGGACCACACAAATACTTTGGTAATTCCAGTGGCAGGGGGGCCGGGGGAAATGCACATATAAGAGATATGAATCATAGTCCATATATTTGGGTGTGGTGAAAAAAAAAAGTCATATAATGTATCAGTCAGGGCCCTGGCAGGAAAAAGCATGATAAAAGGCAATTAATTGAGATTTTAACAAAAAAAAAAATACCGTAAAATGTGTAGGTAGGATTGGGGAAATCAACCAGGAATGATGAAGCACCCTCAGGGCTCACAACAGGGAGGCTTAGAAGGAACTAGGGCTTGAGAGTGCAAAGAGAGGAAATTGTTTCCAGAACCCAACCCAGACCAGACAGGGCCCCCAGACAGTATTTGCTGCCTTCAGGAAAGAGACTCTGAAGAGAGGGATCCTTGGAAATAAAGATCCCAATTCGCTCCATTCTCTTCTTCTGCAGTGCCCTCCAATGATTGGACCCAACTGGAAGCCAGAGCACAGAAGTCTGTAGAAGCTGTTCAAAGTGGTTAATTCTCTGGGGCACAGAGCAGGGAGAAAAAAGGTAAAGAATGGATGTTGGAGACAGACAAAAAAAAAAAAAAAAAAAAAAGCCGACATTATTTTCTTTCACTTAAAATTAATTTTATTTGGGGGAATCCATCCCAAATCCATCCCCTCCTCGTCACATCCATCCCATCTTCAATAGAACATGCTGTTTAGTCTTTAATCTAGATTCTGACCACACTTACTGCTGAGATGAACACTGTCCAGCTTGCAGGAATGCCCAAGTCCAGTGGTTCTGCGGCTCTGCACCACAGTGTTCACGGGAATCTTTGCTAGAATTGAGAACCTTGAGGAACAGGGTGCTACTCAGATGTGCCTACTGTGAAGATATCCTCCACATTTCAAAGTCCTTCCAGGGAGCACAAAAGGGAACAGCCACAGTCCCAGTTACACAGAGGAGCTTATTGTTTTTTTCCCCAGGCTTGAGACTCTCCTTAACCTGAATTCTGCTTTCGCATATCTTCCTTCAGACACTAACTCTTTTCCCCTTCCACTCTGAATTTCCTGGCATAATTTCTTCAGTGGGCTTGGATTCTCAGAAAATTAAGAGGGCGGGGGGGTCTTCTGGAAGCAGCTTCTGCTTTCAGTCCTGCAAACTACTAACTGCCAAAAACTTAGCTTTCTGGAATAAGGAAAAAGAAAATCATGGAAACAAATCCAGTTAGTCAGAATTCTCTCTGACTCTTCTATTGCAACATAAATAACATGCAATTTAATTTACATAATCAAGTTGGAAATTTAAACGGAGTTGGGGTAGCATAGCAGAAGGAGAAATTTATGTTAATTCTAGCTTGTATATAAGATAGAAACAAGAAAAAATATACACATAAAAAATCAATGTATATAAAAATAGAAAAACAGCCATAGCCTTGTCACTTGCCTCACTCCACATACATCCTTTCCCCTCTGCTCTTTGCCTCCATATTTCTGAGCCTCGGAGCTTGACAGAGATGGAGGGAGGCAGGAGGATTAAGGTAAGCATATAATGATGTAGCTTCCCCTATAATTTTTAAACAAACTTGCCTCTCTGAACATGTACTTAATTACTTTCCAGAGCTGATAGTCTCACATAATCCGCATGGAAAAGGACAAGAGGAATGAATGTCAGTATAGAGTTGAGGAGATGGTCCTGACTTGGACCCTGATGAGTCTCAGTTTGAATCCCTATTTTATGACCTACTAGCTTTATGATCTTAAGCAAATCGAGTAACCATTCTGAGTTTTGGTTTCCTCATCTGTAAACTTATGATAACACCAAACTTGCTGAGCTGGTGTAAAGATTAGAAATGACAAATACAAGGTCCCTGTTTAGTACGTAGACCATGGTAGGTACCAGATGAAGAGTGCTTCCTGTTCATATTCAAGTAATTGTACCACCTTCAAAACCACAGAATACAGAAAACCAGAGAAAGGCCTGAGAAGTTGATGGATTAAAAAAATGAACTGGCCAAGTGTGGTGGCTCAAGCATGTAATCCCAGCAGGTTGGGAGGCTGAGGCAGGACGCTGAGGTAGGAGGATCACTAGAGGCCAGAAGTTTGAGCAACATAGCAACATAGCTGTATTCCCAGCTACTCAGGAGGTTGAGGCAGGAGAGGCAGGATATCTTAAGCCTGGAAAATACAGTTTGCAGTGAGCTATGATGGTGCCACTTCACTCCAGCCTGGGTGACAGAGTGAGACCCTGTCTATAAAGAAAATAAAAAAGTAAAAAAGAAAAATGAACTGGACCAAGAGTTAAGGACAAATGAAATTATAAGAGTCTCTACTCATATTTTTGTCTCTTCTTTCTAGTTTTTGTTTGCAGGAAATGAGAGGGATCCTCTGATTACCAAATTTACTCTCAACAGGGGTTGGTCCCCATCTGGAGCAAAAGGCATCAGTAACCCCAATCCAGCTTTTTCTTGACAGACTTCTAACTCAAACAGCACTGTGGCTTATTTCTGTAGGTACATACAGCTTGCTTAAGAGTTTCAGCCATAATAAAGGACAGGAAAGTGCCAACTAATCTTGAAGGACCAGAATACACTGAGATCAGAAACCAAGGATAAGGTGTGCCCAGTTACACCTGTTGAGCCTTCATAATGAATCTTATTTCCTAATCTATAAAGAAGAGTTGAGTGATGCAGTGGAGTGTGGATAACCCTCCACAGCAGATTCCTACTCCTGTCAAATCTGGACAGTCAAGTCCTAATTGAGTATATTTTAATGGCCTTTTCACAGACAGCCCAGACTACATCCAACCATTAATCAACTCCCTGCCCACAAAGATTGTAGCTACCTCAAAGGGATACCTCAAAGTCATTTTGTCACATGATGGAATTTCTCACCCTCTCACATTTTGATGCTACCAAACCAAGTTCCTTCTTAGTACAATTTAACTTGTGTTCTTCTGTTTTACACTTATTAGATACATTAAAATAGCTAGTTATACACATCAGTGCAATTCAAATAAAATGGCATTCTTTTATTTTCTTAGGCCCCGGTATGCCTAATGGGTCCTTTTAGATGTCAGGTTCCATACTTTGGGGAAATATTTTATATTTCATGGTAGTTATAGGTTATGAATCCTGAATTTGAATAGAAATTCATGAAATCGACATACAGGAGAATGAGAGTAGCCATAGCCAAACAGTATATGTCTTTACTGGAACATACTTTTTAATATTGTCTTCTATTCTAACATACAGGTTTTTAGCTTAGTGGGTTTTTTTTAGGATGGCCCCCAAAATAATAATAATATATATATATATAAATCATCACTCAACTCACCAACAACAAAAAAAGTAACCCCCTCAGAAAACAAACCAAACCATTCCAGCTGATTCATGCAATCTTGTTTTTACAAATTAACCTACTTGAATTTAAGTTTATCCCTTTGGTATTTCAAGACTCCTAGTTTTGTTTCTTAATTTTCCATGTAAAATTTCACTGTGGGTACTTCTAGAGTGGTATAGCTTCAAATTCTAAAACATTTATCTTGAAAAACTCTAAAATTGATCTGTCTTTATCAATAAAAACATTCTATTATTGATTGCTCTTTTTCATCTTAAATTTAATAAAAAGTCAAAGAGAAGAAAAAGCTGGCTTGAGAGTTAAGGTTGCAAATCACTGTAGGTTGCAAAAAAAGAATACAATAGAATAAAAATTATTTTACTAAAACTATTTTAAAAAATATTTTATGATTTAAAGTAAAATATCATTAGGTTGATGTGTTTCTGGAAATTTGCAACAAGCTGATCTGTAATTGGATCAATTATTCCAAATTATCATTTGGAAGTTAAAACTCGGATGGAATTTTAACAAATCTTTCTCTCTTGGAATTTTCTTAGGAACCAGTTTTCTTTCTCCCAAATTTTCTCATTCTCAATTTCTACTCCAAAGTTCCCATGTTAAAGGAACATCAAAATCCAATTAAACAGATGTGTCCAAAAAATGAGTACTTAAATAGATCATTACGGTGAACCACTAGGGATGCTGATAGAGATCAAATGAAAGTCTGACTAAAAGGAAGATTTCAATTTGAAGAGAAGAGAAGGAAGAATTTTGAAGAGCAAAAACTGAAGAAGAGACACATTGGATGATTTTCCTCTCTGTTTACTGTTTGAGAGTCCATTTTCCTCTGTTTGCTGTTTGAGAGTGCATTTTTAAGAATTATGATATCTACCAAGAAATAAAAGACACTATATCTTCTAGACAAGAATCTAGATTTGATATTCTCTGAGATTTAATTCCTCAACAAGTGAGGACATAAAGGGAGGTGACAAAGAAAGTTAAAAGAATAAAGAAAGCAGATTAAAACAGAAAAAAAAGAGAAAAATACTATGTGCAAAAAGAGACAGAATAAAGCTTTTTTAGGAAGAAGAGAATATATTTTATTCATTGTTTCAGAAAGCTCCAAAATGCTGTAAAATAAAATTGCACACAGCTGTTTGGTTTCCTCTCCAGAGGTCCTAATTGGAAAGATCTGAACATTATCTTCAGTGGCCAGAGAGCCTTGCTTTATTTCTTTTGTTTTCTTAAGACAGGATCTCACTCTGTCACCCAGGCTAGAGCACAGTGGCATGATTATGGTTCACTGTAGCCTCGACCTCCTAGGCTCAAGTGATCCTCCTACCTCAGCCTCCTGAGTAGCCCTGAGTAGCTGGGACTACAGGCATGCGCCACCATGTCCAGCACAGCTAATTTTTGTTAGTTTTTGTTTTGTTTGTTTGTTTTTGTAGAGATGGGGTTTTGCTATGTTGCCCAGGGTGGTCCTGAACTCCTGGGCTCAAGCGATCCACCCGCCTTGGCCTCCCAAAGTGCTGCCTTGCTTTATTTTTGAGGGGACTCAATGCTAAAGCATGGACATTTTGTCAATCAGAATTTTATGGTGGCAAGGGCACTGAATTGGGTATAAGGAGACTCAGGTTTTGGTTCTAGCTTTGCCACTAAATACATAAATTAATTCGAGAAAGTCAGTTAATCTCTGAACTGCAATTCCTTGTTTTTAAAATGAGTGGGGTTGAGATGGATAAATTTCTTTCTAGTTCTTACTTATCAGATAATCTTTTCAAGTTCTTCCACCAAAACTGTACCAATCTGCTAGTCTTTAAATAAACACTAAAAACACATCTAAATAGTTGAGAAAATAAGTAGAAGCAAAACAAATGCAACAAAGTCACTTAGAAGCTGGAACTTTTATATAAAATCAATACATGCTGAAATAATCAGGTTTTTCAAAACTTCTCAGTAATTGCTTGTTGTTTTTTTTTTCTTTTCCTGCTTAATAATTTCAGGTCTAGAGGTGCAACATTTTCTGAACTCTAAATCCACCTTCCCATAGGGGAGAGTAAAGTCACAGACAATTCCCCTCCATATTCTTAGTTCTCTTAATGAAAAGGAAGAAATCCTATAATACATCTTCATTATGGTAGGCCAATATATGTGAAAGTTAAAGAAGAAGCATAGTCCATAAAGGCAGTGGTGACAGGGAATGGATATTGTAAATTCACTTTGTTTACATACCCTAAAGATTATCAGTGACATCATTATAGAGTTATTCAGATGGCATTATGGTTCATATAAATTCTTTGGATATTATATGTCACAAAGGAAGCTCAAACCAGCACAACAGGTAGCATTATCTTGCTGGGTAGCCACAGACTGATGTATGGTCCAGCTTTCAGACCCAGGACTTTTTCCCAGTGGAATCCTGAAGAATTATTCAGGCTAAACTTCTAATTGTCTAGAAGGCTTATGCTACTCAATATGGTAGTCATTAGCCACACTGAACTCTTTAAATGTGAGTTCAAATTGAGATGTCTTAGAAGTGTAAGATACACACTTTGAAGATAGTACCAAAAAAAAAACAGGAATGTACAATACATCCTTCATAGTTTTACTCTTGATTAAATGTGGAAATAATATATATTTTATATTGATTAGGTTAGGTAAAATCTATTAAAATTAATTTCATCTGTTTTTTACTGTTTTATTGTGGCTGCTTGAAAATTCAAAATTAAATATTCGGTTCATATTTGGGGCTCAGATTATATTTCCACTGGGATAGTGTGGGTCTATACCATAAATTCACTCAACACAGGGGCATTCCTGTCCTGTTTTGCATGATGTTCTTAGCACTGAATTAGAATGATTAATAAATGTGCTGAATCCAAAATCGACAAATGGGATCTCATTAAACTAAAGAGCTTCTGCACAGCAAAAGAAACTATCATCAGAGTGAACAGGCAACCTACACAATGGGAGAAAATTTTTGCAACCTACTCATCTGACAAAGGGCTAATATCCAGAATCTACAATGAACTCAAACAAATTTACAAGAAAAAAACAAACAACCCCATCAAAAAGTGGGCAGAGGACATGAACAGACACTTCTCAAAAGAAGACATTTATGCAGCCAAAAAACACATGAAGAAATGCTCCTCATCACTGGCCATCAGAGAAATGCAAATCAAAACCACAATGAGATACCATCTCACACCAGTTAGAATGGCCATCATTAAAAAATCAGGAAACAACAGGTGCTGGAGAGGATGTGGAGAAATAGGAACACTTTTACACTGTTGGTGGGACTGTAAACTAGTTCAACCATTGTGGAAGTCAGTGTGGCGATTCCTCAGGGATCTCGAACTAGAAATACCATTTGACCCAGCCATCCCATTACTGGGTATATACCCAAAGGACTATAAATCATGCTGCTATAAAGACACATGCACACGTATGTTTATTGCGGCACTATTCACAATAGCAAAGAGTTGGAACCAACCCAAATGTCCAACAACGATAGACTGGATTAAGAAAATGTGGCACATATACACCATGGAATACTATGCAGCCATAAAAAATGATGAGTTCGTGTCCTTTGTAGGGACATGGATGAAACTGGAAAACATCATTCTCAGTAAACTATCGCAAGGACAAAAAACCAAACACCGCATGTTCTCACTCATAGGTGGGAATTGAACAATGAGAACTCATGGACACAGGAAGGGGAACATCACACTCCGGGGACTGTTGTGGGTTGGGGGGAGGGGGGAGGGACAGCATTAGGAGATACACCTAATGCTAAATGACGAGTTAATGGGTGCAGGAAATCAACATGGCACATGGATACATATGTAACAAACCTGCACATTGTGCACATGTACCCTAAAACCCTAAAGTATAATAAAAAAAAAAATAAATAAAATAAATGTGCTGAATGAATTATTACTGAGTGCCAAACAGAGCATGATAACCAAGGTCCACTCTCCCCCTGAACATTGCTGGAGACATCCTGAAATACCTTTACTCTCTTATTCTTGAAATTTTTTGTTCCAAACTGATCATTTCCCTCATGTTCTTTTTTGTATCAATTAAGTTTAGATTAATACTTCACCGTTTTCCAGTTTCAAATGTGCTAATACACAATGCTTCCTTACTTTAAGCTCCAGTCCCTTGAATAACTTGAATTCTCCTCAATCTCCTTAGTCAATTAATTGCATTTTCTTCCTTAGGGTGATATGCTGGATAGTCTCTTGTCAATTTAGCATCAACTTTAGCTTCTTCAAACTCAGAAACTACATTTCCCAGAATCTCCCTCCCGGCCTGTATATTTCCAAGTTGGAATCTGCCAATGAGAGCCTTTCGCTCAAAGTTTAGAAGGAAGAAGAGGAGAAGACCATTATATTCCAGAGTCAGTTATAGAAAGATGCATGGGCGTCAAAGCTGCTTCCAGATGAACTTCTTTAGGACTTACTGCATCTGTGTTGCTGACTGAGATAGCAAAGCTGAGATAGTAAAGCTGATGAAGTTTAAATTTCAGGGCTCCTGTCTTGCACGGACCCTTTCTAAGACTCTAGGAGCAGTTCTAGCAATTTAGTATTCATAACTTTATTTTATCTCAAAAAGGGCTCTCTAAATTGTATTAGTTTTAAGCATCACAAAACCTGAATCCAGCCCTGAATTGCTGAGAACTTTCGAAAGATTTTGTGGCTCCAGTGGCTTCAGCAGAACTCCTGAGAACCACTGTCTTGGGGACTGGAGTCTGAGCTCTTCAATGGAGCTTCTCTGAGTTTCCCTCCTTCAGCCCTTCCAACAGTTGTGAAAGCTTTAACTTCCTCCATACTCGGAACAGAGTGGCATTTGTTTTTATGATCAAACCAATAATTGCTTAAAAATGATTGCTGTCAGCAATTAGATTATAATTCTTTGTTGACTTACTCTTAAACTTAGTAAATGATGACATTGTCTTACAATGGAAATGTTGATAGTGAAAAATAATTTTAACACCACATCAAAAGACCTTACAACCAGCTCCATTTTGGTCAACACTGGATACTCATAATGGTGTACTTTGTCTGGGACATAGCATTTGCTTAGCAAATATGAGTGTATGAATTAGTGAATGAAAGAATGGATAAATTTATGTGTATCTGTATCCAAGTTGCTTCCTAGTTATGATTATTAAAACAACATAGATCATATTTGTTCTAATTTTCTTTAGATTTATTTAGCACAGTACCAACAACTTCCAGCTGCTCACTGCTTTTTTTGGATGACAGTGATGAGTAGTTTTGGGAGCTAGTCCAGCACAAATTCTAGGAAATCCCAGGGTGCATCTGTAATTATTTTAGGGTCTTCCAGAGGTTGGAGATCACGCCTGTTAGTTATGAATTATTTCCAAGGATGAATTTTTTTAAAAGACTTTACTGTTGGATCGGTTTGAAGAGTTCAATCTCCATAATTTTTTTCTTGTAATGTAATTCTGAAAGGTAAATAGCAATGATAATTATTTTGCTGAATAAGAAAGTCAATGGTCAGTCCTCACCAGAATAAATCATGTTTATAATTTAATTGTAATTAAGACCATAATCTTTCAAATTAAGAAATAATTTAATCATTCTTAGAATTAGACCAGCATTTTAAAAGCATCTACATTTATATAACATCACTGTATACTCCGTACTGAAGTCAGACTAAAATATGAATCTAACATTTAAGAGTTTGTAATTTTTTAAATATTGATGAATTACATAGAAAAGCTCAAAATTCCATAATTTGCTATTTTTTCAAATAATTTATTTTCTTTATGTTTTTTGTGGATGAAGTAAGAAAGTAAGAATTCAGGAAAGTTTCATAATAATTGATAGCAAATGTGCAGATAAGTAATTGAGTTTGGAAGAATTTGGTCTGTTTCCATTCTGTAAACATTCACTGTCCAAACTTTATGCTACGTACTGTACTAACCAGTGGAGATACAAAGATGAATTACACTTGATAGTTACCCTACTGATATAAGGTAGACATCGACATTACAGACACATTCCTGGAAAAAATTTGGTAAATTGTTTGAGGGAACAGGCAATAATTTAAAAAACAAAACAAAGGAGATTTAGGTGGACCGGACACTAGAGTTACACATGATAATCTCATCTACTTTTCATGTCACCTTTGAGAACCTCTCATAAAGCAGGAAACCGACTCTGGGACATTGAATCTCTGTCCCAAGTTAACCTGCTTAATAAAAAACAGAGCCAGAATTTATACCTAGTCTGTCTGAACCCTAGGGGCCAAATAGTCCTGTATTCCAGACAGTCTTTGGGTACAGATCCCAGACCCTTTGGCCCTGTGTTTAGTACCATCCAGTCCATTCTCAAAGGGCCATGTGGGCTTTTCAAGTTGGGAATAATGTTTACTGGGTGATCTGTTTCTCTATACCTCTCATCCTCGAGGCTAAGAGGGCTCAGTTCTTTAAGCTTTCACCAGCTGGCAGAGGCAACTGGAGCAGAAGGTAGGAAGTGGATTTATTCAGCTTTTTTCGTGTTCCTTATTAAATATATATTGACAGCTCATTATTCGTCGCGGTTAAATTGGTGTAAACTCTGAATTTACATTGAATCTGTGAGGTCAATTTCCTCATCTGCGTGTTACAGATGAAATTATCTGTATATTAGCTTCCAGGAGTAAGTTGCCAAATAGTCTTAAGGTTTTATTATTCCAGTTCTTAACGGCTGTGCTACGAATAGCTGCTGGTGCTTGATACATGTTGAATGACTGACTAGATGCAAAGGACTTAAAAACAAGTGTTCGAGAGGGTAAAGCGCAGAGTAGTTGGGGTGCCCTATTTTACCTCTCCTTGTCAGCTGCGGGTGTCAAGACGGGTTGAGGGAGGAGAGCATCTGCACCCCGCTCCAACAAATGGTCAGCAGCGCGGGCTCCTCGGAACGCTCCAGACAACCCGGGCGCCCAGTTCACCCTGGCTTTCCTTGGCTCTGCAACGCGGCCCGCGCGCTCGCGTCCCGGCGGATTGGAGCCATGGAAAGCGCACTGGGCGCCTTTAAATGCTAATGAGAGTCCAGGGCCCGACTCCAGAGCTAAGTTTCCCCACCCTCTCCCCTCGCCCGCCCTTCCCTCCCGGGTCGGTGCGCCGCCTAGAAAAACTTGTGCGGGGCCATTTTTGGGGCAGTAAGATCCAGCGAGGAGCCCAAGAGCGAGCGCGCAGCACGAAGCTCGAGCCGCCTCCGCCGCGCGACCCCACCTCGGCCGCCGCCGCCTGCGCCGCGAGATCCGCCCCGGCCTCCCCGAGAGCGAGCCCCGGCCGCCGCGACCACCAGCCGCGCTAACCGCCGACCAACCGCCACCGAGGCGCCTGAGCGAGAGCAGAGGAGGAGGAGGCATGAGCGAGGCGGGCGAGGCCACCACCACCACCACCACCACCCTCCCGCAGGCTCCGACAGAGGCGGCCACCGCGGCTCCCCAGGACCCCGCGCCCAAGAGCCCGGTGGGCAGCGGTGCGCCCCAGGCCGCGGCCCCGGCGCCCGCCGCCCACGTCGCAGGAAACCCGGGTGGAGACGCGGCCCCAGCAGCCACGGGCGCCGCGGCCGCCGCCTCTTTAGCCACCGCCGCCGGCAGCGAAGACGCGGAGAAAAAAGTTCTCGGTGAGTCAGGCCGGGAAGAGCAGGGGCTGCCGTAGTGGGGCGGGCCCAGCCGGCCGCGGAGCACGTGTGGGCAGCTCGCGCTACATCTCCCACCCGGGCTGGAGACGCTGACAGCACGGGGTCCCCAGGGATCTCCGGGTCCCCAGCGCTGGCCGCCTCCCTTGCGGGCGCTCCCAGGTGAGCGCGCTGCGCCCTGCGCTCCTCGCGGCCGTGTGCACCTCCCTTCTGGTTCCGGGCCAGAAAATTTAGGTCTTAACTTCTGTCTCCCAGACGGGCACTGTCGAGGATTCCCGTGGTGGAAAATGCCTGCGTTTGGAGAGGAAAGGAGAGGCAGTCTGGGAGAGGGGACCTTGGGTAGGGATGGATGTAGGGGAAGGACCGACACGTGTGCCTGGCACTTTGGGGTCCTTGCTTGGGATCTGGGAAAGGAGAGCGTTTCCTTTGGGGAAGAGGAAGGCGCTAGAAGGAGACGGGGAGGGAAAGATAGAAAAGCTTCTTGCCAGGAAGGGTCAGGTGTCTGTCCCTGACGCCCTTCCCACATGGGCATGGGAAAGACGCCATGCTCCTGTTGGCCACATGCCAGCAAAGAGGTGTTGCAATAGTCTCCGGGAAACTTGGGTCTTAGTCCCACGTCCTCCTCCCCCTCTCCGTGCCCACTGCTGCAAACAGCCATTCAGTGTCCACCAATGGCTACACGCTTCCCTCTTCCCGGACTGTGGGAACGCACGTGGTGTAGCAGCTGAAAAAACTTCGTCGGAAGTGGGGGTATGACGTTAGTTCAAAACATTGTTACCTTGGCACTTGTAACCTAGGAAGGGAAACAGGAAGATGAAATGTTGAGATTTGGGGGGGCAGTGGATGGAAAGGGTTTCTGTGATGGTTGTTGGTTTAGTCACACAACTTAAGCGTTCTCTTCGTAAGTAACGCCCCTGTGTGAGTTCTTAAACGCTTGCGAAGCAGGTGGGTGGTGAATAACCTCCCTAAGGGGTGTGTGTCCATATCGTTCGCTCTTATAAACAGGAACGTTAACAGATGGTGTAGGATGCTTCGGAGACAGCTTCACTATTTGGGGTGGGGCATGTTTGTCTCATCTCTCTGAGCCCTACTTCCCCTTTGGGAAGAAAGTTGAGGAAGCAATGTGAGAAAAGTGTAACACCTTTCAATATTCCCCACTTTGAGAGGACTATTTTCTCGTTTTTTTTTCCAGGGCTTTTACTAAGTCCCTACCAAACAACATGCTAATTGTAACCTGTGTAGGTTAAGAAACAAAATAGGCCTGATTTTGCTGGACTAAAAGTTGCTTAAATCTAGTCAGTAGTACATTGTGATGTTGTTTCTAGCAAATATTTCTTGGAACACTTTCTGCCAGATGTCTGAGAGAGACAATCTTGTGTTCTCCAAAGCAGTGTTAAGATAACATGCTTAATGATACCTTATTTTTGTAGAAGGCTTTTGCGGTTTTTCACTTAATCCTGTACTGTTCTGAGATTGGGAAAGCAGATACTATCTTTAAAGATGAAGGAAACAGATAAATGAAGGTTAATTTCCTCAACCAACTGCCTCTGCAGATCCCTGGTGATGAGTCTGATGACTTTTATCTTTCCACTCTTACTGCGTCTCTCTAAAAATGAAGGACAGCCCTTTGTACATGACACCTCAACACTGTTTGTCTCTGTCTGGTGTGTCCTGCCATCCCCTTTCCGTTGCCAAGCAAGCACATGGATGCCTAAGATGTGCCAGGCACGGTGCTGACTAAAATGGGTATGTTCTAGTATTTGCCAGTGGGCCTTAACTTGAGTTTGTAGGCACATAGGCCAGGAAAAATAGTTTTCATGAATGCAAAAAAATTTTCCTTCTGATAAATATTATGGAAATCTATGGTCTTCCTTCCCAACCCCTCCCCTTAGTGTATATGAAGTGGGTTTATGGTTTAAGGCAAGAAGTGGGAATGAATTTGATCATAAGAAGTCCTTGGAGAAGTATTTGTGGAATTACGAAACTTTTTTTAAACTACATTGGAGAGTAAAAATAACCTTCAGCTTGGATTGAGGTTAGACCTGAGAATTATTTATCATCTTTTTCCTTTATTATTAGTATTGCCATTTTAATAATATTATTCCTTCAACAATGCTAAATATTAAAAACAGTTCCAGTCTTTATATTTTCCCAGGTAATTAATTTTTTGGGCAAATGAAAAGAGGCACTAAACGCATATTATTTGGAATATTGCCTGACTTAAATGCATATAATGTATCAAAAACAGGCCTCTTCTGTGTACATTTGCATCTAAAACATCAACTGTTTTTTTCTCCTTTGCCTTGCTGCTCCAATTAGAGTGGCCTGTAACGTAAGATTGCCTGGGTTTGATCTCTCCTTTGGAGAGATGAGAGATCTTTGGAATTAAAGCTGGAGAATGCCTAATCAATGTAGACCGCATAACTTTGGAGATATAAAGACAAGTTTTTTTGTTTTTTTCTTTCCACCCACAAAGAGAGCTAAAGTATTTTCCCAAGTATATCAGTCTAGCAAAATTCAGAACTAACCCTGCCTGCAACAGAGCAAGTCCTAATTACTATTTTAGTTTTGAATTTAAAAGTGAAGCCTTATTGTTTATCCTTGGAAATTATAAACTTTGTATTTTATGGAGAGACAGCATGGATTGATGTTAATAATTAGTTTCATTCTCTACTGAGCCTTTTTTCTTTATTTTTTCTTTAAGGTAATCTATTATCAATTTTCCTGTTTCATTGAGTCTTGATAATTGCTTTTTGCACTTCCTGAATTGAGACAGGGGCATTTCCTAGAAGTACTGAATTTGTCATTCACAACTGATTCCAAAGATCATATTTGAAATAATTGAGATAAATATAAACCTACAAAATACAAGTTACATGAAGTTTTATTTTGTTTAGATTCCTTCTCTTAATTCTGCTAAAATCAGGCATTGTAGAGAAGTGGTCCTGCTCATGAGGTAGACACAACCATCACGGTAAAGAGGGGGACTTTATGGAAAAATGCTTAAGTTTGATTCACACAACTGTAGAGGGCAAGGTAAACAAAGAAACAAGCCCAAATTCATCATGTGGTTTGAAAAGACCTGTTATATCATGTCTCAGGGTGGTAAGTACAGAACTGGATTGAGACAGCAGCAGTTCTGTTATTATTCTTGACTCCTCTGATGGGCTCCCATTTGGCAACTGGACAAGTTGCTTTACGTCTTTGTAGATTGCCTGCTAACAAGGAGCCACCTTGTTTCTCATTAAAGTTTGCCTAATATTTCCAAGTATGAAAGTGATGTGTTAAGGTCTTTCACTCTTTTATTGTAGCTCATCTTTTGAACTTATAAAATTTGTCTAGGTTAAAACTTGGAACATTCATCTTGAACATTCTTTTTTTCCTTCAGTGTTTCTCGATTTTAATGATTACAGAATTGTATAGACTTACAACCACTCCTATCTTGTGACTTTCCTGAAAAGTTGAATAAGGAAGAAAGGTTTAGTCTTCTGAAAAGTATTTCCTTATGAGATCTTGGCTTGCTCCATTTTCTTTTTCTAATGTATTTGGGAATTAAGCTTTTAATGGTTTCTTTAGGTATGTTTAGGCTTTGTCTAATGTTATCAAGATCTTAGTGATATGAGCTTTATCTCTTTGTAGGTCAGGTACTAATTTATCTGCTTAATCCTATTTTAGCCACCAAAGTCCTTGGCACTGTCAAATGGTTCAACGTCAGAAATGGATATGGATTTATAAATCGGTATGTGTGTGTGTATATTTGCATGTTTTAAGTTTATACTTACATTGTGGCACCAGCAGTTATAAATCCCTTAGCCTTCATTAATGGTTTATATAAATTTTTTAGGTTTCTAAGCACTGTAAATATTCTCATTTCTAAGCTACTGGTTGTTAAATATTACTTAAAATACATTTCCAGGACACTAATAAATAACTTATTTCATAAAATCTAGTCATTAAGGAAAAAAAGGAGGGGGAGATAAAATCAGAAATGGGAAGGGCCTTAGGATAAATGAGACCATGTCCATAATTTCACAGATGGAGAAATGGAGTCTTACACTGGTTAAGCAGCTTTCCTAAGGTCACCCAACTAGTGAGTAATTGAGCTGGATCTGTAACCCACTTCTGGTCCAGTCCTATGTAGAAACTGTAAACTGTGGTAACTTTTAACCGTACAGGAATGAGAACACAACTACAAGATGTTGGGAATATTATGAGGTTTTTACATGATATCGGCATTTTCTTTGCTTTCCCACCCTTTCTTAAAAGTTCCTCCAATTTCTTGTCTCCTTTGGTGGGGTGGGGGTGGGGGGCTGTTTTAAGTTTCAGTGTAGGGGGGCTGTTTTAAGTTTCAGTGTAAGGAGAGCCTAGTTCACAGCTGTGCCCTGTCCTTTTAACTGTCTTGCTTTGCTTTTGCTGGGAGGAAATCTAAGGCTCTGATTACACACCATGTGATTCAGAAAGAGACAGAGGAAGGGGATGTTTCTGTATGTTGAGTCTATGAGCTTGGATCTAAGCACTGTGGCAATGTGGAGGAGGAAGGTGGGTGGCGTGTGGGGTTAGAAATGTTCAACAAGGATTGATTTGAGGTGTCTGAATTGAGTGTAGAAAATAAGTGAAAATATGTGTTGTGTTTTGAGGACTTGGGATTTAAATTCATAACACATAGGTTCTTTTAAGTTTTTCCACATACCTACTACCTTTAATTGTGAGCTTTTTGTCTTTCAACAGAAATGACACCAAAGAAGATGTATTTGTACATCAGGTAAGAGGGATTATAAATACTACGTTTGCTATGTGAGGAGGGGGTGTGTAATCTTCTGTCAGCCCTTTCCCAAAAGTAAGTCCTATGGATTATTATTTTAATCTAAACTCTTTCTGTGATTTATTTTGCAACCAGAGCTCAGTTCCACATTTTAAGATTGGCAAATAAGTTCTTCTACCCCATCATATTAACTGTTTTCAAATAGTTTTATTTTTGCAGTTGTATAAAGTGATATTTGGTTAGACCACTTTCTAATTTTTAAAGCCTTTGAGTCCTTAGCAAAAAAAAAAAAAAAAAGTCTATTTCCGTTTTAGCATCCTGTTCTCCCGATGTGGTTCCTCCTTAGTGTTTGCCTAGAGCCAATCTGGCTTCTGCCTGGGTAGGTATTGGTTAAAGCTCCTCTATCAGAGCAGCTCTGAATTGAAGTAAACAGCACAGAGAAGCAGACAGTAAGATGAGAAAACTTCCAGTTCCCAGGGTAGCCCTCACTCTTGTTAAATGAGGCATGTTAGGACATGTCCAGGTCAAAAGCTGCAAATTCCCTTAGATTTGCAGGAAATAGAGGAAATGGGTAAGATATGGAGCTTCTCTGCTATAGGTGCCTCAGTTTCTCTTTGCTTTATTAGCCTAGGGTGTTATTTATTCTGTTACTAATATGTCCTAGACTTCCTTTATAAAATAGGTTAAGAGAAGGAATACTATCCTTAGTGTTCTTTTTGTTTATTTAGTTTTCAGTGAATTGTCTGAAATATGCGTTCTCAGGGTATAACAATAAGGAAGATAGAGCAGCAGGTACTAATGCCAGCCCATTCTCTTGCAATGCAGAAATCCAGAATACATCTGATTTTCTGTGTTTTTGTTTCCTTCTGTTTAGGTTTGTCTGTGTATTGGAGTGACTGTAGGATTTGAAGATAGTGGTATCTAGCTGTGGTTTCTATTGTTTATATTTCTACTTGACTGGATATATCTCAGTTGTATGTAGATAATTTGAGTAGATTTATTTTGTTCAGATACAGTGACTTTTAGGGTCATAATAGTGTTGTTTATAATACTTGGAGGTTTGAGGTTAATAGACCTTTTGGGGTAAGAATTCTGAAGACTGCTAGCGTGAAGGTCCTCAGAAGTTGCTGTATTGGTGGCTGGCTTTATTAGCCTGTGAGTATATGACCCGATTCCAGCCCCCGTGAGGTTGTGTGGTGAGTCACCTCAATGTGTTGAGGCTTGCCCAGTTTAACAGGAAAAAGGGAGCGAGCCAGCAGGGAGGGGCTGTTTTTGGAATGGCTGAATGTTCGTGCTGTGTGCGCATATATCCTGTCCTGAACTGCCTTTTTTCCTCTGTGGGTGAGGTCTCTGCTCTCTTGGCTCACTATTTCTTTTGCCTCCTACTCAAGAGTTAGGGGACGGGCTGGATTATGCATGCTTAATCGCTTTATAAAGTAAGGTTGACCTAGTTCCATAGAAACTCAAGCCCCTTTAACTGTTTAGAGATACCAGCCAAAGAAATGGAAATGCATGGCAGGAATTAACTTTCTGCCTTCATTGATTGAAAAAGAGAGAGCAGCACCTATTCATAAGCAGATATTTAGGTGTAGATGTTTAATAAAGAATAGCATCTTCACTAACCTTTTAATGTATTATCAGTGAACATAGGATTTGTTGAAATATGAATTGTGTGATGGGGGAAATGTTGAATAAATATCATATAGGTAGGGTACAGGGATATGAATTCCCTCTCCTCCACTTCCCCCATCATCCCTGGGGCTGTTATGTTTGTGACTTCAGATAAATCACTTTAACTGTTAGCCTCATATTAACTCATCTGCAAAATGGGAGGAGAGGGGAGGCCAGATTATTACTTATACGTTCTGATTCTTGAGATAATTTTGTTTTACTCTGTCAGAAATATTTATCCCCTTGGCATTTTAATTTGTTTTTCTTTATCACTGCCTCCTTTTCTCCTCCGGAGATTCAGAGAGTCTCCGAAGCTTAATGGTTTGAGGTAATTAATACATCTGATATGATCAGGTGACCAGCCTGCAACAGTAATGTGTAGTCACCGCATACACTGCAATTACAGAAAAAACATGTTCTGTTTAATCCACCTGTCAAGATGAATAGCACAAATCAAGAAAGTAATGTGGAATATAGTTTTATAGTGGTTTCTTGTTGTTGTGTTGGAGATCCAAGTTAGTGGGAGAATGGTGGAAAAATAAGAATTGGTCAACAGTTTCTTCAAGTTCACTCTGGTGTACTTGAAAGCAGTGAAATCTGTGGCCAATATTGAAATATACATCGAATAAAATTTTCTATTGTCTTTCCAGACTGCCATCAAGAAGAATAACCCACGGAAATATCTGCGCAGTGTAGGAGATGGAGAAACTGTGGAGTTTGATGTGGTTGAAGGAGAGAAGGTGAGAGGAAATTGTGGTTGGGTATCAAAGTGCTGGCACATAGTTTTGTTGCACAATAAATTATCTGTCAGCCCCTTATGAATTGACATGACTTTGGAATTTTTGTACAATAGCAGGAAGTGACTTTTAAATGGAATTTTTGTTTTGTTTTATTTTGTTTTGTTTTTTTAGATGGGAGTCTCCCTCTGTTGCCCAGGCTGGAGTACCTTGGCGCGATCTTGGTTCACTGCAACTTCCACCATCCAGGTTCAAGCGATTCCTCTGCCTCAGTCTCCATAGTAGCTGGGATTACAGGCACCCACCACCATGCCCGGCTAATTTTTGTATTTTTAGTAGAGACAGGGTTTCGCCATGTTGGCCAAGGCTGGTCTTGAAACTCCTGACCTTAGGTGATCCACCTGTGTCAGCCTCCCAAAGTACTGGGATTACAGGTGTGAGCCACCACACCCAGCCAGCAGAAATATTTTTGACATTGTCATTATAAACATTCTGCAATAAAGATACTTTAATTTCTTATTTAATAAATGATCAACTCTGATTATGGAAAGAAAAGCTGATTTCTCAATTTAAAGATAACTTATATTTTTATACCAAAGGTACATATTTCGAAATGCAGATTAAAATTTAACTATCTTATCCTTTAACAATATATTAAAACTGCTTTGCAGCTGAGCGTGGTGGCCCACACCTGTAATCCTAGCACTTTGGGAGGCTGAGGTGGGCGGATCTCCTGAGATCGGGAGTTCGATCTCAGGAGATCGAACTGGCCTGGCCAACATGGTGAAACCTGTCTCTACTAAAATTACAAAAATATCTGAGTGTGGTCTCACGCCTGTAATTCCGGCTACTCAGGAGGCTGAGGCAGGAGAATCGTTTGAACCTGGGAGGTGGAGTTTGCAGTGAATTGAGACATTGTACTCCAGCCTGGGCGACAGAGCAAGATTCTGTTTAAAAAAAAAAAAAAAAAAAGAAAAGAAAAAAAACTGCTTTGGGGCAAAAGATTTCTTTTATCAAAGTAAAGTTTTCAGGCTGACTTGTAAGCACTTCTGCCTACAAATAATACATGGTAAAGAATATTTTAATCTCAATAAAAGGAGATTGAAATTGAATATTAATCATTTTGTTTTCTGTTTGGCTTGGATTTTGGGAAGCTGAAGGTACCCTGATAGACCCTAAAATAGCTTTGTTCAGGTGAATTGAATCCAAGAAGTTAAGGGATTATCCTGAAGACTAGCTACAGAAGTTTTTAATACTGTTACATATTTAATTCCGTGTCAGTAATGTCCTTTATGCTGTGTGTTTAGTCTGTTATAGATATTAGTAAAACAATATTGAGTAAGATTAAAAACACACTAAAACTACATATAGCACAACTGCCATGGTAGCTAATCATGGCAGCTGAATTATAAATTAACTGAATGACAGGTTAGCTCCCTGTATGTGCTCCCCCCACATACACGTATACCATTCCATAGTTCATGTTCCCAATGGCTCTCAAAGCATTGTGTTTTCAAAGAAAAACTATTTCATTTGATGCAGAAATTTAAGTGATTATCTTTACCAGTGTGATCCCCAGGGTATCTTGTAAGTCTTTTAGATTTTCAAATCACTCACCAGCACATGCTGGTCTATGAGGATCTCTTGATATCCCATCCAATTTTTAAAAAACCGTTTTGTGTTGATTTTTCTTCTGTATGTTTTCAGAACTCTGGGTTTTACAAATTGATGCAAGGTGTGAAATACACTCTCTGAAATCTTCTTGGTCTACATTTTTTTAACATTTTTGAAACATTTTCCATTTGTCCATATGAGAATAAGAATTCTAAATCTGTTTCAAGGATAATAGGAAAGGCTAACGAAGGACTACATGTGTGGAGAATATTATTCATCAAAGACCCTTTCTTCTTGTTGCTGCCAAAATGGGAGAAGTTTCACTCAGTACCTCTGTGCTGGACAGAGAATCATGTGAGCCCATGAGTAGGGATTGTCCTCTTGGTACCTCCTAGAATAACATAAGTTTCAACACATTCTAGGAAAATAACAGTATCTCAGGTCTTTCCCATTGAGGAATATTCTTCCTGGTCTAGCATTGCTTCTACTTTGACAGTTGTATATTTGCTAATTTATGTTCTTTAAAGAGGTTACACATTGCTTTTGCGATTGACATAACCAGACAAGAAAGCAAAGCTCAGGTTCTGTGAGCAAACCAACCATACACGTTTAAATCAGGATGTGAAGTACCTTGCTCACTTTGTTTAAAACCTAGATCTGTTTTTAAAATCACAGTGGGAATTCTTAGTATGTTCTGCCAGTCTTATACTCTAGCAGTCCAAGGCTGTTTTTTGAGTTAGTTTATGTTCTTTTTAATTTTGAGGCCGTCTTTTTATTTTCTTCTCAGGGTGCAGAAGCTGCCAATGTGACTGGCCCGGATGGAGTTCCTGTGGAAGGGAGTCGTTACGCTGCAGATCGGCGCCGTTACAGACGTGGCTACTATGGAAGGCGCCGTGGCCCTCCCCGGAATGTACGTTGTCTCTGTTACTTGCCAGTGATTGAGAAATTCTTCATGCATGGAATGAAGTGTATGTACTTGGAGCAGATAAATACCTTGTCTTCTCCTGGAGACAAATGATTTAAGTGATTTTTATTTTTTCTTTAGAGGAAATTTTTATCTTTTTTTTAAATGTTCATTATTTATTTCCATAGGTTTTTGGGAAACCGGTGGTGATTAGTTACATGAATAAGTTCTTTAGTGGTGATTTGTGAGATTTTGGTGCACCCATCACTGGAGCAGTGTACACGGTACTCTTAAGGGGAAATTTTAGCGCTCAGAATTTTTCCAGAGCCACTGGTCTCATTAGAAACTTGCCATTCATAAGTTGTATCAGTTAGGATATATTTGGCTACAAGTAATAGACATTTAATTATCTTGTAACAGGAGGACTTAAGGGAGACAGTGCTGAGGTTTTAACAAGGTTTCTCTTCATTTGGCCCTTTTTTCTGGCCAGAACCTAGTCACAGATATTCACTGGCAAAGGGGAATGGATTTCCATCATTGACTTAACCTTGTTCATTCCTTGGTGCCTCTAAGAAAATTAAAATTTGGTTGGTGAAAGAATGGGAAATAACTTGTGAATAGGCAATAAAAGTTCAGGCCACAGAACTATTAACTAATTGCCTTGGTTAAGAGGCTGTTTTATTTAGCATAGCATTTTTCCATTATTTCAAAGTAAAGACACAATAAGTGATTCTGTGGATTTTTAGTTCTTTAGGTTGGTTTCAGTGCAGGGGAAAGAGTTTGTAAGCAAATCTGGCTAGAGCTTTCTTGGGAGGCTCAGTTTATAGGAGTATTCTCAAGGCACCCAAAGTTGACCCAGTATATTTGTGGTCATGAGGATTTTACTAGATTTGAATCAGTTCTTGGTGTGTCTAGAAATAGAACCAGGTATTGGCACATTGAAGAAAACTCCGAATGTTTGTCCACACAGGATTGTGACTACCTATCTCATCCAAAGAAAAACTCATCAGAATTAAATATCTGCAGATCGAGAATGACCTATCTTTATGTTTGATAGATTTATATCTTTCTGTTTACCTAATTGCTTTTCCTCTTTATTCTGCCATCATCACATCCTGCCCAAATTAATTCTATCAGATTCCTTAGGACTTCCCGCTTGTTTCTTTGTTTTTGCTTATTTGATTTTTAATAAACTATGAGAGGGTAACTAGGAATGAGCTGCTGTAGCATTTCCTACATCATGTTCTCTTTCACGTTCATCAGTCACAGAGCTCTAACTGATTATTTTGACTCCCAGGTTAGTTCAAAAGTAAAAGTGGTAGGAAAACATTCAGTGAAAAATTTTTCTTAAAGACTTTTCCCCTCCAAAACCTGAAAATTCTAAAGTCATGCAAATAAAAGATAGTTAGAAACAAAATTGTTTAAATGCTTAAGAAATAAAATTGTTAAAACTCTTAAAATATACATAAATGAACTTTTTTGTTGTAATATCTAAGTCCCAACAACTTGTTCAGTATCTCTCAAAAGAGCGTGTTCAGCAGTGCTGATGCCATTAGTATGCTTTGTAAAACTCTTAAAGATTTGATTGTGTGAAATGCAAAAGAGGAAGATAAGCCCAAGAAGAAAAACAGTTTATGTTGTCTCACACTTAATATTTTGGTAAGCATTTTCTGTGCAAATAAACGTTTACATAATTGTGAATCTCTTCTTTGCTAGAGGCTTTATGAAGAGTAGAATGACTTGATTTTTTTTTTTGAAGTTAGACTAGTTGAGGCTTTTTTGGAGGGGGAGCTTGGTTGCACATGTGGACTTGTTCTGGAAGGGTCCAAAGCTTAAATACACTCCTGTAAGAAAAAATAATGGGTCATTATTTTGCTTTTTTTATTTATTCATTTTTAAAAACTAGTTACTTCCCATTAAAGACATTTGCGTATCCTCTTTAAAGTAAGACTTGAAATCATGTAGTCTTTGTAGGATGTTTGGTTTTTTAAAATGTAAAATGGTCGTATATGATATAATTTAAACAGAAGAAAATATAAAATGAATCAGTAATTTCCTTTGTTAACATTAATAAGGTCTATATTTAGAAACCTCCAGGATCAGGGCTTACTACCATCAAAGTTCGATTAAAGCTTTACTCCTAAATGTATAAAGGGAGTCATGCCATAGGTCAGTGGTTCTCAAACTTCCTGATTTTGGGATCTGTTTATATGCTTACGTGTTATTGAGGATTCTGGAGTTTTCGTCAATGTTTATTTATATTAATATTATATTAGAAAGCAAAATAAAATGTTAATTGATTTAAAATAACTATATGTTCATGAAAATAATAGTTTTTATGGAAAAAAATATTTAAATTGAAAAGACTGGTATTGCTTTATACTTTTGCAGATCTCTGATGTATGGTTTAATAGAAGATAGCTGGATTCTCACAACTGTTTCTGCATTCAGTCTGCTGAGAGACCACATGTCATTGTACCCTTTGGGAGACCCCACCATATACTTCTGAGAGAATGCCTGGGAAAGGCAAATAGCATCTTAGTAATATTATGGCAATAGTTTGACCTCGCAGACCCCCTGGAAGTTTTCAGAGATCCCATCTAAACTTTACAGACTGTTGTAGGAAGAATACCACTGGGGTCAAATACGTTGGTAACGTCATAAAATGTATTCTTTTTTGGCTTTTCCCTGACATTGCCTCAGTGGATGGTAAATGCTGGGAGACACGCATTTGATGGAGCTAAACATTATAAACCTTGCAGATACTGTTCGGGTGGTTGCTTAGCTGATAGCAGTTCTAATTAGATGACTATTGAATTGATTGTAGATTGATTGCTCTTGCTTCTCTGCTTCTTGGTATTTTATCTGCACAGATCTACTCTAATCTTAATGTAGTTTATCCCAGGCAATCACATGATAATCTGGGTTAAATGCATTTTGTCTGTATAATGGAGAGGATTATATTGCTTTGGGGAGATTTTCTTTTGGTGATATCCTAAATGGTGTTCTTTGGTTCTTTCCTTGCTAAAACTTCTGAATCTCTTGTTTCTTTGCTTCGCTAGTACGCTGGGGAGGAGGAGGAGGAAGGGAGCGGCAGCAGTGAAGGATTTGACCCCCCTGCCACTGATAGGCAGTTCTCTGGGGCCCGGAATCAGCTGCGCCGCCCCCAGTATCGCCCTCAGTACCGGCAGCGGCGGTTCCCGCCTTACCACGTGGGACAGACCTTTGACCGTCGCTCACGGGTCTTACCCCATCCCAACAGAATACAGGTAAAATTGCAACTGAGACTTCTCTTCAGCAATCCTCACCCTTCCGTCCTTCTCTGCCTCCTCTTCCTCCTCCTCCTCCAACACCAGCTGCCAGAAACCTTGCTTATGGCTTCCTGATGCTACAAAAGCTGAGGCAAGGCCTTCAGTCTGCTTTTTCAAAGCAGTCATTCCGGTAACATTTCTAAAAGCAAAACCACGTGATCCATGCCTATACTAGGGAACCCTCATGGCTAAAGTTTCTAGTTGATAGAAGAACAGAAGAATTAAGGTAACAAGACAGGTGGAATGTGTAAGAGCTTGGACTCTGAAGTCAGGCTGGATTTGAATCCTGTTTCTGCTACTTATTTGTGAGGTTTTGAGAAAACCAAGTTTTAGATTAAGTTCATCCATTAAATGGGGGCATTAAATGCCTGCACCATACGGTTGTGATGATTAAATATAAAGGATTTAGCAAAAGATGTCTGCAGCATAAATAACGTTTATAAAGTATTGGATTTAAATGAGACAGTGCTGATTTTTAAAGGCAACCTACCAGAACGGAGGTTGTTGATTATTGATTCTCCTTTTTTACTGCAAAATATTAGTACAGCTGTTGTGACTTTGTTTTGTGCTTAATAAACCTTACATCAACTTTGCAGTTCCTAGGGAGCTTGGAAAACTAGGGATAGGTCATCATTTTTGTTATCACTAGCCACAACTTTTTTCTCCTTAGTGTCCTTGGGTATTTCTTTTCTTTCCCCCCACTAGATGTTTTGACTGAACATTATGTTCAGTCTGTTGTTTGCTACCCTTCTCCTGTCCCATCATGCATGACTGTGTTCTTTCTTGTTTTTTTCCTTCTACTCTTCAACAGCTGTCTCTGACAAATGTGCTAAAAATAACAAGTAGACTTACATATATGGAGAGATTGGGTACATGAGACATAGTAGCTTTAGGGCAGCACTCTGGGCTTCTAGGAAACAAGGACAGGAAAAGTCAGTGAGATTGTAATGTGCACTTATTTTTAGTGTCTTAATAGTGCTTTCCTGAAATGCTCCTCCTTAGTGTTTGGCCTATACAACATACATCACGTTTGCTGAAAGCATGATGATTCTTTTTCATATCTTTTGAAATAAAACGTATTTTACCTTAGGAATTGAAGTTGCAGAGCAAAGTCATTCCTTAGTGCCACGTAAAACATCGTATGCAGAAGCTAATCGAAAGCTACTTTTGAACATGTACACTTATTCCTGTAACTTAACTGCATTTAGTTGTTGACTGAATGGCTGACTTTCTTACCTATTCCATGTCAGAAGTAAAAGTTGTCTTGATCCTTTAAACCATATTTTTTAATAATCTTTATAATATCTACTCGTTTCCTAAGTAGTCTGATCAAGCCAGTCAAGAGCATCAAAAGAAAATTCCTAAAGCTCTCATCCATATAACTAAGCTGCTTCAAGGTTGTCAGTGTGCTGTCTTAAAAATATATAGATGGATCTCTAGGATAGTAAAAATTATTGAGATCAAATAGAAAAGTCTTCGCCAACATTTTCTACTATTACAACGCTATGAAATTTATTGGGCAGAATAGAAAAAAAATTAGGAATATATAAGCCAGTGGTGTTTGCCTTATGCACTAAGGACATAATACAGCATGATTTATTAGTGACTGAATGACTTCCATTTTTAAAGAAAATAGTTTTATAGATTTGAGAATTAAGTAGAATCATTCACTGAGCTACTATGTACTTGTTGTCTTTGAGAAAATAATTATATGATGGAGGGAAGGGAGCAACATTGTGGCATCTACCAGGTGACAGATATTTGCAATTGGTTCTTTCTTTAGTTCTCTCTATAGCCTGAGGGAAGCAGCGGTTTCCATAGTTTTTGTTGTTGTCACAAATGAAGGAATTTGATTATTTTTAAAAATCAGCAACTTTTATTTTACATGGACAAGAAGTGGTAGAACTTAATTTCAATTCATTTTGTTCTTGTCATCCAGTCTTTCTGGCAGACTCTCATCCTTTGTACACGTTAATTGCTGTTTCTCTCAGTCTTTTTTTGTGACTCAACAGTTTCTGAGGAAGAAATGGTCGAGCTTACTTAGGAAACTAAAGAGAGGCTCTTGTGATGGGGATGATGTGAGTGAAGCAGGGGAGGGTTTGAGGTGAGATCTCGGGAGGTCAGACATGCTGGTAGACCATTGTAAATACTTGACCTACTGTAAATGTGATGAGAAGCCAGTAAAGGGATCTCAACAGAAGAAAAACATTTAGGAGATTATTGGACTGTTTTGTTGGGACTAGACCACAGGAGGCAAAAGTATAAAAGTAGGGAGAACAGCTGCTATAATCTTTTCAGTAGAGAGATGAACATGGGTTGTATTAGATAAGCTGGCAGTGGAAGGTCTAATTAAATGGTTAGATTTGGAAAATGTTTTAAGCATATAGAGGTGTCGGCATTTCATGATGGATTGAGTGAGGAGTATGAGGAATGGCAATATATTGTATGAGGAGTAAATAATACCTCTGCAGTTTTGATTTAAACAAATACGGGAATACTGAAGAAAGATTGGGTTTGGAGGGAAAGGTGAAAATTCTTTGGAGGTCTTTTTCTCACATTAAATTCACCTACAAGTGGAGGTGTTAAGTAGGCAGAAAAAATAAAGCAGGGGGAGGAGGTAGAAAGTGGCTGGAGGATGGAAGGTGTAGTCTTAGATACAGTGGTTGACAACATTTTTGGGAGTTCATTAAGTTGTATTTGAGAAGACACTTAAATGGAGCAAGGGATCAAGTCCATCAGGTCCCAGGAAAGGCGTGAATGGGAGTTTGAAGGGGAGAAATGGGACTGTAAATAATTATTTGGAGTTATTTATTTATTTATTTATTTTTTGAGACAGAGTCTCGCTGTCGCCCAGGCTGGAGTGCAATGGCACGATCTCGGCTCACTGCAAGCTCCATCTCCTGGGTTCATGCCATTCTCCTGCCTCAGCCTCCTGAGTAGCTGAGACTACAGGCACCCACCACCACGCCCGGCTAGTTTTTTGTATTTTTAGTAGAGACGGGGTTTCACTGTGTTAGCCAGGATGGTCACAATCTCCTGACTTCGTGATCCACCCACTTTGGCCTCCCAGAGTGCTGCGATTGCAGGCGTGAGCCACCGTGCCTGGCTGATTTGGAGTTATAAAACAGGATATTTAAAGCCATAGGGGCAGGATGATATTAACTATAAAGTGAGTGTAGGTGGAAATAGGATCCTAGGATCAAGTTCTGGGACACACCAACGATTAAAAAGTAGGAAGATGAGGATTGTCTAGCAAAGGACAATGAGAAGGAGCAGCCAAGGAGAATGTATTTCAAGAAGGAAATGTGTTAAATGCTTGTTGATAAGTAGAGGAGATTAAGCTGAGAATTGATTATTAGATTTGGTAACTTGGAGGTCAGTGGTTTGGCGAAGACAAGTTTAAATAGAATGAACTTAAGAAACAGCAAAGGGCAGGAAGAGGAGACATATTCCCCATTGAGGTTTCTGTAGTGGTGGTCATGGTATTTGGTTTTTCTTTAGTATGTATGTCTGTAAAGAAATGGGGTAGTAGCTGGAAGAACATAAGGGATCAGAGCAAGATTTTGGCTTGATTTGATTTGCTTTTTACAATGCAGAGTTGCCCCTGGTCTCTCCCTTACCCCTTATCTCAGCAACTACTTCTAAAGTCATTAAATGGGCAGATCAAGGTAGGCATGTGTGTTTGCCATAAACCCACATACATATATATACACACATACATAGACACATATATATGTAACATTGTGTGTGTGTGTTCCATAGTTCTGTCTACTGAAAGGTCCTGAAAGCAGTGATACCTTAGAAATAGCATTGAACATACCTGTCCCCCAATTTTTTGTTTTTAAATAACATGAAACAAAAAGAATTCCCTTTGGAGAAATAGCTGATTTCAGAGCTGGGACAGAGAAAGTACAATATGAGCCTGGAACATCTTCCGTTGTGCCAGAAAGCGAAGTAGTACTCAAAGAATGTGGGAAACACATGAAAAGGATATGAGCCAGCTTGAAGGGGTTCCCATTGGCCAGTAATGATAGTAAGAGATTACAACTCGTTGAATAAAATAGAAAACCATGAGTCCATACAAATATAAATAAATAGACCAATATATTGAAAAATTTGATAAGGAATAGTATATTTACACACTTTGTAAGTACTTCCTCACAAAGTACTCATTAATTACAAAGAAGGAAAGAGTCAACTTACAGTGGAGGACTCTGGTGGCAGATACCACCTTAACCAATTATCAAAGTGAACAGTATCAGTAATGGCACAAATTGAAACTATATGCCACCTGACAGGATGCAGTGAGGAGAATGCAGTGTCACTTTGTTACATCCCCCTGGGGATGCAAAAACAATATCTAATCATTAGTGAACAGCAATAACCCAAGTTGAGGGATATTTTACAAAATAACTGGTTTGTAATCTTTAAAGAAACATCAAGGTCATGAAAACCAACGTGGTGGCTCATGCCTGTAATCCAGCACTTTGGAAGTCTTGAGGTGGGTAGATCACGAGGTCAAGAGATTGAGACCATCCTGGCCAACACGGTGAAACCCTGTCTGTACTAAAAATACAAAATATTAGCTGGGCGTGGTGGCACACGCCTGTAGTCCCAGCTACTTGGGAGGCTGAGGCAGGAGAATCGCTTGAAACAGGGAGGCGGAGGTTGCAGTCAGCTGAGATTGCGCCACTGCACTCCAGCCTGGCGACGGAGTGAGACTCCATCTCAAATACATAATAAAAAAAAATGCTCCAAACAAAAAGATATAACTTACTTCAGTGCATAATTCGAAATGGTGTCTTTGCTATAAAGGGCATCATTGGGACAAATGGTGAAACTTGAATGGGCTCTGAGAATTACATGTAACTTTTCTGTAACTTTGTGCTTATTTCAAAATTTTAAAAAATTGAAAAGGTTGGGTGCTATTTCACTGGGTATATATGCTTGGATGGAAATGATAGAAAAGGTAAAAATATATAGTGAAGGGATAGAGTTAACATGCTGTGTCTAGTTGATGAGAATAGAGAGGCTGTTGGTTTCAGATATAAACTTGGACCACTTATCCAGGGTAATGGGAGAGAAGAAAATTCTAATTTAAATACAGGGAGCTGGGTAGATTTGCTAATGAGAATGTGGAAATTGTCTTCTGACTGTTTCTCTTGATGAAATATGAAGGACAGTATTTGGTTCTTAGGGGGAGGAAGGGATGTTTTGAGAAAAAAGAAAGTTGAGATATGGCTGTATGGTAAAGAATTGCAGACATTGTTGGTGGGTTTTTTTGTTTTTGTTTTTTAAGTTGTTCTTTCTTTCCCCTGGAAGTTGTACAATAAGTTAATTTTATTCCACTGGCTTAAAGTAAGTTTGTTGTAAAGAAAAATAAAAGAGTATTTTATTTAAAGAGATGAATGAAATGTATCCAATTTCAAAATGTAAAATTGATAGGTGAAAATAAAGTTAGGTGCTCTGGGACTAAGCACGTGACTGTTTTAGTCAGACTAGGTTTGTCTTCCTTTTCAGTTGTTCACGAAGATTTACTCATAAACAGTTTGTGTTACAGCTGGGAGTGCCTAGCTCTGTAATGAAGCATTTTGTTTTTTACTTCTAAAAAAATTCTGAGCGTAGCTGTATGCACTGTATCTTATCCCCTGTGCCGTGACACTCACTGTCAGCTCTCATTGCCTCTCCAGGCTGGTGAGATTGGAGAGATAAAGGATGGAGTCCCAGAGGGAGCACAACTTCAGGGACCGGTTCATCGAAATCCAACTTACCGCCCAAGGTACCGTAGGTATGTCGCGTTTTCCACTAATGGCCAGTTAAAGGACTTGTGTGCACAATGATAGAATGAGGACTGTGTGGTTCTGTTTTGTGGATTTATTACATATCTAGAAGATGTGAATGCTTTGACTACATGCCAGAGTTTTCAGGTGGTGGTGTGACATTTCCCACCTACTTAATACTAGAATTTTTAGTTATCTCTGCACCAAAGCATCATTTTGTATTCTGGAATTATAATAAGATGTAAATTAATACTTAATTTTTATCAAAAGAAATCAGATAAATTATTGGTGGGCAATTCCATGGTAATGCTGCAAATGGAGGAAGAATTGAGTGTCAGAGGGTATTTGGGAGAGTGAATATTAATCACCGAGGCAGTCCACTAGAGGGGTTAAATCAGGGTATGATCAAATCGCCTGAATTTATCTTCCTCCTCTATAATTCGTTAGATGTATGTTCTTGGACTGCATTCCAGCCTGCGCAACAGAGTGAGACCCTGTCTGAAAACAAAGAGATATTCTATAGTTGGGGATTAAAAGTACTAATGCAGCTAAGATCATTAGTGTGGTACCTGATAAAATAAAGGCCTCACTATGTATTAGATATTATCACCACCATTGAGGTTAATATTAGTGTGAATGCTGGGTTATTGTATTTGTGCTTTATTCCTTTTGAAGACTGAATTAGGCTAGACACCTTCCATAAGATCCCTTTGAAGCTTTTTATAATATAAACCTGCCCATTCTTTTATCTTACCCTTTGTGGTAAGTGGAAAAACCACAACTTCCTTCCTGAATGATGTTTATGCTATCTTGAAATTTGTCAGTATGGGTTTATTGAAGGATAAAAAGTATATTATATTGGGAAAGGATTCTACCAATATAATTATAAAAGGATTGTATCCTTTTTCTTCACAAGGTTCCCTCCAGCTTTAGGCATAATCACTAATGATTAAGTACTAAGGACTTTCAAAATAAAAGAGACGGCATAGAAATGTCTTACTGGAACAAAAAGGATTCAGTAGCGTGTGTGAGGCTCAGCTTTGTCAGTCTCTGGATATGTGATCTTGGAAAGTCATATTTGACCTTTTTTAACCTATAAAAGCAGCACTTTTATATAGCTCAGCCATATACTTTATCGTCTAAACCTCTTGGTTTTCTTGTTATAAATCTCATCCACAGAATTACCATTCAAATTAAATATTTAATTTTAAAACCGACTAGCACAGGCTCTGGCACATAATAATGTTTCTTCTCATGTTTAATTCCCTTAGTCTCCGCTAAATTCTGTTCATGGAAGGCAGATACCAGACGACTTTTCTTTTCTTTTTTGATTTTCCTATTCTTAGTGCTTATCAAAGGGCCTGATAGGAACAGAGTATGTGTTCGGTATATGTATGTTCCTTACAAATATGTATTCAAATGAAAGGGGAAAATGATGGAAAATTAAGATTTTTTTTTTCATGAAACCTCTATTCCGTTTGTTGCATTGACCTGTGAATAGTTCTAGCAATAAGTACTCATCACTTGGCTTTTTTTTTTTTTTTTTTTTTTTGAGGTGGAGTCTCCCTCTGTCACCCAGCTGGAGTGCAGTGCCAATCTCGGGTTGCTGCAACCTCTGCCTCATGGATTCAAGCAATTCTTATGCCTCAGCCTCCCAAGTAGCTGGGATTACAGGCATGTGCCACCATGCCTGGCTAATTTTTGTATTTTTAGTAGAGATGGAGTTTCACCATGTTGGCCAGGCTGGTCTCGAACTCCTGACCTCAAGTGATCCACCTGTCTTAGCCTCCTGAAGTGCTGGGATTACAGGGGTGAGCCATCATGCCTGGCCCTGATCACTTGACTTTTTAATTTTTAAAAATAAAACCTTATTTTCTGGAGAAGCCCTGTCCCGTTGGCACTTGTTCTATTTTATTCTGTGTTCCCTACAGCAGGGGAGCTCCTCGCCCACGACCTGCCCCAGCAGTTGGAGAGGCTGAAGATAAAGAAAATCAGCAAGCCTCCAGTGGTCCGAACCAGCCGTCTGTTCGCCGTGGATACCGGCGTCCCTACAATTACCGGCGTCGCCCGCGTCCTCCTAACGCTCCTTCACAAGATGGCAAAGAGGTAAATCCAACCAGTCAGGGCAGATGTTGCCAGATTGTCTTTAATCATGTCAAACTTTAGCATTCTAAAAGTGGTTTTATCACATGATAACCTGACACTTAACAAATACAAAAACATTTTGCTCAAGATCCATATATATAGGGTATGCCTTGCACATAACACAGACCACATAGTTGAATCCAGTTAACATTCTCTGAAAGAATGACCCATACTAATGGGGATTCAGAGCTAAAACATTTAGGGTTCTTCAAAGAAGAGAGGCATTTATCGAGAGGAAGCTGCCTCTAAGCATGAGTTGAAAGCAGTTGTATATCACAGACTTTATGGAGAGTAGTGGTATTTGGTTGCCGTTTGTAAGCTGTTCTTCTATGGTACTAATTTTGTTTTGTTTTGTTTTTTGTTTTTGTGGGTTTTGGTTTTGTTTTGTTTTGGTAGAGATGCCAGGGACTGAATATGGTACTAATTTGTGACTCATACATACGAGTAGTTAAATTTTTGCATGCTAATTTTCCTTCACAGGAAAATTCAAACTTTTAAGAACTTTCGGTCTTGAACTTTCCACTGTCATCCGACTTTATCTGATTTATGGCTTTGTTTTGCATTTTAGGCCAAGGCAGGTGAAGCACCAACTGAGAACCCTGCTCCACCCACCCAGCAGAGCAGTGCTGAGTAACACCAGGCTCCCCAGGCACCTTCACCATCGGCAGGTAAGAGCTGGGGCAGCCCAGTCTTGAATTGGTATTTTCTTTTTAGTATCACTGGTTTCTCAACAAGAGTACAAATTAGTCTAAACTAGTTCTGCAGTTCATCTGTGCCATCCCCTTGTCTCTATTGGGATTCTGTAGAAAAAGTGATTTGGTGGTTAAATATTTCTGGGATTGACCTCATTTTGATAAGCTTTGGTAAGGGTATAAGCATTCAGACAGAGTTGATGATACTCAACTTCTTTTTTCTAGACACGCAGTTTTTTATCTACTAGTACCACTTAGGAAAACTGATGCTAAAAGTCCCTAACAAAGGCCTGGTTTTAGTAATCAAACAGTTTCAGAACCTGTTTAGTAATCAGAAACAGTAGAATAAACTGAAGGATTTTTTTTTCCTTCCCTTTTTCTTTGATAATCAACTTTATTTATTTTGAGGCGGTGCAGCATAGTGTATAAGAGCCAAGGTTTTTCTACCCAATGCAGGCTCTGCTGCACCTCTCATTTGCTGGGTGATCTTGAGCAGTTGATCCTCTGTCTCAGTACTGTCTGCCGCTGGTAAAAATTAGGATACTAATTATACTTACTAGGGTTGTGCAAGGATTATTAAGTGAAAAAACAGGAAGTGTTTACAATAGGGTATGGTAAAGAATAACCTCTCATAAAAGGATAGCTTGTTATTTTCTTGTCATTTTCTACTTTTTTCTGTCTTTTAAAGGTCTTGGGCATTTTATTTACATAGAATTATAGCTAGAAAGATCAACTCAATTATAAATTCTGGGTTTTTTGTTTTTTTAACCTATAACCCTTTTAGTTCTTATACTTCTTGGTTATCACCCTTTCCATTGGCTTTTAGTTAAGAGAGAGGTTGTAAACTCAGTGTCAATGCTATTTTTCAAAAATTGTTAAAATTTCATAAATGAAGTTTTGAGATTATTATAAGTTCTTGTGTCTTAAGGCCATCTGCTTTTATATCCAGTGATGTGGGATTTTAATCAGCCGTTAATTAGGTAAGCATTCGCTATGAGGACAATATTCTGTTTTATCTTGGGTAGCATGGACAGTTTGTCACAGAAATAAGTTCCCTATTCAAACTTGGAATTAACTGATTTAGAGTAACATATTAATCATCTAAAAATGGCCATAACCTTTTATGGCGTAACATTATTTCTAGGTATTGTTTCTAAGGAAATAATTTTAAATATTGGGAAAAAATATTTTTACAGTCTGTCTGACATTTGGTAAATAGCTAACTAATTGTGATATATTCATATTAAGAAATAGGGTGCAGCCACTAAAATGATTTTGAGTATTGTTCATTAGTAATGGTACTTTTCTTTTATACAATTTTATAAAATCTTTGCTCTTATGTACTGACTTTTCTGGTTTATAAAAATACTTTATTAAAAAGTGAGAGTTTCCATTTAATTAACATATAGCTTACAGATCTATACAAGATGTGATTGTATTTAGAGCATTTGAAGTACTCTTTTTCTAATTATATGAAAAGCAGATAATTTCTTCCTTTTTATTCTTTAACTCATGGTTACTTTGTCACTCTTTATAAATTTGATTTTAATTTTTCCCAGGTGACCTAAAGAATTAATGACCATTCAGAAATAAAGCAAAAAGCAGGCCACAACCTTACCAACACCAAAGAAACATCCAAGCAATAAAGTGGAAGACTAACCAAGATTTGGACATTGGAATGTTTACTGTTATTCTTTAAGAAACAACTACAAAAAGAAAATGTCAACACATTTTTCCAGCAAGCTGAGAATCTGGGAATTCCTGCACAGAAGACAAGAGAGCAGCGTCCCCAGTTTCAGCAACCGCTAGGTTTATATTTTTTTTCCTGGTTTTTACTGTTTTGGTAATACATATATTGAAACAAGAAATATTAATACCACATGGGGAGAACCCCAACCAAAGAAATCTGAAATATATAGTAAATGCTTTTTTTTCCGTTTTTGTTCATTTTGGATGCTGGTGCTAAACCTCCAAGTGTCATGATTTAAAAAAAAAAAAAAAAAATTTATGTCCTCCTTATTTATTTCTAGGATGAGGGGAGGATAACATTTTTGCTTTCTTATGTGACTCTCTTTGAAAATGTGCGGTAAGAAGTTCCTCAAAAATAAAATTTTTACCCTTCAAAGGACAATGTTTAATGGGAGTGTATTTTTGCCGACCTTAGCGTGTGTTTGTCTTCACCACCACTTCATTTACTTGACTTGATTAATAGTAAATTCAAAGCCAAATGTAAAGTTAAATTAATGCTATTTCACAAATTTAGGCATATAAGCTTGAGATGATAAAAAAATTGGATTTCTGTTGAAATGTACAGCTGGAAATTGACAAGTTCATGTCTGAGTTCAGTAGTAGGCATGAATTATTTGGTACTGTCTCTTTTTGAGTAATCTTCATTCAGTGAGGTGACGTGATGACCTTTAGATTAATGAAGGAGTTAATAGTTCTAACATCCTTAAACTTGAGGGTTTTTACCACTAACTGCTGTGTTGTAGGTATACAAGGGAGCTCTTTACAACTACATTTCTCCCACCTTCCAGCCATGGTGACCCTAAGTTGAGAAAAACTATAGCAGCTCTCAGTGCCGGATAGTTACTTTTCAGATCTGCTGCAACAGTACATATTGAGTCTAGGTTTGTGCTAAACATTATTCTAGTGACTAGGATGGAACAAACCAACAAAATACCATTGTTTCAATGACCAGGCACATACAGAAAATAAACAAATACGGAATTTAATTTAGATGGCAATAAGTGCTATTAAGAAACATAAAACATGGTAGGAGGATAGGGACTGGCATAGGGGATATGTTGATTTTAAATACTGGAGAGGGTCTCCTATTTAAATGGAGTCCTAAGGTGAGGGATCATTAGACATTTGAGTATCTGCAGGAAAGAACACTGCAGGTGGAGGGAGCATTCTTGGCCTAATAAATGGCAAGCAGGTGAATGTGAACTGTTCAAGAACCTTGTATTATCTTGCAAGTTAAAAGGGTTGGTAAAAATTGGTAATAGGCCAAGGCAAAAAAAATCAACTATTTTATTCTATTAAAAAAGGCTCCCGGCCGGGCGTGGTGGCTCACACTTGTAATCCCAGCACTTTGGGAGGCCGAGGCGGGCAGATCACGAGGTCAGGAGATCAAGACCACGGTGAAACCCCGTCTCTACTAAAAATACAAAAAATTAGCCAGGCGTGGTGGCGCCTGTAGTCCCAGCTACTTGGAGAGGCTGAGGCAGGAGAATGGCGTGAACCTGGGAGGCGGAGCTTGCAGTGAGCCGAGGTCGCGCCACCGCACTCCAGCCTGGGTGACAGAGTGAGACTCCGTCTCAAAAAAAAAAAAAAACAAAAAAAACAAAAAAGGCTCCCATCTTGGTTCCAGTTTCCTCCAGGCAACCAGTTAGCATATCTTAAAAATATATCCATTTCACATATTTCATGTGTTTGAGTCTGGTGTGTATGTGCGTGTGTGATTGGCCGACTAATGCAAATTTGAGAAGAGAAAATGAGCTTAAATTGTGCTTATGTTAACAACTTAAAAACAATCATTAGACATATCCGTGTTTAAAATTCTATGGATAGTTCAACTATACTATTTAGCCAGTCTTCTTTTTCCTAACTTCCTTTCTCTGTTCCTGCTCACTTTAAAGCTATTCTAGTATAGAATATTTCAAACATACTTTTTAAAATGTTTTTAAAATGTACCATATACTTTTTGGCACTGATTTTCTTTTTCACCTAGTATTTTTCCTATTATCAACTGTATATGTAGAGTCCTTTCATCATTTGTACTGACTATATAACATTCCATTACATAGCTATCCATAATTGTACTAGCCTTCTATGATGGGATATTGAGGGTATCTTAATTGCCATTGCAAACATTTTGCCTGATATAATCCCAACATCCTTACTTTAAATACTATCATCTGTTTCAGGATGGTAGCTATTTCTGGGAAAAAAAAAAATGGAACGATGAATGCAGAGTTGGGGAAAACACACTGGTTGTAGGTACAGAAGTAATGCAAATTGGATGTGATGTGAGGATGGGTCAAAAGTATGTTATTTTACTGGTGAGGGACCTTGGATTGCTTTATCAAGAAATACAGGCTACCAGGGTGAGACCACAGCCAGAAATTAACTAGAAGGCTATCTGTCATACGGCAATCACAACTTAACTCTGTGGTTGTTCATATTTGATGGCACTGCACCTATCAGAAAATAGCACTGCGCAAATCTGTATTTGTCTCCTACTATGTTTTAAGAGTGATGGGTGCTTTCAGATCACAAGTAAGTCAGCTGTAACAGTGTTATAAGGGCTCTTGTGTTTATTGCAAAGATGCAAGTTTTGAAAGCTTTTTGCTCAGTGGAGTGGATGAATGTGTTTATAAAGACTAATGTTTTGAGATTTTAAAGAAAAATTTTAGAGCTAAATTTGAAGCTAGTTTCGGTTAAAAAATGGAAAACAATCTCAAGATTGATTTTGTATATTATGGCATAAGCATTTTGTTTAATAAGAAAAAGTCTAGAAAGGATACAGGTGCTGATATAAATCTCTGGAAATGTGATCTTGTGCAGTAGCAGAAATAAGAATTCATCAGCTTTGTGATTTTCCCAAAATGCTTTGTGAAAGCATTTCATTTTAACTGATGAGCTAGCTCCAGAATCACCCAGGCTTTCAGAATGGGGATGGTAAGCTCTAATGAATGATCCACACTGGTCAAATAACACAGGGAGCTTAGTTTGCAGATCCCTTCCTGTGCCTCTAGTTTGACAGTATTCTGGTAAGAGAGGTATAGAATAGAGGCATGTGATAAAAGACTAGAAATCACCACTTTGTTGTTGCCATGGTATTGTTCTTTGATGCATTGATCTCATTGTCAGATTCATGAAGGCTTGCACATGAGGGGTTTCAGGCAACGCCCGTGCCTGCCACATGGACTTGGCACCACTGGTGAAAACTCCCTCTTATCAGTTGAGAACAGAATTTCCCGAGTAATAAAAATTGTGGGAAGAAGTTTGTGTGTGTGTGTGTATGTGTGTGTGTGTGTGTGTGTTGTTATTTTAAAAAGTTCCTAAGATGTTTTCCAGAATGGCTGTTAAGGGCCAAATTGTGTCCCCCTAAAACTCAAATGTTGAAGTCCTAACCTCCAGTACCTCAGAATGTAACCATATTGGGAGATAAATTGTTTTAAGGGGTGATAGATGAGTTTAAAATAAGTCCATTTTAGGGTGAGGTCTAATCCAATGTGACTGGCGTCCTTGTGAGGAGCAACACCAGAAGCATGCATGCACAGGGGGATGACCATGTGAAGAAGCTGCAAGAGGAAGGCCATCTGCAGGCCACGGAGAGAGCCCCAGTGAACCAAACCTGCCAGCACCTTGATCTTGGACTTCCAACCTCCAGACCCGAGAAAAGGAATTTCTGTTGTGTAAGCCACTAATCTGTGGTATTTTGTTATGGCAGCCCTAGCAAACTACTACAGAGGCTCTGTCACTTTACGTTCATGGCAGACCTGATTTCTTAACATCTTCATCAGCATTTGGTATTGTTACCGTTATTTGTTTAACTTTTATAGGTGAGGCGATATTTATTGTGGCTTTAGTTTGCATTTCCCTAATAGCTAATGATGAATATATTTTCATGTGCTTATTTACCATCTCTATCATCTTTGGTGAAATGTCTTTTCATGTCTTTTATCAATTTGCTGATTGGGCTGTTTGGTTTTTGTTACTGTTTGAATTTTGGGAGTTCTTTATGTAACCTAGATATGAGTTCTTTGTCAACGATGTGGTTTGTAAACATTTTTCTCCCAGTTTGTAGCCTGTCTTGACTTTTTTTTTTTTTTTTTTTTGAGACAGAGTCTCACTTTGTCGCCAGGCTGGAGTACAGTGGCACAATCTCGGCTCACTGCAACCTCCGCCTCCCAGGTTCAAGCGATTCTCCTGCCTCAGCCTCCCATAGCTGGGATTACAGGCACATGCCACCACGCCTGGCTAATTTTTGTATTTTTAGTAGATACTGGGTTTCACCATATTGGCCCAGATGGTCTCTCTCTCTTGAACTTGTGATCCACCCACCTTGGCCTCCCAAAGTGCTGGGGATTACAGGTGTGAGAACCATGCCTGGCCGTCTTTACCCTTTTAACAGTGTCTTGTGCAGAACAAAAGTTTTTAATTTTGGTGAACTCCAGTTTATTGTTTTGTTTTTTTTTCCTTTATTGATTGTGCTTTTGGTGTTATTTATGTCTAAAAACTCTTTACCTAGCCTCGGTCTTAAAGATATTCTTCCATGTTTTTCTCCATCTTTGTGTCTAAGATAGGAAGTTTAAGTTGTTCTCACCTGTTGTCTGTCTAGTTGTCCCAGCACCATTTGTTGAAAAGACTGTCTTAGTTGAATAGCTTTTCTATACCATTGCCAAAATCAGGTTGGCTCTGCTTGTGTGGGTCTTTTTCTAGGGTCTCTATTCTGTTCCACTGGTCTTGTTTGTTATCCCTCTGCCAATAACACATTGCCATAATTACATAAATCTTAATATCAGGTAAAATCAGAACCTGTGATTATGAGGCAGGAGAACAGGGTCTGAAGGCAGGGAACCTAAGACCGACTGGCTCTGACTTCCTAGAACTGAATCAAAAGGAAAACCCCACCTCTCCACACCTAAGTAACAAAACTATCAGAGGCTACTTCCTTTGCAACTCCCCGCTCCACCCTTTTCTGCCGTTGCAGATGAAAAATGAAAGGACCTCCAATTGGTCCCCTTGTGCAACCAATCAGACTGGTTGCAGGCCAAGTCTTCATGTGTAACTTTGTAACTTCACTTCAGCCTCCGACTGGTCATTTTGCACCACCAGTCAGACTGGTTGCTGGCCACTACTTCATTTACATAGGGTTTAAACCAAGTAACCAACGGGAAACCTCTAGAGAGTATTTGAACCCCAGAAAATTCTGTAACCAGGCTCTTGAGCCACTTGCTCGAACCTGCTCAGTCTGTGGAGTGTACTTTTATTTTAATAAATCTGTGATTTTCTTTCATTGCTTTGTTTGTGCCTTTTGTCCAATTCTTTGTTCAAAACGCCAAGAACCTGGACACCCTGCACCGGTAACAATTATGCTACGTTTAATGGCAAAAGTGACACTGTAGATGTGAATGAGGTTATGGAGCTTCAGAGAAGAAGATTATCCTGTGGGCTCAATCTACTTATCATGTGAGTCCTTAAAGGTGGAGAAACTTTCCAATCTGTGGTCAGAGAGAGAGCAGGACACACAGCAATGACAGAATGGTCACAGAAACACACACCTCATGTGAGGGGACTCAACCAGCCACTGTTGGCTCTGAAGACGGGGGGAACAAAAAGGCTATCAACCAAAGAATATGGGAGACCTTTATAAGCTGGGAAAGGCAAGAAAACATATTCTCCCCAGGAACCTCTAGAAAAGAATACAGCCCTGCTAATACCTTGATTTTAACCCACATAGAATTTTGTTGACTTCTGACTTACAGAACTGTAAAATAAAAAATTTATATTGTTTAGGCCACTAAGTTTGGGTAATGTGTTATGTTACCAATGGAAAACTAATATATAAGGTAAAAAGAAACAACATATACATGGAAGCTTACCAATGATCAATATTCTCTAGGGTATACCAACCAGGGTTAAACATGAGGTCACATGAATAGTGATTTCCCATACTCTGTCGCCACCTTTAGTTGGTTGCAAAACCTCTGTTTTTTCTTAAAAGATCCTTTCCCCAACTGTCCCTGAAGATCCTCAAGATAGTAGAGGACCTCATAAATTTTCACAATCCCAAACCCTAGCTGCTACATAGAACCACTCTTTTTCTTGTCTTAGATTTCCTCTGGTGATGTCTACTGTTCTCTAAATGCCTGGGAACTCCATTTAGATGCCAGGCATTGCTGCAGCAGTGACTCTATCGCTGACCCTGTTTATAGCTTTCATCAAAGTGACTCTGATCCTCTGTACCAGTGCAAGCCTTTCAGGTAAGCCTCAGGCCCATGTGGAGCTACCTCCTACTGATAACCACTGCTTGCCCTTTTGTGAAAGTTGAACTGCATTTCCAGATACAGTTGGAAGAATTCACCTGCTCTGCTTTTGTGTTATATTCCCTTGAAAAAAGTTCCAAAGCAAAGCTACCTTGTGTACACAAGGTCTCATACAGTTTTGTTGTTGCTGTTGTATTTTTCTGTGAAATAACTCTACCTGTTGTACTTAGAGTCCCCTCTCACTAGGACTCTGTTATTTCATAAGGGCTTGGCCAAAGGACATTGAGATGCAGACACATTGCTGAACCCTAAGCTATTCTTGTTAGTGGAAAATACCTTTGTGCTTTGATTTTCCTTTTTCTTATAACGAATGAGTTTCCAGGAATTCCTCCATGCCTTCCGTAAATAGATTCCATCCCACTAAACCAATAGATTCCTTCCTCACAACTGTAGAATCGTACAAGAGGGAATATACTAAGTAACACATGGATGGATGGCTTTAACAGTTTAGAGGAGCGCAGGATCTGGCAGTTAGGATTCATGTAGACTAAACTGGAGAAGGAAGAGACCTCCAGTGTATATTTCAGTGTGACTTCCCACTACTGTTCAGTACTTAATCTGGACAGAGAGATAATGGGCATTCAACCAATTCCTATGGAATTAATAATGAGGCAGAAATAACGATCTGGTAGAAACACTGGGGCCAAAGCATTGTTGACAATGAATTGGAGGCTTATAAATTTGAGACGGAGGTAATAATTGAAATTACAAGGAAATGAAAACTTGAAGAGAAAAGAGAAATAATGGATATTCTAACCATCTTATTAATGAGTATAATGTGTGGGACTAGCTATACATATATACCTCCTTGAGTATGTCTGCTGTTTAACTCAGACTATGTGGTACTTAGTTGTTTCTGTGTCTGGGCATTATCATTTCCAGTGTTTAATCTCAACAAAATTGGAGAGAAAAATTTTGCCTCCCCTTTCTGGATTGTATTTTGGTTTCTTTTTTAATTCTAGAGGTTAAAACTTCTATTTCTATAATAGTAACTAGATTTTAAACAAAATTCTGTGCATCAGAATGAGTATCTAGCAATACACTGCAGAAGTTTTAAAAATGAGTAAACCACTTTATCTGTCACGGAGGAGCATGCTTGGGGAGGTAGAGTAGAAAATTACATAATATGAAGTTCCAATCAGTTCATTTGGATTTGATGTACCACTTATGACATAAAGGATGGAAAGAACAACTAACTGATGGATGTCTTCCTTTCTCCTTTTGAGGTAAAATTCACATAACATAAAACCAACCATTAGCCATTTAAAAATGAACAGTTCAGTGGCATTAAGTACAATTCATCCTGTTTTTAAAAAGCCCTGAAGGAAATGAAAATGCCAATAGAGAAAGCTCTAGAGAATTGACACACCTCAATCTCTAAATATTCCACATTACATTGACCCAAGTTCTTTTTGCTCTAACGACTGTCAGTTTGTGTTTGGTATGCGTTCAATGCTGAATAAATTGGTCACATATTCAAGTTACCTATGACTCATATTTCTTTAATTGAATTTGTATTCGGTGTTAATATCTAACAGAATTCCTTCAGCTATCTATTGTCTTAAGTATTTTATATTATTTTAGTTTCCATGTGGGCAGGTAACATAACTACTTTGTTCACTGTTTCCCCAGAGGAGAACCCAGGACATAATGGGATATATATATATATATGCGAATGTGTGTGTGTGTGTGTGTGTGCGCGCGCGCGCGCTCTAAATGAATGATCTATTACGTAATCTCGGGATTTTAATTCTCATTAATTCCTTATAGGTTCCCCCACGTCTCCGCAGTGGTCAGTACTTTTCTTTTTCTTTTTTTTCTTTTTCTTTTTTTTTTTTTTTTTTTGAGACGGAGTCTTGCTCTGTCGCCCAGGCTGCAATGCAGTGGCACAATCTCGGCTCTATGCGATCTCCGCCTCCTGGGTTCAAGCGATTCTCTTGCTTCAGCCTCCTGAGTAGCTGGGATTATAGGCGCCGGCCATCACGCCCGGCTAATTTTTGTATTTTTAGTAGAGACGGGGTTTCGCCACGTTGGCCAGGCTGGTCTCGAACTGCTGACCTCAGGTGATCCACCCGCCTTGGCCTCTCCAAGGGATTCTGGGATTACAGGCGTGAGCCACCACTCCCGTCCCGTCAGTATTATCTTGTTAACACCCTGGCAAAGCCTTCAGGTGGAGAATGTTCCTGGCGCGGAATAATCCCCCTGAATGTGAATCCTGACCGTTTTTAGGCGCCCATGGAGGCCGCTGCTATGGCGCCGGCCGTGAGGTGGCGCTGTTGCCCTGTATCGTGACTCCGTTTTCACCTGGACTGGAGTCACCGTGATACCTGACATTTAGCGATCACTAGAGTAGGAAATGAGTATAGATCAGCAACAAGTCCAGCCTTCACAGTTGCAGGAGAGGTTTCCTGTGGCTCGAGTGTGGCGAGTCCCGGAAACCTCGGAGCCCGCAGACTTCCCTTCGCGGGAGCCCGCCCGAACTCCATCCTTTGCCGGCAGCCACGCCCAGCAGTGGGAAGGAGGGACTGAAAAGCATTTCCTTGAGGCTGGCACACCTTGCCCTACCCAACCCGGTCATTCTTTCGCCTCCGACTGGGCCGGTCCCATCTGAAACCGGAGTGACCAGAGGAGGGACACGGTAGTGAACGGGGTATGGGGGGCGGGCGCGGCGGGGAGGGTAAAGAACGGGGGAGGGGAATGGCAGCGAGGCAGCTGGGGGTAGACTGTGCAGTTGGGGAGGGAGAAAAAGGGAAAAGGCTGGGAGCGGAACGGTTGTGATCTGCTGTTTGTGTTTATGTGAGCAAACAGAAATCACCAAGTGAATTAACCTGTGTTTCTTCGGAACAAGCATCTTGTGGGTTTGGCTTCTGTGTTTCTGTATGATAAGGGACTAAACCTGCCTCAGCAGATTTGGTGCAGAGGGAAACATGAGAAAACCCAGGAATGGGGGACCTCTGTTTATTCCTGGAGAGGGGGCCATCAGGAGAGGGAGGAGGGAAAGAATGAGGTTACAGGAATTACTTGTCAGAGGACTGCATAGCCTTTCAGACCACGGACTCATTGCTTTTAGCTTCGGCTTCCTCATCTGCAAAGCATAAATACGGTAATTACTTTCCAGGGTTGTTGCGATATTTAAATGAGATATCAATAACCATGCTTTAAAAGTGTACAGCGTGATGTGCTATCCCTTGTTGACCAAATCTCTGTTTTCTTTCTTTCTTTGTTTTGGCGAGGGGGGGGGGAATGGGGGGCGAATGGGGGAGGGAGTCTTGCTCTGTCACCCAGGCTGGAGTGCAATGGCGCGATCTCAGCTCACTGCAACCTCCGCCTCCCAGGCTCAAGCGATTCTCCTGCCTCAGCCTCCCAAGTAGCTGGGATTACAGGCTCCCACCACCACGGCCGGCTATTTTTTTTTTTTTTTTGTATTTTTAGTAGAGATGGGGTTTCACCATGTTGGCCTCTGTTTTCTTTTTAATGTCCTTTTTCCTTTTTCATTTTTCTCTATCAACCCTTCATCCCGCCTCTGTCTCATTTCTTTCTTTCATTTATGCGATTGTTGCTTCCTTCTGTAATGGGTCCTCTCCACATTGGAGTTTCTTATACCTGTGAGACCACACTTCCTTCCCACTGGGTGGGAAGTAGTTGTAGCAATAAAGGAGTCTAGTTATTGTAACGTGCAGCACAGCTCAACTGAAATACACCTGGAAACGGAACTCTGTGCTGTCTACCTGGTTTTTCCCCCTCAATGCACCGGAATCTCCACTGACAGCTAGCTAGGGGACAGCTAGGTCTTTCAATGAGACATCATGAAGTATTTGCTTCAATGAAAATCATATACTTTTTCTTTCAGTGCCTCTATTACTGTGTGAGTTTGCTAGGGCTGCTGTAACAAGGTACCACAAACTGCATGGATTTTGGCACCAGGCATCAGGGACTGATTTTGTGGAAGACAATTGTTTTCACAGATGCGGATGAGGTTGGTGGAAGATGGTTTCAGAATGAAACTGTTCCACCTCACGTCATCAGGCATTAGTCTCATAAGGAATTTGCAACCTATATCTCTCACATGAGCAGTTCACAATAGGGTTCACGCTCCTATGAGAATCTAATGCCTGTGGGCACGGTGGTTCACACCTGTAATCACACCACTTTAGGAGGAGTTGGTGGGTGGATCACCCTGAGTTCAGGAGTTTGAGACCAGCCTGGGCAACTTGGCGAAACCCGTCTCTACCAAAAATACAAAAGGAAGAAAAAGAAAGAAAATCTAATGTTGTAGCTTATCTGACAGGAGGAGGAGGTCAGGTGGCAATGACAGCGATGATGAGTGGCTGTAAATACAGATGAAGCTTTGCTGGCTCACCTGCCTCTCATTTCCTGCTGTGCACCCTGTACCAGTCGGCGCCTCGGGTGTTGGTGACCTCTGGCTTAAACAACGAAATGATTGTCTCACAGTGCAGTAGGCTAGCTATCCAAAACTAAGGTGCTATGAAGCCTGCATCTATTCCAGGCCTCTTTCTTTGGCTTGTAGATGGCTGTCTTGATGTTTATGTGGTGTTCTCCCTGTATATATGTCTCTGAATTTCCCCTTTTTATAAGGACACTAGTCTTATTGGATTAGGGTCCATCCTAATTACCTCATTGTAATTGATTATCTCTGCACTATCATCTCCCAGTAAAGTTACATTATGAGTTACTGGTGGTTAGAATGTCAGCATATGAATTTTGAGAGGGTGTACAGTTCAACCTTTTAACAACTAATGTCTTTAATTATGCACAAGTTAGTTGAGCATTGCATCTATTTCAGTTTTCTCTGGCAGAAACTATTTCCCACCTTTCCCAAACCCTCACACCCAGTCCCAACCAACATGTGCTCCGAAGATCTGCCAGGAGTTATGTGATTCTGCAGCTCCGTTTTCTTTTAACCTGAGTGTGTATATTTCCTGTTGCCACTGTAATAAATTGCCACAAAGGTGGTGGCTTTAAACAACGTAAAGTTTTATCTTACAGTTCTGGAGGTCAGAAGTAAAAATGGATGGGCAGGTCTCCAGATGGATGGTTGCTTTTGGAGGCTGTAAGGGAGAATCAATTTCCTTGCTTCCTCCAGTCTCTAGAGGCTGCTACAATCCTTGGCTCATGGACCCTTCCTCTATCTTCAAAGCCAGCAATGGCCGGTCAAGTGTTTCTCATGTCTTCTCATGCTGACACTCACTTTTGCCTTTCTCACACTTAAGGATTCTTGTAATTGCACTGGACTCACTGAGTATTCCAGGGTAATCTTTCTATTTTAAGGTCAGTTGATTCATTCCATCTGTAATCTTAATTCCCCTTTGCTGTTTCAACACTATTAAAAATCAACATATTCATAGGTCCTGGAGATTAGGACATGGACATCTTTGGGAGGCCATTATTCTGCCTACCATACCTGAGCTTTCCCAACTGGGTATTCTTTATTTTTGTTATATATATATTTTAAATTTATGTTTAATTTTAAAAAATTAAAAATTATATATATATTTATCATATACATGTTGTTTTGAAATATGTATATATTGTGGAATGGTTAAATTAAGCTAATTAACATAGTATTATTTCACATATTTTTGTGGTGAGAACACTGAACATCTACTGTCTTAGCAATTTTAAAGAATACAATATATAATTATTAACTATAGCCACCACGTTGTACAATAGATCTCTTGACCTTTTTCCTCCTTGTTAGGAGGAATAAGGTCATATCCTTTCATATCCTTCAACATCTTTCCAACCCCTCTAATTCCCCCAACCTCTGGTAACCACTTTTCTATTCTCTACTTTTATGAGTTCAACTTTTTTAGATTCTACATGTAAGTGAGATACTGTGATATTTTTCTTTTTGTGCCTAGCTTATTTCACTTAACATAATATCTCCTGGGTTCATCCATGTTGTCAATTTCCATTTTTCAAAAGGCTGAATAATATTTCATTGTGTTTATACTGTATGTATTTATACTCTTTTCATTTCTCCATTGATGGACATTTACATTGATTCCATCTCTTGGGTATTGTGAACAATGCTGCAATAAACATGGCGTGCAGACAGCAGCCTGTCTGAAATCAGACACACTGATTTCATTTTCTTGCCATCTATACACAGAAGGCAAAACATTGAGCCTTCAGAATAAAAGTAACATAATATATTCAATAAAGAACACCATATACAAAAGTCAAATCACTATTGGATGTATACCCAATAGTGGGATTCCTGGATCATATAGCAGTTTACTTTTAATTTTTTGAGGAACTTTCATACTGTTTTCCCTAATGGTTGTACTAATTTACATTCCCACCAACAGTGTGCAAGCGTTCCCCTTTCTCTATATCCTCTCCAACACTTATTTTTCATCTTTTTGATAATAGCTATTCTAACAGGTATGAGGTAATAGCTCATTTTGGTTTTAACTTGCATTTTCCCTGATGATCAGTGACGTTTTTTCACATATGTGTTGGTCATTTGTGTGTCTTCTTTTGAGAAATGTCTATTCAGATCCTTTGTTCATTTTTAGTACAGTTATTTGTTTTCCCCCTATTGTTTTAGTTCCCCATGTATTTTAGATATTAATCACTTACCAGATATTAATCACTTCTCAGATATTTTTCCCATTCCATGGGTTATGTCACTCTGTTGATTTTTTCCTTGGTTGTGCAGAAATTTTGTAGTTTGATGTAACCCCATTTGTCTATTTTTGCTTTTGTTGCCTGTGCTTTTGGGTTTATGTCCAAACAAACATTGCCTAGCCTAATATGATGGAGCTTTTCTCTATGTTCTCTTCTAGTACTTTTACAGTGTCAGATCTTACATTTAAGTCTTTAATCCATTTTGAGTTGATTTTTGTATATGGTGTTCTTTATTGAGTATATTGTCTTATTTTTATTCTGAAGTCTCAATGTTTTGCCTGCTGTGTATAGACAGCAAAGAACTTTAAATCTTTTTTCTGAAGGAAAACAACCTGCTTAATGATGGAACAAAAAATGTGTCCCTATTGAACAGAAACCTGGGTACCATGTACTTGCTATATACACTGTTAAAAATTACTCCCCATTCCCCCTTGTACTTTTAGTATTACAGTTTAATCCTTTATGCCCCATTAGTTTCTATAGGTTATTTTTCTATAAAAACGTCTTGCAGATCCAATGCTATTTTCATAGATGAATTAGGTACTTATTTATTCAACAATCATATGAATTCTGATATATGCCAGACAATGCTTTTGGTGCTAGGGATACAGCAATGAACAAAATAGCTGGTCCCTAAATTTTTATTCTCATGAAGGTTTCATGCTTTTTCTTCTTCCTTTGCCACTTCATTTTTGTCCTCCCCACCAGCCCAGGCTCAGCCAGTCTCTAGTTCTCCAACATGCTTTCTGAATTTAGATGTGGCTACTGTTCTGTGCCTACTTCTGGGCTGGGCTAATGAGGGACCTAAAGAAGCTGACTGTGCTCTCCAGGAAATCACAGTCTTGTTGGGAAGGAACAGATAATCATAGGCAAACTGGTTAAGTACTGAATAAGTAGGTTGGGTATTAGCATATCATGTCTTGGCATAGTTTCTAACTGGAGAAAGTGAAAGTAGGAGGAAATGAATATGCACAAAGGTAAAGAAGCTCATTACGGTCGGGTGCAGTGGCTCACGCCTGTAATCCCAGCACTCTGGGAGGCCGAGGCAGGCGTATCAACTGAGGTCAGGAGTTCGAGAGCAGCTTTGCCAACATGGTGAAACCCCACCTCTACTAAATACACACACACACAAAAAAAAAAAAAACCAGGCGTGGTGGCAGGTGCCTATAATCCCAGCTACTCGGGAGGCTGAGGCAGGAGATTAGCTTGAACCTGGGAGGCAGAGGTTGCAGTGAGCTGATTGTGCCACTGCACTCCAGCCTAGGCAACAAGAGTGAAACTGTTAAAAAAAAAAAAAAAAAAAAAAGAAGAAGAAGAAGTAGAAGAAAAAGCAGCAGCAGTAGCAGCAGTAGCAGCAGCAGCAAATTACACAGACATCAGTGTAGAGTGGACAGCGTCCTCTCTCAGTCGGGGGGACCTGAAATCTGTTTTAAGCTCTGGTTCTCTCTTTGTGAGCAAACAACAAGGCACCTACCTCAGGGGTCCTTAATTGTTTTATTATTATTTTTATTCCTTTTGAAAACTGAAGGGTAGAGGTTGACTGGGAAATTGCTGGAGTTTCTTCCAGGTTAAGAAAAAAAAAGTCTTTTATTGTTGAACTTCTCAGAATTTCTTTGAGATTGCTAACCAGAATAATAATAAGATAGCTTAGAGTTTAGAGGAGACAGTCACCTCTGGATACAGAAAGGATAATGGGGATGGAGTAAGGGGTTTCTATCCATCCGTTGGCTTAAAGCCTCATTTCCTGCAGTTGTTCTCACCTCCTCAGCCCAGGTGTCCTTCTTCACTAGCTTTTCCTCTCTATACCTTCCGCTGAATTGGGCAGTTAGAGTTCAGCCCTATCATAGTGTGAATACTACCTCCTAAGTGTGAGTCTTCAGGAAACACAAACATTTCCTGATGCTCACTCTTTCCTTAGCCCCGAGCAGTTTAAGTCGTATCCAAGCCTCTGAGCATTATGTGCTTCCCTGAAAGCCATCTCAATCGGTTTTCTCATATTTCTCATTCATAATAACCCTTCTTGGCATAGTGACAACAAGGAATATCAACAGTTAATTTGTTTTGTTTTGTTTTTTGAGATGGAGTCTTACTCTGTTGCCCAGGCTGGAGTGCAGTGGGATGATCACAGCTTGCTGCAGCCTTGACCTCTCAGGCTCAAATGGTCCTCCCATCTCAACCTCCCCAGTAGCTGAGACTACAGGTGTGCACCACCACGTCCAGCTAAATTTGTTTTTTTTTTTTTTTTTTTTAAAGAGACAGCGTATTGCTAAAGACCCTGGCTAACCAGGCTAGCCTGGAACTCCTGGCCTCAAGTGATCCTCATGCCTTCATCTTCCAAAGTGCTGGGATTACAGAAATCAGCCATGGAGGTCAGCTGACAGCTAATTCTTAACAATTGCCATGGTCAGAGCAAATCGAAGGTAGTGTTTTAACTTTTATGACCCGAAATTTATATTTTTATGCTTTAAATTACTGGCTAAAATAAAAAATGAAAAGGAAACCTGTTTTAGTTCTTTCCTCTGTAGCTGTTAACCTTTTATAACCTCAATAACTGGCCCCATCTTTATACATTTAAGGGTATTTTTAAAAATCGTTAGATAACAATATATACGAATATGGTATTTTTAGAATATTGATCTAAATTAAAATTATTATATGTATATTATTCTAGGCTAAGTTAGAATTCTAGTAAGACACAGTAGTAGATGCCAAAGGTTTAAGGGAAAAAACGTGTTTCAAACTATACATTGTGGTTATAGAAAAATCTCAGTAATACACATGTGTATTAGTCCTTTCTCACACTGCTATAAAGAACTGCCCAAGACTGGGTAATTTATAAAGAAAAGAGGTTTAACTGACTTATAGTTCCTCATGGCTGAGGAGGCCTCAGGAAACCTATAACCATGGCAGAAGAGGAAGCAGGCACGTCTTACATGGTGGAGGTGAGAGAAAGCATGTGAAGGAAACAAAGGGGGGAAGAACCCCTTATAAAACCATCAGATCTTGTGAGAACTTATTCACTATCACGAGAACAGCATGGAGGAAACCACCCCCATGATCCAATCACCTCCCACCCGGTCCCTCCCTCGACATGGGGGATTACGGGGATTACAATTTGAGATGACATCTGTGTGGGGACACAGAGCCAAATCATATCAACATGTAATATCCATATATGAAGTCAGGTGCCTTTCTGGAAAAAGCCTTGAAAGGATTGGTTTTAGTTGTACACTCAGACATTGAATGATTTAACCAAATGTACTGTGCTGTGGGAGATGAATGCAGGGTTTGTGTTGGACAACTTTAGGAGACAGGATTATGTTTTGTTCATATTATGCTACCGAATAAGTGGTGAAAAATATTTGCCAAAGGTGCTAATTTTGTGTTTAGAGAAGTTGATCTCAAGTACTTATTTTTTCTGACAATAGTCAGCTATCAGGACCAATTGTATGTTAAGTCACCCCTAGTTTGTGTCAGTGAAAAAAGGCTTAAAATCAACTTCTCCAAAGTCTCTGTTAAGTCAGATCAGGCTGGCTTCACCTAGACAGGAAAAGCTCCTGGTTGACCCTCACCTACATGCTCTTTGACACCTCTTCAGCCTGGGCCCAACTTTAGTACCACTTCTGGCCAGTTAGAAGCTATAACAGCAAGAAAGGACTTGTTTAGTAGTAGAATTAACAGGTTTGGCTTAAGGAAGGAGGAGAGAGGCAAACGGAATGCTGAAAATTGATCCTGACTTCCCTGTGGTCAGATTTATTCTATAACACTTATTCGCAGATTCCACAAATCCAGCCCATCTGATGTGAAACCACATGGCTTCCCTGATTCCTACTTCTGTGGTCTTTCCTCACAGGGCTCAAGGCCTGACTCCTTTAACTTACCTTGGGGCTGATATCTTAGTATAAGTCAGAGTGAGTTCTGGCTGAGGAAGAAAAAAAGAAGCAGAGTATTAATTAGAATATTCTTAAAGCTCCATCGGTGAAAACACAACTGGGATATAAATATTGTAGCCTTCATGTATCTGGTAGAGATTAGCAGAGGCTAGTCTGGACAGATGTGCATCTCAAAGTCCCAGAAGAAACTGTGAAAGTGTATGCACATTGTGAATTGCAAGGGCCAGGATCTTCTTCCTTGTTCTCATCCCTACAAAACTCAATCGAAAAAAATAGATGGAATATCCAGTCGGCCTTATGAAGGGTGGGAAACTAGTGGGAAGAGCATCAGATGGAGATTCAACACACAATGCTTAGGTACTAATTAACTGTTGGGAGGTATCTGAACTCTGTGCCTTAGTTCCTCCACCAGTAAATTTGGAAGTTAGGTTTTTGTTGTTGCTTTCAAAGCACCCTTCTTATTGTACACATAAGGCATTCTGTGGCATTTGTGAAGCATGTGCTGCATTTCATAGTGTATTTGTTAAAGAGATCAAGAAATAGACAACAGGGTTGCTGTTCTTATGTTTTTTTTGTTTCTGTAACAGGGAGGTGTGATTATAGTGGTATAGAAAGTATGGGATGGTTATCTCACTTACAGTGTGTGAACGGCATGGCTTTCTGACACTGAGAGTTGAACCTGCTGTGTTTGCATTCTTTCTTGAAGCCCAAGCAGCTCCCATAACACCAAGTGACCTTGATTTCACTCTCTGTCTCTTTTCCTCACCCATGTTTCATACTTAGGGACAGTCTAATAATGGATTCATGATTGGAAGTCCCCACATCTGATTAGATCTCTGATTCATTTTCTGACTTATGCAAGTCACCTTTTCACTTAAACTTGGTTTCCACATGCAATATGAAGTTGGTAAAATAGCCATGAATTATTGTGAAATGGTTTTCTATTACAAAGATGGGGATAATTTTGAAAAATATTCCAGTTTTGCAGCATTAGAAAAAAAGGAATGTAGGTAAACCAAATGTGATTTATAACTACAATTATAATCTCCCCTCCCACACCAAAATCATTTTTCTAAGTCTGCTTTTATGGGGGCTAACATTAAAACAAATTATTCTTAATTTGCTGAGTTAACATTTACTAGGAAATAGAGACAGGCTCACTTGAACTAAGGTCATAAAAGTGTGACCTTAGGATATCTACAAACGGACGGACAATAAAGATTTGACAGTATAACTAGTGACAGGTTGTGGGTTTATAAATATTCAGATAGTGTGTGAGATAGATTGCTCACAAAAAGAAGTTCATTGATCCTTGGCATAGAACTCTCTGTTCTGTGCTAGATGTACTAACATCTTTACACCTGAGTTTAGGGTTTAGAGGTGATATTGGGGGCTGCATCTTTGTGGGCTTTTACTTAAATCTCAGTCAGACATATTTTGGGGGCCTAGGGAGCAGTGATCTCTGTAGGAGCATGGATAAATAGAAGTATTTATGTTAACAGGAAGTTAGGGATGCGGATTCTTTGGACACACTCTCTTGTCCCTGCAATTCATGACAACCTGAGAAATTTAGATCATCCCCTGTGGGCTGTCAGGGGAAAATGAGCTGGGTTCTGACACCAAGACAACTACAGAATGTAGTGCCCTATATTTTGTCTACTTATCCAGGTATGAGAAGGATCAATAGTGGCCTTGTATTACACCATGCTGCTTCACATAGAATGCATTTCTGGCTAGTCTCTGGGACTGGGAGGCATTTGTTGCCTGACCTGTTCTAGGACAGATTCTTTCAGAGACAGAACATTCTGTGGTCTCACCAAATCACACACAAATTCTGGTTTAACCTTTAAAGGCCATGGAACTATAAAGTTTATTATCAGCAAATGTTACTTGTACACCAAAAACTACAAAATATCCCACGTATCCTTGAAAGAAGCTAAAGAAGACCTAAATGAATGGAAAGACATATTGTTTTCTTAAATGGGATGACTTAATACTGTTAAGATAGTGGTCCCCAAATTGATCTACATACTCAACATAATTGCTGTCAAAATTCCAGCCGTTTTTTTGTTTTGTTTTGTTTTGTTTCCGAAATGGTCAAAGTGATTCTAAAATTTATGAGAACACAAGGGACTCAGAATAGCCAAAACAGTCTTGAAAAAGAACAAAGTTGGAGGAATCACACTTAATTATTATTATTATTATTTTATTTATTTTTTTTTTTGAGGCAGAGTCTCGCTCCGTCGCCCAGGCTGGAGTGCAGTGGTGCCATCTCGGCTCACTGCAAGCTCCGTCTCCCGGGTTCACGCCATTCTCCTGCCTCAGCCTCCCGAGTAGCTGGGACTACAGGCGCCCGTCACCGCGCCTGGCTACTTTTTTGTATTTTTAGTAGAGACGCGTTTCACTGTGGTCTCGATCTCCTGACCTCGTGATCCGCCTGCCTCGGCCTCCCAAAGTGCTGGGATTACAGGCGTGAGTCACCGTGCCCGGCCACACTTGATGATTTTAAGACTTACTACAAATCTACAGTAATCAAGATTGTGTGAGCTGCGTGCTGTGGCACACGCCTGTAATCCCAGCTACTTGGGAGGCTGAGGCAGGGGGATCCCTTGAGTCCAGAGCCTGCGGCTGCAATGAGCTCTGATCACACCATTGCACTCCAGCCAGGGTGACAAAGTGAGACATTATCTCTAATAATAATAAGGCTGAAAAAGACTATCTTTAATAATAATAAAGAGCAGAAAAAGAGTGTCTTTAACAAATTGTGCTGGGACAATTGGATATTCACATGCAAAAGAATGAAGTTGGACCTTTACCTCTAATTCAAAATGAACCAAAGGCCTGAATATAAGAACTAAAACTATGAAATTCTTAGGAAAAACGTTTAAGTGTAAATCTTTGTGATATTGGTTAGGCAATGGTTTCTTAGACAGACATCAAAAGCACTAGCAATCAAACACACAACTGTCAAAATTAGAAACTATTATGCTTCAAAGGACATTATCAAAAGTGAAAAGACAACATACAGAATGGAAGAAAATATTGCATATGATATATCTAATAAGGGTTTAGTTTCTGGACTATATACTGGGTACTTACACAATAAAAAGACAATAAAAAAATGGTAAAGGATTTGAATGTACATTTCTGCAAAGAAGATGTACAAATGGCCAATGAGCACATGAAAAGATGTTCAGCATTATTTATCATCAGGGAAATGCAAATCAAAACCACAATGAGATGTCATTTCACACCAACTATTTGGGCTGCAGTAAAAAAGACAAAAATCAAGAAGTGTTTGTCAAGGATGTGGAGACACTGGATTCCTTATAAATTACTGGTGGGAGTATAAAGTGATGCAGTCACTTTAAAACACAGTTGTCCGTTCCTCAGAATTTAAACATAGAGTTACCATATCAGCAATTTCACTCCTACATATATACCAAAGAAAAAGTAAACATGGCCACACGGAAACTTGTATGTGAATGTCCACAGCAGCATTTTTTATAAATGTGAAAAAATGAAAACGATCCAAATGCCCACCCACTAATAAATGGCTAAACAAAATCTCTGTGTATAGCCATACAATGCAATATTATTTAGCCTCAAAAAGGAATGAAGTACTCATTCATGCTACAACATGGATCATCCTTGAAAACATTTGCAAGTAAAAGAAGCCAGCCAGATACAAAAGTCCACATACTGTATGAGTCAATTTATATGAAATGTCCTGAATAGGCGAATCCATAAAGACAGAAAATAATTCATGATTGCCAGGGGCTGGGGAAGGGAGCAGAGTAGGGAATGACTGCTATTGGGTAGGAGTTTCTTTCTGGGGTAATGGAAATATTGTAAAATAAGATAGTGGTGATGGTTGCATATTTTTGTGACTATAATAAAACCACTAAATTGCACACTTTAAAAAGGTAAGTTTCATGGTATATGAATTCTATCTTAATTTAAAAAACACAAGTAATATTAAAGGTAATTCTAATTTTCCAAAAATATACTGGTTTTTGAGAATTTACTGGACAAACAGTATAGGACAGATTTTTTTTTTTTTTTTTTTAAAGATGATAAGACAGACTTTATTCAAAGGGGTCCATGGCCATAGGTATAGGAGCACTGCAACAGGTCCTGGCAGTGGGGGAGACATTGGACTCAACTCTGATTCCAACAAGGTCAAGTGGGGATTTATAAACAAGGAGTTGGGTGGGGCCAGGGGATGGAAAATCACAAAGAAGAAACATCAAGGATTAGCGGTTTCTGGCTACCCAGACTTAATGGGATTACTGTTGAAGGCAGGCCAGGCTGGTCAGACAGCAAGGATGGGTGATTTTCACTAAACTGACTTAGCAGGATGCTTACTTAAACTGGATCTACAAGGACAGAGAGGGAAGCCCAAGGACAGACCCAATCAAGCAGAGGCTTCAGAGGAGCCTGACGACGTTTTGGTTTAAGTCAAGTCTTGTCCCTAACTGTACTGTTGTCTTTTTTTGTTTTGTTTTGTTTTGTTTTGTTTTCTTGAGACAGAGTCTCGCTCTGTCACCCAGGCTGGAGTCTGATGGTGTGATCTTGGCTCACTGCAACCTCCACCTCCAGGGTTCAAGCAGTTCTCCTGCCTCAGCCTCCCGAGTAGCTGGGATTCCAGGCACGTGCACCCGGCTATTTTTTGCATTTTTAGTAGAGACGGGGTTTTGCCATAGGACAGATTTTTAAGCCAAATGATCTGGGTTGGAACCCATCTTCGCTGCTTACTAGCTGTGTGATCTGGAGCAACTTACTTAAGCTCTCTGTGCCCCAGTTTCTTCATCTGGTAGAATTAAATGACTAAATATTTGTGAAGTGCTTGGAAGAGTGCCTAACACATGACTACCACTATATAAATGTTTGCTGTTATAACCGTGTGCAATAAACTGTAATAGTGGGAATCAAAACCAGTATTAAGGAAGTTTGTATTAAACACAAATACCAGTTAAGGAAGAGCAGAACAGGGTGGATTCCAAAGCAGATTGCTTCACTTGGTTTATTGGCTGGACTCCGCTCCATGCCGATGTGTGAAAAGAGTCTGGGTTTTGTGCAAGAGGAGGAAGAGATGATATGGATCGAGAATATAACATCTACATTTTGCCATCTTACTTGGGTCCTGGGAAAAGGTTCAAAAATATGTTAGAGGGGACATATGGAGGAGTAGCAAGGAATGGTTAACAGCACTTAATATATATTTGTTGTTTAATGTAAATAAAAATTAGGCAAAAACTTTTTAGGATTTTCCTCTGGAATTTTGGTCATAAACTCATGATGTTTCTTCTCCTGTTCTGATTTGAAGATTACTTTTTTCTTGAGATGTTTTTAGTACTTCATTTCAAAAAGTAAAGGTCAGACTGTTACCGGAAAGGGGTCCCAATTCAGACCCCAACAGAGGGTTCTTTGACTTCACTCAAGAAAGAATTCAGTGCTAGTCCATACAGTAAAGTGAAAGTAAGTTTACTAAGAAAGTAAAGGAATAAATGAATACTCTCCATAGGCAGAGCAGAGGCGTGGGCTACTTGACTGAGTATACTTATAGTTATTTATTGATTATATGCTAAACAAGCAGTGGACTGTTCATGAGTTTTCTGGGAAAGGGGTGGGCAAATCCCAGAACTGAGGGTTTCTCCCGTTTTTAGACCATATAGCGTAACTTCCTGATGTTGCCATGGCATTTGTAAACTGTCATGACCCTGGTGGGAGTGTCTCTTAGCATGCTAATGCATTATAATTAGTGTATAATGAGCAATGAGGACGACCAGAGGTCACTTTTGTGGCCATCTTGGTTTAGGTGGGTTTTGACTGGCTTCTTTATCACATTCTGTTTTATCAGAAAGGTCATTGTGACCTGTATCTTGGGCTGACCTCCCATCTCACTCTATAACTAAGAATGCCTAACCTCCTGGGAATGCAGCCCAGTAGGTCTCAGCCTCATTTTACCCAGTTGCTATTCAAGATGGAGCTGCTTTGGTTCAAATTCCTCTAACATATTTTCCTCCTCCCCTTTACAAGGGGACCCTTAATCCTAAGGGTTGTAGAGGGATGATGATCCATCTTCTGTAACTTCTTCTGGCTGAATAGTGGCAATGATATTGATGCCTAACTATTAGTGTCTTTTGTATTCAGGGTAGAGAGAAGCTTGGTCAGAAAGTATCAGTATGGAGAGGGCCATTCATAACTCTTGATTTCCCACAAAAGATAATATCTGGAAGATTAATAAGTGTTCAATTTAAGAAAACATTCAGTAAGCTTATACTGCATTCCTACACAAAGGGTACAAAGCAATATATTCCGCAAGAGTAGAGCAAAATAAGCAAAACTATCCTAAGTAAACTAACAAGGCTTTTTGTGAAGTGGGCAACTGTTAGAACCAAGATGATATGGGGTCACTAACTAATTCCAGTACTTGCCCAGAATTAGAATACTGATCCAGATTTTTATATTACCCATCCATCTTGTTTCTTCTGAGCTGCATTCAGAGCTCACTGGTTGATTCACAGGAATAAGCAGGGTCAGTCTAAATTGCAGAAAAAAAACTAAAAACTGATGGGACTAGAATCTAACAACAGGTGTACTATAGTTCTTGAAACATAATTTTTCTATCTCCTCATTTTTACTAAAGACAAATCATAATAGAACTGATTTGTTTGCAAAAATAAGCTTTAGTATTATACTTGGCCTGATTATTTATATGAAGTTCAGCAAGAATAATTATTTTTCACATAGGTTCTTTTTAAATTAGCTCTGATGAAACTTTATTCCATAAGTAATTTCAGATAAGACTTTTTAAAAACTCTTTGATCTCAGCCATGGTTTTGTACCATAAAATACCTAGGAGTTGGATAAATTCCCCTCCTCTTGAGGTCCCAAGATAACTTGGGGCTCCTGGGCCCATCAGAAAATGATATTCTTCACTTACAGGAACCCTGTACAGGGACTACATAGACAAGGTATGAGGCCAGTTTTCCCAAGGAGCTTTTATTAGCTCTAAAAGTCAAGTTTGATTCCTTAAAGGAAAGCACTCTATTCCAGTCAAAGACTTGGTAATAAAAACAGTTTATCCAATTGTGTCCTGTTGCAAAAGAAAGCATTCTTTTTGCACTTATGCAAGTAACTATATTGCCGTATGTTAAGCATACTCACAAATAGTTTCCAAATTCTGGAGAAATAAGATAGAGAGAAATATGCTTTAAAATTTTGTTTACAGGAGTACTGCCACAAGCTACAGATAACTCAAAAATGTTCTTGACTCTGAAAAACAAAGCAAAGAATTAGCAATGTTTTAAGCAAAAAGTCATAAAAGGATTATTTCAGTCTTTCATTAGTTCAGTCCATGCAGTTAACTCCTGTTCTGTTTGATATTCAAGAACATTTCAGCTCTCCATGAGGATCATGAAAGTTTTCTCCTCTATCCTAATGTCACAATCTCCAAAGTCATCAGAAACCTGCATTCAAGAGCACCTGTCAAAGTCCTAGAGCTGATTATAAGGCACCTTTAAAAGAGGATCAAAACAAGACAACAGTTGTCTGTGAATGACAAAAAGTCTTAGGGCAGCCACAGTCAGACATGATTGACAAGGAAATGTGGTTACCTCTGTGGCACACAATAATATTATGTAACAATTATAATTACTAATAACACACTAAGTCATATTAGAATTCTAGGAGTTTCCCATAATTTTGGAACACATAACCAAGAACATATTTATTCAAATATAGCCCAAAGAAAGCCAAACACAATTTTGTATTTTATAATGCTTCGTGTATGATTTCTACAGATTTCTATACCACATTAAGCCAAATACATCTCTCTTGGACTTTAGGGGACCTAATATGAAAAGATTAATTAGGTCAGAAAAGACATAATTTATCATTTGATTTTGGAAAGTTTGTCAAATATTGAAGGTTTAAGCACTTGATTATTACAAACATAGAATCTCAGGTCACCGTAAGTCATTCATTTAGCCAAAACAATAACTCAAAAATTTTAAAAAGACAAAAAACTCTACTCATTAATAGAGGGAAGACAGCTTTCCACACAATGTCTCTTTCCTTCCTTTCTTTTTCTTATAGTTTATTCAAAAGGCAAACAAAATTTCATTTTTAAAAATATTACACAAAAATCTTATTCAAGAGAGAAAGCCAGATTTTACAGTGTACTGTTAACATCAAGTCCAATTCTTAATAAAACATTATAGACAAATCTATTCAATCTTAAGCAGTTAGACCAAAAGGTAAGATTCCCATAAACCTTTTTAAACTCCTTACAAATTTTTGTTAAGGAGCAGATCAGTGCTCTAAGAACACCCTGTTGTGCTTTTATTCCAATGTTCAGTTTACAGAAAAGCTGAGTAAGACCCCTTTAACTTTAGCCAATATGTTCACAAGAATTTCCTTCACAAGATTAATTTTTCACAAATCTTCCACAATTTGCTCAAACCTTCAGCTTTATCCTAACTTTTAAGTTAGGATAACTTAACTTAGAACCCCTTAGCCTTCTAAACTAGGCTAAAAAAATTCACATTCCCATGCCTTCTTATAATCTTTTACCAAAAACACATTTCACTTTCCTTACACACCTTGCATGTTAAAACTTTTTCCAGTAGTCTCAATTATATGTTACAATGTTAACTCTTAGCAACTTTTATTTTTGGTGAAAAACCTGGTAAGTAAGTGATTTTAATTAGGTACTAGATGTGAAGCCTAGGATACCAGACAGAAGTACAAGATAAGGTCTGATTCTTCCCAGCATAGCCAGGGGGCATGGCTAATTCTACATATCCCCAGGCCTTATCTAGAATCTAATGGCTCTAAAGCAGGTATACCAATTCTCAAAAGTCAAATAAGCAGTTTATGACCTTATAGCATTTAGCAAATCTATTATCTGATCTGCCTAATTTAAACCAAATCTCTAAATTTGGAAGACATTTTTATTTTACCAATAATCTTTAAAACTGTCTTTATTTCCCAAAGCTTACTAAAGTCACATGAACTAAAAAGCATTATAGTTTTTATTTTTCTGACAAAATATTTGATTTAATTGCTTATTATTTTTAAACCAATTAATCAGAGCTCTTTCATATATAAACGTTACACATACAACACATATGAATACACAACAGACAGAAATCCAGTAGTTGTAGGATTTTTCATTTGCCAATTTTTAAGTTTCTTAATTGAATTACTGTCTTCAGGGAGGAGCCCTTTGAGGAACAGGGCCAGGAAAGCATGCAATTTCTAGAGCCTAATAGGCAGGCACAGCTGGAAGGCAAAACAGATTTCAAAAAATTAAGGGCCCCATTTTTATACCAGATCTTGGATCCCAAAAAAGAGGAAATCAGCCCACCTCCTATGGGACTCTTATCTCTCAGTGTGGCAATGGGGACACTTCCATATCTTCCAGGTGGCCAAGGATATGCCTCTCTGATCCATACATGCAAACAGCTGAGTATCCCCCCATAACTTCCATTAGCCATCCCTAAAAATATGTTTCTTACCTAGTTATTACAAACTGAAGCTCTCTCATAATGAGAAGTAATTTCTGATACCCACAAAAGTCAAAACCATCAGATAACACAATACAAAATGAAACACAGCATTAGATTTTGAGAGGGATTTATTTATCCCCTTTCAATTCCAGTGGTTTCATAAGGAAAACAGAGGCTTTTTTCCAAAACAGGATCTGTGGCAACTCCTCTATTTTTCCCAAGGAGTCCCAGGCTGTTAGAAATTGTCTTAGATCCCCTCATGTGTATCAAGAGTGGCAAGAAGACAAAATGGAGAAAAACAATTGTATTCATACAGTTTTTTTTCTTTTTTCTTTTTTCTTCTCTTTCTTTTTTTTTTTTTTTTTTTTAGGATGGAGTCTTACTCTGTTGCCCAGGCTGGAGTGCAGTGACACGATCTCGGCTCACTGCAAGCTCCACCTCCCGGGTTCACGCCATTCTCCTGCCTCAGCCTCCCGAGTAGCTGGGACTACAGGTACCCGCCACCATGCCCGGCTAATTTTTTTGTGTTTTTAGTGGAGACAGAGTTTCACTGTGTTAGCCAGGATGGTCTCTATCTCTTGACCTTGTGATCCGCCTGCCTCATCTCCCAAAGTGCTGGGATTACAGGCATGAGCCACCATGCCTGGCCCTGTATTCATCCATTTTCACCGCTGCTGATAAAGACATACCTGACTGGGAGGCCGAGGTGGGTGGATCACAAGGTCAGGAGATCGAGACCATCCTGGCTAACATGATGAAACCCTGTCTCTACTAAAAATACAAAAAAATTAGCTGGACGTGCTGGTGAGTGCCTGTAGTCCCAGCTACTCTGGAGGCTGAGGCAGGAGAATGGCATGAACCCAGGAGGCGGAGCTTGCAGTGAGCCAAGATCATGCCACTGCACTCCAGCCTGGGCAACAGAGTGAGACTCCGTCTCAAAAGAAAAAAAAAAGAAAGAAAAGATATGTTAATTGACTTGCCAAAGGTCACACAGGAAGTCATTGACCCAGTGTCATAACTGAGATCTCCTGACTCCTTTTCCTATTTCAGGAGAAGTTTCTTCCTTTTCACCAAGCATTTCTCCTAGAACTTTCTATTGAGAAATAATTTAGGTGAGGAAAACAAGACGAATTTCAGAGCAGAAGGAAGTTGAAGCCAAAGTGAAGATTACTGTCAGGACCTCATCGTACTGGAGACCATATCGGTGCAAATATAGCATTATTTTAAAGTTCATTTATCTTAGGTTTTTTCCAGAGTGCATCTCATATTGCCTCTCCTTAGACTCGTTAACCATTTTTCTCTCTAAGAACTATAATAGTGATACAAGACAAGATAAAAAGTGTGGTCAACAAATGATACGGCCTTGAGTAAAGTTGGCTTAAAAGTCTGTGAAAAAAATACCAAAGCCTTAAGGATTTAACAGATCCTCAAGTTATTCACCATAGAAGAGCTTTACTTCAGGAAGCAAGGGTACTTCAGAAGAGATGGCCTTGCGCATGTCTACATGACAGGAGAGGGAAGGATGTGGGGAATATGATATTTCCACCTTGGATTTCTGAAATACTTATATTCTAAAACTTTAAAGTACTTTCACATGTTTTATCTCATTTGTGCTGTCAAAACATCTCTGATTACATTGCGCAAGACTATGACCCGTTATTTTACAGATTAGGAATTAAAACCCAGGGAAGTGATCCAACTTGCTGAAGATTACATACAAATGAGGGAGAAATGAATGAAGGGAGGAGGGGGAGAGAAAGAATGTGTGAGAGAGAGAGAGAGAGAACTAGAATAGTGGCTGCCAATGTAGAATCTTATCTAATAAATTAGAGTCTGGTGAATTTTCTCTGGATTAATTAAGAAAAGGAGATAACAAGGGTTTAAGGCGGGGTTCCCAAACTTGGCCGCATATTGCAATTACCTTAGGAGCTTTACATAAATCTCAATACCTGGTTCCTGTTCCCAGAGTCTGATTCTGATTTAATTGGTTTGAGAAACATCTCAGGCAATGGGATTTTTAAAAAGCTCCTCAAGTAGCACCACTGGCTTAAGTCTTGGTTGTTAGAACCTAGGAAAAGAATAGCATGAAATCTGCTACATCCACTTTAATACTCATATGACCTTTTAAATTTGAACACCATGAAGCAATTTACAAAAAAAGAATAGAACAATTGACAATTTAAGATTTAAAAAAGTAGATACATTGCAGAAAAATGGTAAGAAAACTGTATGGAAGCATAAGTAAGATTTTCTGTAAATTCAGGTGTCAGGAAATAATTATCTTATTCCTGTGGAATATACAGAAATGTGAGTGGTATTATGTCATCATATTGATGTTACATAGAATGAAGTTCTTACCCACAAGGAGAGGTCGTTCAAAAATGTCTTAATTTGAGGAATAATAATAATGATATGGTAATTATTATAGGAATATTCTTATTATTATAGCTATCATAGGAATAATTAGTAACAGCTACTGCTTACTATGAACTAGGTATTGTTCTGAGTGCATTATCATGTAAAATTGTTTAATTATTACAATGGCTCTTTGTGTTAGATAATATTGCAAACCCAATTTACAGATGAGAAAACTGAGGATTAGGAGCGATTAAGTAATTTGCTCAAGAGTACAAAGCTAATTATAACAGTAGGAGAGATGGGTATACTGGATTTCAGAAACGGGCTGGGCTATGCTTCTGAGACTTGTAAGAAAACTGGAAACTGAGCAAAAACATAGGAGTCTGAATAATAAATATGCCTTTATCATGGCAGATATAAAAGACCATAAGGAAAGAAGTGAGTGAGCCCAGAATTACACTCACGCATTCAAGTTCAGAGCAGGAAAAGTGCAGGAGCAAGGCAGGAGGCTGTTGGGCTCCAGCGTGGTCCTCTTAAAATAACAAGCTAGCTGCAGTAGAACTGCAGACTTCAACTTAGGAAAATACACACCCCTGCATACACACCTCACACACCCAAAACCACACTTGCACACACACTGCTCCTGCCCTTTTTTTTCTTTTTTTGAGATGGACTCTCGCTCTGTCACCCAGGCTCGAGTGCAATGGCACGATCTCGGCTCACTGCAACCTCCGCCTCCTGGGTTCAAGTGATTCTCTTGCCTCAGCCTCCTGAGTAGCTGAGACTATAGGTGTGTGCCACCATGCCTGGCTAATTTTTGTATTTTTTTTTTAGTAGAGACGGGGTTTCGCCATGTTGGCCAGGCTGGTCTCAAACTCCTGACCTCAGGTGATCCACCTGCCTCCACCTCCCAAAGTGCTGGGATTACAGGCGTGAACCACTGTGCCTGGCCCTGCTCCTATACTTTCTGTTGACTGAATTGGTTTCCCAAATTTACTTAACATTTAGCAAGTCTTTGGGCACTCTCATTTTATTGTGCCTGTGGTAAGAAGGAAGAAATTTTAGCTCCATTTACGCTAATGCATTGAAGGAAAGCCATACTCTCTTCAGAGCATCGTGGTGGAGCAGTAGTAATCAAAAAGGGAACCTTGATCGGGAGCACAATGTTGGAACCACTGGTCTGAAAAGTAATTATGTTATACAAATAAATTCTTGCTAGAAGAGGCACTTTTAGCTACTATCACTGAAGAACAATTTTACATTCTTATTAATTCTCACTAGAATCCTCTGATGTAAGCAGGCAGAATTATCTCAGCTGTATAGGTTAGTAAACGAAGGCTTCAACAGATGAAGATAAATCCACCCCTAACTCTGACACTGGTTCTTTTATTCTTTCTCCTTTACTACAGTTGGATGAGATGATACATTAACTTTGTTCCTGGGAGTTCCAACTTGGCTTTCTCCCAGGTCGGCAAGATAATGCCTTTAGCAAGCAACAATGAAGCTTGTTAAACTCCAGATCTTCACCTTGACTTTAGGCCAGGAGAGCCCTCTTTGAAGCCATTAATCTTGATTTAACGATTGTACTTCGTCTTTAATTCTAAACACTAGTTCTTTAGGAAGATTGTTTTCCCTCTTGGTCTTTTTTTGTTATCCTCAGCCAATTTTCTCTTTTGTAATTCTGCTATCAAACTTTTCTGCCCTGTAGACTTTCTTCCTTTGGATGTTCTTATTATAAAATAACTAAGGCTTAATTCATTCCATTTGGAAAACAGAAAATAGAGGAAAAAATTATTCATAGTAACCATCATCACTGTTTCTGTAACATTCTAATATATTTCTCTTTGGGATTCCCCTACACAGGTGTTTTTCCCGGTCAATTTCATTGTACTCTTGCGGTATATACATCATTAAAATGTGCCTTTTTACTTAACCCACTAACATTACAAATTGCCGTTTATTAAAAATTTTTGTGAACATAAATTTAATAAATGTGTAGTATTCCATGGTCCAACTATATAAAAATAATTTGAAACATCCCTCCTTTTGATGAAAATTTAAGTTATTTTTTCTAGTTTAAATTTTTTTTCCAGAAAATTTCAAATATATACAAAAGCAGCAAAAATAGTAGAATGACTTCCCATGTATATCCCCTGAATCTGGCAATCTTGAACACATGGTTTTTTTTTATATTTACATCTCCACCTATTTCTCCTCTTTCAAGTCCATGAATTATATTTTGAAGCAAATCCCTATTTATATTTTCAAAAAAATTAAATAAGTGTCACAGATTTTTTTTGTGTGTTCAGAAACATCTTCCATTTTTAAAAAACATACATATAATTGACACTTGGGAGAGAAATTACGGAGTCAAAATTATGAATGCCATTCAGGCTTTCAATTTTCATAGTGCCAAGTTATTTTTCATAAATGTAGACATTTAGATTCTATGTCAATCTTATAAGAGTGGTCTTTTTAAAGAAAACTCTTTAGAGCATAAACATTAGTTTTCAAATCTTCTTTTTTGCTGGGTGTGGTGGCTCACACTTATAACCTCAGCACTTTGGGAGGCTGAGGTGGGAGGATCACTCAAAGCCAGGAATTTCAGATTAGCCTGGGCAACCTGGCAAGTCCCCATCTCTACAAAAAAAATTAAAAATTAGCCACATGTGGTGGCAACTGCCTGTGATCCCAGCTACTCAGGAAGCTCAGGTGGGAGGATCACTTGAGCCCGGGAGATCAAGGCTGCAGTGAGCCAAGATCACACCACTGCACTCTAGCCTGGACAACAGAGCGAGGCCCCAGCTTAAAAATAAATAAATAAATAAATAAATAAATAAATAAATAAATAAATAAATAAAGTTTTTTCTTAAATGGATTGGCAAAAAATGTATCTTGTTTCACTTTGAAGTATTTTTTAAATTACTAGTTAAGATAAAAATCTTTCATCTTAGTTCACCATGCTTCCATATTTGTTAAACATTTTGTTTCGGTGAACCAGTTTTCTTTTGTTTTTCACGTTCCTTGACTATTTATTTACTGGCATATTAGTGGTTTTCTTATTACTATGAAAGTACTATGTTTTTATTTGTTTATTGATTCATGTTTCCATTGTGATTTTTTTTTCTGTTGGAAGAAAGTTTTTTGTTTAAGCTTAGGAAGTTATCACAAACCCAATATAATTTATAATGTCAATTTTTTATGTCTCTTAAAACATCTAGCTTTTTTCCCAAAATTTATTTCATGTACAGGTGAATCAAAAATATAATTTTTGTTATCAAACAAGTATTCCATTGCCTAAATTCCATTTGATGAATAATCTATCTTAGTAGTTCTCAACCCCAGCTGTACGTTAGTATCTCCTGAGAAGCATTTTCCTTGATTGAAGCTGATATCTGAAGTCATAATCTATGGGGTTTATAATCCTCATAATCTCTAAGAGGAGTGGTGTATTAGTCCGTTTTTATGCTGCTGATAAAGACATACCTGAGACTGGGCAATTTACAAAAGAAAGAGGTTTAATGGACTTACAGTTCTGAGTGGCTGGGGAGGCCTTACAATCATGGCAGAAGACAAGGAAGAGCAAGTCACATCTTATGTGAATGATGGCAGGCAAAGAGAGAGAACTCTCTTGTGCAGGGAAACTCCCCTTTATAAAACCATCAGATCTCGTGAGACTTATTCACTCTCACAAGCACAGGAAAGACCTGCCCCCATGTTTCAATTACCTGCCACTTGGTCCCTCCCACAACACATGGGAATTTAAGATAAGATTTGGGTGGGGACACAGCCAAACTGTATCATTTTACCCCTGGCCCTTCCCGAATCTCATGTCTTCACATTTCAAAACCAATATTGCCTTCCCAGCCATCCTCCAAAATCTTAACTCATTTCAGCATTAACTCAAAAGTCCACAGTTCAACATTTCATCTGAGACAAAGCAAGTCACTTCCACCTATAAGCCTGTAAAATCAAAAGCAAGTTAGTTATTTCTTAGATACAATGGGGATATAGACATTGGGTAAATACAGCTGTTCCACAGGAAGACATTGGCCAAAACAAAGGGGCTACAGGTCTCATGCAAGTCTGAAATCCAGCAGAGCAGTCAAGTCTTAAAGCTCCAAAATGAACTTCTTTGACTCCATGTCTCACATCCAGGTCATGGTGATTCAAGATGGGGGTTCCCATGGTCTTGGGCAGCTCTGCTGCTGAGACTTGACAGGGTATAGCCCCATTCCTGGCTGCTTTCATGGGCTGGTCTTGAGTATCTGCAGCTTGACCAGGCACATGGTGCAAGCTGTTGGTGGATCTACCATTCTGGGGTTTGGAGGATGGTGGCCCTCTTCTCATAGCTCCACTAGGTGGTGCCCCAATAGGGACATTGTGTGGGGGCTCCAACTCCACATTTCCCTTCTGCACTGCCCTAGCAGAGGTTCTCCATGAGGGTCCTGCCCCTGCAGCAAACTTTTGCGTGGGCATCCAGGCATTTCCATACATCCTCTGAAATCTAGGCAGAGGTTCCCAAGCCTTAATTCTTGACTTCTGTGTACCCACAGGTTCAACACCACACAGAAGCTGCCAAGGCTTGGGGCTCTCACCCTCTGAAGCAACAGCCCAAGCTGTACCTTGGCCCTTTTAATCACAGCTGGAGCAGCTGGGACACAGGGCACCAAGTCCCTAGATTGCACATAGCAGAGGGACCCTGCACCCAGCCCATGAAACCATTTTTTCCTCCTAAACCTCTGGGTCTGTGATGGAAGGGGCTGCCTCAAAGTTCTCTGACATGCCCTGGAGACATTTTCCTCATTGTCTTGGTGATTAACATTCGGCTCCTTGTTACTTATGCAAATTTCTGCAGCTGGCTAGAATTTCTCCTCAGAAAATGGGATTTTCTATTCTATCACATTGTCAGGCTGCAAATTTTCCAAACTTTTATGTGCTGTTTCTCTTTTAAAACTGAATGCCTTTAACAGCACCCAAGTCACCTCTTGAATGCTTTGCTGCTGAGAAATTTCTTTGCCAGATACCCTAAATCATCTCCCTCAAGTTCAAAGTTCTACAGATCTCTAGGGCAGGGGCAAATGCCACCAGTCTCTTTGCTAAAACATAACAAGAGTCACTTTTGCTCCAGTTCCCAACAAGTTTCTCATCTCCATCTGAGACCACTTCAGTCTGGATTTCATTGTTCATATCATTATCAGCTTTTTGGTCAAAGTCATTCAACAAGTCTCTAGGGAGTTTCAAACTTTCCTACAGTTTCCTGTCTTCTTCTGAACCCTCCTAACTGTTCCAACTTCTGCCTGTTACCCAGTTCCAAAATCACTTCCACGTTTTGGGCTGTCTTTTCAGTAGCACCCCACTCCTGTTACCAATTTACTGTATTAATCTGTTTTCATGCTGCTGATAAAGACATACATGAAACTGGGCAATTTACAAAAGAAAGAGGTTTAATGGACTTACAGTTCCAAGTGACTGGGGAGGCCTCCCAATCATGGTGGAAGGCAAGGAGGAACAAGTCACATCTTACGTGGATGGTGGCAGGCAGAGAGACCTTGTGCAGGGAAACTCCCCCTTATAAAACCATCAGATCTCATGAGACTTATTCATTATTATGAGAACAACATGGGAAAGACCTGGCCCTATGATTCAGTTACCTCCCACTGGGTCCCTCCCACAACACATGGGAATTCAAGATGATATTTGGGTGGCAACACAGCCAAACCATATCAAGTGGGAAATGACACACCACAATTTATATTTTTTAAAAACGCCTCCTAGGAGATTCTAATGTGCTCTCTGGTTTGAGAACCACTGATCTGCTTATTTTGATTCATGCTGACTTCTTTATATTAAAGTCCTAAATGTATGTCTTTTTTTCTGGGTTATTTATGTGTTTTATTAATCTATCTCTCTGTTTTTCAGTGTGTGTGGGGGGGGGGAGGGGTGTTTAGGCTTTGTAAAACATTTATGCCTGATACAGGCCTCTCCATACCAAACTTTGCTTTGTTTTTTTAGAACGAGAGATTACTGCATGTTGGAGTATTACCAGTTCCCTTTCTCATCTTGCTGGGGCCCTAAGTTTTCAAAATCAACTACAAAATCTCTCTCTGAACTCCTCTTTTCAGTCCTCTCATTCATATAGGTCTCAAAGATCATAGAAGAGCCCCCTAAACACATTTTCTCCACATCCTCACCACCCATTCATTCCCAGAACCACCCTGCCCTCTGGCCACTACACTATAGCTATTCTTTCTATGACGAGTGACCTCCATGTTTCCCATATCTGCTACGTATTTTTTTCCTGACTTCTCATCAGATTTTAGCCCAGCTGTTGTCCATGCCCCTCTCCTTTGCTTCCACAACAGCACAAACTCTTGGTTCCCCTTTTACTTCTCTAGTTTTTCCTTCTTAGGCCCTCTTTGAGTTTCCTCCTGGACCCCAATTCCTCTTCTTTCATGTAGCCGTTACCCATTGGAACTCCATGCATTCTTTCCTAGGCCCTCTTTTCCTCTCTTCTTTTTTTCCTTTTTGTTCATTTTTTCCTCTTTCTCTCTTATTCACTTTCAAGCTTTCAATATTATCTAATGACTCCCAAATATTTATCTCTGGTCCAGACTTCCCTTATGAGTCCTAAGAAGTGTACAACCAAATGCTTATTTCTAATATTCTACTTAAAAGTCACACTGGCATCTCAAATCAAAATGTCCAGAACAACTCATCATCTCCTCTTGATTTCTCCTTCTCCTTCTTACCTTCTACAACCACTGTGTCCTGTTGGTTCAATCTCCTCAAGGTTTCCAATACATTTTTTTTCTTTTTTTTACTGTCACTACTGTAATCCAAAAAATGATTATGAAATTATTAGTTTCACAATTGATATTCTCATATGTATTTATTATCACCTGCAATTTATTACTCAATGGCTGCAAAAATAATACTAGTTTTTACTTTTCAATTTGAAATGATTAGAAGTTCACAAGTAGTTCCAAAAATAGTGTAGAATCCAATGTAACAATTACCAATTTTCCGAATGGGAACATGTAAATAACTGTAGCAAATTATCCAAATGATAAAACTGACAATGGCACAGTATAATTAACTAGAATGTAGAGCTTCCTGGGATTTCAGTTTTTGCATTCACACATTATCTTTTTCCTCTCTGTGCATAGTTCTTTGATATTTTATCACATGTATAGACTCATATAATTATCACCACAGTCAAGATACAGAATTGTCTGTCACCATAAAGGAACTCCCTCATGATACCCCTTCAAAGTCACACCTTCTCCCTGTTCCTACTAGTAAACACTGATCTATTTTGTGTCTCTCTAATTTTGCCATTTTGGAAATATTATACAGATGGAACCACACAGCATGTAACCTTTTGAGACAGGCTTTTTCCACTCAGCATAAAGTCCTTAAGTTCCATCTAAGTGTTGCATGTAGCAATAATTTGTTCCTTCTTATTGCTAAGTAGTATTCCAAATAATGTTTTTTTCTAAAATACAAAATGGACCATGTCACTCTACTTAAAGCACTTCAGTGATACTTAGAATAAAACAAACAATGTTTGGCATGGCCTAAAGGCTCATTATGATCTGCCTCTCGCCTACCTGCACAGTGCCATCTCTTCATGTTTTCTCCTCTCTTGTTACTATCCAGGCCCACTGACCTTCCAGTTCTGAGAATGTATCAAGCTCTGTTCTCATCTAAGGCCTGGATATTCCTCCTCTCTTGCCTTGTGCCTGTGCCCACCTTTATCTAGTCAGCTGCTACTCATCATTTGCTTAAATACTGTTTACTTAGAGAAACTTTTTTTGACTTCCTTCCTATTGCACTTTTTTTATAGCACCCTAAACTTCTTCTTCATAGCAAAACATATTTAATAATTTTTATGATTAATTATTTAGCGTCTGGGTGAATGACTTGGAAAAAGGCTTGCCCCCCTCAAGGAATGATGTGTTAACTAGATTGTAGAAGTGGAAGAAGTAGAGCTGTCTCGAATGGACAGTTCAGTCACAGAGTAAAATTCAGGCAAGAATTAGCAACTCAGGTCTTCTGTGTGGTCGGCAGAACATAAAGGCAGTGGGTTCAGGGGTGTGAATGAAGTAGGAATGAAGTAGAGTGGAGCAGGATGATGGTCAGTAAAGAGGCTTTCGACCTTTGTGGTTGCATTTATCTGGGAGGCTTTTATATTAGTAGCAAGAGCTCAGTAATCAGAGTATAAAGCAAAATTTCAGTCTCACTTAGGATTGATTTAGGCAAAGAGAGGACAACAAGGCTCCATTGACTTGTGTGGCATTCAGATGAGGGGTCCAGATTTGAGAGGGTTTTGTTAATAGGCATGAGTAAGTGGGCAGATTTGGGGAAGTGGATAAAGGCTACATCTTCCCCAAATTGGGGAGTATGTAAGATAAATAGAATGAAGAGGACTGAGACTGCTGATCTCCGTAATGCCCCCATCAGAATTGGTTCAGGAACTGGGTGGAAATTAGCCAGCATATAAGTGATATCAGTGGAACCAGTACAAGGAGCTGAAAAATTTAGAGACAGAAGAAATCAGGCAGGTGCTGATACATTTTCCCTGATAAGTACCATACCACTATGTAGCATTCTTTCCATTTCTATACCTTACTTTATAGCATTATGCTATTTGATTTATCGGTTTAAATCTCTCTTTCTCAACATGATTGTTAAATTCAGATATCTACTGGCAGCTGTACTATTTCTGCTGTCAAATGACACCTAGTTGAAGTATAAGAAGTTTTAAATCCTGCATTAACTTTTTGATTAACTCCCTCTCTGTACATAGAGTATACTTACATCTACAAATATTACAAATATTTAGATGAAAGATTTTTTGTTTCATTTTGTTACTTTTGGTTATACATGTTTACCTGATTGATACAGCTATGTGACTGTTTCCCAACTGGAAAGGCAGATGAAGAAGGAAGGGAGGAAGAGGGAGACTAACACATATTGATGGTCTGCAACGGCTCTGGTAATGTTCTAGGTATTTTACAGAAATTATGCTGTATAGCTCTCAACAACCCTGGTAGGTAGATATCATCAGCAGCACTTTACATAAGGGAAAACACCTTCACAAAGTTAAAATACCTTATACAAAGTCATAATGAATGATAGGAATGAGATTCAAACGGAAGCCAAACTCTAAAGTCCCTTGTCTTACCATGATAGCACAGGAAATTGTATGCAGGGTAAGGGTAGGAATAGATACCTATCAGATTCCAGGGCTGCCATGATATGGGAGGAAAATGCGGATGAAAGGAAGCCTCCAAAATTTGGGAGCTCTTGCAGGCACAAGGAGAGGTAGCATAACTGGCTGAGGGTACTTATTGATTGGCATGCCCGTTTTCCAGTTGATAAACTTCCTACTGCTCTCTGCAGTTCTTTATTACCCTGAGGAGACATGCACGTTTCCTGCTCCCTAAACTAGGAAGGCAAGGAATAGCAAGGTCAGGTGACATGCTTCCGGATGCTGAATGAATCACCCACCAAACCAGAACTAGAACTTCCAACCTCTCACTTTGTTATTACAGCACTAAGTCAGGGCTGACTCCACTTCCCTTAATTCCTGGACTGCTCAGCTCTGAACCATGCTGACCCACTCCCTAGGGAGGGGAAACTGCCCTTGGATCCTGGCTGTGCAGAATGAGGCAGGAGGTTATGTGTTCCCAGAGGTGTCTTTTTCCTCTTGCCAGGAGTTTGTTATTGTTTACCTGGAATTACATTCTACATATAGAACTTTTATAGTGACACACTGTATGGCACAGCACTGAGGTAAACAGGAGCTGAGTTAGCTTTCTGATGGTGAAACCTCATGTCCACATCTCTCTGTCTGCCTGGGCCTGGGACTCATTTATCAGAGAATGAGAAAGTGTGTGTATGTATATATGCGCCCCTACAGCCTGTTGTAGCCTGTCCTCCTTCAGTCCTCCTCAGCTTGGGCCCTCCTCTGCCAGAGGGCAGTGTGTTAGACACGCTGGAAGAGTGGCCAGAAAACAAAACAGATCTCCTCACTTACTGGGGGAGACTTGCAAGAGAGTTTTAGAGAACCCAAAATCTTCCTTAGAAGGAAAAACCCAGCAGGCTGAATACCAAAGAAGAGGGCTGATCCTTGGAAATGCAGGTCACTGACAACAGTAGGAACAAGGTATTTGAAAGCAGCCCCAGCCCGTCTTCTGGCGCATTAATCAGGTAGGAAAAGGAGACACAGATGGATCAGAGATAATCCTGTGCTGAGTGGGGGTGGCGTTCTGAGTTCTCGGCTTTTCCCTCTCACTGATAGCCCTTATTCTAAGCTGGGGAATCTGAGGAGCTGGGAAAATTGTTATTGATCAGGAATCCCAGGAAGAGAAAATAATCAGCAGGAGAATATTTAATTTAAGATATGCTATTTCTGGGCTTTTGTTTGAAACCGGTAGGTGAAGGATTATGGAATTGGGCACATACAAAATAGCAAGATAATTATAATAAAAATAAGCTGTTTTGAATTTGTATAATACCTCCAAGGAAATAAAATGTGTTTATCCATGAAACCATATTTAAAATTTGATGCTGTTTGTAAGTATCTGTGAGCACTGCATTTCTTACCTAGATGTTATGGGGCCTGTCTTGCAATCAGTTTGCTCCTCTACAAAGTAAACTTTTGTGAGGTACCAGGATATAGATTAAGCTTCCTCATCTCAACTGTATATCACATATGTTTCAGGAATCTCTAGAGACAGGTAAAAATAGAAGCAAGAAAAACTGATAGCCCTCAGATTTCATAATCTGGTGAGTACCAGTGAGTCAAAAGATCTGTTGAAACAGGCTCAGGACTCGTAGGCACCATGGTGGAAAGGGGTTCCCCTTTGAGAACCCATTTGAAACACTTTCTCTAGGGTTTCAAACTTCATTTTGATCCCTGGGTCTCTAGGAAGTGGGAGAGGGCAAAGATCAGAATAAGCACAATTTCTCAATATCTGAGAAGAGTGAGAGGACGAGATAACCTCTCTTAGGTAACCTCCTCCCTGCCCCACCCACACTAAGAGATATCACAGGGCATAAGGCAAGTTATCTACACAAATACGCTTCTCTGGATTTAAAAATAATCACCTCTCCATTGTGCCCTTCCATGCACTCTGTGTCCTCTTGCTGGTTTGTTTCCCTAGAAAGGTAGAGCCTGGGGCACTGAGAGAGACAGCACGAAGACCCTAATTCCTAAGCCAGTGCCCTGTCCCCTGCAATTTCTGGCCTCTTCCTGACCCTCATGCTCACAGTGAAAGATGGCTAGTCCTAAGAACCAGGCGTTTTTACTCAAAAAGCGGAAGATAGAAATAGGATTGGGGATCAGACCCAGGAAAATGAACAAAGAAAACAACCCAAGATGGTATAATCTGGTGAATACTAGGAAAAAAATTCTGATTCTACTTCTATTTTCAGAATATACTTTAAAGACAGACATGCAGATGTCATCTATGTTCCTATGAGGTTCCTGTATGGACACCCTTACAGGCAGATTCAATTCATCCATTCTTTCCAAATTAGAGTGTATTTGTTAGTAAAATTTGGTTTCAGCCTTGTGGTTTCCATGATTCTTTTGGATTCTAATGTAATTCCTTCTTGACTTTGTTGGTCTTGCTCATTTGAAAGACAAGTATATATGCACAACGAAGTAGTATAAAGGACATTGGGTTTGTAAGTAAAAGACCTGGGTGTGCAACCTTGCTCTGCCTTTTTTTAAAAAAGTGGCTAATTTGGTGGGGTACGGTGGCTCATGCCTGTAATCCCAGCACGTTGGGAGGCCAAGTCAGGTGGATAACCTGAGGTCAGGAGTTTGAGACCAGCCTGGCCAACATGGTGAAACCCCATCTCTACTAAAAATACGAAAATTAGCTGGGTGTGGTGGCATGCACCTGTAATCCCAGCTATTTGGGAGGCTGAGGCAGGAGAATTGCTGGAACCTGGGAGGCGGAGGTTGCAGTGAGCCGAGATCACGCCGTTGCACTCCAGCCTGGGCCGACAACAGCGAGACTCCATCTCAAAAAAAAAAAAAAAAAAGTGGCCAATTTATAACTTAATCACTGATTCATAACTTAATCTCTCAGTTTCTGCCTTGCCTTCTTTGTATGAAAGTGCCTAGCACAATACCTGGCACACCGTAGTTGCTAAACACAGGTTTATTAGATCTGAAAACAGGAAGCTTGTTTTATAGGATGTTGGTAACAAGTAATTCTCAGATTCCCTAGATCTGAGCATTGTTCTCTATCTCACTTCCAAATTAATATATTCAGCCCATTAAACATGTTTTTTGTTTGTTTTGGTTTTGTTTTTTGTTTTTGTTTTTTTTCCAGATAGCTCAAGGGTAAGGGTGAAAGACTAACTATACAAGAAGGCAGACTGTTTCAGGCTAGGGGCTGCTACCTCCATATATTTTACCCTCCTCACTTTTAGTCTTTGAGTCCTCTGCCCCATAGCCCAAAGCCATTAATAACTTCCTTGACCCATATGGCAGCCACCTGGGAGAGTGGATCACTTGTCTATCTAAAAAGAACATGGCTGGAAGATCCACATGTGTTGATAAGCAAGCAGTAAGGTTGCAGGTGAGGCTGGCACAACAGATTTAACTGTACCTTACTGGAACAGGGCCAGATGTTATACTGAATTCAACCATGGAATTTTTTATCACACATAAGCAAGCAGAGTGTAGGAAATCTGATTTTAGAAGTCTTATATCTAGGTATATTTTGGTAAGAAGAGTTTACTCTGGAAAGTCATGGGTAAATTGCAGATTGTGTCCAGGAGACTGTATTGTGCTAACTGAAAAGAAATGCCACTTAATAAGAGTTGTGTTATGGCTGCAAATAGAATATAGTGTGAACTAAAATAGATGCCTAAATGCAGTGTGACACTATGCTTGTACTGTATGTGTAAAAGTTTAGAGAATTAATATTACTATTTAGTTCAATTTTGTTATAGTTATATTCATGAGCTTTTATGGTCTTCAGACTATAGTCTTGTAAAGATTTAGCGTGGACTTTACTCCTCATTTCACTTTCATTCTCCTCCCCTTTGTATCTCCTTCATTGCACTGTTTCTCCTCAGGATTCTCAATGAAAGAGGGGAGTTAAACCTTTAACATGCTAAGAGAAAGTGTGAAGCAACTGATAAGAGAAAAATTAAGGAATGATAACTACAAGTGAGGCAATATTATTGTTCTAATTAGAACCCTGCCTGAAGAGATTTGGCTCTGTAGATATAGGATTATGTAAACTAGAGGCAAAGTATATACAAACATATTTTACAACTATCAAACATATTTATCAGAATAAAGTATATTGCAATTTCACTAGACCCTTGATTCCAATGCCATGGATTTCATTATTCATAACATTAAATAGAGAACTGTGGATAATGCTTTACATTGTTAAGAATTTTACAGTTCAGCTAAGAGAAGAAGCAGTAGTCTACATATTTTTTTTTACATAGTGGGAAAAGTATTTAGATATAATGAAAGGGAGTGGAGTATTGGTCAGATTGAACAGGAATCTTGGCCAGAAGTATCCTTCTAGTAGTCAGGTGGGCCAGAGTTGAACCCATGGGAAAAGTCATCCTAGAGGGTTTTGGCATTAAGGCATGCCTTTTCTCAGCTTGACAGAGTGGGCAGGCCAAGCCATGTGGTTTCTGAGTATGAATTTCAAGCTAAAAAGTGATCTAGAGAGGAATATTGCTGTTACAAGTAAATATAAGCATCCTCTGATGTATGAGTTTTGGTGGCCTCTGTGTGGTGAGGTTTCCCACATTAGCTTTCATGGATATGTGGGTATGCCCAGTGTGTATGCCTTAAAAATCCTAGAATCAGCCGGGTGCGGTGGCTCAGGCCTGTAATCCCAGCACTTTGGGAGGCCGAGGCAGGTGGATCACAAGGTCAGGAGATCGAGACCATCCTGGCTAACACAGTGAAACCCCCTCTCTACTAAAAATACAGAAAATTAGCCGGGTGTGCGTGTTGGTGGGCGCCTGTAGTCCCAGCTACTTGGGAGGCTGAGGCAGGAGAATGGTGTGAACCTGGGAGGCGGAGCTTGCAGTAAACAGAGATCATGCCACTGCACTCCAGCTGGGTGACAGAGCGAGACCCCGTCTCAAAAAAAAAAAAAAAAAAAATTCCTAGACTCATCTGGTACACTCCATATGCCTCTACCTAAACTGTAACCATTAGAAAGGGCTTATTGTATACACATATGGAAAGCAATTTCATTGAGTGGGCCTCATCATTCTATACATTTATCTCCTTGCTCTAGCATCCAATTTCATTGGGCTGCGAGATATCAATAAGCCTTGCCTCTTTAAACTACTTATGTACAAATAAAAGTGATGGTGAGAACCTGGCTCAGGAAATGCAGTAGCAGGCCATATTGCATCCAAAGGTGAGTGCTGTGTAATAGGTGTGATAGTTAGTGTAAGGGTATAAGCATGAGTTTGAGTTATCAGGGATCGGTGTGTTTGGCCTGGTGCCTATAGTTGAGTATGGATGGCCCTCTATGAGCAGTTCACTGTATCCATGTGGGGGTACACGTACACATGGCTTCAAACGACTCCCTTCAGTATGTATTAGTGGGTGTGTAGTTTGTTTTCTGGGCAGAGCTCACGAGTCTGTGCTAGCTGCTGACTGACCCTTTTTTCCACCTGTGCTGTGGTAAGAGAATGTGCTGAGAACCTCCTCCTCAGAAAGCCAAACTGGTTAAACTGGCTGCTCCCTGAATGAAAACAATTACTTCTGATAATCCACTAAAAAGGAAGCAAAGGAAAGGAAAATAAGAATGACAATAGCAGTGATAACTTTTCTAATAGCCTTCCTGAATTCACCCTGCTGATCCAACGTTTTATTTTTCAGAATTTCTCCTTTGTGCCACTCTTTTAAGGTCTGTTTTTTGAAAGTTTCATCGCTAGTGCTAGTCCTTCCATATGGCCTCGTGAATTGTGGAAGCTTTCTCAGCCACATTTCTCCTTGCCTTTTTGGTTTACACACTGGATACAGAGGACTTTGCTATCTAACTATTCATCGACTTCTTAGATCCCAGTCTAAGAATAAGAATAAGGATAAGAATTTCCCTCTTCTGTGCCGATTTTCCACCTGCTGGCTACTTTGCTGTCTACCTGGGCTTCAGTCAACCAACCACACAGTTTTGTTTCTCTTGAGTTGTAAGGGAATTGTTTAACTATTGAACCCATATACGAGTTCATGGTGCTCCAGGAAGAGTGGAAAACAGGTAAGGCAGCATCTGGGAGACTTCTTTACATAGGTCTTTCAGGCACTGAGAGATTCTGCCTCAGTAAGTAATGCTGTGGTTATTAGTATCAGTAATAAAAACAATGCATAATGTAATGATAGAGGACAGCATAATATGGCTAATGTAATACCTGTACAACACAGTAGCATATTATATAAGCTATACTTCTGATTTTTGTTTTATGTTTTTATCAAGTCACTACAAAACTGGATCACATATTTAGACTTATTTAGCAGAAAATCACCATATTTTCTTTCAAGTTAATCAGAATTAAAGAAGTAGGCTTTGTTGACTATAGAACCATGGGAGTGTCTTGTCAAGCAAAGGCAAAATATACATTTAGGAGAAGGTATGGGACAGTGGTAAACATGAGCTCTCTTTGGAAAGAAAGAACCAAGTTTCTGGCGGTGTTATCTGAAATATGTACTGATTATATTATATAGACTTAACAGTGATACACGTAAAGAATCCCTTGCCAGACAAACAAGAAACTAATCACTAGAGTCTACTTGGAGGAGACTGGAGGAGAGTTAAGAACTGGATAAATGGAGAAGAATGGGGTAGGAGAAAGATTTTTATGCTATACAATTTTACATTTCTATTTTTTAATCATATGAATGTATTTTCTTTTTATTTAAAAGAGAAAGAGAAGGTGGCTTGGTACTGATATTTCCTTTATAGCCTGGTAGCAATGAGTGTCCGTGTCTATATCTGATATGAGCAGAGGAAGCACCTTGAAGCTCTGAGGGATGAGGAATTAAATAGTTTTTATTCATAAATGCTGTCTGTTCATTGCTTGTGAGGGTGTGGATATTTCAGAGAAATAAAGCAAATATGTAACTCATATCCTTTGACCTTTGTCAATTTTTTATTCGTTATCTGAATTAACTGTGTGTAAAAATGAAATTAAATGTTTTCTTTAGAGCTAGACATGGTAGCTCATGCCTGCAATTCCAGAGACTCTGGAGGCTGAGGCAGGAGGATTAATTGAACCCAAGAGTTTGAGAATTAAATGAGCCGTGATCACACCACTGCACTCAAGCCTGGACTACAGAGCAAGAGCCCAACTTCGAAAAATGTTTTGCTTAAAAAATGTGATGCACAGCTAAAAAAATATATTAGACATGCTGAATACTGTAGGGGAGGTAGATCATGCCCACATAACCCATGGATCACAGTTCAGATGGATGTTGTGAATCTGTACTTGATCATGGGAGCAGAAGTCTCGGGTGGGAGGAGAGACTTTAAAATAATTTCAATAACAGTTGAATGAAAGGACAAGAGCAGATCAGAGCTGTCTTTGCTGTATAATAGAGAAAAGAGAAATGCTGAGAGGAAGAGAAGGTTGGGAGGGTTCTTCCAACCTGAATATGAGCTAGGTAGATAGAGATAAACGGATGACTCAAAGAGGCAGCCATTTACTTAACTAGTGATCTGTAGAGGCGGTTTAAAATTCTCTGTGTAGTTCATTTATTTTTTTCATTCATTTTATTTTATTTTTTTCAAAAACCACTCAATCCTTAGGAATTACTCACAGCTGTGCTGTGTGCATTCTCTGTGGGCCTAGCAAGGAAGGGGACAGCCCTGTGGCAATGGGCATGACACGGATGCTCCTGGAATGCAGTCTCAGTGACAAGTTGTGTGGTAAGTACAGATTCCACAGATGTCTATCCCCTGATTTTAGAATTATGAAGGCTAAGGTCCGGATAGATTCTAGAAGGAGGATGATTTGATTTCCAGTAGAAATGAAGACAGCGGTGATAAAAGGATGGGGGCTAGAGGCCACTGTCTTTTTGAGGAGAGGGTAAGTGCTAATCAGTGATCCAGATGCTGCATCTTCAATCTTGGTGAGAAACTTCCAGAAGCAACATCATGCACATTTGATGGGCTAAGAAACAGAGTCACTGGGGTTTCTGATTGGAGAGTTGCTCCCAGCAGTGTTTCTGTTGAATGGAAGTAGAGGAGATGGTAGAAGAGATGACCTTGTCATGTATGATGAGCTGAGAGCTGGCGGGTGGGGGAAATTGCATGAACACCAGGTTAGGCTTCTTCTTCATTCTCTTCTCTTCCTGTGTGATCGCCTACCCAGTCATCCAGGAGAAGCAGTATGAAGTGATTATCGTCCCAACTTTGTTGGTTACTATCTTCCTCATCCTTCTTGGGGTCATCCTGTGGCTTTTTATCAGAGAACAAAGAACTCAACAGCAGCGTCCTGGACCTCGAGGTAAAGCTCAAACTTTGGGACTGGGCAGGGGCTTAAAGAAGATGGAGATTAGGAAAAAGTATGGTCTAAGTTTCAATGAGCCCATGTCTAGGAGTCTAGGTACCTGCAATGAGAAAGGCATGGGTTCCCTCCCATGGAGTTGAGAGGGGGATGATCTCTTTTCTAGGAAGTCCCGAGTTGGAATTCAACACGTGCTTACTGACTGAAAAAAGAGTGTGCAAGAAAAACCTCATATAACCTGTTTCTATTCCCACTGGACTATCAAAACTTTGACTGTATGAGTGCCTAAGGACCTAGGAGAAAGACCTAAGGGGGCAAAGTCTAAGGCTTTATTAACATCCTAGGAGGATGACATATCACCCTATGATACATTCCATTCCTAATCTTTGCCTCCAGGATATATGATGGAAAGGAGGGGCCTTCATATTATAATAGTCTTTGAAGTGCTAAGTGGATGATAACAGTCTGTTCTGGAGTTCCACTGAGCATATAATAAAAGGGAATCAGTTCATAGATGAAACTCAGGGTAAAAAAAAGGAAAAAGAAAACTCTCATAATGATATGAAACTCTATAGTGGCTAATCCTTAGTTTTTCTTTAAATTCTATCCCAATTGTCTTATACTTCACTTTTATAGAAAACTTCTCAAACAAGTTGTTTAAACTCACTCCTACTACTTCTACTCATCACATTCTCTTTTGAACCCACTAAAATAAGGTTTTTATCTCTACCACTTCGCCAAAACAAGTCTTTCCAAGGTCATCAATGACAGCTGCGTTGACAAGTCCAATGATCAATTCTTAGTCTTCGTCTTACTTGATCTGTCAAAAGCATTTGAAACAATTTTGAACTTTCTCTTTCTTGAAATACTTAAAACAACTAAAGCCACTTCCTAAATGCTATAATTTTTAGTCTTATGGATTCAAATACGTTTTCTATTCCAATGATAGTCCCTTGAACTCGATTCTCATATTAAACCACCTACTGCACAGTTTCAATAGAATACAAATCTCATATGTAATATGACCAAAACAAAGGTCCTGAAATTCTCTCACAAACGTCCTCCCCAAATAGTTTTGCCTGTCTTAGTAAATGGCAAGTCCTGTCTTCTGTTTTCAGTCTCAAACCTTGAAGATATCCTTCACTCCCTTCTTTCTCTCACAGTCCATATCTAATCTATAAGTAAACACTTTAACCCTATTTTCAAAATAAACCCAAGTTACTCTCACATCTCACAGATCACTGCAACACACTCTTAACATTCCCTGCTTCTGCCCCTACTCCTTTATAGAAAGGCCAGAATGAGTCTTTTAATACAATCAGTCCTGTTAGTTATCTGCTTGAAATCTCTCTTCCACACACACACATGCAGTAGGCTCCCACCTTGCTCAGAATGAAAAATGACAAAATTCTTTCCATGGCCTTACATGATCTGGGCCTCCCTGGCCTTATCTCCTACTACCCTCCGATGATCCCACTTGGTTCCAGCTACACTGGCTTCCTTGCTATTTCTCAACTATTCCAGGTATGCTCCCTGCTTAATGCTTTTGCAATTTTTGCTTCCTTTGCCTACAATACTCTCCCTAACACACCAGCATGGTTTGCTCCCTAGTTGTTTCCAGGCCTTTCTCAAAGGTTATCTCATCAGAAAGGCCTTTCTTGACCTTCATATATAACACAGGTGACTGATTCACTGATGATTCTTCTCCCTACCGCCTTTTTTTTTTTTTTTAAAGAGATGGAGTCTCGCTATGTTGCTCAGGCTGAATGCTAATTCCTGGGCTCAGGAGATCCTCCTGCCTTGGCCTCCCCAATAGCTAGGATTACAGGCTCATGGCACCACACTCAGCTTTTTCTCCATCTTTTGTTTTCCTCCACAACATTAATTGCTTGATATATTATTACCTGCTTCCTCTCCCCTACCAGTAGAAAGTAATCTTCATGTGAATCTGGACTTTCCCTGTTCCCAACACTTAGAACAGTACCTGGCATGTAATAGGTGATGTTTGTTGAATAAATGAATAAATGTAGATGTAATAAGAAGGATAAACCTCTCTTTTTTGCTGGCCAAGGGAGGGAGAGGGTACCAGAAGACTTTTTTGACCAAGACTCAAGGAAATATGAAATAACTTGACTTTTGGGGTAACTCGAAGGAGGAAGAATAACCATAGCTTAAAGCTGATTAATTATCCATACCTTTCCTCCAACTTCGAAAGCCATTTGTCTGATTTAAATGACAGTTCTCACTGGCAGTTACCTCCACCTTTAGGCATCTGTGGTTTGGATACCGATTCAGGAACTTCCCTAATTGTCTCCATACCACACTCATGGGAAGTACTTAATTGTAACCCAAAGGAAGGAAGGCAGAAAGGAAGTGTCATGACCGCTTTCCTGGGGTCCTTCTTGAGTTGTCCTAAGAAGTAATGGGGATTATTATAAAGGTTCTACAAACCTGGCATTGATACTGATTTGTAGAGAAGCATCAGAAGACAACTCCACATTGGCCAAAGAGAAAACTGCTGAAGGAACCTCCTTGCCAATTTGTTTCAGGGTCTGCTTCCCGGGAATCCCCAGGGCAGGGAAAAACTGGTTGACGTCATCTCTCTGTTCTAGACATTGCCCCTGTCCCTCCACCTAGGGACCTAAGCTGGGAAGCAGGACATGGAGGAAATGTGGCTTTGCCACTTAAGGAGACATCTGTGGAAAACTTTCTGGGAGTTACCACACCTGCCCTGGCTAAGCTGCAGGTGCCACGGGAGCAACTCTCTGAAGTTCTGGAGCAGATTTGCAATGGTAGCTGTGGGCCCATCTTTCGAGCCAATATGAACACTGGGGACCCTTCTAAGCCCAAGAGTGTTATTCTCAAGGCTTTAAAAGGTAAAACAAGAAGTGTTTGACTCCCCTTCCCCTAACAGTAAATATTAACAGGATTTGCAAACATTGAGATGTTAACTAACAGATAGTTGTGATCACAACTGTGTACAGAAGAAGGAAATAGAGTGGAAACTTGAGACAGAAATGTTTTTCTTGGTGTCTTTTTTTTAATTACACAAATTGTTTATTTGTGAATCCTTACCAAATCTCCAAATAATAACTAAAATGACTACCACAAATAAGTATAACGTTATGATGAGTAAGATGTTAGCTGTGGGTTTTCACACAGCCTTTATTGTGTTGAGGTACATTCCTTCCGTACTTAGTTTGTGTAGTGTTTTTATCATGAAAGGATATTGGATTTTATCAAATGCCTTTTTTGCATTGATTGAAATGATCATATGATGTTTATCCTTTATTCTGTTAATGGGGTATGTTACTGAATTGATTTGCATATGTTAAAACATCTTTGCATCCTAGGTTCCCTAGCTCTTCTTTGCCGATTGAGGCTGTTAAAACAGATTTTTTCACAATGGATGTTACTTGGACTAGGATTCTGAGGTTGTTTCCTCATTTTAGTTTATTCTTTGATACCCTTTCCTAATATTATATTTCTTTTTTTTTTTTGAGACAGAGTGTTGCTGTTGTCACCAGGCTGGAGTGCAATGGTGCCATCTGGGCTCCCTGCAACCTCCGCCTCCAAGGTTTAAGTGATTCTCCTGCCTCAGCCTCCCAAGTAGCTGGGATTACAGCCGTGTGCCACCATGGCCAGCTAATTTTTGTATTATTAGTAGAAACGGGGTTTCACCATATTGGCCAGGCCAGTCTCGAACTCCTGACCTCAGGTGATCTACCAGCCTCAACCTCCCAAAGTGCTGGGATTACAGGTGTGAGCCATCACGCCCAGCTTACATTATATTTCTTTCTCTCAATCTCTCTCTCTCCTCTTCATGATATGGGCCAGTAATTGTGGATACATAGAACAAGGATAAGACAAGCAAGGATATTAATCCAAAGGACTAGACAGTGATAACTTCTTAATGCAAACAGACTATCTATTTAGGCAGATGAAAGCCTATCCAGTTCTAATAATTATGATTCTGTGTTACCTTTGATAAAAGATCAGTGACATTAAGCATCATCTTCTTCTAATCGGTCCCCTTTGTGCTTATTTTTGCCTGCATTCACTCCCATGTGGGGAGAATTACCGTCTTAAGTTGCCTCCTGCTCCCTGCCTCCCACTCATCAAGGATGCACTGACTGCTCACTGCCTGGCTCTTTCGTCCTCTACAGAACCAGCTGGGCTCCATGAGGTACAAGATTTCTTAGGGCGAATCCAATTCCATCATTACCTGGGGAAACACAAGAACCTGGTGCAGCTGGAAGGCTGCTGCACTGAGGAGCTGCCACTCTATATGGTGTTGGAGGATGTGGCCCATGGGGACCTGCTCAGCTTTCTCTGGACCTGTCGGCGGGTGAGCAGTAGGGCAGAGGTATTAGGAGGTTAAGGCTCGACCTTGTTGCTTAGCTTTTCACATGTCAGTTAGTGTGACAAATGACAAAATGCAGAAACATTAGAATAGCATGACAGAATAATGGAGTATGACCATATAATAGAACTTTTTGTAATTATAGAAATGTTCTGGCCGGGCGCGGTGGCTCACACTTGTAATCCCAGCACTTTGGGAGGCCGAGGCGGGCGAATCACGAGGTCAGGAGATCGAGACCACGATGAAACCCCGTCTCTACTAAAAATACAAAAAATTAGCCGGGCGTGGTGGCGGGCGCCTGTAGTCCCAGCTACTCGGAGAGGCTGAGGCTGGAGAATGGCGTGAACCTGGGAGGCGGAGCTTGCAGTGAGCCGAGATTGCGCCACTTCACTCCAGCCTGGGAGACAGAGCAAGACTCCGTCTCAAAAAAAAAAAAAAAAAAAAAAAAAAAGAAATGTTCTATAACTGCTCCATCCAATATGATAAGCCACTAATCACAGATGGCTTCTAGACACTTGAAGTGTGGCTGATGTGATGGAGAAACTAAATTTTAAATCTTATTTAATTTTAAGTAATATAAGTTATAATAGCCACATGTGGCTACTGAGCACAGAGTGGACAGTACAAGTTTAGAGCATGGACTTTAGGCTTCACCTCCTACTAGTTATGTGACTTTGAGCAAGTCACGTTTCTGATCCTGAGTTTTCTGAATCTGTAAAACAGGAGTAATAATTATTATAAAAAATACAAGAAATTGTGTATGTGAAAACATACCAGTGGTTGGTACAGAGTAAGCACTCAAAATGGTAGCTGTTATAAGAATAATTATATAACAACATGAGTATTTTTGGTAATGATTATAATTTTGTTGTGGTTATTAAGTGTGTTTTCCATTCTGTAACACCACCGTAATATGTTGGGCAAAGTTAGGGAGAAATTTAGCTTGTAAAGCTTTTGTAGCTCAAATTCATGTTTTTTCAAATTAAAACGTTCAGAAATTTTTAGCCTCAAATGGACGTTCTTTTCCTTAAAATTTCCCTTGTTCTATATTCCTCTTTCAGAAGTGCTACCTGTTTCCCTAGTTTCTCACTTGCTAGTGAGCAAGTTTAATATTCTTTGAACCTCCTTCATATGCTGATTATTGTACAACTGAATGTGTATGAGAAAGGGACCCTGTTATTGTCTTCCATCCTGTATTGTCAATAGGACAATTGCAAGTATTTAGTATTTTTAAACTTTTTAAAGAGGTCACTCATCTAAAACTTGTTTTGTCCTCCAACTGCACTAGCTTCTTTCCATTTTTAAAAAATACCACGCGTCTCTATTTCAGATTATCTTTATATGTTTTTCTTGTTCCACCAAACTTCTCTCTTCTCTTCTTTTCGTAGTTAATGTCCACTCATCCTTCAGATCTCATCAATTTCCCTGTCCCTGCAACTCAATCAACTCTCTTCTGCCCATCATCATATGCTTTCTTAGCACTTTGTACATTTCCTTTATGGCATTTACAGATATGTAACCATTTATTTATGTGTAATTATTTGATTCTGATTCACATGTGCCTGTCACACAATAAGCTCCAGAAGGCAGCAGCCATGCTATTTTACTCATGCTTGTATTCCAAGTTCCTAACATGGAATAAGGGACATTTCAGGCATTCAATAAAGATGCATTCAGTTCATGTGCTAAATTAATCATGAACACATGTGTGCTCACATGTGCATACACACACAAGCACACACACAGAGCCCTAGAAAAATTGCTGCTTTATTCAGTGGGTAGTCTTATTTATACTTGTCTTACCTGCTATTCATCTATATCTGTCATTGTTTTTCCAGTCCAATGGATCATTTTATTTATCTGCCTATCTGAAAATCTCCCACATCAGCCTCACTTTGAACACTAGTCCTTATATTTTTCTTAGCTTTGATAACTGCGTTTCAGAGTATCTCTGCCCAACTTTCTTTCTTTTCCAAATCTGTGAGTGCTATTTTGATATAATGGCATTTTTTCCCTGTCTCTTTAGGATGTGATGACTATGGATGGTCTTCTCTATGATCTCACAGAAAAACAAGTATATCACATCGGAAAGCAGGTCCTTTTGGCGCTGGTAAGACGAGGCAAAATGACAACTGATGGTGTGACATTTCCTTGTTAGCCTTGTTTTTGATGCCATATTTCTCATATTAATATTCTCAAGTGGTGTATATGTTTTAAAGAGAATTAGATAGAAGTTGGGGGCAGAAACTCAAGCATGGATAAATTGTTTTTAGTCCTTTCTTTAGGGATTTATCTAGATAACTTACTACACTATTGATAATTTCAGGAAGAAAGTAGTCAACTTAGGGTTTATACAAGGAACAAGAAGGATTTTAAAGATTTTTCAGTCTTAAAAGTCAACAGCCACAGCCAAGAGGTATACGCCCATTTACCTGATACTTTTACATCCCTGTATGCACTAATAATAGAATTAAAAGAGACAGATAGGGAAGCATGTAGGGAGAAGATACAGAAAGAGAAACTGAATGGGTGAAAGGTGACAGAACCAGAAGGAAATATGCAATTTTATACCTGAAAAACAAAAAAACTAGTTCAGAACATGTTTGGTTGGAGACTTGCTTTGATACTGAATGTGACGGGGAGTACATATATAATTATAAAATGATTAAGGAACAAGTGGAAAAGGATGAATGAGAAGAGCAACAGTTGGATAATTCCTTTATTTTAAAACAACTTAAATATTTGTTTATTTATTTATTTATTTTTTTGAGACGGAGTCTTGCTCAGTTGCCCAGGCTGGAGTGCAGTGGCACTATCTCAGCTCACTGGAAGCTCCACCTCCTGGGTTCACACCATTCTCCTGCCTCAGCCTCCCGAGTAGCTGGGACCACAGGCATGGGCCAACACGCCCGGCTAATTTTTTCGTATTTTTAGTAGAGAGGGAGTTTCACTGTGTTAGCCAGGATGGTCTCAATCTCCTGACCTCGTGATCCGCCCACCTCGGCCTCCCAAAGTGCTGGGATTACAGGCTTGAGCCACCATGCCCGGCCTAAAACAACTTAAATAACGAGATAAGAGAAAGAACTCAGGGTTTAAGATAAAAAATTTACCTTTACCAGAATTACCCAGGAAGTTTATATGTCTATTTCTATGAAATTATTTAAATAGTTGTGTTTAAAATTAACATTTGCTATGGAAAACCGGGGCTCTGTGAAGCTACTGTTTTAAGTATTTGATATATCTTGCTACTTTGAGGTGTGAAATATAGGGATCTAAGTGGAGTCAGGAAAAGGTTAGAAAAAAAGGATTAAGGTGGATAAAGAGTAATAGTTATGGTTGAAGCTCCCATGGGACAAGGGAGAGTACACATCATATATGTGAATATTGTCTACGGTGTTTGGATGGCCTCGTTGATATGTTCCCTTGATAAAGGGTGTCAGGATACAGCCTACCCTGTATTCAGAACCACAATTGCAGAGGTGCCGTACAGGGATGAATTGGTCAAATTGGTGCATTCATCAGGACCCTATGCTACCTGTTACAAGGCAATATCATACTATTTTTTTCTTACTTTTAACAAGCTCAAAGTCAGTTATATTCTTTAATTCTTATCATGGCAGTATAATTTCTTATTTTAAAGCTTCACTGGGCACAGAAAACTGCTAGTTTTCTTTGTCATCAGTGACTGGAAATTATCACCTTTGCCTTTTAATTTTCTATACCATCCTTGTTTAGTAATCACAGCCCTCAATCTCTAGGTCTTCAGTCATGTATAGTTTTGCAAGTTTCTTCTTATGCCTTGAATAGTTTGATGCCATTGGAAATGACTCCAAAAATCAATTATCATAGGGTGCCATGACTCTCCGATGCTCTGTTGGCTGTACTAGAATTTGATACTTCTTAACAATGTAGGTTAACAGGTCTTTCTTCCTATATTTTGGTTTAGTAAATCTGGGGTGAAAATCTTATGTTTAAAAAGCTCTCAGTCAATTCTTCCAATATGCAGACTGACTTGAAAATTTTTAGTAGAGTTTATATAGTACATCCTATGAATTATAATACCTGGTTCTGGTCACTACCACCTAGTAACTCTGTGGCCTTTTGTAATCATTGAGATTTATCTAAAAGAAAATTTCTGAATTCAACTCATGCAGTTATTTTAGGGGAAAAAGTGAGATATGTATATAAATTTTTCATTATGATACTCAGTTTTGGTATGTATTACATTGTTTTGAGGACCACTGCTAGAAACTTGGAATTAGGCCGGGTGCGGTGGCTCACGCCTGCAATCCCAGCACTTTGGGAAGCCGAAGAGGGCGGATCACGAGGTCAGGAGATCGAGACCATCCTGGCTAACACGGTGAAATGTGTCTCTACTAAAAATACAAAAAATTAGCCAGGCGTAGTGGTGGATGCCTGTAGTCCCAGCTACTCGGGAGGCTGAGGCAGGAGAATGGTGTGAACCCAGGAGGCGGAGCTTGCAGTGAGCTGAGATCCCGCCACCGCACTCCAGCCTGAGCGACAGAGCGAGACTCTGTCTCAAACAAAAAAAAAAAAAAAAAGAAAGAAACTTGGAATCTACTCCCTTTTCCAGTGTCTAGCTGGGTCCTTTCTCACGGGAAAGGAAAATCAAGCAGGGGTCAGTGTTTGACACAGAGATGATTATGTTTTCAAAATCCAGTATTAATGTCATTTGAATTATTTGCTCAATTTGGTAATCCTAAACACAATGCAGAAATGTGCAATTCATTAGCATGCTTCGGAAGTGACATATCATTATTAGTGAGACTTGTTCAGAGTAGAAAATGTCCTTGTGTTTTTGAAGATTCCTAGGACTGCCTCTCCTTGTCTGTGACCCAAGCTGTCATCTCAGACAGCTGATCATATTTGATTTTATCTTGACAGGAATTCCTGCAGGATAAGCATTTGTTCCATGGGGATGTGGCAGCCAGGAATATCCTGATCCAAAGTGATCTCACTGCTAAGCTCTGTGGATTGGGCCTGGCTTATGAAGTTTACACCCGAGGGGCCATCTCTTCTACTCAAACCATACCTCTCAAGTGGCTTGCCCCAGAACGGCTTCTCCTGAGACCTGCTAGCATCAGATCAGATGTGTACGGTTTATTCCTGGACTCTGAGTTTGCTTTCAGCATGACTTGGGTGTTGTGCCAATTCTGTCTACAAATACAATCTCTACTTAGAAATCAGACATACTCTCAAGCAGAAATGTTATGTGACAGAGTTCATGTTTGTCATCTGTCTGCAATCCTTTTTGGTACTTTTGCAACTTTTTCTTTTCTTTTCTAAGACAGGATCTCACTGTGTTGCCCAGGCTGAAGTGAAGTGGCATGATCACAGCTCACTGCAGCCTCCACCTCCCAGGCTCAAGCGATCCTCCCACCTCAACCTCCCTAGAAGCTAGGACCACAGGCATGCAGCACCCTACTTGGCTAATTTTTTTTTCTTTTTTTTTTTTAGAGACAAGGTTTACCATATTGTCTAGGCTGGTCTAGAACTTCTGGGCTCAAGTGATCCTCTCACCTTGGCCTCCCAAAGTGCTGGGATTACAGGCATGAGCAACCATGCTCAGCCTCAAGTATTTCTTCTATATTAGATTAGCAGCCTTAATTAGAAAAAGAGAAAAAGTAAAAAGATTATTCACATCGGTAGCTGAGGACTTAATCTAGTAAAGTCTCTTTTATCTGAAGAAGGTAGGTCCACATAACCAAAAGGCCAGTTAACCCATACATTGTTAAAATAAAAAGAAATATACATACCTTCAATAACTTATTTTAACATAAAACTTATAAATGTACATTATCTGTTTTTTTCAAACAGGGGCAAGGCTTCTTTTTATAAGGATAAGTTTCCCAAATGAAGTTATATGTTGTTCTTTTAGTGTAAATAGTATCTTTTAGTGTAAATAAAAATGATTTATTTTTGAGTTCCAGTTCAGAATGATTTTAGGTAGCATGAGAAACCTGAAAATAATTGTGAAATTGTTTGACTACAGACTTTTGATGTTACTTTTCCCAATTTTCTACAGTTGTCTCCCTCACACAATTTGACAACATTTTCTTTTTCAGCAGTTTATTTTTATAAATAATTTTCAAAACATTCAACTTAGTTTGAAGGAAGATAACACTTTTTTGCATTTAATCAGTATATAAAATATCTAATTGATTATATAACTACATATAATTGTAATTACATGTAAAATTGGCATTAACAGGATCATAAAGAATCACAATTGACTTTTGGTAGCCATATAACTCAATTGCTTGGAGAAGTGCATAGATGTAATGTAGAATATCCTGCTAGCCGTGAATGCCATGAGCAGCAGAGGAACTTAACTGTAAAATATTAATCATTCAATAATGATATTACAGAATAGTGAACTATACACCTCTCAAGTCCTATCGCTTAGGCAAATACCTATTTCAACTATGTATAAAGCTTACTCTGTTACTATTTTTCCTAGGTTTGGGCAATTAAATCTACTGAGAAAATAGAGACTAAATGATAAAACTTGGTTGGATTTGCGCTAAGAATAAAGGGTGGAATTTCAGCAGAGAGGGATGGAAAGGAAGAAGGAGACACAGGGAATATTTTTAGGTAAATGTGCTTTTGTGATTGAGGTAAATGTGTTTGTGTGATTACATGCACACACATTTGCAAATAATAAACATCTATTAATTTAAAATACAGGAGAGTAAATAGAGATATAGCTTCAATCCTAAAAGAGATTCAAACCTATGAAAATTGAGCAGAAATGCTTTCTAATGGCCGTTATTTTGTTTTTCAGACACTCATCCTTGATTCTCCTTCATTGCCTTTTTTATGGGGCTCTTACTAAAGGCTTCTGACACTTAAATGAGCTCTTTAGAGAAAAAGAAATAGAAATAAAGTAGATGGCTTTGTTTCTTTTACAGCTGGTCTTTTGGGATCCTGCTCTATGAGATGGTGACTCTAGGTAAGGATGAGCCCCAAAATAGTGTGTGCCTGTATGCAAATATGCAAGCATGTTTATTTAAGGGGTGGATGATGTGTATGCTTTCTGAAAGGGTTTCAGTACAGTGCGGAAGCTTGAAATGGACTGACATGTTATCTAAGCCTGATTCCTGTGACAGTCATATAAAGTGATTATTTTCTCCTTGCCCCAGTCCCTTCTTCCCTGTCCTTTTTTACTTTTCTTTTGCTCTCTTCCTCTTTATTTTCCCCAAAATATTACCAAATCCAAGGGATGTTTTCAAATCCCAAGGATAATTCCCAGAGTGGTCTTGCATAAACATAAAAATGTTTACTCCAGACTTATTAATTCATTTGATTGAGAAACTGCACACTTTCCCATGTATGGAGAGTAGAGGACAGGTCTTATGTCTTACCTTGTCTTATTTGATCACTTTCTTAGAGATTCAAGATTCTCCTAACTTATCAGGTTTTTTTTCCCAAAACACCTTTCCCCTCAATTCACTAAATTATATCCATATTTGATCACCAGGGAGCAACTGAATTGTATGTAGTATTTTTCCTATGGCTATATCTTTTGCAAGCAACCAACCTAAGTGGATGAAGAATGGTGTTAGTTACAGTTCATATTTTAGAGGACCCTAAAGTTCTCATTATTTTCATAATGACAGGGGCACCACCGTATCCTGAAGTCCCTCCTACCAGCATCCTAGAGCATCTCCAAAGAAGGAAAATCATGAAGAGACCCAATAGCTGCACACATACCATGTAAGTGGTTTTTAAAGGCCTGCTCTTCTCTCATTCCAAATGTTGTTTAGCCCTCTATCAATCGTGTCCTTTTCAAAGTGCTCAGATGATCCTCACCTGTGTGTATGTACCAAAGTACAGCTTTTAACCAAAGCCATGCAGTAAAATATACCTATCTCATATATTACATATGCATATATATTATATATTCATATACATACACACACACTCACACATACACACATACCCCACCACACACTGAGAACTATATTAGGAATCTAATTTTGTTATAGTTTAGTTCCATGGAGAGCTTCTAAAATAGGTAACAAGTAAACTAAACCCAATGCAAGTATAGTTGTGTTTAGTCTAAATGTCAGTCTTCTGCCAGCCACAGTTCAGACAGCTGTCGTAAAACCCATTGCACTAGAGTTACTCAATCAGAGTATAGCAGTTCTTATTTAGTATTTAACTTTTAAATGATTGTCTCCCTGTTTTTCCAACTCTCAGTGTGATAGAAGCCAACCAGAGGAAGGGGAGATAAGAAGAAATTAGAAAGGCAGAAGGAGGATCCAGTGTTGTCAGCAGACAGGGACAGTTAGTGAACCAACCTAGAGGCAGGAAATGGAAAAATAAAAAATTACACAGACTGTTATTACCAATGAAGTTGAAAAAGGAACTGCTATAGAATGTAATAAAAGGTTAAATTGTGTATAAGTAGGCAGCAGAGAATATATTAATGTTTTTATTAGAATTGTTGGTATTTTGTAAGTTTTTCATCATTGAATGGGTAAATTTACAGCACTTGGTTTTCCTTATGATAAATAATTACTGCATCGAGCAGATTAAATTTAAATATCTTAATTATATATGAGTATACACACACACACACCCATGCACAGAATATAGTGATGGAGCTAGGTACAATAGAAAGAAATTGATGACAAACATTTCTATGTGTTAAAGGCTGGTCTTAATACTGGGAGAGACACCTAACTGACAAAATACCTGACCTGGTACCACAACCTCGGGTACTTGTAACACAGCCTTGTCATCTGCAATTCTAGCAGCAGCTTCTAGGCACAAGTATTAAAGAACATAACATTTTGATGAGGAGATATCTGAAACATGAAAATCAACCTAAAGTATGCAGCAGTATATATGATTAAAAGCTCTGTCTCATATCAGAGTAAAAATGACATGTGTTCAGTTCTACTCAGCCCTGTTACTTTACTGCACATTGCTTACAATGTTACAGCAAACAATGTCTAGTGATAAAACTGTCCTGTCATACCCTAGTTTGGAAAATATTAAGTCATTCCTATTATACAAGAGCACTTGTTGAGAAAGTGCTATTAAGAGACTCGATATAAAAAGGTTGAGAAGGAATATCACTCTCTGGGAAGAATATGAGTAACAGGGCAAACAAGACAATTAAAGAATTGCAGAGTTGTTTGTTAAACTTTGTGAGGAGAGGACACATGCTCCCCATACATTTGCCTTGTCAAGGAAGTCAGTTTCTCTTATTTCCCTCTCAGGTACAGTATTATGAAGTCCTGCTGGCACTGGCGTGAGGCTGGCCGCCCCTCACCTAGAGAGCTGCGCTTGCGCCTAGAAGCTGCCATTAAAACTGCAGATGACAAGGCTGTGTTACAAGTACCAGAATTGGTGGTACCTGAACTGTATGCAGCTGTGGCCGGCATCAGAGTGGAGAGCCTCTTCTACAACTATAGCATGCTTTGAAGAGTCCCGGGCAAGAAACATTCATGCATGATTATATGTTCTTGGAATCAATTCCTCTAAGAACAGAGAATGGTCTTTCCAAGGGACACAAAGGAAGAAATGGGACATGGATTCTTGATCTTCCTTTACACATTTCTCGGGAAATCTGAAATGATGCTGGATGAGACTCTACACATCCTGAGCTAAGACATACTGTCAGTCTCACTTCTGCTGTCCCAGTCCTAGAAATCCTGGGTAGAAGTGGTGGACGTGTGCAAAGGACGTTTTAGAACTCTGCAGTATTTGTTGGGGCATGGCACAAATAAGCTCATCCCTCCTGTCCTAGGCTAGTTTCCTCTGGAACCACATTTTTATCTAGATGAAAATTTGGAATGAAATGAAGGAATAGAAATCCAACAAAAGAGTTGAAGAGAAAGAAAATTTAAGGTTCTTCTTGCTCAGGATTACAGATGTGGACCAACACCTCCTTCAAGAAAAGGTGGTAGGACACAAAGTTCTTCAGTCCTGAGCCCTACAGGTAGGGTTGGAGGAGAACTATAACGGGAAAACCTCTGAGTTTCACCTTAGGTATAGATAAAAGAAAGATGGCCCCTTTTTATGATTCTGAGACAGGTAAATTCTGTCTGTTACTACGTTTAATTAGAAGGTGGAGGAGTCATTTCATGATTAAGAACATTCAACATGTATTGTTCATTAAGCCAGCTTCCTAGTTCCGATTAGACTAAGGAGACTAAGCCTAGAGAGTCAATGTTAGAACAGCGATAAGAATGCTGTGTGGGTGTGGGTGTGTGTGCACAATAAATAGGAAGTGTAGAAACCAAGCAAGCAGGCTTAGTAGCTCAGTCTTTAACAAGGGCTAGAAAAGAATGTAATCTGATATGGAAGGATAGCAGCTTCTAATTTTCAATCATCTGTTGATATACTGTGAAACTTTTTTTATTAAATTAATATTTATTAAATGGAAATATGCTTTTCTGGTTTATAACTGCTAAAAATATCATAGGGAGGATAAAAGTAAATAAATGAAAGTTAATGTCAATAGAAAAATTCAAGAGATAATGTACAATGTCAGAAAAGGGATTCTTTATGTGTAAATGGGGATAATACCTATTTCACAAGGTTGTTCTGAGGATTGATACGTTTTGAGTACGTATTTGTACACTCTCTGGCACGTATGTGCTCAATAAATGTGTTTCTCCTTTTCTTTTGCCCTTCCTAACCCAGGACCTTTCATATATTTTTCATTTAAAATCTACTGTGGCCAAGAAGAGAACCTCAGTCTGTAACACTGAGGCAGGACATGCCTAAAGATGATGATATGGCACAAGTAGTGATATTATATATGTGCAATGATGAAGTCATCATTTTTGTACGCTTTTGGATGATGATAGTGAACTCATACTATTTCAAAATATTGAAAACATCATCATGAGGGCAATTCTGTTGAACATGGTGGTCTGCAATTTTAAAAAACACTTTGGGTACCCTGGAAGGGACATCTAAGGCTGCCATAAGAAAGATGACTGGCAGCTAAAAATGTTGTAGAAGTTGGAATCCTGGTGGAATCATAATGAGTCAGCTAAAGGAATAATGATTCTTGCCGCTGTGAGACTATCACAATGACTAGTCAGGATTTAAATGGGTAGCAAGTTGCAGTAGGGAGAAGGGCGGAAAAGCGGCTTCACACAAAATTACAAACTCCTATGGAATCCCATTGTTGCCTCTCAGCTGTTCATTTAAGTCAACATTACAAATATTTACTTATTTATCTGATCACTTAAAAATATTGAGTGTTAAGGCTTGCTGTGCCAGACACTTGGCTAGGTGTAGGATAAAAGGAATAGGGAGCTTTTGATTACATTCTAGAAGGTGAAACACATTATACATTTATTTGTGTGGGTATCTGGTAAGTGCAAAGTGTTAAGCGCTATGAAGAAAAAGCATAGGGTAGTAGAAGGGAGTTTAAAAGGAACACTTCCCTGAACAGAAATGGGCTACAAACTGAGACCTTAGGGATGGGTAAGTAACCCAGGCCGAATAAGAAGAGTCTCCCAAGGAGGACATGTGTGTGTGAAAATTCTGAGGCAAGGAACTGCAAGAAAGCATATGGGTTGCAGCACGGTGAGCTAAGGGAAAGTGGAACACAGTGAAATGGAAGGTTGCTTTGTTGTACTGTCATATTTGTTTTAGTAGGAGGGAAAGAAGCAGACAATTGATATTTAAATTTTTAACCCCCAATTTTATTTGTTTCTCCACCCCGGAAAACTGGATACAGTAATTTTTACTCTAAGAAAACTGGGTCTTTCTCTCACTTGGCCAGGCTTCTTCCAGAAGGAGGATGATATTTCTGGCATCATTGACCTTTCAGCCAAACTAGGTGTTTCCAAGCTAATGAATGAAAAAAAGAATCAAAATAGTTATCATTTAATCCGGTTGACTCTAGATAGATTTTGTTGTATTGTTTTGATTGCCTTCTCTTCCAGTCTTGCTTTTCCAATCTATGCTTTACTGTTAAAACAAATTCCAACACTTAGGAACAAAGCAAACACCCACCTAGATACAGTGTCTAAGGGAAACGTGGCAATGTCATTTAAAATAGAATAGTCTAAACCAGTAGTTCTTAAATTATGCTCATGGAGCACACTATGTTTTTTATGCCAGATTTAGGTATTCTGTTATTAAAATCAAATAATAGTAGTGGGGGTTTTTTTTAGCATTTTAAAACAAAAAAGTAAGTTAATTAAGATTTCTTAATCTTAACTTTGTTGCAATAATTTTTTTTTAATTTTGCTTTAACACTCTCATTGAAATAAATAAACAAGTAGCAAATACAGTGGAAGACTGGAAGATATCCTATTACCCTTAATTTGGCATACTGTGTTTACCCGTTTTGGGCAAAAGAATTAGAGATTATGCTATGTGTTTGAAGCTATAATATTGTCATATGCTGGAAAAAATTTTAGATTGAACAATCGAATTAAATATATCATGTCATGATAATCTTGAAGTAGCTCCAAGTGCTCGCCATATATGAACATATGTGATAACGAATGGTGTGGAAAGTTTGGTGTTTCTGCGTGATCGTGATTCTCTTATTTAAAAAGTTAATACCACTAAGTGGTAAAAAGACACGTAAGGCTAAAGTCCACAGGGAAGTCTATTATGGAAAAGAGAAGAGCAAGGTGGGTGGATGAATTAAAAATTAAAATACTACCTCATTCTGAGTATTTTTTAAAATTTAAACCACATTATGCACTTACTCTTGACTTACTACTCTGATCCATTTATTAATAACTGAATGAGATAGCCCTGACATCTTTTGTTCTGTAAATACAAAATCAAATGAATCAGACGTTATTCATAAATTAAAAACATGAGACTATAATATCTAGTGCTTATCACAATAAACATGGAACATGTTTCTGAAAATTGGAAGTCAGAATGGAAATAAAACCTTTATTTCTTACCTACTTCACTTTGTGCTTTGAAATTTACCGCTGTGTTAGCAAAGGTGGCAACAGTATTTTGGCTTCACTTAAGCAGCTCAAACATTTATTTTCATAAGTAAACTGTGTTGATATCAGTAAGTATGTCCTAATTTGGAGCCTACAACAAGCGATTTGAAAATGTTCACAATTTTTTTTTTTTTTTTTGCTATTTCTAGCCCAGCTAAAAGTGTATGAAAAGATTCTAACTGTGCTGACCAACACAGTAGCTTCTAGCCACACGTGTTTATTTAAATGTTAATCTAAATTAATCACAATTAAGAATTCAGTTTGAAGTCACACTAGTCACATTTCAAGTGCTCAGCAGCCATACAGAAGAACATTCCACATCACTGTTGTGTACCATCCAAGAATACAACACAACGCAAATGCTTTATCACTTTGTAATTCTTGCTTCAATACAAAAGGTTCAAATTTTGGCTTAAAATATAAAGAGTTAAGTAAATATAGTTTCATATTTTATCTTACAAACAGGTAGGATTATAGTCTTGAACCCCTATGTCATTTTTGGAAATCAAGACAGTAACTGGCCCACTTAACAAAGATGTTAATACTTTGTGCATTCTGCAACCTCTATTTACATAGTTACACATTCTGGTATCCATAGTTCTATTTAGGTAAACATGAAGATGAACATTGGCACATGTGCCAAAAACCTGAAGGAAAGACATTAGGGAATCTAAGATATTGAATGAGGCTTTCCATATAATTCAACAAAATGGATTACAGCTGATATTTCCAGAGATACTACGGAATAGAGTGCTCAAATTTCTGTGAATCATTCTCGTGGTAAGTGTGGTGACCAACCCATCTCAGTTTGCCTGGGTGTTTCCAGGTATGGAAAGTCCCATTTCCCAGTAAACTCCACAGTCCGGGTCAAACTGGAATGGCTAGTCACCCTAGGGATAAAACATGGTGCTTCCTGTTTCTTACGTACTTTCCAAAATGGTGGCCTATTGTAGGGACTGATTCATTCTTCTATATTAATAGTTATATAACTACTAATATGGACTCAAGGAAACGTCGCCCAATTTGCCTTTTTAGTCATTCTACTTGAACCTTATGCTCTAGCTATACCGAATTTCTTAGTGTTCCCCAAACATGCAATTTCACACCACTGTCTTTGCTCGGGTCGTTTTCTGCCTGGAATGCTTTTTCATCCCACTGAACATACATAGAACTTACTTCTCAAGGTCGAATTGAAATACTTCCGTTGACAGGCCTTTTCCAATACTCTTTTTTCAAATTTCCCTACTCTGCAATAGAATGCTCTTGCTTCCTCTGCTGTACTACCAGCATGTTCTGCACACTATTTTTTTTTTTTTTTGGCGAAGTTTCACTCTTGTCACCCAGGCTGGAGTGCAATGGCGTGATCTCCGCCTCCCGGGTTCAAGCGATTCTCCTGCCTCAGCCTCCTGAGTAGCTAGGATTACAGGCGTGTGCCACCAAACCTGGCTAATTTTTGTATTTTTAGTAAAGACAGGGTTTTGCCATGTTGGCCAGGCTGGTCTTGAACTCCTGACCTCGGGTGATTTGCCCCCTTTGGCAAATCCCCGCAAAGTGCTGGGATTACAAGCAGGGGCCACCGCGCATGGCCACATATATTCTTTTTTTTTTTTTTTGAGACAGAGTTTCGCCTTGTTGCCCAGGCTGGAGTGCAGTGGCACGATCTCAGCTCACCGCACCCTCTGCCTCCCGGGTTCAAGCGATTCTCCCGCCTCAGCCGCCAGCGTATCTGGTACTACAGGCACGCGCCACCACGCCCAGCTAATTTTTTTGTATTTTTAGTAGAGACGGGGTTTCACCATGTTGGCCAGGATGGCACATATATTCTTAATTATAGCAATTGCTCCTCTGTGCTGATATTTGCCTTACATGTTTGCTTTCTTTTCTAGACTACCAGTGCAAACGGCTTTTTATTTCTAGTTTCAAACTGTCATATAGGAAATGTTTGTTAAAACTAATGTTTTATAAAATTTAAAACTTATTTTACATATTATCTCATTTGATCTCTCAAGAATTCTGTGAGCTTGGCAATGTAGATTGCTGTATATGCATTAGGCTGATGAACAAACAGGCTTAGAGATAGTCACCTGCCCAAGGTTAGGTAGCTGTTAAGTGTTGGGAATGAATCCCAGGTCTTCTTACCACCACTTTCTACTAAAAATCACTGAAGGTTGTCAACCGACAGACAGGACTACTCTGTGTGTTAATAACAAAAGAGTGATCAATAATATTTAAAAAGCAGACTTTGTGTAAAAGTCTTTCCCTTACCTTAAAAACTACGCCACACTGGAGCATTCTTACATTCCCCCAATTTAATTCTATCTGGAGAGAAAGAATAACGGGCTAAACCATTATTGTATCTTAAGTCAAATTGCCAAAACTTCACAGGCTACTAAAAGTTAACCCTTATTGAATGAATTAAGAACCTTAGAAGTTCTGCTGTTAAAAAAGAGCACGGTGACTGTCAGGATTTTTCAGGTGTGGGGGGGGTGTGTGTGTTTTAAGACTTCAGTTCTTTCCTATGATGGATTCCTTTGACTTTGTCTCTATTATTATAGGCTTATAGGTCCCAGGTAACTACCCATCGTTATCCAAAAGGGAAAGCACCCTGTTAGAAATTAAGTAAGAAAAATGGTTTATATTCCCGGTCTGCCATTTCGATTCTAAGCTTTACCTTTATTTAGCTCACAGTTAAAGGGGGCACAGAGCCACACCCACCTCACAAACGCCGCGAGGATTGGGAGACCAGAAAAGTAAAAGCGACTTGCAAACCTTTAGCTCTAAGTCCATAAAAAAGACTATCATAGGCTCACATTTCTAATCTTTGCTAATATAATGTAATCTTTATTTTGAAAATAATGTGCCTCCATTCCTAGTAAAGCGAAAGTCACGGCGCTGCGACCCTCCCTTCAGCGCCTCCGGGACTCTCACGCGATACTCAGCTTTCACGCTTTAGTCTAGCGCTGCACGGCAGGCGGAAGAGAAGCGCCTGTGGTGACGCACTTATTCCGCGCGATGACGTCACTGCAAGGCGCCGGGGGACACGTTGGCTGCGTTTTCGGCGGGCTTCTCGGGGACAAAAATGGCTATGGCTAGCGATTTCTACCTGCGCTACTACGTAGGGCACAAGGGCAAGTTTGGGCACGAGTTTCTGGAGTTCGAATTTCGGCCGGACGGTGAGAAGAGGCCCACGGCACGCGGTGCTGGGAAAGGGGAGCGAGACCGAGAGGCCGGGTGGTGTGGAGGGTACAAGGGGCGGAGGCCACTGCTTCCCTCGAAGGAAACAGGAGCTTAAGAATAGAGGAGGCATAAGTTGGTTTTGTAAATGAAAGAGAATTAATTGCAATAAATTAAAGCTAATCCTGTCACAAACTGAAAAGTTGAACCTACAGTAATCAGAATTCTGTAACAGTGCACCAGAAGGGACTCTGTAGATTGTCGCCCTGATTAAAAATGCTAGCACTTCTTTGAAAACACCCCCACCAGCGGGTGGTCCAATGGATGAATAAAATCTTATGGTGACCAGTACCTCTTCTTCATTCAGCCTGTGTGTTTTCTTTGAAGGGGAGGAGCCTGACGTGTTAACAAATGAGAATAATAATATGTTTTAGGTGTTTACGTGTAATTGTTCACGATAGGACGCATGAAGAGTACCAAAAAAGAGGGGAGAGGTAAAGTTCCACAGGAAGGAGTCAGGAAAATCTTCCTAGAGAACGACACTCTTGAGATGAGTCTGGAAATGGGAGACTTGGCCTTTGAGAGAAAAAAACAGACTTCCAGAGCAGTCTGAGCAGAGGATGAGGTGAAACTGCTACCCAAGTAGTGTGCAACAATTCGTTTTCTGACAGCGCTATCCTTAGAGAATGTTACATTGATCTTGCCTACCTGCAACAAGAAAGTTCATTTGGATATATATTTTTTGGGTTTTTTTGAATTCACGTTTTGTGCTGGACAACAAGCAAATACAAAATTTGAAGGTACACTAATGAGTAAGACAAATTTAACTGAAGGAGATTTGTCTTGGTGGGAGACACATTTAACTGTAAAGCAGTATGCATATTAAGTCCTATAAGCAGGCTTTGGACAATGTTCTGTGAGAGCAAGAATAAAAAATTAGAGAAGGAATGTATATTAGGAAAGGAGAAGAGTATCAAGCATTTCAGGCAGAACTCACGTTAACTACAGTACTGCAATTATTATTATTATTTTGAAACAAGGTCTCACTCTGTCACCCAGATCTGAGTGCAGTGGCACGATCTCAGCTCACTGCAACCTCCGCCTCCCTAGTGTAAGTGATCCCTCACCTCAGCCTCCTGAGGTGCTGGGAATACAGGCCCGTGCCACCTCGTCCTGCTAATTTTTTAATTTAATTTAATTTAATTTAATTTTATGTTATTTTTTTGTAGAGATGGGTTTCCCCATGTTGCCCAGGCTGGCCTCAAACCCCTGAGGTCAAGGGATCCACCCGCGTCAGCCGCCCACACTCCTGGGATTACAAGCCTGAGCCACCGGGCCAGACCTGCAATTGTTTAGAAACTTTAATCACTGTATTTAACCTTACTCTCCCCATAAATTCACTAAATTTACCTGAATCCATCTATTCTTTATGTAGTAGCATTTTCAGTTCCTCTGCCTGTGAACACCATCAAGCTTGTCCCTATCACTTTTAGCAGGTCACATGAATTAAGTACCTGAATATTATCAGGGAAGTTTTATGCTAGAACAGTGGTTCTAATCAGTGTATCTGCCACTACACTGTTCCACATACTTCCATTGGTAATATTGAGCCTCCTGAGGACTGGCATTTCTTTTCCTTCTTTTTTCTTTTTTGAGACGGAGTCTTGCTCTGTCGTCCAGGCTGCAGTGCAGTGGTGCGATCTCGGCTCACTGCAGCCTCTGCCTCCTGGATTGAAGCGATTCTCCTGCTTCAGCCTCCCGAGTAGCTTGGATTGCAGGCATGTGCCACCACGCCCGGCTAATTTTTCGTATTTTTAGTTGAGACGGGATTTCTCCATGTTGGCCAGCTGGTCTCAAACTGCTGACCTCAGGTGATCCACCCATCTCAGTCTCCCAAATTGCTGGGATTACAGGCGTGAGCCACTGCGCCTGGCGCCAAGCCATCAAAGATTGGCATTTCTATCATTTTAGAGTACCTGCTGCACATTATAGCTGTGCCTGGGCAAATGACTAGCCGTAAGGGGAAGCATACCTCAGAATAGAAAAATCATGATGGATTAAAATTAAATATAAACTAACAAACTCATCAACTTTGATCCAGAAGCATCCTTTGTATGCTACTTAGTCACAATTCTAAAATGTCTGCATTATAATTGTATGCATACATTTGAAGGAAAAAAATTTTTAAAAGAACATTTTGGTGTAGTGGGGAAAGCCTGAGTATTGAAATAAAGTAGATCTAGATCTGAATCTTGTGTGACCCTGGTTAAGTTACTTAACTTTGTTTTCTCTCCTATAAATAGGTGAGAGAATAAAACCCGATTTTTAGGGTTGTTTTACAGATTAGATTAAATGCTCTGGGTGAGGCACTTAGCACCAATACGGACATATAGCAAACTTGAAAGGAATGTTAGTGCTTTTTGCAGATTCTCTTTCTAGTTCATGATGTAACTTAAAAAAATAGGCCTTAAAAATGACCCAATATATATTGTAGGCGTGGGCTATTTAAATATTTGGCTAGCTTCAACTTCAGTAAACGTGACCAGCAAACATTGTCTACATGTCTAGCAATGATTTTACACAAGGAGGGAGGAAATATTAATAAAAATAGTAGTATATGATGTGGTTAATTTTTTTAGCAGCTTTTGCTATTATAAATTGATTTTTTCCACTTCCCACAGGAAAGCTTAGATATGCCAACAACAGCAATTACAAAAATGATGTCATGATCAGAAAAGAGGTAAGTGCTATTTGAATGTCTTTTTTTTTTTTTTTGCATTTAGCCCATTTTCTTCAAGTCTGTGTTGAATTTAAAATACTACATCTAAGGCTATATTGTAAAGAAGAAGGCAATTTATAGATTGAAAGAGTTTCCGTTTAAATTAGATACAATGGTTGCGTCCATAGGAATGAGAAAGTTCAGAGAACTAACCTTGATGTGAACTACACTTGCATTTATTGATGTATTGATTTAGAGACAGAGTCTCGCTCTGTTACCCAAGCTGGAGTGCAGTGGCTTGATCTCAGCTCACTGCAACCTCTGCCTCCCAGGCTCAAGCAATGCTCCTGCTTCAGTATACTTGTATTTATTATAGTTCACCTTATAGATCTTGTGATGACACAAGTTAACCACTTGTGGGTATTTGGATCTCAGTGTTGCAAAGGCAGAATACAGTGTTTCAAAGATGGGTAATGATGAGAAGAGGGAAAAAATGTAAGTGAAAGGAAAGGGCAAGAGATGAAGAAAAGTAATACAACAAGGATGATTCTGTCTCCTCTACTTTTGGAATCAATTAAATTTTTCTATATTCCTCTATTTGAATATTCAGGGTTTGTAACTCATTTCTTTCTGAGTTGAGGGGTAACATAGGTAGGCATTATCACATTTTATTATGATTAATTTTAGGCTTATGTGCACAAGAGTGTAATGGAAGAACTGAAGAGAATTATTGATGACAGTGAAATTACAAAAGAAGATGATGCTTTGTGGCCTCCCCCTGATAGGGTTGGCCGACAGGTTTGTATTTAGTGATTCTTTAAGTGCATAAATATTAAAAATTGATAATACTATTATGTTTCCCCTTATTTATTTGGAATGAGTCTAAGTTGATTCTTTGGCTTTCTATTTAATAGGCACCTGGTAAATTCTCTTTAATTTTATCTCTTAGTTCCGTTTTTCTGTGCTACCTCCTAGTAGTGAAGGAGTCAGTGCATAGCTCTAAATTTAGACATCTTTCTCTGTAGTCACCCCAGCCAGCGTTAGGATGTTTTCACAGTGCGGTGTTATGAATAATTTCTGTTGTGTGTTAATCACTTTTATTAAGAATATGACTATGTAAAATTTACTTTTGCCAAATCATAACTTTTAAAATTCTTATTTGCATCTCTATACCGCAGAGAGAGACTTGATTGGTGGTTTCTTTGTTAAAACTGATGATTGCATTTGCCTCTCATATTCCTTTAGAATAATTGATGTTTCTCAAAAGGCTTCTGAAGAACTCTGAAGGCCTAATTTCACTCTGTAAAAAGAACGTTTGGTTTCTGAATTGGGTCTTTTCAACTCTTGGAGAAATGAGATACAACCCCTGGAAGAAGAAACATTTAATTTCACTTTTGTATATCCCTGAGGATTGTACTTTATATCACCTTCTTTGAATAGAAGAAAATGTGGAGAAATCTAACACGTGCTGACACTCTGTAGGAGTAGCTTAACTCTTCTCTTTAAAGAAACATTTAGAAAAGCAAAGGTAATAGTTAACAGTATTTATTTTAAGCATCGTATCACTTTTAAAAAGTAAATTTAGGCCTCAGTTTGTTTTATGCAGATATACATATGTACTAAAAAGCAAACCACAGCAGCTAACCTTTTATATCATTTAGATTCAGGGAGAGCCTAGTATTTTATCTACTCGCTTAAGGATGTGTTCATGGGTTTTGGTTAGTGGGGAGGAGTAGGCATGCTTCAGAAATTGCCTTTTGTATCAAGTCAAAGGTTTTATGGCTGTTAGAGCGTCTTAGCTAATTCTCCATTTCGTGTGTGTCATAAACTGCATAATTAGGCCTCTGGTTAAATAAATAGCTAGGATTGTCTTCAATAGTGTCTGTTAACTTGAAAATTCGTTACAGATATATAGCTTTTTAATTATTGGTTTTAGGCCTGCAGATAAACAATATAGGGAAAATCTATACAGTAATTACAGCACACTAGGAACATCTGCATTATGTTGTATTTTTTTTTTTACTAGTTCTTAATTTTAGTTATTTTGTGGAGTATTAGTTTTGAAGTCTTACAGTCTTGAGATCAGATATAAGTACCATCATTGTTAGTGGTTATAAATATCAACAAGTGTTTTCCTCTGCTTTATGAATTTTGGATTACACATTTGTAAAATAAGTTAATAAGGTTATTTTCAAGATTACAGAGAGTATAAATTCCCTAGCACTAGGGCCTGACATATAGTAGGTGCTAAATTGGTGGTGGTTATTAATATTATTCATTTTATTTGTAGAATCTCCCAGAAAGAAAAACTGTGTATTTATCATATTAAAAATGGACTTATACTCCTATCATTTTTACAACATGTGCTTCAAAGTGATGTCTTTAGTTTTTACTGACATTGTAAGAAATATTTCTTTGTCATTTTGTTTCATAGTGTCTTCTTTATGTCTCTGGAAAGCAATTGTTTATTGGTCCTAAACTTGGGGGTAGTGCTTGTGAGCAGTTTTTATTTTAAGGATATAGTTTATATCTAATAAACCACGTTTCTTCCCCCCACGACCCCACTCCCTCTGTTGGCTGCTAGAAAACTTGCAATTAAAATTGGAATCTGTTTGTAGCAAGAATACAGATACCTCTGGGATAGATTTTTATATTAACTACATTTTTCTGCTATATTTTTTAGGAGCTTGAAATTGTAATTGGAGATGAGCACATATCTTTTACCACATCAAAAATAGGTTCTCTTATTGATGTAAATCAGTCAAAGTAAGTATGTTAAAGCGTTTTGGCTAAGTTGTCATTTTTACAGAGGCTCATTTTAGAACTATAGTCAGTTTGTTAGCCAAGATAATTTCAGTGGCATCCTATCAGTTTATTATGCAGATGTAGTTCTGATTTTTATGTCATTAAAGGCTTATTATCTTGTCTCTCAGTAGAAGTTAGCAGAGTATTTCATTGATTGTCCAAAAAATTTTAATCCAACAGATGTATATAATAATGCCCAAGTTGTATTAGCTATTTTGTATAAAAATGTGGATATAGTATCAGAAAATCCAGACAAAAGAAATCCTTATTGGATTATATCAGCCTCATTAGGCCTATATCATCTCACTTTCCTCCTTGGGCTCAATACTTGGGAAAAAGATGGAAAAAATCCAGTATGGCCTAAGTATCGTTTAGCTAACGATGTCTTCCCAAGATCTGTCTCTCCTCTGCCCCAGGGTTTTGTAGCACATCCCATTTTCTTGGTCTGATCCTAGCCACTTATTTTTATTTGTGCCCATTCCCCTCAAAGTGTCCCCATAGTGCTCTTACTTTTTTCTGTCACCCTAAATTGTAATAACCTATTTGTCTGCTTTACTGGTTTGAATGTAAGCTCCATGAGAACCTTGCTGTATCCAAAAAGTTAGCATAGTGCCCTGCACATAATAGACGCTTTCAATAAATATTTGTTAGAGGAAAAGAGAAAGGAATGAATGCATAATAACTATTGGACACAAAAATCTGTGTTCACAAAGACCATCCAAATGCTTTTAAACTATCAAATTTCTTTTCCTACATTTGGTAAGGATGTGGCATTGATACCCTATTGGGATTATAAATTGGTAGTGGTTTTTGGAAAGCAATTTGGTAATATGCATCAAAAACTTGACATTTTTCATTCACCTTTGGCCTAGTTTCATTTCTGAGCATCTCTTCTATGGAACTATTCCTAAATATTGGAAAAGCTTTATTATGCATGAAGATGCTTATTGAAATATTATTTATAATAGGAAATTAACCCCAGTGTCTAACAAGGAGATAATTATTAAATTAATTAAAAATTACTAGGGAATTTTTTTTTTTTTTTTTTTTTTTGAGACGCAGTTTTGCTCTGTCGCCCAGGCTGGAGTGCAGTGGTGCGATCTCGGCTCACTGCAAGCTCTGCCTCCTGGGTTCACGCCATCATCCTGCCTCAGCCTCCCAAGTAGCTGGGACTACAGGTGCCCACCACCACGCCTGGCTAATTTTTGTATTTTTAGTAGAGATGGGGTTTCACCATGTTAGCCAGGATGGTCTCGATCTTCTGACCTCAGGATCCGCCCGCCTCGGCCTCCCAAAGTGCTGGCATTACAGGCTTGAGCCACTGTGCCTGGCCCCTTTAGTTATTAAAAAATAGAGAAACATCAAAATGTTTATAGTTATTCTGTGAAATGGTGGCATTACAGTATTATTTTTTCTGCCTTATTAGACATTTTTATGATGCAGTATTACATTCATAAGGAGATGAACTCTTTAAATACTAAAATGAATACTGATGAAGAAACTATTTTTTTCTTATAGAAAAGATACTCATTGTATGTTCATTTTAGTTGTCAGCAAAATCTTTCCTTTCTCCTAAATTTTTTTAACTTAATTGTTACAAGATTTTGATTTTGTTTTGTTTTAGGAATTTAAAGAATTGTTGTATCCTAGGAAGAAAAAGTAACTTTTACCTTTTTAAATTTTAGGGATCCTGAAGGCCTTCGAGTATTTTACTATTTGGTACAAGACTTGAAATGTTTAGTTTTCAGTCTTATTGGATTACACTTCAAGATTAAACCAATTTAAATTGGATGCATTCAAGCTGTTTGTATATTTAATTAAGGGATGGGAGGGGTTATTTGTCATTTACAATATTGGGGTTTTTATGAATGTGAAGCAAACAAAAAAAAATTTGTATGTAAACTGAAAATAAGAAAATACATTAGCAAGCTTAATGGTTATCCTTACTTGAGTCCTCATGGGTTGGACAGTACCCACACACATTAAATTCTGTAAATAAAAGCCACCTTTTGTTAAAAATTTGCTCTAATAAAACATACCAAATCCTGGTTGCAGAGTAGTTTTTTGTTTTTCCCAGGAGGCTGTGTCTCTAATTCACTTTAGAGATAATAAGAAATTGTTCTGGTAGATATATCCTGTGACAGAAGATACTTTAGGTGGAAATATGTAGCCAGTTCCCACCCATGAAAGGCAAGTGTAGATCTTCCCTTATTTCCTTCATACATGATTGGATTTAATTTTGGGGGCTTACACAAGTTCTAGTTTTTTTTACAGTTATCAAACCCCTCAGGGATTATTCACATTTAAATATTTTCGATTATAAGCGGTGAGGTCCTAAAGTGTTACAAGAGTAAAGTCTACCCCATGTTAGGCATATCTTTGATTATGTCCTTGTTCCTTAGTTCACAATGTATTTGGTGTGTAGGGGAGGGGGGAGAACTAAATGAGTTTTCAGCTTTATAAATTATTAAACATTTAGACAAACGCACGTATGAATGTACATAAATATGTTTAACTCCTATTGACCATGGGTGTCACTTAAGTTTCCCAGTTCCTTTCAACCTTTTTCTGAATAGATTTCCTCTTTCATTACTTTTAGTAACCATGTCCCTTGTTTCCTTTTATTCTCCCATCTGAACCCCCACTCTTAAAAAGTTGCGCTGTTCCAGTAGTTACAATCCATTTGCCCTAGGAACAAGTTAGCACTGAATTTTGGGTGGAATAATTAGTTTCTGAAGGCTTGCCAGGACTTCTGAGCAGCTGGGCTCTAAAGTTGGGCTGTCCAATAACTTTTTTGCAATAACGGAAATGTTCTATGTTCAGTCCAATAGGGTAGCCACTGGCCAAATGAGGCCTAGTGATTACTTGAGGTGTGCCTCGTATAACTGAATTTATGGTGCTATTTAAACAATTTTTTTCTAATGTGAAAAGGATAAGACATACAAAACTCTTGAGAACTATAAAGTGAACACCTATATGGCAACCTAGATTCTATACTTAACATCTTTTTTACTGTAATATCTCTATTATAATAAATCTTGGTTTTTCACTTAAATGGTGTAATTGGTGCCAGTAAACTATGTTTTTCTTGTAGTGCTATTTAATTTTGATTAAATTTAGATAGCCAGATGTGTCTAGTGGCTACCCTTTGGACAGTATAGCTCTAGAGCATGGCTTGGTAACCTGTTTGCCATGGAGCACTAGATGGTCCTTTTCACTGTTCAAAATACATGCCCATTGTCTTCAGGTTTGCCATGGAAAGTCAGATGATTTCCACTTCATTATGCAAGTACACTATCATCTTCAGGTCTTTTGTATGTAAAATGTTTCTGTTCCAGTTGTAGACCTTGATGATTGTGCAGTACGAAATCGTATTATAATTTTGTTGCATTTAGATGTCACCCTCAAGCAGAAACAGGAACAATTGCCTTTTGAACTTCCAGTGGGCCCACAGTTTTTGGTTGTTCCTCAAAATAACCATTCTGTGGCTCCTGTTGAATAAGATGATCCGTTAAAAATTGAACAAGGTTGAGGAGAAATAGTGCTTACGTTGAAAAATCTTTAAGTCTGTCCCCATTCTCTAACTTCCTTATGTTTTGGTTATTTAGCTCTGTCCCCACTATCTACTAGAATTTCTCGTATTTAAACCAAGATGGGAGACTAGGTCTTTAGGAAAATATTATCGCCTACCATTTTCTTGTACTTTGATCTGTCGTTTATTTGATTGTAAGCTGCTGATGGACAGTGATCATTAGAAACTGACTTTTGTATAGTACTAGTTTTATATGAAACTAGACTTGTATTGCACTCAGGTTATGTTCCTTTTACCTCCTTCCTTAATAAAGAGACCACTTGAAATAATCAAACTTTCCAAGTACTGTTTCTGCACCTCATCCCACCTCTTCCCCATTCATGAGATAGTGCAGAACCCTAGCACAGTCTTTTCCATACAGCAGGTGTTTTTTAAGTTTGTTGAATTGGTTGCTGTCTTGCCCTGTCCTTAGATTATTTGCCTTTAGATTATTTATCTTTGGTATTTCATTGGTATCAGGCTGAGTCTATTTGTATGGATATTTTTAATGTAAATATAAATGTAACTCAGATGATTTATATATTCTATTGTTAGACTGTTTTGATTTGAAATGTGTGAACCTGTGAGCATGGACTGTGCTGTAAGTTTAACCACTGACCCCTTTAATTAATAACTGGATTCCTAGCATGAATGGATAATGAAGTAGAATAGAAAATTTTAAAAATTTAATAAAGATAAACAACAAAGATAAATGAAGGATTTGAGGGTGAGTTCAGAATCTGCCTTGGCTGACTTCCATATGATGAACTGTAAAGGTGGATAACTACCACTCAAAATCTCTGGCATCTACCTTGTCCTAATTTGAACTGTGTGATGTGGTGGAGAGAATACTAATTTAAGAATCAGAAGTCTTAATTACAGATCAGCTTAACTATTTTCCCTTAAATCGCCATCGGGAATCCTTTTTTTGCCATTATGTCATCATAGTTAACTTAATTCCTGAGGTGGCCCTCTTGTTTGGTTTCTCAGAAAAAAGAGGAAGGATAGTTACTGTTTGATCGATTACTAGAGGTTCAGTTGGGACAATGTATTTTAAACTTAGAGCATTTGAATATATTTTACTGTAAAGACAAGAAGGACAAAAAGGGTGATTAGGGAAACAGAAAATCTCAAGCTAGAGATTTTTTTTTTTTTTTATTTGAGATGGAGTCTCGCTCTGTCACCCAGGCTGGAGTGCAGTGGCGCGACCTCGGTTCACTGCAAGCTCTGCCTCCGGGGTTCACGCTATTTCCTTGCCTCAGCCTCCCGAGTAGCTGGGACTACAGGCGCCCGGCTAATTTTTTGTATTTTTTTAGTAGAGACAGGGTTTCACTGTGTTAACCAGGATGGTCTCTATCTCCTGACCTCGTGATCCGCCTGCTTTGGCCTCTTTTTATCTTTTTCTTTACTGTAAGAGCCAGGAAATTCAGTGTCATGCAGTGGGATAAAAGTTAGGCATTAGAACAAATAAAAAAGGAGATGGGAACTTGTCTGGGTGAAGTTAGTCCTCCCAATGAAGTGATTCAGACCACCTTCCCTGCATGCTAGGGGTTTTGCCAGACATCCTTCATTTTGGTCTGGGGCAGGAAGAACAGTGTGCTGCTGTGAAATGTTAAACCATTGAGGTTTGACAGTGTGACCCGAAGGTTTGAAGGTGTGACTAGAAGCTGTGTGCTAAGTTTCTAGCTAACAGTATGGTCAGAAAGGAGTGAGTAAAATGTGTGGTTTCCCAAATAAAAAAGGCTTTTGCAGGAAGGGAGCCAGAAAATAAGCAAATTAATACTTCATATATTCATATTTGTGTGTAATGTGCATGTTTTGCACAAAAGTGAATTTGGAAGACAAAGTACCAGAGCATTCAAAACTCTTCGTATTTCTCTTCTTTCTGTTTTATTAACTGGTTGTGATAAAGTTTAATACTTCCAACTTTGTGCCTCTGTAATCAAAAGGCCAGGGAGGGAGTTTCAATCTCATTTGAAGTTACTGTTATCTTCTAGTGCTTGTTGTGTTATCCTTTAAAAGAGAAATTTGCCTTTTCCAGCAATTCAGAGCTTGGTAATAAAGAGAAAACAGAAGGAGCAGCTAGAAAATTTGGCTTTCCCATCGTCAGTTTCATTCTGCCTCTTTTCAAAACTATGAACAAATCTAGATTTTATAGTCAGTTCCTTTTAACTTGATCCACTTTGTTCATCAAGTGCACTTGGAGGCATCTTGCCTCTTATGTGTGCTGCAGTTTCAATGATGAATAAGACAGACTTGTGGACTTTATATTATGATAGAGGAGACAATATGTAAAAGGTATAAAAAATTGTGCTCTGCACTTGTCTAGTCTCCATCCTGAGAACTATTCACCTTCTCCCCAGCTATGTGGATGTAAATCAAAACAGAAAAATGCCTCAATGTAACCAGTATCTATCTGAATGGGGCAGTAAGATATGCAGCCACGGAATGGTTTCTCTAGAGTGATGGTGGCACTGGCACTCCAAGCCTCATGGCAGGATAGAGAACCTGGCTCAGTATGATGTCAGGATTTCTGCACTGCAGTCCTGGTGTTTCCCCATTAGAACCTTAGGGGAAGATAAACAAACAAGAAAACAGTTACTTATTTTGAAGTGTAAGAAATCCTGTCTGTAGTGCTAACATTTAATTAGTCCTAGCCTATGAAGCGTGTGATACTTTTATTGAACCTATGAGAAAAGTGAGGCTTGAGGATTTGGTTGACTTGTTCAAATTTTTATAGATAAGAACGATTTGAATCTTGGACTTCAAGTAACAATTTTTAACATTTTATGAGAGCCCACCATATATATGCCAGGTTGTAGTTAGGCACTTTGAGATGGATCTTATCTCATTTAACCCTCATAGCAACCTTGGATGGCAAAAAATATCACTATTTTACTGTGGTGAATACAAGACTTAGAGAATTAACTTGCCTGAAGTCACACATGGGAGCTAGGGGCTAGCATTTCAAGCCAGATTTGCCTGGTTCCAGGATTCATGCTTTGTGGCAAGAGCCTTGTTGGAAGCCTGGGTCCTTCTGAATTCACGGTTCATTGTGCTCTGTCTTCAGTCAGGCCTGATTTTAAACAGGAATGAAGAATTAGCAATAATGTTTCCTTATGCAAGTCAATGAACTTCTTCACTTTAGTTTCCTCATTTGTAAAATGGAGACAATAATAAATACTTGTCAATGTTGGGAGGTTTTAATATGTTTATATGCACAAGAGGTACTCCAATACGTGACAGTATCTCTGTCACCTTTTCAACATCTGCTATTAATACACCCCAGCTCCTGCCCCCGTCACCCACTTCCTATCTTCTCTTACAGAACTAACTTTATTATTTTGACATTGAGATAAAGGGATACAGACCATCTTTACTCTGATTTGGGATTGACAAAGCCAATCCAGGATGGAGGGAAAGAAGAAAATGCCCAGCAGCAAGTATTCCTGAAGTGTCCAGGCTCCACGCATGAAACTTTGCCTACATTATTGAGTAAAATTAGCCTCTGGGAGACGTTTCATCTGACCGCCTGCGCATGATGATGTGGCCGACCTCACAGACTACATGTCCCTGTATCAGCAATTTCCCCTGCTGTTCTTTGCCTCTATCCCACACTCCTTATTAACCACTATCACCTAATTTGAAGAACAATTTAAATTGGTTTCCTAGAACTGTAATCAGAAGATTGAAAAAGACTGAATCCAATAAAAGCGAAAGTCAATGAGAGATCTGAGTACATTCTGGCAGGGTCTGCCTCATGGTAGAGTGATAAAAATGAATTTTTTTAAGTCTTCAATATAGGTGAAAATGTGAGGCCTTGCTGGAAGGTTTTAGGGGCAGATTTATGAAGTGAGATTTCGTGGGCAAAACTCAAGTAGAGAGATAATTTGCCAGCATCTTTTTCTTAAAAAATCAAATGTGAACATTTTCACACAACTGATGGAACATCAATGGGGACATCTTTTCTGGAGGGCATTTGGTGATATAGATTAGAGTTCTTTAAATACATATACCCTTTGACATATAATTTTATGCTTAAAAAGTTTCCCTAACAAAATATTCAAAAGTACAGACCAAATACATTTTACAGTGGCAAAAAATTGAAACCAATTTAAGTATCCAACAGTAGGGGATTGCCTAAATAAATGGTGGCTTATCCCCGTGAGTAATATTTTTAAAATAACATTTCAGATGAATTTCTTTAAAATAATGGAATACATATTATTTATTAGAAAATAATAAATCAAAAATACTGTGTAAGGAATGATACCAACCTTGATAGTAAACACAACATTCAGAGAAAAAAAACTGGAAGAATATATGCCACAATTTTATAGTGGAATTACAGATGTTTTAAAGTAATTTAAAAAATACATTTACCTGAAATATAGATAGAAAAAGGAACTTTTAAAAAATAGTGACATATAGGAGAACATTTCTAACAGACACTATTATTTAAACTAAGAGCTAAATAGTTTAATCATTACATTTCTTTTATATGTCTATATTTTTATACATAGACATTTTAGTCATCTCTTTTATCAGCAGTTTCTCTAAAGTATGTTAGTTTTTTGTTAATGATATTAGTTTTATTTTCTCCAAAGATGTGTACAAAATTTGATCTTTTCAGCCCTCAAATACTGATTTTGAACATTATTTTGCAAAGAGTACTAAGTGGTTGGTTAGTTGAGATAGAGGAATATACAGCTCTTGACCATCTTTCCTTTCCCGTCAGTACCAGCTTTCATCATACAATTTCCTCTTATCACTTTGGTCAAGAGGTGGGGCAGAAAATTTAGAGTTAGAGTATCATTTGAAGACAATTTATTTCTGCCTTTCATGTTATAGCCGCTAAGGGATCTAGGACTGGAAAGGCCAGCTTCTCCCTCATTTTGAAATCAGTTTTATCCACCTGCACCACTGCATAGCACAGATACAGGTAATATCGGCTTTTATTTTCTCAGATCTTTCTACCAGATTATCCTTAGTCTTACTAATTCTAGAAATATGGCATTTAATTACAAATGACTTAGCATTATAACAGGAATGATAGGAAAGCATTCACTACGGATTATATTAGAGCTGCATTACTCTGAAGGATATTGTAGTTCAGTATTAACAAAAAGTTACGTTCTCTTTCTCAATATGCTATGATTTTTGCTTTGTTATCAAAATAAAGAATAGAGATTTGAGGGGTTAATTACTTTTTACTTAAGTCTAATGATTTACATATTTTATCCATCTTGGATGACTCTATAATAGAAAATACTTCTTTTTCTTAGGAAATTAGGGAAAATGTGACTAGGTTAGAAAATTTTGTAAATTAAAAAAATTTAGAAAAGAATATCGTTACATGTGCAATTTGTTTTTTCATATTTCTCGTTTCTTGGATATCATCTTTTTATATTGACTAACATAAGAAGTAAATTTTAGGTATTTACTATTTAATTATTCTTTTCTATAATGACATTCATTAATAAATTGAATCTTTTATGGACATTAATGACTGCCTGTTGACAACTTTTATTTTCACATAGGCTTCTCTGGCAATATATTGGAAGATTATTTCTAAAGTTTTAATGTACATGGAATCATTTGAGATTATAAATACATTTATCTGGGCTCCAACCGAAGTGATTTTTATTTAGTACATCTTGCAAAAGGCACTGAATCTGGAATGTTAACCAATTTGCAGTATTAACCCTCAAGTAATTCTTTTGTAGAGGGTATATGTGATACATTTTGGAAAGCACTCTGGTAGAGTCAAGTATAGTTGAAAAGAATGCAAGAACTTTGTTGCATTTATATGTGTATTAGAATAAATGTAAGTTTTTAAAAGCCGAGATATTTTTATTTTTTTAGAATTTAGATTTTTTGTTTGTTGAACTGATAGTTTTAAAGTGTTTCAGTGATTTACGGTGGTATCAATTTTACCTAACATTTGTATATGTATGTTGAATATTTTGAGCAAAATTGGCTGGATGAATAGAACAATAATCTACTGGTAGATTTTTGTTCTCATCATTTCTGTATTTTCTAATTATCATGGCTGTGATCACTAGAAGTATAAATGACTTTAACAAAAATATTGAAAGATTTTTCGTGTCTTCTATAAGTGAGGCTCACTCTACATGCTTTAGGCACTTAGTTAAACACACACCAACAGACACACACACAGACACACATACATCTCTCAGCATCAAATCCTGGTGTGTTCCTATTGGCTGACATTTTAATTTTTCTTTCAACAGAAACCATCCTATTGCAGGATTTGAATGCAAAACTTATCTTCTGACTCTAAAGATGAATGATCAGGGAGAGACTTATGCAACCCTGAGATTTTCGCAGTCTCCGTCAGAGTCACAGAATAGATTAAGGCCTGATGATACTCAAAGGCCTGGGAAAACTGATGACAAAGGTATGCATTTTAAGCATCTACATTCACCTGTTTCTTATGGATTGTCAAACTTTTGACATTTGAAAAAAGACTCCTATCTGTACTTCTGGTTCTTGGCTGGTAATAAGAAACTATAATGGAGTAGAGTAGTAGAAGTATTTTTGTTTTAAGCTGTGAGAATGGAGAAATGAGTGAATTCTTTTTAATTTGAGAAACTAGTAGAATGTTTTTATTTAAATGTGGTCAAGAAGAATTTGTGAGGCCTTGATAACAAAGGACAGACTAGATCTGAAGAAAACTTGACATTTCCTAGAGACACAAAAGTATGAGAGAATGTGTAAGAAATGAAAAATCAATGTTAAAAACAACATTTTTATGCAGATAGAAGATATTTTATGTGCCTTAAGTGTTTATCAAATCTTAATGGCAATGATGCAGTAACAATGTTTGAATCAAAAGGGGCATTTTAATTTTTCTATGCTCTCTCTCTCTCTCCCTTCAAATGTGGTCGTTGTTAAACTCTGCATTGAGAAAAACTTTTGCTGCTTTAATATAGAGATAATCAGAGATACAACTTTCAGACACTGAGGATCTCAAAAGCTAAAGGATAAATATAGCATTGTTTAGAGAAAAATAGAATTGATGAAAAAGAAAGAAAAGTTGGTTTCTAGAAACTCCCTCAAAGATGGACCCATCCACATTTGTGGCTTCAGAATATCTGCTATTGACTACTAATTTCTTAGCATTATTGACTGCTTTTTCCTTTCTCTTCATGATTAGTTGTGATCACAGGCAGGAGCACACACGTTAGCTTAGATTTTGCTACATGTTTTGTGTCTACTGCTATTGGTGTTTTTATGTGGGATGGACTTTTTAAATCCTATAGAACTATTCCTGTGTGTGGGATTTCTACAATGTATGCATGTAATTTCCAGATTACAAATTTAAATATACTTGTGTGATATATTTTTGTCAAAGTTTTAGAGAAGATTGTCTCTTTGTTTCAAATGGTTTCTCAGGTCAAGGTTAGTAGTGAGCCGAGCTCTTCCTCTGGTGATTATTTTCCTTATTTTTGTATTTAAAGAATTTTCAGTGCCCTGGCGTCTCATTGCAGTGACTCTTGGGATCCTCTGTTTACTTCTTCTGATGATAGTCACAGTGTTGGTGACAAAAAGTGAGTAATAAAATACAGCTTTCTTGTCCGAGTAGCAGCAGTAACCACTGATTGTACAGATAATAACCATGCTCCATCCATTGTTCCCCGTCTGTAATCACAGAATGTCCCAGGTGGCTCTGGCCTTTGTTGGTAATTTTTTTCTGGGCATATCACAGTGTCATTTTTAATTTACTTAACCTTGACTCTGAATCTGTGATGAGCTGTCTCACTGTGTATAATACATAGTAATATTCCTTCTCATAGAGGATTTAGTAATACACGTATTCTGCCATTTGGGTTTGATTATTGTGAATCTGAGATAAACATTCTTTGAGAGACAACTGTTCAAAAGAAATTATGGCTTTCTCTTGACGTTTCTCAAAGTATGTAATGACGAAATGGTTTAGTGAAAGAAAGAATCTACACATGCTGTTATATAATATTAAATTCAAGCTTTATCTTTTGTTTGAATTCCTTCATATCTTTCAAAAAATCACTGATATTTTATATTCAGATAAAATTACATATCTGGATCTTACTCTCTTTTCTGCTGTGGATAGTCTATCTGCCCCAATAATAATTGTGCTATCACTTCATGTTTCTTAGTTCAGATTTTTATATGCAGAAGATATGTGGTTAAATGTTGGCAAACTGACTTTTTAGTGCTTGTTTGTAAACGATGAGTTATTAAAAATGAACTAAACTGAGAAGTAGGGTGTCACCTTCATAATTTTATTCAGATATTTTATTTATCCTACACTTAAATTGCTAATGGTGAGAAATTTATGTTTCTGTTTTTATGGTCAGTTCATTGAGGTGTTACTTTCTAAATGTCAAATTACTAATCAAAGAATGACTAATTAAAGTAATGATTAATGGTTGTCAGAGTGAAATTTTTTCTTTTGTCTTAAATTTCAATATTTAATTATTATGAGTACTTACTTGTATTATATCTGTGCTATTAATTTTAGTCTTTCAGTGTATTCAAGAAAAACATCAGCAGCAGGAAATTCTAAGAAACTGTAGTGAAAAGTACATCATGCAAAATGACAACTACTTAAAAGAGCAGCTTTTGACAAATAAGACTTTAAACTATGACATTCTCAAAAATGACAGCTTTCAGCAGAAAAAGGAACTGGATTCACTCCTTATACAAAAGAACAGATGTCGTAGAGAAAATGAGATCATTTTTAATGAGATCCTTTTAAAAGTTTTGCAAAATACAGGTACGAAGGAAATCTTGAATGAAAGATTGCATTATTTTGTATTATTTCTTCCCCTCCAGAATCCTTGAAGCCTAATAAACAGGCTTCTGATATGTATTAGTGACCTCTGAGGTCTACTGGGCAACTTTTAATCTGTGCCTCTTAGATATAGTGTGGGTATCTTGGAGGCTTGCTTGTTTCAAATATGGGATTGGGACCCCAGGACCCATGTGTGGATTAGTAAAAGCCTACAATTCCCAAAATTCATTGGCACATCTTACATTATTAATGCTCCCAAAAGGTGAACTAGTATGTAAACTCCCCTGAAAATTCTGATCATTTTGGTCCTGTGAGCAAATTAAAGACTTCCACTTTTTGCTGAAATAGAATATGGAGGTTTTCAGTAAAAATATATTTGTGCTAAAATGGGCACAAGGGCTTTTATTTGGATGCTGTTATAAAGATAATTGTGTGTGTCATGCACGTATGTGTGTTTGCATTCTGCCTTGATTTCACATATTTGGTCTATTTGTGACCAGTATGTACTCCTTGCAGCACATCTGCAAGATTTGCCATAGTGTTAATGTTTGTGTGACTCGCTGTGATGATACCATTGAAAGCACCTAAGATATAAAAATATTAAATCTCATACAGTAAACTCTATTATCTTGCATAATGACGGAATTAATTGACCTGGTTAATTAACAACTACTAAATATTTGTTTAGGATTTAGAGTTTACAAGGAGTTTTTGTATATTTAATCTCATTTAGGTATGGTAATTAGTAGAAATTTACCATCTCTATTTTTAAAGGCTGAGTACTATTTTAAAATTTTAGTACAGTATAAAATATAGGAGGAAAAGAAAAAGTTTATAAAAATTTCTTTTATTTAGAAAACATTCTAGAATCATTTTTAAAAACTTAATTCAATTTTATTATTTTTAGACAATTTTATTGAGGTATTATTGATATACAAAAATGCATATTTTTAATGTTTTCAATTTGACAAATTTGGACAGAAATGAAACCATCACCACGATCAGAGTAATAGATATATCCATCATCTCCAAAAGTTTCCTCATGTCCTTTCATTTGTTTATGTATTTGCGGTAACAACACAACATGAGATCTACCATCTTAATAAGTTTTTAAGTGTACAATACAGTATCATTAACTATTGGCACTACGCTGTACAGCAGATCTCTAGAACCTAGTTATCTTGCATGACTGAAACTTTATACCACTGAACTTCCCTCCAACCCTGGGCAACCACCATTCTATGCCTCTGTGAGTTTAACTATTTTAGATCCCTCATATAATTGGAATAATAAAGTATTTGTTCTTCTGTGACTGGCTTATTTCACTGAGCATTATGTCCTCAAGGTTCATCCATGTTGTCATATATAGCAGGATTTACTTCTTTTAGAAGCTGAATAATATTCCGTTTTGTGTATATAACACATTTTCTTTAGCCATTCGTCCATCAGTGGACATTTAGGTTGTTTCCATAGCTTGGCTATTGTGAATAATGCTGCATTGGACACGGGAGTGAAGGTATCTCTTGTATTCCAGAATCTTGAACCTTGTATTATAATTATTGATTGCTATTGGGATTTTATTTAGTTATGGTGGGCTGATAAACATATTGCTGTGGTTAACAGAATACCAGATGACAAGAAGTTTGATGATTACCTTATATATTGTAGGCAAATTCTCTGAAGACCACTGGTCCTGTTGTGGAGTAAACTGTTATTATTTTACCATGCAGAAGAAAGACTGGAAGGGATGTAAACAGATTTGTCAACATTGTAGATCATCCCTTTTGAAGATAGATGACACAGATGAACTGGTATTTTACATTCACTTTTATTCTCTTGGACTCTGTCTCTCAATGTTGGACCTAAGATATTGAAGACAGGCTGGAGTCCAGAATGAGAGACTTCAACTATTCTTTGTGTGTGTCTGTCGTGTGAGCAAAAATGGTATAGTTAAGAAGCTCCCAGGAAACAATGCCTGCTAATGGTCATATAATTCTACTACTTACTAAATATTCAATACATTATCTATTATGATGACCATTATTATTAAGGATGCTGTTTGGGTCTTTGAAAATCATCATCCTGTGAGTGGTTATACAGCAGACTCCTTAGAAAGGGAGATGGATGACCTCTAGTATTTATTTAACCTCTCTGAGCCTATCTTCAAAATGGAGATAATAATGAGGAACATAAAAGTGATAACAGCTTTACAAATTAGCCTCAATAGTGATTTTCATTGCATTCACAGGTAACTTCACTTAACATTCTTTCTTTTTTTTTAACATTCTTATATATTATCTCAAGATGTGTATCTTTAAAACAGAGTTGTAAAAAGAGAAAATGTAGTGATATGGTTTAACAATACGGAATAATAGTGATAACAATATTGAATATAACAATACTGAATTTTAAAACAATTATGTTTAAAATTTTTAAAAAGTGTTACTAATAAAAGTTATCCAAATACTCAAAATATGTTTTTATAGAGATATGTTTGCAAAGATTAGCCTGAAACTTTTATTTATTGTTTAGGAAAACAACACAAAATATATATGCAAATCTAATGAATGTTTAAAAAATCATAGCGTAAAAGAATTCATGATATCAAGTTATGAAATAATTTCATATGATACAGTAAAACAATTACATTTAAACCTATATTTTAAACTATCTTTAGTCATTTAATCAGACATTATGTAATATGTCACTTTGATATATTACATTTTAGACATAGTAAATACTTCCAAATACTTCACCTATTCCAACTATGGAATTATAGCAAGGCTTCCTCTTATGGGGCTTAAGATTTTGCTGTGCCCCTATCATATACACACCTTTTTATTTTAATAGATTTGTTTTGAGGATTCCTTTTTTCACTTAAGATTAAGTGAAGATCAATTTTCTACATCCTAAATATTCTTCTGGAGTGTGATTTTGGATAGTTTCTTAAAGCATTATAAAATATTTAACAACTTTCCTATTGGTAGATATTTGGATTTTAAACTTTTCCATGTTTTAAATAGTGATACTGACAGTCATTATTCAACGTAAGTGAATAATGTATTAATATGAGGGGAAAATTACTTTGGGAAATGGAAAGGCAGTGATCTAGGGAAGAGAGGTTTTTCTTTTTTTTTTTTCCTTTTTTTCTTTTTTATTATTATACTTTAGGTTTTAGGGTACATGTGCACAATGTGCAGGTTTGTTACATATGTATCCATGTGCCATGTTGTTTTGCTGCACCCATTAACTCTTCATTTAGCATTAGGTATATCTCCTAATGCTGTCCCTCCCCCGTCCCCCCACCCCACAACAGTCCCCCGAGTGTGATGTTCCCCTTCCTGTGTCCATGAGTTCTCATTGTTCAATTCCCACCTATGAGTGAGAACATGCGGTGTTTGGTTTTTTGTCCTTGCGATAGTTTACTGAGAATGATGTTTTCCAGTTTCATCCATGTCCCTACAAAGGACATGAACTCATCATTTTTTATGGCTACATAGTATTCCATGGTGTATATGTGCCACATTTTCTTAATCCAGTCTATCATTGTTGGACATTTGGGTTGGTTCCAACTCTTTGCTATTGTGAATAGTGCCGCAATAAACATACGTGTGCATGTGTCTTTATAGCAGCATGATTCATAGTCCTTTGGGTATATACCCAGTAATGGGATGGCTGGGTCAAATGGTATTTCTAGTTCTAGATCCCTGAGGAATCACCACACTGACTTCCACAATGGTTGAACTAGTTTACAGTCCCACCAACAGTGTAAAAGTGTTCCTATTTCTCCACATCCTCTCCAGCACCTGCTGTTTCCTGACTTTTTAAACACAAAGGGCTAATATCCAGAATCTACAATGAACTCAAACAAATTAACAAGAAAAAAACAAACAACCCCATCAAAAAGTGGGCAAAGGACATGAACAGATACTTCTCAAAAGAAGACAGTTATGCAGCCAAAAAACACATGAAAAAATGCTCATCATCACTGGCCATCAGAGAAATGCAAATCAAAACCACAGTGAGATACCATCTCACACCAGTTAGAATGGCCATCATTAAAAGGTCGGGAAGAGAGGTTTTTCTAGGGAAAAGGGATGAAGGATGATGTGGAGAGTAGCAGAGTACTGGTCGTAGAAACAGTCGGCCCCTTGACCTGTCCTTGTTCTCACTCATTGAACAGATGGGAATTTAGTCACGTAATATGTTTTGTTTCTATTGTAGGCCTTCATTCAATCTCAGATTTATGAAAATAATTACTGGATTGGATTATCATATGATGAAAGGGAAAGTAAGTGGAAATGGATTGGTAATGGCACATCTCCTGGAATGTAAGTGTCTGGAATGCATTCAAACTGTAACATTGGTGTGAGGCAGGGAGTGAAATGATTGTGTCTAAAGAGAATTTTTTCTCATTTCACACAGTTTAACTCATTTTTAAGCAGGAGTCTTTAGTAACAATTAGAACAATGGGTAAGAGTGTTTTAGGAAGTATAGGTAGAAAAGGAAGAGAAGAGCCATAAAGAGTTATTAATAATAATTTTAAAAGTATCATGCTAAACACATGCTCAGAAATATGTATTATGAGGTACATAAAATGAAACAAAATCATAAAGGAAGGTGGGTGGTGTGAAGTGATTGGACCATCCTAAGTCAGCCATAATGATCCCTCCCACAACCACAAATGAGTATCCTGAGTATCCAAAAAATTTATTTTGAGTTATTTTATATAATTAGTTTATACATACATAGCATATAAAACATATGTATTATATATACACACACACACACACTCCTTCACTTTAGACCTTCTATTTTGAAGTACATTATTAGTAAACTCTTGGGTTTACATTTAGTTCTAATCTGGTTAAACTATTCACTGACTTTTAAAAAAATCTCAATTATTATAATTTTAAGTGTGGGTTCTGCAAGTATTGTAGTTCTGGGCTGCAAACCTGCAAAACATGTCATGCAGAGGGAATTACCTTGATTTAATCATACCCTTCAAGCACACTCCCAGGCAAACTATTCCAGAGGTCACAGAACAGAAAGGCTCACAGGCCAAATAAAGATGATCAAATCACAGTTGGTTAAACCAATGTAAAACCCATAGCACAGTTCAAAGGGAAAGAGATAGGATAATTGTTGCACTTGGGATAAGGTGCAGGGTGAAAGGATCACCTGAATCTTGGGTTATGCAGTCTTCATACGACCTGACTCTCTCTGCTGCATAATCCTCCCCGATGATGATATGGGGCCATCTTGTGGTGTGAGTAAGGGGTCCCAACAGACACGAAGTGTTTTTGGCCAGCACACACGTTTTTCTACAGGGAAGATTCTCTCTTAAAGGAATGTGTAAGCCTGGCCACAGCTGTAAGTTTCCAGTTAACATGATGAGCAGCTGTGGATTTAATTTGTGTTTCTTGGGCAGAGGCCAGAATGGGTATCACCAATGGGTGGTGAATTTAAGACCTCATGAATGTTGAGGGTGTATGAGCCTCATGTATATTTTGTGTATGTTTAGTGTCTATTTGGTCCCTTCTTTTTTTGTCTATGTTCAATGCACATATACTTTACTTACTGTATCTATATGTAACATCTCATATGTTACTGATTTTACCTGTTCACACCTAACACATCTTGTGAGTTCTACCTATGCCTCACAAGCTACTTGGTTTCATTTATCTTCCTTCCATGTTTCTTTATTTTCCTGTAGCAGATTTGAACTTTCTCAAGTAATACAGCAAATGCAAACATATGAGGGATGCTTTTTGATTTTGAGTTCTTAAGTGGGATTATCATTTTTCTTTTCTGCTTAGATCCAAGGTTCAAGACAATTCTAGGTGGTTTATACTGAATGTACCTCCCTTTGGGTTCTCAGTCCTATGTAGCTTATCTTCTACTTAGACTCTCCATCTTGAGTGGAATTCATTTCAGCCTACTACATCCATTAAGGGAAAAACGATCTTCAGTGCTTCACTTGCCCTTCTGCAATCCCACCTTTACTTAATATTCAGCCTGAGTATGAATCTGCTTCTTATCAGTTTATGAAGTTATTCAAGAAGGCTTAACATATTTTTTATTCAGTATTTTAAATTGTTTTTAATAGGAAGGTCGTTCTGGCACTTAACCATTTTGCTAAAATAGAAGTCATGCTTTAGATATTTTTCAAAGAATTGTCATTAGCTAATAACTCTTAGCTATAGGGTGGGGGAGGAAAGGAGACAAAACACGATCAAACAATCTCACCTGTGACTATATTCCAATTCTTCCCTTTTCTTCTTACAATATATATACATGAGCCCTGGTTATCTATGTTACAGATATTCAATTCCTCTCTCTTTCTCTCTTTTTTAAAAATTGTTTTAGAGGCAGGATTTCACTTTGTCACCAGGCTGGAGTGCAGTGGCATGATCTCAGCTCACTGTAGCCCCGACCTCCCGGGCTCAAGTGATCCTCCTGCCTCAGTCTCCTGAGTAGCTGGGACTACAGGCGTGTGCCACCACACCCTGATAATCTGGTAATTTTTGTATTTTTTGGTAGAGATGGGATCTCACTATGTTGCCCAGGCTGGTCTTGAACTCCTGGGCTCCAGTGATCAGCCCGTTTCAGCCTTCCAAAGTGCTGGGGCTTCAGGTATGTACCTGGCCACCTTCTTTTTTTTTAATCTCTCACTTTTATTGAAAAAATTAGCACAAGAAAGCAATATATCATAATTTCATTGCAATATTGCAAGGTACTTTTGCCTTCTGACCAAAAATTGTCAGTGTGGAATAAAATGGGAGATTGTGGGTGTGATTAAGAGGTCATGATTCTATTTAATGGACTAAGAGCAAAAGAAAATATTTTAGTGATGAAGTTATGATAAACATTTCCATATTCTAGACATTTCGGCAGCAGAATTTTTAAAAATCATGATTTATGTAATTGTAAGCTTTGGAATTAAACAGTTGACTACATATGTTTTCTGTTCTGCAGTAATTCTACAATAATGCATTTTTCTTCTGGGAGAGGAGAATGTGCATTTTTGACCTCAACAAGAATGGCAACTATTGATTGCATTCAAACGTACAATTGTATATGTGAGAAGAGAACTGACTCTATTTTCTCTGATTCAGTGTGCACTAAGAAGAAAAGGTGAAAAAGGAATGTTTTCTTTTTTTGTTTCCTATAATAATTTGTGATTATAAATCATTGCTTTTAACTGCAGGACTTAGTTAATTCTTCAAACAATAAAGATGAACAGGAAAAAAAAATTATTTTGAACTATGACTTTAAAGATCAGATGCCATCTTTCTTCCTGGAGAAGAGGAGATTTTCTCTTTTGAGAGTGGTTGCTCCTTCCTTTAATGTCCCTGAAGAATTATTCATTCTTTCTAATTCTCGGAACTACCTATACAACCAGTTAGAGAACTCTGATATTATATCCTGGGTCTTTTTCTTATCAATAGGATAAATCATTCCAACATCTTCTGGTTTTGATAGCAGTTGTGAACTAGAATGTAGTCATTTTCTTCCCATCTAGAAGTTACCTCATTTTTTAAAACATTTGTTTTGCTTCAAAATATAACTTCAAACTTACTGAAAGTTGCAAGCATAGTACAAGGAACTTCTATATAACCTTTACTCATACTTACTAGTTGTTTATATTTTGCTCTGCTCTATATTTCTCTCTCTCTTTCTATCTTCCACTTAATAATAAATTGAGGACTTCATGTCCCTTTGTCTAAATATTTTTCAAGATCAAGGGCTTTGTTTTATATAATCACAGTGCAATTATCAAATTCAGGAAATTTAGCATTAGTACAGTACTATGATCTAATCTGTAATCCATGTTCAAATTTTGTCAATTGTCCCAATAATGCCATTTATACGTATTTCTTAAAAATCCATGTTCAGGATAATGCAATGCATTTGATTGTAATGTCTCTTTAGTCTCCTTTAATCTGAAACAGTTCTTTAGGCTTTTTCTTGACCTTGACATTTTAAAAATTAACTTTATTGAGTTATACTTTTCATGCAATAAAATGCACTCACTTTAAGTCATGAGGAATATGGGTTTTAACATATATATGTATATACACACACACACACACACATATATATCTTACACAGTATGAAATCAAGATATAGAATACTTTCATCATCTCTAAAAGTTCCTTTCTGCCCTTCGCCACCCACTTTGCCCCAGGCAACCAGTGATATGCTTTCTATCTGCAGATTAGTTTACCCTAGTCTAGAATTTAATGCATCATGTACTCTTCTGTATCTGGCTTATTTTCACTCAGCATGTTTTTGAATTTTATCTATATTTTGTGTATCAGTATTTCGTTCTTTTTCTTACTAGGTAGTATTCTATTGTACACATATACCACAGTTTGTTTCTTCATTCACCTGTGGACATTTGATGTGTTTCCAGTTTTTGGCTATTGTGAATAAAGGTGCCATGAACATTTGTGTGCAAGTATCTGTGTGGACATGTTTTAATTTCTTTTTAGTAAATACCTGGGAGTCCGATTGCTGGGCCCTCTGGTAAGTGTATGTTTACTTTTATTTATTTATTTTTTTATAAATGGGGTTTCCCTATGTTTCCCAGGCTGGTCTCAAACTCCTGGCCTCAAGCAATATTCTAACCTTGGCCTCCCAAAGTGTTGTCATTACAGGCATAAGACACCTTACCTGGCCTACTTTTATAAAAAAACTTCTAAACTATTTTCCAATGTGGTTGCATCATTTTACTTTCTCAGTTGCAACATATGAAGATTACATTTGCTCCTCATCATTTTCAACACTTGATATTGTGTCTTCTTAATTGTAGCCATTATAGTAGCTATCTAGTGGTATCTCATTGTCATTTTTAATTTGCATTTCCTTGAAGACTAATGATACTGAGCATCTTTTTATGGGTTTATTGGCCATATGTATATTTGTAAAACATTCATATGCCCACTTAAAAAAAATGGGTTCATCTGTCTTCTGATAATAGAGTTGTAAGAGTTCCTTATATAATTTGGATACAAATCCTTTGTTAGATGTAGATAATGTGAATATTTTCTCCCAGGCTATGCCTTGTCTTTTTATTTTCTTAATGGTGTCTTTCAAGAAGCAGAAGTGTTAAAATTTTAGCTCAGGAGATGGCTGCATCAAAACCTCACAAATCATCACTGAAGAACTTACTCATGTAACCAAATACCACGTGTTCCCCAATAACCTATGGAAAAATAAATAAATAAAAATTTAATGAAGCCTAACATCATTTTTTCCTTATTCATGCTTTTTAATTTCTAGCTAAGAAATCTTTGCCTATATTAAGAGCACAGAGATTTTCTCATATAGTTGCTCTAGAAGCTTGATAGTTTTATGTTTAGCTTCTATCCATTTCAAGTTAATTTTCCTATATAAGTGAGAAAAAGTTGAGGTTCACTATTATTCCATATGGATATCCAGGTGTTTTTGCACTAGCTGTTAAAAAGACTTTCCTTTTCTTCATGAGCTACTTTGGTGCCTTTGTAGAAAATTAATTTACCTACCTGTGTGGGTCAATTTCTGGATTCTCTATTCGGTCTCAGCATTCTATATGCCTATTCTTATAATAGTACCATAATGTCTCAATTACAGTAGCTTTATAGTAGCCCTTGAAATCAAATGTTCCAATTCTCCAAATCCATTCTCTTTCAAAAGTATACTGGCTATTCCAGGTTCTTGCATTTTCTCAAAATCTCTTCAAAAATGCCTAATGGGATTTTGGCCGGGATTGCGTTGACTCTAGAGATTAATCTGAGAGAATTGACGTCTTAATAATATTGAGTGTTAGAATTAATGAACATGATTTATCTCTCATTTAGTTCTCATTTCTTTAATTTCTCTGAGCAATGTGGTACTTTTTGGAATATATTACACAGTTTTTTTTTGTCTTTTTGAGATGGAGTCTTACTCTGTCACCCAGGCTGGAGTAGAGTGGCACCATCTCGTCTCACTGCAACCTCCACCTCTCAGGTTCAAGCGATTCTGCTGCCTCAGCCTCCCGAGTAGTTGGGATTACAGGCACGCACCACCATGCCCAGCTAAATTTTTTTTTGAATTTTTAGTAGAGATGGGGTTTCACCATGTTGGCCAGGCTGGTCTCAAACTTCTGACCTCCTGTGATCCACCTGGCTTGGCCTCCCAAAGTGCAGGGATTACAGGTGTCAGCCACCGCACCTGGCTAGAATACATTACACATATTTTGTAAAATTTATTTTTCGGTCATATTTTAAATGGAATTTAAAATATTTTTCAAAGTATTTGTTGTTAGTTTATAGAAATAAAATTGAGTTTGTAAATTAACCTCGTATCTTATCACTTTGCTAAGTGTACTTCTTATTTCTAGCAATTTTTTTTGTAGATTCCTTAAGAGTTTTCTTTCTATGTTCACAATCATGTCCTATAAGAATATGGAAGGTATTACTTTTCCTTTCCTTCTTTTCTTTCTCTTGTTTCATTGTACTGGCTAGGACCTCCACAACCAAGTTAAAGAGAATTGATTCTAGTAGGCTTTCGTTCCTTGTTCCCAGTCTTATAGAGAAAAGTATTTAGTTTTTCACTGTGATGTATGAGGTCAGCTGTTGGTTTTTCATAGATTCTCTAGATCATTTTGAGGCAGTTTTCTTCTGTTCTTAGTATATTAAGAGTTTTATCATGAATGAGAGTTGATTTTTTATACATTTTTTCTGTATCTATTGAGATAATTACGTAGCCTTTCTCATTTTGTCACTTAATATGGTGAATTGCATTGATTGATTTCCGCATGTTAAACAAAACTTGCACTTCTCGGATAAATCTCATGTGGTTGCAGGATATTATATTCCTTATATGTTGCCAGAATTAACTGGGTAATTTTTTAAGGACTTTTGTGTTTATATTCATAAGAGATATTGGTCTAATTTTTTTTTTTTTTTTTGAGACCGAGTTTCGCTCTTGTTGCCCAGGCTGAAGTGCAGTGGTGCAATCTTGGCTCACCGCAACCTCCACCTCCCGGGTTCAAGTGATTCTCCTGCCCAGCCTCCCGAGTAGCTGGGATTACAAGCACCACCATGCCCGGCTAATTTTTTTGTATTTTTTGTAGGGACAGGGTTTCTCCATGTTGGTCAGGCTGGTCTTGAACTCCCAACCTCAGGTGATCCGCCCGCCTCAGCCTCCCAAAATGCTGGGATTACAGGCGTGAGCCACCACGCCCGGCCCGAGATATTGGTCTATTTTTAAAAAAATTTTAATGTTTACAGTATAGGGAAGACACTGGTCTTATATATTCATTTGGGATATTTTTGAATATGCTTCTATTTTTGAAATATTTTTTTCAGAATTTGTATTTTTCTTTCCTTGTATGTTTGATCTAATTTATCAGTGAGATAATCTAGGCCTGAGGTTTTCTCTGGGAGAATGTATTTAATTAGGAATACTATTTCTTTAATAGGGCTATTTAGACATTCTGTCTCTTCTGTCAATTTTGTTAATCTTTGTCTTTTAAGAAACTTGTTTCATTTGTCTACATTGTCAAATTTATTGGCATATTGTTTTTCATAGTCATATTAGTTTCCTAGGGCTACTGTAAAAAAGTACCAGAAATTTGGTGGCTTAAAACAATAGAGATTTATTCTCTCACTGTTCTGGAGGGCAGGAGTCCAAAATTAAGGTGTTAACAGGAACATGCTCTCTCTGAGACTCTGGATGGAATTTTCCTTGCCTCTTCCTAGCATCCAGTGGTGGCTGTCAGTACCTGGTGTTACTGCACTTTCAGCTTCTTCCTCAATTTCTGACTCTGTCATCACATGAATTTCTCCCTGTGTATCTCTGCCTTCACATGTGGTTTTCTCTTTTTATAAGGACACTAGTCATATTGGATTAGGGCCCACCCTAATGATCTCATGTTAACATGATTACATCTGCAAAACAACCCTGTTACCAAATAAGGTCACGTTCACAAGTATGGGGGTTATGATTTAAACATATACTTTTGGAGGACATAGTTCAACCCATAACAATAATACTCCTTTATTATCTATGTATTTACTGTCTGCAAGACCTGTAGTTATATTCTTTCTTTTCTGATATTGTTGTATTTATTTGTCTTCCTTGATCAGTCTAGCTAGAGATTTGTATCCATTTTATTAACCTTTTCAATGAACAGTCTTTTTATTTCTTGTTTTTTGTTCTTTTTCTTATATATTTTATCTTTTATTATTTCCTTTCTTCTACTATTTTGAGTTTAACTGCTTTTATTATGTTGACTTCATAAGTGAAAGCCTCTTTTCATATATAACTATTTGAAGCTATAAATTTCCCTTCAAGTGCTATTTTCCTGCATACCACAAATTTTGTTAGGTAAATGTTTTTGGCTCATGTCTTAAAAGCATGTTGTTTAGGCGGGGTGCAGTGACTCACACCTGTAATCCCAGCACTTTGGGAGGCTGAGGTTGGTGGATCACTTGAGGCCAGGAGTTGGAGACCAGCCTGGCCAACATGGTGAAACCCCGTCTCTACTAAAATAAAAAAAGATAGCCGGACAACAGAGCGAGACTGTCTCAAAAAAAAAAAAAAAAAAAAAAGTTGCTTAATTTCCAAATATTTCAGGATTTTCCAGATACAATTTTGTTACTGATTTCTAATTTAATTTCTGTGTGGCCAGAAAATATACTATATCATTATAGTACTTTAAAATATGTCAATACTTGTTATATGTCCTAGTATATGGTCCCATCATGATAAATGTTCCATATATACTTGAAAACAATGTGCGTTTTGCTCTATTGGAATGGAGTGTTCTATAAATGTCAGTTGGGTGAAGGTGATTGGTAGCTTTGTTCAGATCTTCTCTTGTCCTAATGATTTTTTGGTCTAATTATCAATTATTGAAAGAATGGCTACTTACCTGTTTAGTAATTTTTTTTTGCTTCACGTATTTTAAAGTTTTGTTCTGTCTCATCCACTAGTCTGTATGTTCTACTAAACCTTAAAATTGATCTTTGTTTTTTATATGTTGTATCCACAGTGCATTAAAGGGTCTTTTCCTCAGTAGTTACTAAATAAATATTTGATGAATGAATGAATTATACCCATGGCATGGTCCTGGGAACTAAAATATCAATTTCTTGGTACCTAGTTGTTTTAGTCTGTTTGGGAGGCTATAACAAAATACCATAAACTGGGTAGCTTATGAACAACAGAAATTTATTTCTTACAGTTCTGGAGGCTAGGAAGTCCAAGATCAAAGTGCTAACAAATTCAGTACCTGGTGAGGGCCTGCTTTGTGCTTCACATATGGCCATCTTTGCTGTGTTCTCTAGTGGAGGGAGAGGCAAGGGAGCTCTCTAGAATCTCTTTTATAAGGACACTAATCCCATTCATGAGGGCATGACCCCCATGACCTAATCACCTCCCAAAGTCTCTATCTCCAAATAGCATCACATTGGGGATAAGGTTTCAATAAATGAATTTTTGAGGGGCATAAATATTCAGTATATAGCAGTAGAGAAGAGTTTTTCAGTGTCCATAGAAATGAAATTCTATCATTAAAGAATTTTAATAAATTTGTAACTCAAGATTAGATTTTCTTATTTGAATAGAGTAGGATGTGGTGATGATCTCATCTCAGCATGAAACAGGAAAGGGTGAAGCATCGAAAATGGATTAAAAAATACACAGTGGTAATGTTTCCTTTTCATCTTTGATTTTATTCATTTCAATCTTCTCTTTTTTCTTAGTCTAGCAAGAAGTTTGTTCATTTTATCTTTTCAGAAAACTAACACTTTGTTTTGTTGATCTTTTGTATTTCTTAGTCTCCTTTTTCACGTCTGCTTTAACGTTTATATTTCTTTTTTTTTTAAAAAGTATTAAGTTCTGGGATACGTGTGCAGAACGTGCAGGTTTGTTACATAGGTATACATGTGCCATGGTGGTTTGCTGCACCCATCAACCCGTCATCTAGGTTTTAAGCCCTGTGTGCATTAGGTATTTGTCCTAAGGCTCTCCCTCCCCTTGCCCTCCACCCCCCAACAGGCCCCAGTGTGTGATGTTCCCCTCCCTGGGTCCATGTATTCTCATTGTTCAACTCCCACTTATGAGTGAGAACATGGAATATTTGGTTTTCTGTTCCTGTGTTAGTTTGCTGAGAATGATGGTTTCCAGCTTCATCCATGCCCCTGCAAAGGACGTAAACTCATTCCTTTTTATGGCTGCATAGTATTCCATGGTGTGTATGTGCCACATTTTTTTGATCTTTATATGTCGTTCCTTTTAATTTTGGATTTAGTTCTTGTTTATTCTGATTCCTTGAGGTGCAATGTTTGGTTTATTTGAGATCTAATTTTTTGATGTAGGCTATAAATTTCCTTCTTAGAACTCCTTTTATTGTATCCCATAGGTTTTGATATATTGTGTTTCCATTTTTGTTTGTCCCAATATATTTTTAATTTCCTTTTAAATATATTTATTGACCCATTTGTTCTTCAAGTTCCTCTTGTTACTAATTTCTACTTCATTCCATTGTGGTCAGAAAAGACACTTGATATGATTTTGATATTTAAAAGAAATTGTTGAGACCTGTTTTGTGTTCTAACATATAATACATCCTGGAGAAAGTTCCAAGTGCTAGTGAGAAGAATGTGTATTCTGCAGCTGTTGGTTGGACTGTTTTGTACATATCTGTTAGGTCCATTTGATCTAGAGTACAGTTTAAACCTGATGGGTTTATTTTGGTTGATTTTCTGTGTGGATGATCTGTCTGTTTTAGGAAGTGGGATGTTGAAGTCTGCTACTATTACTGTTTTGCAGTCTATCTCTCCCATTAGATCTAATAATATTTGCTTTATATATTTAGGTGTTCCATTGTTGAGTGCATATATATAGTTGTTTCTCAGTATCACTGGGGAATTGTTTCCAGAAATCCTTGTGTGTCCGGGATTGGTAACTTCCGATGGGTTCTTGGTCTCGCTGACTTCAAGAATGAAGCCGTGGACCCTCGTGGTGAGTGTAACAGTTCTTAAAGATGGTGTGTCCGGAGTTTGTTCCTTCAGATGTTCAGATGTGTCTGGAGTTTCTTCCTTCTGGTAGGTTCGTGGTCTCGCTTGACTTTGCAGTTAGTGTTACAGCTCTTAAAGGTGGCCTGTCCAGAGTTGTTTGTTCCTCCCAGTGGGTTTGTGGTCTTGCTGACTTCAGGAGTCAAGCTGCAGAACTTCACAGCTCATAAAGGTAATGCGGACCCAAAGAGTGAGCAGCAGCAAGATTTATTGTGAAGAGCAAAAGAACTAAGCTTCCATGGCGTGGAAGGGGACCTGAGCTGGTTGCTGCTGCTGGCTAGGATGGCAAGCTTTTATTCCCTTATTTGGCCCCGCCCATGTCCTGCTGATTGGTCCATTTTACAGAGTGCTGATTGGTCTGTTTTTACAGAGTGCTGATTGGTGTGTTTACAAACCTTTAGCTAGACACAGAGCACTCATTGGTGCATTTTTACACAGTACTGATTGGTGCATTTACAAACCTTTAGCTAGACACAGAGCGCTGATTGGTGTGTTTTTACAGAGTGCTGATTGGTGCGTTTACAAACCTTTAGCTAGACACAGAGCAGTGATTGGTGCGTTTTTACAGAGTGCTGATTGGTGTGTTTACAAACCTTTAGCTAGACACAGAGCACTCATTGGTGCATTTTTACACAGTACTGATTGGTGCATTTACAAACCTTTAGCTAGACACAGAGCGCTGATTGGTGTGTTTTTACAGAGTGCTGATTGGTGCGTTTACAAACCTTTAGCTAGACACAGAGCAGTGATTGGTGCGTTTTTACAGAGTGCTGATTGGTGCGTTTACAAACCTTTAGCTAGACAGAGAGCACTGATTGGCACCAGACAGAAAAGTTCTTCAAGTCCCCACGCCACCCAGGAAGTCCAGCTGGCTTCACCTCTTACTTGCATCTACCAAAATTCATTGATGCTCAAGTACCTGAAATAAAATGGCATAGAATTTGTATAAACTTATGTACATCCTTCTGTATGCATTAAATCATCTCTAGATTACTTATAAACATAATACAATGTAAAATATTTGGTATAATTTATTGTTTAGGGAATAATGACAATAATAAAAACTATATATATTCAGTACAGATTGGATTTTTTAAAAAAATATTTTCTGTAGTTCGTTGAGTCTATGGATGTAGAACTCATGAATACAGAGGGCCAGCTGTATTTATATAATTGTTATATCCTCTTGCTGAATTGACCTCTTTATAATTACATAATGACCATTTTTGTCTCTTTTTATAGTTTTTCAATTATAGCCTAGTTAACTGATATAAATATAGCTGCTCCTGTCTTCATTTGGTCTCCATTTGGGATATCATTCTCATCCTTTTACTTTCAGTATATTGTGTCCTTACAGGTGAAGTGCTTCTCTTACAGGTGAAGTACTTCTTTTGCAGGAAGCATAAAGTTAGGTCATTCTTTAAAAAATCAATTTAGCACTCTATATCTTTTAATTGGAGAACTTAATATATTTACATTCAGGGTTATTATTGATAGATGAGGATTTAGTCCTGACATTCTATTATTATTTTTATTTTCTAAGTTCTGGGGTACATATCCAGGATGTGCAGGTTTGTTACATGGGTAAACATGTGTCATGGTGGTTTGCTGCACCTGTCTACCCATGACCTAGGTGTTAAGCCCACCATGTATTAGCATTCTATTATTCCTTTCTGGTTGTTTTATAGATTATTTGGTCCTTTCTTTGTCTCTTGTTTACCCTGTGATTGGATAGTTTTCCGTGGTGAATCTGATTCCCATCTCCCTAATGTTCAGTGATGCTGAGCCTCCCTCTACCTGCCCATAGTAGAAATCTTGAGCAAAAAGACATTACCTAACTTCAAAGTATACCACAAAGTTATAGTAACCAAAACAGCATGGTAGCATAAAAATAGACACATAGACCAATGGAACAGAATGAAGAACATAGAAATAAATCCACAAACTTACAGCCAACTGATCTTCAACAAAGGCACTGAGAACACACATTGGGGAAGGGACTGTATCCTCAATAAATGGTGCTGGGAAAATTTTATATCCACATGTACAATGAAAGTAGATCCCCACCTTTCACCATATACTTAAATCAACTCAAAATGGATTAAAGTCTAAAAGGTAAGACCAAATGACTAGAAGAAAACATAGTGGAAATACATCATAATATTGGTCTGGGCAATGATTTTTTGGTTAAGACTTTGAAAGCACAGGCAACAAAAGCAAAAGTAGACAAGTGGGAATACATCAGAAAAGCTGCACAGCAAATCAAATAATCAAGAGTGAAGAGACAACATGCAGAATGGGAGAAAATACTTACAAACTATGCATCTGAGAAGGGGTTAATATCCAAATATATAAGAAACTCCAGCAACTCAATTAAAAAATGGACGAAAGATCTGAATAGGCATCTCTTAAAAAGACAATGGGAATAGGTATATGCATAAATACTCAACATTACTAATCATCAGGGAAATGCAAATCAAAACCACAATGAGTTATCACTTCATGCCTATTAGAATAATTATTATGAAAAAGAGAAAAAAAAATGCTGCCTTGGCATGGATGTAGAAAAGTGGGAACTCTTAAACACTGTTGGTGGAGATGTAAATTAGTTCAGTCATTATGGAAAACAATATGGAGATGCCTCAAAAAATTAAAAATGATCCTACAATCCCACTACTGGGTATTTATCCAAAGGAAATGAAATCAGTATGTCAAAGAGATATCTGCAGCACTATTCACAATAGCCAAAATATGGGATCAGCCTAAGTGCTCATCAATGAATTAATGGATTAAAAAATGTGGCATATAGGCCAGGCGTGGTGGCTCATGCCTGGAATCCCAGCACTTTGGGATGCCGAGGTAGGCGGATCATTTGAGGTCAGGAGTTCAAGAGCAACCTACCAACATAGCAAAACCCCATCTCTACTAAAAATACAAAAATTAGCTGGGCATGGTGGTGCACGCCTGTAATCCCAGCTACTTGGGAGGCTGAGGTGGGAGAATCGCCTGAACCTGGGAGGCAGAGATTGCAGTGAGCTGAGATCGCATCACTGCACTCTAGCCTGTGTGACAGAGCGAAACTCCACCTTAAAAAAAAAACAAACAATGGTATATATAGACAATGAAAAGCATTCAGTCATAAAAAAAAATAAAATCCTGTCATTTGCATTAATTTAGATGAACCTGGAGAACATTATGTTAAGTGAAATGAACCAGGCACAGAAACAAATACTACATGGTTTCACTCTTTGTGGAATTTTAAAAGGTTGGTATCATGGGAGTACAGAGTAGAATAGTGGTTACCAGAATCTGGGGAGGGCAGAGGGAGGAAGGAATGGAGAGAGATTGGTCAACAGGTACAAAATTACAGATAGAAGGAATAAGTTCTGGTGTTCTATTGCAAAGTAGGATGACTATCATTAATGATATTGTAGAGTCTATTTTAAAATAACTAGAAGAGAGAATTTGGAATGTCCTCACCACAAAGCAATGATAAATAGAATATCCACCATGTGGTAGGTGCTCCAAAAACTCAGGTTGAAGAGATGAATTAATGAGCATTGTTTGAGTTTGTAATCTTCATTTTATATGGCTCATGATAACTTTTAGAAATCCAAACAGCAAGAATGCTTTCTGAAAATGTGTAAGACTTGTGCTATTTGCCATCACCTTATAAATTTAATTTTGCTCATTACAGTTTTCAAAAGGCTTTTCACTTCTGATTCTGTAATTTTGTACTATGGCCACCAGATGGCATCACCACATAAACCAAGCTCTAAAATCAAGGCTTATTTGAAAATTAGTCTTGCTGGTCAGAATGAAGTAATAACTATATTCTCATAGACTGCTGTAGCAAATGTTAGTTAGTAAATAAATACTGCACACAAATTTGGCAAAATATATTGGTAACCTTAAAAAATGGTAGTACTTTTTGAGCCAATGAGTCTACTAGAAATCTATCTTCAGAAAAGAACGTGGACAAAATGGAACACACTCAAGATTTTACCTTAGCATTATTGGAATTGTCAAATACCAGGTAAAATTTTGTGTCCAGCAATAATGAAAGGGTTAGTATATATGATACAATCATACAATTAAAAAACATGCAGACTTTCAAATGACTTTTATGAAGTATTCAATGACATGAGAAATGCTTCTGGCATAATGCTAATTTATGAATTGGATTGCAAAATAATGTATGATTCCAAGTATGTTGCATACAAATTACAGAAAGGAAACATATTAATGTAATTTATAAGGAAGTGTTTTTTCTCTTCATATTTCTCCTTGTTACTCCAATTTTCAACAATGACTCATTAGAACCTCATATGTTAATAAGAAAAAATCAAGTTAACAATAACATAACATTAGTTTTTTATGGCTGGGCACGGTGGCTCACGCCTGTAATCCCAGCCCTTTGGGAGGCTGAGGCAGGTGGATCACTTGATATCAGGAGTTCGAGACCAGCCTGGCCAACATGATGAAACCCCATCTCTACCAAAAAATACAAAAATTAGCTGTGTGTGGTGGCACACACCTGTAGTCCCAGCTTACTCAGGAGGCTGAGGCAGCAGAATCCCTTCAACTTGAGAGGCTGAGATTGCAGTGAGCCAAGAAGGCACCACTGCACTCCAGCCTGGGCCACAGAGCAAGACTCTGTGTCAAATAAATTAAAAGCTTTTTAGTACTTATAATTTAAAATTTTTGTCTTCTACTATTTTAAACCATAAAAATATGCATTCGTTCAGCCAGGCATGGTGGTTCATGCCTATAATTTCAGCACTTTGAGAGGCCAACGTGGGAAGATCGTTTGAGGCTAGGAGTTTGAGTCCAGCCTGGGCGACAAAGCAAGACCCTGTCTCTACGAAAAGGGAAAAATTTTAAAAATTAGCTGGGCATGGTGGCACATGCCCATAGTTCTTGCTACTCAGGGAGCTGAGATGGGAGGATTGCCTGAGCCCCAGAGACAATTCAAAGTAGAGGCTGCAGCGAGCTATGATCAGGCTACTACACTGCGGCCTGGGCAACAGAGTGAAACCCTGTCCCAAACGAAAAACAAAAATCAAAGAAAAAGCATTCATTCAGTAATTATTTATCTAGTGGTTTTTATATGCCAGACATTGCACTGTATGTTGATGGTTCAAAAGTGAGTAACACAATTTCTGCATTCCCCGAATGTATGATAAACTTGGATTGAAAGCTATATAAACAGATATTTTGTAAAATAACAAGTACAATGCTAAAGACTAATGATGGTAGAATAAATTTTCTTTATCCAATTTAATAGTTGCAACTCTTCCAATTTGAATTATTCTACAATATTTGGTTTATGTGACATACTGAACTTTGTACATATTTTTCATTGTATAATGATTTCCAACAGCAAATATGGCACATGAGTAAAAAATATTTGCATTGGTTACGGGTATTTCACTGTTGGAAAAGATATCATCTACCTGTGAGAAAAGGATTATTGGTGCTGTTATTAAGGTAGATTATGGTAGAATATATTGTTAATAAAATATCTTGGTTGTTTGATTTTTCCAACATTTGAATTGTGAGGCTGAGATGATTTTTTAATAATATAGATTTCCACAAGATCCCCCTCTTCTCTAGAACTCAGCGTTTTAACACAACAGAATTTATATGTGAAGAGGGAGAACATGTATAGGCAGCTCTTTTTGGAGAGGAGGAGTTATCTTTGGAAAGCGGCCTTTTAAAGATGGTTTTCCTCAACACCATCTGTACTAAAATACAAAAATTAGCCAGGCGTGGTGGTGTGTGCCTCTAGTCCCAGCTACTCAGGAGGCTGGGGCAGGAGAATCACTTGAACCCGGGAGGTAGAGATTGCAGTGAGCCGAGATGGCACCACTGACTCCAGCCTGGGTGACAGAGCGAGACTTCATCTCAAAAAACAAAACAGAACAAAACAAAAAAACCAACACTTGTGTGTGATATTCCTTGAATGTAAAAAACAAAGTGATTTTTTGGAAAGGCCTTTTTAAAAAAAATTTGACAAACATTTTCTATAATTAATTACAGAAAAGTAGGGTGAGAATGATCACATAATTTATCCTCTTCTTCCTACGTATGTGAGCATAAGCGAGGATTAAAATAGACTACCTAAAATATAGATGTACATTTGTCAATCGAATGTCCTTTTGTGAGTCATCTAATGCCCCTAATTTTTCATCTCTAAAACATGGATATCATTTTGGAGAATTAGATGATACATGTTAAACAGCAACAATAACAACAACAAAAAAACCTAATCCCCCAAAAACTGTATTTGACACGTCTTTTCTAGATATTGGTTTGATTCAGCTAGTAAACCATGGAATATGAATGACAGCACAAAGAATTAGCCAATGCTTATTTTTGAAGAGTCAATAATAATAAAGGAATTATTAATTTTCTCACTTTTAATAAATAAACCCAACAAAGCAAATACTTTACAAAAATATGGAATCTAAGGTAAAGTATGACTATAAGAAATCATAAAAAAAAAAAAAGAAGGAAAACTCCCAAAAAGACAAAAAACAAAAATCACCAATCTGGGTCCAAACATTCTATTTTCAATCATCAGACTCTTTAGTATAATATCACATTCTCATGTGAATGTATCTTACGGTAAATCCATACTCAAGAGGCCAAATTTAAAGCAAGCCAAGGATTTAAAGGCACATCTTAAATCCCTGTTATTTTAAGAATTAGCAGGCCAGGCGCGGTGGCTCACGCCTGTAATCCCAGCACTTTGGGAGGCTGAGGCGGGTGGATCACGAGGTCAGGAGACCAAGACCATCTTGGCTAACGCGGTGAAACCCCGTCTCTACTAAAAATACAAAAAATAAGCCGGGCGTGGTGGTAGGTGCCTGTAGTCCCAGCTACTCGGGAGGCTGAGGCACAAGAATGGCGTGAACTCAGAAGGTGGAGCTTGCAATGAGCCGAGATCGCGCCACTGCCCTCCAGCCTGGGCGACAGAGCGAGGGACTCCGCCTAAAAAAAAAAAAAAAAAAAAAAAGAATTCGCTTTTTGCCTTGTTCCTAGACCTTGGATGAAAGCTGGAGAAGAGAAGGGGTCTTGTAAGCGTCACCCTGGGCCTCCTGGTACATAGTAAGTGAGCCCCTGTGTTTGAGGCTTCCTGTGTGGTTTTAGCTCACAGAGCCCAGGTAGCTACAGCTGCAGCTCTTCCTCTGGTGGGCTAGATGTTGTTAACCTCTCAGGAAGTATCTGGGTCTATTTTATGCTGTGTTTTCATAGTGTCTTTGATAATGGATTTTCAATTCTTATGAGGTTGGAGGATTGAGTTGGCATGGTGATCTAGAACTCACTTATGTGTTATTTAATTATATATTTTATATACTATTTATTATTTACTATAATATTTCCATTATTATTTACTGTTAGATATTATTTATGTATTATTTACTTTTGGTTTGACTGTGCTTTGACAAGATGATATAACATTGGCTGAGTTTTAACCAATGGATGACCAGTGAAAGTGGGCCGAAAAGGTGAGGTACTAGGAAGAACCTAGATGAGCATGAAAAATGCCAGTGTAAATCCACTAGGTAAGGAGTAATTGGAATGAATTCCTGAGAATGTGTTTAGAGCTATGTGTCTAGGCTATAAATTGACCCCCTAGAGGCACTGCGCCTGCTCTTGGTGTTATTACCACTGGGCAAGATGCAATGCTTTATTAGGTTCGACCTGGAGATTATCATTTTCAGGTATCAAAAATTGGGAAGAGGAAAGAAACATAATGCATAATTCAGTCTAGTTTTTATTCTATAAATATATAAGGAAATCCTGCTATTTGTGACAACATGGATAAACTTAGAGGACATTATTCTAAGTGAAATAAGCCAGACACCAAAACACAAACATTGCATGATCTCACTTGTATGTGGAATCTAAAAAAGTTGAAGACACAGTAACAGAGTAGAGTGGTGGTTACCAGGGGTTGGGGGAGAAGTTAGTCAAACTTTTAGTTAGAATATGAGCAAGGTCTGGAGACCTAACATACAGCATGGTGACTATAGTTAATAATAATGTCCTGTACACTTGACATTTGCTAAGAGTAGGTCTTAAGGGTTTTTACCACACACACACCAAATGGTGGCTAAGTGAGGTCATGGTTGTGTTAGCTTCATTGCTGTAATTGTTTCACAATGTATATGTATATCAAAACATCATGTACATTTTAAATATATACAATTTTTGTGAATCATATCTCAATTAAGCTGGAAAAAACCAATGAAATGCTATATAAATGATTAAACATTCCCATTTTGTATTTAGGCTAAGAAAGAATTTTATATTCAGGTATATCCTTACTTTTGAACTATAGTCAACCGCTGATCATTTAACTTTTTAGTTTCTCATTTTTATTTATCCCACCCAGGGGATTAATGGTAGGGATTCTTCACAGCTGTGACTCATTTGCTTCCAGTGCTAGCACCAGGGGATTTCAAACTTTAGTTGGCATAAGAATCACCTGGAGAGCTTGTTAAGCTACTGATTATTGGGTCCCATTTCAGAGCTTCTGATTCAGTGATTCTGGTGGAGAGCCCAAGAATTTGCATTTTTAACAGTTCCCAGGTGATGTTTCAGTTGCTGATCCTGGAACCACACCTGGGGAACTTTTGCTCTAGTTTATTTTCAATTATTTCCAACTGAAAGTACTAATGATGCTGACCAATACTCTTTGGTCAATCTGAAAATTCCTTCCTTGGACTTGCTTTCTCTGGAGGAAAAATACTCTGTTATTTCTTCAGACAAAGCCCCAATTGGCCTTTTCTTTCCAGAGCCTTATTTTCTGATTAAATGTTTTTTTCCCCTAATAGAATCTGTTTTCTTCCCTCATTAAGGTTCACCTCTTCCTGTTGTGGGTAGTGACAGACGGTCCCTGCTTTCCTGCCTCTTATGAGAATCCCACTTGTGAATGAAGAGTTCCGTTCAGTTCTATCTGTCCCTTTGTGATTCTCAATCCCACACAGGGTGTCCAAGTTTCCTATCTTCTCCTCAGGGGAGCTTAAAAGTGTCCAGAACTGTTGAAGTGGCAAGTTGTCCACAGGTGACAGATAGTAGAAAATGCATGACCTTATTTCTGTCCCATCGTGTTCAAAGGTTCTCTTGTTGGCAGCCACTACCACTTCATTTTGCACTCTGCTTTTCTGCCTTCCCCTTCCCAATGCCTGGGGGAAAGAAAACATCGGGTTCAACAAGTGAACTTTTACTTCAGACTCTTCATATTATTTTCTTTGCAAATTATCGAAAAAGAGTGCCCGGCTGCAGTATGAATGAGAGGGAGGGAAAAACCCTGAGAATAAGAAAACAACTGGGCTGTTATCCCTGTAACTCTCTCTAGATTTGGATATTAATTAATACATATATATGTTCATTCATACCTTCATTCTTTCTACAAATATTTATTGAGCCCTGCGTGCCTTTTGCTAACACTAACCACCACTTTTTAAGAGATCGATTTCCCTCTACATATACTATTTTCTAATTAAATTCAAATGATATACATTATATATTAAACATATATGCATATTAAACATATATTTAAATGTGCACTAGTATAATTTATATGTAAGGAGTGTGTTTAGCATGTATGTGTTTTAGATTTTACTTCTAATCTCCAATCAAAGATGATGTAGAATTGATCTATGATACAAATATACAGGTGTTTTTTTTGTTTGTTTTTATCTCAGAATCGCCAAGAGTTAAAATACCTTTTTTTTTTTTGCTTTGAGGTGCTATATTTTATTGAACACATTTCTGGAGTTTCTCTACAATGTTCTCCAGTTATTGTGTGCTCTTCTTTATGCATCTACTTGATAATACATATGACACATGAAATTTTACAAATGTGTTTGTCCAATATTCTCAAAGGCATGACAATGTGCAGATTAAGTATCTGGAAGCCAGAATGAAATATTATTAGAAATTGTTACATAAAAGCACAAAGAAGACAAATTTCACCATTTATAATTAAAAATTCTTTTAAAGAATACTTAAAATTATTTTAAACACCCTTCCAGTCATTTTTAAATTTAAGAAAGCTTGTTTAATTAAACTAAAAATTGGTTCTTAAAATACATTATAGATTCTATACTAAAAATTGCAGATAATTATAAGGAAAAAAAAATTTTTAATCCAAAATGTTATATGTAACCAAGAAATAGTCATTGTGATTATACAATCTATGAATGTATTATAGTTGGATATATATACAGATGAATAAGTAGAATATTAAGACAGAAATGCATTTAATAAAATAGGATTATACTATACATATTATGCTTTAATTGTAAAAAAAAGTATTAAATTTTATGTTAGCAGGATCTAGTAGAAAATAAGACAAAATTAAACTAAATGAATTAATATTTAGAATTAATGTTTCTTTAACATAAGGCACTATTTCCTAAGTTTTCCCTTTTAAGATTAAGAGAAATACTATTTTTACAAAGGTTTTGAAGTCACTAGACTTTTATTCTTTTAAAAATATGTTTTACTTGCAGTAAAGATTGTTTCTCTGGTATGAAAATGTGAAGACTTAAACACTTTCATGTCTCTTTCCTCAATTTCCAAATTTATTAATTTTATCATTATTTTTATTGTCTTTATGTGGATATTCACATAAAGTTATATAGTCATTTTCAGATTAATAGTATCAATTGTATTTAAATCAATTTAAGATAATCACTATTAATTTTCTACACCTGATTTTATTTTGATTCAATTTTTAAGTTAAAAGGTGTCATGGATTCTTATTATTTTATAAGCATATGAAATAAAATTATATAAAGTATAGCCTACAATTCACTTAGTAGAGTGCCCTCATTGAAAATCATCCAGAAATATATTTTTACAAAGGACTTTATTCCAGCAAAGCAATATTATAATGCTAACTCGAAAATAATGTATTAACAGAAACTGAACCAGTTAAGTTAAAAAAAAATAATCTTGCACGGACTTGTGCTTAGAAAACAAAAAGCCACAGAGATAATCGCTCTCACCTGACAACAAGAAAAATTCAGATAATGTATAAAATTATAACTTTATTTGAGGACATCAGAGTGCTGAGGTCACAAGGCAACCACTTAAATTGAACTCCAACGGGGACATGCACCACTAAGGAGAGATGGGACTCATAGACGGTTTCATTTTTGGCAGAGCATAAGAGGAAAAGATGGCAGCCATAAAAGTAAAATAAAAACGCTAAATTTTGAACAAAGTCTTAAGCTCAGTTGGGCTTTCATGTGTCACTGAGAGTCCTAGCTGCAAGGGGAGTCTCCAGGTCTTTTCCACAGGCCTCAAGTGGGAGCTCATTACAAGGCCTGGGGCAGGGCAGAGCCAGAGAAAGCCCCTTAGCCATGGCGATGTCCAGGCATGAAACCTCAGCATTTCCCAGTGCCTTTTCTCACTTGAAGCAAAACCTTTAAGATACTTAGGGAGGGCCAACAAACCCTCCTGCTCCCAGGAATCAGGCAAAGTTTGAGTGCTTTTAGAGAAGCAGTATAAGCAAAAGTTCTCTGCCCTTGGGGGAGGGGTAGGATAAACCTCTCTCCTTCTCCTGGTCTTACAGAACGTAACGTGATGCAAAAAGAAAGCTAAAAGCAAAATTTCTTTGTAGCAGAGAAAAGAGGAGGAAACCACCATACCTCCCACCACAAGCCTTGCACCAAGCAACACACAACAGTCTACTGCTTGAAGAGGGGTAGAAAACTCCCCCATTACTGCTCCTAGACAAAAACACTATTGAAGGAAGGGGAGAAGAAAAAAGATGTTCACACTGAGAGAGGAGCAGGAAACCCTCTGGGGTCAAGGATCCCACAGTGACACAAGGCAGAGATCTGCTATGCCAGCAGAGGAGAAATTCTTTCCTGCCCAAGACTCCCCACAGATACAAGAAGAGCTTGGTTGCTGAGGAGGACGATGAGGAATGCTGAGGAAACCACACTCCTGAGGCCAAGGCACATAGGGCCTTGCCCAAGACTGGGAATAGGCCAAAATAAATTAGAATTTCTATTTCTCCCAACATTGGCGTTATTTTCACGTAACAAGCCACAAGAGAGGAGGGGCAACAGTTTAGAGAGAGAACCTCTTCACACTGCAGGTGTGCAGGGCGTGCTGAAATCAGAACAGAACACTAAGAAAAACCTCCCGCTCCCCAGACCCTGCACGAAGTGTAAGGTAGTGGCAGTACATCACTGGGAGCATTTGAAGTCTGTGGTGTACTAAAGGTGACCACAGGAACAATGAAACATAAACTAGCTCAACACCTCAACTTTACAGATTTACAGAAGAGGTATCGCCATGCTGGCCTGACATACAGTGTTTGCCGTTCAATAAAATTATAAGCAACAAACGTGCAAAAAGCAAGAAAAGGACCCATTGCCAAAAAAAATACTAGCTGATAAAACTCAAGATATGTGTGTTCCAGATGTTGAAATTATCGGTGAGAAACTTAAAATAATTTTTTAATACGTCAAAGAAACAGTGGAAATTTTAAAAACATGCATTGATATATGATGAAATTTTTCAGAGATGAAAACTCTTTTTAAAAAGAGTCAAATGGAAATGCCAAGGATAAAACTATGATATCAGAAATAAAGAATTCCTTCCATGCACTTCTTAGAAAACTGAACACAGGATAGGGAAAGAAAAATCAAGTGAACTTGAAGATAGATTAACAGAAATTATCCCAACTAAACTACCAAAAATAAGAAAAGAGTAAGAAAATAACATAACAGGTCATCCAAGAGTTTAGAGACAATACGAATTATAATTTCACATCTGAAACTTTGCAGATCGGAAGATGATGAAGTGGCATTTTTGTTACACTGAAAGAAAATTCTGTCAATTACTACAACAGAGATAAAGAATATTGCATAATGTTGATGAGATCAAAAGCAATAAGATGACATACAACTCTAAATGTATATACACCTAATAACAGATCTGAAGATACAAAGAACCTTGTATCTTTACTGGTGGAGGCTGTCCAGATTCTTGGCATTTTGAACAAACAATGGATGAAATGCACAAACAAAACAATGAAAAAAAAAAAGCACAGATTTATTGAAACGAATGTACACTCCACAGAGTGAAAGCAGGCCAAGCAAGCAGCTCAAGAGGCTGGTTATAGAATTTTCTGGACTTTAAATACCCTCTAGATGTTTCCAATTGGTTACTTGGTTTACACCTTATGTAACTGAATAGTGGCCTGTGATCAGTCTGATTGGTTGCAGAAGGTGACCAATAGGAAGCTGAAGTAAAGTTACAAGGTTACACATGAAGACTTGGCCTGTAATCAGTCTGATTGGTTTCAGGAGGGAACCAATGAAAGATACTTTCATTTTTCATCTTCAATGAAGAAAAGAGGTGGGGGATGTTGCAAAGCGAGTAGCCCCTGATCCTTTTGTTACTTGGGTATAGAGAGGTGGGGTTTTCCTTTTGATTCCGTTCTAGGAAGTCAGCGTGAATCAATCTTAGGTTCCCTGTCTCCTGACCATATTCTCCTGCATCAAAACTGCCAGGACTGAAAGAAGAAATAGGCAAGTCCTCAGTTATAGTCAAACATGTCAACACACCTCTCTCAGTGGTTACTGGAATATTTAGAGAAAAATCAGTAAGGATATAAAAAGTCTGGAAGAGCACCATCAACCAAATTGAAATAACTGTCATATATAGAATACCCTACTCAACAATAGAAAAAAATACTCAACTGCACATAGAACTGTCACCAGGATAGACCATATTTTGGGCCAAAAGAGCCCATATGTTTAAAATGAATTATACATAGCATGTTCTGTGACCACAAATAAATCTAAAAATTCAATAGCAGAAAGATATTTGGAACATTCCCAAATATGGTAAAATTTTAAAAAGCACTTATAAATAACACATAGGTTAAAGAAGAAATTATAGTCGAAATTAGCAAATACTTTGAACTGAATGAAAATAAACGTGCAACATAGCAAAATTTCTGCTACTATTGGAGTACTCCTTGGAGGGAAGTTATAAAATGCTATTTAGAAAAGAGAGGTCTAAAATCAGTTATCCAAGATTCCAACTTTGGAATTTAAAAAATAAGGAAAATTAATTCCAAATCCTACAGAAGAAAGGAAATAATAAAGATAAGAGCAGAAATCCATGAAATAGAAAATAGAAAGGCAATAGAGAAAAATAAACCAAAAGCTGATTCTTTTAACATGTCAACAAAATGGATTATTCCCCAAAACTGTAAGAAGACACAAATTACCAATATCAGGAATAAAAGTAGGAAAAGTAATACAGATGCTACAGATATTTAAAGGATAATAAGTGAATATTAAGTATTTTTCTGCTCATTAATTCAATAACATGTAAAGTGTACAAATTTCTTGAAAGACACAATTCCACGATCCACTTAAGAGGGAAGAGTTAACCTAACTAGCTCTATATCTATTAAAGTAATTCAATTTGCAGTTAAAAAACCTTTCCACAAAGAAAACCCACACTTTCTTTTTCTTTTTTTTTTTTTTTTTGGAGATGGAGTTTCGCTCTTGTTGCCCAGGCTGGAGTGCAATGGCGTGATCTCGGCTCACCGCAACCTCCGCCTCCCAGGTTCAAGCAATTCTCCTACCTCAGCCTCTGGAATAGCTGGGATTACAGGCATGCACCACCACACCCAGCTAATTTTGTATTTTTAGTAGAGACGGAGTTTCTCCATGTTGAGGCTGGTCTCGAACTCTTGACCTCAGGTGATCCGCCCACCTCGGCCTCCCAAAGTGCTGGGATTACAGGTGTGAGCCACTGCGCCCGGCGAAAACCCACACTTTCATGGTAAATTCTACCAAACATTTAAGGACAATGTAACACCTATTCCACTTAAACTCTTCCAGAAATTAGATGAGGAAGGAGCATTTCCCAACTCATTTGATGAGACCAGAATTACTCTAATATAAAAATTAGGCATGTTGAGGAAAGAAAACTGCAGACGAATATCCTCCCTGAATAGAAATAATTTTTTTAAACAAAATATCAGCAAATCAAATTCAGCAATGCTCGCAGGGTGGGCTTTGGCAGGAGGCGAGCATGCGCGGATCCTGCAGGGCGCCCGAGCGCCGCCGCGCCAGTCAGGCCTAGAGGCAGGATTGAAGCCAGGAGGCGGCTGAGCAGGACCTGAGGGCATTAGCCTCCTCCAACAAGTGGTGGCCTCAGGCAGCAGTCACCTCCATCTCCAGGACACCCGTGGACGTGGTGAAGGTCCGCCTGCGCTCTCAGCGCCCTGCTGTGACTGACGCCTAGCTCCGGACTCTGGACCTCTCCTAAGCCGAATCGCCCTCCTCCCTCCGAGCCACAGGGCAGGGCCTCCTGTGCTGCAGCGGTGTCCTGGAGCCCCTGCACCTGTCTCCAGATAGTATCCGCTGTGCCACCAGGACCCGCTTCACTGGCACCATGGGTGCCTTTGTGAAGATTGTGAGGCACTAGGACAACTGGGGAGCAGCCTCCTAGCTACCCTGGTGATGAACCTGCCAGCCACCACCATCTACTTCACTGGCTTACGACAAACTCCAGGCCGTCCTGTGTGACAGAGCCCTGACCTCTGATCTCTACGCACCGGGAGCTTGTGGAGACACAGCTGCAGGCTCAGCACGTGGCCTGCCATCAGCTCGGCACCTGTGTCTGCCTGTGGTAGCTCAGGGCGGCTGGCGCTCCCTGTGGCAGGGTTGGGCTCCACTGCCCTTCAAGATGTGCCCTTCTCAACCCTGCACTGGTCCAACTCTGAGCTGGAGAAGAGCTGGTTGAATGCCAAAGGAGTAGAGGTAAGCAGGCCTCAGCTTTGTGGCTGGTGGAGTCTCAGGGATGGTGACTGTGGCCCTGACACTACCCTTTGACGTGGTGAAGACTCACTGGCAGGCTGCCCTGGGAGTGGTGGAGGCTGTGATAGTGATGTCCCGCCCATCACACCGACTCCACCAGGCCCAGTGGGGCACCAGGGAACTCTGCAGATTTCCTCCCGAGGATCTTCTAGGCTGCCCTGTCCTGTGCCGTAATGATCAGCCTTTATGAGTTCTGCAAAAACTTTTTCCAGAGGATCAACCAGGAATGGCCTCTGGGCCATGGAAAGAGGTGAGGAGAGGAGGACCCCATCTCTTCACGGGAGGGAAGTGGGGCAGGAGACTGAGCCAAATGCCTTTTCCTTAGCACTGAGGGGAGGGTCCTTGATTTGCTTCCCTCCCAACTGCCAGCCTCAGGGCTACGGCTGCCCCTCGCGGCCACCCAGGCCTCCTTCTGGAGGATCCTCACTTTCCCACCCCCCAAGTTCAAGACCAAAGCTCTTAGAAAACTATAAATAAAGATAATTAAAAATGATTACATTATTCGTATAGATACTTCACCAGAGAAGATATGCAGATGTCAAAACAACAGTATAAAAGTTATTGGTTATTAGGAGAATGAAATTAAAATCACAAGGACATACTATACACCCAATCAGACTGGCTAAAATTAAAAAGATGGACAATACCAAGTGCCACGAGCATGTAGAACCTGTAAAAAGCTCATTCTTAGCTACTCATATGAAAATGAATGCAAAATGGTACAGCCACTTCATAAAACAATTGGCTATTACTTATGAAGTTAAATATATACTTAATATATGACCCAGAAATCACGACTGGGTATCTACCCAGAGAAATGAAAACATATATACACACAATCCATATAATGTAAATGTTATGACTTCCTTATTCATGGTTACCAAAAATCATAAGCAACTCAAATGTCCACCAACTGGTGAATGAATAACAATTCAGACAACGGAACAATTCTCAGCTGTTAAAAGGAATGAACTACTGATACCCAAAACATTTATAAATCTCAAAAGCATTCTAATAAGAGAAAGAATTCATAATTAAACACCTGTATATCGTATGACTCCATTCATATGACCTTGCAGAAGGGCAAACAGAGAGAAATTATATTAGTGGTTGCCAGTGGTTGCCAGGGAAACGGGTGATGTGAGAGGATTGTCTACAAAGGGGCATGAGGTAACTTTTTGGGAATGGAAACATTCTATATCTCGATTATGCGTGTGGATACCGACTGTATACATTTGTTAAAATTCATCCAACTGTACTCTTAAGGTGAAAACTACTATATGTAAATTACAAATCGATAAAATATTTCATTTATGGAGAAGCTTGAAACTTTATATCAACATTTCTATTAACTTTCTAGATTTAACCTTGATATCATATAGGTAAAGGTCTCAGTTGGACAAGAGGGCCTATTTCAGTAGAAAGAGTCTAAGAACTTAGCTTCCTGTTCATATTTTGCTGTGATGTTGAGTAAGCTTTTTAATTTCTCTCAGCTCAAATATAAAATCCCTTACCTACTTCACAGTCTTTATAAAAACAAATAAGTCAATTTATTATTTATTAGATAATTCAACACATATTTATTCAATGTTTAAAATGCGTCAGATACTATGATTGGCAGCAATAGATTAATGAGCTAGATAGGTCTCAAGTCTCATGGGTCATGTAATGTAATAGAAAGTGAGTAATAACATTATTGCGTAATATTTTTAGGATAGGGAACACTTGGAATAATGGGAACATATAGCTGATTGTAATCTGGTTTAAGAATCAATGAAACTTTCCTAAATAAATGATTTTTTTTTTTTCATTCAAGACCTGAAAGACTGTTTAACTAGCTGTGGTTTGGGAAGAGGGAAGAGAGAGGAGTGGAATTGACAACTGGGACAAGGGGGTAGACTCAAGCCAAGACGATGGATTCAATAAAATGAATGCAATTCGATTACATGATTAGAGAAAAAACAGAGAGGATAGCTAGACAAGGAACAGGGGCCTAAGAAATGACTTATAGAGTGATAAAGAACTCATAGACTTTAAAATGCTTTCTTTGTTATAAAACAAATTATCCGTATGTATTTTGATCTATTTCTCTGTAATTTTGGTTTTTTTCTTGTATATCAAACAATTTATTGACAAAATAAGACACATATGTTGTCTAAATGTATCCAGTAAATTATTATTTATATGATAGTGAATAATAAGATATTCAAAGCTGTGGCAGGTGGGGCCCAACCCTGCCACAGGGAGGTCCAGCAGCCCTGAACCACCAGAGGCAGACACGGGTGCCGAGCTCATGGCAGCACAATTTTATTTATTGGCAAAATAAGACACATATGTTGTCTAAATGTATTCAGTAAATTATTACTTATATATACTGAATAATAAGATATGGCTTCTGGCCTGATGGACTTAGCAATCTATATTTAGATTCATGATCTCTTCTCATATCTTTTTGGATTTTACGGAAATATCTCCTTCTCAAGTAAAGTCTCATATTACCAGCCCTGCACTTCCTATCATCTCTTTCCCAATATGTTTTTCTTCTTAGCTTTTATCACAGTTGAACATAGTATACACTTGACTTGTTTGTTTATTGTTTTCCACCCTACTGTAATATGAACTTCATGGGCATGGAGATATTTACTTTCTGTATTTGTTGACTGCTATATTCCTAACTTCTACCACATAGCCTGGTATAAAATTACATAATCAGTAAATATATATAAAATGAATAAATTAATTACTGTATTGGTTTAATAAAGAAGGAAAAATAATTTTAAGACCTATCTACTAGAATTCTACTTTTTAAGTTAAAAAATCCCTTAAGGCTGGGTGCGGTGGCTAACGCCTGTAATCCCAGCACTTTGGGAGGCCGAGGTGGGCAGATCATGAGGTCAGGAATTAGAGACCAGCCTGGCTAATATGGTGAAACTCCGTCTCTACTACAAATACAAAAATTAGCCAGGCATGGTGGTGTGCGCCTGCAGTCCCAGCTATTCAGGAGGCTGAGGCAGAAGAATCACTAGAACACAGGAGGCAGAGGTTGCAGTGAGCCGAGATCACGCCCCTGCACTCCAGCCTGGGCGACAGAGCGAGATTCTATCTCAAAAAGAAAAAGAAAAACAAACAAAAAAACTCTAAAAATGCATGTCTTTATTCTTAAAAGTGGGCAGAGTTATGAGTAAAATATAAGTTTTCTCCATGTGGTTATTATTAATTATTAACCTGAATGAAAAAGACAGTCACTCATCATGCTTAAAAATAACAAGTGAGGGAAACCATGTCAGTTTCCAGAAATTAGATTTAATGGAAGAATACAAAGACCTGCACAGTCATAAAACCAGTATTTGAATTTACATATATATATATATATGCATATATTTTTTGAGACAGCATCTCACTGTGTTGTCCAGGCTGGAGTGTCATGGTGTGATCATGGCTCACTGCCGCCTTGATCTCTTGGGCTTAGCTGATCCTCCCAGCTCAGCCTCCTGAGTTAGCTGAATTGCAGTCGCCCGCCACCACACCGAGCTAGGTTCTTTTTTTTGTTTTTTTGGTTTTTTTGGTATTTTTGGTAGAGACAGGGTTTTGCCATGTTGCCCAGGCTTGTCCTGAACTCTCAGACTCAAGCGATCTGCCTGCCTCAGCCTCCCAAAGTGCTGGGATTACAGGTGAGAGCCACTGCACCTGGCCTTATAAAATATTTTTAATAATTATTTACTAAGGGATTTTTTTGGTTATTACTTATCTCTCAAACAATATGCAGGGAACATCCTGTTTCAAAAAGGATAGTTTGACTTGACTCTCAAAAAATATCAGTTTCATGTGATCAGTTCGTTGAGCATAAACAGTTATATAAATGGTATAGATACCTAGGATTAAAATCTGAAAATGAGAACTCAGAAGACATCATTATTGCCTTTAATCTCTTTGTGATATACTAATTTCATCTCTTTTAACATCTTTATTAAATTGGTAAATTGGAATTATAGAATATTATATTGACAGACAAATTGAAAAACTCATTCTTAGCTACCCATATGATGTAATAGGAGATACTTAATAAGTTCTTTTTGTTGTTGTTGTTGAGATGAAGTTTCGCTCTGTCTCCCAGGTTGGAGTGCATTGGCACGATCTCGGCTCACTGCAACTTCTGCCTCCCGGGTTGAAGTGATTCTCCTGCCTCAGCCTCCCAAATATCTGGGACTACAGGCACATGACACCACACCCGGCTAATTTTTGTATTTTTAGTAGAGACAGGGTTTCACTATGTTGGCCAGGCTAGTCTCGAACTCCTGACCTCGTGATCCGCCCACCTCAGCCTCCCAAAGTGCTGGGATTACAGGAGTGAGCCACCGTGCCTGGCCCTTAATAAGTTCTTATTTGTAAAACATGACATCATGTGGTTATTGTTACTGTCCCTTTTTGAGAGCCAAAATGTTAAAATTCTTGATATGGATTTATAGTTGTATATTTTTGATTGATTACAATATAAATTGTGATTTTATGCAATTATTGTGATGAGGGTCAATCTCTGTTTCCCTTTATTTCTCAGAAGAGAATGACAAGAAGATATCTCATGTGGAATATGCACTTACCACTCCTGATTCACCGAGACACAGTCGACCCGAATGATCTAAAGGAGAAGGTATAAATTTGGATATGTTTTAGGCTTTGTAAGATCTTTATTTTGGGGTTTCTATTCACATAACTCTTGTCAAAATAATGTATTATTTGACTCCTTGTTTGACTTGAAAAATCCTCTGATGTTTTTCTCCAGAGTTTAGTTTTGGAAGATTATGAGAAGAGGAAAGTAAGAGTGAAAGCAATAGTGTCATGTGACTTGATCTCAATTTGAAATCCTCTTCTCTAACTAGTTTCTTTTCCAGTCAGCCTTATTACCTATTCACACACTGATTGCCAAATAAGCTCCATGAGGCTAGATACATTTTTTTTTCTATTTGGTTCACTAAAATATCATTATCACTTAGAATAGTGTCTGTCATGCCACTGATGCTCAATGAGTATTTTTGAATGAATTATTCATTCATTCATTCAATGAATGTTTGTTGAAGGAGACCATATGTTAAGCATTACGATAGATACTAGTGTTGCATAGCTAAAAGAGAGAAATACTGCCCTTAAGGGTCTCATAGTCCAGTTAGAAAGACAGAAAGTATACAGATTTGGATAAATGCTATATGGAATAAGAGTGGAGTTGTGGAAGGTCAAAGAAGGGTGTTCTTTCAACACTTGGTTCAGAAATGAAAGTGGATTAAGCAGAAAAATTTTTTTGATTAGGATAACTCTGATGGGGACGAAGATAAAGGAAGGTTCCAGGTGAAGAGATTGCACTGACATGGGGGCGTGGCCAGCAGTGGCCAGCAAGGTTGTGAATGATTACAGAATCCAAGCTTTCATAAGTAATACAGGAGGGAAATCAAATATGCAAAATACAATTGTGATCATGGGTAAAGAAAGCAAAGAATTTTAGTAGAGAGGAACTAAGCAGGTAGAATCATCAAGATTTGGCCAATTGGGCTAGATGCAGTGGCTCATGCCTGTCATCCAACCACTTTGGGAGGCTGAGGTGGGAGGATCGCTTGAGTCCAGGAGTTCGAGACCAGCCTGGGCAACATAGTGGGACCCCCATCTCTACAAGAAATACAAAAATCAGCCAGGCATGGTGACATGCACATGTAGTCCCAGCTACTCTGGAGGCTGAGGTGGGAGGCTCACTTGAGTCTAAGAGGTTGAGCTTCAGTGAGCTGAGATCACACCACTGCACTCCAGCCTGCATAACAGAGTGAGACCCCATCTCTAAGGGGGAAAAAAAAGATTTGGTCAATTGTAGGATGATGGGAATACAGAGCCAGATATCAATGATGACTTGTGGCTTTTGCATTGGAAAACTTGAATCATGGTCCCACTCAGCAAGATGCAAAATGAAGGCAGAGGGTCTGATAGCAGATGGATAGTAAAGTAAGGAGTTCAGCTTTGAATGGTGAGTTTTCAATGCATGTGGAGAATTCTTGTGAGAATTTTTTTGAAACATCAGATACATGAGTATGCAGATTAGGAAAGTGATCATGTTTGGATATATAAATTTGGGTGTCCATTATGATATAAGTGGCAGATGAAGCCATGGCAATAGATGAGATCATTCATTGAGATTGTACAAATTAGTAAGAGAGAAAGGGCCAAAGACAGATTCTGGATAAAAATTATTTGAAGATTAAACAACAACAATAACAACAACAGCAACTAAAACCAATTAGGAAATTAATGTAAAACGTGAGAAATCTATGAGTGTTGTGATGGAATATATGGGAGGAATGTTCCTTTCTCTCTTCACTCAGATACACGTTTTTCTAGTTTCATGAAATGGACTGTCTCCCACCTAACCCTCTCTTGCTTTTGTGTTTTTGCCTTCTATGAGAATTGAGATAACATTAAGCTATTCTGTCCTTTGAACTGTTGATATGACTTGCTTTTAACACAGTACAGAGCTGTTGTTTACTTTGGGAGCATATTTTAGACTCATTTTTATTAATGGTTATAGGCAAGGATAGGATTTTAAAATATTAATGGCCAGTATGGCACCAGCTCAACCAACCTGAAAATATGCCAGTCTGTAAACATTGGTTGTGTCCTGGCTATCTATAAAACATTTTAAAAAGTTTCTTCTGGAGTAAGTTTTGGTAAATTAAGTACTTCTTGGAATTTAAGTTTTCAAATGAATTATACTTTATTTAAAATTATAGTCCTTCACATTCTGTATTCCTCTTTCCTATTTCTTATAGAATTTACCTTCCTCTAATGAACTATATATTTTTAAACATATTAAAAATAACCCTGTGTACAGTCTGGTGACTGACTTTTTTTAACTTAAAATGTGATTTGTTTACACAAATTTATGGATTATTATGTTTGAATTAGAGTCTCTACACTCTGTGTGTGGAGACTAGTGGTTTATATACATAATATAGCCATTATAAAGCATTCCTAAATGATATAATATATCAATATTTCAAGTTATTTTTAAAAGAACCGTGGGCATTGGAGCATTCTTCCACCTGAACAGTTTTGAAGAACTCAAGTGACTAATTACAAATTATAACTTTTGGTCTTCTTGAAGTAGTCAGTAGGAGAAATGCTGTGGTTTTTGGAAAATGAGACATGAGAATAGTAAAAAGAAATAATAATTGTATTTTAGAAAAATGTAGGGTCACATATCTACCTAGGCTTGGAGCTATGGATTCTGTTGTTTGCAGTAGTATAAGGCTTGGAGATATGGATTCTATTGTTTGCTGTAGTATAAGCCTTGGAGCTATGGATTCTATTGTTTGCTGTAGTGTATGATATTCCTCTCTGCTTAGGCCTCAGCAATTTTCTGGGCAAAACATAGTTCCAATTATCTTGGAATTATCATTGTGGTTATCTGCAGCGTGAATGCATCTGTAGAATGAATGTCCTCTGAACATTATTTAACATGAAATTACAAAGTTCTTGTTACATGCAAGGTCCTAGGCACCTTATAAATATTAGCTTATTTAGTTCATGAAACTAATCTATGAGTTAGATTTTGCCGTTATTTCACAAATGAGAAACACAGATATGAAGAATTTAAGTAACTTATTTGCCTAAGCCAAGTTACACAGCTTAGTGGGAAAATCAGGGGTCAGACCTAGGCAGTTTGGTTCTGGAATCCATGCTCTAGAGTCCTTGTTGAAGTTTACCTCAAATAGAGGTGTTTCCAGGGTCTGAGGCCTGGGTCAGCAAGCCTGAGGGTTGGCAGGGATGTGGGGTGCTACTTGTGCCCCCAATTATCTGGAAAATTGCATATTTTTCCTCACACATACATATCTTGCCTTTGCCCCAGTATTTTCCTTTCTGGGGTAATGACCATTCCTGTAATTATCTCAATATGTTAATTAGTGCTGGGAACATTTATCTTCTGTGAACCATCATTAAAGAACAGGTTGGAAAGGCCTCACAGAAATGAAGGTTTTCATTCTTATTCTCAGCCTCAGACCCAAGCAAGTCAACAAATACAAAGAATTACTGAACATAGTAGGAATGAGGGTATATGTATATTTCTGAATTTCCATCTTGTCCTGAGAATACTAATGTCCTGAATGTAAGAATGTTGAAATTTTGTCATTGTCTTTTAAGAGAACTATGAGAACTTCAGAAGTATAATTGAAACTGCATCCCAATGTGTCATTTAAGAGAAAAACAAAAGCTCCTTAATAAGATTTTTCTAATTACCCAGTAAAGAAGGAATTACCTTAGCTATTTCAGTGGAGATTTTAAGAGCAGCATGGAAGAGAGACTGGCTTGCTACTTGCAAAAAGTTAGGGATTTTGCAGAATTTAACGGATCCAACATATGTGCATCCTACTTCTCTTAGAAAGCACCTGTTTCTCTTAGAAATAGTACCTTCACTTCAAGTTGTCATCACTAGAAATTGGAGGTAGTGTAACACAATATGTTTTGGAGCCAGATGGAACTGGATTTTGTGTTTTTTTGTTTTTTTTTACTTACAGAGATACATAGATGGCATCTCCTTTCCTTGGACTTTATAGGATATAGATGTGTCAGCTTGAACTATAGCAGCAATCTTGTGATTATTGGCGAAGCTAGCATCTAAGAGCAAAGTCAGTACACTGAGAAAGGCAGAGCAGAAAGACAGAACAACCTGGTTCTTGTAGACTTTGCTGGGTGGGAGGGAATTAACCAGTCCTGGAAGCTTCGGACTACCTTTTTTTTTTTTTTTTTTTTGAGACGGAGTCTTGCTCTTGTTGCAAGAGCATAAAAGCTTCCCTGTAGGAGATCATAATTGATGTGAAGTAGAGGACAAGCAGGAATTGGGGGGCTGACGGTAAACAAGACTCATGTAGATGGAGTGAAGAATATGAATAAAGGACAGATTTAGGTATTATAATTGCTAATAGTTCTTGGGTAATAAAAAATGTGGCTAGAAATTGATTTGGACAGGTATGAAGCTTCATGAGGGTCTTTTGCACTATGTTAAAAATTTTTAGATTTCCCCTAAAGGCAAAGAAAACGATTAGACAATTTTAAGTGAAGGACCAATATGACTCATGTTATATGAGCAGATATGGATTTTAGAGAGGTCAATCTGAGTAGCCCAGAAAGTGGGTGGGGGGATGTAAAGGAAATTGTTTTAGGAGTCAAGGTTAGTGACAATGACTGTCTAAACTGGCATCATGAAAAAAAGCAATGATGGGTAGGAAACCTATATGAGAAATATTTACAATGTAGAATTGCAGGAATCTGCATTGGATTCAGTGGTCGAGGGAGAGGAGGAAATCCATAATTTCTTATCATATCAGCCCTCACACCTTGATGGATATAATTCTATTAAATGTTATAGAAAACACAAGAAGAACATTAAACTATGTTTGTTTTGATAATAGTGATGATTTAGGTGCTTTGTGGTATATCACTGGAGACAACCAGAAAGAATTTGTCTGTGTCTCCAGAGTGAGCTTTTAGTAATAGACATAGACCATTGGCATGTATATGGAAGGATTAAATGTCTGAGATCAAGAGAGATACCTAGACTGGATATATAAATTGTGGAATTATCAATTAATATAGTAAGTATTTGAAAACATTGTAAGGAAAGGAGAGCCAGATGACAAAAAAAGCTTTGTAACATCAGGGAGTATTATATTATGTTAGAAGAGAAGGGGTCAGAATGATGATCTTTAGGATAAGTCAACATTTAGAGATAAAATATGAGTAAATAGTAAAAAAAATGATATTGTGATAAGACAAGTAGGAGGGAACCCAATATAGTAGAGTATCTTGGAGAGTAAGCTATGGTGAAAGTAGATTGCAATGGCTAAAACCTATTGGCCAATTAGGAAACAGAGACACTGAGTATAAAAAATTATTTTTTAAATTATGGCTAAGAAAAAAAATTTACCAAGCATTGAAAGTATGTAGAGCTACATGATTCTTCTTCTTCTTTTATTTATTTATCTTTTTTGAGATGGAGTCTCACTCTGTCACCCAGGCTGGAGTGCCATGGGACTATCTCAGCTTACTGCAACCTCCACCTCCCAGGTTCAAGTGATTCTCCTCTCTCAGCCTCCCAAGTAGTTGGGACTACAGGCATACGCCACCATGCCCAGCTAATTTTTGTATTTTTAGTAGAGATGGAGTTTCACCATGTTGGTCAGGCTGGTCTTGAACTCCTGACCTCAAATGATCCACCCGCCTCGGCCTCCCAAATTGCTGGGATTACAGGTGTGAGCCACCGAGCCCGGCCTTACATGATTCTTATATGTTATTAAAGGAAATATAAATTGTTATAACCACTTTGGGAAACAGTTTGATTTTATCTTCTAAAGCTGAACATGGCTCAGGAATTCTAACTACATATCCAAGAGAAATATTTGCATAAGTACAACAATGCAAATTTACAGGAATATTTACAGCAGTGTTGTTAACAATTTGAAACATCTCAAAACTACCCAGATAACCATTAATGGGTTAATGATTGCAAATCCTCCAACAAATACACAGGGACCCATCCATCTATCTCAGAAAAAAATTTCTCTTCCCACTGAACAAGTCTGAAATTCCCACCCCAGTGCTGATTTCAGCCCTAGTATAAACAAGCAAGAAGGTGAGGGGATTTATGCCCGATAGTCACTATTTTTATGTGAAGTAGCAGAGGAAGGGTAGGATAATATTTACCTAAATTATCTACTTCATCTCCTTGATTCTTCCAGAGGAGCATGACAATATGAGGTGAAAATAAAAACTAAATTTTCTGTGCAACATCATACAATTTTATAAAGTTAAAACATTAAAAACAAAAAATAATTTTAAGGAATAACAAAGCAATAAAGTATGTATAAAATAAATCAAGGGAATTCATCACATAGGATTTGATATGATAGTTACATTTTTGAATGAGGTAGGAGGATGGGAAGGAGTGAAATATACAAGTAGATAAATGTAATGGTTATGGTCCTAGCTATAGTTTTGGGTTACAACTAACAAAGTGAGTAACTAAATAAATAAACAAACAAAAGTTCTTGGAGCAATGATAAAAGTGTCTTATGAATGAAATATTGTGAATAATCCTATTGGGCACCTCAGGGTCTAAAAATTAAAAAGAGACAACTGTTTTAAAGAGCAGGAAAAAGAAATAACAGAAATCTGGGAAGCAGGAGTGGCTTGAGATTATTATATACAAGAGAAGAGAAACATTGGAGGGAAAATGTTAGAGGAAAAATGATATAGAAGTGGAATAGCTAGAGATGATGATTCTTTAGGACATAACAGAGGGTGAAATTCACACTAGGGATGGAAATTTTGGAGTTTTTCGGTGGGAAGATAAATTTTTTTTCTGAGATAGATGGATGGGTACCAGTGTATTTGTTGGAGGACAAGCAAGAAGATGAGGGAATTTATGCCTGATGGTCACTATTTCTATGTCAAGTAGCAGATGAGGGCATTTTCTGAAAAGGAGAGTCAAGGAGGTCCAGTAGATAATTTAGAAAAATATTAAATAATAGAAATATCTGTTGAATTGAGAAAAAGGAGTGATACAATATGGAGGTTGTATGCTGTTGAGGGGCTAAATGATTATAAAAACCATCAATTTGGAGCTGCATTAATCTGCATCTGTATAGTTTTGTGATTTTTTTTGCCAGCTGGCCTTCAGATGCTCTTGTGAGGATGAGATGGTGAGTGATAGAATGTTCCAGAGCTGACTGTTTTTAGATGACAAATATTCATTGCATAAAGACTATGGTGCAAGATTGTTAGATGTCCTGCCACAATTATAAAGTGCTGCACTATGTGGACCTGGGTGGGCAATAAGGAAAGGAGAAGATAATTGATTAATTATAAGGAAATAGCAGTTTTTAGAAACCAGATGTCTTTCATATGTCTTTTAATTTCGAGTCTAGAATATAGATATTGGAGTGGATTGCTGAATGGAGCAATAGCTACATTTGTTATAATTGGGAACGTTAAGAGATTATGCAATTGATGTTGGTTTATTTTTACAAGTAGAATCGAATTTGAATGAACAATGGTGAATAGAGGCAGAATTGTAAATAACTCATTTGTGTAGGAAATCTCTGATGAATTTTTTTTTTTTAACAGAGCCATAGACTGCGCTTTTACATTTTTTATTCTTGACTTTTTGGAAGAAATTGCTATTTATTTCAAGGAATCTTAACTTTCCTCTTGCACATTAGAAGTAGCTGTATAAGCTCTTTCCTCATGTACTTTCAATGAATCCATTATAAACTTAAACGTAGAGACAAATCCCTTTAAATGCAAATATTAATCACAACCTTGAAATAATTGTTTGAAGATAGATGGAGTAAAAGCCAGCTAAATTCTTTAAATTTCCAGTTTATATCTTTTGTTTTATAAGTAATTACTGTTTTATATACTGAAAAATATAATTTATAAATGGTTTTATTTAAAAATTCATTTTATGTTCTGACACTTCAAAATATTTTATGTTTTTCCCAGATTGTACTTCCACTTCATCAACATCATTCACTTTGTTCTTTAGAATTTCAGTAAATGTCAGGTGCGGTAGCTCATGCCTGTCATCCCAGCACTTGAAGAGGTTAATGCAGGTAGATCACTTGAGCCCAGGAGTTTGAGACCAGCCTGGGCAACATGGTGAAATCTCATCTATTCAATAAAAAAATTCAGTAAATGATGACAATGAAATGATCTTTCATTAAACCCATTCATGATATTAACTTTATATTATAAAGTTTTTCAGAGCTCCTTTAAATATAAAACACAAGATATAGAAGAGGAAAAAGAAAAAAAAAACTTCTTTCTAGAGTTAAAGATCACTCCATTTTACCATCTAGTACAAATATGTACTGAGTACTTAAGCTGATAGCAAACAGATTTTTTTTTCCATAGAATTAAACCCTTCTGCACCATTTCAATAAAACTTTACATTGATCTTTGGCAGGACTTTTAATTTTGCTTTTTCTCATCAAATCTATTTTCTATATTATATTTAATTGAACACTTGATTTCACTAAAGAAGACCCTATTGTCATATTGATTCTAGTAATTTTACTTACTTAAATAAATTTTACTTGCTTGTGAATAAGTTTACCCAATATAGAACTCTCAGGATTAATATAATTCCCATATATTCACTTTGGTAGATTTCTTCCTGCAGGAAGAAATTCTCCATTTTGGTGCAGTTTGTTTATATTTGAGAAGTCAAGATTTCCCAATGTAATCCTAACAGTGGCCTTGTGTCTGTCAGAGACCGTCTGGCTCAATAGTACTTTTCCCTGCAGAATTTGGTAGAAGAGCTATGTCCAACATACAGACTTTTGGCACACGGGGGAATGCTATTTTCTGGTAATTCATTCTGAAGTAAGCAATGAAGTACGTAAAGTGTACATATCTCTAAATGGTCTTGGGGATGGAGTGTGGGTGGTTGTTTTTGTTTTCAAGAAAAAGGCTGTGCCTCCTGTCAAGGAAAATTGTCCTGCTATGGAGAAAAGTGTTACTATTTTTCAAAAGAAGAGAAAACTTGGAATGAGAGTAAGAAGTCATGCCAAGATCTGGGTTCTAGTCTCATTAAGATTGATGACAAAAAGCAGCAGGTATGTTTATTTTATTAACCCCGAGTAAGTGCTTTTTTGTCCTTTTTTTTTTTGAGATGGAGTCTTGCTCTGTCGCCCAGGCTGGAGTGCAGTGGCGCGATCTCCGCTCACTGCAAGCTCCACCTCCGGGGCTCACACCATTCTCCGGCCTCAGCCTCCGGAGTAGCTGGGACTACAGGTGCTCGCCACCACGCCTGGAGAATGTTTTATATTTTTAGTGGAGACAGGGTTTCACCGTGTTAGCCAGGATGATCTCAATCTCCTGACCTTGTGATCCGCCCGCCTCGGCCTCCCAAAGTACTGGGATTAACCCCGAGTAAGTGCTTTATGAGAAATGTGTGTGTCCTGAGTTAGGATAATTGTTTGGGCTTTCCTGTCATCTTATTTGGCCCATTTGGTGGAGGTACCTTTAGTACTGGTGCACATTTACCTTTTACCTTCAGAGGAAGGGGAGTAGGTATTAAAGAGGCCTGGAAGCACTATTACTTTTAAACAAGAATAATATCCCTGATGTCCTTTCATTGTACGCGTTACATCTTCATATTTTAGTATACATCAGAGTATTCAATATTTAGCCTATCAGTGCTAATGTAGGACAAAAGATAAACGGCCTTGGATGATATGAGTAGTCGAAAAGAGATGACTTACTGTATTAAGCTCTCTTCTTTCACCATCAATATTTGAGAAAGATCAAATTTCTAAGGGAAGATGTTCTCTGTCATGTCCATGGGAAAAAAATAGGATGAAAACAATGAAGAATGCAAATAACAATCAAAAATACACATTGTTCTTTATGTGCCCATAAAATCTATGTATGACTTTCATGCCTTAAATATAAATTTATTTATAATTAATTTACTAATAAATTAATATACTTCTCTTGGATGTATGCATGCATGATCAAAATTTTTTGGAAATTAATGGTGATGAGTGATATTTATCTGATTAAGATTTTTTATTGCTATCAAAATGAACCATAAATCTATATAACTATGAATATGGTGGTTCTTATTCAAATGATATTTCAAGTAATGTGGGAAAGGACAATTTATTTCATGAAAATTGGTTGTGCAATTTGGATAGTTATAGAGGCATAGTATACATTCCTCTTATACTATATACCAAATATACTAAAAAGCATAAAAATTGGATGAGAATTAGGAACTATAAAAATTTTTGAATAAAATATATTGAAGTCATGATCTGAAAGTCTTTTTAAAGCTAAAATTATAGTAAATATTTTAAAAATTCATGATGGTTTAAAATTAAAAATCTAACTCTGGCAAAAATTGATGATTTTTCAGAAGAAAGGTAAGATTGTTGGAAATATATTTGCAAGCTACCTGACAGACAGTAAGACAATACTCTTAATATTTAAGTGTGTCTATATATACCTCAGTTAAAAAAATGAAGACCTCAAGGTGGCATATAGATAGAGTGCTAGAAAAATACTGTGGAGGACTAGGCAGAATTAAAGAATAATATTCTAACAATGATAAGAATCTTGATAAAAATCTTACAGTAATGCAATAGTTAATCTTTCTCTAAACATTTAACAGGACAAAATAACAATAGATATAGAGAAATAATAGAGCACTAAGTAGCAGACAGGCTGCCCACTGCAAGAATGCCACTTTCTAAAAGACAATTCATTTGCTCCTCAACACTCAACATAAAATGGAGAAACAAAGAAGATAAGTATTGTATTAATATTACCCTCACATAAATATTAGATTTTTTGAAGGAGGTCAGATTTTATCTGACTATTCTCATGTGCTTTGACATATAAGAGATTTTAACAACTTTTCCAAGAATTTATATACACATATGTACACACAAGTTTTTATACTTAAATCCTGTATATGAAGAATTTTTTTTCTATGAGTCTATTGTTTCATAACTTTAAAAAGCAGAAAAATTTTAATTTGCCCTACACTAACCAAAGAAAAAATTTGATTATTCATTTATTCCCTTAAGCTAATAAGGGAATATATTTTAATGTTATATATGGAGATTACTTTAGGTCAGCAGCAGAACCCAGGGATGTATAATCACAATGCCATCTTCAGGGCCAGTTAAAGTTTGAATTACTTTATAAGAAGAACATGATAGAAAATATATATATTTTTTTATTTTTATTTTTTTTGCTGTCTAACATCTTTTACTTATTGACCTTTTGAAACATCCAAAAATTAGTAATATTATAATCTGTGTCACAATCATAATATAACAGTTAAGAAAAAACATAAAATGAAGGCCTAGAAAGATCTTTGTTACTCATCTAGAATTATTTGGTATAACAGTATTTTCCAATGGAGGAAGACTATTGGATTTCAGGCATAAAACAATGCAGAAAAAAATCTCAAGGCATCACAGGGAGAGGGAGATAACTTCTGACTCTGGTTTCCCGTGTTTCAGGCCAGGAAAAGCAAGGGGAGAAAATTATTTGTCCATGGGAACAAGTAATCATGCTCTAAAGGACAATTTCATTCGAACTCATTCATGCATCCTTTTCATGCAATTCGAACCCATTCATTGCATCCTTTTCATGCAAAATTTCAAAGATAAAGCAACATAAAATATGAGGCCAAAGAAAAGGGAGAAGGTCTTCAAGTCTTCAAGGATAATTTGTGCCTTTAAGTTTTTACTGGTACAACAGTCCTTCAGCCTGGAGGTACTCAAAGACAATCATGAAAAAGAAAAAAACTTTATTTCAAACAGGTTCAGTGATATATGTGTGTGCTACAGCAAAGGCTGCTTGTGGCAAAGTTTCATTTCAAACTGCATGATGTGGGCTAGGCAAGGTGGCTCACGCCTGTAATCCCAGCACTTTGTGAGGCCGAAGTGGGCTGATCACCCTGAGGTCAGGAGAGACCAGCCTGGCCAACATGCCGAAACCCCGTCTCTACTAATAATACAAAAATTAGCCAGGTGTGGTGGCGCGCACCTGTAATCGCAGCTACCTGGGGGCTGAGGCAGGAGAATCGCTTGAACCCGGGAGGCAGAGGTTGCAGATCATGCCACCACACTCCAGCCTAGGTGACAGAGCCAGACTCAAAAACAAAATAAAACAAACAAAAAAACAAAACTGCATAATGTCTAATTTTGACATTATGTGGGAATGCTTAACTTCTGCCAAAATGTAGATTCAATCCAACATTATGCCAATTTTTATATTAATTGTAGTCCCTAAGTTTTCATAACCAAAAAAAAAAAAAGAGAATAACCTTACAGTTACCTACTAAGGTAACGAACTGTGAAATCAATTCCCCAATATTGCTTTGAAAATAAACCCCTTGGTTGTTAAGAGAAATTCCAACTTCCCACTCCATCCGAATGTATTATTTAACCGGTATTCTTCAGTCATCATCTACTGTTGGCTTGATTGTCACTCCTCTTCTTATCTGACCCCAACCAATTAAACGCCAGTGTTTTTCAACTCTTCAGCTAAGGGCAATTTTTTCTCCTACCTCTGTGCACACTGGATTGGTCAAAACAATTTTACCCAAATCGGCCTTGACAGCACTAACTCTGCCTCCTGTCGACAGGGATCCTATGTTCACCATGAGCACTTCATTCTTAGACAGCTTTTGAACCTTTGCTGCTTTCTTGTCTCCTTCAGTGCGTACACCTAGAAGCCGTCTAAGCAGGAAATAGGAAATTTCCAATTCTGTGAATATCTCAGGTAAAACTGTGACTGCACCAAGTACTTGCCCCACTATTCTGTCAGCCCGGCACAAAGTGGGGTCAATTTTTGTTCCAACTCCAATAAGACCGCCTGGAGCAGCATATTGCAGATCATTATGCTCCGCAAAAAGTGAAACAATTTTGGAAAAGATTGGTTTACACATGAGTTTTCCTTCGCTATCTTTGGAAACAATACCAGGTCTTACTTCTGTCTCCTGGCCCACCTTTAATACTCCTTTTAGGATACTACCACCAGCTACACCTCCCTTAAGGTCATCAACTTCACAGCCAGGTTTGTTGACATCAAAAGATCTAATAACAATAAGCCGGGGCTCTGAAGTAAAGTCTCTTGGGGGTACTGGAATTTTCTTTACTATGTACTTACAAACAACTTCAATATTGTATTTCAGCTGAGCCGAAATTGGAATAATGGGAGCTCCCTCTGCTACTGTACCTTGGACAAATGCAAGGATCTGCTCGTATTGTTCTTTAGCCTGACTTTCTTTTACCAAATCAATTTTATTTTGTAGAATCAAAATATGCTTCAGTTTCATGATCTCTATAGCAGCCAGGTGTTCAGATGTCTGAGGCTGAGGGCAAGATTCATTACCGGCTATCAACAGAAGAGCTGCATCCATCACTGCTGCACCGTTCAGCATAGTAGCCATCAAAATATCGTGGCCAGGACAGTCAACAAAGGAAACATGTCTGACTAATTTGAATTCCCTTTGGTCCCTGGAATGTCTGTAGGAAACTCATCAGGCGTACTGCTCCCACAAGATCTATAACATTCTGGTCGACGGCAACTTGGGTCATCAAGTTTATAAATCTTAGCATTAGTATATCCAAGCTTGATTGTAATATTTCTTTCTAGTTCATTTTTGAACCTGACAGTGTGAACTCCAGAAATAGCTTTGACGACTGTGGATTTCCCATGAGCTACATGACCAATTGTACCTATATTAATTGTGGCTTGTCTGCTGATAACTTCGTGTGAAAGTGGCGTCAACTTGGTAACATCTAAGGTGGTGAGATCCTGACGTGAAAGATGCGGCTGCCCCTGAGTCACTCCAGCTTCTCCGCCCGCCATGCTGCCAGAAGAGGAAGAAAGTCACCCTGGCTGTGCCTGATCGTCTGCAGAGGTCCTAGTGCGGGGTGGGGAAGCAGAGGCCGGAAGGCCGACTAGGGGCTCAGGATGGCCGGTGCAGCAGCGGCCTCAGTGCTTGGACTTCTCTCCGCTTGAATCTGCACAGTGCCTGTCGGTAGGCTTACTGGAAAACACGGTGCAAAGTTGCTGGAGCTATTCGTCGCAGACCTGGTAGATATTTGTGCAGGCAATACTGAGGGCAGCCACCAAACCCCCGCCCCCTCGGCCCATGCGAGGCGGGTCGAAAATATATTTTCAGTTGACTACAGATAAATACTTAAAAAATTAATAGACCATTGTAATCTATTTATAGGAAAATAGATCTTGTATATACAGCCTGCTATTACATTTCTAAGAAGACACAAAACCAGCAACACATTGAATAATTCTACACTAAATATTTTTCTTCTTTAAATTAAGAAGATTAATTATTAATATATTTATTTTTTGTTCGAAACAAATAGCTATGTCGTGGTTTATATTATAATGTTCATTTCTTCAAATTATGTTGGAGTGATGACCATTAATAGATGCTATATTGGAGATTTATTACAATAGCTTTATTGAGGTATAGTTTATATACAAAAAAACTGCATTTTTAATATGTACAATTTGATGAGTTTGGACATATGCATACATTCGTAATACCATCACCCAATGAAGATAGTAGGCATGTTTATCATCTACAAAGGTTTTCTTGAGTACCTTTATTTTGGGAGCAGAGGGCAAGTAAGACACTTGACCTGAGATCTACCCTCCTAGCAGATTTTAAAGTGATCAACGTATTGTTGCTAACTATATGTACTATGTTGTACAGTATATCTCTAGAACTTATTCATCTTTTGTAACTGAAACTTAACCAATTGAAAGTGAGTCCCTGGTAACCACCATTCTCTGTTCCTATGAATTTGACTACTTCAGATAACTCATATAAGTAAAATCATAAAGCATTTGTTCTTCTGTGACTGGCTTATCTTATTTAGCTTAGTGTCCTCAAGGGTCATTCATGTTGTCATGAATGGCAGAATATTCTTTCTTTAAGGCTGAAGAATATTCCATCATATGTACATACTACATTTTCTTTATCCATTCATCTGTCAATGTACATTTAGGTTGTTTAAATATTCTGTTTATTCTTGATAATCCTACCATTGATGTGGGAGTACAGATATCTCTTCAAGATACTAATTTTAATTCTTTTGGATATACTGTATACCCAGAAGTGATATTATTGGCTTATATGGGTAGTTTTACTCTTAATTTTTGAGGAAGCTCTATACAGCTTTTTCATAGTGCATTCTTATCAACAATGTGCTAGGGTTCCAATTTCTTCACATTCTCACCAACATATATATATATCTATATATAGATACATAGATATGGAGATATATCTATATCTATATATGTATATATATCTCCATATATATGGATATGGATATATTCGTTTTAAGGAAGAGGGTAATGAAAGTGAGAGGATGGCTCTTCTGGGTATATACGAATGAATATATGGATATACGAATATATCCATATATATATATGTAAAATAGCCATCCTAACAGGTGTTAGGTAGCATCTTAGAACATTTCCCTAATGATTAGTGATGTTGAGCATTTTTTTCATATACCCACTGGCCACATGCATGTCTTTTGTGGAGAAATGTCTATTCAAGTCCTTCATCCATTTTTTAAAATTGGGCTATTTTTTGTTTTTGGTATTAAGTTGTAGAGGTTCCTTATATATTCTGGACATTAATACCTTAACAGATATGTTATTTGCAAATATTTTCTCAAATCTATATGTTGCCTTTCATTCTGCTGTTTCCTTTGCTGTGCAGAACATTTTTAGTTTGATGTAGTCCCACTTTATATAATTTTGCTTTGGTTACTTATGCTTTTATGAAAATTTAATGTAATCAAATACATCTATAGATTCAAGACAATTCTGTTCAAAAATTCACAATTGAATTTTTTTACAAAAATAGAAAAATATTCCTAAAACTCATATAGAACCACAAAAGACACTGAATAGCCAAAGCAATCTCCAGGAAGAAGAACAAGGTTAAACAAGGTTAAAGGCATCATACACCCTGATTTCAAAAATATTACAAAGCTACAGTAGTACTGGCATAATAACAGACATACAGATCAAGAGATCTTTGAGAAATGCAAATCAAAACCACAATGAGATGCTGTCTCTCACCAGTCACAATGGTGATTCAAATTTGGCATTTTGATTAAAATGTCAAAGAATAAGAGATGCTGGTGCGGTTGCCAAGAAAAGGGACACTGATACACTGTTGGTGGAAATGTAAATTAGTTAAGACACTGTGGAAACCAGTTTGGAGATTTCTCAACGAACTTAAAACACAACTGCCATTCAGCCCAGTTATCTCATTACTGGGTATATACCCAAAGGAAAATAAATCATTCTACTAAAATACACTGGAATTTGTATGTTTATCACAGCATTATTCACAATAGTAAAGATGTGGAATCGATCTAGGTGCCCATCAGAAGTGGATTGGATAAAGAAAATGTGGTACATAAAATGTGGAATACTATGAAGCCATAATAAAGAATAAAATGATGTCCTTTGCAGCAACATGGATGCAGCTGGAGGTCATTATCCTAATCAAATCAACACAGGAACAGAACACCAAATACTTACATGTTCTCACTTATGAGTGGGAGCTGGACATTGAGTACACATGGGCATAAAGATGAGAACAATAGACACTTGCGACTCCAAAAGGGGGGATAAAAGGAGGGGTGTAGGGGTTGAAACCCACCTATTGGGTACTATGCTCACTATTTGGTGATGGGGTCAAACGAAAACTAAACCATGGCATCATGCAATATATTTATGTAAAAAATCTGCACATGTACCTCTTGATTCTAAAATAAAAATAAAAGATTGAGATAAAAAAGAGATAAAGTGTATTTAGTACAGTCTATTAGGACATTCCTGGATTTAAGTTATTTCTATATAATATTTCTAATACGTAAACTATTCCTCTATGTTTTCTTCTAGGAGTTTAAAAGTTTTAGTTCTTACATTTAAATCTTCAGTTGATTTTGATTTGATTTTGTGCCTGGTGTATGATGAATCCAACATCTACATATGGATATTCAGTTTTCCCAACACGATTTGCCAAAGAGACTGTCATTTCATGGCATCCTTATATTAATATAAAAATTAATTTACCATGTGGGTTTATTTTGGGGTTTTATATTCTGTTCCATTGGTGTATATGTCTGTTTTTTTTTTTTAATCAGTACCATGCTGTTTTGGTTATTGTAACCTTGTAGTATAGTTTTAAGTTAGGTAATGTGAAGCCCCCAGCTTTTTTGTTTGTTTGACATTTGGGCTCTTTTTTGGTTCCATATGAATTTTATAATAGTTTTTTTTTCAGTTCTGTGAAGAATGACATTGGTAATTTGATAGGAATTGCACTGAATCTGTAGATTGTTCTGAATAGTATGGACATTTTAACAGTATTTAATTTTTCCAATCCTTGAGCATAGAATATTTTTACTTTTGTTTGTGTCATCTATTGTTTCTTTTGGCAATGTTTTATAGTTCTTCTTGAAGAGAGCTTTCCTGTCTGGTTAGATGAATCTCAAGTTATTTTATTGTTTCTGTGGTTATTGTAAGTGAGATTGCATTCTCGATTTTGTTGTCAGCTTGAACATTATTGGTGTATAGAAATGCCACTGATTTTTGTATCTCAAAACTTTACTGAAGTCATTTACTGGATCTAGGAGTCTTTTGAAAGAATCTTTAGGATTTTCTAGTGTAGAATCATACTCTCAACCACGTGAATTCACAACCAAAATCTACCAGACATATAAAAAAGAGCTGGTACCAATCCTGCATAAACTCTTCCAAAAAATTAAGGAGGAGGGATTTCTCCCTAACCCATTCTGAAACCAGTGTTTCTGATATTAAAGTCTGCCAAAGACACAACAAAAAAGAAAACTACAGGCCGATATTCATGAGGAAGAGAGGTGGAAAAATTCTCAACAAAATACTAGGAAACCACATCCAGCAGTACATCAAAAATATAATCCACCACAATCAAATGAGCCTTATTTTTAGGATGCTGGCATGGTTCAACATATACAAATCAATAAATATAATTCACCACATAAATGGAATTAAAAACAAAAATAATATAATCATCTATTTAGATGCAGAAAAGGGACTTGATGAACTACAACACTGCTTTATGATAAAAACCTTAAGCAAACTAGGCATTGAAGGAACATATCTCAAAATAATAAGTACCATCTATAATAAACCCACAGCCAATATCTTACTGAACAGGTAGAAGTTGGAAACATTGCCCCCAAGAACTGAAATAAGACAAGGATGCCCACTGTCACCATTACTGCTCAACACAGTACTAGAAGTCCTAGCCAGAGCAATCAGGCAAGATAAAGAAATAACAGACTTCCACCAGGAAAAGTGGAATTCTAATTGTCTCTTTAAGTCTTTTTATCAGAGCTATATGTAATACATATTTAATAAAATTTAAGACTATATTTACATTAAGTTTCTAAAACAAATTTTTCATTAATTATGTAAACAAATATTTATTAAGAATCTTTTTTATGCCAAACATGCATCTAGGGTCTAAGAATACAAAAGAAGAAAAAACAAAGAAAAGTCACTGTTCACATGAATGACCTTTAGTGGAAAGAAGACACATAGTGAATGAGTAAATTACATGCGTAGTACTTGATTATAAGTAATCATAATAAAGCAGGAAAGGATATTTTGTAGTATCAAATGGCATGCTTAAATGAACTAGTCAGGAAAGCCTTGGCTGATCCTTGTTTCTTTCCAATTCTGCTTTGGTAATCAAATAATCTAAAATCTCACTTTCTCTGCTGGGCATGGTGGCTCAATGCCTATATTCCCAACACTTTGGGAGGCTGAGGTGGGCAGATTACTTGAGGCCAAGAGTTCGAGACCAGCCTGGCCAGCATGGTGAAACCCATCTGTACTAAAAATACAAAAATTAGCCAGGGGTGGTGGCGGACACCTGTAATCCCAGTTACTCGGGAGGCTGAGGGAGGAGAATCGCTTGAACCTGGGAGACGGAGGTTGCAATGAGCCTAGATGGCATCACTGCACTCCATCCCAGGTGACAGAGTAAGACTTTGTCTCAAAATAAAATAAAATAAAATAAAATCTCATATTCTTTTTGATAACTGAAATTCTCTATATTTGCTGTTATAACATGGCTTCTTAGCAATATAATTACTTTACGAATGAATTGCATTATAAATTAATGGGGCTGTAACTTCTGATATAAGAAATTTTTACAATGTACTCGTTCACTAGGTTGTAGAAATACAAAATATTGATAACATTATGTCCTTTTTCTTGTGGTTTATTCACGAAAACTCGTCCAAGAATAAGAAAAATCAAGGCGGCGATAGTTATTCCCTTTATAATTTCAGAAACAAGTAGACAGCAGAGAATTCTGCTGAAACCTAGGTACCCATTGAAATAAAACTATACAAAAAGAGCTGATGGTAGTTGCTTAAATTTAAATCTCCTACAATAGCCTTAAAATATATATATAGATTACATGCAAAAATAAAAATAAAAAGACAAATTTATGCCTTTAGCATAACTCGGGGTCAGAAAATACCAAGACTTCAAATTATTGTAAATTAAAAAAAAAAAGAACTCCACTGTAATGGAGTTATTCCTAGATCCCATCTCTATCCTCTCATGGTGCCCTAGGGGTTTCGGATAAACTGGCAACCACCTCAGAAAGAGCAAGACCACAATAATTGTGAGAATTTAGAAAGGAATTCCAAAAGGATCAGATTGCTGGGCAGAAGGAAAGTGTGTTTTGGACTTGAAGAGTTAGTCTTGGAAAACCAAACTTCTGAGGAGAAGAGGGTAAAACATAAGAAAGGAAAAAGCACATTTAAAACCTGCTCAGTAAATGAGGGAAAAAAGCAAGTGTGTGTATGTGTTGAAGAGAGGTGTTAGGATAGACAAAATGACATTCAAAAGACAAAACAAAACAAAAGAAACTTCTCTCCCCCAAATCATTCATTTAAGAGAATGCATTGCAATATTTTGACAGAAGAGGACACTCTTGACATAGGAATCCAATACAGTGCTCCAACTATCATTCCAGTCCACAAAAAGCATTTTTAGTTTATTAATATACGAAGATACTATGGAAAGAACACAGAACATAAGAATTAAAACATTCAAACTGATTTTTTTAAATGCCCCATGAAGAACAATCATGAAACACAGAAAAATATGATACAACACTTCAAACTGATTTAAATATCCTAAAAACAAATAAAAATTGAACTAGTATACCAAAAATTCACAAGTTAAAAACCAAACTGTATAAAGCAAGAAGAAATGCAACAGTTCTTTAATTTTCCCATTTTCACTCACCTATTGTTATCGGGACTTTTTTTCATTGAAATTACAGACTTTATAGCTAAAAGCTTCTTCCTAGGAAGATCCTATGTTTTAGAAACTTTCAGTATCGATTTTCCTTATATAAATCTTTATCAAATTCACTTATCATCAAGCTAATTTTTCTCTGGAATCATACAATGATAAATTATTTCCTGCCTCAATAAATTTTTACTTCCTGGATTTTAATTATTTCTGTCATATGAAGTGATGTATCTGAGTCCTGTAACCACTAAATCCTTTCTAATTTATTTTCTTTATATACATTTTCACAGAAACCCTGGAATCTGGATAACCTATTGTGTAATTTATGCTTGAATAACCTTTTATAAAGTGTTTTAAGCACTATTTATCTGACAATTATAAGACTCAAAAAAAAGTGGATCAGTGAAACAGAAAATGTCCCAAATCAGATGGTCAAAATAATCTATGACTTGGAGAATAAAAGCAGGAACTAAGACTGTGGCTAAATTCCTAGTGTTTAAGTCCTGAAAGAATAAAGTTTCAGCTAATATGTGTTCTGTTCCTATTGCTTTGATAATTAATCATGGAATTTTCATTTTTCTAGATGACTGTAATTCTCTGACTTTGCTTTAAAAAATTAATTCTCTCAATTTAATCAAAGCTTATTCGAAAGAGGTGACAGGTGTATAGATCTGTGGTTTCTGTCACAAGAAAATCACTTCTTAGGAGAATTTTCTATACATAACCAGTTTTAGAAATGCAAAAAGTAATTTTAATTTATTTTTGTTTTATTTTCCTATAATATTGATTACAAAAGATAGGAAAAATTAATATAAAGAAAATGACTGCATTTTAAAAATGTATCTTTGTGCATGTCCTAAAAAACCCTGATCTCTACATAAAGATATCTATTATTATTTTTCTTCAGAATTTCAGAAATAACAAAAGAGAAGAAAATTTTATGGAAATCTAGATTTGCATCTCATTAAAATAGACTGAGGAGGGATTTGGAATGTAGACACTTTATCTTATTTTCTTATCTTATTCTATTCATGTTAATATCTGTAACTAAAGTAATCTTTCTTTGACTAGCTGGTTTATGCTATTTTTAGAACATAATGCTATATATTCTGGTGGAGTGGTTATTTAATAGAATATTTTGATATAAAACCATAATCCAAACATGTGACAATTAAAATTGTTTGAAAGGACTTCTTAAAAGTATAAATGGAATAGCTTACAACTGATGCACGCTTTTGTAAAAAAAAAAAAAAAGTTGATAAATCAATTAAATACCAAAGAAAAACTGATATCGGAAACATTAGTTAAACCATAATGGAAAGATTTCCAAGTTTTTAGATTTTTGTCTGAGTTTACTCCTTAATACCTACAGAGTTTGGGGTTAAGTTTATCAGCTTGAGGAGTCAGTTTGGTTTCATTTTGGTTTGAAAGAAGAAAAAGAAATTTAGAGAGGGATTTTGAAAAAGAAAGAAGTCATGGAAAGTGTGAGGCACAAACTATGCTAACAAAATTCAGTCAACTCTTTTGCTGAGAACATAACTATATCTCTCATCAGTCAGAATGGCAGTTATTAAAATGTCAAAAAATAAAAGATGCTCTTGAGGTTTCAGAGAAAAGTGAACACTTATACACTATTGGTAGAAATGAAAATTAATTCAGGCACTGTGGAAAGCAGTTTAGAGATTTTTCAAAGAACTTGAAGCAGAGCTATCATTCGACCAGCAATCCCATTACAGGGTATATAACCAAAGGAAAATCAGTTGTTCCACCAAAAAGACGTATGTATGTTTATGTCCCTCATGGTGCTATTCATAACAACAAAGACAGAATCAATGTAGGTGCCCATTAATGGTGGATTGAATAAAGAAAATGTGGTATGTGTACACCATGGAATACTATGCATACATAAAGATAAATAAAATCATGTTTTTTGTGGCAGTATGGATGCAGCTGGAGGCCAAAATCTTAAGTGAATTAATGCAGAAACAGAATATCAAACACTGCATGTTCTCACTTATAAGTGGGAGTTAGACATTTGGTACACAAATATATAAACCTGGAAACAACAGACATTGGGGACTGTTAGGGGATGGGAGAGAGGCTGGCATGGTGCCCAAAACTACCTGTTGGGTACTATGCTTACTACTTGGGTGATGGGATCATCTTTATCCCAAATCTTAGTATTACACATATACCCATGTCACACACTGTCATGTGCCCTCTGAATCCAAAATAAAAGTTGAAAAAAAATGAATTAACAAAATCAAACATATTAGATTTTAATTTTTATATATTACATGCCTTTCACGAAGACTTCTATTTTTCTTCATGCTGCTTAAAAGTTATGACTGTAAGAAAAGTTAAAAAAAGAAATACCTATATTGTATCTTAAATATCATTTTGTGCTTTTCTATCTGTGGTGCAGAATGAATAGATGCTCTGGGAAATGACATCAATTCCATATCATTTATTTATTCACTGAACTCACATTTATTGGGTTAACATATGTGGCCAGTTGCTGTGTTATCCCCAGGGTTACAAAGGTTAAGTAAGCATGGTCCATTAAGGTACTTACAGTACATAGGGGAGCAAGTCACAGAAGTCAGAGTACCAGCACAAAGCTAGGTGTAAGCCTGGACTGTGATAGGAGTATGTAAGATGGACCTTATCCAAAATGTTAGGCTGCTCAGTGTTTGCACATTTGAAAATCGTTTTCTGGGATATTTAAGTCAAATAAAAAAATGAAAAGAAGATTTTGTACAAGACAGCACATTCAAAGATATACTATTTTCTGGTCAATATTTTTCTTATGCTCTAGCAAGCTACAACAACAAATATTTCTTGGCTCCCAGGGGCTATGAAGAATTTCAAAAAGAGGTGGTGTAACTTCTATGCTCGGAAAGCACTTACAAGTTAAATACGAGCAATAAAGTTGAAGGTATATAAAAACTTAGTATAACAATAGTAAGTAGAAAAATGACTGTGTATGAGTGGTCGAGTGTGTGCGATGGATGTTTCTGCTCACCCCTGTAGAGATACAGCAAGCCCCAGTGCTGCCAAGGCTGTGGTGGAACCTCTGTGGCTTCTAGGGGAGGTGTGTAGTTCAGCCCATGACGTCAATATGGTTCAGGGTGCTATTTACTGACTATTTGGCTGGAACAATCTCCTGAATTTTATGTGAACTGCTAGTGGAAAGTTTTAAAATCAAGCAATATCTGTAAATATGTTTCTTGGCAAGAGAAATAGTACGAAAAGGAGAAAGTGGGAAACTTTTCTGGGCAGTGAGGTGAATAAAACACTGGTAGAGAAAATGAGACTGATCTAAAGATACTGACAAATATATTAGAAAAGAGGAAAAGAGAAGATTAAGTTCTCATACTTGCCAGCAAACAAAATTTGATCATTCATATATTATGTGAAGAGAAATCTGAAAGTTTAGGAATTGTGTTGATACAGCTTGCACTAAAATTCAATCAGCTTTTTATTAGAAATGATATTAAGACACACAAGTTCATAGCTTGCTACTGATTACAGTAAGTTCATAGCTTACTATTGATTACATTTACAAGAACAATAATACATAGAATTTGTTGATGTAAAATAAATTTGCTAGCAAAAAATTTAAATCTATAATGGTGAGTCAATGACTGGAAATGACTTTACAAATCTATTACAAATATTAAATATTTTATTACACTGAAGAAATATGTTTCTTAAAAAAGCATTTCATTAAACATATGAGGTCTGATTATGCACACATTGTGGAGTTTCATGTGTACAAAATTGTATGTTTCCACACTGGTTTAGGAAATAATATTAAAAATTTTTTTAATTGAAAGAATAATGTGTTTTTCCTTTTTTTCTCCTTGAAAGTTATCTGTTTTAAAAGTAATTTATCTTAATATTTCAGTTATGGAACCAAAGAATTATGCTTTACAGACTTGAAATTTCTTCTGCACAGTGGTGCGATTTCTGGGGAATTGATATATAAAAAAATACTATTTACTAGACATTGTATGAAATAGCATGTTTAATGTTTAGTTGTCTTTGCTTTCCATTTTCGATAAGTAGATTTGTTGAAATTCCTCTAGCCCGAAAGAAGTGAGTGTCTTTGGTGTGTCAGTCACAAAATCAACTATCCACTTATTGAGAAAGAAAAGGAGAAATACCAGGTTAAATTTCGAAAAACCATGGCTGGTAAGGTGTTTTTAAATACGTGGCTAAAAATTCTAGAAAACCCTGAGCCAGGATTGCAGAAATTGGCATTTCGATTCTGAGGTGTGTGCAAACTTGAAAAGTTTGAAGAAAACCTTTGGCATTTTAAAGGAATAGTAATAACTTTAAATCTTTGATTGTGTCAGTGATACAGTCAATTTTGCAAAGATTTAAAAACATAATAAAAGAACGGGTATGTCTTTATAAATTCAGAATAAAATTGCAAAGCATCCTATTCTCCCCTAGAAGAAAGGGTAAATTTTTGCTTAGCTTTGAATTATATTGTTAGAACCTAGTAAAGTGAAAAATTTCATTCAGAAAACACCATTCAATTTGAGCTCTGTTGATATTTCAATTAGATTTAGTCTCATTGTTAGGATATTTACTTACTTGATGATGCTTATTTGAATGGGGAAAATTTTATTTATGGAAATACATTTTATTATAGGACTTAGAATGTATAGACATAATACAAATTATATTAATCTGCATACTGATATTCCAAAGAGCTTTTGGGGAATTTTCCGTTTGCTATTTTCCTTCAGGAAATATTTCAGGAATCTTAGCCAGGTTTAAATTGCTATATCTGTGAAAATAATGTGAACATTGATATACATATTTAATTTAATTTAATTTATAATGATGTATTTAATAAAGATTCTAACTCAGAAGATTTCTTTTTGTTCTGAGACAGACTTAGGAAACAAGTCTGTCTTCTTTCTTTAAAAGCAGAGCTTCTGAAGAGAATAGATCCCAGACTAAATTCAATACAATTTTCAAATGTTTACCCAGAGACTTCAAGAATTAATTCTGTTTTTGTCACTCAGCCTACTAATGTGTTTTATATATGGCAGAGTAGGTCCTAAACCTATCTTTCAAGCAGTTGAAATTGTCAAATCTTTTTCCTTTCTATAAGGTTTAAAAATAAGAAAGCTATTATTCTATTCCTTCTGCTATCAAAATTCAATAGTGAGATGTTACTGTCAGCAACTCAGAATTACATATTTAATATTGGATGTTGAGAATTATCCAGAATGGGATACTGTAGGCAGTGGACAGTCTTGTCTTTGAAGGGTTATTTTAATATTCCCTTCATATATTTGGGTGCTCTAATATATGTTTATAATTGTTGTGTCGTCCTGGTCATCTGATCCTTTATCATTATAACTTAACATTTATTTTATCTGATGTAAATACGGCCACCCCTTTTTCTTTTGGTTCCCATTTGCATGGAATTTCTTTTTCAGTCCTTTCATTTTCAGACTGTGTGTGCCCTTACATCAAAAGTGTTTCTGTTGTAGACAGAATACAGTTAGATCTGGCTTTTTACTCATTCAGCCACACTGTCTTTTTATTGAATAATTTAATCCACTTATACTTAATTAATTACATGAAAGGATTTACTATTGCCATCTTCTTCAGCACTTCTTGTATTTCTTGTAGTCATTTTGTTTCCTTTTTCCTCTTTGTTTCCCTTTTTTGGGGGGGTGCTGGGATCAGGGTCTCACTCTGTCACCCAGGCTGTGGGGCAATTCTGGGTTGAAAATTCTTTTCTTTAAGAATGTTGAATATTGACCCCCCACCCTCTTCTGGCTTACAGGGTTTCTGCAGAGGGATCCGCGGGGCTTCCCTTTGTAGATGACCTGACCTTTCTCTCTGGCGGCCCTTAACCTTTTTTCCTTCATTTTGACCTTGGAGAATCTGAAGATTATGTGTCTTGGGGTTGACCTTCTTGTGAGATATCTTTGTGGCTTTCTCTGCATTTTCTGCATTTGAAGACTGTCCTGTCCTGCTAGGTTGGGGAAGTTCTCCTGGATAATATCCTAAAGTGTGTTCTCCACCTTGTTTCCATTCTCCCCATCTCCTTCTGGTACTCCAATCAATCATAGGTTTCGTCTTTTTACCTAGTCCCATTTTTCTTGGAGGCTTTGTTTTTTTTCATTCTTATTCTTTAATCTTGTCTGCATGCCTTATTTCAGCAAGGTGGTCTTTAAACTCTGATATCCTTTCTTCTGCTTGGTCAATTTGGCTATTGATACTTGTGTATGATTCACAAAGTTCTTGTGCAGTGTTTTTCTTTTCCATAAGGTCATGCGTGTTCCTCTCTAAACTGGTTATTCTAGTTAGCAGCTCCTCTAACCTTTTATCAAGGTTCTTAGCTTCTTTGCATTTAGTTAGAACATGCTCCTTTAGCTCAGCAGTTTTTTATTACCCATCTTCTGAAGCCTCCTTCTGTCAATTCGTCCATCTCATCCTCTATCCAGTTCTGCGCCCTTGCTAGAGAAGCACTGCAATCATTTGGAGGAGAAGAGGCACTCTGGCATTTTTGGTTTTCAGCGTTTTTTTGTTGATTTTTTTCTCATCTTCACGAGTTTGTCCAGTTTCGATCTTCGAAGCTGCTGACCCTTGGTTGGGGTTTTTGTGGGGATTTTTGTTGTTGTTGTTGATTTTATTGTTGTTGCTTTCTGTTTGTTAGTTTTTCTTTCAATGGTCAGGTCCCTCTTCTGTAGGGTTGCTGCATTTTGCTGGGGGTTCACTTCAGGCCTATTCATCTGGTTCACTCCCTCACCTGGAGATGTCACTCAAGGTGGCTGGAGAACAGCAAAGATGAGTGCCTGCTCCTTCCTCTGGGATCTCTGAACTCAAGGGACACCAACCTGACACCAGTAGGATCACTCCTGTATAGGGTGTCTGACAACCCCTGCTGGAGGGTCTCACCCAGTTGCGTGGCACAGGGAACAGGACCCATTTAACGAAGCACTTTGACAGTCCCTTAGTGGAGGGGTGTGCTTCGCTGAGAGGAAACCCACTCATCTGGGCTGCCTCGTTTCCTCACAACTACCAGGAGGAAAGGTAGGTTAGCATTCCTGGTTAGCATTTTTTCCCAGCACTTTGAATATCTTATCCCACTTAATTCTGGTGTGCTGTGTTCCTGCTAATAAATCTGCCGATAATCTTATGGAAACTTTCTTATACCTGATTAGTTGCTTTTCCTTTGCTGTTTTCAAGAATCTTTGTCTCTGACTTTTGACAGGGTATATATAATGAGTCTCAGTGTCAACGTTTATTCATCCTAGCTGGAGTCCTTTGTGTTTCTGGAGCTTAATGTCCAATTACGTGGATTTAGGAAGTTTTCTCATATTATTCTTTGAATAAGCTCTCTGGAAAAGTTTGTTTTAAAACATCAAGAGAGGCTGGGCGCGTTGGCTCACGCCTGTAATCCCAGCACTTTGGGAGGCTGAGGCAGGTGGATCACGATATCCGGAGATCCAGACCATCCTGGTTAACGTGGTGAAACCCCGTCTCTACTAAAAATACAAAAAATTAGCCGGGCGTAGTGGCGGGTGCCTGTAGTCCCACCTACTCGGGAGGCTGAGGCAGGAGAATGGCGTGAACCCGGAGGGCGGAGCTTGCAGTGAGCCGAGATGGCTCCACTGCACTCCAGCCTGAGCGACAGAGCGAGACTCCGTCTCAGAAACAAAAACAAAAACAAAAACAAAAAAACATCAAGAGAACTGTGTTCTTTAAAGATTTGGAAGAGTTAACCAGTAAAATCATTTGAACCTACTGTTTCCTTTGTTGCAAAATAATTAACAAAAATTTAACTTTAATTGATGCAGTTCAACGTAGGGCTTCTAATTCCTGTATAGGCATCTTTAATTGTATTTTTCAAGGAATCCATTTTAATCTAAGTCAATACATTTATTGGCATTTGTTCATAAGTCACTCATTCTCCATTTAATATCTGTAAGATTTTTGCAAATGTTCCCCACACCTTTTCATTCAGGTAATGATAATTTTTGTCTTGTCTCTTTTTTTTCTGTTAACTCTAGTTATTTCAAACTTACTGATCTATTCAAAGACTGGCTTTCACAGTAATCAATTTTATCTATTAAGTTCTTATTTCATACTTTTCTGCTGTATTATTATTTCGTTCCTTTTGCTTATTTGGGGTTAACAGTTCTTATTTCATACTTTTCTGCTGTATTATTATTTCGTTCCTTTTGCTCATTTGGGGTTAACTTGTTTTTCACTTGTTAGTATGTTAGGGTAAAGCTTAAGTCAATTATCTGAGACCCTTTATTTTTTACTTAATGAAATAATTATCTTTCTACTCACTATTAACACATCTCCCAAATTTTGATAGGTGTTTAATTTTTATTTATTAAAATATTTTGTAATTTTATGTCTCATGGATTTATGTAGAGGCGTGCTTTTAATTTTCTAAATGTTAGTGGATTTTCTAGTGTCATCTTGCTAACAATTTCAAATTTATTTTTATTGTATGAGAGAACATACTATGCATAATTTCTATCCTCCAAGACTTATTGAGGCTGGTTTTATGTCCAGTGTATGAACGAACTTGGTGAATGTTTCCTATGCACTTACGAAGAATCTTCATTCTGCCGCTGTTAGTGGTAGTGTTTGCTCTAAACATGCAAACAAAGTTAAGCTTTGTTTGATATTGATATTTGGTTGATATTGTTAATAAATTATTCTGTAACCCCACTAATTTTCCCTCTTTTTGTTTTATCAATTAAAGGTGGGAGCTTGAAAAGTCAATTTCATAGAAGTAGAGAGGAGAATAATAGTTACCAAAGCCTGGGAAGCGTATATGGGGGAGGGGATAAAGAGAGATTGGGTACAAACATGGTTAGATAAAATAAACGACTTCTAATGTTAGCTAGCACAGTAGTGACTATAGTTAACGACGATGTATTGTATATTTCAAAATAGCTAGAAGAAAGAACTTGAAATGTTTCTAACGCAAGAAATGACAAATGTTTGAGTTATGGATATCGTAAATACCCTAATTTAATCATTACACATTCTATGCATGCTACAAAATATCACATGAACCCCACAAATATGTACAAATATACATCAAACAATGTTTTTAAAAAGAAAAGAGAGTTAAAATATTCAAATGTAATTTTGTAATTTTGTATTTTTTCTAATTTCATTTTATTTATTTATTTATTTATTTTATTTTTTTTGAGACAGAGTCTCGCTCTGTCGCCCAGGCTGGAGTGCAGTGGCGCTGTCTCGACTCACTCTAAGCTCCGCCTCTCAGGTTCACGCCATTCTCCTGCCTCAGCCTCTCCAAGTAGCTGAAACTACAGGTGCCCATCACCACGCCTGGCTAATTTTTTGTGTTTTTAATAGAGATGGGGTTTCACCATGTTAGGCAGGATGGTCTCGATCTCTGGACCTCGTGATCCACCCGTCTCGGCCTCCCGAAGTGCTGGGATTACAGGCGTGAGCCACTGCGCCCGGCCTCCATTTTATTTTTAATCATTAAGCATTTTGAATCCCACTTAATAGATGCACACACATTTAGTGTTTTTATGTCTTCTGGAATGTTTGATTAATTTATCATTATGTGATACTGCTTTTTATTCATGGTAATATTTCTTCTTCTGAATTATATTTTGTCTGGCATAAATATAACCACTCCTGGTTTCTTTAGATTAATGTTTGCATGGTACATAATTTCCATATTTTAACTGTTAGTATATTATTTATTCATATAAACATAAATGGTTTTACAAATACAGTATATCATTGAATAATGTTTCTTTATCCAATCTGATATTATATGTCTTTTAACTGTAGTCAGACCGTTTATATTTAATGTAATTGTTCAAATGGTTGAATTTACATCTATAATCTTTCTCTTTGTTTCTGGTTTGTCCCATAATTACTACCTTCAATTATATTAATTGAGTTTTTAAAATTACTTCATTTTTTTCAATACTGGCTTATTAATAATAATCTTTTCTTTTGTTTTTATCTGTTGTTCTATATTAAAAGTTATCCAAACTTCCCTACACTGTCTATCTTTAAATAGTATTATATCACTTCTTGTATAGTATAAAACTTTATAATAGTATACTGAATGTTCCTTTCTGACTCTTTTTGAGTGAGAAATACTTTTCATATTTTTCCATATATATTTTTTATGTTCCATATTGTCTCTCATGTTCTTTTGTGACACCAATTATGTATATGGTATATTTTCTTGTATTGTCTAACCACTAATTCTTTACTGTTTGGTCCTTTTTCATATTTTTGAAGCTTTCTTCTGTTTTCATTTTGGATAGTTCTTATCCCTGATTTATTCTTTTGCATTGGGTAATCTAATCTACTATTTATCTTGTTTATGATGTTTTTATTTCCAGTATTGCATTTTGTTTTTGTTTTTTTTTTTGAGTTTCACTCTTGTTGCCCAGGCTGGAGTGCAATGGTGCAATCACAGCTCACCTCAACCCCTGGCTCCCAGCTTCAAGCGATTCTCCTGCCTCATCTGCTGAGTTGCTGGGATTACAGGCATTCACCACCACACCCGGCTAATTTTGTATTTTTAGTAGAGACGGGGTTTCTCCATGTTGGTCAGGCGGATCTGAAACTCCTAACCTCAGGTGATCTGCCCGTTTTGGCCTCCCACAGTGCTGGGATTACAGGTGTGAGCCACTGTGCCCATCCGTCCAGTATTGCATTTTAATTTCTAGAAGTTCTATATGAAATATAAAAAGTAGAATTGGAATAGGTTAGATTTCTGTTTCTTTCAAATGTTAGAACACAAAACAAGACTTTAAAAAATTCAAAAAAATTGAACTCATACCAAGTATGTTTTCTGACTACAGTGGAATAAACTAGAAATTGACAACAAGAGGAACTTTGGAAACTATACAAATACATAAAAATTAAGCAATATGCTCCAGAATGACCAGTAAGTCAATGAAGAAATTAAGAAGGAAATACAAAATTTTTTTGAAACAAATGAAAATGGAAATATACAATAACAAAACTTATGGGATACAACAAAAGTAGTGCTAAGAGGAAAGTTTAGAGTAATAAGCAACTTCATGAAAAATGTAGAAAAACTTCAAATAAACAACCCAGCAATGGATCTTGAAGTAGAAAAGTGAAAGCAAACCAAACCCAAAATTAGAAGGAAAGAAATAATAAAAATCAGACCTGTAATAAGTGAAATTGAAATTTTAAAAAATACAAAAGAGTAATCAAAAAGTTTATTTTTCAAAAAGATAAACAAAATTGACAAACTTTTAGCCAGACTAAGAAAAAAAGAAAGAAGACCCAAATAAAAAAATCAGAGATGAACAAGGAGACAATACAACTGATACTGCAGAAATTTAAAGAATCATTAGAGACTGCTATGAGCAGCTATATGCCAATGAATTTGAAAACTTAAAGTTGGATAAACTCATAAACACATATAACCTACCAAGATTGAACCATAACAAAATTCAAAACCTGAATAGACCAATAACAAATAAATCAAAGCTGCAATAAAAAGTCTTCCAGCAAAGAATAGCCTGAGACCCGATGGCTTCACTGATAAATTTTACCAAATATTTAAAGAACTAATACCAAGCCTACTCACACTATTCTGAAAAAATAGAGGAGGAAGGAATAAGCTCCAACTCATTCTATGAGGCCAATATTACCCTGGTACCAAACCAGACAAAGACACATCAGAAAAAGAAATCTGCAGGCCAATATCCCTCATGAACATAGATACAGAAATCCTCAAGAAAATACTAGCAAACTGAATTCAGCAGTACCTCAAAAAAAAAAAATTCACCACAATCACGTGGGCTTTATTCTTGGAATGCAAGTTTGACTCAACATATGCAAATCAATACATGTGATTTACCACATAAACAATCAAAAACAAAAAAAAATCATCTTAATAGATGCAGAAAAATTTTTTGATGAAATCTAACATGGCTTCTTGATAAAAACTCTCAAGAAACTAGGCATTGAAGGAACATATCTCAAAATGAGAAGAGCTATCTATGACAAACCACAGGCAATATCATACTGAATAGGCAATAACTAGAAGCATTTCCCTTGAAAACTAGAAAAAGACAAAGATGCCTACTCTCATCACTCCTATTCAATATAGGACTGGAAGTCCTAGCCAGAGCAATCAGGGAAGAGAAAGAAATAAAACACATCCAAATAACAAAAGAATAAGTCAAGCTACCTCTCTTTGCAGATTATGTGACTTGATACCCAGAAATCCCTAAAGACTTCTCCAAAAGAACCCCTGTACTGATAAGTGGCTTTAATAAATTTTCAGGAAACAAAGTAAATATACAAAAATCAGTAGCATTTCTGTATACTGATAATATTCAAGCTGAGAGCCAAATCAAGAACATAATCCCATTTATAATAGACACACACACACACAAAATACCTAGGAATACATCTAACCAAGGTGGTGAAAAATATCTACGAAGAGAAATACAAAAGACTGCTAAAGAAGTCCTAGGTGACACAAACTAATAAAAAGAAATTCCATGTTCATGGGTAGGAAGAATCAATAATGTTAAAATGGCCATGTGGCCCAAAGTAATCTATAGATTTAATACTATTCCTGTCGCTATTTCTGTGAGTTCAACTGTTTTTGGAATATACATCCATGTTAGATCATATAATATATGTCTTTATATGGATGGCATTTTTCTCTTAGCTTGATGTCCTCTAGATTCATCTATGTTTTCACAGATGACTGTTTCCTTCTCTTTTAAGGCTGAGTCATATTCCTTTGTGTGTACATACCACATTTTCTTTATCCATGGATCCACTGATAAACGCTTAGTTTGATTACATTTCATGACTATCTTAAATAATGCTGCAATATACATGGACAAGGAGATAGATTGTTGATACATTAATATGCTTCCCTTTGGAAATATAACCAGTAGTTGAATTGTTGGATCATATGGTAGCTTTATTTTTTAATTTTGTGAGAAATCTCCACACTGTTGTTCATTACTAGTGTACTAATTTACATTTCCACTAAAAATGTGCATGGGTTCCCTTTTTTTCATATCCTAATGAACATTTGACATCTTTTGTTTTTTTTTTATAACAGCCTTCCTAACAGAGGTCAAATGATTAGTCATCCTGTTTGTAATTTGCATTTTCCTGATGATTAGTGATGTTGAGCATGTTTTTATATATCTGTTGGCCATTTGTATATCTTCTTTTAAGAAATATATTTTCAGGTTCTTTGTCCATTTTTAATATTTTTTTCTATTGAATTGTTTGGTTCCTTATATATTTTGAATATTAACCTTTTGTCAGACATATGGTTTGAAAATATTTTCCCTGATTTTTTAGATTGTCTCTTTACTCCGTTGTTTTTTTTTTTCTTTTTCAGTGCAGTAGCTTTTTTAGTTTGATGTAATTTTGTTTGTCTCTTGCTTTTTTTATTATTATACTTTAACTTCTGGGGATACATGTGCAGAACTTGCAGATTTGTTACATAGGTATACACGTGCCCTGGTGGTTTGCTGCACCCATCAACCTGTCATCTACATTAGGTATTTCTCCAAATGCTATCCTTCCCCTAGCCCTCCACTCCCTGACAGGCCTCGGTGTGTGACGTTTGCTTCCCTGTGTCCATGTGTTCTCATTGTTCAACTCCCACTTAATGAGTGAGAACATGCAGTGTTTGGTTTTCTGTTCCTTTGTTACTTTGCTGAGAATGATGGTTTCCAGCTTCATCCATGTCCCTACAAAGGACATGAACTCATCGTTTTTTTATGGCTGCATAGTATTCCATGGTGTATGGTGTATATGTGCCACATTTTCTTTATTCAGTCTATCATTGGTGAGCATTTGGGTTAGTTCCAAGTCTTTGCTATTGTGAACAGTGCTGCTATAAACATACATGTGCATGTGTCTTTATAGTAGAATGATTTATAATCCTTTGGGTATATACCCAGTAAAGGGATTGCTGGGTCAAATGATATTTCTGGTTCTACATCCTTGAGGAATCGCCACACTGTCTTCCACAATGGTTGAACTAATTTACACTCCCACCAATGGTATAAAAGCATTCCTATTTCTCCACATCCTCTCCAGCACATCTCACATGTAATGACATTCATAGGCTCAGAATAAAGGGATAGAGGAAAATCTACCAAGCAAATGAAAAACAGAAAAAAGCAGGGGTTTCAATCCTAATTTCAGAGAAAACAGACTTTAAACTAACAAAGATCAAAAAAAGACAAAGGACATTACATAATGGTAAAGGTTCAATTAGACAAGAAGACCTAACTATCCTAAGTATATAGGCACCCCACAAAGGAGCATCCAGACTTATAAAGCAAGTTCTTAGAGACCTACAAAGAGACATAGACTCTCACACAATAATAGTGGGAGACTCCAACACTTCACTGACACTATTAGATCATTGAGGCAGAAAATTAACAAAGATACTCAGGACCTGAACTCAACAATGGGCCAAATGGATCTGAAAGACCTTAACAGAACTCTCCACCCCAAAACAACAGAATATACATTCTTCCCATCATCACATGGCACATACTCTAAAGTCAACCACATAATTAAACATAAAACCATCCTCAGCAAATGCAAAAGAATGAAAATCATACCAAGCACACTCTCAGACAATAGCACAATCAAAAATAGAAGTCAAATCTATAAAAATCGCTCAAAACTATGCAATTACATGGAAACTAAACAACATGCTCTTGAATGACTTTTGGGTAAATAATGAAATTAAGGCATTATTTGAATATAATGAGAAAAAAGATACAACATAGCATAATCTCTGGGACACAGCTAAGGCAGCGTTAAGAGGGAAATTCATAACACTAAATACACACATCAAAAGTTAGATCTCAAATTAACCACCTAACATCACAACTGAAAGAATTAGAGAAGCAAGAACAAACCAGCCCCAAAGCTAGCAGAAGACAAGAAATGACCAAAAATCAGAGTTGAACTGAAGGAAATCAAGACACCAAAAGCCATTGAAAACACCAATGTGTCCAAGAGTTTTTTGAAAAAAAAAAAAAAAAAAATACAGTAGATAGACCACTTGCTAGAATAATAAAGAGAGAAGACCTGAATAAACACAATTATGAATGATGAATAGACTGTTACCACTGACCCCCCACCCCCAGAAATAAAAACAACAACCAAAACTACCACAAACACCTCTATGCACACAAACTGGAAAACCTAGATGAGATGGATAAACACCTGGACAGATACACCCTTCCAAGACTGAACCAGGAAGAGATCAATAGCAAGCTCTGAAATTGAATCTGTAATAAATAGCCTACCAACCAATAAAAGCCCATGACCTGATAGAGTCACAGCGAAATTCTACCAGTTCTACAAAGAAGAGCTTGTACCATTCCTATACAAGCTATTCCAAAAAATTGAAGATGGGGGACTCTTCCCTAAGTTATTCTGTGAGGCTAGCATCATCTTGATACCAAACCTGGTAGAGACACAACCAAAAAAGAAAACTTCAGGCTGGCCATGGTGGCTCATGCCTGTAATCCCAGCACTTTGGGAGGCCGAGGCAGGTGGATCATGAGGTCAGGATCCTGGCCAACATGGTGAAACCCCGTCTCTTTTAAAATACAAAATATTAACTGGGCATGGTGGTGTGTGCCTCTAGCCCCAGTCACTCAGGAGGCTGAGGCTGGGGAATTGCTTGAACCTGGGAGGCAGAGGTCACAGTGAGCCAAGATGGTGCCCTGCACTCCAGCCTGGCAACAGAGCAAGACTCTGTCTAAAAAAAAAAAAAAAAAAAAAAAAAAAAAAAAAAAAATACTTCAGGCCAATATCCTTGATGAACATCAATGCAAAAATCTTCAATGACACACTTGCAAACAAAATTCAGCAGCACATCAAAAAGCTAATTCACCATGATTGAGCAGGCTTCATCTCCAGGATGCAAGGCTGGTTCAACATATGCAAATCAATAAATGTGATTCATCACATAAACAGAACTAAAGACAAAAACCAAATGATTATTTTAATAGATACAGAAAAGGCTTTCAATAAATTCAAAACCCTTCATTTTAAAACTCTTAACAAACTAGGTATTGAAGGAACATACCTCAAAATAATGAGAGCTGTCTATGACAGACACACAGTCAACATCACACTGAATGGGCAAAAGCTGAAAGCATTTCCCTTGAAAATCAGCACAAGGCAAGAATGACTTCTGTCACCCCTCCTATTGAACATGGTATTAGAAGTCCTAGCCAGAGCAATCAGGCAAGGGAAAGAAATAAAGCACATCCAAATAGGAAGAGAGGAAGTCAAACTCTCTCTCTTTACCGGCAACATAATTTTATATCTAGAAAACCCCATAGTCTCACCCCAAAACCTCCTTCAGCTGATAAACAACTTCAGTAAAGTTTCAGGATACAAAATTGACATACAAAAATTACTAACATTCCTATACACCAAAAACAGTCAATCCGAGACCCAAATCAGAAAGGCAATCCTGTTCACAATCGCCACAGAATGAATAAAATACCTAGGAATAAAGCTAACCAGGGAGGTAAAAGATGTCTACAATGAGAATTACAAAACACTGCTCGAAGTAATCAGAGAAGACACAAACAAAAGGGAAAACATCCCATGGTCATGGGTAGGAAGAATCATTATTGTTAAAATGGCCATACTGCTCAAAGCAATTTACAAATTCAGTGCTATTTCTATCAAACTACCAAGATATTCTTCACAGAACTAAATAAATAAAACATTTTAAAATTCATATGGAACCAAAAAAGAGTCTCAGTGGCTAAAGCAATCCTAAGCAAAAGGAACAAAGCTAGAAGCATCACATTACCTGACTTCAAACTATAATAGAGGGCTATAGTAACCAAAACAACATGGCACTGGCACAAAAACAGGCACATAGACCAATGGAACAGAATAGAGAGTCCAGAAATAAGGCTTCACACTCATGATCATCTGATCTTCAAAAAAATCTGGCAAAAACAAGAAATGGGGAAAAGACTCCCTATTCAATAAATAGTGCTTGGATAGCTGTCTAGCTATATGCAGAAGAATGAAGCTGAACCCATTCCCTACACTATATACAAAAGTTAACTCAAAATGGATTAAAGACTTAAATGTAAAACCAAAAACCATAAAAACCCTGAAAGGCAACCTAGGCAATACCATCCTGGACATAGGAATGAGCAAAGATTTCATGACAAAGACACTAAAAGCAATTACAATAAAAGCAAAAATTGACAAGTGGGATCTAATTAAACTTAAGAGTTTCTACACAGGACAAGAAACTATCAACAGAGTCAACAGTCGACCTACAGAATGGGAGAAAATATTTGCAAACTATGCATCTGATAAAGGTTTGATATCCAGAATCTATAAGGAACATAAATAAATTTACAAGAGAAAAACAAACTCCATTAAAAAGTGGGCAAAGAACATGAACAGATGCTTTCCAAAAGAAGACATATATGTAGCCAACATGCATATGAAGAAAAGCTCAATGTCACAAATATTACAGAAATGCAATCAAAGCCACAATGAGATACCACTTTACACTAGTAAAAATGACTATATAAAAGTAAAAAAAAAAAAAAAAAAGATGCTGGCAAGGTTGTGGAGAAAAGGGAACACTTATACACCATTGATGAGAGTGTAAATTAGTTCAACCCTTGTGGAAAGCAGTATGGTGATTCCTTAAAAAGCTAAAAGAGGAACTACCATTTGACCCAGCCATTCCATTACTGGGTATATACCCAGAGGAATATAAATCATTTTACCTAAATGACACATGTATGTGAATGTTCGCTGAAACACTATTTATGATAGCAAAGACAAGGAGTCAACCTAAATGCCCATCAATGACAGATTGGATGAAGAAAGTGTGGTACATATACATCATGGAATACTATGCAGCCATAAAAAAGAAGATTATATATTCGGTGGGAATGTGGATGAAGATCAAGGCTATTATCCTCAGAAAACTAACAGGAACAGAAAACCAAAAACTGCATGGTCTCACTTATAAGTACAAGTTAAATGATGAGAACTTATGAACACGAGGAAGGAAATAACAGACACTGGGTCTACTTGAGAGTGGAGAGTAGTAGGAGGAGGGAGAGGAGCAGAAAAGATAACTATTGGGTACTGGGCTTAATACTTGGGTGATGAAATAATTTGTAAATAAACCCCCACGACATGAGTTTACCTATGTAATAAACCCTCACATGTATTCTAAACCTAAAATTAAAAGATGAGAAAAAGACTGCCAAAAGGCTACTAGAACTGATAAATGATCTTAGTAAGGTCTCAGGATATAAAATCAATGTACCAAAAGCAGTAGCATTCCTATACACTAATAATGTCCAGGTTGAGAGTAAAATATAAAACACAGTCCCATTTATGATAGACACAAAGAAAATGAAATACATAGGAATAAATACAGCCTACCAAGGAGGTGAAAGATCTATACAAGGAGAACTACAAAATTCTACTGAAAAAAATCAAAGATAACACAAATTAATGGAAAAACTTTCCAAGCTCATGTATTGGAAGGATCAATATTGTTAAAATGGCCTTACTGCTTAAGGCAATTTACAGATTCAGTGCAATTCCTATCAAACTACCAATGCCATTCTTCACAGAATTAGAAAAAAACTATTCTAAAATTCATATGGAACCAAAAAAGAGCCTGAATAGCTAAAGCAATTTTAAGCAAAAAGAAGAAAGCTGGAGGCATTACACTGTCCAACTTCAAATTTTACAATAAGACTACAGTAATCAGAACAGCATGGTATGGTACAAAGTAGACATCTATCCTAATGGAACAGAATAGAAAACTCAGAAATAAAGCTGCACACTTAGAGCCATCTGATTTTCAAAGACAGACAAGAGAAAAAGGAATATAAATGGACTCCCTATTCAACAAATGATGCTATGAAATCGCCTTGTTGTCTGGGGTAATATCTGAGGTTTGTTGTCCCATGACCACAGAAAACTAGGACGTGAACACACCAGAGTGAGGTTAAGAGAGGAAGTTTAATGGGCAAAAGAAAGAGAAGAGATCTTTGCCCAGGGAGGGGTACTGGAGAAAATGGGTTGCTGCTTCTGCAGTGAAATGTAGAAGGTTTTATAGATGAGCTTGAGGGGGCAGTGTCTGATTTACATAGGGCATGAAAGATTGGTCAGACTAGGCATGCCATTTGCATAGCACTTAAAGAAGCTGGCCACTCAACTCTAATCTTTTATTATGCAGATGGTTGTCTACCTGGCCATGTTGCCTGGTTCTTTACTAGTGACAAAGAAAAGGGAAGATGGAGCCTCCACGTTGAAAATGCCTGGCTTCCAGTCAGCCCCTTTTCTATTGGCCCAGCTGCCAGCATGCACGCATGCAAGTCTCCAGCCTGCTTATCTATGTCTGCTGCTCGATTTTTCAGGCTGCTCTTTGTTAGAAAAGAAGTTATTTGGGGCTGCTTTTTGTTAAAAGGGAAGCCTTGCTGAGAATTCCTTTACCCTCACTATCTGCCTAAATAATTTCTTTCTCGTTCCTGTATCACTAGTATAACTGGCTAGCCACGTGCAGAAAAGTTAAAATGGACCCTTACCTTTCACCATATAGAAGAATTAACTCAAGATAATTAAAATTTTAAATGTGATACCTCAATCTATAAAAATTTTAGAAGAAAACCTAGGAAATACTCTTCTCAACATCAGCCTTGGCAAACAATTTTTTGGCTATGTCCTTAAAAGCAAGGGCAATAAAAACAAAAATTGACAAATGAGACCTAAACTAAAAAGCTTCTGCACAACAAAATAAACTATTAATGAAATATACAGACAACCTACAGAATGGGAAAAATTATTTGCAAACTATGCATCTGACAAAGGTCTAATACCTAGAATCTATAAGGAATTTAAACAGAACAACAAGGAAAACAATAACCTCATTTAAAAATGGGCGCAGGATATGAACAGACACTCCTTAAAAGAAGACGTACAAGTATCCAACAAGCATATTGAAAATCACTTATCATCACTAATCAACAGAGAAATACAAATCAAAACCACCATAAGATACCATCTCACACTAGTCAGAATGACCACTATTTAAAAGTCCAAAAACAACAGATGCTGGTGAGGCTGCAGAAAAAAGAAAATGCTAATACACTATTGGTGGGAATGTAAACTAGCCTAACCGCTGTGGAAAGCAGTTTGGAGATTTCTCATAATATTTCAAACAGAGCTACCATTTGACCCTCAATTGCACTACTGGGAATATAACCAAATGAAAATAGATCATTATATCAAAAAGATGCATGCACTCACATTTTTATCACAGCACTATTCACAACAGCAAAGATATGGAATCAACTTACGTGCTTATCAGTGGTGGATTGGATAAAGAAAATGTGGCATATATACACCATGGACTAGTACTCAGCCATGAAGAAGAATAAAACCATGTCCTCTACAGCAGCATGGACAGAGCTGGAGGCCATAATCCTAAGCATATTAATGCAGGAACAGAAAACCAGCTACTGAAGGTTCTCACTTATAAGTGGGAGCTAAACACTGAGTACCCTTAGACATAAATATGGGAACAAAAGACACTGCAGACTACTAGAGGGGAGAGGAGATTAGGGAAGAATGGTTCAGAAAACTACCTACTTTGGATTATACTCACTATTCTGGTATAATATGCCCATGTAACGAACCAGCACATGTACTCCCTGTATCTAAAAATAAAAGTTGAAAGAAAAAAAATTGGAAAAATTCTCAAGGACAATTGACTGGCCAAAGATTTTTTGAGTAATACCCCACAAGCACAGTAGACCAAAGCAAAAATGGACAAACAGGATCACATTAAACTAAAAAATAAACAAAACCCCCCATGAGATTCTCATATCTTAGACCTTTGACAATTTGATTATATTGTGCCTCATAATAGTCTTTTCTGGGCTGATCTTGCTCATGATTCATTGAGCTTCATAAATCTGGATTTCCATATCCTTCCCAAGTGAGGAAGGTTTTCAGACAGTATGTCTTTAAAGAAAAAATATTTTTGACCTTTTATCTCTCTCTTCTCCTTCTGAAGTTTCTGTACTTTCTATACCATATTCTTGGTGGGTCTCAAAGGTCTCATGCTTTCTTTGCCACTTTTTATTCTTTTTTTACTCTAATTTGTTAATTTTAAAAGACTCTTTTTTGAGTTCACTAATTCTTCTGCATGATTGAGTCGAGTATTGAAACTCTCTGTTGACTTATTTATTTCTTTCATTGTGTTCTTCAGCTCCAGAATTTTTGTTTGGTTCTTTTTAATGGTTTATATTTCTTTATTAAATTTTTATTTTGTTCATGTATTTTTTGTTTTAGATTTTTTAGTACTCTTTTCTTTTGCATCTCACTGAGATTTTTTAAGATGATTGTTTTGAATTATCCTAAAGGAAACTTATAGATCTCCATTTATTTGGATCAGTTGCTAAAGCTTTATTAGTTTCTTTTGGTGGTGTCATATTTGTCTGATGCTTTGTTATTTGTTTATCCTTGTACTGGTGTCTGTGCATTTGAAAGAGCAGACTCTCTTTCAATCTTTACAGACTGGTTTCGGTAGGTTAAAAGCTTCTGTTGGTGTCCTGGGCTGATGAGATTGCCTTCAGTATCATGGTTGAATGGGGTTACAGCCAGATCACATGGTTGCTTCGGGTCCAGAGTGGGATCTTTGGTTCATGATCCTTTTACTAGGGCTTCTAGCAGGCTTGTATCCTATTTAGTGCCTCAGAGGACCAAACTGGCTCTAGAATCATACCGTATAGGGCTGGGGAGGGGATGAGGGTCCACTTCAAGGTCTGTAAATGGTGGGTCTATTATTAGGTGTGTAGTTGGGGAAGAGTTTATCTAGTTTGCTGGGAAGGCTGCTCATGGGTCTCTGAGTGGGTTCCTCAACCTGTGGCACAGAGGAGTTAGTGCTAAGTCACAAGGTTTCCTCGGGGTCTATAGCTGAAACCAGTGTCTTCATGTCTGTCTCTGGGGTCATGGTTGAGTGTGTTTTCTGGCAGGTCTGTGGGCAGGCAGATTTGCCTCAGACTGTAGTTGAGTTGGGCTGGAGCTTGATCCAGGATTGTTTCAAGATCTGAAATAAAACTAAGGTCTGTGTCTGCAGGGTCACTAATGATGTCTCTCTTCAGGTCCCTGTGTGGGCAAACTGCTTTCCAGCATAGCTGAGAAGGGTTGAAGCCCCTTTTCTGTCCAATTTAAGGATCTGCTGTGAAACCTAGGTCAATGGTCTCCTAGTTGGGACATGGATGCGCAAGCCATCCCTCTGTATCCTGAAGTGGCAAGACTGCTCACAGTCCACAGCTGAGAAGGGTGAAGGTCAAGATTCAAGGCTGTTTTACCGTGGAACTGAAGTCAGCAAGCCTATACTGCTGACAAAGATGAGTGAGTCTCACAGCAATTTCCTGTGATTAACCCAGGTCACAGTTGAGAGGAGTTTGAGTGGAGATTCATTTTAGTGTCTTCTATAGGACAGAGGCCAGCAAGCATGCCCCAGAGGTACAGATGTATATGTCTCCCAGGAAGTCTCTGTGGGTGAAGGACTGATCTCAAGTTGTGGCTGACACTAGTTAAAGCCAAGTTAGAGGGCTGTTTCAGGGTCTACACTGAGACTACAGTTGATATGCCTACCTCCTGAGACACTAGTGTGTGAGTCTCCTCCTGGACCCCTGGGCAAATGGTTTTGGCAGCATGACCAAGGCCTAATGGGGCTGAAGGCAAGTCCACAGGAGGATGGGTCCCTTTTCAGGTCTGGAGATGGAATCACTGTTGGTAAGTCTGCCACTTGGATGCAAATCTATTGCCTAAAACAACCATCCTAGGTCGTGGGTTCCACTAGCATTTTACAAACTCCTACTTGAATTCCAAAACTCCCTCAGAGGAACTTTTGTCTGTGGATGGCTGAAAAATTATTGTTGCTCTGGGGGCATATGTGTGGGGGACCACTTATTCTGCCAATTTACTGACTTTCCTCCTAGTAAGATTTTAAAATTACTTTTTCCCCATACATAGTTTGACTTCAGTTTTTGTCATTTACAACTAAATATTTCTATCAAAGTTGAGATAATTTGTTATGGTGGAGAATGAATAAATGAAGAATGTAATGCATAGCTATTTAATATTTCAATTTCTGGTATGCTAATATATTTCAAAATTGATTAATATTTTACCTTTCCAAGATACATTTATTTTTATCAAGGGAAATCTGAAGATTAAATAATCTATTTTAAAAAATTAAATGCAAAAATTTAAGCACTAAGAGAAGTTAATAATATAACTTTGGCAGTGATACTTTTTGTGTCAGCTACAATCAGTTGAGTAATTACTGCAGTAATTTTTCAGAATAATTAAGGAAAAAATCAGTAGATATCAGTTGATAATATTACTATGAGTTTTAGAATGTTTTCTATTATAATGGAAGTGGCATAATAAAATAATATAAAGAAAAGAAGTATGCAATGTTAAGATTTAGCAACCTAGTCTAAAAGGCACTCTTAACAAGGTGAGGGTTGGCAATGTTTGTGATCAAGACAGAAAAAAAAAAAATTCTCATAGCCACTTGAAAAATGGACCAACTAAATGACACACTTTCAAAGTCAACCTTGTACTTTTAATAGACCAAGTATCCTATATTTTGGAGGTGTGTGATGAGATAAAACTGATTTCACAATAGCCCATGTGTAGAATTTCCTGTTCAAACCTTAGTAACACGTTGATGAGAAATCTACTTTTTCCACTCGACTCACTCTGAGCCTTCACAGGGCAGTCTGTGAAGATGGCAGGCATTGTTTGTTCTTGTCCTGGATTTATGCCTTTAAATTTCACCTTTTATTACCCAGCTATAGCAGGCCTTTTTATCAGACTAACCTGGCCTCTCCACTAAAGGATGTGTGACTTTCTGGGGACAGAAGGTATGTGTTGCTACTCTCCAACTCTCTACTAGCCTACCCCATTTAGTGGGTGACTACAAGTGCTCAATATGATACAAAGGAGGTATAATTAATATACAATAAAATCAAAGTAGAATATTGCTGTCTTCATTTGAATAACTCAGGGTAAAAACGTAAAATATGAAATATGTTGAAGGATTTCTTAAAGTTTTCAAATTATTGTTTGTGGAAACCTAGTGGGTTTGTTGATCAACATAATTTAAGTGAAACCTATTAACATCACAATAATGAACAATTAATTTTGTATTTTGTAATCAGTACATCATGTATCTTTGAATAATAATAATTTATATTTAGCTTAGCCATTAAAGATTATTAAAATAAATTAATCAATTGATGAAAGCCAAATACAATTCCTCAGACGTGTAGATTAAATAAAAGCAGTTTTTATTTTTAATAAAAATCAGAATGAGGTAGATTACATAAAATGCTAAAGGTAATAAAAAACAACCAAAATACTTTTTAAAAATTGATCAAAATATTGCAAAAAAAAAGATGTAGCCCACGGATATAGGAGATTTATCTGAAGATTTACTTTCCATGCTTTAACTGACATGAATCAGAAACAGTAACATAACAATTGTGACTAAAATAATAATTAAAATATCAAATGCTTATTGAGAACTTTAAGTGCCAGGTTGAGTGGTAAATGTTTTACATGCAACATTTTACATGTTCTTATTCCCGTTTTAGACTAACAAACTGGGTTATGAAAAATAGAATAACTTTTTAAAGGTCACACATTATAAGTGTCAAAGCTAGAATTAATTCTAGATCTCACTGACTCCAGAGCCCATTGACTAAATGATTTAATTACATTATCTGAAATTTTACAAGTACTTATACAACTAAAGTGGCCTTTACTCACTTTTACAACCATAAAATCATTCTATAAGTTTAAATAAAATGTGCTTTAACATGAATTACCTATACTTTTACTTATCATTTTTTGGTTCATAATTTAGCCAGGAAATAAATTACCAATTACTAATTAAATTACCAATATTTCTATAAGTATTAACAATTTATGTAGTGTTCCTAATACTATTTAGGTTATGCATAAGTCAGCTGTGTCACATAGCATTTTCTGTCATATACAAATATTTAAATTTTTATAATTTTTAATAAATAATTTTTAATAATTTCTTAGAACATTTCAGCCATTAAGAAAAGACCATTTAATTACCCCTATTGATTTTCATTAATGTGTATAAATTACTAAATAAAAGTAATGCAGTGCAAGAAATTTATATATATATATATGTCAACTTTACTGTTACTCATGTGCAGACCGCATAGTCTTAACCATTACTGGATTTCAAAATTAACATAAAAATGAGTGCAGAAGCTTTTCTAATACAACATTTTAATTTTTAACACAGGTGAAGCATCAGACTTTAAGAAACATATTTTTATTCCTGAACTTCTTTATTCCTTAGTAATTTATTGCTTCTCGTTGCCCCAGCAATAATATTTTGTCAAATGCAGAAAATTTATCTTTTTTTTTTTTTTTTTTTTGAGTCGGAGTCTCACGCTGTCTTCCAGGCTGGAGTGCAGTGGCGCGATCTCTGCTCACTGCAACCTCTGCCACCCATGTTCAAGAGATTCTCCTGCCTCAGCCTCCCGAGTAGCTGGGACTACAGGCGCCTGACATCGCGCCCAGCTAATTTTTGTATTTTTAGTAGAGATGGAGTTTCACCGTGTTAGCCAGGATGGTCTCGATCTCCTGACCTCGTGATCGGCATGCCTCGGCCTCCCAAAGTGCTGGGATTACAGGCGTGAGCCACCGCGCCCGGCCCAAAGATCTTTTTTTAAAACAAATATTCATAAGAAACTTGTTTAGGCTTGAAGAAAATTAGAGAAAGAACTTTAGATTCTTTAACGCAAAATGAGCTCCAATACTCGTTCTCCACCTCACCCTTTTAACTGCACTAGGGAATCTTGTATATAAACCATTTATTAACTTCTTAGCTACTGTTATTATAGAGTACGGTCCCTGACATCACACACTGCAGAGATGGATAACCAAGGAGTAATCTACTCAGACCTGAATCTGCCCCCAAACCCAAAGAGGCAGCAACGAAAACCTAAAGGCAATAAAAGCTCCATTTTAGCAACTGAACAGGAAATAACCTATGCGGAATTAAACCTTCAAAAAGCTTCTCAGGATTTTCAAGGGAATGACAAAACCTATCACTGCAAAGGTAAAGCATTTAAAAGATCCTCAATATAACAGTCTAGGATGTGCAGCTTGGGGTACAGGAATGTGGGGAAAGACAAGGGAGTGCTCACATATTTTCTATTTGCAAAGATCAGAATTCCAAGTTGAGATATGCTATTTCAATATAAAATTTGAAGACTGATTTAACTCATTGTTGAAATTTGTAGTCTTTGTCAAATAATTCATGGAGCATGATTTTTACTGAAAATGCAGTGGTATATTATTCTGAGAAAATGATTACAATGGGAGATGAGGGTTTGGGGTCCAAGTTTCTCTGTATGATTCCTGTGCATTCAGGTTCTCTTGTCTGTGAATCCTCTAAACGACTGTATCCACCTCTCCTTTCACACTGTTCCCATTTCTCTCCCTGCAGATTTACCGTCAGCTCCAGAGAAGCTCCTTGTTGGGATCCTGGGAATTATCTGTCTTGTCTTAATGGCCTCTGTGGTAACGATAGCTGTTATTCCCTGTAAGTCTATTTTAGAAGATTACAAGGGGAATTTTCACGTTAATGATTGAATGTGCCTCTAAACATTTCATATTTTCAGGGAATAGAGTTCTCATTGTAATGTATATATTTGGACTAAATGTGGAATGATTATTCTGAAGTTGTCAAAGAATAAATGAAAGAGTAATTGTTGAAAGTATTCGCTTCTGATGCAATTGTATGTATATATTTGGATTTCATAACTCAAAAATATATTCTAGGAGTCTGAAAAACCTTACTGAGAAATAGAAGTTAATTTTTGAAAGTAGTTAAAGCAAGAATTATAAGAACTATATGAGATGGTAAAATTTGGTTCTTTAGATCTATGAAATACTTTACCAAAAAACCACCATTACTTTATCAAATTTTTCTTAAAATCAATTTTATTCCATAGTATTCTAACTCTAATACAAAAAAATTCAAAAAACTTAAAATTATTATGATTGATTTAGATGCTAATTTTTTACAAAGATTACTTTAATTTTTCTAGCTACATTAATACAGAAGCACAACAATTCTTCCCTGAATACAAGAACTCAGAAAGGTATATAATAATTTTTAAAGTTTTAATATTGTACAGTTTATTTTTTCTTGGTCTTAGGCTGTACAAAAATAAAATTTTGGGTGAAAAATTATAAAATTTGGCAACAAATGTTCATAAATAAAGATTAAGGCATTCCCTTGTCATCAACTATAAGTAAAATCACTATGCTTTCTATCTGTTGTGTTCAAATTCTTACTGCTATAATATGATAAGATACAAGTTATTTATTGTTCCTTAAAAATCAGATTAGTTTGTTCATTGATTTTCAAGACATGTATAGAGTGGATTTTTGTTTGCTGGTTTGCTTTATATGGGAACACAATTAGGAGATGAGAGGCTGACCCTTTATTGCGCACCTGTATATAAGCGACTGGGTACTTTAAAACTACATATTTACCAGCCTGTGAAGCTGCATAGATATGTTGCATACATATAGGTTTATACCTTTGCAAATATGTAAAATAATTTTCATTTTTAAAAATTCATATTGGTCTAGATAGTAATTCGTATCTTTATTTAGCACATCATTGTGGCCATTGTCCTGGGGAGTGGATTACATATTCCAACAGTTGTTATTACATTGGAAAGGAAAAAAGAACTTGGGAAGAGAGTTTGCTGGCCTGTGCTTCGAAGAACTCTGGTCTGCTTTCTATAGAAAATGAAGAAGAAATGGTAAGATGTAAATGTTTTAAACACTTTATGAAAAGCTTATTTCGGTCGATAATATATTTGCAGAAATCATCCATATGTGTGGGTATATATATTTAGCTTATATGTTTTCAAGTTTATGTAATATTTAATTGATTGACTTAATAATGTTTTAAAATTCATATACTACTAATGTACTTTTGATTGTTTTCAGTTTTTGCTTTTCATGGAAAACCATGCTTCTATAAATGCTTTGAATCCACAATAAATTTTGCTATCTAATTTTATCAGGCATGATGTGATCTGCTCGTGCAGACTGATCACAAAGTGAATGAACTCATGTGATACAAGTCACATCATGAAATAAAAGTTTCCAGCTCTAGCAGTTCCACCCCGTGTGTGCCCTCATCACTTATCCTGACTCCTCTCCAAAACACTATCTTGACTTTTAATGTTATAAATAACGTTTGCCTGCTTTTGAATTTATATAAAGGGAATCATACAGTGTGAATTTCATGTCTGTATTTTTCACTCCTATCTGATATTTGTGCAATTCCTCCATATTATTGCAGTTATCTGACATTTGTTACTGTTCACTGCTCTACTATGTGCAAAGAACACTAAGAATCCATTCAATCCTGTGTCTCTGGATGGGGAAGTGAGTCTCATGCCCTCAGGGCAAAGAGGACCCTGGGTGGTGCACTGGTAGTCATTGGGTTCCTTTGCCGATCCTCCTCACCCACATCCACCCTGATGTCTCTTGGTATGAGAAGGAAGCACTTCCTCTGGCTGTATTGGTAGCAGGTCTCCTGGTAGATCATCCTTGCCAGTGGTACCAGCCTTGCCTGGTGTTGCGGAGGGGACTCCCCTTCAATACAGAACAGGAGTGAGCTTTCCTGGGCCTCCTCCTATTGCCAGGTCGGGTGCAGGGAAACAGCAAGCTTAGGTCACCTTCTTGTGTCGTGTGGGGAATGTAACATGCTCACTGGAACACTTGGTTGATCTCTGATGCTAGGGTCCCAGACAATTTCATCTTTCTCTTTCCAGCTTTCAGAGTTCTCCATTGCTTTTGTCTTTCATTAATCCCAGAGTTTATAGTTGTTTTTAGTAGGGAGTAGCAGAGAGAGACAAGTCTACGTCACCTGGTCAGGACCACTGTTATTCCACCAAAACCGAATCAGATAAAAGTGAGGGCTTATCTAGTTAAAGAATGGTGTGGTGCCCAGAAAACCCAATCTGTAGCTTCCATGTCATTTATTTCCAAATGACAACCTCTCATTTCTCTTCTAAATCTCCAACTCTGAGAAATATAGTACAAAAATAGATTGATTTAGTCACAGTATCTGGAGGAATGAATGCACAGTATCAGGAAACTTATTTAAATCCTTACTGTGTTTATTCAGTCAATTGGGGTAACTATTATAATGCAAGAATTAAAATTTCTTTATTAACATGAGAAGAAGAATAAAACTACTAAGTACAAACGCTGAAGAGTTCATTTATATCAAAATTATAAACATTTATTAAAGTTTTTGGTACTGCAAATAGTGGTTTTCAATTTTAATATATTTATAATGTTTTCATAATTATTATTTAAGTGAAAATTCTATCTTTTCTTTTAGAAATTTCTGGCCAGCATTTCACCTTTCTCATGGATTGGTGTGTTTCGTAACAGCAGTCATCATCCATGGGTGACAATAAATGGTTTGGCTCTCAAACATGAGTAAGTTGTTTTGTATATGGCACTACATAGCAATATATATATATATATATATATATATATATGATAAATTCAGAAGAATAATATGAATAAATCTATGTGGAATCATAGACATGAAGAAAGATGTGGAAAGTTAGTGAAATATTGACATAAATATTTTACAATAGACCATAGTAGTCCGTATATGTCAATCGCTCATTGGTCAGCTGGTAACCTTCTTGGTTATCAAATGACCCAGGGGTGTCCAATCTTTGGCTTCTGTGGGCCACATTGGAAGAAGAATAGTCTTGGGCCACACATAAAATACACTAACACTAATGATAGCTGATGAGCAAAAAAAAAAAAAAAAAATAATAATAATCTCAGAATGTTTTAAGAAAGTTTACGTATTTGTGTTGGGCCGCATTCAAAGCCTGGGTCACATGCAGCCCATGGGCAGCAAGTTAGACAAGCTTGAGCTGGACTATCAGGGAATTGCAGTGCTTGTTTTCATTAAAAAGCCACACTTACTTTTTTACTTAAGAATATCCTCAAAGCACAATAGTAGTGCTGTTGGCATATTGCTGTAATTTTTTTATTAGTAGTTATTGTTGTCAATCTCTTATTGTGCCTAATTTAGAAATTACACTTTATCTAATTATGAATGTGTAGAGAAAACATAATCTCTCTATGGGTTCTGTACTATCTGCTGTTTCAGGCATCCACTTTGGTCTTGAAACATATCCCCCGTGGATGAAGGGAGACTACTGTATAGAGTGTTCGGAATAATGACTCTTACTAATATTATGAAAAATTTAATTACCCTTTTCCATAAAATTCTTTTCATACAGTACATGAAAAATGCTTTTGTCTCATGAATCATTTGCTTAAAATGTAACAGAATATGGATTTTTCTCCATTACAGGATGAAAGACTCAGATCATGCTGAACATAACTGTGCGATGCTATCTCTACATGGACTTAAATCAGACCAGTGTGGATCTTCAAAAATATATCATTGTAAGCATAAGCTTTAGAAGTAAAGTGTTTGCGTTTGCAGTGCATCAGATAAATTTTATATTTCTTAAAATAGAAATAATATTATGATTGCATAAATCTTAAAATGAATTATGTTATTTGCTCTAATAAGAAAATTCTAAATCAATTATTGAAATAGGATACGCACCCGGTGTGTGATGTTCCCCTTCCTGTGTCCATGTGTTCTCACTGTTCAATTCCCACCTATGAATGAGAACGTGTGGTGTTTGGTTTTTTGTCCTTGTGATAGTTTGCTGAGAATGATGGTTTCCAGCTTCATCCATGTCCCTACAAAGGACATGAACTCATCATTTTTTATGGCTGCATAGGGGGAGAGGGGAAGGATAGCATTAGGAGATACACCTAATGTTAAATGACGAGTTAATGGGTGCAGCACACCAACATGGCACATGTATACATATGTAACAAACCTGCACGTTGTGCACATGTACCCTAAAACTTAAAGTATAATTTAAAAAAAAAGAAATAGGATACACACAATTACTAAAGTACAGATATGCTAGCATTTGCATCGGGCTCATTTTGCTCAACATGATATTTGTGGTATTCAGCCTTTCTAAAAGTTGCATGTTATGTGAGTCAGTTTATATGAAGTATCAAGAACAGTCAAACCCACAGAGACAGAAAGTAGAATAGTGGTTGCCAATGCCTAAGGGAGGTTCAAATAGGGGATGACCACTAATTGATAGAACGTTTCTTTGTGTCATGATGAAAACTTTCTAAATTTCAGTAGTGGTGATGGTTGTAACTCTGTGAATATACTAAAAATCATTGATTTTTAATCATTTTAAGTGGATGGAATTTAGGCTTTGTACATGACACTTCAATAAATCTATCCAGAAAAAAAAAGCCTCTCCTGGGATTGTTTGTGACTGCATTTATTCTCTAAAGTAATTTTTAAACATTAGCTTCTTTATAATATTGACTTTTCTAATCAACATAAAGTGTTTCCTTCAATGTACTGTGTTATCTTTAATTTCTCTCTATTGTATTTTGTATTTTGGGGGATTGAAGTCATACAGAAATGTAGGTATTTTACATTCATGCTTTTGTAAATGGCATCCTGATTCTAAAATTCCCTTTAGTAATTTTTGTTGTTATAAATAGAAATACAATTGATGTCTGCATTTTGATTTTATACCTACTTATTCCACTGATTTTATATATTTAAATCTATTATGTCAACTATTGATTTTCTTTTTCTGGGTGTTCTATATAAAGAGCATTTTATCTGCAAATCATCACACTTTTAGTTTTTTTAATCCATGTGCTATAACTTAGTTTTATTTTCATTTTTTTCCACTGGCTAGGGTTTTATACCCATAGTTGAATAGAAGGTACAATCAAAGTTCTGTGTGTATCATATGTATCATTTTCTGGTTTTGGCAAAAAATACTTCAACATATTATTCATATTTACAAAGCTTGGTTTTTTTTTATCCTATCTTTCTCATATCGTGGCAGTTTTATAATATTCCTATTTTCTAATAGATTTTATCAATTCTTGTAACATTTTTATTAATTTGTATCAGTTGGAATGATATATGTTTTCTTTATATAACGTTTTTATAAACTACTTTTATTTTTTCAAATGTTAAACCAGCCTTTGTTTCTGAAATAAATCCATGATGATCATTGTATATTTCTCTCATAAAATATCACTGCTGGCCAGGGGTGCATTGGCTCACATCTGTAATCCCAGCACTTTGGGAGGCCAAGGCGGGCAGATCACGAGGTCAAGAGATCAAGACCATCCTGGCCAACGTCCTGAAACCCCATCTGTACTAAAAATACAAAAATTAAAATTAGCTGGGCATGGTGGTGCGCATCTATAGTCCCAGCTACTCGAGAGTCTGAGGCAGGAGAATCACTTGAACCAAGTGGGCAGAGGTTGCAGTGAGCTGAGATTGCACCACTACACTCCAGCCTTGCAATAGAGGGAGACTCTGTCACAAAAAAAAAAAAAAAAAAAAAATAGTGCATATGTATTTTATGTAGGGATTCAGGGTAAGATTTGTTTCTTCATCCATGTTCACAAGGATATTTGACCATGTTTTTATTCATAGCTATATACTTGAAAGGTTTTGGTATCAAGGCTATCTTGGGAAGAATTTCTGTTTTTCTATAACCTGGAAGCGTTTGTTGAGAGTACTGCTTTATTTTTAAATGTTATAATTCACTAGTTACGTCATCTGAGTTTGTAGACTATTTATGTGTGAAAGTTTATGTCTAAACTGAATTTCTTTAACACATGTGGGATAGACTCAGATTTCTATTTGAGGTACTGCATTTGGTAATGAGTATTTATGAATTTTCTATTTCATATAGACATTAAAATGTAATAAAATATAGTTCTATTGCCTCTAAATAACTCTAAATACCATCATGGTATTTCCATGTTGAATCTAGAAATAGGCCAGTTGTGGTGGCTCGAGTTTATAATCCCAGCGCTTTGGGAGGCATCACTGTGCCTGGCCCTTATCAATTTTTTAAAATGTTAAATTAGTTAGTTTTGGGGATACGTTAGTAGGTGTATATTTTTAGTAGTCTCATCAAATTTTAAAAGTATTTTCAATGAAAATACCTTTGGCCTTGCTGTTCTCTCTATTGTAACATTATTCTTTATCGTGATTTTTTACTGTTTATTCATTTTTTCTTATATATCACTTGTATTTCATTTTAGCTTTCCTATTTTTAATTTATTTTAGTGCATTCACAGGTAATTTTTAGGTCATCTTTTGTAATCTATGTACATTGAGGGCAATCAGTTTTGACAAGAAAGACTTTTGTTCTACTTTTCTTATAATTCATATAAAAATTGTGACCATTCATTTTGATAATTTCTTTCACCTATATGTTATTTAGACATGTATTACTGAATTTAAAACTATGTAAGGTTTGCAGATTTTTTTTATTGACTTCTGTCGTAGGCAAACTAGTTAGAACATTTTCTGTGAAGCTGGAAATATTCTTCATCTTTGTGTCCAAAGATGTGGCTAGTGTGCTGAGAAACTGGTTTCACATGTTATTTATTTTGTATTAATTAATATTGAATTAGAATAGCTATTTTGTAACTGTCCACTGGCCAAGCTTGGCTAGTGGTACTACATTGAAATCATAGTCCTATATTTTTTACTAATATGCATGCTTAGAATTATGAGATTATAGTATTTGGGAAAAGCGTCTTTTGAAATTAAATATGTGAGTATTCTACATATGCGTCAGTGTGTGCATATGAGTGATAACTACTTGTCCAGTTCAAATCTTTCTATCGGCTTGTTTGGTGTTTCTATGGTTTGTTTGTGTGTTAAGCAGGGAGAGAAAAGTGTTTAAAATCCCATTTATGATTGTTCCTTATTCACTTTATTCAATTATATGTTGAACTTGTAGCATTAGGTACATGCAATGATAAAAATGTATATTACTAGTGGTTTGGAAAATTAATCTAACATTATGAAGCATGCTTCCTCAATTCCAGTAAAGGGCTTGCCTTAGATTAAGACAGCACTATTACGACTGTAATAGTGTTCTACCAGTTTGTGAGTTATGGTATATGTTGTTAAATATTTTATCTTCAACTCTCCTTGTTTAAATATTTTAATTTTAATTTCAGTGTGTACATAGTAGGTGTATATGTTTATGGTGTCCATGAGCTGTTTTGAGAAAGACAGGCAGTGCATAATAATGACATCATGTAAAAATGCTGCATCCATCTCCCTAAGGATTTATCCTTTGTGTTACAAACAATCCGATTATACTCTTTAGTTATTTTAAAATATACAATTAAATTATTATTGACTGTAGTGACCCTGTTGTGCTATGAAACACTAGGTCTTCCTCATCCTTTCTATCTATTTCTCGTACCCATTAATTAACCATTTTCTCCTCCTTACTACTACCCTTCCACTGTCCTTCTCAATCTCTGGTAACCATCCTTCTACTCTCTCTCTCCATGAGTTCAATTGTTGTGATTTTTAAATCCCACAGCTAAGTGAGAGCATGTGATGATTGTCTTCCTACGACTGGCTTATTTTATTTTATTTATTATTATTATTTTTTTTTTTTGAGACGGAGTCTTGCTCTGTCACCCAGGCTGGAGTGCAGTGGCGCGATATCTGCTCACTGCAAGCTCCGCCTCCCAGGTTCACGCCATTCTCCTGCCTCAGCCTCCCGAGGAGCTGGGACTACAGGCGCCCGCCACTACGCCCGGCTAATTTTTTGTATTTTTAGTAGAGATGGGGTTTCACCGCATTAGCCAGGATGGTCTCGATCTCATGACCTTGTGATCCGCCCGCCTCGGCCTCCCAAAGTGCTGGGATTACAGGCGTGAGCCACCTCGCCCGGCCTGGCTTATTTTATTTAACATAATGACTCCTGGTTCCATTCATGTTGTAGCAAATGACAGGGTCTCATTCCTTTTTTATGGCTGAATATTACTCCATTGTTGATATATACCACATTTTCTTTGTCCATTCATCCGTTGATGGACACTTAGGTAGCTTCCAGATCTTGGCTATTGTGAACAGTGCTGCAACAAATATGGGAGTACAGCTATCCCTTAGGTAAACTGATTTTCTTTCTTTTGGGTATATACCTGGGAGTGTGATTGCTGGATCATATGGTAGCTCCACTTTTATATTCATTTTTCTTTATGCTTACATGAAAGGAATGTCTCATAAAGACAACAAGCAGTTATTACTGAATATATACATTCTTTGCTTTCAAATTCAAATTACTGTATACTTAATATAATTATCAATTTCTTAAATATAATCCTTATGTATTTTATTTGTATGGAAATATATAAGCACAGGTATTAATTATAACTTCATTTTTATTACATTCTGATTGAACATTACCAAGTGTTTAAACTCTGTTGTTCCCTTATGTTTTCATAATAAATATTTTCATTGTTTACTTTCCACATACAAACTTGTTAATTTAATACAATTTACAACACACCTGCTGGCACTTTGATCTTGGACCTCCCTGCTCTCTGAACTGTGAGTAATATATCTGTATGGTTAATAGATTGCTTAGTTTGTGATATTTTATTATACTAGTACAAACAAGGTAAGATTACTCTCTATTTTATTTACCAGTTAGCCTGTATCTTCTCCCCAAATTCTAATACAAATATTTATTTCAATGTTGGAAACTATGTCATCAATACACTATATTCAATATCCAATTAGGTATATCCACATAATTCCTTTACTTTAAGTCTTCTTTTTGAATATCCAAGTTTTCATTGGGAAGGTGTGCTTAATCTATTGAAGATATTTAAATTCTATTTTCTTTAGAGTTAGTAATAACTAATTCACTCCAATTTCTTAAATTCCTTGAAAATTATTTTATTTCATGTTACATTAAAAGTATATTTTCACTTCTTATTGACTTCCAACTTAGCCATAACCCATAGGAAACCAGATATTGCCATTATTTGCAATAGTCACAGTAATTCATATGTAGTTCAGTGTTAGGGGTCTCCAGATGGACAGAACTAATAGGATACATGTATATATGAAAGGGAGTTTATTAGGGAGAATTGGCTCCCACAATCACAAGGCAAAGTCCCACAATCACAAGGCAAAGTCCCACAATAGGCCATCTGCAAGCTGGGGAAGAAAGAAGCCGGTAGTGGCTCAGTCCGAGTCGAAAGCCTCAAAAGCAGAGAAGCCAAAAGTGCAGCCTTCAGCGTGTGGTCGAAGGCCCAGGAGCCCCCGTAAAACCACTGGTGTAAGTACAAGAGTCCAAAGGCTGAAGAACCTGGATGCTGACGTCCAAGGGCAGGAGGAACGGAAGGAAGCATCCAGCACAGGAGAAAAATGAAAGCCGAACACTCAGCAAGCCAGCTTACCCCACCTTCTTCTAGCTGCTTTGTTCTACTCGCTCTGGCAGCCATTGGATGGTGCCCACCCACACTGAGGATGGGTCTTCTTTGCCCAGTCCGCTGACTCAAATGTCAGTCTCCTCTGGCAACACCGTCACAGATACAGCCAGAAACAACACTTTACCAGCTATCTAGGCATCCTTCAATCCAATCCAGCTGACACCTAATATTAATCATCGTAAGTTCTGTGTGTGTGTGTGTGTGTGTGTATTTATGTCATATAAACATATATATATATACACATCATATAGACTAAATTCTAATTACTCCAGTTATCTTGTGTAATTTTTGTTTTGTTTTTATATATTTATTGTGCCTTTGTATAAGCATAAACTTCATTCACATTAAATGCTGAAACAGTAGAAACCTGTATTATTTTGATTAACAAAGGACATGATATACAGTCACGTGCCACAAAATGATGTTTTGGTCAATGACTGACTGCACATAGATAGTGGTCCCACTAGATTATAACGGAGCTGAAAAATTCCTATGACTTAGTGATGTCATAGCAATAGTTGCAGTACAGTGTATTATTCACATGTCTGTGGTGATGCTGGTGTAAACAAATTGCCATGCTGCCAGTGGAATAAAAGTATAGCACAAACAATTACATACACTACATGATATTTGATAATGATAATAAATGACAATGTTATTGGTTTATGTATTTACTGTAGTATACTTTTAATTATTATTTTAGAGTGTACTCCTTCTACAAAAACAGTTACCTGAAAAACAACCTTGGGAAGGTCCTTCAGGAGGAATTCCAGAAGAAGGCATTGTAACCATAGGAGAGGACAGCTGCACATGTGTTATTGCCTGAACCTTCCAGTGGGACAAGATGTGGAGGGGATGACAGTGATACTGATCTTGCTGACACTGTGTAGGCTTAGGCTAATGTATGTGTTTGTGTCTTCGTTTTTAAAAAAAGTTTAAAAAGAAAAAAATTAAAGTGAAAAATAGAAAAAAGTTTTTAGAATAAGAATATAAAGAAAATAGTTTTTAAGACTGTGCAATTTGTGTTTTTAAATAAAGGGTATTTAAAAGGAGGCAGAAAGTTTTAAAAAATGAAAAATTTAGAAACCAACAAAGTTGCAGTAAGCTAAAGTTAATTTATTATTAGCTAAAGAAAAAAGTGCTGCATAAATGTAGTATACCCTAGTGTACAGTTTATAAATCCTACAGTAGTGTGCTGTGTAATATCCTAGGCCTTGACTTTCACTTGCTACTTACTCACTGACTACCCAGGGAAAATTCCATTTCTGCAGACTTCATTCAGGGTAAGTGCCCTATAAAAGGATGCCATTTTTAACCTTTTTTTTTTTTTTTTTTTTTTACCATATTTTACTTTTTTTATGTTTATATATTATTAGATAAACAAAAATTACCATTCTGGTCACCGCTTACATTATTCACTACAGTAACATGTTGTATGGGTTTATATCCTTGGAGCAATAGGCTATCCCATATAACATAGGACTGTAGTAGCTATATCATCTAGGTTTGTTTAAATACACTCTATGATGTGGACACAGGGATGAAATTGCCTAAAGACACATTCCTCAGAAGTATCCCTGTCATTAAGCAAACAATAAGAGTATAACACTATTTAATGGAAAACTCCAAGTGGATGTTTGTAGCCATAGTAGACATCAGCACTTCAAACTTAAACAGAAAACATTAGTGAATGATACGTTATGTGGCATCTTTAGTGAATGATTTGTTTTAATTCCATAATGTGACTAATAGAAAAAATTAACCTAGTTTATGAAAATGTAATAAAATGTAAATATAAATAAATGTACTTGTAATAGAAATAGATACAATATGAACACAAGCATATATGCTTATGACATTATTAATTTATTTTGTGAAAATATATTACAATATATTTGACAGAAAAACATATATACCTAGCCAACATTAGTCATTCTGATGGAAGGGCAAATAATAATTCTCATTGCAAAGAAATAAATATGGATTTAAATTCCAACTTTTTAGATTTTAGAGAATAGCTGGGCATGGTGGCTCACGCCTGTAATCCCAGCACTTTGGAAGGCCGAAGCAGACGGATAACGAGGTCAGGAGATCGAGACCATCCTGGCGAACACGGTGAAACCTCGTCTCTACTAAAAATACAAAAAAAAAAAAATTAACTGGGCTTGGTGGCGCACGCCTGTAATCCCAGCTACTCAGGAGGCTGAGGCAGGAGAATCGCTTGAGCCCAGGAGGCAGAGGTTGCATTGAGCTGAGATGGCACCACTGCACTCCAGCCTGGGCAATAGAATTATGCATAAACATTCCCCCTTTTATTGATAGAAAATGAATGATGAAAAGATTTTTATTTAATAGGTAATTCATAGTTTTTTTCCTGATATTCATATACCATTTATTTTTTTAAATTTTTGTTTACTCATTTTTGAGACAAGGTCTGGCTCTGTCGCCCAGGCTGCAGTGCAGAGACACTAACACAGTTCACTGCAGCCTTGACCTCCAGGGCTCAAGCTATCCTCCCACCTCAGCCTCCAGATCAGCTGGGACTACAAGCCAACACCAGCATCTTCAGCTAATTTTTGTATTTTTTTTTTTTTTTTTTTTTTTAAGAGATGGGGTTTCATCCTGTGTATCACGCTAACCTCAAACTCCTGAGCTCAAGTGATTCTGGAGTGCTGGGATTACTGACATGAGCTACCATGCCCGGACATTCATGCATCATTTTACTTGTGTTTTAAAAAATCTCAGTTTTCTGGCCTCCCCATTTTTAAGTAGGCGATGTTATTAAAATTGCTTTTACCTCCCTACATAGTTTAACTTAAGCTTTAATCATTTACAATAAATATTTCTATTAAAATGCAGACAATAAATCATGATTAGAGAAGGAATCGGTGACAATACAGTAGGTAGTTTTTTATTATTTCAGTCTCTGGCATAGAGATATAGCTCAGTATTGTTTAATATTTTATTCTTTCAAGATTCATTTATTTTAATCAGAGCAATATGGTTAACTTATATAAAGAAAAAAAATGAATGAGGGAATTTTAAGAACTAAGGCAAAGAAATCAAGAAGTTTGAGAATTCATGTCAGTTACAATTAAGTTGAAAATGTAGCATTTTCTCAAAATAGTGACAAGTACATTAAATTCCTATTGATAAAATTATTATTTAAATTTTTTATTATGATAGCAGTGATATTATAGGGTTATATGATAAAGAAGTATATAATGTCAACTTGTAGGCACCTTGTCTAAATGTAGAAAGTAACCACCTAAGATACTTTTGAAAAGTTACAAGACTTTGGTGTTTGTGACTGAGATGGAAACAATTAACTGCATGAATCCAATCTCTGCTCTCCCTCCTATCTTGTCAACTATAAAAATAATTTCTAAGAGGCACTTGAAAATCAACAAACTAAATGACACACTAGCCACTCAAAGTCTCCTATATTCTAAAGTGTGTGATGAGATAAACTGATTCAAAATAGCCCCAGGGTGAGAATTTCCTGTTCAAATCTGCAGTGACACATTGGTGAGGAATCTACTTTTTCCACTCTCGCCTCACTCTGACCCTTCAAAGGGCAGTCTGTGAAGATCACAGATAACGTTTGTGTCTTTGAGAGGTAACCTGACCTCTCCACTGAAGGGCGTGTGGCTTTCTGATGACAGTAGGTAAGTGTTGCTACTCTCCCTGTTTCTCTACTAGCTCATCTCATTTAGTAGAAGATTATAAATACTGGCTGTGATGCACCTGAGGTGAAGTTTATATAGACGAAAATCAAGGTAGAACTTTCTTCATGTGAATAATTCAAGGTGAAAAACAAGCCAAAATATAAAATATGTTTAAGGATTTCTTAGAGTATTGACATTATTGCCGGTGGAGAATCACTCAAGTAGATGCATACATAATAACAGGTTTGCCAATCAATGTAATTTAGAGTGAAACCCATAACCATCAAGACAATTAACAATTAATTTTGGATTTTGTAATCATTACTGGTTTAATTGTATATTACATTTAGACCAAACTTTAAAAGTAAATTTTTAAAATGGATACATCAAATTGTGAATGTCAAGCATTAATTCTCAATCACATACCTAGATTTCATGAAAGCAGTTTTAATTTTTAATAAAAGTAAGGATGAAATCATTTCCATAAAATGCAAATCTGACCTTAATTATAAACAATTGGAAAACTTAAAACAATTGAACCAAACATTGCAAAAAAGATGTACCACCCTGACATGAGACACCTAATTAATGGGTTATTTTAACACACTCTAATGCAAATCAGAAATAATAAAATGGCAGTTGTGTTAAAAATAGTTAAAATATCTATTATGTATTCAGTGCTAATATGCGCCAGGTTGTGTGTTTAGTTTTTTTACATACATTATACTTTATAAATTATTTTTCCCAACGTAGATTAGTAAACTAGGTTAGTAGACACTAAGTAATTTAGTAAAGGTCACACATTTCAACTTGCAAAGCTAGAATTAATTGTAGTCTCACTGACTACAGAGCTCATTGACTAGATTACTAAATTACATTATCTGAACTATTACAATTACTTATACAACCAAAGCGACCCTCACTGACTTATACAATCATAGGAGCTTTCTGAAAGTTTGATTGGACACTATTCTTCCACAGATGGCCCACACGTTTATTGATCATTTTAAGTTTTCCTATTTTAGTCATTAAATCAATTACCAATCTCTTGTGTAAAAGAAGCAATTTAAAAATATATTTTGTTTTCAATAGTATTTAGTTTACACATAGGGTAATGTAATGTTTTACAAGATATGATATATTTTTAAAATTTTAATGATTTTTCTGATTTCTGAATTTAGAAAAAAAATCATTTGACAATACCTCAGGTCCTTTTAATAAATGAATGTAAGTCACTAACAATGTATTTTAGTATAAGAAATTACTCTATATGCTGACAGAACTATTTTATCTTATGGCACACAATCCTTAACCATCAATGACTCTTAAAACTATGATAAAATTTGTGTATTACTAAATACAGTATTTTAATTGTTAACATATGCAGTCTATTGGTGTTAAATATTTTTGAAGAATCTAACCTTAATTTAATACAAATATTTTTTCATGAACTTCCTAGTTCTCACAAGTTTAATGTTTTTATTGTTCCCACTAGTAATATTATGTCAAATACAGAATACATCTAAAAAATTACCAATTATATCACGAGAGCTTTAGGAAATTAGTAGCAGAATTTTACATTGGTTAACAGCCAAGTAAACATTACTGCTCAGCCCCAACACATGCAGATTGCTATACCAGGGATCCTGTCAAAATATACACCATTTATAGCTTGTTAAGTGCAGTTATCATAGAGCACAGTCCCTGACATCACACAGCTGCAGAGATGAATAAACAAAGAGGAACCTTTTCAGAAGTGAGTCTGGCCCAGGACCCAAACAGGCAGCAAAGGAAACTTAAGGGTAATAAAAGCTTCATTTCAGAAACCGAACAGGAAATATTCCAAGGAGAATTAAACCTTCAAAATGCTTCTCTGAATCATCAAGGGATTGATAAAATATATGACTGCCAAGGTAAGACATTAAATAGATCTTCAATATTATTGTTCTAGGACGTGCAGTTGAGTGCAGAAGGGTGGGGAAAGATTAGGGAATATTTTGCACTTATGACAATCAGAGTTCCTAATTGGGATCTAATATTCTAATATGAAATCAGAAGACTAATTTTATTCGGGCATTGTTCAACTGGAATCTGCGATCCACTCGTGGAGCATTATATTTACTGAAAGTGAAATGGCATATTCTGAGAGAAAGATTACCAGAGCAGATGTAGATTTAGAGGCCAGAGTTTATCGTTATGTTTCCCTGTGCATGTGGGTTCTCTTGTACGTAATCCTAATTGACTTTCTATCTCCTCTCTCAGTGCCTCTATTTCTCTCCCTGCAGGTTTACTGCCACCTCCTGGGGAGCTCACTGCTGAGGTCCTGGGAATCATTTGCATTGTCCTGATGGCCACTGTGTTAAAAACAATAGTTCTTATTCCTTGTAAGCGTATTCTTGAAAGATTAGAAGAGAACGTTTTAATTTAATGCTTGGAAGTGCCTCAAAATATTTCATACTGTTGAAGAATAGAACTCTTATTTTAATGTATATATTTGGACCCAAAAGTAATATGGTTATTCTGAACTTTTCACAACTATAATATAAATAACAAAATGATTGTAGAGAACATTTGTTTATTTTTTGCGTGTGTATTCTATATGTGTATACACACACACACAAAGATAGATATGTTTTCTGATTTCATAAGTCAGAGCCATGCTATAGGAGAAAAGTATTTAGAAAAACAAATTAATTTTTGAAAGTGGTTACATCAAATACTACAAGAGATGGTGAAGTTTTGTGCTAAAGTCTTTAAAAACATTTCTTTCAAAGATCTATTCATTTATTTGTATAGAAAAAGTTAATTTTATTAAAGATTGTCCCCATTTTAAATAACACACAAAGTTTCAAAGTGAGAAACCAAACTTGTTATGATTTATCTAGATATTAGTTTTTATAAAAATCATTTTAATTTTTCTATTACAGTCCTGGAGCAGAAGAATTCTTCCCCGAATACAAGAACCCAGAAAGGTGCATTTTTATTTTCAACATTCTGATATTAGTAGAATATATATTTTGTGTCTGTTTCAAGGCATGTAAAAGAATACTGGCATTTTTGCCAAAAAATAAGGCATAAAATTGAGCCATAAATATTTATAAACGAAGATTATAAGGCAGCATTTCCTTTTCTCCAATAAGTAGAAATACTTGTAATCATTTACCCTCTTTCTCCCAATTAACAGAAGTTTCCTACTGTTATAAGATGATATGAAATAAATAATTTTACTATCCTAAAAAAGCAGTTGTGTATGAGTGATGTTCAAGACGTGTAGAGTGTATTTTTGTTTGTTGGTTTGCTTTATATGGGAACACAATTAGGGGATGAGAGGCTAACCCTAGTCTGTGCACGTGTGTATGACTGACTGGGTTATTAAAAAGCATATATTTATAAGCCTGTAAGGATGCATAAATATGTCAAGCACATATATGTTTATACTGTTGCAAATATGTAAACTAATTTTTATTTGTAAACATTCATATTGTTCTGCATAGTAATTCGTATCTTTATTTAGCACATCATTGTGGCCATTGTCCTGGGGAGTGGATTACATATTCCAACAGTTGTTATTACATTGGAAAGGAAAAAAGAACTTGGGAAGAGAGTTTGCTGGCCTGTGCTTCAAAGAACTCCGGTCTGCTTTCTATAGATAATGAAGAAGAAATGGTAAGATGTAAATGTTTTAAACACTTTATGAAAAGCTTATTTCGGTCGATAATATATTTGTAGAAATCATCCATATGTGTGGGTATATATATTTAGCTTATATGTTTTCAAGTTTATGTAATATTTAATTGATTGACTTAATAATGTTTTAAAATTCATATACTGCTAATGTACTTTTGATTGTTTTCAGTTTTTGCTTTTCATGGAAAACCATGCTTCTATAAATGCTTTGAATCCACAATAAATTTTGCTATCTAATTTTATCAGGCATGATGTGATCTGGTCGTGCAGATTGATCACAAAGTGAATGAACTCATGTGATACAAGTCACATCATGAAATAAAAGTTTCCAGCTCTAGCAGTTCCACCCCTGTGTATGCCCTCATCACTTATCCTGACTCCTCTCCAAAACACTGTCTTGACTTTTAATGTTATAAATAATGTTTGCCTGCTTTTGAATTTATATAAAGGGAATCATACAGTGTGAATTTCATGTCTGTGTTTTTCACTCCTATCTGATATTTGTGCAATTCCTCCATATTATTGCAGTTATTCTGACGTTTGTTACTGTTCACTGCTGTACTATGTACAAAGAACACTAAGAATCCATTCAATCCTGTGTCTCTGGATGGGGAAGTGAGTCTCATGCCCTCAGGGCAAAGAGGACCCTGGGTGGTGCACTGGTAGTCATTGGGTTCCTTTGCCGATCCTCCTCACCCACATCCACCCTGATGTCTCTTGGTACGAGAAGGAAGCACTTCCTCTGGCTGTATTGGTAGCAGGTCTCCTGGTAGATCATCCTTGCCAGTTGTACCAGCCTTGCCTGGTGTTGCGAAGGGGACTCTCCTTCAATACAGAACAGGAGTGAGCTTTCCTGGGCCTCCTCCTATTGCCAGGTTGGGTGCAGGGAAACAGCAGGCTTAGGTCACCTTCTTCTGTCGTGTGGGGAACGTAAGATGCTCACTGGAACACTTGGTTGATCTCTGATGCTAGGGTCCCAGACAATTTCATCTTTCTCTTTCTGACTTTCAGAGTTCTCCATTGCTTTTGTCTTTCATTAATCCCAGAGTTTATAGTTGTTTTTAGTAGGGAGTAGCAGAGAGAGACGAGTCTACGTCACCTGGTCAGGACCACTGTTATTCCACCAAAACCGAATCAGATAAAAGTGAGGGCTTATCTAGTTAAAGAATGGTGTGGTACCCAGAAAACCCAATCTGTAGCTTCCATGTCATTTATTTCCAAATGACAACCTCTCATTTCTCTTCTAAATCTCCAACTCTGAGAAATATAGTACAAAAAATAGATTGATTTAGTCACAGTATCTGGAGGAATGAATGCACAGTATCAGGAAACTTATTTAAATCCTTACTGTGTTTATTCAGTCAATTGGGGTAACTATTATAATGCAAGAAGTAAAATTTCTTTATTAACATGAGAAGAAGAATAAAAGTACTAAGTACAAACGCTGAAGAGTTCATTTATATCAAAATTATAAACATTTATGAAAGTTTTTGCTACTGCAAAGTGGTTTTCAATTTTAATATATTTATAATGTTTTCATAATTATTATTTAAGTGAAAATTCTTTCTTTTCTTTTAGAAATTTCTGGCCATCATTTCACCTTTCTCATGGATTGGTGTGTTTTGTAACAGCAGTCATCATCCGTGGGTGACAATAAGTGGTTTGGCTCTCAAACATGAGTAAGTTGTTTTGTATGGCGCTACATAGCAATATATATATAAAGGATAAATTCAGAAGAATAATATGAATAAATCTATGTGGAATCATAGACATGAAGAAAGATGTGGAAAGTTAGTGAAATGTTGATACAAATATTTTAGAATAGACCATAGTAGTCTGTATATGTCAACCACCCGTTGGTCAGCTAGTAACTTTCTTGGTTATGAGATGGACCAGAAGTGTCTAATCTTTGGCTTCTGTGGGCCACATTGGAAGAAGAATAGTCTTGGGCCACACATAAAATACACTAACACTAATGATAGCTGATGAGCTAAACAAAAAAATTGCAAAAATATCTCAGAATGTTTTAAGAAAGTTTACATATTTGTGTTGGGCCGCATTCAAAGCTTCCTGGGCCACATGCGGCCCATGGGCCGCAAGTTAGACAAGCTTGAGATGGACTATCAGGGAATTGCAGTGCTTGTTTTCATTAAACAATCATCCTTATTTTACTTAAGAATATCTTCAAAGCACAATAGTAGTGCTGTTGGCATATTGCTTATAATTTTTTATTAGTAGTTATTGTTGTCAATCTCTTATTGTGCCTAATTTAGAAATTAAACTTTATCATAGTTATGAATGTGTAGAGAAACATAGTCTCTCTATGGGTTCTGTACTGTCTCCTGTTTCAGGCATCCACTGGGTTCTTGAAACATATCCCCTGTGGACAAAGTGGGACTACTGTATTGAGTGTTCAGAATAATGACTCTTACTAATATTATTAAAAATTTAATTACCCTTTTTCATAAAGTTATTTTCTTACAGTACATGGAAAATGCTTTTGTCTCATGGGTCGTTTGCATAAAACGTAACAGAAGTATGGATTTGTCTCCATTACAGGATAAAAGACTCAGATCATGCTGAATGTAACTGTGCAATGCTATCTGTACATGGACTTAAATCAGACCAGTGTGGATCTTCAAAAATATATCATTGTAAGCATAAGCTTTAGAATTAAAGCATTTGAGTTTGCAGTTCATCAGATAAATTTTATATTTGTTAAAATAGAAATGATATTATGATTGCATAAGTCTTAAAATGAATTGCATAATTTGCTCTAATGAGAAAATTCTAAATAAATTATTGAAATATAATACACACAATTTAAAAAGTACAGATATCCTGGCATTTAAGTCGGGCTCATTTTGCTTAACATGATGTTTGTGGCATTCAGCCTTCCTAAAAGTTGCATGCTATGTGGGTCAGTTTATATGAAGTATCAAGAACAAGCAAAACCATGGAGACAGAAAATAAAATAGCATTGCCAATGCCTAAGGGAGGTTGAAATAGGAGGTGTCCACTACTTGCTACAATGTTTCTTTGTGTCAGTGATGAAAACTTCCTAATTTCAGTAGTGGTGATGGTTGTAACTCTGTGAATATACTAAAAATCACTGATTTTTAATTATTTTAAGTGGATGAAATTTATGCTATGTACATGATACCTCAATAAAGCTGTCCAAAAAAAATATACCGTCCCAGGATTGCTTGAGTCTGCATTTAAAATACAAAAAAATTAGCCGGGCGTGGTGGCGGACGCCTGTAGTCCCAGCTACTCGGAGAGGCTGAGGCAGGAGAATGGCGTGAACCCGGGAGGCGGAGCTTGCAGTGAGCCGAGATTGCGCCACTGCACTCCAGCCTGGGCGACAGAGACTCCGTCTCAAAAAAAAAAAAAAATCTCTAAAGTAGTTTTTAAAGATTAGCTTCTTGACATTTCCAATCAATATCATATAGTGTCCTTCAATGTACTGGGTTCAATGTACTGGGTTCTCTTTAATTTCTCTCTATCATATTATGTATTTTGGGGGATTGAATCATACAGAAATGCAGATATTTTACATTCATGCCTTTGTAAATGGCATCCTGATTTTAACATTTCCTTTAATAATTTTTGTTACTGTAAATAGAAATACAATTGATGTCTGCATTTTGATTTTATATCTAGTTATTTCACTTATTTTACATATTTAAATCTATCATTTCAACTATAGATTTTTTCTGTGTGTTCTATATAAAGAGCAATTTTATCTGCAAATGGTCACACTTTTATTTTTTCTATCCACGTGCCACAACTTATGTTTTCTTCATTTATTTTCTCTGGTTAGTGCTTTATATCCATAGTTGAATAGAAGGTACAATCAAATTTTGCATGTATCATATGTATCGTTTTCTGGTTTTGGCAAAAAATAATTCAACATATTATTCATATTTACAAAGTTTGGTGTTTTTTTCATCATATCTTTCTTGTATTGTGGCAGTTTTATAATATTACTTTTTTCTAATAGATTTTATCAATTGTAACTTTTTTATTATTTGAAATGATATATGTTTTCTTTATATAACATTTTATAAAATAGATTAGTTTTATTTTTGTCAAATGTTAAACTAGGCTTTGTTTCCGAAACAAATCCATGCTGATCATTGTATATTGCCCCTTATAAAAATATCAGTGCATATATTATATCTAGGGTAAGATTTTTTTCTTCATCCATGTTCACAAGTATATTTGACCATGTTTTTATTTATATCTATGTACTTGAAAAAGTTTTGGTCTCAAGGCTATCTTGGGAAGATTTTCTCTTTTTTTCTATAACCTGGAAGCATTTGTTAAGAGTACTGCTTTAGCCATAAAAAAGGATGAGTTCATGTCCTTTGCAGGGACATGGATGAAGCTGGAAACCATCATTCTGAGCAAACTATCACAAGGACAGAAAACCAAACACCACATGTTCTCACTCATAGGTGGGAACTGTACAATGAGAACACTTGGACACAGGGTGGAGAATATCACACACCCGGGCCTGTTGGGGGGTGGGGGGTTGGGGGAGGGATAGCATTAGGAGAAATACCTAATGTAAATGACGAGTTGATGGGTGCAGCACACCAACATGGCACATGTATGCCTATGTAACAAAACTGCACGTTGTGCACATGTACCCTAGAACTTAAAATACAATAATAATAAAAAAGAGTACCACTTTATTTTTAAATGTTATCATTCACTAGTGATGCCATCTGAGTTTGCAGGCTATTTTTGTAGAAAAGTTTATGTCTAAACTGAATTTCTTCAGTACATGTAGGGTTTACTCAGATTTCTATTTGAGGTACTACATTTTGATAATGAGCATTTCCTAGGAATTTTCTATTTCATATGGACATTAAAATGCATTGATAATATAGTTTTATTGCCTGTCTAATAACTCTAAAGACCATAATGGTATTGCCATGTTTAAACTGGAAATAAAATATCTGTGCCTTTTCAAAAATCTTCCTTTAGTAGTCTTTTGTGACCATTCATCTTGATAATTTCTTTGGCCCATATGTTATTTTGACATATATTACAGAAGTAAAAACCATATAAGGTTCTCAGATTTTTGTTTGTTGACTTCTGTTGTAGGTAAAATATAGTTAGAATATTTTCTATGAAACTGGAAATGTTCTTCATCCCTCTGTAAATGTGGCTCATGTGGTGAGGTACTGGTTTTAAATATTATTTATTTTTATTAAATTAATGTTAAATTTGAATAACTACACTTCAACTATCTCCTAGCCAAGCTTGGCTAGTGGTACTACATTGAAATTGAGTATATGCGTGAGTGTGTGTGTGAATGTATTCATATGAGTGATGGTTACTTGTCTAGTTTAAATCTTTCTATAGGCTCACTGGCCTGTCTTCTATTAAGCATCAAGAGAAGAGTCTTTAAAATCCCATTTATAATTGTTTACTTGTTCACTTTATTCAATTATATGTTGAACTTGTATCAGGTATATGCAATGATAAAAAGTATATTACTAATGGTTTGGAAAATTAATTTATCATTATGAAGTATATTTCCCCAATTTCAGTAAATTTCATCTTGGCTTACTGCAGCCTCGACCTCACCTCCAAGGCTCAAGCGATCCTCCCACCTCAGCCACCAGAGTAGCTGGCTACAGGCCAATACCACCATGCTGGCTAATTTTTGTATTTTTTTGTAGAGACGGGGTTTCATCATGTTGACCAGGCTGGTCTTGAACTCCTGAGCTCAAGAAATCAACGCATCTTGGCCTCCCAAGTTGCTGGGATTACTGACATGAGCCACCGCGCCTGAGTCCTCATGTACCATTTAGCTTGTGTTTTAAACATCTACTTTTTCTGCCCGCCCTGTTTTTAACTAGATGACATTTTAAAAATTACTTTTCCCCCTCTGTATAGTTTGATTTAAGCATTAGTCATTTACAACAAATATTCCTATTAAAATGCAGACAGTTATGATTGGAAAATAAATCAATGAACAAGATAATGAGTGGTTTTTATATATTTCAATCTCTGGCATGGTAATATAGTACAATATTGTTTAATAATTTATTCTTCCCAGAGACACATATTTCAATGAAAGTTATCTGATTAATTTATTTAAAAAAAAACTGAATGAGAGAATTTTAAGAACCATCAAGAAGGTAAGTTGGGAATTTAACTTTGAGAATTGATGTCAATTACAATGAAGTGGAAGATGTATTTTCTCAGAATAATTAGTGAAAAATACATTAAATCCCTATTGGTAAGATTATTATTTTAAAAATTTGTCATCATATTAGCAGTGATATTATAGCGGTATATGATAAAGAAGTACATAATCCCAAGTTTTAGCCACCCTGTATAAATGTAGAAGTTAAACATCTAAGAGACTCTTTAAAAGGTATAAGATTTTAGTGTTTGTGATTGAGATGGAAACAACTGCATGGGTAGTAGTTTGTTCTCCCCAAATCTTGTTTACTATAAAAATAATTTCTAAAAATCACTTGAAAATGGACAAACTAAATGACACCCTAGCGGCTCAATCTCTTATATTCTGAGGTGTATGATGAGATAAACTGATTCAAAATGGCCCTAGTGTGAAAATTTCCTGTTCAAATCCGACGTGATACATTGATGAGGAATCTGCTTTTTGCACCCTTGCCTCACTCTGAGCTTTCACAGAGCAGTCTGTGAAGATCAGAGATATCTGGTTTTTTGTTGTTGTTGTTGTTGTTGTTGTTTTCGAGACGGAGTCTCGCTCTTTCACCCAGGCTGGAGTGCAGTGGCTCCCGATCTCAGCTCACTGCAAGCTCCGCCTCCTGGGTTCACGCCATTCTCCTGCCTCAGCCTCCCAAGTAGCTGGGACTACAGGCGCCCGCCACCACGCCCGGCTAAGTTTTTGTATTTTTAGTAGAGACAGGGTTTCACCAGATCACAGATATCTTTTGTGTCTTTAAGAGGTAACCTGACCTCTCCACTGAAGGGCGTGTGACTTTCTGACGACAGAAGGTATGTGTTGCTAGTCTCCTGTTTCTCTACTAGCTCATCTCCTCTAGTAGAAGACTGTAAATATTAAATGTGATGCAACAAGGTAAAGTTAATACAGAATAAAATCAAAGCAGAACTGTCTTTACATGAATAATTCAGGGTGAAAAACAACCCAAAATATAATATATGTTTGAGGATTTCTTAAAGTATTTACATTATTGCCTGTGGAGAATTAGTCAAGCACATGCATACATAATAATAGGTTTGTTAATCAATATAATTTAGAGTGAAACCGATAAATATGGTGACAGTGAAGAATTAATTTGAAATTTTATAATCATTATAGATGTAATAATACTTTATATTTAGCCCAGACTTTAAAAATGAATTTTTTAATGGATACATCAAATTGTGAATGTCAAACATAATTTCTCATACACATACTTATATTTAATTGAAGCAGATTTTATTTTTTTAAGAACATAATAATGAAGTAGTTTCCATAAAATGCAAATCTAAACTTAATTATAAATATAGGATGACCTAAAAAAATTGAGCCAGACAAACATTGCAGAAAGATGTACTACACTGACATGAGACTCCTACCTAATTAGTTATTTTACACACTCAGTATGAATTAGAAATAATGAAATGGCAATTGTGTTAAAAATAATTAAAATATCTAATATGTATTGAGGACTAATGTGTGCCAGGTTGTATGTTAAGTGTTTTATATACATTATACTTCATAAATTATTTTCCCCAATCTAGATTAGTAAATTGGGGTTGTAGACACCAAGTAACTTTGTAAAGGTTGTGCATTATGAGTTTCAAAGCTGTAATTAATTTTAGGTCTCACTGGCTACAGAGCTCATTGATTAGATTATTAAATTATATTTTCTGATTTATTACAATTACTTACACAACCAAAGTGACCCTCGCTGCCTTTTAAAACAACCACAGGATCTTTCTGAAAGTTCGAACTTAAAGTATTCTTTCATATATGGTCCAAACTTATATTTACCATTTTCCTATTTTAGTCATTAAATCAGTTACCAATAACTTCTGTAAAATAAACAGTTAAATCTTTTTCAATAGTATTTCGTTTATGCATAAGTTAATGTAATGTTTTACAAGGTATAAAATATTTCTTTAAAATTTTAACAATTTTTCTGATTTCCTCAATCATTCAGAATAAAAAACATTTGCCAAGACCTCATGCCCTTTTAGTAAATTAATGTAAGTCACTAACTTAATGTATTTTAGTATTAAAAGTTGTTCTATATGCTAACAAATTATTCCTCCATCTTTAGCACTCAATCCTTACATTAATGAATTTTAAAATTGTCATACAATTAGGGCATTTTATTTTCAAATTTCACCGCTTTTAGTTTTTTACACAGGTATTCTATTGGTGATAAAATATTCCTGTAGAATCTGATTTTAAATTAATGAAGATATTTATATTCGATTACTTCTTAGTTTTCACAAATGTATTGTTTTCTATTGTTCCCATTAATAATATTATGTCAAATATAGAATACCTTTTAAAAAATGACCTATTGTTTAAAGAGATTTCAGTTTAAAACTTTAGGAAATTAGTACCAGACTTTTATATTGGTCAACAGCAAAATGAACATTATTACTCAGTCTCCAACACATGCAGTTTGCCTATACCAGGGATCCTGTCAAAATATACACCATTTATAGCTTTTTAAGTGCAGTTATCATAGAGCACAGTCCCTCACATCACACAGCTGCGAAGATGAATAAACAAAGAGGAACATACTCAGAAGTGAGTCTGGCCCAGGATCCAAAGAGGCAGCAAAGGAAACTTAAGGGCAATGAAAGTTCCATTTCAGAAACCGAACAGGACATATTCCAAGTAGAATTAAACCTTAAAAATGCTTCTTTGGATCGTCAAGGGAATGACAAGACATATCACTGCAAAGGTAAAACATTAAATCTTCAATATTATTGTTTAGGATGTGCAGTTGAATGCAGAAGGGTGGGGAAAGATGAGGGAGTATTTTGCACTTGTGAGAATCAGAGGTCAAAGTCAGGATCTAATATTCTAATATGAAATCTGAAGCCTGATTTTATTCAGGCGTTGTTCAATTGTAATCTGTGATCAACAACTCATGGAGCATTATATTTACTGAAAATGAAATGGTGTATTCTGAGAGAAAGATTACTAGAGTAGATATAGATTTAGAGGACAGAGTTTATCGTTATGTTTCCCTGTGCATGTGGGTTCTCTTGTACGTAATCCTAATTGACTTTCTATCTCCTCTCTCAGTGCCTCTATTTCTCTCCCTGCAGGTTTACTGCCACCTCCAGAGAAGCTCACTGCTGAGGTCCTGGGAATCATTTGCATTGTCCTGATGGCCACTGTGTTAAAAACAATAGTTCTTATTCCTTGTAAGCGTATTATTGAACGATTATAAGGGAACTTTTCACTATAATGATTGGAAGCTCCTTGAAACATTTCATAATAATGAGGATTAAAACTCTCTTTTTAACGTATATATCTGAACCCCAAGATCATATAGTTCTTCTGAACTTTTCAAATTTATAAATAACAGAATAATTGTAGAAAACATTTGTTTATTTTTGAGTGTGTGTTAAATATATATGTATATATGATACACACACACAGAGATGTATTCTGATTTCGTGATTCAAAGACATGTTTTAAGAGAAAAAATATTTAGAAAAACAAATTAATTTTTGAAACTGGTTAAATCAAATACTATAAGAGATGGTGAAGTTTTATGCTAATGGCTTTAAAATATTTGTTTTAAAGATCTCATTACTTTGTTTATTTTTATAGAAATGTCATTTTTATTTCAAATTGTTCCAATTTAAAATAATTTTAAATTTTGTATTTCAAAGTAAGCAACTGAAATTATTATAGTTTATCTAGATATTAATTTTGTAGGAATTACTTTAATTTTTCTAGGTATTGGAGTACTGGAGCAGAACAATTTTTCCCTGAATAGAAGAATCCAGAAAGGTAAATTATGATTGTCAATGTTCTGATGTTAGTACTGTTTATATTTTGTCTCTATCTTAAGGGATGCAAAATGATAATAAAATGTTTTGGGAAAATAAACTATAACACTGAGCCATAAATGTTTATAAAATAAAGATTATATGAGGGCATTTCCTTTTCTCCAATATTAAGTAGAAATACTCAGTTAAAATCATTATACCCTCTTGTTGCATTTAATTAACTGAAATTTCCTACTACTATAAGATGATGAGAAAAATAATTTTATTATACTTGAAAAGCAGTTTTGTTCAGTGATGTTTAAGACGTGTAGGGTGGATTTTTGTTTGCTGGCTTGTTCTATATGGGAACACAGTTAAGGGATGAGAGGTGGACCTTTTATTGTGCATGTGTGTATGAGTGACTAGTTATTTTAAAATATATATTTAACAGCCTATGAGAATGCATAGATATTGTGTACCTATATGTTTATAGCTTTGCAAATATATAAAATAATTTTCATTTGTAAACATATTGTTCTGCATAGTAATTCATATCTTTATTTAGCACATCATTGTGGCCATTGTCTTGGGGAGTGGATTACATATTCCAACAGTTGTTATTACATTGGTAAGGAAAAAAGAACTTGGGAAGAGAGTTTGCTGGCCTGTGCTTCGAAGAACTCTGATCTGCTTTCTATAGATAATGAAGAAGAAATGGTAAGACGTAAATGTTTCAACACTTTACTAAAAGCTTATTTCTGTCAATATCATATTTGTAGAAATCATCCATATGTTTATACATATATTTACTTCATATATTTTTAAGTCTGTGTAATATTCAATTGACTTCATAATACTTTTATATTCATATACTGTTAATGCACATTAGATTATTTCCAGTTTTGCTTTTCATGGAAACCCATGCTTCTATAAATGTTTTTATCGCAAAATAAATATAAAGAAAACTAAGCATGTCATGGTCATGCATATTGATCACAAAGTGAATGGATTCCTGATACAAGGCAGATCATGAAATAGAAGTTTCCAGCCTTCCTCACTTTTCCTGCCTCCTCTCCAAACCTTTGTATTGACGTTTACTGTGATAAATAAGCTTTGCCTGTTTCTGAATTTATGTCAAGGGAATCATACAACGTGCATTTTCATGTGTGTCTTCTTTTACTCCTATATGATATTTGTGCAATAATGCAATTAGCTGTTGTTTGTTACTGTTCGTTGCTGCATGATGTACATAGAACACTTACAATCCGTTTAGTCCTGTGTCTCTGGATGGGGAAGTGAGTCTCATGTCCTCAGGGACAAAGAGGAACCTGGATGTGCACGTGTAGTCATGAGGTTCCTTTGCTGATCCCTCTCACCCGCACCTACCCTGGTGTCTTTTGGTTTGAGAGAAGCAGCACTTCCTTTAGCTTCTAATTGGTAGCAGGTCTCCTGGTAGATCATCCTTGCCAGTGGTACCAGCCTTGCCTGGTGTTGCTGGCAGGACTCCCTTTCAATACAGAGTGGAAGTGGGTTTAGCTGAGCCACCTCCTGTTGCCAGATTTGGTTCTGAGAAACAGAGGACTAGATCACTTTCTTCTGCTGAGTGGGGGACTGAAGATGCCCGGACACTCTGTTGATCCCTGATTCTGGGCTCCCAAACTATTTTGCCTTCCTCTTTCCACCTTACAGAGTTTTCCGTGTGTCTCTCATTGCTTGCAGAGTTTAGAGTTGTATTTAGTAGGGAGTAGCAGAGAAAAAGGTGTCCATGTACCTGGTCAAGACCACTGTTATTCCACCAAAAGGAAATCAGATAAAAGTGAGGGCTTATCTAGTTAGAGGATGGTGTGGTGCCCAGAAAAGCCAATTTTTGGCTTCTGTGTCATTTATTTCCTCAATGGCAACCTTTCAATTTCCTTCTAAACTTCAAGAAGGAAAAGTTCCACTATGAGAAACATAGTGGAAAAATACATTTATTTAATCAGAATATCTGGAGAAATACATGCACAGTATCAGGAAATTTATTTCAGTTCTTACTGTGTCTGTCTTACCAACACAAGCAACCGTTAAATTATATGAATCACAATTTTGCTTACTAAAATAAGAATTAATGTACTAAGTATAAAAATTGAAGAGTTCATTTTAAGTCAAAATTACAAAAATTTGTAATAGTTTTTACACTATAAAAGTTGTTTTCAAGTTTACTATTTTGTTTAAGGTATTTATTTTGTTTTGAAAATTAAGCATCCTATGAAAGAATGTATTACCTGCACTTTTAAAAATTAATAAAAGTTTAGAATTCTAAGAAAGCACCTAAAAATTAATAAAATCTTTTATAATTATTATTTAAATGAAAACTTTTCTATTTTTCATTAGAAATTTCTGGGCTCCCTGTCAGTTCTCTCATGGGTTGGCATCTCTCGTAGTAGCAGTGATCATCCATGGGTGTCAATAAATGGCTCAACGTTCAAACTGAAGTAAGTTTTTTGAATGATGCTATATAGTAGAAGATATAAAAGGACAGGTTCAGAATAACATTATGAATAAATTTAAGTGCAATTATAGCCATAAATAAAGATGTTGAAAGTTAGTGAAATGTTGTTATAAATATTAAAGAATGATCCACAATTACGTTTTCTGTGGTTTTAGTTACCCAGGCTCAACCACAGCCAAAAATATTAAAAGGAAAACTCTAGGAAGAAAAAATTCATGAGTTTTAAATTGTTCACTGTTCTGAGTAGTGCGATCAAATCCTTTATATAGTGTATGGCTCCATCTCACCTGGGACATGAATCATTGCTTCGTCCAGGATACCTGCACAGCCTAAGTTCCCTGTCCATTAGTCACTCAGCTGTCTCAGTTATGAGATCGACTAAGGCGATATTGTACCGCTTGTGTTCAAGTCACTCTTAGTTTACTTAATAAGGGCCCCAAAATGCAAGAGTATTTATGCTGGCATATTGTTATAATTGTTCTTTTTCATTGTTATTAGTTTGTTTTAATCTCTTACTGTGCCTAATTTATAAATTAAACTTTATCAAAAGTATGTATATATAGCTAAAACACAGTATATATACAGTTCAGTACTATCTATGATTTCAGACATCCACTGGGGGTCTTAGAACATATCCCCTGTGCAGATGAAAGGACTACTTCATACAGTTTTCATATTACCAACTCATAATATTATTATATGGAAAATATCATCTGTTTTTATAATGTTCTTTTCTTACAATTTGTGGAAAATGCTCTTGTTCCGTGAATTGTCCCCATACAATCTAACGGGATTATGGATTTTTCTCCATCACGGGATAACAGAATCAGATATTGGTAAACATAACTGTGTAATGCTGCACTCATCTGGGCTTAAATCACACAGATGTGGATCTTCACAACTATATAATTGTAAGCATAAACTTTAGAATTAAAGCAACTGAATTTGGAGTCTGTTCAGGTAATTTTAAATTTCATAAAATGGAAATAATATTTTGATTGAAAAAGTTTTAAAATAAATTATGTAATTTGTCCTAATAACGAAAAAGTTTTTCAAAATCAGTTATTGAAATGTAATATGCACACCACTAAGTACAGATATTACTGCTGTTGTGTCTTGCTCGTTTTACTCAACATTATATTTGTGGCATTCAGTCTTTCTTAAAGTTTCACAGTATGCAAGTGTGTTTATATAAAATACCAATAATAGACAATCCCATAGAGACAGAAAGTGGAATAGTGGTTGCCAATGCCTAAGGGAAGGTTGGAATAGACAGTGACTGTTTATTGTTAATAGTTTCTTTTTGAGATGATGGAAACTTTCTAAATTTCAGTAGTGATAGTCATAACTATGAATATACTAAAAGTAACTGACTTATGCACATTAAATGGATGAAATTTATGCTGTATACATGACACCTTAATAAAAAAAAACTCCTGGATGTATATTTGGGACTGAATGTGATATCTGAAGTAGTGTTTAAATATAAGATTTCTTTATAATATTGACTTTTTTAATCAATATCATGCTGTGCCCTTCAATACATTAGGTTTTCTTTAATTTCTATCAGATTTGGGAGGATTGAAGTCATATAGAAATACAGGTATTTCACATTCATACTTTTGTAAATGGCACTTATTTTTCAATTTTCTTTAATACATTTTGTTGCTGTAAATAGAAATACAATTGATGGCCGGGCGCGGTGGCTCACGCTTGTAATCCCAGCACTTTGGGAGGCCAAGGCGGGCGGATCACGAGGTCAGGAGATCGAGACCACGGTGAAACCCCGTCTCTACTAAAAATACAAAAAATTAGCCGGGCGTGGTGGCGGGCGCCTGTAGTCCCAGCTACTCGGAGAGGCTGAGGCAGGAGAATGGCGTGAACCCGGGAGGCGGAGCTTGCAGTGAGCCGAGATTGCGCCACTGCACTCCAGCCTGGGCGACAGAGCGAGACTCCGTCTCAAAAAAAAAAAAAAAAAAAAAAAAAGAAATACAATTGATGTCCGCATGTTGATTGTACATCCAGTTACTTCACTGATTTTACCTATTTATCATCAAGTATAGATATTTCTGGATTTTCCATTTAAACAGCTGTTTGATATACAAATTATACTTTTCTTTTTATTTCCAGATGCTATGAAATTTTTTCTGATATATTTTCACTGGTTAGGGATTCATTTCTAATGTTGAATAGAAGAAACAAAAAAAGTTCTGTGTATATTATATGTGTCATTTTCTGTCTTGGCAAAACATACCAACATTTCATTTATGCTTAGGAATTTTTTATTATACTTTTCTCATATTAAAGTAGTTTTATCATATTCCTGTTTTTCTAGTAGTTTTTATCAATTGATGTCACATTTCTATCATTTTTTAATCAATTGAAATGATATATCTTTTCTCTGTATGTTTATTAAGTAAACTACCTTCATTTCTTTCAAATGTTAGAGAAGTATTGTGTTTCTGAAACAAGACCGTATTTATCATACTGTATTGCCCCTTTAAAAATAAATTGGTGCATACATTATATTTAGAGTAAGATTTGTTTCTTTAGGCTCAAAAGAGATTCAACTGTGTTTTTACAAGCTGTGTACATGAGAAATTTTGCTATCAAAGCTATATTGGAAAGCATTCCTCTTTCTCTATAACCTAGAAGCATTTGTGTAAGGGTAGTTTTATTTTTAAATGTTATTATTCACTAGTGGTTCCATATAATTTATAAATTATTTTTTGTAGGAAAGTTTGTATAACAAACTCAATTTCTTTAATATATGTAGAGTCTACTCTGGTTTTTGTTTCTTTTATTGTGTTTTGGTAATTTGTATTTTCTAGGATTCTTTTTTATTTTGTAGGATATTAAAATGTATTCCTGATATAGTTTAATATCTGGTATCTGTAAAAACGACAACAGTTTCCCCATGTTTAATCTAGAAATAAAATGTTCATGTTTTCTCAAATTCTTTCTATGGTAATCTCATCAATTTTTCAAAAGTCTTTTCAATAAAAATACCTTTGGCCTCGTTGAGCTTCTCTACCATAATTCTGTTCTTGCTATTATTTTTTACTGTTTATTATTTTCATTTTTCTACTTTACTTATATTTAATTTCAGCTTTTCTGTTTTTAATCTCATTTGATGAGTGCTCAGATAATTTAATTCTACTTTCATATTTTACTATATATATTTAAGGCAATTAATTTTTCCAAGAAAGAATTTGCTCTATTTTCTTTATAATTCATATTAAAATGTGACCATCCATTGTGATAATGTCTTTGGCCCATAAGTTATTTAGAAATATATTACTGAGTTAAAATCATGCAGGTTTCCCAGTTTTTAGTTATTGACCTCTATATTAGATAAACTGTATAGAGCATTTTCTGTGAAGCTGGAAATATTCTGCATTTCTGTGTAAATGTGGCTAGTGTGACTGAGAAATTGATTTTATTTTTTATTAGTTAATTTTATATTTGAATAGCTACATTTCAAGTGTCCATTGACCAATGTAGGCTGGTGATACTGCATTGAAATCACAGTTTAATATTTTTATATTAATATGCTTAGAAACATGAGACTATAGTGTACTTTTGGAAAATTTCCATGTGAACTTAAAAACAGAAGTATTCTGTTAGTATATACTGTCTGTACAAGTGTGTGTGAGTTTGGGCATATAGATGATGGTTAATAGTGTAGTTCAAAACGTTTTAAAGATTCACTGGTGTGTCTGCTTCTGTGACAAGCTGTGAAAGAGAAGTGTTAAAACCTTGTTTTTGATTGTTAACTTGTTTACTTCTTTCAATTCTATGTTGAACTTGTATTATCAGATACATACACATTATTTTTAAAATATTATAATGATGTAAATACAGTTATTATTATGAAACATGCATCTTTATTTTCAATAATGACTTTTTGTCTTATTTTATGACTTTATGTTAACAATAGCAGTTTTCTATTGGTTTGTATTATATATTTTTTCATCTCTTCATTTTAATTTTTCCTTGTGCTTAAAGGAGTATCCTACAACAGCAGTTATTTAGAATAAACACTCTTTGTTTTTAATATAAAAATAATTTTATTTATATTTACTATAAGTGTTAGATTTTTAAATATAATTATTATATATTTTATTTGTAAGTACATAATTATATAATTAATTATAATTATTATCTAATTTAGATTGAACATTACCAGGTTTTTAAACTCTAACTTTTTATTGTTTTATCTTTTCACTTGAAATATTTTATTGTTTATTTTCTACTGTGCCAATTTGTTAATTTAATATGCTTTGAATATTCTTTCATTAGTGACCTGCATTTTACAGGGCACAACAAATTAGTACTTTTACCCCTTCTTAGACAATGAAAAGATCTAAGTATCTTCGTGTGGTTTAGATATTTGTGTCTTCTCAAAATTTATACTGAGACTTAATCCCTATTTTGTTGGTTTTAAGAGGTAGGGCCTCTGGGGAACAAATTAAGTCAGCAGGGCTTTGCCATAATGGATTGATTAGTGCCTCATAAAAAGGCTGTTAGGAACTAGCATTCACCCCATTTTCCCTTCTGCCATGTGAGGCCATAGCAACACGGTGCCATGTTGGAAGCAGAAAGCAGCCCTCATCAGGCACCAAATCTGCTGACACCTTGATCTTAGACTATCTTGCCTTGAGAACCAAGAGAAATAAATTTCTGTTGCTTATAAATTGTTCGGTCTATGGAATTTTGTCATTGCAGCAAAAATGGACTAAGACCACCCTCTACTTTTATTTACTGATTATCCTATATTTGCTTTCTGAATTCTAATATTAAAATATGTTTAAAGTTTGCAACATTGTCATCAATATTTTATTCATTCACTAGGTAGGTATAGCCACATAATTTCTTTTGAAATGCATCATCTTTAGAATATATTTAAATTTTATTTTCTTTGCTGCTAGTGAATATTAACTAATTCTCTCCATTTAAAAACATTTCTTGAAGTTATTTGCCATCATATTTAAGCATATTTTCACTTATTATTGACTCCCAATTAATCCATAACTCTTAAGACACTAGATATTGCCATTATTAGCAGTAGTCACAGTAATATATATTTCGATTCTATATCTATATATTTATATCATATAGAGTAAATTCTGATTACTTCTGTTGTTTTCGGTGACTTTTGTTGCTCTTTTATATTGTTATGCCTTTGAATAAGCATAGATTCCATTAAAGTTAAATGCTGGAAGAGTGAAAAAAAACATGTTTTTACATATAACAAGGATATGATATACAGTTATGTGACAAAAAAATAATGATTTGGTCAAAAGTGCACCACATATATGATGGTGGTTCCATAAAATTATAATGGAGCTGAAAAATTCCTATATCCTAGTGATATTGTAGCCATTGTCATAGGACAGCTCATTATTCACGTTTGTGGTGATGCTAGTTTTAAACAAACCTTCTGAGCTGCCAGTCATATAGCATATTCAATTATGTACTGTGCATAGTACTTGATAATAAACAATTATGTTACTAGTTTTATGTGTTTACTGTACTACACTTTTTTTAACTTTTAGGTTCAGGAGTACATGTGTAGGTTTGTTACATAGGTAAACTTGTGTCATGAGAGTTGGTTGTACAAATTATTTTATCATCCAGGTATTAAGCCTGAAACCCATTAGATATTTTTCCTGATCCTCTCCCTCCATTCTCCCTTCACCATCTGATAGGCCCTAGCGCATGTTGTTCGCCTCTGTGTGTCCATGTATTCTCATCATTTAGCTCCCACTTATAAGTGAGAACATACAGCATTTGGTTGTCTGTTCCTGCGTTAGTTTGCTAAGGATAATAGCCTACAGCGCCATCCATGTTCCTGCAAAGGATAGGATCTCATTCTTTTTTATGATCGCATAGTATTCCATGGTGTATATGTACCACATTTTCTTTATCCAGTCTATTACTGATGGGCATTTAGGTTGACTCCAAGTCTTTGCTATTGTGAATTATACTACACTTTTTATTCTTATTTTAGAGTGTGTTCCACCTACTTATAAAAAATAGTTAACTACAAAACAGGCTCAGGCAGGTCCTTCAGGTGGTATTCCAGAAGAAGGCATTGTTATCATAGGAGATGACAGCTCTGTGAGTGTTATCGCCCCTGAAGACCTTCCAGTGGGATAGGATGTGGAACTGAAAGAGAGTGATATTGATTATCTTGACTCTATGCAGGCCTAATGTGTTTGTCTGTGTCTTCGTTTTTAACAAAAACATTAAAGAGTAAGAAAAAAATGAGAATAAAAAATTTTTATATAGGAAAGTGTTTACAGAATAATGATATAAAAATACATTTGTAGAGTTGTACAATGTGTGTTTTTAGCTGTTTTATTAGAAAAGAGTCAAAAAATTTATAAAGTAAAAAGTTACAGTAAGTTATTTAATTTATTATTGAAGAAAAGATTATTATAAATCTAGTGTTGTCTAAGTATATGGTGTTTAAAAAGTGTCCAGTAGTGCACAGTACTGTCCTCGGCCTTCACATTCCACTCAACACTCACTGACCCACCCAGAGAAACTCCCAGTTCTACAAGCTCCATGTAAGTGCGCTACACAGGTGTACCATTTCTTATCTTTTATATTGTGTTTTTACTGTACCTTTTCTATGTTGAGATATGTTTAGATAATCACATACTTACCATTGTGCTACATTTGCCTACAGTATTCAATACAGTAGCATGCTGTACAGGTTTGTAGCTGAGGAGCTGTAAGTTATACCAGATAGCCCACGTGTGTAGTAGGCTATACCATCCAGGTTTGTAGAAGCACACTCTATGATCACACAAAGACAAAATTGCCTGGTGATCCATTAATCAGAATATATGCCCATCATTAAGTTGCACATGACTGTATAATGCTATTTAATTAAAAACAATAAGTGAGTGTTTGCAGGAATAATATACATCGGTACCTCAAATTTAAAAAGAGAACATTAGTGAATGTTACATTATTTGGCATCTTTGTGAATGATTTTGTTGTTTTAATTCTATAATGTGACAAAAAATGACTTAGTTTATAAAAGTGAAATAAATTTATAAATATAAATAAATGTATTTCTAATAAAAACACAACATGCATATAAGCATGTATCATATCAGGTTATTTAGAATTATAATATGAAAATACAGTAAATTATACTTAATAGAAATACATATATAGCTAGCAAACAAGCATAGTATTTCAGATTCATGGTTTTGCAAATGACATCCTTATTTTAAAAATTTCTTTAGTAATTGTTGCTATAAATAGAAATACAATTGAAATTTGCAAGTTGATTCTTATATCTAGTTACTTCACTGAATTTTTTTGTATTAAATTTATCATTTTAGTTGTAATTTTTCAGGTTTTCTATATTAACAGGTATTTTATCTGTAAATAATCCCACTTTTATCTTTTCTTTCCAATTGCCATATTTTCTCTATTTCTTTTTTATAACATAAAAAATTATGAGTACATAATAATGTACATATTTATGGCATAAATGTGATATTTTGATATAAGCATACAATGTGTAATGATCAAATCATGTAATTAGAATATGCATCACCTCAAAAAATTTATCATTTCTTTGTGTTGGGAACATCTGAAATCTACTCCCCTAGTTATTTTGAAATATACAATAAATTATTATTAAATATAGCTGCCTTCCTCTGCTACCAAACACTAGATCTTATTCTTTTTAAGTATATTTGTGTAATCGTTAACCAACCTTTCTTCATACCCCTGACACTATCCTTTCCAGCTCTGGTAGCCATCATTCTACTCTCTACCTCCATGAGATCAGTTGTATTAGTTCCCACATATGCGTAAGAACATGTGATATTTACCTTTTTGTGCCTGGCTTATTTCACTTAACATGATGTCCTCCAGTTCCAACCATGTTGTTACAAATTAAAAGGATTTTTTTTATGACTGAATAATATTCCATTATTATTCCGCATGTATGTGATCTATCTGTACCACATTTTCTTAATCCATTCATCCACTGATGGATACTTAGGTTGATTCCATATCTTAGCTATTGTGGATAGTACTGCAATAAACATGGCAGAGCAGATCTATCTTTGATAACCTGATTTCCTTTCTTTTGAATACATACCCAGCAGTAGGATTGCTGGATCATATGGTAGTTCTATTTTTCGCATTTTGAGGAATCTCCATACTGTTTTCCATAATGACTGTACTAATTTACTTTCCCTCCAACAGTGTATGAGTGCTCCCTTATCTCCACACCCTCATCAGCATCCATTATTGCCTTTTTGATAATAGCCATTCTAACTGGGGTAAGATGATATTTCATTGCAGTTTTTATTTGCATTTCTCTGATGATTAGTGATGTTGTGCACTTTTTCATATACCTATTAGCTATTTGTATTTCTTCCTTTGAAAAATGTGTATTCAGATATTTTGCCCATTTTTAAATCTAATTATTTAGTTTCTTGTTACTAAGTTGTTTGAGTTCATTATATATTCTGGTTATTAATCTCTTGTCAGTAGAATAGCTTAAAAATATTTTCTCTCATTATGTAGGCTGTATTTTCACTCTGTTGATTGTTTCCTTTGCTGTGCCAAAGCATTTTAGCTTGATATAATCCTATTTGTCCATTTTTGCTTTCATTGCCTGTGCTTTTGATGTCTTACTCAAGAATTTTCTGCCCAGACCAATGTCTAAAACATTTCTCCAATGTTTTTTTCTAGCAATTTTATAGTTTCAGATCTTACATCTAAGTCTTTAATCCACTTTAGTTTGGTTTTGTATATGGTGAGAGATAGGTGTTTAATTTCATTCTTCTGCATATGAATATGCAGTTTTCCCAGCATTATTTTTTGAAGAGACTATCTTTTTTTCCAGTGTATGTTCCTGGCACCTTTGTCAAAAGTGAGTAGTCTGTAAACACACGGATTTATTTCTGGATTCATTGGTCTATATGTCTGTTTTAATACCAGCACCATGCTGTTTTGGTTGCTATAGCTTTGTAGTATATTCAGATAATGTGATGCCTCCAGCTTTGATATTTTGCTCAGAATTCCTTTGGCTATGCTGGGTGTTTTGTGGTTCCATATGAATTTGAAGATTGCTTTTGCTATTTCTGTGAAGAATGTCACTGGTATTTCAATACAGATTGCATTGAATCTGGACTAGCTAAGGTTTTGTTTTGAATGTTGAATAGAAGGCAGAGAAAGGTTATATGTATATCATATGTATCATTTCCTATTTTGGGTAAAAAGATTGCAACATTTCATCCATATTTACAGTTCGTTTGTTTTTATTATACCTTTCTCATATTGAAGCAGTTTTATCATATTCCTGTTTTTCTAATAGATTTTGTTATCAATTGTAACATTTTTATTATTTTGGCATCAGTTGGAATGATACATGTTTTCTCTGCATGATGTTTACAAAGTAAACTGTTTCACTTCTCTCAAATGTTAAACCATACTGAAATAAAACCATACTGGTCATTCCATATTGCCTGTTTAAATTTATTAATGCATAGAAGATTACACTGTGTTTTAATTTATAGCTATGTACACAAGAGGCTTTGCTCTTAAGGATATATTGGGAAGCATTCCTCTTTTTCTATAACCTGGAAGACTTTGTGTAAGGGTACTCTTTTATTTTAAAATGTAATTATTCACTAGCGATGCCATCTGAGTTTGTAGAATATTTTTGTAGGAAAGTTTATGTAGGAAAGTCAATTTCTTTAGCACATATAGAGGTTACTCAGATTTCTGTTTGTTGTATTGCAATTTGGTAATTTGCACTTTCAAGAATTTTCTATCTCATATGGATATAAAAGTATTCATAATATGGTTTCATTATCTGTTTAATATCTGTAAAAACTATAATGGTTTTCCCTTAATCTAGAAAAATATTTGTGCCTTCTCAAATTCTTTAATATCAATTTATCAATTTATTATCAATGTAATAAAATTTTATCAATTTTATTAAGTCCTTTCAATGAAGATACCTTCAGATTCATTGACCCTCTCTCCTGTAATTTTGCTCTTTGTCATGATTTTTTACTATTTATTGTTTTCTTCCTACCACTTTACTTCTATTTAATTTCAGTTAATTTCATGTTTCTGTTTATATTCAGACAATTCAGTATCTGCAATTTTGTTGCAATATATGCATTTGAGGCAATCAGTTTTTCCCAAGAAAATATTTTGCTCTGTTTTACTTATAATTGATGTAAAAATTGTGACGGTGATAATATATTTGGCCCTTAGGTTATTTAGACTTTTATTACTGAATATAAAACCATCTAAAGTTCCTAAAGTTTTGATTACTGACTTCTGTGTTAGTAAACTGTAGTTAGAACATTTTCTGTGAAGCTAGAAATGTTCTTCATCTCTGTGTAAATGTAGCTAGTGTGACTCATAAACTTATGTTTAATGTTATTTACTTCTAATTAATTAATATTACGCTTGAATTGGTACATTTTAACTGTCCACTGACCAACTTTGGCTAGTGCTACTGTATTTACAGCAAACTTCTAAATTTGATATTAAAATGCATAGGCTTATGAAAATATAGTGTAGCTTAAAAATATTAGTATTTCGAATTAGTGTAGAGTTTATATGTGTGTGTATACACAGGTGTGCTGGCTAATTGTCTAGTTTAAATCTCTCTATAGAGTCAGTGATGTATCTGTGTGATGAGATATGAAAGAGAAGTGATTAAATCCCTAATTTTATTATTTACTCATATATTTCTTTCAATTCTATATTAAATGTGTATTATTAGGTACATACAAATTATTTTAAAGTTACTAATGGTATAGATGATAAATATGTCACTATGACTATGCTTCATTTCTAATAACAATTTGTTTTATATTATTACAGTATATTAAAGTAGTTTTCTACCAGTTTGTGTTGCATGATATATTTTTTCCATTTTTCATTTTCGTATGTTTTATGTTTATGTTAAACGAGTATCTTATAAAGATAGCAAACCCCTATTTTTAAATACAAGCACTTTGTGACAAATCAAAATCATTCCATATGTATCTGTTAAATTTTAAAATACATTATTATTTATATATTTTAATTGTACGTATAAATGTATACATGTTTATTAAATATAATATTATATTATTTTGTTTCAATTAAACACTACCAATTTTTGAACTCTCTTTTTCTTAACTTTTATATTAAGCTCTGGAGTACCCGTGCAGGTTTGGTTTATAGTTAAACTCGTGTCACAGGGGTTTGTTGAACAGGCTGTTTTGTCACCCAGGTATGAACGCTAGTACCTATTAATTATTTTTCCTGATCCCTTTCTTCCCCTACCCTCTACCCTCAGGTAGGCCACAGTGTCTCTTATTTACCTCTATGTGCCCATGTGTTCTCATCATTTAGCTCCACTTATAAGTGAGAACATGCAGCATTTGGTTTTCTGTTTCTGTGTTAATTGGCTTAGAATAATGGCCTTCTGCTGCATCCATGTTGCTGCAAAGGACATAATCTTGTTTTTTTTTTTAATGACTGCCTAGTATTTCACGGTGTATATGTACTACATTGTCTTTGTCCAGCCTATCCTTGATGGGCTTTTAGGTTGATTCCATGTCTTTGCTATTATGAAGTGTGCTGTGATGAACACGCAAGTGCATGTGTCTTTTGGGGGATATACCCAGTAGTAAGATTGGTGGATCAAATGGTAGTTCTCAGTTCGTTGAGAAATCTCTGGACTGCCTTCCTCAGTGGGTGGACTAATTTACATTCATACCAACAGTGTGTAAGCGTTCCCTTTTCTCCAAAGCATTGCCAACATCAGTTGTCTTTGACATTTTAGTAATAGTCCTGACGGGTGTTAGATGGAATCTCATTTCGGCTTTGATTTGCATTTCTCTGATAATTATGTTTCATATTTTTTCATATGTTTGTTGGCCGCTTGTATGTCTTCTTTTGAGAATTGTCTGTTATGTCTTTTGCCTATTTTAATGGGATTATTTATTATTTGATTATTTAATTGTTTAAGTTCCTCATAGATTCTGGATATTGGACCTTTGTCAGGTGCATAGCTTGCAAATATTTTTCCCACTCTGTAGGTTGTCTGTTTACAGGAGTTTAAAGTTTCTTTTGCTGTGCAGAAGTTGAGCTTACTTTGTATATGGTATGAGGTATAGATCAAAATATTTTGTGTGTGCATATTGATAGCCAAGTGTTTAAACATTCGTTAAAAAGATTATACTTTCTCCACTGAATGCCTTTACATCTTTCTTGAACTATTCTACATTCCATATATTTGTGGATACATTTTTGCACTTTGTAATCTATTTGATTAATCTAGGTATCTATTTATATACTAGCTCCACATCTTGTGAAAATTGAGAGAAAGCTACAGAGATTTCTCATGGTCCTCACTCACGCACTACCTCTCCCATTATCAATATGCCCCACCAGCATGGTACATTTGTTACACTTTATGGGTTTGGCCAAATATATAATGATAATGACATGTCTTTATCATCATAGATCATACAGAATAATTGCATTGCCCTGAAAATCTTCTGTACTCTGCCCATTCATCCTTTCCTCCTTCAAACACATGGCAAGCACTGATCTTTGTACTGTCTCCATAGTTGTTACTTTTCCAGAATGTCATATAGTTGAACTCATACAGTATGTTACATCTGAGCCATTACATCTTAACCATATCATATATCTCAACCATTTTTAAATGAACAGGTCAGTAGTGTTAACTATATTCACATTTTACAACAGATTTCTAGAATTTGTTCATTTTGCAAAACTGAAACTCCACACACATTGGACAACTCCCCTTTTTGCCCCTAGCAATCAGCATTCTACTTTCTGTTGCTATGAGTTTGACTACTTTAGATATCTCATATAAATAAAGCATGCAGCATTTGTTTTTTTGTGACTGGCTGATTTAACTTAGCATAATGTCCTTAAGATTTATCCATGTTGCAGCATGTAACAAGACTTCCTTTTTTAAAATAAAATATATTATCCTTTTTAAAAATGTTTAAACAACTTTATTGAGGTATGATTGACATACAAAAAGCTGTACATATTTAATGCATACAACTTGATAAGATTAGAGATAAGTATATAACCATAAAACCACCACAATAATCTGTGTCATAAACATAGCTGTAATCTCCAAAAGTTTCCTTCCACCCTCTTATTTATTGTTATTTTTTGTGATACAAATACTTAACATAAGATCTACCCTCTTAGCCAAATCTTTAGTATACAACATTGTTAACTACAGGTTCTGTGTAGTAAAACAGATCTCTAGACCTTGTTCATCTCGTATAACTGAAAGTTTGTACCCTTTTACTAATACTCCCCTGTTTTTCCCTCTCCCAGCCCCTGACAACCACCCTTCTACTCCCTGCTTCTATGAATTTACTATTATTTTACTCAGCATAGTGTCCTTCAGGTTTATCCACGTTGTTGCAGTAGGTTTTTCTTCTTTCTAATGGCAGAATTGTATTCCATTTTCTATACATGCCACATTTTCTTTATCCACCAATTCATCAATGTGCATGTATGTTGCTTCTATGTTTTAACTGTTGCAATGAACATGGGAGTCCAGATATCTGTTCAAGATCCTGATTTCAACTCCTTTGGCTCTACAGAAGTAAGATTGTTCGTTCATATGTCAACTCAATTTTAAATTTTTTGAGGAACCTCCATAATGTTTTCCATAGTGACTGTACCATTTTACATTCTCATTAACAGTGCACAAGGGCTCAAATTTCTTCACAACCTAACCAGCAGTTGTTATTTTCTGCTTTTTTCATAGTGGCCATGCTAATGGGTATGAAGTGATATTTAACAGTGGTTTTGATGTATGTTTTTCTAATGATAGTAATGTTAAGCATCTTTTCATATGCTTATTGGACATTTGTATATCTTCTTTGGAGAAATATCTATTTGAATCCTTTGTCCATTTTTAAATAGGGTTATTTGGGTTTTTGTCATTTGATTACGTAAGTTCTTAATATATTCTAGATATTAATCCCTTACTAGATACATGATTTTGTTGCTTCTATCATTTGCTGTGCAGACATTTTTAAGTTTGATGTAATCCCATTTGCCTGTTTTTTGCTTTTGTTGCCTGTGATTTGGGTGTTATATCAAGAAAAGATTGCTAAATCCAATTTCATGAAGCTTTCCTCACTTGTTTTCTTCTACAAGTTTTATAGCTTTGGATCTTAACATTAAGTCTTCAATACATTATGAGTTAATATTTGTAGATGGTGTAATGCATATGTCTAACCAGTTTTCTCAATACTATTTCTGGAAGATACTGCCCTTTTCCCATTGAATGGTCTTGGCACTCTTATTGAAAATCGCTAGTCCATATGTACCGACATTTATTTCTGGATGTATTAAGTTGTTGTTTCTATGGGGAGCAAGTGCTGGGGTATGCTATTCCTCTATCTTGTTGATGTTGCCTCCTTCCAATCTAGAATTGTATTCAGGGCAAATGTGGGTTCTGTGGAAGGAAATGTGGACTAAATGCTCCTGGTGGTAGGGGATACCTTGACCATTCCCTGATTTTCACACTGACTCAAGTCATCTCATAATAAATCCTACCTGTTCCACAAGATTATCTCAGCATCTTTGTCTTAAAATCCTCTTCAGTCACTTGATTATGATGTTTTGAGATGAGGATTTCTACATGCTGATTCTATTAGTCATTCGTTTGTTTAGCATCTTGGATGTATACATTTTTTAAAAAGCAAATTTGAAAAGTTTTTAAGTCAGTTTTGTCTTAATATTATTTTTCTACATCTTTCTGTATTCTCTTTTTCTCTGGAATGAATAATTTCTATTAATATATCCCAAAGTTGATGAATTCTTCCTTTTGAATCTCAATTTTCTTTCTAGCCAATTTAGTGAAGTTTTCATTTCAAGTAATGTACTTCTCAACTCAGAATTTGATTTCTTGGTTTTCATTTCTCTGCCAAAATTTCCTACTTGTTTTCTCATTGCCATCATATTTTCATTTAATTAATTGAACATACTTTTCTGTATAATTTAAGTACATTTATAATAGTTACTTTAAAATATATTTTCTGATAAATCTACCATCTTGTCCCAGAAAAAGTCAGATTTTATTGACTGACTGTCTTTCCTTCCAAGTATGGAAGACATTTTCCAGTTTCTACATGTTTTCTAATTTCTTATAATAGATATTTTTATAATATAGTATCATAAAAATAAATTTGGGGGGTTTATAAAGATTTTGGGGAGTAACTTACATAAAATTTTACTGCAGAATCTTTTTCCTTTGAAATGCATTTGCTGATGTTTTTGTTTCAAATTCTAATTTTTTATTTTTATTTTTTAGCCCCATTTCCTAGGGATTGCCTTTGTGAATTGCATAGCTTGGTTGCCAGCCAATATATTATTTTAAAGGTTTATTCAAGAACCTTAAGTTAGTAGAGGCTCCACTCTGTGCCAGTGGGGTGTGTGTGTGTGTGTGTGTGTGGTGGAGGAAGTGTTCATAAATTTGCAATCAGTTCTCAAGTCTCCTTGGGCTTTTACTTTTTACTGGAATCACCCTGGTCTCCTCTAAACATATGCATATTTTTTTCAATAATCAAGAATAAAATCCTGTCATTTATACAACATGGATGAACCTGCTGAGCATCATGTTAAGTGAAATAAGGCAGACACCGAAAGACAAATATCACATAATCTCACTCATATGTAGAATTAAAGCAAAAAAGAGATGATATTATAGAAGCAGAGCGATCACCAGAAAAATACCAGAACAGTGGTCAACAGAGAGTGGAGGAGAGCAAAAGAAGGGGACAGGGTGAGAGCTTGGTCCATGTTTACAAAGTTATAGTTAGGCAGGAGGAATAAGTTCTGTTCTATTGCACAGTAGTGTGATGATGGTTAACAGTAAGATATTGCATATTACAAAATAGCTGGAACAGAGGCTTTTGAATGTTCTCACCACAAAGAAATGATAAATACATGAGGTAGATGGATACACTAAATACCCTGATTTGATTATTTAATATAACATATATATGTATTGAACATCAAATTGTACCCCATAAATATGTACAATTACAATGTGTAAATTTAAAAAAAATTTAAAGAATATGTAGAGGGCTAATGTCATGAGATCTATTGCACTCTCATGTTTAGGATTTTGTTATATTTATGGCTGGCACTGTTCTTGCCCCAGAGGAGACTACACTTCAGACTAAAAAAAAAAAAAAAAAAAAATAAGGTTTTCTCATTCATTTCCTGCAAAATTCAGCACTTTGAGTTGAAAAGCAGTGGTCTGTTACACTATGCCCCAACCTCTGACCACTAATCAAGTCTGTCCTTGTGGCAAAAAAAACACTGCTGATTTTCCCCAAGCTGTAAAAACTGCAACTGTTACTCACTGTGCTGGGGTGTGGTGGGTGGGCAGGAGGCACGGGAGCAGCACTAGGTAAACTTACTACAAATTTGCTGCATTCTTCCTTGAATCTCTAGCAGTTTTTCCAAGAATAAATAGTTCACAAATGATTATTAGCCTTTGATCAATTTCCAGAGCCGTGGAATTGTTTTGTTAATTTGTCCTCGTCATTCAGTCACAGCAATACATTTTTATGTGTTCAGTGCATAACACTCATTATCTTAGCGAATTGAAAGACTGAAAAGTAATAAGAATTAGCTTTGCTATTACAAAATTTAAATTAGTATAATAGTATTGATTTTGCATCTCATAAAATTTGTTTTCTTATACAAATTCTCAAACTCTGCCAGTAATTTTTTATGGATTGCAGTCTCCCACAAAACCAATAATCATTTGCAGGTGTGGCCAAATGGCCCAGCTTTCCGTTGCAAACACTAATCTTCTTGAGAACTTCTATATTTTATACCTAGAAGGAATAATATTAGAAAGAAAAGAGCAATATGTGAACAATTCTATAAATATTTGTTTCCATAGACAAATTATATAGAAAATATTCAGATTTAGATATATAACTATTAAATAAGTTGTCTATTCATAAAAAAAAATTGTTATATATTACCAATATTAGCAATACGTTTCCAATATCTTCAGAGATGAATAAGAACTGTGCACATTTGAATTTTTACAAAGACAAACTTCTTTTGAATTTTGCTCGGAAATAAAAATATGCTTGTAAACACCAGCTTATAAACAAGCTTATAAACACTTATGTGTTAGAGCTTACACAAACTTAATATAACGTTACTCCCACCATCTGTAAAGAACATACTTCTAGTTGCTTCAGAAGGCATGCAATTAGGTTCTTAGAACTGTTTTTAAATCTTTACATTATTTTAAAAATACATATCCAGGTACATACTCTTTCTTTCTTTGAGACAGAGGATCGCTCTGTCACCCGTGCAGTGGCACAGTCTCGGCTCACTGCGATCTCAGCCTTCCAGGCTCAAGCAACTCTTTGGCCTCCACCTCCGAAGTAGCTGGGACTACAGGCACTTGCCACCATACCTGGCTAATTTTTCGTAGAGATGGGGTTTCGCCATGGTGGCTAGGCTGGTCTCAAACTCCTTACCACAAGCAATCTGTCCACCTCGGCCTCCCAAACTGCTGGGATTGCAGGCGTGAGGAATTGTAGGCGTGAGGGACTACAGGCGTGAGCCACCGCGACCTGCTATATTATTTATTTCTTAAACACCTGCAATTCATTAAAATACACCATGTATAAATTATAAATCATAATATTATCAAGGACTGTTATTTCTAAGTGCTGAATAAAATGAATATTTCCACTTATATATCAGATGAATTAATTTCTTCTAGTCTTTGAAGGTGTTTAAAATGACAATTCAACAATTGTGGGTGGCCCTAGGACAGGGCAGTTCTAAAACTAGCAAGTTGAAATTGGTGAGGATGGATCTCACGCTGTGACTGGCCAGGAGGAAAAGTTTTCATTCCAGAGTGCCAGAGCTAGATACTGGAAGGCATGGAACAGGGATCCGGACAGCTAACAAAAACTTGCTGGAGGGTAAATACCACAGGATGTCATGCAAACATGCAGCTGGTAGCCACAGCCATAGGAGCAAAAGGAGAGAAAGTATCATAAAACCAGGAAGAAAAACTCTTTCTCCTCCAGACTACACAGTGCCTTTGAGGGACAAAATTTATCATATAAGCTGGCAAGGGAGAAATTTTATGGGATCTGTTTTCATTATGGTAGAGCAGGGTGGTGAAGGATAGATTTGAAACTAAGAGGCAATAAATTGTTAATAAACACAATGTTACTATGCAGCAACCACAATGTTGCCATATAACAGCCATTTAGATACACCCCACTTCCTCAGAGAATGAAACCAACATTACATTCTAAATCTGTTCTAGTGTAGCATTGTCAGTAATTAGTTCTGCTTTCTGGTAGAGATTGGTGTTTCCACTGAGAAATAGTTTTATTTGTTAATATCACAGTTCCACGTAAAAACATCATTTGCTTCTATGGCATGTGGCCCTTAACCATTTGTGTCTGTTCTAGCTCCATGAATATCAAATTCATTACCTTCTGAGTAGGTCACATTGTCTGCTCAAAGCATGGAAACCCTGCCTTGTTAACCTCTCTCTTCCTTAAAACCCCTCAAAGGCTTCTTACTGACTACATGGTACTATCAAACAACATAGCTTAGATTATAAATCTTTCTTCTCACTCACAGCCTTTCTTGTGGTTCCAGGTTGTTCCAGGCTCTGTTTTCATCTCCAGCTCTTCATAATGCCACTTAATAAACCAAGAATACTGGACTGCATATAGCTTTTTTTATTCATTTTAATGTCTCTCTTCTATGTTTTAGAGATTTCTATCTTTGGTATTTTGTGTGTTTTAACAACATTACCTTGATTTCTAACATATTTTTTTAAATCTCCAGAAATCACCCAATCTGGGACACCTTCTCTAACACCATTTTCTCGTATTTAATACTGGAGACCTATTAGAAAATTATCATCTATAATACTATCATTTAAAACACCCAGAGTTTGTGTCTACCATTTTGAATTACATACTAATTTAAAACCATATGCTTCTGTGTATGCTTTAAATAGAGTGTGGACAACCAGATGATAGGAACTGTGCTTTATACTTTATTGAACTTTGTTTATTCATGGCCAAACAATATGCTTGCCCCATAATAGATAAAAGCTCAATAAATAAATATAGAATTATATTATGAAAATATCAGTAATTTCCTACTTATTTACTTATTTTTGTTAAGCTTTGGTACTATTACTTCTATGTCAAATTATGAAGACAACATTATTACAGTGCAGAAAAACGGCAGGGCCTCTTGGCTAAGACCTCAAGAGGAGCACTGTAAGATTTTAGTAGTGATTTTTATATTCACCAAAATATAATGCAAGCGTTGTAGACTTTTAACCACTTGCATTTTTTATTCCTTTGCACACAAATGAAGCTACTGGGGATAAAGGAAGGAGAAATAAGTCAATTAAAATTTGAGCACCTGCTAATAGGTACATAGGAGGGAAAAAATGTGACTTGAGACAACTTGCTTCACTCAGATCTACAATTAATGAGCCATTTTCCTTTGGAAAAAAGATGCTGTCTTATCCCTAGATCTGTGTCTTTAGGCACTTGTGGTAAGTAACGCCACAAATTTAAGACATCTTCAAAATTCAAGACTTCTTTGATATTTGAAGCACTGAAGTAAACACAAAATCCATTTGAATCCAAGATGCAGAAGTCGTTAAAGGCATCGTTCCATTTATGAATATGGAGATTATCACTATAGCAGGAAATGGAAGGTTTAATGACAAACAAATAAGCAATCAGAGAAAAGTAACCAGGATGCTAATAAAAAATATGATGTCATCTGACCTGCAAATCATGCGTGTGACTTACTTGAGAGCAATTTTTTAAAGTTACTGTTTATTTATGGCTATTTATGCACAATTATAAAGATAATACCAGCGTGGGAAAAACCACTTTTCTGTTCCGTTATACTATGTAGATTGCAATGAAACAAACAAAAAAACTGTGTGTCCTAGCATGGATTAAGTTAACATAACACAAATATTTGCTAAAGATATTGCAGTTGAATTGCTAAATTTTAGAATTATACAAAATTTCAACTGAGATAGGGCCAAAAAAATCATTTAATCATTCCTGGCTTAGGAAGCTGTGCCAGAGAAAGTTAATTAATTGCCAAGATGATGACCTGTTTTTCCCCAAAGTGTAAATTCAAGATTTATGGAATCTCTGCCTTGAGTTCATACAATTACAATACACCAGTTGACATTATACATCAGTACGTAGCCCAGTACATAATACCTAGCTGAATGCAAAATAGGTTCTGAAAATATATATATATATTTCTTAAAATATGTTTGCAGACTTTTTTACTTTTACATTAGTCATCATTTCACTTCTGCTTCAATATGTCCATGCGTGTCCAGATGAGATTGGGTGCATCATGGTGGTGTGGCCATAGATGCCCCAGCATATCCAAAGACTCAGCTCTATTTCTTTCAATCTCTTTTATTTTCTTTATTGTCCATGTGAATTTTTAAAATTTGTCCTTTTTGACATGTCTTTTGTCAATTCAAACACATTTACCAAAAGGTCAAGATTACAAAATTTTTGCTTGGCAATAACTGCACATCTTACGCTTTCATATTTGGGCAAGTGTCCAGTAAACGCTTCTGACCACATCCAGTGTTACTGTCACAGCTTGAAGCGAGCAATCTGCCAAGCGCTCTGTGTCCCACCACAAACTTGCACTGCGTGTTAAGTCTTTCCTGTGTACCAGAAGAGAAGGGTTTTCTGAGGCCACAGTGAGAGTTATCTTACTGACCAAAAAGGCCAGTTGATTGTCTGCTCTTCTCAACTAATGAAAGTAATTAAATGGTTTTTTGTGGTGATGGATGTTCTCAAATGACTTGAGCCCAGGCTGTTTGCAAAATATTGTAACTTTTCTTCTAACAATAGTTTTTTAAAGTTATATAAATATGTCTATGTGAAGTTTGTTCAGGTACTTTTATAGTCAATTATTCTTTCTGCATAAGTTCATTTGCATTGGTTTTATTTCACTTATTAGAAAGTATTTTATCTGAAAGCTATGCTATGTCCTTGTGCAATTCCACAGAGCATAAACCAGTACAAATGCCCAGCAAATCCCCAATAAGTTTACTATCACGACTAGCAAAGTGAGTGTATGTTCAACATTGAGAAAGAAATTGGAGTTTTAACATACTATTTCTTTATCTAAGTAATTGTTTTAACTCAACATACAGGACCCATTTTAGACTTTTCTTCTTTAAGAATCCTTTCCACACTCCGTCACTTGGTTTAGGGACCTTTATATATGACAATATAACTCTCCCTGTGCTTAGTTTTATCATGGTATTTATTTCAAAAAACTTCTTTTAGGTATGTCTGGGGACTTCCCAGTTGGCTGTAAGTCGCCGTTTGAACTAAATGAAATAGGTAGGATATTCAAATGTTCTTTTTTATCCTATTCCTATCCCCTTTTCTCAATTCTGTATTTAAGAGATAATCTCTATTCAGTCGAAAACTACATATATAAAAATAACTCTTCAGGAAATTGTGATTCAGGTTTTCCCCATAAAAAGCCTGCATTTACAGATTTATTCATTTCCTTTCAAAACCCAAAAATATTTGTTAAAATGTGGTTGTTAGAAAATATCAGCCTATATTTCCTCTATATAGATCTATTTTTACTATATAAAATAGTTAATAGAAAATGTTGATTAACTGAAAAGAATCTTGGTATGTCAGAAAATAACGTATTTTCTTCAACTTGTTTTATATTCACCTATCTTGTTTAATTTTGAATTTGTTTTATACTTATTCATTTTATATCACCTAAACTAAAAAGTAATTTCCAGCTGGGTGTGGTGGTTCATGTCTGTAATCTCAGCACTTTGGGGGGCCGAGGCAGGAGGACCACCTGAGGTCAGGAGTTCGAGACCAGCCTGACTAACATGGTGAAACCTCATCTCTACTAGAAATACAAACATTAGCCAAGTGTGGTGGCACATGGCTGTAATCCCAGTTACTCTGGAGGCCGAGACAGGAGAATTGCTTGAACCCAGGAGGCGGAGGTTGCAGTGAGCCGAGATCGCCCCATTGCACTCCAGCCTGGACAACAAGAGTGAAACTCCATCTCTTAAAAAAAAAAAAAAAAAAAAAGCAATTAATTTCCATGTGGGCAAAAACTTTCTTTTGGATTGTTTACTTTGACATTCTCGAGACCTAGAAAAGTGCATAGCAAATAGTATTCACTAAAGAAAAAAAATGTTGAATAAATTTATCGTCCAACTTTAACACATCACCACATGAAAGTTCTTTTCCTTCCTTATATTTCAGAGTTTTGAGATTAATAACTGGTTTTTGTTAAAATTTTATAATGTGTTCATCTTATATTACTTTATATGATGTCTGATGTTGGTATTTTAAATTAATAAACATAAATAAAATATGTATTTAGATGATCTTGCTCATTGGTATCAGTTCATATATTTAGTTATTTTTATGTATACTGGGGTATATATTTAAGTTCCTAATTCTTCTGCATATGATGTATATATGACAGAGATGCAATTTCATGTTTTTTATATTAAAATTTAAAAATTCCCAGGACTAATTTTTTTTAACTTAAAGGCCAGTGTGATAGCAACCCAGAACTAATTGTTGAATAGAAGCTAATTTCCCACTTAATCTGCAATGTTACCCTATATTTCTTTTTTTTTTTTTTTTTTTGCTCAAGGGTCAAAAAATTTTATTTTTCAAAGATGTCAATACAACCTACAGTTAAAAGCTACAGTAACATAAACAATGTGATACTGACACAAAGATAAACAGATGAAAGAACAGAATAGAGAGCTCAGGAATGAACCCTTCTGTATATGATCAAATGATCTTCCAAAAGGTTGCCATGAGTACAATAGAGAAAAATCATCTCTTCAAAAATGATGTTGAAAACTGAATATCAACATCGATAAAATAAAGTTGGATTATTTTCTTGAATGATACAAAAATATATTTTAAATAAAATACTTAGACATAAAAAAACTAACAAATCTTTTAGAAAAAATACAGGAAAAAGACATGACATTGTCTTGGCACCATTTTCTTAGATACGACATTAAATGCATGAGCAACAAATACAAGAATACAAACCATTAACTCTAGTAGATGTCAAAATTTCTGTACATCAAAAGAAAATTCGAGAATGACAACATACTTAGAAAATGGGTGAATATATTTGTAAATTACATGTGAAAAAAGTTAACATTAAAATATTTTTTAATCTATGCACATGACTTTTTCTTGTCTGGATTTTTTCCCTTCCCAATTTGTCTATCTATGCCCCACATGCCACTTTGCCTTTATTAATATGGTTTTAACATAGGTCTTACTATCTAGTAAAACAAGGCTCCCACATTTTCTTCATCTTCAATAGTGATTTACCCAGTCTTGACTTTTGTAATTTAATGTACATGTAGAATTCTGCTTTGTAAGCCCCACAACAAAAGCTGAGGTATTAACTGGAATTGAATTGAATCTCTAAAATATTTAGGATTAAATGGCATCATTTAAATTCATCATTTTCAAATCCTAAAATGTTATTAAAAATAATGGCAAAACTACAATTACTTTTGCACCAACCTAACATTTATCCAACAATGGGCGGTCTTAACTCTTTTACCAAATTAACAATATTTTTGTAGTGATAAGGCGGAAGTACTGTGGTTTATGTTTTTCCACAGGAAGATGAGATATAATATTTGTCACATCTTTCTCAAAGACAGAAATTCACTGAGTATCTCCACTTTCAATTCTAGATCAGGAACTGAGGACATATCTAAATTTTCTAGTTTTATAGAAGGCTTTTATCCACAAGAATCAAGATCTTCCCTCTCTGAGCAGGTGTGTGTATGTGTGTGTGTTTATTATTCAAGATATGAGAAACTATATTTCAACCTCAAAAAAATAAAAATATTTACACTATAATGTAATTCTAATTGTTTCTTAGATGCTTGAATAGAACTCCTGAGGATACAGAATGCTTATCATTTCTGATGTATATTCTAGCACTGTATCTGATAATAGGTAATTAGGATATACTTACTGAAGAATCAGAAGTTGTAATATTACTGTAAGAAGAAGCTTTGTCTCTAAGCAAAACTAGAAAAATGAATCTTTTAGGATGAGACGAATTGAGCTTCAATTTGAATTCTCAAATTTTTGAGTTTTCTGACGTTGTAGGGGGCACTTACTTACCTTTGATACACATCTTTACATGCAAGGTGAAACAAGTTATATCTGTGCTTTCCAACTATCATAATAAAATATGAAATAGCTTTTATTTTTAAAATCTAAGCACTATGCATATTTATTAAATAGTTTTTTCTGGAAGCTCTGCTATGCATTGCTAAGATGTTACTATATAAACATGTGAGATTAGTTTTGTTAATGATGATGGTGATGGTAATTTGTTGATGATGATGATATGGGCACGTTGGATTAAAATGCACTAGAAAAGGACATTCAGCAAAAGTGCATATAACTTACCTGAGTTTAGCTTGCAGAAAGAAAACTAAATTATTGCCAGATAAAATAAACAACTAGAAACACTTGATCTTAGCTAAAAGACCAAGAAGCAATAAATGACTATAAACAGAAAACTATCTGTGTTGTTACCTAATATCAATAATGTAAAACATTTGTGCTAAATATCTCAATGTAGGTGAATTAATATATTCATTATATTGTTATGACATTTTAAAATAATTGGCGATTATTTTACAACCAAGAGAAATGTATAAAATTTATTTTGCCTGGCTTTATGTGAATTGTCATTTCTATTCTTTTCTTAAAGGCATGCACAGGGGAAAAGTTTCTGCATTTTACTTTTCTATTCAAAATATTTTATCTCATCACAGGAAAGAGAACAAAAAACAAATGCCCAGTTTTATTTTATTCAGGATTGTTCAATCCTTTGTGCATTGAAGACTTTAGATTCCTCTCTGCGGCAGACGTGCACTTACAATTATTTGATGGGGTGGATTCGTGGTCGGAGGTCTCGACACAGCTGGGGTATGTTTTTACCACATAAGTGTGTAGTTTTGTTTTTATACAATTTTAAGATACCAAGAATTTCATACAAGCGTATAAGGCATAGGCAAGCAATTTAGTCCGATTCTTTTCATGTTCTATTTATGTTGATTTCATGTTATGTTCATATTGTATTTTAAATCAAGTCTTCCAAAATTTAAAAACTTTTTTTCCCTTTATTTTATTAACTATATTATGGTAAAGTCACTCACAACTTGGGACAGCTTGAAATAATGAAATAGATGTGGAGTTAGACTTGAATTTTACTCAAACTTTTACCGCTCTCTAGATTTGAAGTGGGGTCAATCTGCAACCTCTGTGTAGTTTAGTTTAGTTTCTTTTTCTATCAAATACAGGCATGAAACATTCCATATTTATCTTAATAGATTTGTGTAATATTCAAATCAAGTGACATGTATTTTAAAGCGCTTTTTATCCTAAAGGTGTTTATAAATGTATAACTTATTCACAGTTGGTAACATTATATTAAATAAGCTTTATGATTTTGGCCATCTCTAGCATTCAATTTCTTCATCCATAAAGTGATACCTACTCTCTTTACTCCATATGTAAAATAACTGAGTTAGATATTACATGTGCAAACAATGTTTAATTTTACCTATAAAAGATAATTCATATTATCATTTAATTTATAAAAGGCTTTTGTACAACAAACCTCCGTGACATGAATTTACATATGTAACAAAGCTTCGCATGCACCCCTGAACCAAAAATAAAAGTTTAAAAAATGGCTTTTAATATTAATCATCAGTAAATAATTAATATTTCAAGAGAGCAAAATGATTCTTCAGGTATTTTGTTCAGAGGCAAGATAATCTGTCTTTGTTCTAAAGCGTTAGAGCCCACTATTTTAGCCTATGTATGTCCTTTATTATAAAGAAAATTAGACGGCTGGGCACAGTGGCTCACGCCTATAATCCGAGAAATTTGGGAGGCCGAGGTGGGTGAATCACCTGAGGTCAGGAGTTCGAGACCAGCCTGGCCAACATGGTGAAACTCCGTCTGTACTAAAAATACAAAAATTAGCCAGGTATGGTGTCACAAGCCTGTAATCCCAGCTACTCAGAAGGCTGAGGCAGGAGAATCGCTTGAACCCAGGAGGCAGCAGTTGCAGTGAGCCAAGATCACGCCATTGTACTCCATCTCAAAAAAAAAAAAAAAAAAAGAAAATTAGACACACTAGTATTTACTAAAAGCTTGCTAAATGATTGATGTTATTGATGCTAAGTTCATTGTACTTTTATTTCATTTTTAAAATACCCATACTGAGTTGTGATAATATCCTTTTCTTTTTTATTTCTTTCTTCTTTTGCAAGTTAGGAAACTAGGATACAAAAGCTAGGTTGTTTGTGAAGTTATCAAGTTTGTATATGTGGATCTGTGATTTAAATACATGTCTTTCTCCCTATATCTGTCTTTTCACTATAGCAAGTCCCTTTCTGGTAATGTTAGGTTTCATTATACATTACAAGTTAACTAATTTTAATAGTATATAGGATCTTGCTAAGGGTACTGTGCATGGCATAAATATAATTTTATTTATATAGTAAAGTGTAAACATAATAATGCAGTAATATAAAACAAAAGTAAGTTCATGTTGTACTTTAAAAAGGATAGTCGGGGAAGTACCTAGATGGAAATGGCAAGTTGAATTTTTAAAATTTATGCCCCAAATGGCAGAAAGGCCATGACTCATATAAGCCTGAATTCTTTTTCTCTAGAGATGAGTGAATTTCATAATTATAACTTGGATCTAGCAAAGAGTGATTTTTCAACACGATGGCAAAAGCAAAGTTGTCCAGTAATCAAAAGCAAATGTAGAGGAAATGGTAAGTCCTATGTTCCATTTGTCTACTCTCAGTATATTGAAAGGAATCTTGGAAACTATGTGATTAAATCAATGGCAATCATTCAGTTTACTTTATCTTCATGAGGAAAGCAGGAATAACATGAACTCTAATATAATATTAAAATATGTAATAAAATTATGGTATTAAAAGCTATTGAGTTTAGAATATTGTCATGCCCTAAAAAATGATGAGTTTATTATCATGATAATATAATCGAGGCAGGAGTTTCTAAGAGATCACTGAAAAGAAAACTAAATAGAAATGAAAAAGAGAAGAGAAAAGATATTTTAAAAACCCTCCAGAGATATGTTCCTAAATATTATAGAAGTGATAGCTTGATTATTATTTATAGAATTGTTTCTGAGTTCAGTGAAGAAGATATATTCTCCAATGTCTTTTTTCAAAGCAGAATATTATTGATAATAGACCTTTATATAGTTGGTATGAAAAGGAAAACAACAAGGCCGGGCGCGGTGGCTCAAGCCTGTAATCCCAGCACTTTGGGAGGCCGAGGCGGGTGGATCACGAGGTCAGGAGATCGAGACCATCCTGGCTAACACGGTGAAACCCCGTCTCTACTAAAAAAATACAAAAAAATTAGCCGGGCGTGCTGGCGGGCGCCTGTGGTCCCAGCTACTCGGGAGGCTGAGGCAGGAGAATGGCGTGAACCCAGGAGGTGGAGGTTGCGGTGAGCCGAGATCGCGCCACCGCACTCCAGCCTGGGGGACAGAGAAAGACTCCGTCTCAAAAAAAAAAAAAAAAAAAAAAAAGAAAAAAAAAGAAAAGGAAAACAACAGATGACCCTCACCTATCAATTTTGATTAAAAACTAAGAAATAAATTATTAACAAATAGCATCACTTTACAAGAATTAATTTAAGGAACGCAAAGTGCTATATGTAAAAATCCCTTTTTGGACTAAAATATTCAATTGTTACCAAAATTTAAAACACACATGTCCCTTCACTCAGCAATTATCATTGTGGGAATTTATCCAGAGAGGGACTCAAAAATATGCACAGATGGGTATGAAATGTATCATTATTTCTAATAGCAAGACCTAAGAAACAATTTAAATATCCACTGGAAAAAAAAATTGAAAGTCCATCAAAAATTAGATTCTGTCCAGAGTTGTCAGTGAAATACAATGCAGATATTTATAAATTTGATATCCTTATACGCCATGAGGACCAATCACCAGGATGTTGTCTTAGTTAACAAAAAAAAAATTCATAGGATATTTTGTGTATTATAGTTTCTTTAAAATGTATTTTTAATATGCAGTTAAGGGGAACGGTAATTTTTGTTTATTTTTAGTTGGCATGTAATAATTATACATATTTATGGGATACAGTGATATTTCCATTCAACTATACAATGTCTAATGACCAAATCAAGGTAGTTAGCACATCCATCACCTCAAACATTTATCACTTCTTTGTGTTGGGAACATTCAAAACCTTCTCTTCTAGCTATCTGAAAATACACAATAAATTACTCAACTGTACTCTCCCTACAGTGCTATAGAACACTAGAAAAATCCCACATGTAGCTGTAATTTTGTATCCATTAACCAACCTCACCCAATCTTCTCCCCCCTATTCTTTCTAGCCTTAAATAACCACAATTCTACTCTCTACTTCTATGAGCTAAAAGTCTGTATCTCCTACAAATGAGTGAGAACATGTGGTATTTATCTTTCCATGCCTGATTTACTCTACTTAACATTATGTACTTCTGACTCATCCATGTTGGTGCAAATAATAGGATTTCATTCTTTTCATTCTTTTTTTATGACTCTGTGTGTGTGTGTGTGTGTGTGTGCGCTTAGCCATTCATCTGTTAATGGACACAGGTTAATTCCATATCTTGGCTATTGTGAATAATGCTGCAATAAACATGGGCGTGCAGACATTACTTCAATATACTGATTTCCTTTCCATTGGAGAAAGACTGAGATTGCTGAATCATATGGTAGTTATATTTTTAGTTTTTTAAGGGACCTCCATACTGTTTCCATAATGGCTATACTAATTTACATTCCCACCAAAATTATATAAACATTAGCCTTTCCCTGCATCCTCACTGTCATTTGTTATTTTTTGTCTTTTTAAATAATAGCTATTCTAACTAGGGTGAGATGATATTCTTTTTTTTTTTTTTTTTTTTTTTTTTGAGACGGAGTCTCGCTCTCGGGTGAGATGATATTCATTGTGGTTTTGATTTTCATCTTCCTGATGATGAATGATGTTGGACTTTCAAAAAATATATCCGTGGCTATTTGTATATCTTCTCAGAAATATCTATTCAGATCCTTTGCTCATTTTCAAATCAACTTTTGTTGTTGTTGCTGTTGAGTTGTTTGAATTCCTTGTATATTCTGGATATTGGTCTCTTGTCAGAGGAATAGTTTGCGAGTATTTTCTCTCATTCTACAAGTTGTCTCTTCACTCTGTCAATTGTTTCCTATGCAGCAGAGAAGTGTTTTAGTTTGATACAGTCTCATTTGTTTCTTTTTGCTTTTGTTGCCTGTACTTTTGAAGTCTTACCCATAAAACCTTTGCCTAATGTCCTGTGGTGTTTCTCTTATCTCTTCTAGTAGTGTTATAGATTCAGTTCTTATATTTAAGTCATTAATCCATTTTGAGTTGATTTTTGTATATGGTGTGAGATGAAGGTCTAATTTCATTCCTCTGTGTGGATATCCAGTTTTTTCAGCTCCATTGATTGAAGAGGCTGTCCTTTCCCAGCGTATATTATTGGTGCCTTTCTGGAAAAATCAGTTGGCTGTAAATACATGGATTTATTCCTAGGTTGTCTATTCTGTTTTATTGGTCTAAGTGTCTATTTTTATACCAATGCCATACTGTTTTGGTTATTATAGTTTTGTAGTATATATTGAAGTCAGGTAATGTGATGCCACCAGTTTTCTTCACTTTTGTTCAAGATTGTTTTGGCTATTCAATCTTTTGTGGTACCGTACAAATTTTAGGATATTTTTCTATTTCTGTAGAGAATGTTACTGGTATCATGATAGGAATTGCATTGAATCTGTAGATTGCTTTGAGTCATATGATTAATTTAACAATATTCTTTCAGTCTATGAACATGAGATGTCTTTCCATTTTTTTGCATCCTCTTTGGTTTCATTCATCGGTATTTTATAGTTTTCATTGTAGCGGTCTTTCACTTGTGTGATTAAATTTATTCCAGGGTATTTTATTATTTGTAGGTATTATAAATGGAATTGACTTCTTGATTTCTTTTTCATCCAGTTTGTTATTGGTGTATAGAAACACTACTGATTTTTGTACTTAGATTTTTGTATCCTGAAACTTTACTGAATTTATTTGTTCAAAGGCATGTTGTTTAATTTTCATGTATCTGTGCAGTTTCCAAAGTTCCTCTTGTTATCAATTTCTAGTTTTATTCCACTGTTGTCAGAAAATTTACATGATATAATATTGAATTTTGAAAATGTGTTGAGACTTGTCACCTAGCATATGGTCTATCCTGATGAACGTTCCATGTGCTGATAAGAAGAAGGTGTATTTTGCAGCAGTTGGGTGAAATGTTCTGTACATTTAGTTAGTTTCATTAGCTCTATATTATAGTTTTACTCTGATGTTTCTTTTCTGATTTTCTCCCTGAACAATCTGTCCATTGCATAAAATGTGCTGTTGAATTCCTCTACCCTTATTGTATTTGTCTATTTCTCCCTCCAAATCTATCAATATTTACTTAATATATCTGAGTGCTGTAGTATTGGGTGCATATGTATACTTATAAATACTATATTATATTGCTGAAGTGACCCATTTATAATGGTCTTCTTTGACTCTTTTTTACTTTTTTTGACTTAAAGTCTATTTTATCTAAGTATAGCTATGCCCGCTCTTTACTTCTTTTCATTTTCATGGAATATCTGTTTTCATCCCTATACTGTCAGTCTATGTGTGTTTTTACAAGCAAAGTGAGTTTCTTGTAGGCAATATATTGTTCGGTTTTGTTGTTTTTAATTCATTCAGTCACTCTATGTCTTTTGCTTGGAGAATTTAGCCCTCTTGCATTTAACGTTATTATTGGTAGGTAAGGACTTACTATTGCCATTTTGTTCCTTGTTTTCTGGTGGTTTTGTAAGTCTTCCTTTCTTCCTGTCTTCCTTTGTGATCAAGTTGCTTTCTCTGGCAGTGTATTTTAATTCCTTGATTTTCATTTTAGTGTATCTATTATAGGTTTTTGTTTTGTGGTTACCATGAGACTTCAAGGACATCTTATAGCTATAGCAATTATTTTATACTGATGACAACTTAACTTTGATCACAAAGCAAAGAAAAACAAAACAAAAAAGAAAAATCTAAAGAACTCTACACTTTAACTCCACCTCCTCTCACATGTTGACTTGTTTGTATGGATTTACCTCATTTTATATTGACTATCTCTTAACAAATTGTAATTATTATTATTTTGATGGAGTTGTCTTTTGGTCTTATAAGATCTGAGTGGTTGAGGCACCACAATTACAGTATTAGAATATTCTGAATTTGTCTGTGTACTTACTTTTATCAGTGAATTTTATACATTCAAATGTTTTCTTATTGCACATTTGTGTTCTTTTTCTTCTGACTGAAAAAATTCTCTTTAGCATATCATGTAAGACAGGTCTGGTGGTAATAAATTCACTCAACTTCTGTTTGCCTGAGAAATACTTTTTCTCTCCATCATGTTGATAGTTTTGCTGGGTACAGTATCTCAGTTGGCATTTTGTTTTCCTCGGTCTTTGAATATGTTACCCCACTTCCTCTTGGCCTATAAAGTTTCTGCTAAGAAGTCTGCTAACAGATGTGTTGAAGCTTCTTTATATTTATTTTGCTTTTTAAATTTTGCTTCCTTTAAAATTCTCACTTTGTCTCAAGCTTTGAACATTTAAATTTTATATGTCTTGTGGTAATCTTATTTGGGTTGAATCTGCTTGCTAATCTTTGACCTTCCTGTATTTGATTATTCATATCTTTCTCTGGGTTTGGAAAGTTTTCTGTTTGTCCACAGCCTCCCAGACCAGTGCTGTGCCAGGGCTTGCCCAAGGGCCATGGTTGCTATGGCCTGCAACCACTGAAATTTTCCTGGGACCAAGGCCACTTTAGTCAGCTGGTGATAAAGTGGGCCGAGACTAAGGTTCCTCCTGCCTAAGCAGTGGATTCACCTCTGGCCCACGGTGGGTCAAAATGCTCCCCGTATGAGCACTGGTTTGGAATCAATGGCCATGGGGTCTCTGTCTTTTGCTGTGTTCCAATGTGGTGAGGCCAGGTCTAAGTTCCAACACAAAGTCCCACACTCTTATTTCCATTTCCCAAGCAGGCAGTTTCTCTCTAAGCACTGCACTGTCTGGGTTTGGAAGGGAGGTGTTGAGGCAAGGCAAGACCATCTTTTCTTACCTCTTTAATGTGTTTTTTCTTGTTACCGTGCTAAAATCAGGGTACTGTGATAGCTCACCTAATTTCTTGAATTCTTTTAAAGGTACTTTCTTGCATGGATAGTTATTTAATTTGATGTTTCTGTGAGAAGATGATCATTAAAGGGTTCTTCACAGCCAGCTTGCTCTTCTGTCATTTTCTTAATTGTTTTCCAGTACATCTGTTGTTTTGCCTACCCATTGACTTTTTTCTCCTCCATCATTATTTATCTTTGTGGTTTGCTTGTTCTCTGTAGTAATAATGTTTGATTCCTTTCTCTTTCTTATTTGCATATCTGCTCTACCAGTTTTATACTTTTGTGTATTTTTATGATGATAGATATTGTCCTTTTGCTTCCAGGTATAGGACTCCCTTAAGCATCTCTTGTGGGGCTAGTCTAGTGGTGATGAATTCTCTCAGTTTTTGCTTGTCTGGAAGAGTATTTCTCCCTTATTTCTAAAGGATAGTTTTGCTTAATACAGTATTCTTGTTCGGGAGAAGGTTTGTTTTTTTTTTTTTTTGGCATTTTGAATATATCATCCCATGCTCTTCTGGCCTGCTGCTGGAGAAAGTGGGATTGCTGGGAGTGGTGGCACTGGGCCCCAAGCGAGTGGCTCTGGGAATCTGGGGGGCACATGCATGACTCTCTCTATGCTGAGGACAGACTCTCTACTTGGCTGCATCACATGTTCCCTGGGCATAGGGCTCTGTATGGGCTTGATGCAAGGGTCACGACTACACCATTGGTTGAGATCACCTGGTGTTGCTATGCTGCAGTCTAGGTGGATTTGGTGGAATGTCAGCAGGGCCCCAGGGATGTGAAGATGCATAAGCTATTGGGCCCCAAACATGCGAAGATAAAGGAACTATTAGGCCCCAGGGCAGAGTGTACTTTGGTGGTGGCTACACTCTCAAAATGGTGCAGTGCTGCTGCAGCCTGTGTTCCAGGGAAGAGGAGCGACACTGGTGTGAATTCCCACTCTGGAATAATGCAGTTATGTGGATGTCAGTCAATTCCCTATACTGGACTCAGGGAATTGTGAGGAATGTGGAGCTCTCCTATACCTAGGATAGCAGGTATTTATAATGGGAATGTGGACTGCTGGGGAGCTCCTGTTTACCTTTTCTCCTCAATGGAGGGTCCCTCTTGGCTCCAAGCTGATCCGTGTCACCTGCTTCTCTTCCCTTTCTGTGCTATTGCCCTGAGCATCTGTGCCTCAGAGAGACTTGGTCACTTTCTTGCTGAATTCCAGCCTTCTCCCTTCAACACTCTATTCAATGTGTGGTTGTCTACTTGTTGTTTTGGTCCTTTGTGGAAGTGAGTGCTGGGTGCCTGTAGTTAGCCATCTTGATGATACTTCCTCCTTCTTTGTGTTTATTATTGTATCTGCATAAAAATAATAAATCATAAGCATAATTTACTCTTGGGATGACTGGGGAACTTGTAGAGAAGTATAGAAGGAAATATTACATTGTTGTACTCCAGTTTTTGATCATTTGTGAAGTATTTATGTTCTGGGAAAAATAATTAAGGCAGAAAAAGGATCAATACTACCTTCTCATTAAAAAAAACTCTAATATTTATATTAAATACAAAGATACCCAAACCCTTTATGTTTCTTTTTCTGATCTGTCTCTTTTTTCTTTAACAGCATCTCCATTTTTTTTCTGCTGCTTCATTGCTGTAGCTATGGGAATCCGTTTCATTATTATGGTAACAATATGGAGTGCCGTATTCCTAAATTGTAAGTGATAACAGAGAAGTAGATTGCAACATTGTCAATTTAACAATTATAATGTATTACTTTTGTTGGTATTCAGAAACACAAAAACATAAACTAGAAATATTAAATGTATCTGTCACATTTTTGCTATTAGTCCAGAAATTTGTAAACTATATTTGCTTATACTATAAGTTACTAACAATACCAACTTTTTAATACTTATGGTTATTTTAATAGCATTATTCAACCAAGAAGTTCAAATTCCCTTGACCGGTAAGTGAATTTTTTAAACATTTTAGAGCATATATTATATGTATCTACCTACATTATTGTGTAGGCATGTATTCAATGATGTAAAAAAAGGAAAAAGTAATTAATTCCAGTCTGTAATACACTATGGCTTCTGTTTTCCTTTTAACAATGAGGGAATACTTGTAAAAAGTAGAGGCTACTTAGGTTTGACATCATCTTTTTCTCTCTCTTTTTTTTTTTTTTTTTTGAGATGGAGTCTCACTCTGTCACCCAGGCTGGAGTGCAGTGGGGTGATCTCAGCACAGTGCAACCTTCGCCTCCCAGTTTCAAGCGATTCTCATGCCTCAGCCTCCCAAGTACCTGGGACTGCAACCTCTACCTCCTGGGTTCAAGCAATTCTTGTGCCTCAGCTTCCCAAGTAGCTGGGACTACAGGCGTGAGCCACGACACCCAGCTAATTTTTGTATTTTTGGTAGAGGCAGGGTTTCACCATGTTGGCCAGGCTGGTATCAAACTTCTTACCTCAAGTGAGTCACCTGCCTTGGCCTCTCAAAGTGCTAGGATTACAGGCATGAGACACCAGGCCTAGCCTGGCATCTCTCTATGAATATGTAGAGATATGCCTTTAATTATGACTGTAATAATTTAATAATCTGAAATTTTAGAGTTAGAGTGAAAAAGGCATTTAATTTGTCTAGACAAAATCTGCTATAATGGTTCAGATGTGTAGAATTAACAATATATTCTTCTTTTCTAGGAAGTTACTGTGGCCCATGTCCTAAAAACTGGATATGTTATAAAAATAACTGCTACCAATTTTTTGATGAGAGTAAAAACTGGTATGAGAGCCAGGCTTCTTGTATGTCTCAAAATGCCAGCCTTCTGAAAGTATACAGCAAAGAGGACCAGGTTGAGTATTTACTTTAATTTCCCATCCTATATTTAATCCTAACATCTGAGACAACTCACTGGAATATGAACCTAGAACATACAAGGGACACTATGCCTTGGTTATTCTAATACCAACCCTAAATCTTTCTTCAGTGAAAATGACAAAGCACAGAAATTGTAGGCATCATGTATGTGTGCTCAGATGGGAATTATGCCAGTTAGGGGACAGAATGCATTTTTTTACAAGTGTGAGAACAGATGAAATGGTTATGGTCTTGCATTTACTAAAATTATGAACACTGATTTTACTTATAGTTTATTCGTGGTTTCAAACAGGATTTACTTAAACTGGTGAAGTCATATCACTGGATGGGACTAGTACACATTCCAACAAATGGATCTTGGCAGTGGGAAGATGGCTCCATTCTCTCACCCAACCTGTAAGTCTCTGACCCAATGGGTCTCTTGTTTTTAATTTTTTTCCTAAGCTTTCCCTGTAATAATTCTAATCACTCATCTCACATAATCCCAGGACATTTGCACATTCTAATAGATTTAGTAAAAAGTGCTTAGGCCCTAAATTTGGGAGAAAGTTGTATTAGTTGTAGAGCAGCCAACACAAATACTAGTAAGTAATATAAATTGTTTACTATACGGTAAGTACTATGGAAGGCAGGTCTAATATTATGTTCATTTTACAGATAAAAAGACTGAAGCAGAGAGGTTAAGTATCACAGACATTTATTTCTGAATTTGTTACCAGACATGTTGAAATATAATTAACATATAATAAATTGCACATATATAAATTATACAGTTTGATAAGTCTCGAGAAATATATAAACCCATGAAACCATTAAGAACATCAAGATAACTAACATATAAATTACCTGGAAAACATTCTCTAAGCATGCACATTTGTGATTTCTCCTCTGTGTCCCTACATACTTACCTCTTTCTCTTTCCAATCAGTTTTCTGTCACTTTAGATTAGTTTGCAATTCATAGAATTTAATATAAATGAAGTCCTACAATATATATCATTTGCAATGTCTTATTTTCACTTAGAAAAGTTATCTTGAGATTCAGCCATCTCATTGCATGAGTAAAGAGTTAATTTCCTTTTATCTCTTCGTTTATTGATGTATATTTAGGTAATTTCCAGTTATTGATCATTACAAATAATGCTACTTGCTAATAATATTTGTGTACAAGTATTTGCATTGTATTGACAAAGTCTTTCTTTTCCTTAATATAAACACCTAGAAACAAAATGGCTGAATCATATAAGTATATACTTAACTTTTTTAAAAGTGCCACAGTTATCCAAAGTGGTGGTGATATTTTACAAATTTTACTTTCTACCTAGCAGTATGTAAGAGAAAATCTGACAGAGAAGTTGCTTCACATCCTAGTCAACACTTGTTTTGATCAGCCTCTTAAATTTTATACTGGCTGGGCGCAATGGCTTATGCCTATAATCCCAGCACTTTGGGAGGCCGAGGTGTGCAGATCACCTGAGGTCATGAGTTCAAGACCAACCTGGCCAACGTAGTGAAATCCTGTCTCTACTAAAAATACAAAAATTAGCTGGATGGGATGGCAGGCGCCTGTAATCCCAGCTACTCGGGAGGCTGAGGCAGGGGAATCGCTTGAACCCGGGAGGCGGAGGTTGCAGTGAGCTGGGATTGCACCATTGCACTCCAGCCTGACTGACAGAGCAAGACCCTGTCTCATAAATAAATAAATAAATAAATAAAGTAAATTTCAGACACACTAAATGATGTGTTTTCTTATATGAATGTAGTTTTGCATTTTACTAATGCAATGATGTTAAGTAGCATTTTTTTGTGTGCTTATTTGCCATTTAGGTAAAAATTTTCTTCTCACTGATTTCTGCTTTGGTCTTTATTATTTACTGTCTTCTTACGGTAGGTTAAATTTGCTTTTTTAGTTTCTTATATTGAAAGCTGATATGTTGATTTGAAATTTTTTTTCTAATAAAAGTTATACTATTAATATGTGAGATGATTTGGCAACATCCCCACATATTTTGAGATACTATTTTTTGTTTCCATTCAGTTAAAAATCGTTTCTAAATTGTCTTTTGCATTCTTTGATTCATTGATTATTTACATGTGTCATTTAGTTTTCAACATTTGTGAATTTTTCAGACATATTTTTATTATTGATTTCTAATTTAATTTCATTCTCATTCGAGAATTATTTTGTATAATTTAAAACTTAAATTTATTGACATCAGTTTTATGGACTAGACTATAGTGTATTTTTAAAAATGTTTTAGGTGTATTTGATCAGAAATGTTTATTCTGCTCTTTTCTATGTGTTCTATGTGATAACTTTTGAAATACAAAGTTTTGTAATATGGCTGGTAGAAACAGGCAAGATACTAGACCCTATGTTAGCACTAAGTATTGTTTACTCTAAATCTTTTTAGACAGTTCTTTCTCCATCCTGGAGTAGTTTTTTACACACATGCATTAGTAAGTACTCTGCTGAATATTCAAAGGTGACCTTCTGCATATCTTTACATTTCTTTATTTGTTCAAATCTCTCATCTCAATTTCTGTGTCCTGTGAACTACAGCTTGGTCTTTCTGGATTCTCAAGTGTCCCATGTAGGCAGTTTTTATAGCCTGCTCTTTTACCCACTTGATTGCACAGAACAACTCAGCACACCCAGACTAAGTGACAACATCTTAATGTTCACACTGATCTTATGAATATGGTTGTAATTCTCCAGATTAATGCTAGAGTATTCAAGAAAGGTCATTTCTACCATTTGAAAGATCTGACCTGTCACTACACTGTTCAGTAATTTCTTCATTCAGCTACAACGATCAGGAATGAAACCTAAGCATTTTGTCACTACTGCTTTTCCTTTTTTCAGTCTCATAATATCACAAATATTGCAGAAGTCCTCTAGATTGTAAATATGATAATTCTTTATTTCAAGGGGACTTTAGATATTTGAATCTCCAATTCTTCAATGTAATAAAAAGTCACAACAATATCAATGTTAAAATTAATTAGTTGCTTCCTGTCTGTCAGACACAGATTTAAGCACTTAAATGTATCCTTTCATTAAATATACTTAACAATCCTGTATACAGGTGTTATTTTAACCTAATTATAATGGTATAGAACAGAATCTTAGCATGTTAAATAACTCACTTAAGTTACAAAATGAATAATTGTTGCAATGAGGACTTAAATATATATATTTCTGGCTCTGGAGCCAGACTTACTATTAAATGACTAAAAAAGTGCTCTTTTCGCTGCTTTTTAAATTTACTTTGCTACTTTAATGATTAATTGGCAATGATCAATGCACAACCTTTTACTCTCATGTGTTATTTTCAATTTTCCCCTTGTGTGTATTGTAGCAAGAACTCCCTACCTTCCTTCCTTATTATCTATTTGTAATTTGGAAGCCCCAGTATACCTAAGAATTGATCCAGGATGGCCTCATTTATGTATGGCTTGAGAGTTTATTTTTAACAGAAAAAACATTGATTCTCTAAAAAATAAATAAGAGTTTATATCATAGTTTCTCAGTATTTTCCTATCTACAAGGACAAAATTTTCTTTCAGAAGCAAAACAGCTAGCGTACTAACTTTCTGTTTATGCATGTAGTAAATATTGGTTGACTACTGCACAACTTCCAGGAACTATGCAGAGATAACTACAGAGATGAGTAGAATAAAACTCATTTAAGAGCTTCAAACTCTAGTCAGAGATGTAGTTACAAACAAATAATCCAGTGTGGTTAGGTACTCTGGCAGAAGTGTAATGAAAGTAGTATGAAAAAACAGAGAAAGAAATCGAAGGAACACATGGACAAAGTGATATTAAAAAGAATAAGTCCGGGTGCAGTGGCTCACGCCTGTGATCCCAGCACTTTGGGAGGACCTGAGGTCAGGAGTTCAAGTCCAGCTTGGCCAACATGGTGAAACCTCATCTTTACTAAAAATACAAAAATTAGCCAGATGTGGTGGCAAGTGCCTGTAACCCCAGCTACTCACGAGGCTGAGGGGCAGGAGAATTGCTTGAACCCAGGAGGTGGAGGTTGCAGTGAGCTGAGATTGCGCCACTGCCCTCCAGCCTGGGTGACAAGAGCAAAACACCGTCAAAAAAAAAAAAAAAAAAAAAGAGAGAAGAAAGAAAGAAAAAAAGAATGAGACTCTAATGCAGACTGAACCTAGTAAGAGCAGTTATTAAAAAATCTAGGCTGGGGCCAGGTGTAGTGGCTCACACCTGTAATCCCAGCACTTTAGGAGGCCAAGGTGGGTGTATTGCTTTAGGTCAGGAGTTCGTAACCAGCCTGGCAACATAGTGAAACACCATCTCTACTACAAATACAGAAATTAGCCGGATGTGGTGGCACATGCCTGTAATCCCAGCTACTCAGGAAACTGACACAGGAGAATCACTTGAACTTGGGAGACAGAGTTTGCAGTGAGCCGAGATTGAACCAGTGCACTCCAGCCTCGGCAACAGAGCAAGATTCTGTCTAAAAACAAACAAACACCAAAACAAAAACTCTTTAAGAATAGTTTTCTCCCTACAGTGGCCAATTGTTCCATTACAGAACAGAGGTCATTACATTGTCTTTTTAAATGGGGATAGCATCAGACCATAATCTTTTTTTTTGTCAATTTTACATTGAAGTGACATCCTCACTCTTTCTTGAGCTATTTCCCATCTCTTATGAAAGAAAACAAAGTATCATTATTAATTGTATAACTCCAAAAGATTAAAGATGACATAGTAAAACACATACAGATATAGAAATCTCTGCATGGAATGCCTAAACACACACACACACACACACACACAGACACACACACACTTGTGAATGTGTGTATATATGTATTAGAAGATTTGAAATTTTATTTTCATGTCCTTACCGAGTAAAATTGCATATATCTGAAGAAAATGTTTTATTTTTCCACAAAACACAGTATCAAATTCTAAATTGAATTCTGAATTTATTTCTCACTTCAATATTTGTTTTAAAATAAACATTTTAAAGTTTTCATTTAACTTGGGTATACATACGAAGAGATTTTAGACTTCAGAATTGACTAGTTTCTAATGTATGATAAAAAGAGTGGCACATTATTTATAATTTTTACTTTTATTATCTGAGTTGGCTGTATTTTGTTTATGAATTAGGACCAGGAATGGTCCTAAAGTCTCCTAAAATGGTATTAAGTTCCTATATTTGAAGTTCAATAGGTATGATTTATTTTGACTTTCCTGCATTAATAAAATCATGTATGTAATTTGTAATTGTCTCTCCTCTAGACTAACAATAATTGAAATGCAGAAGGGAGACTGTGCACTCTATGCCTCGAGCTTTAAAGGCTATATAGAAAACTGTTCAACTCCAAATACATACATCTGCATGCAAAGGACTGTGTAAAGATGATCAACCATCTCAATAAAAGCCAGGAACAGAGAAGAGATTACACCAGCGGTAACGCTGCCAACTGAGACTAGAGGAAACAAACAAAAACAGGACAAAATGACCAAAGACTGTCAGATTTCTTAGACTCCACAGGACCAAACCACAGAACAATTTCACTGCAAACATGCATGATTCTCCAAGACAAAGGAAGCGAGATCCTAAAGGCAATTGAGATATCCTCAAGGCTGCCTCTCCCACCATAAGCCCAGAGTGGATGGGCTGGGGGAGGGGTGCTGTTTTAATTTCTAAAGGTAGGACAACACCCAGGGGATCAGTGAAGGAAGAGAAGGCCAGCAGCTCCCTGGGAATGCAACCCCCACCTCCACAGGAAACTGCCTCATGGGCAGGGCCGTGGCAGAGAGACACAGCATGGGCAGTGCCTTCCCTGCCTGTGGGGATCATGCTGCCACTTTTAATGGGTCCTCCACCCAACAGGGTCAGGGAGGTGTTGCTGCCCCAGTGGGCCATGATTATCTTAAGGCATTATTCTCCAGCCTTAAGATCTTAGGATGTTTCCTTTGCTATGATTTGTACTTGCTTGAGTCCCATGACTGTTTCTCTTTCTCTCTTTCTTCCTTTAGGAATAGTAATATCCATCCTATGTTTGTCCCACTGTTGTATTCTGGAAGCACATAACTTGCTTGGTTTCACAGGTTCACAGTTAAGAAGGAATTTTGCCTCTGAATAAATAGAATCTTGAGTCTCATGCATATCTTGTTTGATGATATTTAGATAAGACCTTGGACTTTAGACTTTACAATTGAGTCTGTAAAAAGCTAAGACTTGGGGTTATTAGAATGGAATTGTTTGAAATGCTGTTCCCCAGTGTCATAAAGAAATAGGACTTGAACATAAATTTAATTTATTTAGTAAGGCTATTTTTTACTTCCTGAAGAACGGATACACTCACCAGCAGTTCTGCCATGAGAGTACACTGAACAAAGGAGACAGGGTCATTTATAACCTGACACGTCCACACTACTGCTGTGTCCAGTTTCCATTGGCTGGAACGGGACCTCACATTCTGTATTTGTCTCGACTGGCTAGCAACTTAGAACTTTTTAAAAGAGGCAAAGGTAGAGAACAAAGGAAGGAGGAAGTAACTTGTGGAATGCTGAGAAAGATAAAAAAACCTTTAAATAAGGAAGAGGAACAGGCTATGACCTAATGCTTGGACCAGTATAAGCATACCAGGGCAAATATTTAGGAGCATAGGTCTTTGAATAAATTTTGCTTCTAAGAGAAGTTCCTATTTATTTCTAATTAGATGGGGAGGAAAGTCTTTGAAGAGGAACCTCTACTTTACTTTTTACAATATTCTCCCTTTTTTTATTTCATAATTCCTCTTCAGTCTTGTTTAATATGTTTTGACTTAATTCTTTGTTTGTCCTTCTAAGAGAAGTAATTTTTTTTTTAATAGAATGGAGGAGAGTTAGGAGTTAACTCTGTAAGAGCATCAGAGACAAGTTTTTGTATAAAACTTTGAAGGCAGGGCATAATATAACAGTCTACAAGAATAAGTACACCAATAATAAGGGCAAACGAGGTGAGAATTGAAATTAAATTTTTTTTTTAATTTATGGTTACCTACCAGAACAACATGGATTTAAATTTTGCAGCTATTTGATTTTTGTGCTTTAAACTTATTTGGCACTTCTCACGGACCTTAATAATATTTACGTAAACCTGAGGATTAAAGGACTCAAGGAGTTTCCTTTGGCCTGAGATGTTTTGTTTTTACCTTTTTAGATTGATGAAATGCCAGCGTGAAAGGGATAGCCAGTTGGATTAGAGCACAAGTACTGCTCCAATTATTTGGCCAAGTGTCCAGTAAAGGTCTTCCATAGTACCACTATACATTTGCTTGGGGATGGCTAAGCATAGACTGATGGGCAAGCTCTTGGAAAGGCTTGGGCTTCTTGTATGCTTTTATGCTTTCAAGGAACACCAAAGTTTCCTCCTGCCATGAGAGGCACAAAGTAAACTTGGCATTTAGAGGTGGAAGCTGGATTGCCCTCGGAGGCTGACCCGCAGGGTGTTGAATTTCAGGAAATAGCAGAGAGAGCTCAGTATGATGGATTATCCCAAGCAGTGGGATTTTGAAAAAGAGCCACCATACACTCCATATCTGGATGACAAGGAGACCATCCAAGTGGAAAGGAGATAATCTAGGCCTCTGGCCTACCGTGTGTACAAGCGTGATAATCGCTTTTATTTAAAATGTGAATGGATTATTCAATCCATTTCAGCCAGGAATTTGCATCTTGATATTTTGTCTTGATGGCTAAGGTCTGTCTTAGATCTCTTATTTTTACAATAAACACCCTAGTTTTATTAGATGTAGGAGCAACTGGTGTGGGATCTAGAACTGGGGCTACTGAAGAAGGCGGAGATGGGGGGAAAATGCATATTTTAAAAATACTTAGGGGGTCTTTTCCATTTATGTCAATCCCAATACCATAGAAGTGACGAAGGGCAGGTCTACAGTTAGTTAAGGTGGAGGTGGTGATAAAGAAAAGGACAGGGTTACATTGATAAGGCTGACAGTTGTGGAAGTCCAACTTTGCTCCTGGGTAGTTTAAGGGGTGTAGTCCCATTTACTACAAGGTTGCCAGGCTGTAGGAGCAGAAAATCAGCATGTTGGCTGCAGGTCTTTACAACAATGAGTGCTGGGGTAACTGTGTCAATTAGAGGGCTGGGACATAAGTATTTGTGTGAAAAAGCTAGCTGTTGTTGATATTTTACATTTCCACAAGGTATGACAGAGCAAGCGTTAAAGGCAATGGTCTGAGTTGAGTCAGACTTAGTTACATTAATAACAACAGAGCTAGTAACAAAATAAGGAAAGGAAAGGAAGCAATATAGAAGGTATATGAAAATTAAGCTTTCTTTAACTTAGTAGGGCTTAATCCTAGTACAGTAACCCATGATTCTGAGAGGAAGATGTTTTCTTGACTCGAGTATGGTGGGACCATTTTTTTCTTGGCTGTGCGGACGGCAGTCTCAGTGGTTAATAGCATAAAATAGGGTTCTTCCCAGGCTGGCTTGAATTTTTTTTCTTTCTATCTTTTTTTTTTTTTTTTGAGACGGAGTCTCGCTCTCTCACCCAGGCTGGAGTGCAGTGGCGCGATCTCGGCTCACTGCAAGCTCCGCCTCCCAGGTTCACGCCATTCTCCTGCCTCAGCCTCTCCGAGTAGCTGGGATTACAGGCGCCCGCCACCACGCCCGGCTAATTTTTTTTTTGTATTTTTAGTAGAGATGGGGTTTCACCGTGGTCTCGATCTCCTGACCTCGTGATCCACCCACCTCGGCCTCCCAAAGTGCTGGGATTACAAGCGTAAGCCACCGCGACCGGCCTCTTTCTATCTTTTGATAAGGACGTGGTTTTCAGGCTGGTGCTGGTGTACTGGAAATTCTAGGGGTGGTACCTGTGCTAAAAGACTTTTAGTTCCGAGGGAAGGGAAAGTGGAAGATAAATTAAGTATATAATTGCTGCTGCATATCCTGGGGCTTGAGGCGTCATGGTGATGCCCCTTGCTCTATTCCTGCTCAGCGCTGCCCAGGAGACGCTGTGGCCCTGCCCCCTCTTAATGTTTGGCCTTCTTATGGCATTCACCACCCTGCACCCTGTGGCCTTGGGGATGAGGGTCCTTGTGACTTACCTGGCCCCCTTTAGGCCTTAAGAAAGCCAAACACCATTTTATATTTGACAATGTTTTTGTATGATTTTATACCAGATGCGTTAAATTTTACCTTTATATTAATGTGCTATTAATGTTCAACTTAATTTTAATAAAATCTTGTAGACATTATTTATCCAATTTTAATGTCTGACTATAAGGTAAGACTTTTATAGATTCTTTAACTGTTCATAATTTTTGTTAAAGAGCAGGTTGGTGCTTTAAGAAAAATCTATTGTGATTTTATTGTAATGTCCAGTTCACAGAAAAACTGGATGATACCCCTTTAACTTTAGCCAATATGTTAACACACAGAATTTCCTTTACAATTAACATTTTAAAACTTGCTTAAATCTTTAAAACAGAAAAAAAAATTTTTAGCCTTTAATGCAGGTAAAAATCCATATTCTTATGCCTCCTTATAATCCTGTTAAAGTATTTTCTTTACATACCTTGTACATAAACGGTTTTTTTAAATAATTTTACATTCAGGAGGCCTGTTTTTCAATTATACAATATTTCTTGCATAAATTCCCTTTTATAGCTTTTCTTATTGAGAGGTGACAGCGTGCTGGCAGTCCTCACTCGCTCTCAGTGCCTCCTCTGCCTGGGCTCCCACTTTGGCGGCACTTGGGGAGCCCTTCAGCCCACCACTGCACTGTGGGGCCCCTTTCTGGGCTGGCCAAGGCGGGAGCCGGTTCCCTCAGCTTGCGAGGAGGTGTGGAGGGAGAGGCGCAAGCGGGAGCCGCGGCTGCGTGCATGCGGCGCTTGCGGGCCGGCTGGAGTTCCGGGTGGGCGTGAGCTCGGCAGGCCCTGCACTCGGAGCACCCGGGCGGCCCTGCCGGCCCCGGGCAATAAGGGACTTAGCACCCGGGCCCGTGGCTGCGGAGGGTGTACTGGGTCCCCCAGCAGTACCAGCCCACTGGCGCTGTGCTGGATTTCTCGCCGGGCCTTGGCTGCCTTCCTGCGGGGCAGGGCTCGGGACAAGCAGCCCACCATGCCTGAGCCTCCCACCCCTCCATGGGCTCCTGTGCCGCCCGAGCCTCCCCGACGAGCACCGCCCCCTGCTCCAGGGCGCCCAGTCCCATCGACCACCCAAGGGCTGAGGAGTACGAGCTCCCGGCAAGGGACTGGCAGGTAGATCCGCCTGCAGCCCCGGTGCATGATCCACTGGGTGAAGCCAGCTGGGCTCCTGAGTCTGGTGGAGATGTGGGGAACCTTTATGCCTAGCTCACGGATTGTAAACACGCCAATCAGCACCCTGTGTCTAGCTCGAGTGCACCAATGGACACTGTACCTAGCTGCTCTGGTGGAGATGTGGGGAACCTTAATGTCTAGCTCACGGATTGTAAACATGCCAATCAGCACTCTGTATCTAGCTCAAGGTGTGTGAACACACCAATCAGCGTCCTGTCAAAACAGACCACTTGGCTCTACCAATCAGCAGGACGTGGGTGGGGCTAGATAAGAGAATAAAAGCAGGTTCCCCGAGCCAGCAACGGCAACCCACTCCGGTTCCTTTCCGCACGGTGGAAGCTTTGTTGTTTCGTTCTTTGCAATAAATCTTGCCACTGCTCACTCTTTGGGTCCACACTGCTTTTATGAGGTGTAACACTCACTGCGAAGGTCTGCAGTTTCACTCCTGAAGCCAGCGAGATCACAAGCCCACCGGAAGGAATGAACAACTTCAGACGCGCCACGTTAAGCGCTGTAACACTCACCACAAGGGTCTGCGGCTTCTTTCTTGAAGTCAGTGAGACTAAGAACCCGCCAATTCTGGAGACATTATGATCTTCGCAGACAATCTTTAGCATGTCTTAACTTTCTGCTTTTGTTTTACACTATTTTTCTAGTTTCATTCTCTATATCTTCCTTTGATTTCTGTCTTTTCCAGTTTCTCTCTTACTCTTTACGTCTATTTCTCTCTTATTTGCACTCTATTTTCCCCCCTCTTTCATCCTGTTTCCCTTTCTTTTCGTGAGTTCTCCCGCTCCTGCTGCGAGCCGTGTCATGGCACGGGCCCTGCCCCCACTATGTGCGGCTGTCTGTTTCTCCTGTGTTTTTTATTTTTTATTTTTCCTGATTTCCCTTTTTGTGTTTTTTCCTTTCTTTACACACTTAGTTTCTCTGGCTGGGTGGGTGGGATTTGCCTGGCTGTGGTCTGGGCCCCAGGCAGTCACTGGTCCAGAGGATTGGCGGATGCCTGCCGCAAATTGCAAGAATAATGCCCTTTCACCTCTGCTCTCCTCCCGGCACCGGTTCCCCACCCTCTTTTTCACATAGAGCTGGGCTAGGGAGAGGGACTTATCCTTTGGCATGGCTGCCTGGTTGTTTGGCTCTGTGCTTGCAGTATTTGCTTTCTTTCTCTCTGACTTCCTCTCCTAGTTTTTTTCTTTTCTGCTGTTCTTTCTTTTGTCTCTGCCTGTAGCAGGATTGATAAGGAATCAGGGACACCAAGGGGTTGAGGAGGATTTTTATCATTTAGGTGAACTGGCCTAGTTGAATTAACATCCAAATGACTGAGCCCTGAACAAAGAGTCAAGTTACTTTTTAAGCATTTGGTGTGTGGGGGAAGATTTGTGCAGGTGGAAGCATATTACAGAAGCAAGAAACAGTTATTCAATTGAGACATGCATTACATCATTTCTTTCTTTCCAAGGAAAAACATGTTTTATGACTTGAGTTTATCAGTCTGGCGACCTTGCAGCTGCACAGCTAGAGAAACAGGGTCTTCATAATGCCTGGGAAAGGGAGAGATAAGGCTCACTAGCCACAGAAAAACAGGCAGTTAATTTTTAAAGGACTCCGGCTCTTTCTCTTCCTCGGGGGAATTGGGTTTTCTTATATACAACTGAGTTATTGCTTACACATTCTTTAATTTATTTTAATTCCTGTTCTATGCCAGCCACCTATGCTGCTGTTTTCTCTCTCCTTCCCCTTCCCCTAGGGAAGGGACCGGTGGCAGTGGAGCTAGTCTTTCTTCCCCCGAGAAGAAAGGAAAGGGGGGGTTCTGAATATTTTTCTTACTACTGGAAGTTTGTGTGAGGTTCAACGCCCCCCCCCCATGGGGATTCCTCACCTCTTTCTGAGATTCAACCCCCCTCATGGGGATTTCTCACCTCTTTCTGAGGTTCAACACCCGCTCTATGGGGATTTCTCACCTATTTTTAACCGCCAAGACATCCTGACTAAGGAATATTCTACTGACCCTGCAGTTTCTCTCTCATTCGTACGGCCTAACTAAGGAATGCTTTACTGTCCTGTGGCTTTTTTTTTTTTTTTTTTTTTTTTGTCCTGATCACCAAGGAAATACTTTATCAGCTCCCACGGCTTCTTCTTTCTTCGCCTGTGCACAGAGTTGTCGCCACAGTATGTGAGGATCCTTTAAGCTAGGTTGCTGGCCAGTTTCTTTTTTTTTTTTTGTCTCTCTGTGTTGCTGAGAGTCTGGGTTTATTCGTCTCAATTTCTCATCCCTGAGGGCCCCTTCAATGAGGTAGGGGAGTGCACTCCCTCATGAGGGAGGACTGGAGACCACCCTTGGAGGAGAATGTATCCCCATACAGACTGACACCAAATTGTTTGAAATGCTTGTTCCCCAGTGCCATAAAAAATAGCACTTGAACATAAATTTAATTTAGTAAGGCCATTTTTTTTTTACTTCCTGCAGAAAGGGTATACTCACCAGCAGTTTTGCCACGGGTGTACACCAAATAAAGGAGACAGCGTCATTTATAACCTGCCGCGTCCACCCTACTGCTGTGTCCAGTTTCCATTGGCTGGAACAGGACCTCACATTCTGTGTTTGTCCCGACTGGCTAGCAATTTAGAACTTTTTAAAAGAGGCAAAGGTAGAGGAGAACAAAGGAAGGAGGAAGTAACTTGTGGAATGCTGAGAAAGGTAAAAACACTTTTAAATAAGGAAGAGGAACAGGCTATGACCTAATGCTTGCTTGGACCGGTATATTTGCCAGGGCAAATATTTAGGAGCACAGGTCTTTGAATAAATTTTGCTTCTAAGAGAAGTTACTATTTATTCCTAATTAGATAGGGAGGAAAGTCTTTGAAGAGCAACCTCTACTTTACTTTTTACAGAATAAATGCAGGCTAAAAGAACGTAAACTTTGCCATGGGCAGAATGTTATGGACAGAATGTTTCTGTTCCTCTAAAATTCATATTTGAAATCCTAACTCCCAATGGTATGGTATTAGGAGGGGGCCTTTGGGAGGTAATTTAGGTGTGAAAGTTGATTATAAGAACTGAGTAATTCTTTTCATACCTAAATAAAAAAGAATGGAGAATCCAGTGGAAAAAGCACTCTGGGTACAAAGCATTGCTCCAAGAATGTAATTATCTGCAAGCCTGGCTGCTGAAACTGCCTGTTGTAACCAGAAACCAGTTTTATCTGTAGCTTCTGAAGTAGCTTACTGCAACTCTAGAACTAATGTTTGCTCACACTGTTGTCACTCAAAAATCGGAGCTTACCAGCTCACCAAATCCTTACAAATATCAATGAACTTTCTCAAAAAGCAATATGTAAAACCTCTAACCTTCTCTTTGCTCTTTGGATATACTGAAGACCACGTGTATGCCCTGAACTGTGATTCTTTCTTCCCAAATAAAACATTACATTTACAGATTTGTGTCTACATTTTTATTTATACTTTGACATACTATTATAGGAGTTACTAAGAAATTATTTTAGACAGATAAAGAAAAAAAGGGGTCCTTGGGAAATTTTTGTTTCTTTTGAAGCAGCTCCAGAAACGTTTCTTGTCTAGCAGGAAAGCACTGGCTCTTAGAGCCGCCTGGCAAGCTTTGATGTGCGAATGCCAGCCATTAGAAACTGGGTTCACCCAAACGTGGCAATTCCTGCCTTCTTCTTCCTGCTCTTGCCCCCACATGTGCCTGGTAACATGGCTGCCCCCACATATCCCCATGAGTATAGAACATCATGAGGCCCTGTATTTGCATATTAAAAGGCTATAGGGTAAGAGGGCCAGGTTTTTCACAGGCTACCTGAGTGACATGCCTGATCAAACCAATCCCCTTAGCCCTATGCAAATCAAATACCACCTCAACTGCTTTGTTGTTGCAAATCAAACAACACAGCCTCCTCATATAAGTGGCCACTTTTCCACGGCACATGGGGTTTTCTCTTTGTTTAAATCTGCCCTACCTCTGTCTCTACAAGGGAGCTGTTTTCCTCTTCCTTCCTTCTTTCTTGCTTATTAAACTCTCCTCTCCTTAAAACCACTCCACGTATGTCCATGTCGTTTTATCTAATTTGGCGCAAGATTAAGGACGCTAGTATTCTTCCAGTCATCATAGCCATATCAGTACTTGGTGTCAGAAGGAAAGACCAAAGGTGATTCACCTTAAGGAGACTCACCAGGCCTTGGAACTACAGCATGAGGTACCCACACTGGGCTCTTTAGGGCTCCTGACCCTGACTTCCACGGGTCACTTCTTCTCCCGCTTGGAGAAGTCTCTCTTAGAACTCCCAATTTTGATTTGTTTTCTGTTTTATTTGGGATTTGGTGGGGAAAGATCTTTTCCTCCTTGTTTGGATCTCTTGTGGAAGAGGACTCTTTTCCTCTGTTGACCTTGTCTATGAAGTTTGGACCTAGAGGTTTGAATGAAGAAATTTTTTTCCTCATTTGGAGAAGGCTATTGTTTTTCTTGGTAAGCATATACTTTATTTTTCTCCTGTGCTTGCATTTATTTTGCTTTTACGTATTCAGTGCTTGAGTTTCACTGGAGTTTGTGTATTTGGCAGTTGACCAAATCACCTAAATAAATTCAGTTACAAATGAACTCTTAAAGTTCAATGGCATGAGAATTAAGCTCTGATTTTTTTTATCTTGCCCAAATTCGTATCCAAGGAGTCTGGGGAGTCATGCCCTACAAACCATAAACTGGCATCAGATGGGTTTCATTTAACCCTGTATATCATGACTTACTTTCCAATCTGACTCTGGCATAACATTATGTGACAAGGAAGAAAGTCAAATGTTTTATCCCAAAACATGTTTACTCGCCATATTTTGAAATGGCCCTGCAAAGCTGTCCTTTGTGGGGAGAAATTTGCATATGTAAAGAATCTCTTAAAATAGCTAGATCTTTTTCTCCAGGCCCTCCCAATCCTAAAGAGATTAACTAAGAGTCTAGCACCTTTTACATATCTGAATAGGAAATCATTCTATTGTCTCTTAAGAGCAGCCACTATAAGACTTCAAAAGAACCTTGGTCTCCACAACTTTTTATCTTAACCTGAATATTTATTTTCTATCGACCCCAGGTCTTTAGACAAACTCAACTAATCGTCAACCAGAAAATGTTTTAATTTACCTATAGCCTGAAACTACCACCCCCCAAACCCACACCTTCCTAATCCCTGGCTTTGAATTGTCCTACCTTTCTGGACCAAACCAATGTACTTCTAATATGTCAGTAAATTGAGTTATATACCTATAATTGTATATATATATATGTGTGTGTGTATATATATATATATACATATATATGAAATCAGAGTCTAGACGTTTATTATCACCTCCATTGCTATCTTTGAAGGATATTTTTCCTGGGCACAGAATTTTATTTTGGCAGTTAATTTTGTTTTCAAACAATGAAATACCATTAAATTCTGTCTGCTATTGTTTCTGTTAAGAAATTAGGTTCCTGGCCAGGCACGGTGGCTCACGCCTGTAATCTCAGCACTTTGGGAAGCCAAGGTGGGTGGATCACGAGGTCAGGAGTTCAAGGCCAGCCTGACCAACATGGTGAAACCCCATCTCTACTAAAAATACAAAAAAATTAGCCAGGAGTGGTGGTGCACACCTGTAATCCCAGCTGCTCAGGAGGCTGAGGCAGGAGAATTGCTTGAATCCAGGAGGCGGAAGTTGCAATGAGCCAAGATGGCGCCACTGCACTCCAGCCCGGGTGACAGAGTGAGACTCTGTCTCAAAAAAGAAAAGAATAAACACTTTACTATTTCACACAGTTTCCGAGAGTGAGGAATCCTCGAACAGCATAGCAGGATGGACCTAGCTCAGGGTCTCTTATGAGGTTGCCGTCAAGATGTTGGCTGGGGGCTGTAATCATCTGAAGGCTTGACTAAGACTGAAGCCTATACATGCAAAGAAGGCTCATAACATGGCTATTGGAAATAGACTTCAGTTCCTTGCTGGCTGTGCATAAGAGTCTTCAGTTCCTTGCCACGTGGTGCTTTCAACAGGGCTGCTCATGACGTTGTAACTGGTTTCCCCAGATCAAGTGGTCTGGGACAGAGGAAAAAGGAGGAAGTCATACTATCTTTCATGACCTATTCTCAGAAATGAAATATCATCATTTCCACTTTATTTCATTGGTCACACAGAGCAACCTTGATACAGTATGGAAGGAAATTCCACAAAGGCATGTATAGCACAAGGTGGGAATCATTGGTGGACATCTTGCAACTTGCAGAACACATAATTTGTAGATTGTCACCCTTTAAAATGAACACAGATTGGTAGTAAGAGACATAACTGTTTTCATATAGCAAAATTTGCAAGTACATTTACAACTGGTAAGAAGTGACCTGGAAAAGAATAAAGCAGAGAGTAGAATTAATGGCCTTATATTCTCATCTTACATACTTCGGCACATGTTGGTAAACTATAGCCTGTGGACCAAATCTGTCTCAACGTATGTTTTGTCAATTAAATTCTTTTGTAACACAGTCAAACCGTTTATTTTTGTGTTATTTATGTCTTCTTTAGCACCACCATGGCAAGGTTGAGAAGTTTCAACAGAGACTGGTCCACAAAGTTGAAAATACATGCTGTATAGTTTTTTGAAAAAAGTTTTTCAACCCCTGCATTAGGATATAAAGAGAAAAGTTTCAGAAAGTCCAAAATTATAGAACTAACATTTCCAGGTGTAGATAACTGAAATGAATTATAAGGTTCTAATGAGCATACTTATGCAAAGCTTTTTTTTTTTTTTTTTTCAGAGTCTCGCTCTGTCGCCCAGGCTGGGGTGCAGTGGCGCGATCTTGGCTAACTGCCAGCTCTGCCTCCAGGGTTCACGCCACTCTCCTGCCTCAGCCTCCTGAGTAGCTGAGACTACAGGTGCCTGCCACCACGCCCGGCTAATTTTTTTGTACTTTTAGTACAGACGGGGTTTCACCGTGTTAGCCAGGATAGTCTCGATCTCCTAACCTCGTGATCCACCCGCCTCAGCCTCCCAAAGTGCTGGGATTACAGGCTTGAGCCACCGCGCCTGGCCATGAAAAGCTTTTAATAAGTGAAAGGAATATGATACAGTATGAGAAAGAGAATTCAAATAAGCAGTGTGGGACCAAGAGATATTTGCACAAAGACATCATTCATCTCTGGATGAAACCTAATATTTGTGTGATGAAACTTGGTTTCAGAAGAGCTGAAACTGAAATTTCTTGAAGTCTTTTATCTGTGTCTGGTCACATAGCAGGGACAAGATCTGTAATTATCTCATATGGAAGCTATCAATAAACAAATTGACCCTGGATTCCACTGAGGGATTTTGAACTTTAAAGAACTCACTATAAACCATTAGTTAGCTAGTTAGTTAGCCTACTGCCCATATCATGGCCAAGAGTCAAAAACAGACACCTAGGCATCTCAGGAAATAAGCAAAGAGCTGTCCCAGTTCAGTTGTAAAATAACTCACTTTCTTATGCATGCAATATGGAATACAGATGTCACTAACTGATATGGCTTGGCTGTGTCCCCACCCAAATCTCATCTTGAATTGTAGTGCCCATAATCCTCACGTATCGTGGGAGGGAACTGGTAGGAGGTAATTTAATCATGGGGGGTGGTTACCTCTTTGCTGTTCTCATGATAGTGAGTGAGTCCTCACTAGATCTGATGATTTAATAAGAGGCTTTTTTTCCTTTGGTTCAGCACTTCTCCTTTCTGCTGCCATGTGAAGAAGGATGTGCTTGCTTTCCCTTCTGTCATTACTGTGAGTTTCCTGAGGCTTCTCCAGCCCTGCAGAACTGTGAGTCAATTAAATGTCTTTACTTTATAAATTTCCCAGTCTTGGGTATATCTTTATTAGCAGCATAAGAATGGACTAATACACTAACGTTGTGGGTGAGCTACAGCTATCTGGGCCAGTGGCATTGAGGTAAAAGAATTTGCCAAGATGGCTGTAGGTAAAGAAAGGCAGATTTATTAAAGAAAAGTAGGAAAATATGTTTCCAGGGAGGCAACAGGCAGCATCAGTAGAAGAAAAGCTGACCGCAAAGAAACAAAGGCTTGCTGAGGATTTTATGGAATAATGTTTATGCTGGATGCTGCAGAGGGCTTTGTCCAGTACTGATAATGCCGAGGTGGCAGTGAGCTAACTTGCAGGTGTCTGGTAATAGTTTAGCACATGGCCCATATCCTGGACCATGAAGAAAGGCAGACTCATAGCTTATCTGCTTTCTCTTTCTGCTTTTCCCTGCTCCCACCAGCCTAACTCCTTTTCCCTAATTAGGACTTCACAACTAATGGAGGAACCAATAACCAATGTATTGAGAAAAACAGAAAATAATTACTTGTCCTCACATGCACACGTATGTTTATTGCAGCACTGTTTACCATAGCAAAGACTTGGAACCAACCCAAATGCCCATCAGTGATAGACTGGATAAAGAAAATATGGCACATATACACCATGGAATACTATGCAGCCATAAAAAAGAATGAGTTCATGTCCTTTGCAGGGACATGGATGAAGCTGGAAACCATCATTCTTAGCAAACTAACACAGGAACAGAAAACCAAACACCACATGTTCTCACTAATAAGTGGCAGTTGAATAATGAGAATACATGGACACAGGGAGGGGAACATCACACACCAAGGCCTGTCGGGGTTGGGAGCAAGGGGAGGAAGAGCATTAGGACAAATACCTAATGCATGTGGGACTTAAAACCTAGATGATGGGTCGATAGGTGCAGCAAACCATCATGGCACGTGTATACCTATGTAACAAACCTGCACATTCTGCACGTGTATCCCAGAACTTAAAGTAAAATAAAATAAAATTAAAATTAAATTAAATTAAATTAAAAAATAATTACTTGTCCTAGCATATGCGAATTAAGGAACCAAAAGGCAGTGTTTAAATTATATAAACTGGCCAGGCACAGTGGCTTGTGCCTGTAATTCCAGCACTTTAGGAGGCCAAGGCGGGCAGAACCCTTGACCCCAGGAGTTCAAAATCAGCCTGGGCAACAATGTGAAACCCCATTTCTACAAATGATACAAAAAATTAGCTGAGCATGATGGCTCGCACCTGAGTCCCAACTACTCAGAAGGCTGAGGTGGGAGGATCACTTAAGCCTGGGAAGTTGAAGCTGCAGTGAACCATGATTGCATCATTGCACTACAGCCTGAGCAATGGGAATGAAACCGTGTCTCAAAAAATAATAATACAAATAAAAAATAAAATAAGTGGCATAAACTATGAAGTAGCAGTTGTAACATATTTTTAGGATTATGTGGGTACAGTAGGCATAACTCTAAAGTGGTTTCTAATTGGTACACCAGTGGCCTAGTGTACACCTGCATAATCCCTTCCCCTTTAGTTTGAGTGGGATTTGGGATTATGATGGGATGTTACTCCGTGGTTGGAGTACATTAAATAACAAAGGTGAGGCAGTTTTTCAGATGCAATTAAGGTTCTAAATCCTTCCTTTTTCGTTGTTGTTTTTTATTTTTTGGAGGGGAGTCTTGCTCTGTCGCCCAGGCTGGAGTGCAGTGGTGCAATCTCGACTCACTGCAACCTCTGCCTCCTAGGTTCAAGCGATCCTCTCGCCTCAGCCTCCCGAATAGCTGGGATTACAGGCGTGCATTACCACACCTAGCTAATTTTTGTATTTTTAGTAGAGACAGAGTTTCACCATGTTAGCCAGGCTGGTCTCAAACTCCTGACCTCAAGTGATCCACCCGCCTTGGCCTCCCAAAGTGCTGGGATTACAGGCATATACCACCGCACCCAGTCCAAATCCTTTCATCCTAAATCAACCAAAATGAATGTTTTCATCACAAAAATGATGAAAATAGATCAGCTTTGATTCATAACAGAGGAAACCACTCTAAGTGTTAAAATCAAAACGGAAGATAATGCCTAATGAAAGGAGGTCAGGGATATAGGATAGTTGGCGCAAAAAAATACTGATAATCATTAGATGCCTGCCTATATTATTTTAAATTTTTAATTAAAAGATATATTATTTTGTAATCACATGGACGACAAAACCAAAACATTACAAATCTCCAGAAAGTGCAATGCATAAGCTTAGTTCAAATTAAACATTTGAAAGGTATTATATTTCATCCTATATCTTTTGTCAGTTAACTGAAGTGCATTTTTCCTAAATCAATCTTCATACAAGAATGTGAGGAGGGCCAGGGATGGTGGTTCACACCTATAATCCCAGCACTTTGGGAATCCAAGGTGGGAGAATCCCTTGAGGCCAGGAGTTCAAGACCAGCCTGGGCAACATAGCGAGACCTTGTCTTGACAAAAAGTTAAAAATTAAAAATTAGCTGGACATAGTGGCATGGTGCCTGTAGTCCTAGCTACTTGGGAGGCTGAGTCAGGAGGATCACTTGAGCTTGCAATGAACTATGATCTTGCCACTATACTCCAGCCTGGGCAGTGTGAGTTAAATTTTATTTTGTAAATTTTATTTGATGTGAATTAAATTTTATTTAAATTTCTGCTGAGAATTAGCAAGAATGTAAATAAAATTACATAAATGTGCAATAAAACTACATTGAATTTAACATTAAATACATACATTAAATGAAAATACAAAATTCTTTATATTAATTTTATAATTGTCAAATGTAGATGTACAAATTTCATCAATTTTAAAACACATTGTTTCACATACAGGACAATTGTATATGACACTGTTTGAAAACATTTTATAGACTCCAGAAGTAGATAATTAGTAATAATATAACAGGCAACTGTATCATTGTTAGTAATGTTAGGTCTTTACTCTCCACCTTCTCTGCCCCAAGAAGCATTTAAATGAGCTGTTGCTTACAGATATAACGATTTTTATCTTCACAAGGTTCATCTAAAGCATTTCCGTTTGGATTATACGCTATGCAGTTCTTTGGATTAAAAGTTTCAAGCAATGGAAATCTGTAATGAAGAAGAAAATATTAATATACACAAAAAGGAAGTAAGAATGTTCAGGGAATTTTTCAATTAAATGATATAAACTTTAAAAGCCTTTGAGTGAGATACTAACATATTGAGTCCTTTTTTTTTTTTTTCAGTAACCACCATTTTCATGATTCTCTAGTGTAATGCTACAAAATACCCAGTTATTTTCTCACTAATCAATAGCATTGAGGCCAGGGATTTTTTCCTTGCTGTTTTTCTGTTGTCATTAATGGTTTAAATATGTGATATGCTTTTCTTCTGTTTTATTTAAGATGTATTGTCTGATCTAGTCTAGGAAAACAAACCAAAGCATCAACTTTGTCCCTGTGTGATGCTGCAAATCTCATGTTGATAAATGCAAATGAGATTCAGAAAATGAGTCCACAGTGCATAAAACAGAAGAGCATGCTGAGAATATTGGGGTCTACCAGAATAAATAAAGTAATAGACATACTATTTTTTTGGACTGCCTCTGTGTATATGAGTATCTGTACATGCACATATACTTCCAAGTGCTCGTACTAAGGCAAAAATAAAGCATATGTTAAAAGTTCTTTTATGGCCACAAATACACTAACTTTCATGTCACTTGAGCATTAACTTGGATGCTCAAGCCATCATCCCTGGCCCTCTTCACATTCTTGTATGAAGATTGATTTAGGAAAAATGCACTTCAGTTAACTGACAAAAGATATAGGATGAAATATAATACCTTTCAAATGTTTAATTTGAACTAAGAGGGCTTATGCATTGCACTTTCTGGAGATTTGTAATGTTTTGGTTTTGTTGTCCATGTGATTACAAAATAATATATTTTTAATTTAAAAATTTAAGTAATATAGGCAAGCATGTAACGATTATCAGTATTTTTTTGCACCAACTATCCTATATCCCTGACCTCCTTTCATTAGGCATTATCTTCTGTTTTGATTTTAACACTTAGAGTGGCTTAGATCTGCCTAGATCTAAAATTGTTATTTTGTTGTACTTTTTCCTTTTACTGAATTCTCATGCCCTAGACAAGGTTATTTCAGCTACAGTGTTCCTGGATGTGACCTTTACTAGTCTCATCTAAGGACAAATTCATAAAGAGCAAAAAAGGCCATGATTGCCAGAAACTTACAGATACTGGGAGGGTGCAGAGCCATTCTCCCACAACCAGGCGGTGTGCTCCTCACTGTAAGAGAGTCCAGTCCAGTAAAATTGTTGACTGGAGCTCATAAAATCCTGCTTCAGGTAAAAGACAATCACATTAATCTAATTTTAATCTACTCTGGGAATAACATATTTTGAGGGAAAGTCAGTGTTTAGAATAAGATTCAGTCTGTCCATCACACAAACGGAAATTATTTTTAACTCCTATTTAAAAGGTATAGTCACATGACTCAAAGTTCTCATTTATCAGGCCCATTCATATATGGAGAAAAAAATACCACAAAATCTCACTTCTTGAATAATTAGAAACCTTATAAAAGGAGATACAGTTTTTATGGAACACTTTCTTCATGAGAGATCAAAGATTAAATTTGATTCCAAAATCATGGTATTGTAAAGGATGAATCCCATGGGTATCATCTACTCAACCTATAATCAGCAAAGGTGCTGCACGCAGCAGGAGAATTTTTTCACTTTTTCTTAAGAATTGGGCAATTAGGGGCCGGGCACAGTGGCTCACGCCTGTAATCCCAGCACTTTGGGAGGCAGAGGCGGGCGGATCACGAGGTCAGGAGATCGAGACCATCCTGGCTAACACGGTGAAACCCAGTCTCTACTAAAAATACAAAAAATTAGCCGGGCATAGTGGCAGGCAGCTGTAGTCCCAGCTACTCAGGAGGCTGAGGCAGGAGAATGGTGTGAACCTGGGAGACGGAGCTTGCAGTGAGCCGAGATTACGCCACTGCACTCCAGCCTGGGCGACAGAGAAAGACTCCGTCTCAAAAAAAAAAAAAAAGAAAAAGAATTGGGTAATTAGGGCCAGGCATGGTGGCTCATGCCTGTAATCCTAGCACTTTGGGAGTCCAAGGCAGCTAGATCACCCGAGGTCAGGAGTTCAAGACCAGCCTGGCCAATATGGCGAAACCCTGTCTCTACTAAAAATACAAAAAGTGCCAGGCCTGGTGGCAGGTGCCTGTAATCCCAGCTACTCAGGAGGCTGAGGCAGGAGAATCACTTGAACCCAGGAGGTGGAGGCTGCAGTGAGCCGAGATCGCACCAGTGCACTCCAGCCTGGGCAACAGGGTAAAACTCTGTCTCAAAAAAAAAAAAAAAAAAAAGAATTGGGTATTTTTTCTTACCATATTTTCCATATTAGCTTATATCCCAGAAAGATGACAAAAACTATAAAATTATAAAAGAAATTATAAATTCAATTAAAAGAGTTAAGAATCACAGTCATTTAGCTGGTTCTTCAAATAAAATGGGTAAATATAATGACCTATTATCTTCTTTGAATTCTTCCTGAAAAGTTTCTTTCACCTTATTTGGCACCTTTCTTGATTTGTATCCCCATGATATAAATCATTGAGGAATTTAATAAAGATTTTACAATGAGTACTTTAAGGTACACAGAACAGATAACTCGATTCCAATATAACCATCCACTTACTATGTGATTAATGACTTAAATCAAAGTATTTAACTTGTTTAGATAGTATATTTTTCTAGATCAAAGAAAATGTAGAAAATCAGACTTAGCACATGCCAGTTCATCTGTGTTTTGAAGCTGAAGCAGACTGGATTTCTGAGAAGCACAGAGATGCCTACTTTCGTTCCAAGTTTTCTGTTCACTAGAAATGAAATAGCAGTTGCATCGGTACCCAACCCATTTTTCTTGGCAAGAACAGCAGTCAGAGTCTGACAGAAAAGATAAAGCATGAATAATGACACTGGAGACTAGACATATTTGTCAATGCTAGTTAATTATTCAAAAATTATTTGCTGTGTATTCTTTTAACATTCTTTCAGAATCTACTGTATACACCACACTTCAGGGGCTACTAATGTGAACTAATTAGACATGAACATGATGCTTTTTCCTCATGGAGATTATATTCTAGAGATAGAATCACAATTATATAATTTTCAATAATTTTTTAACGATATTTAGTGATGATTTAGATAAATACAAAAAAAAATTAAGTATGTTAAAATAGCATGTAGCAGAGTGTAAGATGAGGAGCAGTCACAAGAACCCTTTTTTGAGGAAGTGACCCAAAACTAAGTACTGTAGCATAAATAGGAGTTAACTAGATGAAGAAGATTTAAAGGAAGAAAACATTTTAGCATATTTTCTGAGTCAGAAAAGAATATGGTACATTTGGAGAATTTTGATATATGTTTGGATATCTTATTTTTGAAAAGGTAATATAAATAAATCAATTATCTTGAGGCTTAATTATACAGTTTATCAATAATAGTGTCTTCAACATTTGTTATCCACAGTAATAAAAAGCATGACACATCATGGGCACTCAAATCTTTGCCATGTAAGTGGTGCTGAAGATGTTGCACTATTATTTTTATATTTTTAAATTGTTTTTGAGACAGTCTTGCTGTGTTGCCCAGGCTAGAGTGCAGTGGCACCATCTCAGCTCACTGCAACCTCCGCCTCCCAGGTTCAAGTGATTACTCAGCCTCTTGAGTAACTGATACTACAGGTGCGTGCCGCCATGCCTGGCTAGTTTTTGTATTTTTAGTACAGACGGGGTTGGCCCGTCTTGAACTTCTGACCTCAAGTAATATGCCTACCTCAGCCTCCCCAAGTGCTGGGATCACAGACGTGAGCCACTGTGCCTGGCCAAGATGTTGCACTGTAAATGAAGCACTATATAATCAAGATGATGGTGAGACAACTTGGGGTGCACTCTGAAAAAAATATATTTAGAAAATTGGGCCCGGGTGCGGTGGCTCTGCCAGGTACCGTGGCTCATGCCTATAATCCCAACACTTTGGAAGCCGAGGCAGGTGGATGACCTGAGGTCAGGAGTTCGAGACCAGCCTGGCCAACATGGAGAAACTCCGACTCTACTAATAACATAAAAATTAGCTGGGCATGGTGGCGAGCGCCTGTAGTCCCAGCTACTTGGGAGGCTGAGGCAGGAAGGCGGGAGAATCACTTGAACCCGCGAGGTGGATGTGGCAGTGAGCCAAGATCGTGCCACTGCACTCCAGCCTGGACGACAAGAGCAAAACTCCATCTCCAAAAACAAAAATTGGACTTTGAGCTGGCTTTCACTGGATAAGTATGGTTTAGAAATCTGTGCACTATATTCTGGAAAAGGAAAAGTAGTGAGATGCAAAAATATAGGTTATAAGCAAATTCAGGCAGGTAATGAGGATTAACTGTAACATTTCCTGTGGTTCATTTTTTGTTACTTAATTATGAGCACTCATATAGGAAACATATCTTTTGTTTCAGGCTGCTATTTTCCTGATTAGTTAAATGTACAAATGATACACATTCAATGTAATTTAATCATTTTTACATTAGATTGAGTAATGTAAAATGAGACTATCCTACATTGGTAGGCAAATTTCTAAGTATAATATTCCATCATGCCTCTCTGTGTGAAAAACAAGAAACTGCCTATTTAATCCTTTACCAATGCTAAGTTTTCCAAAAAATGTGACCTACCTTTCTGGAGTTCTATTTTGGGTCCTGGAGTAAATGCTGGCTCAATACTCAGTTTAGTAAAAGCTGTAAGAAATGATTAGAAATTTGCTTAATTAGGTATGGGTTTATGAAATAATAAAATATTACACATTAGCAAGATGAAGCCTTTATTATTAAATGATATAATCACAGTTTTGATTTTTATGGAGACTTGCTTAGAAAAACTTACAATTTTTCAACAAAATTCCCAACGTAGCCATCAACGAAAGGCATATTATCCCTAAGGTCCCAGAAATTAACCTCCACAGAGTGGTCTTAAACACTGTAGAGAAAGACAGACAGAATAATGACTTGAAGAGCAAACACGGGAGCTGAGTTCTTAAGAGCAGAAACTAGTGAGGGAGAATCCACAACATTCTTTCATTTGATAACGGAGTCATCTTGCCAATAAAACACTGAAGATTTTCCAATCAGGACTTCACCCAATACCAACATTTTTATGTGATGTATCTTATTCTTCAGGAAGATTATGCAAACATTTTCTTCTCTACCAGCTCTGTTGCAGTAAAGTGAATTTACCGTTTATGTTTTAAATTGGCAGAGATGCTTAAAGATCTGGAGGAAGAAGATATTAACAGGCACCACGTTGTGTTTTATGGACTTACAAAACAGGCATTTATTTTTATTCTCTCAACAAAATCACAAGATAGATAGTATGATTCTCATTACATAGATGAGAAAACATAAGGTCCAATAATAATGTTATTTTCTCAAGGTATCAAAGTAAGTAAGTATCCAAGTCAGAAATCCCATGAAAGTGTGTCTAGCTCAAGAATCTTTCATTCAACATAGTCTACCATTGTCACAATGATACTAGTTGAGAGTATGTCCTCTCCTCATTTCAATGCAGGTTTTGCTCTGATAAATGTCTAGCTGCTCATGGGTTCGTAGAGACATTATAGGGAAAAGAAGACATAAGAACATTCTGGACTTGGTGTGATAACTGATAACAAACAGATGGATAACACCTTGGAGGCCTGGCTTCATTTCACAGTACACTGAACATACATAAACAATCCTTTTTCCCCTAGAACAGTCCATTTGTTCATACTCAAAATTACTTGCTTTTGGCCTTTCACCTAAAACATTTCAACATTAGGAGATTCTGTGCTAACATGAACACACTCTCAAAGAGTGATGTTGTCATTAACAACAGTACAATGTGTCAAACTGTTCATTTGTGTAATTTTTGGATGTCACAACATAAATAGTCAATTAAAAACTTTTCAGCATTGTGTCATTAATATTTGGCATTTTCTATTGCTATACTAGAATACTGTTGCTCACAATTTAACCAGGCTAAAGTTCAGTTCTCATTCAGAATTTAAAGGTAGCCCTGTCAGAAGCCACTCTTTAAACCTGTGAGAAAACTTCATGAAATCATGTCTAAGTTACACAATGAAAAATCAGGAAAATAAAATGAATGTGGAAAGTGCTAATGCATGAAAATCCTGAAAACTTCCACTGCTAATCATGTCCTTTTCTCTTAAAGTGTTACCCCAAAATTAGCCAATCCAAGAAATAGATTTTCTGGTTATTTTTAATTTAGTGACTGAAATCACACATACCTGCCATGAGAAATTATGTTCCAAGAGCGAAGTAGAGAAGGCACGATGTGTACGTTTTCAGAAAGCACAGCGTTGAATTGTTGGAGCTGGGCTGGAGATTAAAGAATCTGAAAGTTGAGTATGAAGAAATTTAGCAAAAAAAGAGAATGAAAAATTGTGTATTTAAATGATGTTTTTGAATCTTCTATTGGTGAGACATGTATTGTGTGAATAAGAAGCAGTAGAATCACAAGCCTCTAAAGTGTTTCAGGAACCACAATACAGGAAATTCTCACAGTACTTTTGCATTATTAACACTTTGGCCAGGACTAAAAAAGGTGAGAGGAGGTCAGAGGGAGTTTTGTTGCTGTTTTGTTTTTTATTGTTTGAAAATCAAATTCATTTTAAAGAGTTATCTGGAAAATGAAGGAAATGATGGGCACACCAAAGGTAAATTTACTTAGTATAACCAAATTACTCATGGAATTCTCCTCTTTTAATAATAATAAACATTTATTATTTACCTTGTACTTAACACAATTTAAAGCACTTGGCATATGTTAGCTCATTTATTTCTGTAAATGGCTTGATAGTAAAGATATATAAATATCATCAATCTATCAGTGAGAAAACTGAGGCATACAGAGCTAAGTAATTTGCCAAAGGTCATGTAAATTGGGATTTCCATGTCTCACTCTGTTCTTCTGATCTCTACCTAATTATCCTGGCCATGACAGGCAAAGTTCAAAAAAGTAGAACTGGATGGGTTTCCCACTTGAATGCCTCATTCACGTTAGCCTTAAAAGCTTTTTTCAACACCTCAATTTTCATTTTCTTGAAGTTCTTTAAGCATAACTTCAGCTTCTTTATTTTCCTTATTTTTACTAATACATTATTATATTGTTTAGTGTGTTATCTAATTCAGATACTATACTAATACTTCGATATACACTTTTTCGTCTACAGAAGAGTAACCTTGTTAATGGGAATATCAAACGTGGAACAGGTCAAATTTCCAATGTGGAAGAGATTGGCTATAATAAGAATCTTGAAAGGAGAGATTTCGATCCATGATTTAGTATCTGGAAACACAATCTACCATGCACCCCCATACAAAAGCAGACACTCAAATAAATGTTTTGTGTATTATATTTTGTATATTGGTTATGTTCAAGCATTATAATATTACTATAGATAAACCTTTTTGTAAAAGATGGGCTTTCAACCAACAACAGAAAAAAAATGAAAAAAAAAGACTACTTTGATTTCTCAGTTTTTATGAAGTCAAAACTTTCCATCTTTTCAGTTCGCATTGTGTGCATAGGGCTGCTTTCATTGCACCACCAAATTCGTTGAGCTATAAATCCTCACTGAAGTATACAAGTAAAATCTACTTCATCCGGATTGTATGCAAATCTTAGTTGAAGTGATTTATTTAAAAATCCTTGGCTTACTTGAAATCTATTCATTTTTAGTTTTAGTGTTAGAAAAAGCTGATCCAGAAGAAACCTATCTGATATTGATTATTTTTCCCCCGTGTAAAATTGCCTCAAAATATAGGAGATTAGGGGTTTGCTTTTAGTTTTTCTCTTGAGAGAGTACAAATTTATGACAGAATGTGCAATAGGGATTGTTACTACACTTTCATTACTAACAGAACCACCTTTATTTGGAAGTTAGAGGTTCTAAGTTTTTAGAACCCTGTTTGGTGAGAATACATCCATCAATCATTGTCCTTTTTTCATCTTAGTTCACTGACTTAGAAATAAAAATCCAACAAATACAAGTTTACTTCAAGAACTCCAGGCTTACATATTTAAGATACCTAAACACACACACACACACACACAGTAAATATATATGTATATACCTCCTTACTTTAACTCTTTCTGAGCTGCCAACTCTGATTGTCCTTTTTGTTTTGTTTTTTTGTTTTTTGAGACGGAGTCTCGCTCTGTCGCGCAGGCTGGAGTGCAGTGGCTCCTTCGGCTCACTGCAAGCTCCGCCGCCCGGGTTCACGCCATTCTCCTACCTCAGCCTCCCGAGTAGCTGGGACTACAGGCGCCCGCCACAAAGCCCGGCTAATTTTTTGTATTGTTTTTTAGTAGAGACAGGGTATCACCGTGTTAGCCAGGATGGTCTCGATCTCCTGACCTCGTGATCCGCCTGCCTGGGCCTCCCAAAGTGCTGGGATTACAGGCGTGAGCCACCGTGCCCAGCCTCTGTTCTTTCTATTTATTTTTGTACGTAGACAGGTGAATGATTTCCATGTACTGTATCTCTCCCACTCATCTCCACTTGTTCCTGAGGTTATCATTGCCTCGCCTATGTCCCTTGGAATATTTGGGGAACTATGGCCAACTAGTTATCTGTATAGCTGTATCTATGGGTTCTTTTTTTCTCCAATAACTGCTGAAAGCCTTGCTGTTCTCAGACATGCTAATCCGGAAGTGCTGAATAATCATCACCAGAATGGGCGTCGACAAACGAATCTTGTGATTTGCTGTATAGTCCAGCAGTCTCAGCCCTAAAGTCAGGTAATTCTGAACATTGCGTTTTGCCCCATTTCCCAAAATTACTCAATAGTGTTATGTTCTAGTCACCTCCTCTGGAAGCTAGATTAAGAAAATAACCTTTATTGCGTTCCACTTTCCCTTTCCTATTACACTTCCTTTCCTATCTTTATGGCATACACAATTCCAAATAAAGTTTCCACTCAAAGTATTCTCTGAGTGTGCTGCCGAGAGAACTAGACTAAATTCCGCTGAAATATCCAGCTTCACTTATATAAATTTGCTTTTGAAAAGTTAGGTATCCTGCCAAAAGAACATCTGTCTTTGCAGAACCTCCCATCCCCTAGTATCCACTGCAGGAAGATGCCCTCTTCCTCCCCTGCAGTTTACTAGTGCCCTTGTTAAGAGCAAGTGATGACTTCAATAGCTAAGTCAACTTTTAAGCCTTAGTCAAAAGCCGGGGGAAAGAAACTAATGTTCACTTGACATAGAAACAGTGAAGTCTTTTCCCTACCTAAAAATGTATAACTAAAATGTTGCAGAACAAAATAATAGTATACATTCTAGTATCCCCAAGGGAAAAATTTATTTTGATCTCACTGCTTTTAGAAAATGCATTCTTTGAGTGGAAAGAAAATTGCTCGCATCAGGCTGCAAATTATTCTTTTAACAGGCAGAGAGGGCTCCCTGAGAAAAAACAACAGACGTTACTGACCTGGTAAAATCTCATTGTAAACATGCTAATCCCAAACCTACTAGCTATAGTGGTTTCTTATATATAGTGGATTTTGCTTGCAAAATCCTTATCAGTGGAATGATTTTAGCAAGATGTATTAGATTGTCTAAAATTGTTAGTGGTAAAATCAAATAAAAAAATAAAACTAAGGCCGGGCATAGTGGCTCACGCCTGTAATCTCAGCTCTTTGGGAGGCCAAGGCAGGTGGATCACCTGAGGTCAGGAGTTCGAGGCCAGCCTGGCTAACATGGAGAAACCCTGTCTCTACTAAAAATACAAAATTAGTCAGGCATGGTGGCACACGCCTGTAACCCCTGCTACTTGGGAGGCTGAGGCATGAGAGTCTCTTGAATTCGATGAGCTGAGATCACACCATTGCACTCCAGCCTGGGTGAAAAGAGCAAAACACACTACAAAAAAAAAGCATAAAACTAGAATCTGTGGGTTTATGGAGGGTGGCTTCCTGGAAAAATGTCACATAAACTATGTGTAACCATAACCATGTAACCATAAAATGGAGATATGTCATGACCAAAACATCTCCTTTTGTGTAAATGGTGCAGCCACAAACACCATTAAGAAACCTCATATGTTTATCTGTTTGTCTGGGCCAGAGTGCGTCCTAAGGGGAAAGTAAGAATGAGTGGGTGCTTTTGCAGGCCTGGGTTTTCCACTGTTTTGTCTGTACCTCACGATTATTGTATAACTGAAATTATGAGTAAAGCATGATGCTGGGTGAAATCTCTGAGGATGCTTGTGATACTGATTTGACAATCCAATCCTTTATGTTACCTTCTTGAAGAACTGGTTAAGTTTTGTCCACATAGATAATGAGAAATATACATAAATTACATGTATAGAAGCAAACACTCCTTGCCTTTCATCTTATAGCCCAAGTTATCATTGCCCCTCTCTTATATCTAGGAACCTTTGTTGTACTTGAACAGACATTTGCATCTATAGGCCTTGGGACTTCTTTTCCCCCTAGATCTGCTCAAAGCTTTGCCACTCTCATACCAATGGATCTCAGGACTTGATATATAAATATCCCAAATTATTTTGCTTATCTTATATGCAGGGGCTATTTGGGGATGCATGCCAGAAAAAGAAATGTGTTGTTGGGGCTCAGGACACATCACCCCAAAATATGACAGCAGAAGACTAGAATATGTCCCCCAAAAATATTTTTCTTTGTTGGCATATTTCAAGCTGGTTATTTTGAGAAACTGCAGACACAAGAGTAGCTCATGTGAAAAGCTGCCCTTTTGTAAAGGAAAATTACATCTGTAAAGGAAATCTATATTAGTAAAATTATCTATATCAGGAAAAGAGCTGCTCCTAAACTTTTCCCCTGAAGAACTCTTATTTACATAGCAAGAAAATCGTTATTCAACATGTATTTCTTCACCTTCACCCTCCCACAACATGTCCCTCTTCCAGAAGCCCCCTCCAGTAAACCCCAGTCCCTACTCCTTTATGCAGTTCAGGATGCCATTCAAGTGTCAATCATCCAGCCCTTCAATGAGTTTCATATTTTTGTGGAACCCAAGACAAGAAAACTCCCTTAATACGAAGGAAAAGAAGATAAGCATAAAGGTGAAATGGTGAATGAGAGTAGGCAGATAAAAGAGGTCAGAGAAGCAGGACGGAGTGCTTCTGACACAAAGGTTCTCACGCTATGAGTGAAGCCACCTCTGCAAAATTATGACAGTGAGAGAAATCTGACATAGTTGATTTGATCTTGCTTCTGACTTCCAAGCTGACTTGATCATTACTGGATGTAGGCCAAGCTAACTTTGGGAGGAATTTAGTTTATAGTTTAACCTTAAGGCAAGGATGATAATAGCTCTTCTCAAAACTCAGCTTTTGACAAACTAATAGCTTTTGACAAACTAATAAAAAGGTCACGAGGTGAGGATTATGAGAGGGGCCTGAGCTCTGCTGAAGTGTAGGTGTAGTTTCTATAATCACTTACTGCTTCGGAGTCATGTGTCTAGTGACCTTCCCAATTGCTCCTATAGACAGCATCAATATTGTAGAAGTTAAGGTTGGTTTTTTTTTTTTTTGAGGTGCTTTTTCAGACTAACCCCACCTAGACTCCTGGCTCATGACTCAACTAATCCTGTGGCCCCACCCAGAGGCAGACTGAGCTCGTGAGGACCATTTTCTATACCCTTATGGTTTCACCCCCTCCTCTGCCAATCAGCAACACCCAATTCCCTAACCTCCTGCCCACCAAATTGTCCATAAAAATACTAGCCTTCAAGCCTTCATGGAGACTTTGAGTGATAACTCCAGTTCTACCGAGTAGGACAGCTTGTGTCAATTAATCTCTTTCTCTGCTACAATACTGGTGTCTCAGTGGATGGATTTTGTCTGTGCAATGGCCAGGAAGATCCTGTTGGGTGATTGCATGAAAAGGGAGGCTGCATTGGGTGACACTTACCTGCCACTGACATCAGCACTTCCCTGCATCAATATCCTGAATTTTTATGGGAGCTGAGTAAATGTCTTGAAAACAACCCGTACTCTGTATAGATGAGAACAGTCATACCTTGTTTTACTGCAGCCTACTTTATTGCATTTTGCAGAAATTGCATTTTTTACAAATTGAATGTTTATGGCAACTTTATGTCAAGTAAGTCTATCAACACCATTTTTTCCAACAGCATGTGTTCAATTCATGTCTCTCTGTCACATTTTGCAACTGTCAAATTAATTTAAAATATTTTCATTAATATTATATATCTTATGGCAATCTGTGATCAGTGCCTGCTGATGTCAATTTTGTTATTGTTTTGGGGCACCAGGAACCATGCCCGTATAAGATGGTGAACCTATTAGTAAATGTTGTGTGTGTTCTGCCCCACTGACCATCTGTTCCCCATCTCTTTCCCCCTCTTCTCAAGCCTAACTATTACCTGAGATACAACAATATTTAAATTTGGCTAGTTAATAACCCTACAATGGCCTCATGTGTTCAAGTGAAAGGAAGAGTCTCATGTCTCTCACTTTAAATCAAAAGCTAGGAGGACATGTCCAAAACTGAGATTAGGCTGAAACCTAGGCTTCTTCCACAAAAGAGTTAGCCAAGTTGTAAATGCAAAGGAAATGTCTTAGAAGGCAATTTTAAAAGTGCTACCCCAAGTGAACACACAAATGATAAGAAAGCCAAAAAGCCTTATTGTAATAGCACTACCAGGTTGCTATGCCCACTGTGCAGCAACAGACCAATACACTGACAGCAGGTTTGCAGCAGAGAAAGAGTTTAACAATCGCAAGGCACAGAACAAGAAAATGAGAAGAGTTCTCAAGCCCCAAATATTTTTTGTGAAGGTGTTCTGGGCAAGAATTTTTGAAGGATTGTGGAGGGCAGGGGTTGGAACATTTGGGATCATCTACTGGTCAGGGTAAGGGGGATGAAATCATCAGAATGTGGTAACTGCATTCTATCATGTGTCAGTTTCTCACCGGGCCCTCCACACTGGCTGGCATTGGTAGTTTTGTTGGTATGCAGAACCTAAAGAACAACCTCAAACAAAAGTTTATCATCTCACAATGTCTTAGATTTTATCTATGGAAGAGAAAAAGAAAAAAGTTTTCTGACAAGGCCTACATTATCCTAGGGTACTAAGCTACAACTGGCTACACAGAAATGAGTCAAAGGACAAGCTGGCTTAATCATTGCTGCTATTGTGCTGCAAGCCTAGTTGGATTTTTCCCCCTTAATTCATTTTATGAAATTTGGGGGTGGGGGCCATTTTCATTATTGTGGATATGGAGAAAGTTGTAGTTGTCTGCATAAAAGATCAAACCAGTCACAACATTCCCTTAAACCAAAGCCTAATCTAGAACCCTAACTCTTTTTAATTCTATGAAAGCTGAGAATGGTGAGGAAGCTGCAGAAGAAAACTTGGAAGCTAGCAGAGTTTGGGTCATGAAGTTTAAGGAAAGAGGTTGTTTCCATAACATACAAGTGCAAGGTGAAGCAGCAAGTGCTGATATAGAAGTTGTAGCAAGTTATCCAGAAGATCTAGCAAAACTAATTGATGAAAATGGCTACACTAAACAACATTATTTTTAATGCAGACTTCTTTCTTATATTGAAAGAAGATGCCATCTAGAATTTTCATAGCTAGAGCAGAGTAGGTGATGCCTAGTTTCAAAGCTTCCAAGGAGAGGCTGTCTCTCTTCAGAGGTGCTAACGGAGTTGGTAACTTTAAGTTGAAACCACTGCTCACTTATTTTTCTGAAACTTTATGGCCTTAAGAATTGTGTTCTACAAGTGAATAAACAAAGTCTGGATGGTAGCATATCTGTTTATAACATAGTTTAGTCAATATTTTTAACCTGCTATTGAGACCTATTGCTCTGAAAACAACTTATACATTTTAAAATATTACTGCTCATTGACAATGCACCTGGTCACATAAAAGCTCTGATTGAGATGTACAAGGAGATACATGTTGTTTTCTTGCCTTCTAGCACAACATCCATTCTTCAGCCCTTGAATTGAGGAGTTATTTCAACTTTTAAGTCTTATTAATGTTATTTAAGAAATATATTTTGTAAGGCTATAACTACCAAAGATAGGGATTCCTCTGATGGTTCTGGATAAAGTAAATTAAGAACTTTCTGGGATAGAGTCACTATTCTGAATGCCATGAACAACTTTCATGATTCATGGAAGGAAGTCAAAAATACAACACTAACAGAAGTTTGGAGAGAGTTGATTCCATTTCTCATGGATGCCTTTGAGGGGTTGAAGAATTCAGTGGAGGAAGTAACTGCAGATGTGGTAGAAATAACAAGAGAACTAGAATTAGAAATGGAGTCTGAAATCGTGGCAGAATTGCAGCAATCTTGTGAGAAAACGTGAATATATGAGGAGTTGCTTCTCATGGCTAAGCAAAGAAAGTGATTTCTTGGGATGGAATCTACTCCTATGAATATACATAAACTTAGTTAATAAAGCAACGGCAAGGCTTTAGAGGATTGACTTCAATTTTGAAAGAAGTTCCACTGTGGGTAAAATGCTTCAAACATCATCACATGCTACAGATAATCTTTCATTAAAAAAAGAGTCAACCAGTGCACAAAATTCATTTTTTTTTATTTTAAGAAATTTCCAAAGCCTTCTAGCCTTCAGCAACCACCACCCCGGTCAGTCACCAGCCATCAACATTAAGAGAAGACCCTCCGCCAACAAAAATTAGGACTGGCTGAAAGCTTAGATGATCAATAGCATTTTTTTAGCAATAACATTTTAAAATTAAGATAGATATACTGTTTTTTAAGACATAATGCTATTGCACATTTAACAGACTACAGTATAGTATAAACATAACTTTTATATACATTAGGAAACCAAAAACATTTGTGTGACTTATTTTATTGTGGTGTTCTCTAATCAAACCCATAATAGCTCCAAGGTTTGCTTATATTATGCATTTCCTGCACCCAAAGGATATTGTAGCTAGTTTTCTTATCATTATCTGGAGATAACCAGCATCCTTACTATTTAACTTTATCTAGATACCTTTGTTCCTTGTCAAGGTCAAGGTTCCTTGTCAAGGTCAAGGATCCTTGCATGTTTTAGCAAAAACAAAACAAAACAAAACATATTTTTTTAAAAAAAGCAGAATGGAACGCTAATGGTAACATGGAAGAGACTATCTCTGAACGGTGGTTTGTTTACACAGAGGAAATCCTAGATTGATTCCTGGCTGGAAAAGTAATAAAGCACCTTTCTATACCATTAGAGAGAAATCTGATAAAAATAGAAGAACCAGAATGAAAATCACTTCCCCTTGGGGCAGGACCAGGGTAAGCTGCTGAGACCAGCTCGATGGTGGAGACCCTAACCCAGCAGTGCTAGAGGAATTAAAGACACACACACAGAAATATAGCGTGTGGAGTGGGAAATCAGGGATCTCACAGCCTTCAGAGCTGAGAACCTCGAACAGAGATTTACCCACATATTTATTGACAGCAAGCCAGTGATAAGCATTATTTCTATAGATTATAGATGAACTGAAAGTATTCCTTATGGGAAACAAAGGGATGGGCCAAAATAAAGGGATGGGTTTGGCTAGTTATCTGCAGCAGGAACATGTCCTTAAGGCACAGATTGCTCATGCTATTGTTCATGGTTTAAGAATGCCTTAAAAGGTTTTCCGCCCTGGGTGGGCCAGGTGTTCCTTGCTCTCATTCGGGCAAACTGACAACCTTCCAGCATGGGCGTCAAGGCCATCACGAGCATGTCACAGTGCTGCAGATATTTTGTTTATGGCCAGTTTTGGGGCCAGTTTATGGCCAGATTTGGGGGCCTTTTCCCAACAGTGAGCACAAATGGGAAATAAAACTGTTAAATTTCATAGTGAGTCCTTCTGTACTATGGATTTTTTAAGCACATGGGTGTTTTACTTTGGTTAAAAAATAAGAAAAAAATTTAAATCTCCAAGAAGCATAATCACTAACTCATTTTACTTAGAGTTCGAGTGTTTCGAAAAATGGTATTCTGTAATTTGTATCAATTACCACAAACAAGTTCATTTTCCTAATTATTTCTTTATTCAACTGTGGAAATGGTTCTGGTTTGATAGTCACATTGTCTCTGTAACTCCAGCCTTTCTTGACTCTTGGCATGTTTTGTGTTGAAATGATGAAGCCTAGTTAAGTGTTCCTCAATTATATCATTAGCACTTGAAATATACTATTAGATGCAAAATAAGACTATCGATTTAAGCTTCCTAAGATATAGATGTACCATTATCATAAAAGTGTGTTGCACAATATTGGACACATGATATTTGGAGAAAGTGTTTTCTGGATTGATCAGGGAGAAAAGAAGTTCAAGTAAGTGACTCCTTTGGTGATGAAAAAACAAAAGAAAAACACCCAGAGAAAAAGTAAAAAGTGCTAAGTGACCAGGGCATAAATTATATATTTCATTTGGGAAAGTCTAGAAGCAATCACTGGGTTGATCACTGTGTTAAGGCAAGAGGCAAAGGACTTTCACTTGGTCTGCAGAACGCAGAACCATTAAGAGTAGATCACCCTACATTACTCCCCTTTGTGAATGAATAATACATAGAAAGAATCTCCAGTGTTTGGTTAGAAGAGAGCAAGACAAAGACCCAGAAATAATTTGCAATTTGTGAAGGGAGAAGAAGAAAACCCCAATTTAGTAAAACACAGTAACAACCCTGAAAGAGTGTTAGGGTTGCTGAAACCGAGGCATGGGGGAAAATGCAATACTTAGTTTATAAAATATATTAAAATAAGAAAACATATAAAATTATTTTATTGATTTTTTAATATTCTTAGGTAAAGACAGAAATTTAACCAATAATAGTCTAAATGTTTTAAAAATATTTAAAGTATAATATTTATTTTAATGAAATAAAATATACATTGACACATTTAACTATCTTCTAGAAGTATAGAAATGAGTATGATTTGTTAAAATTTAAGAGGTTTTGTTTTTAATCAGAATAGACTTGGCGCTTTCCTAAGAAAACAGTTATAAAAGTGATTGCATACAAATATAAACATTTTAATTTCAGCGTTTCTCTTTCCCTGTATTCCATAGAATGATCAAAAAGAGATGGTGTCACACACCAGGATACAAATGAGCACAAGCTTACAACTTGCGTGAGCACAGGAACACTCTCATCCTTTGAGCTATCAGGATAACCTGGGTGAAGATGAATTGTTGTGCTGTTTCCTTCCTTCTCTTGTCTCAAAATTTCACACCTTTAGATATTACCTTCAGTGCAGTTCTCTAAAATGTGAATTGCATTGGGCAGATCATAGATTAAACTTGAAAAAACAGCAGAAAAACACCATAGCTACCACACACCTAACAAGTTATGGGAGAAAGCAGAGCCATCTTCCCACAACCAAGTGCCAATTGCTCTCTGAAACAGTGTCTGACCCAGTAAAAAGAGAGTAGAGAATTTATAAACCCCTGGTTGGAAACACAGCCAAACATATGTATAAATCCCAATTCTGGCAATCCCAGTACTGCAGGGGCCAGGGGGTAAATTTCCCTTGGCCCTCTGAAGGTTCAACTCCTCATCTCCAAAATTATTTTTTTTATAAGAGAATAGTCGCATGACTCTCTCTCTTTCTCTTTTAACCCATTTACTCATGCAGTATAAATTATTACCAAATTTCACTCATTTTAGGAGGTATCAAAACATAAATGTTCTAGGAACTTAGATGAGTAGATCTGCCTTGCACTTCCTTTGTATGTTTTTGTGTGTGTGTGTTTTTAATTTTTTTTTTGAGATGGAGTCTTGCTCTGTCGCCCAGGCTATAGTGCAGTGGCATAATCTCGGCTCACTGCAAGCTCCACCTCCCAAGTTCACACCATTCTCCTGCCTCAGCCTCCCAAGTAGCTGGGACTACAGGCACCCGCCACCACACCCAGCTAATTTTTTGTATTTTTAGTAAAGGCGGGGTTTCACCGTGTTAGCCAGGATGGTCTCGATCTCCTGACCTCGTGATCCGCCCGCCTCAGCCTCCCAAAGTGTTGGGATTACAGGCGTGAACCACTGCACCTGGCCTCCTTTGCATGCTATTAGAGATTCTACCTCATGATATCTCATTTCATGGACACTGTGGATAAAACATCAGTATGTCCTATAGTCCGTAGTCAGTCAGCAAAGTTCTAAGTGCAGCTGTGGCAAGATGCTCTTTCTTAAAATAATGGACCCATTTATATTTTATCTCTAATATTACTCTACATGTTATATGAGAAATAGGAAAAAAAAGCTACATAATTTAAAAATAAATTATAGAGAGGAGTTAAAATTATTATGATTCAAAGCAGTTTAATTGGTCATTGACTAAAACAATTTATAAGACTGAAATCTCACTCTACATTGAAACACGGTATTAGAATTATGATTGCTTATCTCTAATCACCTAAAGGGCAAAACATGAACCTAATATTTCTGTAAATGGCATATCTCACTGTAAGAATGTTGAATACGTATGCAATATTCATGATTAAGACCATTTTATTTCACAGAAACATGAGTGTCTATATTTTAATGTATTAATAATGATACATTTTTAGTTATTGTAAATGTTTCTTTTTTTTTTTTTTTTGAGATGGAGTCTCGCTCTGTCGCTCAGGCTGGAGTGCAGTGGCGCAATCTCGGCTCACTGCAAGCTCCGCCTCCCAGGTTCACGCCATTCTCCTGCCTCAGCCTCTCCGAGTAGCTGGGACTACAGGCGCCCGCCACCACGCCCAGCTAATTTTTTGTATTTTTTAGTAGAGACGGGGTTTCACCGTGGTTTCGATCTCCTGACCTTGTGATCCGCCCGCCTCGGCCTCCCAAATGTTTCTGTTTTATTTACTTTTTCTGAACCCTTGAATGTTATGCTCTTCATGTAATTTGTTAAGGCATCTTATGTCCATTTTATCACCTGTATTTTAAAGTACAAGTATTGACCAGATAATTTTTTCAAAATTCTATTCAATGTGTAAAAATTAAATTCAAAGTATTTAGCATAATTTTTTTTTCCAAAAAAATATTGGGATACCAGGCTTAAGAAAGTATTGACTTCTCTCTACTCTCTAACTGAAATAGACTGGAATTCTGAGATTCACAGGAAAAATGGCTTTCTAGAAAATTTTTTCTTCATTAGAAATCAGATACTTGAATCTGTTCCCAATCCACTCTGGAATAGAACAGCGTCACAAGGGAGACAGAGACAACCTTAAAGAAAAATGAAGAAATAACTCAAAATAAAATTGAAATTTGAGCATGATCTCATAGGATAAATAGGACTTGAAAAATACAGATACGTGGTTACAATAAAATGAGAAATAGGCAACAGCCCTGGTTCATATCAGAATCTAAAAGGACAGAAAAAATTCAACATATTCTCTCTTCTTGCTGTTTTAAAATAAAATATGGTATACACGTTGACAAATACTAAAAGCACAAAATTTAATGATTTATGAGAGGCAGCACTCTTGTAACCACCATCCAAGTCGAGAAATAGAACATTTCCAGAATCTTCAAAAGCTCTCCTCATTTAACCTTCGAATTACTACCCTCTTTCTCTTTCTAGATGTTAGCACTGTCTTGACCTCTAACCCTGTATAGTTCAGTTTTGCTTGGTTTGATAATTTATGTTACTATAACATATATAGTCACATAATATAAATTATTTCGTGTCAAGCTTCATCCAAGAACTCATTTCCATGACCTTGACACTAACTAGGCAGGATACAAATTACCCTGGGCAGTGGGTAAGATACACTGATTGGCTCATTTGGGACCCAATTTGGATATCAGAGTGGGTCCAACTTCAGTCAAAACAAAATGGGGGCTGGGCGCAGTGGCTCATACCTATAATCCCAGCACTTTGGGAGGCCAAAGCAGGTGGATCACGTGAGGTCAGGAGTTTAAGACTAGCCTGGCCAACATGTTGAAACTCCGCCTCTACTAAAAATACAAAAAATTAGCCAGGCATGGTGGCATGGGCCTGTAGTCCCAGCTACTCGGGAGGCTGAGGCAGGAGAATTGCTTGAACCTGGGAGGCAGAGGTTGCAGTAAGCCGAGATCACGCCATTGCACTCCAGACTAGGCTATAGAGTGAGACTCCTTCTCAAACAAACGAACAAAAAAATGGGTATGAATGATTATATAGAGGAAATTTTGAGGTACTAAACTTCTAGGAGGATGCATTTTGACAAAACTGGTAACTCCTCTTCATACTTGCTTGTTTTTATTTTGTTTTTTGTTTTTCTTATGATGGATCTTTCTGAATGAGTCCACCATTGATTTACATGTGCAAATTCATGTTAAAATACAGTATTTGGGAAAAGACAAGAGTAAAGAACACATATTTGGGTGTGTTGTGCAGAGAAATCTTCAAGTCCATATTCATCAAAAAAGAAAGAGTAGCAATGACTTTCACAAGCTTTGATTTGGAAACAGCATATCCACCATCTCTGAATTCACCATCTTTGATGTGGAGTGACCATTTATTAAGTAGGAGTGGGAGAATCAACAATGTGGCTGACACATGAGAAGAAAAGGAAAGTAAGGATAGCTAGCATTAATACCAAGGGAATAAAAATACTGCCTGTTAACCCCTGAGATTTTTTTCTCAGTTTTTATTTTCAAATGAATATAGATTGACAAAAAAAGTTACAAAAATAGCATAGGGACCTCCCTTGTCCCTACTGTTGGGTTTCCCCAGTGATAATACACACACACCTCATTTTATTGCACTTCACTTTATTGTGCTTCACAGGTGTGGCATTTTTTACAATTTGAGGTTTTGTGGCAACCGTACCTCTAGCAAGTCTATCAGTGCCATTTTTTCTTTAATAGCATGTGTTCACTTCTTGTCTCTGCCTCACATCTTGGTAATTCTTGCAATATTTAAAACTTTTTTACTATTATTGCAATATCTTTTATGGTGATCTGTGATCAGTGATGTTTGATGTTACTACTGCAATGGTTTTGTGGTGCAACAAACAATGCCCATGTAACATAGTGAAATTAATTGATGAATGTATGTGTTACGACTGCTTTGTTGGCCAGTGATCGTCCATCTCTCTTCCTTTCCTTAGGCCTCCCAATTCCCTGAAACACAATAATACTGAAATTAGGCCAGTTAATAACATTACAATGACCTCTAAGAGTAAAAGTGAAAGGAAGAGTCACACATCTTTTACTTCAAATCAAAAGCCAGAAATGACTAAGCTTAGTGAGGAAGGCATTTTGAAAGCCCACATAGGCCAAAAGGCCTGTTGAGTCAAACATTTGGCCAAATGGTGAATACAAAGAAAGAGTACTTGAAGAAAATCAAAATTGCTATGCCAGTGAGCACGCAAATTATGTGTGTGTGTGTGTGTGTGTGTATATCTATCTATCTATCTATCTATCTATCTATCTATCTATCTATAGATATCTATCTATTAGATCCTAATATCATTTTAAATTAAATAGCCAACTTCTTATTGGTCATTCATTCTATCCATGGAACTTTTCTAAGAGTGGACTTTATAGGTCTTGCTCCGGTCTTTCCCAAGGAGTAGAGATGACCATTTCATAGCTACAATCCAAGTAAGGAAATATTTGCCTTGGTAGATGTTTGCTATGTTGACTTTCAGTTCTTATTCAACATGCCATTTTAATCTATGTTGTCCAGTGCCTTTGCAGTTATATTTTGGTCACTGGAAACGGCCTTGTTGTTCTTACAAATATGGTATCATTTTACAGTTTCAATTTTAACTAAAAATTACAAATTCAGCCAGGCGGGGTGGCTCACGCCTGTAATCCCAGCACTTTGGGAGGCCAAGGTGGGCGGATCACCTGAGGTCGGGAGTTCAAGACCAGCCTGACAAACATGGAGAAACCCCTTCTCTACCAAAAATACAAAACTAGCTGGGTGTGCTGGTGCAGGCCTGTAATCCCAGCTACTCGGGAGGCTGAGGCAGGAGAATCACTTGAACCTGGGAGGCGGAGGTTGCAGTGAGCCAAGATTGCACCACTGCACTCCAGCCTGGGCAACAAGAATGAAACTCTGTCTCAAAAAAAAAAAATTACAAATTCAATTATGGATATGGACCAGATACATTACACAAACATTTCCCCTTTTTGCATCTGTATCAAGTTAAAAGAATCCAGAAAACTGCTTCCCACTAAAAGAAATAAGCAAATAAACCAAACCAAAGCAAATACCAATTCCACATGTGGTTCGGGAAAAGGCAGACTCCAAAAGAAACAAAATAATGTTCAAGTTATGCATATAAGTAAATCTACACTGGCCAGTAGCCATTTACAAAGTGACACGTTTATGTAGTAAAAGAAGTGTGCAAATAGTGGTCACAGAATTAGTAACATATATTTTGAATAAAACATTGACAGTCTCCCTGATTGTGTAGCATAGAAAGAAGTTTATGAAGCCAGAATGGAGAAAACATAACTCGTTTCAAAATTTCTTAATTAGACTCCTTAATGTGTATGTTTTCTAAATAATAGGTTAGTCCTTTATATGGGACCTAGCAAGGTGTAAGAACCTCATGAAAGAGCTGCAAAGAGCTCAGCTGCAGCTGCAGCTTGTCAGCTCCTATGTGGCTGGAAACAAGTTTCTCTGTGGTGAACTGTTGGGTGGCCTTTAGGGTTCTCATTCTGAAATAACAAACCAAAGTCGACATATTGGTCACTTCCTAAATTCCAAAGCCTGCGTAATGTCACTAAGTGTCAGTGAAGTGGAACTGAGCCTCTGTCTTAGCCTTTAGGCAAAACTGTCTACATTGCAAAGCTCTACGGTCAGTATCTGCTAATGGAACTTGGGCATAAAGAAAAAGAGACACAGGAGGTAAAAGGATGCCCTAACTCAGAATAATAAGACACATAAATACTCAAACAGAAGATGAAGAATCAGACCAGTAAAACTCTATCAGACTAACCAACTCACCTTCTAACATTTTGTGACTAAACACTTATTTGGTACACATTAAACACTTTATACATTCTCAAGTTCCAGTAGCCTGAAATAAATGTTAGAAAAAGAATCTTATAAAGGATTATTGCTAACATTTTATAATTTACCTCTAATTCTTTACAGTGATGTATGTAGTCTATAATCGATGATATTTAATGATTATCTATAAAACCATTAACAATTTTTGAGTTTACTTTACGCCAGGCTCTGTGTTTGATTATTTTATAACATTTACTTCATCTAATCTTCATAAACTCTATGATATTGATAGTAATAGTTCTTAAATTTCATAGTTGAAGACGCAGGAGATTATCAAGGAAACATGCTCAAAGTCAACCAAGCAGTGGTCAAGCTGAGTCTCACTAACCTTTGTCTACCTCTACTTCTAACGGATTAAAATCTAGAGAGTCATTTTGCATAACTGTAAGAAAATATTTTATTTTGCCTCAATTCTGCTGGGAATTTTTAGTTTTTGTTCAAATTTAGATAGACAAATTACCACAGATACATTGAATGTAGGTTTATTATATAATAATTACAACATATTTACATAATGTATACATATGCATATGTATGCATGCACACACACTTGACTATGTACTGACTGATCTTTCTTTTTCTTTTTTTTTTTTTTTTTTTGAGATGGAATCTCACTCTGTTGCCCAGACTGGAGTGCAGTGGCGTGATCTCAGCTCACTGCAAGCTCCACCTCCCAGGTTCACGCCATTTTCCTGCCTCAGCCTCCCAAGTAGCTGGGACTACAGGTGCCTGCCACCATGCCCGGCTAATTTTTTGTATTTTAGATGAGACAGGGTTTCACCATGTTAACCAGGATGGTCTCGATCTCCTGACCTCATGATCCACCTGCCTCGGCCTCCCAAAGTGCTGGGATTACAGGCATCAGCCACCGCGCCTGGCCTGATCTTTCTTATAGAGGTAAAAATCCGTATTTAGACAGATAATTAAACTAAGTTATCCCCGTAGTTTTGTATAACCTAGGGGTGGTTTTTAAAGTCCTAGTAAATTTTTAGTTACATCTTTTATTTCCTAATTTCTCTATTTTCATGCTTCTGTCTTCTAAGGAGCATAATTTAATTCGTAAAATATCTGTTTATATATAACGATATCTATTTATAGGTTTTATAATACTTCAGTATATAAATAATTCACTTGAAAAGGATGTTGGCACCAAAATGGATGGTCTTTTTTAAAACTTAGAATTTATTTGGATTTGTTTGAAGTTAGGTTTCATGGGAGGAAATGCTCTCATTATTTGTATAACATTTTTTTGCAATCTATCCGTGAGAGGTCTGAGTGTTAAATAAAAAAATTTTCGGAGTTATTTGTATATATGCATGTATTTGTGTATGAAACAAATACCAGCAAATACTTATTGACTATACCAATCTCATACATACCCTTGCATTCTCCCATGGCTGTCTAACTTCAAACCTGTGCCTTACAGTGCATATCCATCTTTGCTTTAGGTACAGTTTCACCGCGGTTTTTAATCATCAAAAAAAACACAAACAAATAAACAATAAAAAAAAAAGAGGGGTTTTTTTTTGTTTTCGTTTTGAGACAGAGTCTCACTCTGTTGCCCAGGCTGGAGTGCAGTGATACGATCTCAGCTCACTGCAACATCTGCCTCCTGGGTTCAAGCGATTCTCCTGCCTCAGCCTCCTGAGTAGCTGGGACTACAGGCGCGCCACCACGCCTGTCTAATTGTTGTATTCTTAGTAGAAATGGGGTTTTGCCACATTGGCCAGGCTGGTCTCGAACTCATGACCTCAGGTGATTCCCTTGCCTCGCCTCCCAGAGTGCTGGGATTACAGGTGTGAGCCACTGCGCCTGGTGCCCAGTGAGGTTCTTTGTAAGAACAAAACTGTATGTAAACACTTACGGGACCAGGTGCAGTGGCTCATGCCTGTAATTCCAACACTTTGGGAGGCCAAGGTGGGAGCATGACTTGATCTCAGGAGTTCGGGACCAGCCTGGGCAACAAAGTGAGATCCTGTCTCTACAAAAAAAAAAAAAAAAAAAAAAAGCACCACAAGCTAAATAAAATGATGATTCAAAGACTATTTTGCATTCAAAACTAATTTCTAATCAATCCTTATCAGGTAATTGTTCTTTCTGTTTCTTCAATCTGCTAAATACAAGATGTCAAAAGTGAGTAGTTTCAAATGTTTGATTCTGCTTTTGGTAGATTGTAAACTTGAGTAGGTTACATAACCCCTTTAAGATTCTTTTCAATCATATGTAAAATGCAACTAAACAGTTTATTGGAAATATGTTCTGAGAATGGTTTAATGTATAAACATATAGGGTATTTAACACCTAATTAGTGCTCAAAACCATTAAGAAACATGTTGAGGCAGATAGGACATAAGCTATTCATTATTAGTTGCAGTGAGTTTGCAGACTAAACTTTAAACTTTCATGGAAATCTCTGGATTCTGATATGACCCTGGCCCCCTATGAGACCTCAGTCATCAGTACACTTTATGTGTAACAGGTGTGGCTGACACATCACACCGTATAATACAGAATGTTTCCAACCACAGAGTTGCTGCTGCCTAAAACAACAGTTAACACCTACACTGGTCTTGGTGTGACCACAGGATGTTGGGGATAAAGTGGATGGGTAATGGGTAGAGGAAATGGCGTGTCTGGCGAAAACAGTAAGATGCTGTTGCAAACAATATTGGGAGTTGAAGCAATTTACCTGGGCAAAAAGCAGAAGACATAGCTCAGGGAGGAGAGAAGAGACCAGAACTGAGGTTTACAAGCATGGATGGGGCTGATCACTATCACTATAACTGCACTATTTTTGTTATTCCAGCAAGTGTAGCCATAGGAAACATTACTAAACTTAGAACTATGACAATATTTACCTGTTAAGAGAAGAGGAGGGAATAAGAAAGAGTCAATCATAAAGAAAAAATAACATAAGAATCATAAAGCATTGATTGGACGATAAATACTAGTCATATTTTCTATGAGATGATTTTTAACTGGAATTTTCTTCTGATAATGTGCTTAGAGATAGTGTGTTTTGTAGGTGGAAATAATGGGCAGGTAAAGACACACAAAAAAAACAACTTTAAGGTACCATGAAGAAAGATGTTAAATAATACTATGTGAAAAATTATCATGGTGACTATTGATACACAAAGGACTTATTTCATATTGGAAGCTTAAAGAAAGGAATGGTTTGTCCCTGAGTTATTTCTGAACCCTTATCATGACAGAATGGTGTCTGTAACAGAAATTTTTGAGACTAGACATAAAAATGGTTCACGTGAAAGGAAAAGAAAACTAGCATATGGCAAAAATAATTTCTAGAATAAACGTGACTTGACTGGCTATGGTTTTACAGACTTATGGTTTTTAAAAGAAGGAACCTGTTTTTATCGGTCACATGACTCTCTACTTAAATTTCAATTTTAGCAACAACACAATCTAAAGGTAAGAATTTATTTTATAAATAGTAGTAAAGAATTTTGAAAATAAGGAAATGATATTTTACTCCAGGTTAATATGCAACATTGCTAGCATGGAACACTGGCAACATCAGTAGAGCCAGATAATGAAGAGAAATCTCACAGGAATAGGGCATAGATTGTTCTTTTATATATAGTTCTCTCACCATACATCTAAAAACTTTTAAGTGGAAACTAAATGATGTGTAGGATACAGAGACCCTAATTTCTTTTTTTTTTTGGGGGGGGGATGGAGTTTCGCTCTTGTTGTCCAGGCTGGAGTGCAATGGCGCAATCTCGGCTCACTGCAACCTCTGCCTCCCAGGTTCAAGCAATTCTCCTGCCTCGGCCTCCTGAGTAGCTGGGATTACAGGCATGCACCACCATGCCCAGCTAATTTTGTATTTTTAGTAGAGACGGGATTTCTCCATGTTGAGGCTGGTCTCGAACTCCTGACCTCAGGTGATCTGCCCGCCTTGGCCTCCCAAAGTGCTGGGATTACAGGCGTGAGCCACTGTGCCTGGCCCAGAGACCCTAATTTCTTATCTGGAATTTGTGGAAAGAAATGTATTTTAAAGTTTATTAGTTTTTATTTTAAAATATATGTGTTTATACATACATGAATTAACAGCCTCATTGGCATTTGATGATTCACCCTATAACCCAGCACATTAATATTTCCACAGCAAAATGTATAAAACAAAAACTATGATTAGCCAAGTTCAGGTTTTGGAACCAAACTAATGAAAACATTTTGTTTATAGAGATTTGGTTTTTAGCCTTATGGGTAAAGAATTGGGGACTTATCTCCTGTGTCAGTATGTGGATTAAAGTATACTCAATTCTTTGTTCAAAACACCTATTCCTCCCTTTCTGAGCCCCTGCACATGTGGTTTCATACTGATAATTTATCTGAGTGATTTTACACACACGTTATAATAAACCTATGTATAGATTGGACAAGATAAGTTGAATCTCTTCACAGAATATTGTGTTAACAAGTCTTTTGTTGTTGTTGTTGTTGTTGTTGTTATTGTTGTTTTTCGAGACAGAGTTTTGCTCTTGTCACCCAGGCTGTAGTGCACTGGCGTGATCTGGGCTCACTGCAACCTCCACCTCCCAGTTCAAGTGATTCTCCTGCCTCAGCCTCCTGGATAGCTGGGGTTACAAGCGCCCACCACCATGCCCAGCTATTTTTTTTTTTTTTTTTTTTTTTTTGGTATTTTTAGTAGAGATGAGATTTCACCATGTTGGCCAGGCTGGTCTCGAACTCCTGACCTCAGGTGATCCGCCCACCTCGGCCTCCCAAAGTGTTGGGATTACAGGCGTGAGTCACCATGCCCAGCCAACAAGTCTTACTTTTGATTGAGTATGAGAAGTATCTCTCCCAAAATATTATGGTTCTATGCGTTGATACATTTGGTTTCTTCTGCTCTGTCAGTCACTTTTCTCTTTGTCCTCCCTGGTTTTCCCCTGTTCTGCTTGTTTCTTGGGGTGCCGATTCCTGCAACACATGTTTCACCGCCTGCATGGCTAACCAGCTTCCAGGTAGGTGCAGTCAATGGAGCTGCTGGGTTGAGATTTGGAAGGTAGGAAGAGGGGAGAAGCCTGTTATTTTGTCTTTCCCCTCTCTGCTTCAGGCTTTATCTCCTGCAGTGACCACACATGCTATGTACTGGTCTGTTTTAATTTTAATATTTATTTTATTGTGATAGGAATACAACATGAGATCTCTATTAACAAATTTTGGAATGTACAATACAATATTGTTAAGTCTAGGCGCAATGTTGCACAGCAGATCTCTAGAGCTTACTCATTTTGCATTGCTAAAACTTTATCCCCATTTTCCGCTCCTCACTGTCCCTAGTAACCACTATTCTGCTCCTTGCTTCTACAAATTAGACTATTTTAGATACCTCATACAAGTGGAATCGTGTTTCTGTCCTTCCCTCATGCTATGTTGTTTGAACTGCTGCCAAATAGCAACTGCCTCGCGGCAGACACCAGCCACTGTGGTGCCAGTCCCCATCCAGTGGTTCTGGTAAACCCACCTGCTCCCTCGTTTCCTCTAGCTCTGAGAATAATACCAGCTTTCTGTTTTGCCCGTATCTGAATCGTCTTCTTTCTCCTGATTGACTCTTAGATTTCTCCAACTGTTTGGTAAATACCCTCCTGTGTTAACTTCCCTCTATGTAATGACTTGGCACAGAATCTGTTTTCCTGCCTGGACATTCACGAATACATCAACCTACTTTCAATAATATCTACTACACTCTTGTTTCCCTGACAATTTCTCTGTCTTTATTTCTGCCTATTTCTGCTCAGTCCCTCCCTCTGATCTAGCCCTAATGCTACTTCTCAAACAAACCATTCAGTCTTATGGTTTAGAGACTGTCCACTATTTGAACAGTTCCTTGCTCAAATATTTTAGAGGCTCTCTACTGTCAAATGTCATTCATTTGACATTACTCAAACGACACCTCCTTTGGGATGCCTTCCTTGAACACATCTCCTGACTTTTTACCCACATCATTATGTATGCTCCACAATATTTCTTACAACAGAGCAAGAAGCCAAAGTTCAGTCACAGGACCAATAACTTAAAGCCAAAATATAAAGTGGCTTACCATTTTAAACATAATACTATATATGAACTTTATAGTAATTGTATTTTTATTTGCCACGCGCGGTGGCTCACACCTGTAATCCCAGCACTTTGGGAGGCTGAGGTGGGTGGATCATCTGAGGTTAGGAGTTCGAGACCAGCCTGACCAACATGGAGTAACCCCGTCTCTACTAAAAATACAAAATTGGCTGGGCATGGTAGTGCATGCCTGTAATCTCAGCTATTCAGGAAGGCTGAGGCAAGAGAATTACTTGAACCCAGGAGGCGGAGGTTGTGGTGAGCCGAGATCACACCATTACACTCCAGCCTGGGCAATAAGAGCGAAACTCGGTCTCAAAAAAAAAAAAAATACATACATACATATATATATATATATATATATGTATGTTTTTATTTGATATTCGTAACTTTATGGAGAATGTATTTTATTATATAATGCTGACATCAAACAAAATTATAGGCAATGTTAGAGAAATCAAATATTTATATTTTTATAAAAATAATGAATAGAAGAGTGACATATAACCATCAGAGTACTTTATTCTCAAATTCACAAAAATGATAAACCAGAAGATTAAAACTAAAAGAGATTAGTGGTTATTGGTATTTTTAACAGAATTCAGATTAAAAAGCTACATTTGTATGAGAATTATTGTTTCTCAAGATTCCAGAATTCCATTTATGTAACCAAAACAATTAGAATAATTCAAATACTGCCTGTATAAGTTTACAACCAAGGTTTCCCTCAATTTCCCTCTAAACTGGATATGTAGTCTTGCTCTTCACCTGCTTCCCCGGAGTCTCCAATTATGTAAGTAATTCCCAGATAATTGTCTCTTAGTCATGTTCAGTCACAGGAATGTGTCATTTCAGGAATTCAAATTCCTAAATCTATATAATAACAAAATTTTTGAATTTTATGCAAAGCTAAAATTTTTCTTTTTCCTTTGGCTCCAAGTGAACTCAGATGAGAAAATCAGCACAGAAAAATGTAGTGTAGATGACTTCTCTCTGTCTCAGGAGAGAATCTCAGGCAGTTCTTGGACACATCCCTACAGAGCCCTGCAACTACAGCTCCTGACATGGGCAATGAACCTGCACTTGAGTGTTGTGTGGTTTTAATTCTTTTGCACCCTCAAACCAGGTGTCTCATATTTTCTGTTAGAGCTCTATATCCCACCTATCACTCTTCATGCATGGCAGCTGTCTTAGTGTGCTATTGCTGCTGTAACAAATACGCACAAATTTAGTGAGAAAAACAACAAAAATTATTCTCTTACAGTTTTAGAGGGTTGGAGTCTGAAAAGTCTTATGGAGCTAATATCAAGGTTACAGCAGGGCTGAATCTGTTCCTCTCCTCATCCAGCTTCTCATGTCTGCCAGCATTCCCTCACTTGTGGTTTTGTCTTTCCAGCTTCTGTTCCCATGATTGCACTGCCTCCTCCTTTTCTGTACTCAAATCTCCCTCTGCATCCCTTTTATAAGGATACTTGGGGTTACATTTTAAGCCGACTTTGATAATCCAAAATAATCCTTCAATCTCAAGATCCTCAATCTCTTCTCACTTCTCCTAAGTATCTCTTGCCCTATAAGGTAGCATTCACAGCTTCCAATGATGATGACCTGGATATACTTGGTGCCATTATTCAGCCTACTATAGAATCTAGGATGAGTCCAGGTTGTTCCCTGCTCTCATTTGGACACCTTTTACCTAAGAAACATTCACACATAGTTTATTATATGGATGTGCAACGGGTTCCCAGCGGATCTTTCACAACTCTACCACCACAGGCTTCTGGGGGCAGGATTCTCAACACCTGTGTTTCAAACCACACCTCACCTCCATTCGCCATGCTTTTTTGCTGCATTCTGTGCAGCTGAGCTCTGACAACTGTATCACACAGTCTTCCTCACCCTCTGGCTTCTGTCTGTTTTCAACCATTGGAAAGCATTGGTAGGAGAAGAGAAGCTGGGATGAGAAAGTGGAAAAATTATGTAATTCTCTAGCTCCTTCCTCATTTTCAGGTCCTGGAAATGGTTAGAATCTGTCCTGAACTCTTGGCATCTTCTGATACTCAACAATGGAGCACGGCGTGAACATCGTCCTGCTGCCCTACACAATATTGTCTAGATTATGGGTAGCTAAAAAATCTATTTGCAATTAATAATAAAGAAATAAAAACTAGGTTCTGATTAAGTATTCTGCTGTATATTTTCCTAGAATATTGGCTACTTAAATATTTTTCATATAATTATTAAATAAATATTTATTCTGATATGGCCCATCTCTATTCTGATATGGCCCATGTTGAATTTTTTCTTCAGAAAGGAAAAGAGATTTTTCTCCTGCACTTAATCCAGTGATTATTTTTCATTTAAACATCAGGCATCTGGTTAATACACTGTAGGTGTGCAAAAAGTGTTGCTGACACATCCTTTCACCATACATTCCTCTGTACAGAACACTTCCAACCACAGTGTTGCTAGCCCTTGAAAGAACATTTAGCACCTAGACCACCGATGTTACTGTCATGATTCTTGGTAATTCTAACTTGGGTCATGGGAAAGGAGAAAGACATTTCTGATGAAAAATAATAAAATTCTACTGCAAGAGACATTGAAAGTCAAATCTGTGTATCAGGCCCAGAAGCAGTAGGTTTCACTTAACAGAGGAGAAGGAAATCAAAACTGAGATTTGCAAGCCTGGATGTGGGTGACCATTATTAACTATCACATTAGTGTCATTATCATTTGGACAAGCAGGACCACAGGTAACAACATTAGCTTCAGAATCATGAAAGGATTTTTTGTTGGAAGAGGAATGAGGGAGGAATGTAGATACAGATAATAATGTGAAATAACATAAGGCAGGAAAAATTTTGATGTAATGAGAATAAGAAATAATGTGAGGATGGAAAAATTATTGAAAGAAGTTATACATATGATTATGTAAGTGTTATAATCATGTTCTGAACATGCATTATTTGAGATTTTGTCTCAATTGGATATATTTAGGTAATGTAATTTGTGAACAGAAATAATGGGCAAGTGCATGCATATAAAGAAAACCCCTGAATACCTGTCATACTGCCTATTTATATAAATCAGAATCCTTTACAATCTTGAACTCATTCTGCTTAGAAAAATAAAATGTGATTTGATAATAAGATTTCCAGAAAACACATTCAGGCATTTATATTAGAGAAACAGGAAGCTAGACCATTTTAAAAATCATTTTTCTGAAACTGTAAGTGACTAAAACAGCCATGAATACTATGCAGCCATATAAAAAGAATGAGATCATACCTTTTGCAGCAACATGGATGAAGCTGGAGGACATTATCCTAAGCAAACTAACACAGGAACAGAAAACCAAATACTGCATGTTCTCACTTATAAGTGGGAGCTAAACATTGAGCACATGTGGACACAAAGAAGGGAACAATAGGAACCAAGACCTGCTTGAGGGTGGAGAGTAGAAGGAGGGTGAGGATCAAAAAACTCCCTGTTGGGTACTATGCTTATTGCCTGGGTAATGAAATAACCTGTAAACCAAATCCCCAGAATACTCAATCTACCCATGTAACAAGCCTGCACAGGTACCCCCTAAACCTAAAATTAAAAAAAAAAAAAACTGATGCTAACATGTTCTTACAAAAAAAAAAAATTGTAAAACACAATGAAAATAGCATACATATCTGAGAAGCCATTTAACATATTTAACATTCCCTTTAAGAATGAGTATGCCTCTGTGCAAATTTGCTATATCTAATTCTCCCAGGTAAGAAAGTTGTTCATACAGGAAAAAACAAAACAAAACAAAACAAAAACAGCCATGATTTTTACTACATGTTAAAAGAAGCAACCTTTTCTTAGTAATCAGTAGCAAAAAAACTTTACTTAAGTGGCAGTTTTTGGAAGGATATAATTTAAAACTAAAGACTTACTTTGCAAATAGCAGTAAGTGTTTTTAAATCAATGGTTACCATTAAACACAGCTTATATAGCATACACAAGTTAAGCAATAGTGTCAGAAAATAAATAGGAATCAAGACAGCCCTAGTTCAGGGACTGTTCTTGAATTCATAATATGTGGACCAAGAAGAGATGAGGAAGGTAGAGTCAGAAATTGCTTTTGTGTAATTTTGATGAGGACATACCAAAGCTTAACAATACCAGATGCCTATAGATGGTAGGGAGCATGGAAGTCTACCAAGTACTTTAAATATTAGCCTTATAAGCGGCTTTTTTGATAAGACAGGCACCATTTTCAGACTGTAAATGGCTTGGAAACCTGAAAATCTGACACGGATTGTTTTCACAGGTCAAATGGAATGCCTTGAGTTGACTGATAAGACTGGAATAGTAATACTATCACTTAGGAAAGCACACACAGAGTGAGGCTCAACTGATAGCTACAAGAGAGGGTCAAATATCCAATGCAGTTAATCTGCCAAAAGTGGGTAAGGGCAATGCCCTGTGCAATGTGGTCTCCTCCTCCAGAAACCAATAGGATCATCTTAGGCAGGAGCCACAAGTCTGGCATGCAGTGGAAGCCTCTGCATCAGAAACAGTCCTTCACTCTGTGCCAGTCTATGATGGTCGCTGTGTTGTCATGTCCAGAATAACGATAAATCCAGGCAGCACTGGTAGAGATAAGATAGTGCACAGACTTTAAACCTTTCACAAAATTTAACCCGAAAGGAATCACAGATGTAGATGTGATTCTCTACATTCTCTAATGAGACCAGTTGGAATTAAGCTGTTGATTGAGTCTGCACTAACTGATCAATATTTTCTGTAATCTAAAACTTTTCTAAAACATAAAGTCTATTAATTTTTAAAAATCAGAGGGACTAATTGAAGTAAAATCATAAAATAAATAAAAATATACAATTTCTAAATAGTATATTACAGTTAAGATTGTATTCAAATACATTTTAATCATGATTCTCAGAATCACCTGTGAAATATTTTTATACAATTTTAGAAAAGAAATAAGTGAAGTAAAAAAATCATTTTTATATAGGCTGTTTGCATATCATAACATAATCAATTAATGGCAGAACTGAGTCCCAAATTCGCAAATTCAGCTTCCAAATTCTACTCTCCTTCATCTTTTCCACCATGAAGTGGGAAAATAATAATAAACTCAGTAAAAAACACCACCACCTATCCAAAACCAAAACAGCAGCTGATTTATTTAGGGACTAAGTTCTCCCCTATAATAAAAATTAAAATGACTATCAAATAAGGAGTTAATAACGTTTGTTTATATTTTTCCCTTTTCCACTTCCTCCTTGCCTTTCTTATCTCAGTGAATGTATTAAAGGTCTAAATATTTCATGCAAGAATTAGAACCAGTAGTGGGGATACAGTTAAATGGGTGAGTCTCAGTGAGTCTACAGTTCCATGTACAGTGCGTGTTAGAGATAGATCAGAAACCCACCTCTACCTTTGGAACATCAAATACCTAAAAAAAGAAAACAAAAACTCTGCGAGGCCAACATTTGCCTTTGTATTTATTTCATTCATTCTGCTTAATTTCTTCTTCAGGCTTGACTTTTATTTTCTCATTTGTTGCTACTGTCATGCCCTAACCACACAAAACTAGACTTAATGGTGAGTCACCTGAATGATTTTGTTTCCACTCATTTCTTATTTTCCATTACATGTGCCTAATTAACTGTGGCATGCAGCTAAATTAAATTTCATCTTCTCTTGTCACTAAGTATGCAGAAAAAAATAATTAAAAATTTTAAAAAGAAACTTCATCTTCTCTTTTTCTGTATCCAGATTGCATATTCTGATGATAGAGGTCAAACTGCCTGGTGCTAATTCATATCAGGCTCTCAAATTTCACCTTGATTATCACTGGAAATTGACCATTATTTTACTCTTTTTTTTGTCAAATTTTATGGTGGCACATGCCTGTAATCCCAGCTACTCGGGAGGCTGAGGCAGGAGAATCGCTTGAACCTGGGAGGGTGAGGTTGTGGCGGGCAGAGATCATGCCATTGCACTCCAGCCTGGGCAACAAGAGGGAAACTCCGTCTCAAAAGAAAAAAAGAAAAAGAAAAATTTCTTATTCTCAATACCAGGATGTTTTGTTGTTATTTTCAAATTTTGATCACTGCCCTTAAACCATCTCTCTTACAGGAAGTGAGCAAAGGCCCAAAGGATAGAGATTAAAAGGCTGTGATAAACAGAAAATGTCAAAGGCTACCCTAGAGAGATTTATAACCATTTATACCCATACACCCACCCAGTCACTAAATATCCAAACAAACAAAGCACAAGAACAGAAAACATATTACAATTTTAAGTATAGATTACAAGTGCAGTGAAATGGTAATTTATGAAATGCAGAGAACGTCCAAGGCAACATGATTTATAATTGTCCTGAAAAGAAAGCAATTAAATGTTCATCAAAGCTAGAGTAAGTAAACTGATTGAGAGTGTATCATACAAAGAAATTACATAAAAAAGTAAACTACAGCTGTCCACAGCAACACAGATAACTCTAATAAATACACAATAAAACAATGCAAAAAAATGTACAGTTTCATTCTATTCACATAAATAAAATTAAAATAAGCAAAAAAGCTACTAAGAATATGTGTGTAAGAAGCAAGAAAATCAGAAGAATGGTTAATTCTAGGAGGAAGCATTGTAATAAGGAGGATCAATGCAGGAAACACTCTGGGGTGTGGTAATACCTATTTTTACTTAACTTTTATCATTATTCATTAATCTCTACATAAATGTTTTCTGTCCTTTCCTGTATGTTTGTCATATTTCAGAGGGAAAAATATTAATTGATTTCATTATCTAATTGGTAATTTTATTATCATAAAAGTTTATCTTAAAAAGAGTGGAGGATATACAAATGCAGTTTTGCATATTATCTCACTTGATATTAGAGGTATGACTAAAATAACATTCCATTGTAATTGTGAACTTTGAATACCTGGTTTCTCAAGTAACTCAACAATTCCCGCAACACCTAACCCTAACTACATGCTTCGGATAAGGTAAACTTAAACTAAATCAGCTTCCCCCGATGGTTGAAAGGAACATTTTCTTCCTGAAATAGTATCTCTGGAGCCAGACATCATGTGGATTTGCAGGTTGCGTTAACACCACCACTGGTTAAAAAGATCAGCAGGTCAAGATTTCATTTTAAAATAGTCTAAATTAGTAGTATTTCTTGTCACCTAGCAGGAAAAAATACAAACTTAATTTGTAATGTTCTCTAGAACAACCCATTTCATCCCAAGCTTAATGATTTACCATGAATAAATTAGTGAGAAAGATGAGACACTCAGAGCTAGAAACAAATAAAAAACTAAGCACATAAGCAAAGTACCTCAAAAAGAAACAGTAGGAACAAAAAAGACAGCAGATACAAAATAACAGCTAGGCACAGTGGCTCACGCCTGTAATCTCAGCATTTTGGGAGGCTGAGGTAGGCAGATCACCTGAGTTCAGGAGTTGGAGACTAGCCTGACCAACATGGTGAAACCCCATCTCTACTAAAAATACAAAAATTAGCTGGGTATGGTGGCAGGCGGCTGTAATCCCAGCTACTCAGGGGGCTGAGGCAGGAGAATCGCTTGAACCCAGGAGGTGGAGGTTGCAGTGAGTAGAGATCACCCATTGCACTCCAGCCTGAGTGACAGAGCAAGACTCCATCTCCAAAAAAAAAAAGAAAAAGATACAAAACAACCATTACGTCAATAATCAGACATATGGTATAAATTAATTATATTTACCATGGTTAAGGGAACCTAAGACAAATTTGGAAATGTGTTTAGAAAACAAAAAACTCTTTAAAATACATAAATTTATGGATTTGTAAAAGAACTAAATATAATTTTTTGAAAGACAAAATAATAATTGGATATATTTAATGTCTACTTAGACATAGATGAAGAGAGAATTAATAAATTGAACTACATTTCTGAAGTCATTTTTCAAAACACAGCCCATAGAGACAAAAAGACAGTATGAAAAAGAAATTAAACATATGGCAGTTTAGACAAATGCCTCCAGGTAGCATAATTTAATCTAATTGTGTTAAAGGGTTATATTAAAATTGTGATATACTACTGTTGAATTGAAACTTTTATTATTATTAAAAGACCCATCTTCTTACTACATTTTTCCTTAAAGTGTGTTTTGTCAGATATCAGGAGCTATGATACTTTAGTTTGATTAATGTTTGCATTATATAAATGTTGATCTTCTATTTTCAACCATTTCACATCCTTATCTACTAGATGTAATTTTTGTAAATAACCTGTAACATTTATAAAAAAAAATTTTTTTTTGAAATGGAGTTTCGATCTGTCACCCAGGCTGGAGTGCAATGGCATGATATCAGCTCACTACAACCTCACCTCCCGGGTTCAAGCGATTCTCCTGCCTCAGCCTCCTGCGTAGCTGGGATTAAAGGCATGCACCACCACCCCGCAGCTAATTTTGTGTTTTTAGTAGAGACGAGGTTTCACCATGCTGGTCAGACTGGTCTCGAACTCCTCACCTCAGATGGTCCACCTGCCTCGGCCTCCCAAAGTGCTGGGATTACAAGCATAAGCCACAACGCCCGGCCAACATTAAAGAATATTTAAGAACCCATTGTGATAATTTTAAATTTGTTTTCCTGGAACATTTACAGAGTTTACCTTCACTGTTGATGTGTCTGATTTTTTATAATTTACATAAATTTATGCTTTCGCTTTGTCCTTGCCTGATCTCACATCTCTCCCCCAACTCCACCCACCTTTAAAACTTCTTTTGAATGTACTTATTTTTCTCAATCTATTTTTTCTTCTGTAATTTTTGAAATCATACTTTCATCATTTTACTACTCACTCTAGAATTTAATCCATGTATATGTGAATTATTAATATCTGAAGCTGATCATCATCTTTGCACTCTTTCAAAACAACTTAAGACCCAACGATGCTCCATAGTCTGCCAATGAAATTACACGCTTTTGTTATGAAGTTTATTTCTAGCCATCAAAGGAGAGGGCAGTTGACCTGTGGTTACTGTGGTGTGTATATCTCAGAGCACACATTAGACTATAAAAGAAATTTTACATATGCACACTTTAGTCCTTTCAATGATAAAAACAAATATGCTCATCAGAAACAGTAACACAAAAATAGAAAACCACATATGAAAAATACAAATTTAACAGGTTAATGACCAAAATATTATTACATTACAATCTTTTCAAGTCAGACACATAATCTTATTCTATTACAAACACACATATAATTATAGAATTCTTTCTACCAAATATAAAGTTGTATTATGTAATAATTTTACTTTTTCCACTTCATGTATCATGGAAAATTATCCACATAAATACCTGAAAAGCTATCTCATCTATGTTTAATGACTGTATAAATTTTATTATAGAAATAAGTAATAATTGTTTTCATTATTTAATTTAACAGTTATTTTACTTTTTAAAGTGAAACATCCATTGGTCATTTGAAAAATTAGATAAAGCTATTAATAATTATGTTAGAGATTATATTGAGGGAATAGGGTTGTATGTTGTGTTCAACTGAATCATTTACAATGAGCATAAATATTTACAATCACGAAAAAGGTATTTCTGAAAATCAGTATCTGTTACAATCATTCAAATGCAATGTCATTTATTTATATTACATTATTTAGTCTATTGTTTTCTCATTTTAAAAAAAATAGCAGTCAAGGCTTTATGGTTAATATTTAAAATTTTATCTTTAGAAATAAAAAAGTGGTTCATCATACATAAAAGAAAAAACAAATTTAATTTGTAAGAGTACATTATCTTTAATTTTCTTAAGTCAAAAACATAGTTTACATATTAGCCTTAGTGTAAACATCCTCTCTGATGTCGCAATATTAAGACTTCTGTTGCCTTGGTCCCATCTCATTCTGACCCTGTGCTCATTGGCCCTTACAATTTAATCTGAACAATGGAACCAGAGACATCAGCACCGTCCAGGCTCTCTCATGATCTTCATCCTTCGCCAGCGGCATTTCATGAAATAAATACAGGTAAAACCAGATTCTGCTGTTATTGCTAAATCATCTCTTCTTTTGATGAGAAAATAATATTAAAAATAATGAGTTCATAACCAGGTACTTTTAGAGGAGGATTTGAAACTCTTTTGTCTTTATAAATGAGTTTAAGATTTTCTAATTAAAGGGGACTTAAATCTCAGAAGATTATAGTTTGGTAAGTAAATATTTACAATTGCACTAGGTTTAATATTGTTTAGGGGAATGTTATTGACTTTTGGTGAATGTCATTGGCTTTTGGTGTCTATGAGTTCTGCTTCACTTGTACTGAAGGAATACATGCAATATGCTGTGGAATGAATTTATTTAGTGAGAATTAGCGGCTTGTCATGCTCCTTTCATTAGGATTAAATTCAACTATTAGAAGCAGCAGAAATAGACATTTAAATTAATTTGAATATTTCTACTCTTGCTTCTATTTCCAATTTTACTGCAGATGCTAATGCCCATTATATTCTTACAATTACTATTCTACACCACTGGTATTGTTACTACTACTAAAGAAAAACATATATTGAGTGGTTAATATGTTTCAAGCACTATGCTATCGACTTTATATACATTAACTTAATCTCTACAATATATCTATAAATGATTATTGTATTGTTACCTGTATATTACAGAAAAGGAACTAAGAATTTTTTAAAAGAGTAAGAATTTACCACATTTCACACAGCAAAAAAAAAATGGAGCCAATTTTAAATCTTTCTTATGATTATAAAATGTGACAATTTGTATCACATATAATATGCCATTTAATTATATGTTTATGTATCATATAAGTATGTGTATATACATATATCTGGATTATAGCTTTTGGATGCTTTTTTATCTTTTTTAGAGTTTTCTGAGGAAAGTATAATATACTCAGACCTCAAAGTTCATTGTTCTTCAAATATCCAGAATGGAAAAATAACAAAAACTTTGAAAACAAAAGGTAAAAACCATTTAAAACTCTAGATTCACTTTTTGGCTTAAATATTTTAATGAACTAATCATGAAAACAAATATTCTTGGGCTAATGTTTGAATCAGGATTTGTTTCTTGTCCCTACACTTTTTAATAGATCGTAGTAACCTACAGTGCTCTGTTAAGAGCAAATGAGAATGGTCAGCGAGGCAGCAATGGCCGCGATGACTTAGAATGGCGTACCAAGATCACGGAAAAAGAATGTTTCATACACAATTTCCTGGTTTGATATTTTAATTTTGAAAAAGTTAAGTGTCTTTTTAGTGCTTCGGTATTTCTACAAACAGAGGATGTGAGATACCTCATGATGAACATGATGAATGAACTTTTATCAAAATGGTCACAGAATACCTGTCTAGCCAACAGCAAAAGTTGGAGTTTTGTTCTTAACCTAGTTCTATTACAAAGATGAAAGATATAGTTAAAAAAAAAATTAGGGAGAGGGGGCGGCTGTGGTGGCTCACGCCTCTAATCCCAGCTCTTTGGGAGACCAAGGCAGGCGGATGACCTGAGGTTAGGAGTTCAAGACCAGCCTGGCCAAAATGGTGAAACCTCGTCTCTGCTAGCCGGGCATGGTGGTATGCACCTGTAATCTCAGCTACTCAGGAGGCTGAGGCAGGAAAATCACTTGAAACTGGGAGACAGAGGTTGCAATGAGCCAAGATCACGCCACTGCACTCCAGCCTGGGCAACACAGTGAGACTCTGTCTCAAAAAAAAAAAAAAAAAAATTATGGGAAGGAAATGAACTAAATCCACAGTAGGACTTCTGAAGTGTTCTTTTGTAGCCTTTGGAAGAGTTCTTTACTAGGGCAACTTCTTAGTTCATAAACAGCTCATATCTACACCAAAATGTTAATATCTTCCCACGATGCACCTAAATCTGCAAAATAATTTTTAGAATTACTCCCCACAGGCTGAGGTATATTTTCCCACAGCATGGTACTCCCATGAACTTACATTTTAGACCAATTCAAGTGGGTTAAACACTCTTGGTGAAAGTTCTTTTTAGTATCAACTCCTGAATCTGGTTTCCATTGATTACATTAGCCAACTTCTCTCTTTTTGAACAGTGTCTCCGTGGTGCATTGTTGCTGTGATATTTGCCTTTCTTTATTTAATCGCTCTGGTAATAGTTGCAGTTATGATAGCCAAGAGTAAGTATTTTTTAGAGCAATTTCATTAATTTTTAATTACTAAAATATAATTTTAAATAGCCTTTAAATTTGGTTCTAAGGTTTTCATCAAGATATTTTTCTCATTTGTTATTTTAATTATATACTAGTAATTTTATCAATTCAGTTTTTTGAGTTATCAGCAATGGCATAGGCCCCGGTGTCCTCATAAAAAGATGTTAGTGGATAGCTGAGTAGTTTGATAGAAACGGAAAATAGTACCAGTATTCTATATTTTATTATATTGTTATTGACATTAGATTCATAAGCTGTGGGATGTAATAAAATATGAAAATGTTTATAGATGTTATTGGTTTGGCAGTTAAAAGTTAACTTATTATGGCATTAAGTTCAGATCATTTGAAAGAGCAATTTAATAGAGGCAATAGAAGATGGTGGGTACAGAATCATCAAAAAATGAAAGAAAATGATCAAGATATCAAACTGAGTCTGCATATTGCTTGAACTAAATTTGTCTTAATATTATAAAACATATAACCTTTTAAAGTAATAAATTTATCAAATACTCTGTGCTATAAGAAAACTAGAAACATGAAGAAGTTCTTTTAATCTAGAAAGTTAAGATGAATTTATTCATTAAAAAAAGAAAAACGACCCCAAACATATGGAGGCATAAATAGATATAAACCAATTCTAATCTCAAAGTGAACTATTTCATTATAGAAAAGAATATGTAACTTTTAGTAATAAACATAAACTTTTTTGAAATGTATGATTTTCTATGAAGATATGTACTATGATAAAATGACTAGGGAAAAAAGAGACAATTTGAACAAATATTACTACATGCTGCAGAAAAAATAAGTAAGCTAATCAAAGATGTGCCTCTAAATAGATACCTGGCTGATAATTTTTAAAGAATGAATTTGAGGCTGAGCGTGGTGGCTCACGCCTGCAATCCCAGCACTTTGGGAGGCCGAGGCAGGAAGATCATCTGAGGTCAGGAGTTCGAGACCAGTCTGGCCAACATGGTGAAACTCTGTCTCTACTAAAAACAGAAAAATTAGCTGGGCATGTTGGCGGCCGCCTGTAATCCCAGCTACTCGGGAGGCTGAGTCAGGAGAATTGCTTGAACCTGGGAGGTGAAGGTTGCAGTGAGCCAAAATCACACCACTGCACTCCAGCCGGGGCGACAGAGTGAGACTCCATCTCAAAAAAAAAAAAAAAGAAAGAACTAAAATATATCTTAATAACAGAAAATGACTACTAGATAAGCTGTTGAGTATCTACCAAAGGATGAAGGATTCTCACCCCACCCCACCTAAAATCAGTAAAATTAGTTTAGGATTATTTCTACATACAGGAAAATATTTTAGGACAATATTCCTTACAAACAGAAAAACAAAAATCCTACATAAAAGAGCCAACATAATACATCACTGTTATAATGATAAAATTCTGGTTTAACTTGGGGATAAAAATTTGTTCACTTATCAAGAGATGTTTCAATAGGAGAAAAGGAAATAAATACAAACATATTTAACTTAAGAGTATTTATAAGAACCTTCAGCAAATATTATCTTTCATAGTGAAACATTATAATCATTTTCAATAAAACCAGGAAGACAAGGATGACTGCTATAACTATTAGTATTCAACATTTTTTTGCACGTCTTCGGCAAGGAACAGCCACAATGTAAGAAAACCTAGTTAGACATAATAAACTGGAATTGAAATTAACAACTGCAATTATATGCAGATGATGTGCTTTCTTATCCAGATGGTTAAAAAAGAAACTACTGGAAAGAAACAATCAAAATAAAAAGAACAGTTCAATAAGTAAACTCAATCCAAAATTAAAATAGCTTTCTTATATACCAGCAAGATCTAATATCCAACTTCCAGGTCCACTTTTCAAGCCTCTTATTTGACATTTCTTCTTAGATATCTTTAAAAACGCCTGGTACATTACTTTCAAACACTTTGTATTCCCAGCCCTGGTCCTTACTAGGATCAAGAAAAAGATCACATACTTTAATACTGTTAGCTTACTCTGCATCTGTTGACGGAATGTTTAGTGAGGTGACGCTAGGGGCCATCTGTGTTATCTCACAGCCACTGAATATCTCGGCTCACTGAGCCAGTGTAATTCTCCACATCTGCACTCCTACCCATCTAATCTGAGGCAATAATCTCCCTCTCTGTCTACTCCATAAACCCCCAAGTGATATTACTATGCCTACCCTTGATTCTTTCTAATCGATTTCCAGAATTGTCTCTTCAAAATGCAAGTTTTATAAACTCACTTACCTTTACCGATTAGTTCCTTAACACCGTGGATTCAGTGTAAATTTTAAAAGCCTGAACATGGTTTACAAGGTCCTTCCATACTTGGTCCACAGCTCCCTTCCCCAGCTAGAAGCACACCCTTTCTCCCGAACCAGCCTCCAGCCACCGTTGTTGTCTTTTAGTCCATTGAATGTAACATGGTTAGTGTGACTGCATAACTATTGTGCAAACAAGGATAACTGTAAGAATGACAGCAGATCATATTAACAATTACTCTGGGACAACAGGCATAAATCAGGATTTCTCTGGGAAAATTTGTGTGAATTGTAACTTTTAGCCACGGTCCTTCTTGCCACAGAGCATGTGCACAGACTGCTCTTCTTTTAGTCTGTGACAGGTAAAAGGAGAAGTCTAACTATTCTCTTATAATTAGGCCAAATTTCTCTGTTATGATATCTTATGTACCAGTCATTTGTAGAGTTTTCCAGTCTCACGTGTATAATTTTTTCTGTGATTATGTACTCAATGGCTGACTTCTGCTAGATTATCTTCATGAGAACAGAGCCTTTGTCTTTATTTGCTCAACGTTTTACCTTCTGCTTTTGAATAGTATGTTGACACATTGTAAATATTTACTGAAATTTTTTTACTAAATAAACTGATATACCTAATAATGGATATGACATATATATGAGACTATGATACTTTATTAAAAGGCATAAAGAAGGTCATTAGTGAAGACATTATTATAAATTGAATATATATTAAATGTACCTTGGTGGGAAGATGAACACTGAGATGATAATACTGTTCTAAATTCATTCAGCACTTACGTAATTTCAATACAAGTGTATTTTCATGATAAATCAGTTAATTGTAAACTATACATAAAAGTAAAATTTTATGAGATTAATAAAATACATACTGAAATATATTAACACAAGATGTAAGGATCTAGCCTTTCTAGAAATAAAGCTGTGAGTGATTTCACATGATACTTTTATAAAGTAAATGTATCAAAATAAAAGAAAGGAACCTAATAATAAAGTCATGCAAATATGTACAAATAATGTATAATGAAGTCATATGCACCTGTGTACATATAATGTGTGCATATATATGTGTATGCATATATATAAAATAAGATAGAGTAGGCTCTTCAAAATGACAGATACCTAACAATAGGTATGGAAAAATAATTTTTTTAAGAATATAAAAACTAAAAAATAATTTCTAGGTAGATTACAGTGTTAAAAATAACAGACCAGAAAAAAATAGTTGAAACAGTTTGAATACATATTCAAATCCATATAATATTATCAAAAGTGTAACAGTCAAATAAATACAAAGAATTTTTTTAAAAGATGAGCCAATGATACATAAGTAGGAAAAATGTCCAACTTCAAAGGTAATCATGGAAATGAGAATGAATTTTAAAATACATCCTTTGCCAATTGAATTGACAAAAATAATACTTTTCCTCATAGGTTAATGTGTGGAGAATGGACCCTCTCATACAAATTTGATGTGTGAAACTGTCAAGTTATATTTCACTTATATTTTACATTTACTTATACTTTAAAAATAAGAAAAATGTATGTACACATACACACACATACACATGTATAAATTTACCCAATTAAGTCAGAAAGACATGCAATAATCTATTAATGTGGAAGCAAGGGTTAGTATGGAAGCAAACAATAATCTGTTGCTATGGAAACAAGAAAGAAGTAAATTTATTCATAAACAAGCAAAAAAATGGAAAAAGGTCAAAAAACATATATACACAGAATTTTACAGTCATCTTTTTTTTTTTGCTGATGTAAATAGTGTCAGAGGGACCACGAAGGGAGGTGTTTTTCACTTTTTACAGTATATATTCAGTTTCTTTTGTAAAGTAAATTCATATGTTACTTGTTTAAAAGAGAAAATAATTGAAAGAGGAAATTATGCTCCATAAATGAAGAAGCTGTACAGTGACGTGTCAGACACAAGGTAGTAAATATCAGATGTAGCGGTATGGCCTAGGCCTAAGAATCTTTTTTTTCTTTTTTTTCGAGAGGGAGTCTCACTCTGTCACCCAGGCTAGAGTGCAGTGGCACGATCTTGGCTCATTGCAACCTCCGCCTTCTGAGTTCAAGTGATTCTCCTGCCTCAGCCTCCCAAGTAGCTGGGCTTACAGGTGCGGGCCACCATGCCTGGCTAATTTTTGTATTTTTAATAGATACAGGGTTTCACCATGTTGGCCAGACTGGTCTCGAACTCCTGACTTCAGGTTATCCACCCGCCTCGGCCTCCCAAAGTGCTGGGATTACAGGCGTGAGCCATCGCGCCCCACCATATGGCCTGAGATTCTAATGGATACTCCTCTGTAATGATGTTGTGCTGTTTCGGCCCATATATATATATGTTGAAATATATTAACAAGAGAGGTAGGGATGTAGCCCTTCTAGAAATAAGGCTGTGAGTAATTTCACATGATAAGTTTATGAAGTAAATATATCAAAATAAAAGGAAGGAGTCTAATAATAAAGTCATATGTCTCTGTGTACAAATAATGTGTGCATATATATGTGCATGTCTATATGATACAATAGGTTCTTCAAAATGACAGATATTTAACAATAGATTTTGAAAAATATTTTTTAAAAGTAAAAAATTATTTCTAGGTAGATTATGGTGCTAAAAATAACAGGTAAAATATAAGTAAATACGTGTGTGTGTGTTTGCGTGTGTGTGTACATATATAGAGAGAGGGTATTATTCAGCCTTAAAAAAAGGAAATCTTGCCATTTTGAAAACATGGATGACCTTGGAAGACATTATGCTTAGTGAAATAAGCCAGACACAGAAAATATTGCATGATATCACTTATATGTGGAATCTCTTTTTTTTAAGTGGAACTTAGAGAAACAGAGAGTAGAATGGTGGATTCCAGAGTCTAAGCAGTAGAAGAAATGGAGAGATACTGGTCAAAGATACAAACTTTCAGTTAAAAGATGAATAAAGTCTAGAGACTTAATGTTCACCATGGTAATTACAGTTAGCAATAATGTATTGGACTCTTGAAATTAGCTAAGAGAGTAGATCTTAAGTGTTCTCACTACACACACACACACACATACACACACACACATACACACACACACACACACATACACACACACACACATACACACACAAGGTAACTATGTGAGGTGATGGACATAGTAAGTTGCTTGTGGGAATTATTATACAGGTCTACTTATACCAAAATACCATATTGTACACCCTAAATACACACAATTTTTGTCAGTCGTACTTAAATAAAGCTGGAAAATAATACAATTCGATAAAATGAATTACCACTCCTTATAGAAGACTATGTTATTGCTAGAGCGAAGCTGTGTTTTGTAGCAATTGGACATACTACTTTGATAATTACACCTTGGTAATGTTTGAGAACACTAGCATAGTTTGAATGTAGTGAATACTTACCTTTAAATGAAATAAAATATAAATTGGTAAAATATCCTGATAAACAGAAGCTTTTCCCTCTGTTTTACTATTATCAAACTTTGTCCTAATAACCAAAAGGGGGGAGAGAAACAGTTGAACCATTAGAAGTAGTTCTTTGCATCAAATAAGCTAATCCTATCTGTGAATTACCAATTAGAAGGGAAACCTTCAGTGGATAATAAGGGCTTAGCATAAATGAACCAGAAATCATTAAATATATTACAGAAATGGAGGAGGAAATGCTAAATAAACAAGAATATTCTTGGGTGGAAAAATAATTCATGCATGGCTTGCTTATGCAGTGATGCCTTAAGACTTAGCTTGATTATTTGGTTTCTCATTAGTTCATTTTGAACAAGATAGGGAAGTGGTTGTTTCACGTTCAACTAAGATCATGTCCATGACTAGCCATCCTATGAGAATATATTTAAAATATGGACTAACCCAATTTGGGAACAAAATGGAAAATTGCAAATTTGAACAAATGGAAAACTGGTGACAATATTTTCTTCTTTTTCCATTAAATCATCATAAGAAAAATACTCAACTTCAATACTCTGGGTCTGGCGAGGGAACGATTCAGCAATACTTATGACATTTATTTCCATGAGTCTAGCAATGCATCTGGTACTCAGGCTGAAATAACACGGTTCAGATAACTTAAAATCATGGGGACATGAGTTCGTACAGGACTAAACTGAAGCCTTGTGGGTAAAATATTATAAGATTTTGTTACTGGACAGGGATCAGATCTGATCTCAGTAAAGCAGAAATGCAAACAGATTTCTTCTACAATTCATGTCAAGTCTCCCAAATCTTTTATACGTGACCATGGACCATTAAGACTAAAATTAATTCAAATTAGGGATATTCATTCTTATTTTAAAAATTCAAATTGTGCCATCTCTAGTGCCAGATTCATAAAAATATTATAAAACACATCAACGCAAAATCATGTAGTTTAAAGATTTCATATATGAAGGTAGTTAGAAATATAACTGATTTTAAAAAGTACAATTGTGTAAATGTATAATTTGGTATAATTTTAATGTTAATGAATTAGAATTTTAGCATATAAATAATTCATAGCCTCTGAAGATGATTGAAAGGGTACCATTATTCAAGGTATACTTTGGGGGTGTTTACTCTGGAGGCAATTTGTGGAAAATATTGGAAAGTGAAAACTAGAGAAAGAGAGTTTCTGTAATATTAAAATAGCTCAGCATAAAAATAATGACAATCATAGGTTGTTTTTTCCTGACTGCCTGGGTTAACTAACTGCTTAGAATAACATCAATCATATATACAAACATGTGCTTATTAAATCACCAGTCATTGACTCATAAACGTATTTCATAAGTAAAAGTTCATACCTTAATATAAATTGCAAATGATAATTTACAATTTGTTCTTCGTTCAATTAAAACAATGAATGCATAAATTGTGTTTAAGAAATTTTGGATATCTGTTTTATTTGCCATCCCAAATGTTTGAAAGTGATAATAGTATTTTCTTTTGCAAATATTGTGAATTTCAGTTAATTGTCTTGAAGGGATCCTGAATAAGGAAACCATTGAGACTGCACAATGCAACATACTATAACAAAACAAAGGTAAGTATTGGTTTACAATGGGAATGTTGGTATCTATCACACATAAGCTGTTAAAATCTAGATGTATTTTGTAAATATATGTAAATATATATTAGGTAAATATTCACTTCATAAATATAAGACCAAAGTTAGTTAACAATGGTGTACTTGTCAGAAAAACTCTCGTATATCAGGACTTCTCTTGAAGTTAGGGAGGACAATTGAAAACATTAATGCAAAAATTATAATTCACTGCATGACCGTAGGGGACAAAGTTATCTTCTAGCATGTACTTTTTGTTTGTCAAGGTAATTGGTCTTCCTCTGAAGAAAACTGACATTTTATATCTACTGAAAATAAAATCTTGGCATCAAGGAAATTTGTTCTGAAGCATTGAGCTCCAGTCCCATCAAGACAAATAACGAAGAATTGGAAGTGTATCGTGTGATATTCATTCTCACATTTTCTTACACATCAGATAATTATAAATAGAGAATTTTTAACATATTGTGTTCATTTAAGCATGCTAAACTCAACATTTTATAAATTGGAGACATCTCAATCAAACTCAAAAGATAAAAATATGACCTTAAAATGCTTTTAGATTTTAAATATATTTGCATACAGAAGTAAATGCAAATATAAGAAATTTCAAATGTTGGCTAATAATGGGGGAAAAAATCACATAGACATAGAAACTAAAAGGAATCTGGTCACAAGTGGCAACTAAAAAAGAGCTAATATTTGTTGATTGCTTCAAATATTCCTAGTACTACATCAATGATTGTGGGCATTAACTCATGTGTTTTCCCATTAATCTTATGATACAAGCACTATTATTGCCATTGTTGTATTCATAAGAAAACCAAGACCCAGAGAGAATGATACTTTTTTTCTGGGTATCAGAAATAGTAAGAATTAGAAGCTTAAACTATGATTTAATCCAGAAGAGTCTAACTCTAAAGATCAGGAACATAGTCATTATGCTATGCTTTGCTGACCCAAGAACAAAAAATCATAATGAATCAAATTGCAAGAATATTGCTTCTTTGTAAGTAGTCAGAGATGCTTATACAAGCAGATTTACATTTTTCTACCCTGGATGTATCTTCTAAAGAGGAACAGTGAGAAAAAGAATAATAGCTCTTCATAAGGACTATTTTGACCCTAATTATTGTTTGGAATGTGAATAAAAGACATTAACAGCAGTAATGTTTCCCCCCAGTAGATCCTAGCAAGCCTAAAGAATATAGATGTCTTTTATATTTTAGTTCCCCTCTACTATGTGACTATTACTTCTATATTATTTCTTCTTTTTCATTGTATTGAAGTTCTGTTATTGCCTTTAATAAAGACTTCAATTGATCAATGATGGTAAATTTATGGCATATATGCTGAAAATTTCCATACAGTATTCTTAGAAGGTGCTCTTCATAATTGCAACATCCTTCCCTACTGAGCTAGACTTCACTTTGGATAACATTCAACAGAGCATATGAGAAAGTCTCTTCCAATTGCATTACTCTCATCTTATCTACATACCGGTGCTTCAAAGTGAACTTATATATACACATCAGCAACGAGCTCTTTCAGCAAGAGCAAGCAAAAAATGCACATAAAGAGCAATGAATTTGCTTAGGCAATCATTCCTAATGGTCTATTACCTCAAAATTTGTTTTTTGGGGTTTTTTTGTTGTTGTTGTTGTTGTTTGAGATGGAGTCTCACTCTGTTGCCCAGGCTGGAGTGCAGTGGCACTATCTCAGCTCACTGCAAGCTCCACCTCCCGGGTTCACACCGTTCTCCTGCCTCAGCCTCCCAAGTAGCTGGGACTACAGGTGCCCACCACCATGCCCGGCTAATTTCTTTGTATTTTTTAGTAGAGATGGGGTTTCACCATATTAGCCAGGAAGGTCTCCATCTCCTGACCTCGTGATCTGCCTGCCTCGGCCTCCCAAAGTGCTGGGATTACAGGCATGAGCCACCGCGCCCGGCCCAATGTTTTTTGTATTTTTAGTAGAGACGGGGTGTCACCACCTTTGTCAGGCTGGTCTCGAACTCCTGACCTCGTGACCCACCCACCTCGGCCTCCTAAAGTGCTGGGATTACAGGCGTGAGCCACCGCGCCTGGCCCAAAATTTGTTTTTATAAATCACAATTTCCCCATAATCTAGAGTAGAAAAGATAATATCTGAATTTTCTACAACTGAGAGAAAATATCAAACTACATACTATCAAAGGCTTATGAACTCCAGTAGGGTGAATAAAATGACAAGTTAGGTGTATCATATATAACTTGAAAAAAAAAGACAAACAGAAACTTAAAGGTAGGAAGAGAAGCAAAGTTTACTTTCAAAGGAGGAACAATTATAATGGAAGCTAACCTATACAAAGAAAAAGAAAATGAAGGCTATATGATTACTGATTGACAACAACTGCCATACTAAAATTCTATTCTCAGGGGCAATTATCTAAACAGATGGGAATGATATGAGCATCTAGTTATACTCCATAGGTAAAAGAAAGACCATTTAAGTAGAGCAAAAACAATTTATTATATCTTTGTATCTGTATTAAGAAAGTATACTAGGCCGGGCATGGAGGCTCACGCCTGTAATCCCAGCACTGTGGGAGGCCGAGGCGGGCGGATCACGAGGTCAGGAGATCCTAGACCATCCTGCCTGACACGGTGAAACCCCGTCTCTACTAAAAATACAAAAAAAAAAATTAGCCGGGCGAGGTGGTGGGCGCCTGTAGTCCCAGCTACTCGGGAGACTGAGGCAGGAGAATGGCGTGAACCCGGGAGGCGGAGCTTGCAGTGAGCCGAGATTGCGCCACTGCACTCCAGCCTGGGCGACAGACCCAGACTCCGTCTCAAAAAAAAAAAAAAAAAAACACAAAAATTAGCCCAGTGTGATGGTGCGCACCTGTGGTCCCAGTGACTTGGGGGGCTGAAGCAAGAAGGTAGTTTGAGCCTGGGAGGTTGAGGCTGCAGTGAGCCAAGATCACGCCACTGCACTCCAGCCTGGGTGACAAAGTAAGAACTTGTCTCCAAAAAAGAAAAGAAAGAAAGAAAGTAGAAATGATTATCCCAGAACACCTTGACAGTCCACCTGTGGTAATTTTCTTCTAGAATAGATTACTATGGTGAAACCAAGCAATAAAATTTAGCATTGGACAAAATGTTTTAAGAAAGAGAAGACGGGGCTGAGCACAGTGGCTCACGCCTATAATCCCAACACTTTGGAAGGCTGAGGCGGGCGGATCACCTCAGGTCAGGAGTTCAAGTCCAGCCTGGCCATCATGGTGAAACCCCATCTCTACTAAAAATACAAAAATTAGCTGGGCGTGATGGCAGGCACCTGTAATTCCAGCTACTTAGGAGGCTGAGGCAGGAGAATCGCCTGAACTCAGGAAGTGGAGGTTACAGTGAACCGAGATTGTGCTACTGCACTCCAGCCTGGGCAACAGAGTGAAACTCTGTCTCAAAAAGGAATGAACAAACAAAAGAAAGAGAGACAGAGAGAAAAGAAGAAAGACAAAGAAAGAAAGAAAGACAGAAAGAAAGACAGGAAGAAAGAGAAAGAAAGAAAAAAGAAAGAAAGGAAAAACAGAGAGAAAGGAAAGAAAGAAAGAAGAAAGAAAGAGAGAAAGAAAGAAGAAAGAAAGAGAGAAAGAGAAAGAAAGAGAGAAAGAAAGAAAGAAAGAAAGAAAGAAAGAAAGAAAGAAAGAAAGAAAGAAAGAAAGGAGGGAGGGAGGGAGGGAGGAAGGAAGGAAGGAAGGAAGGAAGGAAGGAAGGAAGGAAGGAAGGAAGGAAGGAAATAAATGCTGGTGCCAAATTGGTATCATCCCCAGAGAGCAAGTCACACCTTTAGTCACACCTTTTGCCTGGACAGAAGAAGCAGTTCTCCTCCATCTTTGTGGTACCTGGGCTTATTAGAACCCGTGCTCCTAGAGATTAATTATACAAGTTCGTTTGCTATATAATAGATTCTCTTACTTTGGAGATTTAATCTGTCCTTGATTCTTTTCCCCATCCTTGGCCACCGGCCCATTAGAAGCCTCATCTCACGATACTGTATAAATATTTTCTCGTCTTTTTTGTTAAATTAAGCTAAAACAGTTAAGTGACCACATACAACAAAGGATAAAGGAAAAGTCTTTGGTGAAAGTTATCCCCTCAGTTTGGCTTTGTAGAATTCTTGAGCTTTTTGAACATCTTAACAACAATAAGGTAAGCACCCAAGACTCCCGTCCAAGGTTTTGAAGGCCCAAGTAGCTGGATGAACTGGAAAAACCCAGGGCCAAGATATCATAAATATGATCTTTAACCTACCCATTTTTATCCTTGGTTAGGTCAGATTCACAAAAGTCTAAGTGAAAGAATCATTATAATCATGTTCTGGATAAAAAGTCTCATAAATTTAGACCCCAATGGGCTGGGTTTGTCTTATCTCACCAACTAAATTTCAACACATTTTGTTTGTTGAACTAAAATATGCTAGGCTGTTCTGGACAGGATGTTTCTGGTTCTGTGATATGTTCTCCACATATAATAACTCATTAGGTCAGTGAATGTACTTTTTAAAAATATGACTCCGGCCGGGCGCGGTGGCTCACGCTTGTAATCCCAGCACTTTGGGAGGCCGAGGCGGGCGGATCACGAGGTCAGGAGATCGAGACCATGGTGAAACCCCGTCTCTACTAAAAATACAAAAAAAAAAAAAAAAAAAAAAAAAAAATATGACTCCGATTGTCTCTTTCTTAATAGTCATATTTATGAAATTTCATTCTCATTGAGATTCAAATTAAATTATCTGCTAAGAATAACTTCTAAGAATGTGGACACTTTCTACCTGTTTCTCAATTTGTATATAGAAAAACTTTAAAGGGGAAGTTCCTTCTAGAGAGGTATGGTTATTTAACAAATATTATGTGTGTGTCTGCTAGCCTAGTGCGTGACACATATTTGTAAAGCAGTGAAATTATTCAGTGAATAAAAAACGGCCGGATGCAGTGGCTCACACTTGTAATCCCAGCACTTTGGGCGGCCGAGGCAGGCAAATCACCTGAGGTCAGGAGTTCAAGACCAGCCTGACCAACACAGAGAAACCCCGTCTCTACTAAAAATACAAAATTAGCTGGGTGTGGTGGCGCATGCCTGTAATCTTAGCTACTCGGGAAGCTGAGGCAGGAGAATCACTTGAACCCAGGAGGCAGAGGTTGCAGTGAGCTGAGATCACACCACTGCACTCCAGCCTAGGCAACAAAGAGCAAAACTCCATCTCAAAAAAAAAAAAAAAGAAAGAAAAAAGAAAAACAGACATGTTCTCTGGCCTCATGGAAACTATATTCTAATAAAAGAAATTATAAAATTTAAAAGTTAAAAAGCAAACTCAAAATAATACAAGTTCCAATATGTGTTGTAAATGAAACAAAGAGTGTTTGAGATTGACAGCAACAGTGGAGGGGCCCTAGAAACTTTAACTGGATGATCAGAGATTGTAATATTCATGCAGGATTTTTCTTGGCCCTTTTGCCAGACTCCCAGCAGGAGCGCCCCATCTCCTCGGCCCACCATGCTCCGCCCCTTGAGGGAGGTAGCACATAAGCAAGTGAGTATGGATCTGGCCAGCCACTCCAAGCACCAATACAGGAGCAAGCTCCATGCAAAGCCCATGTCCAGACCAGGCATGTTGCCTTGAGGGGAACATGGCGGCACCCAGGCATGGGTGCCTGTGATCCCAAAGCCCCAGAGGGGGTGTGAGTGTGCTAATTTGCTCTTTTAGTTCCACCATCCACAGCCCGATAAATGGCTGTGTGTTAGCAGCTCAGTTGGCCACTGACCCTGTAGCTGCCAGTGGGGTGGCTGCCCTCCACTTACAAGGGCAAAGGGCCAGTGTGACAGCCTCCACCTGCAATTAGTGGGTCCCAAGCTTTTGTTGAGCATCCAAGAAGAATGAGGTCACACTCGACAACTGAAGAATGGTAAGAGCGGAGAATTTTACTGAGCGATGAAAACAGTTCTCAGTGGAGGGGGGAGCTGGAGAGGGTCCAGATCATCTTTCCCTGAAGTCAAGCTGTCTCCTGCCCGAAGTCAGGCTGTCTCCCCTCCACCGACAGGGGCCTTTATAGGAACAGGATGGGGGCAGGGTGGGCCATAAGTAGTACTGGAAAAAGCAACATTCAATTGGTTAAAAGGCATTATTCAGAAAGAACCAATCAGAAGAGAGCCATCAAACAGGAATGGAAGTTCTCACTCTGGTCTGCGGGTTTCAGGCTGTTTTTGACTTGAAGGTAAGCTTTCCCCAGGGACCCATCCCTGTCTGTCTAGGATTTCTCTGCCTCCTGCCTCTATTAAATTTAAGTTACGACGAAGTATGAGAAGGAGCTGGCTATAGAGAGCTAAGAGAGGAGCAGTTCAGTGGAAGATACCAGGTATGTGCACAGCCCTGAGACAGAAAGCATTTAATGCCATTCAAGAAACTAATAAAAGGCCAGTGTGGTTTGTGATTAATTAGTGACAGGGAAATTGACATGTGACACTGGAGGATGGGGATATAAACAGAGGACTGCTTGCATGCACAACCTGTAGTAAATTTGAACACTATAAACAGTATTACTCAGATGTATATTCTATGGCAACAGAGTTCTATTATTATCATTCTATTTGCCTGTTTTCCCCCTAAGACAATACCAATCTAACTTCTAATCTTTTTTTATCCTCAGAAGAAACTTAATCTCCCAAATAAACAAGGAATGTTTGAGAAAAGATGTTCCAGAAATGCTGACTTCCTTTTCCTTTTTCTGCCTCACCCTCCTTTATCCACTTTTTCTTTAGACAGTGTCTTGCTCTGTCACCCAAGCTGGAGTGCAGTGGTGCAATCTCAGCTCACTACAACCTCCACCCCCCGGGTTCAAGCAATTCCCCCACATCAACCTCCCGAGAAGCTGAGACTGCAAGCATGCTCCACCACACCTAGGTAGTTTTTGTATTTTTAGTAGAGAGGGGGTTTCACCATGTTGCCCTGTCTGGTCTCGAACTCCTGGCCTCAAGTAATCTGCCCACTTTGGCCTCCCAAAGTTCTGGGATTGCATGTGAGCCACCACACCCAGCCCACTGTTACCTTTTGGAACAGAAGAAATATATGTATTTGTCTAAAACAGAAATGTTATTATTTCATCTAGATGCTGAAAGAGACACGAGAGTCAACAAAAACGTGCAATGCATCTTCTTCCTTTGGGGGAAGATTTAAAAAGAAAAATCGACAATGAACAAGCTTACTTCTTATTTTTTCTCTATTGTTAAAATTCTGTGGTTTTGTTTACAAAAAAGTGACACTATTATTAATAACAGATTGATTGAAAAGGAAAATAATTGCAGCCAGTGAGGATTAAGGCTGCTGTGTTATTAAGTGGATCTGGCCTGCCACCTAGTGGCCATAAGTACAATGACCGCACTCGTTTTGGAAATAAAGCCTCCCTGAACTGTGAAGCAGTAGGAGGGAAGAACTGGAGGTGGGAGCTGCCTTGCAAACTAGTTTAGCAATGTCTTTCAGTCGGATCAAAATAGAAGACAGATGACAGAAGACAGGTGGCTTATTTTCTTAAAGATGTACAAAGAAGCCTTATGCTATAATCTCCACTCGTATGTAGCATGATATAGTTTGGCTTTGTGTCCCCACCCAAATCTCATCTTGAATTGTAATCCCATAATCCCCACATGTCATGGGAGGGACCCATGGGGGCAGTTTCCCCTATGCTGTTCTCCTGACAGTAAGTGAGTTCTTATGAGATCTGATGGGTTTATAGCCCACTGGCATTTCCTCTCCTGGCACTCATTTTCTCTCTTGCCAGCCTGGGAAGAATGCACCTTCTGCCACGATTGTAAGCTTCCTGAGGCCTCCCCAGGCACGTGGAACTATGATTCAATTAGACCTTTTTTCTTTTTAAATTATCCAGTCTCGAATATTTCTTCATAGCAGTGTGAAAATAGACTCATACAGTAAATTGGTATTGAGGAAGTGAGGCACTGCTATAAGGATACCCGGAAATGTAGAAGGGAAGCGACTTTGGAACTGGGTAGCAGGCAGAGATTGGAACAGTTTGGAGGGTTCAGGAGAAGACGAGAAGATGTGGCAAAGTTTGGAACTTCTGAGAGACTTGTTGAATGGTTTTGACCAAAATGCTGATAGTGATATGGACAATGAAGTCCAGGCTGAGGTGGCCTCGGATGGAGATAAGGAACTTGTTGGGAACTGGAGCAAAGATGACTCTCGCTATGCTTTAGTAAAGAGACTGGTGGTGTTTTGCCCCTGCCATAGAGATCTGTGGAACTTTGAACTTGAGAGACATGATTTAGGGTATCTAGCAGAAGAAATTTCTAAGTAGCAAACTGTTCAAAAGGAAGTGGAGCATAAAAGTTTGGAAAATTTGCAGCCTGAACATGCAATTTAAAAAAACCCATTTTCTGGAGAGAAATTCAAGCCAGCCGTCTCTTCTAATAATACAAAAATTAGCCAGGCATGGTGACACACGTGCCTGTAATTCCAGCTACTAGGAAGGCTGAGGCACAAGAATCACTTGAACCCCAGAGGTGGAGGTTGCAGTGAGCCAATATTGTGCCATTGCACTCCAGCTTGGGCAACAGAGTGAAACTGTGTCTCAGAAAATACATACATATATACATACATATATACATAGATAAATAAAATTTTATTTTTTTTTTTTTAATTTTTTTTTTTTCTTGAGACGGAGTCTCGCTTGTCGCCCAGGCTGGAGTGCAGTGGCGCAATCTCGGCTCACTGCAAGCTCTGCCTCCCGGGTTCACGCCATTCTCCCGCCTCAGCCTCTCCGAGTAGCTGGGACTACAGGCGCCCGCCACCACGCCCGGCTAATTTTTTTGTATTTTTTAGTAGAGACGAGGTTTCACCGCGGTCTCGATCTCCTGACCTCGTGATCCACCCGCCTCGGCCTCCCAAAGTGCTGGGATTACAAGCGTGAGCCACTGCGCCCGGCCAAATTTTAAAAACTCAAAGGATGATTTTTTAACTTCTCCTTGGATAAGCCCCAATAAATCTGTTCTACAAAAAAAACACCTGAATCATGGTCCCCAGGTCTTCATTCCTTGTTAGGCCTAGGTATGCTGGATTGTAGACTTATTTTTATACTGATTATTAATTTCTCTCATTCATAACACTTTAGTAGTCTCAAGATTCCATTTGCATAGATAAAACTGTGCTTAAAATGCTGTTTTCTGTACAGTAAGTCCTCACTTAACATCAATAGGTTCTTGGTAACTATGACTTTAGGCAAAATAATGTGTAATGAAACTAATTTGATCATAGGCTAATTGATATAAACAAGAGTTACTTTCCCACAGCATGTTTCTGGTCAGAAAAGACCCAATCATTTCTTTTTTTTTTTTTTTCTTTGAGACAGAGTCTCACTCTGTTGCTCAGGCTAGAGTGCAGTGGCATGATCTTGGCTCACTGCAACCTCTGCCTCTCAAGTCCAAACGATTCTCCTGCCTCAGCCTCCCAAGTAGCTGGGATTACAGGTGCCCGCCACCATGCCTGGCTAATTTTTGTGTTTTTAGTAAAGATGGGATTTCACCATGTTGGCCAGGCTGGTCTCGAACTCCTGACCTCAGGTGACCCACCCGCCTCAGCCTCCCAAAGTGCTGGGATTACAGGCGTGAGCCACCGCACCCGGCCAAGCCCCAAACACTTCTAATATTTAACATTGAAATAAATGTGAGTTATACATACATTTAAGAAAGATTAATAAAAACAAGTAAGATAACTGTTTACCCAATTTATGGTGAATTAGTGAGTGACACTGGTCCTAGTAGTGGCAGTGGGTTAAATCAAGGAGCAAATGTTTGGCCGGGCGCGGTGGCTCACGCCTGTAATCCCAGCACTTTGGGAGGCGAGGCAGGCGGATCACGAGATCAGGAGATCGAGACCATCCTGGCTAACACGGTGAAACACCGTCTCTACTAAAAATAGAAAAAATTAGCCGGGCGTGGTGGCGGGCGCCTGTAGTCCCAGCTACTAGGGAGGCTGAGGCAGGAGAATGGCGTGAACCCGGGAGGCAGAGCTTGCAGTGAGCCGAGATCGTGCCACTGCACTCCAGCCTGGGCGACAGAGCGAGACTCCGTCTCAAAAAAAAAAAAAAAAAAAAAAAAAGGAGTAAACGTTTGCAAAGTGAAAATTGTCAGGAGCACTTTCTCCCACCATGGAGTTCAACAAGCAATAAAAAATACGGTGAGCTCTTGGAGCACTTTTAGACCACATCATTTATTGTCCGGTATTTGTATGATTAGCATATACTTTACAAATTTTTATTTTACAATCATCGTATTCATTTATTCATTCATTCATTTTCCAACTCACTTATTCCAGCTCAGGGTCCTGGGTGGTCAAGGCTCTTCTCAGCAACTCCGGGTATATGTAAGGTGGGAACTAGTCCGGGCCTGGACGCCATTCCATCAGTGAGCACACTTATGCACCCACATACGCTCAGACTGGGACCATGTAGGCACGCCAGTTCACCAAATGTGCGTAACTTTGAGATGTGGGAGGAGGCGCACACACACTGGGAAGAATGTGCAGACTCCACACAGGCAGGAACCCTCCCAGGTTGCAATTTTTTTTTCTCAACAGCATAACAAGACCTCGAATGAAATATTATTCGAGAACCTGCTGTAACTGTATGTTAGTCACCGTTTTAGAGCCATGGAACATGTTCTTCTGGAGATAAATGACAAACCTTTACATAAATAACTCTAGGTGTGTCAGAGAGTAGTGAGTGTTACAGAAAAGAGTGAAGCAAGTAGCCGGGCGCAGTGGCTCACGCCTGTAATCCCAGCACTTTGGGAGGCCGAGGCGAGCGGTTCACTAGGTCAGGGGTTTGAGAACAGACTGACCAACATGGTGAAACCCCGTCTCTACTAAAATACAAAAATTAGCTGGGCATCGTGGTAGATGCCTATAATCCCAGCTACTTGGGAGGCTGAGGCAGAAGAATCTCTTGAATCCGGGAGGCGGCAGTTGCAGTGAGCCTAGACTGCACCATTGTACTCCAACCTGGGTGACAGAGCAAGACTCTATCTCAAGAAAAAAAAAAAAAGATATCAGCTGGGGTGGTGGCTCACGCTTGTAATCTCAACACTTTGGGAGACCAAGGCAGGAAGGTCACTTGAGGCCAGGAGTTCGAGACCAGCCTGGCAAACATGGTGAAACCCCATCTCTACCAAAAATACAAAAATTAGCTAGGCGTGGGAGTACACCTGCAATCCCAGCTACTGAAGAGGCTGAGGGAGGAGAATTGCTTGAACCCGGCAGGCGGAGGTTGCAGTGAGCCGAGATTGCACCATTGCACTCTAGCCTGGGCGACAGAGTGATATTCTGTCTCAAGACAACAAACTACCAGAAAAAAAAAAAAAAAAAAAAAGCAATGTCAAGATACATACACAGAAAGCAGAATTAACTCGTTTATATCAATTAGCCTATGAGATAAAAGATTCCTAGTTGCTTGGTTAAGCAATTAATGCTTAATGTTTCAACAAAAAGAGTCTAGATTAAGTTGAAAAGCTGAGGTGGATAAGCTCTAAAAGTTAATAAGTAAATCTCTTTTCTTAGTACTTGCATTCATATGCTTACTTTTATTCATTCCTTCATTTAATAATCATTAGCTCCTCATCGCTTGGTGACTACCAGGGACACAGAGACAAATAAGATGTGGTCCAGTCCTTGTGGAACCTAAAATACAATCTGGCAAGTGATACATGTTGAAAACAAAACAAACAATAGAAAAAAAAAAAGCAAAATAGAATGTACGGATGATTTAACAGAAGTATGGTAATACAGGATACAGTGGCTGCACAAAGAATTATGTTGCTGAGTTTTCCAAGATAGTGTTGGAGGAGATGTTAGAGACCAGTTCATAGAAGAGCATCCATTATGCTTTTCTTCCATAATAATACAATTTTGAGCCAGAAGGATGTCTATCTTCTTTAAGACATAGTTGGTCTGTTTTCTCGACCTCTTCCCCCATCTGACCACAGTGGGCATAAATGCTGCCTTTGACCTTGAAGATGAGGGCCACACCTAAATAGGAAGGAGTGGATGACAGTGAGAGGTGACAACATGCTGGCAGTCCTCATAGCCCTTGCTTCCTCTCGGCGCCTCCTCTGCCTGGGCTCCCACTTTGGCGGCACTTGGGGAGCCCTTCAGCCCACCGCTGCACTGTGGAAGCCCCTTTCTGGGCTGGCCAAGGCGGGAGCCGGCTCCCTCAGCTTGCGGGGAGGTGTGGAGGGAGAGGCGCGAGCGGGAACCGGGGCTGCACGCGGTGCTTGCGGGCCAGGTGGAGTTCCAGGTGGGCCTGGGCTTCGCGGGCCCCACACTTGGAGCAGCCGACGGGCCCTGCCGGCCCCGGGCAATGAGGGGCTTGGCACCCGGGCCAGCGGCTGCGGAGAGTGTACTGGGTCCCCCAGCAGTGCCGACCCACCGGCGCTGCGCTCTCTTACTCGCCGGACCTTAGCTGCCTTCCCGCGGGGCAGGGCTAGGGACCTGCAGCCCGCCATGCCTGAGCCTCCCACCCCCTTCATGGGCTCCTGTGCGGCCGGAGCCTCCCCGAGGAGCGCCACCCCCTGCTCCACGGCGCCCAGTCCCATCAACCACCCAAGGGCTGAGGAGTGCGAGCGCACAGCGCGGGACTGGCAGGCAGCTCCACCTGCAGCCCCGGTGCGGGATCCACTGGGTGAAGCCAGCTGGGCTCCTGAGTCTGGTGGGGATGTGGAGAACCTTTATGTCTAGCTCAGGGATTGTAAATACACCAATCAGCATCCTGTGTCTAGCTCAGGGTCTGTGAATGCACCAATCAACACTCTGTATCTAGTTGCTCTGGTGGGGCCTTGGAGAACGTTTGTGTCCATACTCTGTATCTAACTCATCTGACGGGGATGTGGAGGACTTTTATGTCTAGCTCAGGGATCGTAAATGCACCAATCAGCGCCCTGTCAAAACAGACCACTCGGCTCTACCAATCAGCAGGACATGGGTGGGGCCAGATAAGAGAATAAAAGCAGGCTGCCCAAGCCAACAGTGGCAACCCGCTCGGGTTGGTTTCCGCACTGTGGAAGCTTTGTTCCTTAACTGTTTGTATTAAATCTTGCTAGTGCTCACTTTTTGGGTCTGCACTGCTGTTATGAGCTATAACACTCACCGCGAAGGTCTGCAGCTTCGCTCCTGAAGCCAGCGAGACGACGAGCCCACTGGGAGAAACGAACAACTCCAGACGTGCTGCCTTAAGAACTGTGACACTCACCGCGAAGGTCTGCAGCTTCACTCCTGAGCCAGCAAGACCACGAACCCACCAGAAGGAAGAAACTCCGAACACATCGGAACATCAGAAGGAACAAACTCTGGCGCGCCACCTTAAGAGGTGTAACACTCACCGCGAGGGTCCGCGGCTTCGTTTTTGAAGTCGGTGAGACCAAGAACCCACCAATTCCGGTCACAATAAGAACAGTCTGGGTTCCAGGAAGAGAATCCTCATAATGAAACCTAGGCTTTGATATGAGAGCAAAATAAACTACTATCTTGTGTGAGCCAGTGTTTTTAGTTTTTCTCGTCTCTCGTAGTTGTACCTATGCCTCACACAGGTGTTCCTGGAGTAAGTTCATTGGGCAGATGGCAGAAGGAAGAATGTTACAGATAGAGACCAATATACAGAGAAAGCCTGCAGTATAAAATAGCCTGTGTGTCAACAGCAAGCAGAAGCAACTCAGAGAGCAGGGGAACGTGACAAAGAGAAACTGAAATAGTCTATAGCTTCCATGTTTTCTCTTGGCACACCCCCGCATGGAATCATTAAGATGTCGTAATCGGTTTTGACCATAGAGAGGACGGAGTCCAGAGATTTGCAATAATCTGGATTTGAATCCTGCTACATAGGTCAACATTAGCTACCAAATCTTGGAAAAACTAAACCTTCCCTCGTATTGCAGCCAAATTAAATTGAAATATTCACTAGAGTTTATTTTCAAAGATTATATGGCTAGCACAATAATTTATATATAATAATTCGCCAATACAGGTTTGTCCTCTTTCCCTGCTTTTCTCCTTTAAATTCTCTTCTGGCTTACTTGTGGGTATTTCTGAAGTGTGGGTCTCTAAGGGATGTGCCATTTGGGGATTGTAAAGTTGACTAAAAGAAAGGAAAGAAAAAAAGACATATAATTTGCCATTCTATAGCTGTTCCTCCACACTAGACTGAACTCGGGGAGAAATGCTTCTGCCCAGTATCTCTGGATTGCAGAGAATATCTGATCTAATGCTCTTTGGAAGGCAGAAATTCGCCCTGTTCATTCTGTTCCAGGTGATATAAAAACTTATTAGTTGGGAGTTGGTGGTATTTGTTGATGTGTGTACAGCATATTTGTCTGGACATTTTGTAATTATTTTGCCAAAAATATCAAAATAAGCTTAAAATGATGTATGATATTAATTCCAGCCTAAGAGGACTAGAAAAAAAATGATGTACTCTGTCCCACATCTAGGTTTTACCTGCTGCTGTGGAAAAGGAGGCCCACAGTAATCATCTTTGAGGATACACAGCAGCTACTACTACCAAGAAAATCAGTCTGAGGCTGGGTGCAGTAGCTCACGCCTGTAATCCCAGCACTTTGGGAGGCCAAGGCGGGCGGATCACCTGAGGCCAGGAGCTCAAGACCATCCTGACCAACATGGTGAAACTCCAGCTCTACTAAAAATATAAAAATTAGCCAGGCGTGGTGACGCGTGTCTGTAAATCCCAGCTACTTGGGAGGTTGAGGCAGGAGAATTACTTGAATCTGGGAGTTGGAGGTTGCAGTGAGCTGAGATCACACCACTGAACTCCAGCCTGGGCAATAAAGACTCTGTCTCAAAAAAAAAAAAAAAAAAAAAAAAAGAAAATCAGTGCTAAAGGAGAGTCTAACAGAAAGGAAGAGACCCCCTCAGTGTCAGAGCCGTCTTTTGAGCTATCCGGTTCGGCATATTCTGCTTTGTTTTCCTTGATCCATGCCACATCCTGCATTTGCTGTGACCAATAAACCAAAAAGAGAAACAATCAGAAAGATTTCTGCCATCTAGCCTAAGTTATTGCCTTTTTTTTTTTTTTTTTTGAGATGGAGTTTTGCTCTTGTCGCCCAGGCTGGAATGCAATGGCACAATCTCCACTCACTGCAACCTCTGCCTCCCCAGTTCAAGCGATTCTCCTGCCTCAGCCTACCAAGTAGCTGGGATTACAGGCACCCACCACTATGCCCCGCGCCCAGCTAATTTTTGTATTTTTAGTAGAGACGGGTTTTCACCATGTTGGCCAGGCTGATATCAAACTCCTGGCTTCAGGTGATCCATCTACCTCGGCCTCCCAAAGTGCTGGGATTACAGGCATGAGCCACCACGCCTGGCCAGTTATTGCAATTTCAGTTTCAAGTAAAATGAATCTTAACATGTAAGAATGCTGTTTAATGGTTTGCAAAGGATTTACTTGTGTTCACAACAATGTATGATGTAATTGTCTTATCTACTTGACAAGGAAATGCAGAATTTTTTCTTTTTTTTTTTTTGACATGGAGTCTCGCTTCATTGCCTAGGCTGGAGTGCAGCGGCACAATCTTGGCTTGCTGCAACCTCCGCCTCTGAGGTTCAAGCGGTTCTCCTTCCTCAGCCTCCCAAGTAGCTGGGACTACAGGCGTATTTTGTATTTTTAGTAGAGACGGAGTTTCACCACGTTGGCCAGTCTGGTCTTGAACTCCTAACCTCAGGTGATCCGACCGCCTCAGCCTCCCAAAGTGCTGGGATTACAAGCATGAGCCACTGCACCCAGCCTGGAAATGCAAATTTCATTTGTACAGATGACAGAGTAGCCCACATCCTAGCTCTAGTCAAGCAGTAGAGCTGGGATTCAAGTTGTTTCCTGCCTCCAGAACATCTTTCTAGTAAGCTCCAAGGGTTTCCCAAAGTTCCTTGACTGGCCTGTTTGTAACATGTTTTTCTGGATAATTTAAGTTGCCTAGTGGTTCAGTCCTATCAGAAACTACTATTTCAATATTTTTGAATGCCAACCATATGCCATTCACTGTTCTAATTTTTGTGTATCAGTACACAAAAAGTTTCTGCCTTCCTGCATCTCAGGATCTAGACAGAGAAGACATAATAAACTAGAAAATTATGTTACATGATCACTACTAAGCAAAAAAGACAAAGATCAAGGTTGAGAATGACTAGGAGAAAGGGAAGTGGGGGGAAGGTGTTGGAATATTAGAGATGTTCAGAGTTGGTCTCCTTGACATAACATCTAAGACTTGAAGGAGGTTAGGATCTAGCCAATTCTAGCACATAAAATATGGCTTATTGTTACTTTTATTCTTTGAATACCACGTGCATTTTGCTTAAAGAAGCAATAAAGCCATCATCATTCTTTTACTAAATGGTATGAAGCAACTTTGAGCCTACTAAAAGTGTAAAAAGAGAAAACATGTTTCAACTTCTTACCCAAAAGTTCAGGATCACTTTATTCAAGTTTTAGGAGCTAAGTACTTCTAAACAGAAGTCCTAAGGGTCTTAAATACACTGCTTTTGAAAACAGAACTATTGAAATAGATGGCCCCACACTGATGAAAACACATCAGGAGAATGACTTGTCTGTTAGTCAGAACAATGAAAACATGCACACCTGCACAATGGCACAGTGAAATGTCATTTGACTACTTCTAAGGGTGATTACTTCCTGTTATTTCAAACTCTGAAAATAATCCAGCCATGGGTACATGTACTTAAGAAGTGCCCATAACCGGGAGGGAAAAAAAAAGGAAAAGAAAATGAGGCAGGGCCCTACACAAGGTAACAAAGCTGAGATCATCAGTCACAGCTTTTCGAACAGGGGTTCTAGTATTTGTGTGTGTGGACTTTTTGTTGTTGTTGTTGTTGAGCTAGTTATCAAAGGTAAACAAAAGGGTGGGCCACTGGGCAGTGGGCATAGGCGAGGAGGGAATTCATTACTCAGACAGCCTGGACTCAGAACCACCAATGGCAAAATGGACTTGTTTCTGAAATATTTGGTAGTTCCATGCAGCTAAAAATAACTAGTTAAATAAATGTTTGTAGCTTGTTTAAATCTGGCAAAGTAAAAAGAAACCACAGCTAGAAATAGTTAATTACAAATTTTGTACAAGAACTAATATGAATTTATCAACCAATTCATTTTCCAAAATGACTGAATTTTTCATTATTACAGCTGACTTGATGCTGTACCCATGGGCAGGTGGATACGCACGGCCCCCCTCCACACACCACTTCAAAATTACAGCATACCTGTTCTATCTGATGGTACCAGTACCAATAGAATGCAGAATTGTAAGCTTAGTAAGTGTAACATTCTCAAGGCAACTGTAACTGACAAGATTTGTGTCCAAAGGGCCACTGCAGTGACCAGGGGACTGCACTGCACCACTCTGAGGGGGCTGTATTCATATTATATAGTGATGAGGCAGTGCACGAGGCAGTGATCTTGTCTGCCTGGTTACTGCTGTACATTAATCATAATTTGCTTTGTTCTTTTGTGATCTTAACTTCTGATTGCACAATACAGTAAAAAAATTTAACAATGCTTTGAAAGCACAATGCTTTGAAAGAGGAAAACAAGTCAGGGTTGGGGGAAAGATCAAGAAAAGCAGAATAGACTGCCATTTGTCTAGTCTCCCTCCACCTGACAGGGTAAGAGCCATACTGGGGAGCACCAAACCTGGATGGCACAGGCATTGTGTCTCTCTTGATGGAAGAGGCTTCAATTTTTATACTACATACAGAGTGACCACATATTGTGTCCAATGGGGGGTCATGTGACAGTGAAATAAGGAACTACTAATTAATCAATCAGGACAACAGGCATAATTCAAGACTATCCTTGGCAAACTTAGATGTATGCTTACCCTACATATATTTGAGATCTTTCTAGCAAAGAGTATGGAAGAGCTACGGACTCACTCATCTTTGATGTTCATGTCATATTGGCCGCCCTAATCTCATCTGACACATCATTCAACCTTTATCCCCAGAGAGAAGCAAGTCAATCAGAGTAAGCCAATCTAACTAACAATCTAACTAATCTAACATGGAACACTGGGCCAGGTTAATGAAGGGCTTCTTAAACTACTTTTAGCTCATGACAAGACTCACAATGGCCTGACAGCACAAAGCATTAAACCTTGACTAGCAGAAAACATGGAAGTGGCGCTGAAAAGCACTGACCTTCAGTAAAGAAGTGCCAAATCCAATCCAGACTGCCAATCAGCTGGTGTGACTTTGCCTCTGAACTTGGATATTACTTAAACACCATTGTTCCGTAAAATCAGACAGCTTGTCTAAAATGGTATCTAATGTCCTATCCAAGGATAAAATTTGTTCCTTAGGAAAATCCAGAAATAAGTAGGCCCCAAATAAGCAAAGCCTACCTGGGAGAAACACAGCCCCTGAATTCAAACTATCTCTTTGGCTTAGCAATGGCCTACAGTCTCTTGCCCTACAGGGACTGTTTCAGATGTGTACAGAGGGTTAGGATCTGCCATGTGTTTGCTTTCTTTTAAATATTCATCCAGTCTCATTCCTAGGTACTAGATAAGTCTGTTAGCTTCAAAATACAGTTCACATCTTAACTCAAATATTAGCTTCCTTTTGGCTTTATTAGGGAACAGCACCTTGATATTTTTGTCAGTAGGGGCAAGTGTCCATTTTCAATGCCTTCATCAAAATTCCGTAATCTTACATAATTTTCTGCATGTGGTGCTGCTTGGCATGGATCTTTTATAACTTCCTACTTCCTTTTTGGTGACCTTGATATATTCCGTAACTTTCTACAGAGGTAGACATCACTTGGGGATATGACTGCAAGAGATTAGAGAGGGTTAGAGATGGGTCTTAAGGTTCTTCATGAAAGAAGTTTTCATTAATCTGTTTTCCATTCTCTCATATAACTTGCATGCTCAAAGCCCACCCACATATTCGTTCCTGAATGACTGAACAAGACTTTCATAGAGTCAGAAGACACCAAGCTTGTTCTGATGCCAGGAGCCTTGCTTAGGTGCTGTTTGCTGCTTTGGGAGATGGTGGCTTTAGACTGACCAAGTTGTAATGGAGAGAGTAAGGTGTGGTTGGGACCTACAGCAAAACCTGGTGCAAAAAGCAATGATGCTCAAACTTCAGGGTGCAGCAGTCATATCAGGAGCTTGTTAAAAATTAGACACCTACGCTTAGATTCTGAGTCAGCTAAATCTGGGAGATGGCCTAGACATCTGCATTTTTAATTAGCACAGCCCACCCCTTACACTCTATGTAGGCAGTCTTCCACCTTCAGCTTTCAGAAACACATAGAACAGTGACAATGCACTTATCTTTGGAGGAGAAAATCACACACACACACACACACACACACACACACACCACCAATGCAGCAGGCACACTGCCCCAGCATTAACATTCACCCTTGAACAGCAACTCCTGCTCACCAAAGAGCTGAGTAAACATATATGGGTCTGACCATATGTGAACATTCATCACTAACAGCTTTCCCCACTTAGTTCTTTTGTTCAGAGAGTCCACATATCATATATTCTAATACATACAAAATAAAGGCAACATTGCTGAACTCAGTGGATTTTTAAGGTAAGCAATTATTTTATTTCCTTGGCCTGATGGCATTGACTTCATTATACAAGAACTTGCAGCTGACAGAACTGACACACAGATTTCCCCCAAGAGAAAGGACCCTTTTCATTAGCAGAGATGAATTGAAATGTCATGTCTGAGTGCAATTCCTGCTCCCCACTCCCACCCCACAAAACCCCAAGTGAAAATAAATCAATAAAATCCCCATGATTTACTAAAAGTCATCCCTCCAAACCTTTCTAACTAGCAGCTGCAGTGGATGATAACCAAGGAGGGAAGCAGCTGGCCATCATATAGCATTCCTGTGCATGTGAACCTGAAGGGACAGCAGCATGGGAGCAAGAATCCTGAATGCGAGTAGTATATAATTACCTTACTTCATACTTGCCCCCTCCCTGCATAAGACATCTCTGTCCTGATACATGGAAAATACTAGAGGAGATGCTAAGAGTGGTTTTAGTCTACAATTGGAAATGCCTGAGACTTACTAAATTCCAAGGAAGGGGTGAGATAAGGGGCACCGAAGAGAAAGAGCAGGTTAGACAGAGATGCTCAACACTCTTGTCAATTCCAGTTTAATGCTATTTAATAACAAAACGATCTTCTTAATCATAACCACCTTCATGCCCAACCCCTACTTTCCAAAGGTAAGAGATCCCTGTCTAAATTTCTGGGTTGTTGTCTACTGCCACCCCTGGGGTGGTACTGTGATGTTTGAGTGAGATTGCAACCAGGATGGGAGAAAAGAAGTGTGAGACAGGGAAGATCAGGGGCCACAATGCATCAATTACAGCGGGTCTCTTTTGGTCCCCAGGTATGGTCCACTACCACAAGTCTCCTTTCCCTACCTGTCTTGTGCAAATGTCAAAAATAGAATCTCTGCCCAAAGAGAAGGGAGCACAGGGAGTTGCTGCTGGACTGCCATCATCTCTGGCCCCAACTTGTCCACCTCCTGACCCTTCTATGAAACTGCACAAAAATTAAATCTCAGGAATGCTGTAAAATGACATCATCCCCATTCCTCTATCAAAGCCAATCCAACAGCTCTGTCCTGACATGCTTTCTCCCTGGGCTGAGGAAGCAGCAAAAAGTATCAATTGAGCATGTGAAAATGTGATGACGGTGTGTGCAGTGTAATGTTTCTAGATGTCTTCACCTTCTGTCTCCTTGCGGTGGGAGCCACCCTCTTTCCCCAAGTCGCACACACACCCCTCCCCTACCCCCAAGTCCAGGTGCTCCCATCTGCTGGGCTTCCAACCACTCATTTCCCATAGACACTCTCATCACTGTAGGCCACATACAGAAAATAGTCTTCCTCATGATTGTCCTAGGGGAAGAGATAAGACAACAGTTTAGAAAACATATTCATTCATTAGCTCTAAGATGCTGAGCCTCACACAGCCTTGTAAAGCAGGTATGGAAGGTATCATTAGTCCCCTTTTAAAAGAGGAGCAAAGGATAAGGAGAAGTGGTTGGAATTACACTTTGAGCTCTGAGTTCACAAACAAAAATCCTTCATTGAAAACATATTACACATAGGTAGCGGGATATGAAGATGACTAGGGCACAGTCCTCACTCTTAAAGAGCTCACTCCTAGCAAGGGGAACATAGATACCACAGATGGATATATAATGAGACATATACTAACAGGGAATATATGCTATGCAATAAAAGTTAGATTCAGGATTATTAGAAGTTTATGTAATTCATTAATGGGGCACAATGAGAAGGAAGCAGCTTATGCAAAATACTGCAAAAAATAATAGTTATAATCCTAGGTTATATTTTCAGTAATAATAAAGTCTTTCACTATAGTTTCCTCAGATTTTGACACTTCCAATTAAACCACATCACATAAAAATTATTCCTCCTGGGTTATCTGTTGAGACATGAATCCATTTACAGACTTTGCCTTAATTTTATATTTCATTCTATCTGATTCATTGTGCCCAGATAATGTGGAATCTGTTTCACAGTTTTAGTTTTGTTCTAAGAAGAAAAGTTTCCCCTTGTTTAGATCAATGTGGTTGTCTTAAGCCAAAACTTCAGAGTTCACAGAAGAAGCTGACTGTGGGGAGAATCCTTCAGTTGGCAGAGGCTGGCCTCAGAGTTAGAAGGAGCTGGCTTTACTATTACGTGCTTTCTCAATCTGTTGCTAAATGGGAGTAAAATAATGAACTGGATTCTGAATGCATTACAAATTACATGCTACCAACAAGAATAGCAGGAACTGCGATGGGCTGATGCTTTGGAACTTTTGCTATCAGGAATCACTTCCTGCTGTTTCAATAAACAATCCAGCATTAAAACACTATAGTCAGACAAGACTGAGAAGAGATTTCAAAAGGATTAAATCTAGTAGAGCGCCTAATCCCTAAAAAACAAGTGGTATCTAATCTCTCAGAGCCTTACACTGCCATGTGTAAGAGGATCCGGATAAATAACACCTTCTGCCCCACTTCTCAGATGTGTTATCAACACATCTAGAACAAGGGCTAGAGGATGCCAGACTGCACTGGACGGCATCCAGTATTGTGTGACCAGAACCATTACCTCATACAGTTGGCCCATGGTAGCACTGGTGGGAGGGATGGTGTTGTTGACAAAGAAGAATAAGGCGTCCTCAGGTCTCAGGTGGATTCTCTTCCGGATTAAGAAGTAGAACTGGCCAACTGGATGATGGAAGAAGAAAAGGGCAGACAGGAAAGGAAGAAAACAAGGAATTAGTAGAAGGGTAAGTCCTGGAAAAAAATTCAATTGCATTTTTTCCCCTTAGAATCAGTACCAGCTTTATATACCACCTAAGAAGAGCCAAATACCGGCCTGGAGCTTTCAAAATAAAAAGGGAAACTCAGAAGCCTGCACAGTCCCTGACATGCCATAGTGGAGTTTATTCCTCCTTTCCCCTTATTCAATCTCAGACCTCATGTTAGCACAGCCACTCAAAGCCTGAGGACTACGTTGAAGGAATACCATGTGCATCCAGACCAAAACATTCCCATCATTGTCTAAACCCGACTTGAAACACTTTCCATCCCCAGACCCACCCTAAGAAAAACTTAGCAATGGAAAGGGGTCCACTGGACTCTGGTCATCTTAGCACAGTCACTCAACTCAGTGTTGGGGCATTAAACAAGGTTCAATGCTTTGCCTTTACCTGAGATACTGAAAATTTTCTAGATGGCTGATATTCAAACCTGTTAACTCTGGAGCAAATCAACAAAATCTTTCCAGTGTCTCCTGGATGCAGTGTGTATTCCATTAAGGATCCTGATGAAGACTGAATATATGTCTTTTTTTTTTTTTCCCCAAGACAGAGTTCTACTGTGTCACCCAGGCTGGAGTGCAATGGCGCAATCTCGGCTCACTGCAATCTCCGCCTCCCCAGGTTCAAGCGATTCTCCTGCCTCAGCCTCCCAAGTACCTGGGATTACAGGCACGTGCCACCATGCCCGGCTAACTTTTGTATTTTTAGTAGAGACAGGGTTTCACCATGTTGGCCAGGCTGGTCTCAAACTTCTGACCTGGTGATCCGCCCACCTCAGCCTCCCAAAGTGCTGGGATTACAGGCATGAGCCACCACACCCGACAATGAATATACGTCTTATAATCCCAAACAAAATCTACAAAACTTATTTTGAAAAAATGTAGCTTAAGAAGATGTATTTAATCAGGAAACTCTAAAATATAATCCTCTTAAGAAACCAGACTGGTTTTCTCTGCGGAACAAATTGGTATCATAATTAACAAAGCTGAATTTTTGGGTTTTTTTTTTTTTTTTTGAGGCGGAGTCTCACTGTGTCACCCAGGCTGGAGTGCAGTGGTGTGATCTCAGCTCACTGCAACCTCTGCCTCCCAGGTTCAAGCAATTCTCCAGCCTTGGCCTCCTGAATAGCTGGGATTACAGGCACCCATCACCACACCCAGCTAATTTTTGTATTTTTAATGAAGACAGGGTTTCACCATGTTGGCCAGCCTGGTCTCGAACTCCTGACCTCAGGTGATCTGCCCACTTACGCCTCCTAAAGTGCTGGGATTACAGGCGTGAGCCATCATGTCCGGCCACAAACCTAAATTTTATTTTTTTGAGACAGGGTCTCACTCTGTCACCGAGACTGGAGTGTAGTGGCACAATCTCAGATCATAGCAACCTCTGCCTCCCAGGCTCAAGCGATTCTCCTGCCTCAGCCTCCCAAAGTAGCTGGGATTACAGGCGCCCGCCACCAGGTCTGGTTAATTTTTTTGTATTTTTAGTAGGGACGGGTTTTCACCATGTTGGCCAGGCTGGTCTTGAACTCCTGACCTCAAATGATCCACCTGCCTCCCAAAGGGCTGGGATTACAGGTGTGAGCCACCACACCCAGCCAAAGCTGAATTTTAAAATTGGTTTAGGCCGGGCATGGTGGCTCACGCCTGTAATCCCAGCCCTTTGGGAGGCCAAGGCGGGTGGATCACCTGAGTTCAGCAGTTCAAGACCAGCCTGGCCAACATGGTGAAACCCTGTCTTTACTAAAAATACAAAAAAAAAATTAGCCGGGCGTGGTGGCAGGTGCCTGCAATCCCAGCTACTCGGCAGTTTGAGGCAGGAGAATCACTTGAACCCAGGAGATGGAGGTTGCAGTGAGCCGAGATCATACCACTGCACTCCAGCCTGGGCTACAAGAGCAAAACTCCATCTCAAAAAAAAAAAAAAAAATAATTAATTAATTAAATTAAAAGTGGTTTAAATAATGGGCATCTGATCCTTTCTTTCAATATCTTATGCTTTGCTGTGTCAAAATCCAACAAGATATGGTGATGGGAAATAACTATTGAGTCTTTTTTTCTTTTGAGACAGAGTCTCGCTCTGTCACCCAGGCTGGAATGCAGTGGCACAATCTCGGCTCACTGCAACCTCCGCCTCCTGGGTTCACACCATTCTCCTGCCTCAGCCTCCCGAGTAGCTGGGACTATAGGCACCCGCCACCAAGCACAGTTAATTTTTTGTATTTTTTTTACTAGAGACGGGGTTTCACCATGTTAGCCAGGATGGTATGGATCTCCTGACCTCGTGATCTGCCCACCTCAGCCTCCCAAAGTGCTGGGATTACAGGCGTGAGCCACCACGCCCAGCGTGAGTCATTTTTTAATCAGATAACTCTGGAGCATCCCACTCATTTCCTTCAAGTATGTACTGCCTCTCCATCTCACAATCTCATGCATGTAATAAGGATCTAGAGAGCTTTTTCACGGGAGGAAGGGTCAGGGGAGGCAAACAGCATTACCGGTAAGGTCAGAGGGCACTAGGTACTTCCTCTTGTCCAGATCAGGCACCCTGGCTTTTGGAGCCTTCTCTACAATCACCTGGAAGGAGAGGAAGAGAGTAGGAATGAAAACTACAGAAGGCAATCTAGTATTTTTCCTTCTATACCCTAGAGTTGCCTAGTTACTACTGGAAATGAATCTGTCTAGGCCTAGGACACCTGTTTCATTTCTTAACCCCCCACCCCTTATAAAATTATATGAAAGGCCGGGCGTGGTGGCTCACGCTTGTAATCCCAGCACTCTGGGAGGCCGAGGCGGGAGGATCACAAGGTCAGGAGATCGAGACCACGGTGAAACCCCGTCTCTACTAAAAATACAAAAAATTAGCCAGGCGTGGTGGCGGGCGCCTGTAGTCCCAGCTACTTGGAGAGGCTGAGGCAGGAGAATGGCGTGAACCCGGGAGGCAGAGCTTGCAGTGAGCCGAGATAGCGCCACTGCACTCCAGCCTGGGCGACAGAGCGAGACTCCGTCTCAAAAAAAAAAAAAAATAAAATTATATGAAAAAAATGGGCTTCCTTAGTGAGGTTATAGCTGCATTACTAAAATAAAAATAGAGATTGTACATGATGAAAAGTAAAAAGAACTTTGATTTTAAGTAATTACAGGTTACCTGTAAGATCTACTATAGGACATATACCTACTGGTATTTATTTATTTATCTTTGAGATAAAGTCTCGCTGTCGCCAAAGCTGGCGTGCAGTGGCTCCATCTTAGCTCACTGCAAAATCTCCACCTCCCAGGTTCAAGCAATTCTCCTGCCTCAGCCTCCTGAGTAACTGGGATTACATGCACACGCCACCATGCCTGGCTAAGTATTTGTATTTTTAATAGAGATACAGTTTCACCATGTTAGGCAGGCTGGTCTCGAACTCCTGACTTCATGTGATCTGCCTGCCTTGGCCTCCCAAAGTGCTGGGATTACAGATGTGAGCCACCGTACCTGGCCACCTTCTGGTATTTAATTAGAGCATCAAGAAAACTGGGTTTTCTCATATGGTCCTGATCACCTATAAGTTATTATTTCTAATAAATACCATTTATTAAAGGTACCAATAATGTGGTTTAAATCTTATACTTTGTCAAAATTTCCAAGAACTGTAAACGTTGTTCAAACATTATTAAATGGAAAAGAAAGTGTTAAAACAAGTCTGACAATGATATCCTATAATATGATGTCAGTACAAGCCATTTATAGATATTGATTATGTTACGACTTTAAGGGATTTTCAATGTTCACATTATATACTTCTAATAAAGATCATGTTTTTCTGTACTAGATCTATAAAAATATAAAAGATTTTTTTATACACTAAAACTTCCCAAACAGAAAATATCTATTATAAAATCATGAGCTTTAGGCTTTTGATTGTTAGGGTTTTAAGGGATTTATGTCTGTCTACGTTGTATACTTCTATAGTTCAAGTTGTATAAAAATCATGTATTTCTGTACCAGATTTATAAAAATTTAAAAGATCTTTTTTATAAACTAAAACTTACCAAACAGAAAATATCTATTGTAAAATCATGACCTTTAGACTTTTAGTTTAGAAAATATAATCATTGCCGGGCGCAATGGCTCACGCCTGTAATCCCAGCACTTTGGGAGGCCAAGGCGGGCAGATCATCTGAGGTCGGGAGTTCGAGACCAGCCTGACCAACACACAGAAACCCCGTCTCTACTAAAAATACAAAATTAGCCAGGCGTTGTGACGCATGCCTGTAATCCCAGCTACTCAGGAAGGCTGAGGCAGGAGAATCCCATGAACCTGGGAGGCAGAGGTTGCGGTGAGCCGAGATCGTGCCACTACACTCCAGCCTGGGCAACAAGAGCAAAACTCGGTCTCGAAAAAAGAAAAAAGAAAAGAAAATATAGTCATTTTAGTTAGAAGATATGGGAAATGCAGAAAAAAAAGTGAAGACACAGAAAAAAAAACACTGTACGAGTATTTCTAGAGGCTGTGTGATCTTCAACAGGTCACGTAACCTCTCTCTCAGCTTCAGTGTTCCAGTAACTTTTTTTTTTTGAGGTCAAGTGTCACGTTTGTCGCCCAGGCTGGAGTGCAGTTTCCTGATCTCGGATCACTGCAACCTCCACCTCCTGGGTTCAAGCGATTCTCCTGCCTCAGCCTCGGGAGTAGCAGGGATTACAGGCGCATGCCACCACGCCCGGCTAATTTTTGTATTTTTTAGTAGAGATGAGGTTTCACCATGATGCCAGGCTGGTTTCGAACTCCTGACCTCAACCGCTCCACCGGCCTCAGCCTCCGGAAGTACTGGGATTACAGGTGTGAGCCACCGTGCCCAGCTTGAAAAGAACACTTTCTAACACATCTTTAACAAAGTCATGGTATTGATATGATGTGAATGTGAGTAATTAATAAAATTTTACATGAAAATGCTTCGTAAATTATAAAGAATTATCTAACATAATTAACTGGGGGGGGTTGAACCTTTTAAAAGGAACAGATTAAAATTAGTAAAAAAACAAAACAACAACAACAAAAAACTTGTTTTGTGTTCTTGTAGAAAAAATCCTGAACCAGGAAGACCAGACGGACATGATCACATTTTAAATTTAAAAATAAAAACTGAAATAGGGTAATGTAAGCCAGGAATTAAAAGGAAAAGGCAGAAAGAGGCTAGCATTGTGCCCCAAAGGAACTCTGAGACCTAGCAATAAGAGATAAAAACCACAAAGGAAGACAGAAAAAGAAAATGATAAAGCAGACAGCAATACCTGGAGGGAAGGGAGGGGTTTGGAGAGGAAGATAAGGGGGAGGGGTAATCATTAAAGTATTGGTTTCCCAGAACCAAGGTTAAGTTTCCAGGAATCCCAACTCTGCTCCTCACTATGGTAGACCCCTGGGCTACATGCTTTGCCTCTTTGGGTCTCAGTTTTCCTCATTTGTAAAATGTGACTAATACTCAGTAGGGTTATGAATTTTTAAAATAGACAATCTGTTCCTAACAGTTTTTTTGGTATGTTGTATCTTTGAAGATAATTTCAAGATCCCACCAACCCTTCCTCTCTGAAGGCACAAGCACACCTCTTCTTTTCAACGTTAGCTCTGAAGAAATATTGGTGGGGCTAAGTTCTGGTTATGGGAGCAGTCAGGGTATGCCATTGCTTTAATAACACCAATGGTCAAGCTGGAATGGGCTTTAGGAATCATTACTATAACCCTCTTTTCTGTAAACAAGGCACTCTAGCACAGCAAGATTAAGAGTTCTGCCCAAGGATGCAATGAATTCCCAGAACTAGAACCAAATCAAAGAACCTGCGTCATAACTAAAAAGAAGGTCACAGACTGGGCACCTTGGGAGCAGCTCACCACGGTTAAAACATAACCCTAGGGAAGCTGAAATCTGAGTGACAGTCTTAATGGCTTAAAAATTATCACAGGAGTAAAACATTTAACACCAAACTATGAGCAGGAAAAGAACAGAATGCTCTAAAATATTCAGAGTGAATACACATAAATATTTATCTGTTTCCAATACTTAACAGTGTAAAGTCCACAGCACGTCATTAATTCTGGTTAATACAACTACATTAGAAACTGAGAAACAATATGGCATGGAGGCTAAGATATCCGAGAGCTCCACAGCCCTTCAAACAGGGTTGGAATTCTGGCTCAACCACAGATCAGCAATGTGAAACCTTTAGGAAGTTACTGCATTTCTTTGTGCTTTGAATACTCCATCTGTAGAACGCGTAATCATGTAAGGATTAAGTGAATGATTACAGACTGAGTACTTATAATACCGCTAGGGTAAACTATCAATAAAACTTGATTGTACTTTTTAAATATCATTGCTCAAAAGATTGGTATCACCAGAACTGGGCAAAATTTTCAGGTATCCAAGGTCCAGAAACCAGGAAAGTAATTTGTAAAGGATCCTTTCCCGAGTAAGGGATTAGCTCACCTCTCTATAAGCTGAAAACCCTTTTGTAATTCCTGGGGAATGAAGAGCCCTAATGACTTTTTTTTTTTTTTTTTTTTTTAAGGAAAAGGGGTACAAGAGGTTTCGACTGCTGGGCTAAGGCCCTGGTGGCTTCTGGTAGCTATAAAACTACGAACGTTAGGTAAGGATTAGAGAAGAAACCCAGAGTGGCTGCGAGTCAAGAAAAGACATCAGATAACAGCAATTATTTTACCATTATGTGACATGTAATACTAATGTTCCTACCTGAAGATAAAGAGCACAATTTTAAAATCTCCGCTCCTCCATTTCCAAAACCCAACAGCTGCTGGTCCCCCTACCACTTAAGTCATATTCTGCCCTGCAATTCGGCTGCGCAGCGTGCATTAGAGAAACACCAGGCAAGTGGGCGGGGGAGGGGGTAATGGGGAAAACGCCCGGATGCTGAAAGATACCTAATACTTCTCTGTTCCTACTCACTGCTTGCGCTAGTTTTAACTACTTAAGCCGGTATCCAAAACAGAAAAAACGTCTCAGTCCTGCCTTATCGCGACCAGGTACCAGGTGATCAGAAATCAACGCGGGGAAGGCTGGCTGTCCCCACACAAGCCCCGGAGCCTAGAACGATGAGGCAAGGGGGCTGTTGGGCAGAGAGCGTGACCTTGTTTTCCAGGCCAGGGCTGTCTTGTGCTCCCCTACCCCCCTGTAATGCAAGAAAAGAACCGAATAGCTTCTGAATCTTTTCCTCCCGAGACCAATGATATGAGAGCCAAAGTCAACTTCATTAAAGGAGAACCAGCCAAGGCAGAAATCGACTGGGTTTGCGCAAACCTCACCGCACGGCACAAAGTCCCTGCGTTCGTAAAGGCAGCCAATCCATGGCCCCGATCTGACCACTCTCGCCCACAGGGGCCCTATTTTGTGCACCTCAACCACACACGGTCTCAGTTGCTGAGACCGTGCGTGGGTTGCTGAGTCACTGAAGACGGCGGCTCGGCCCCCAAAACGCCGTCAGCCCTGAAGTGGGGTTCGGGGCCCAGGCATACGGGGTTTTAAAAGCTCCACAGTCTGGACGTCCATTGGCTCTGGCACTGAAGGGCGTTCAGGATTAAGTAATTCTCGGAACCTCCCTTCTCCAGAGCCGTCTGCGCGCCCCAGGGAAGCCATCTCGACTCCCCGCCCCCGCCCCCGCCGGCCCTTCCCCACCCATCTTCCTGCTCCTCTACACTCACGGGGACCCTGTCCGGATATTTCTTCCGGATCTTCTCTCCTTCCTTTTTCCGATACTCAAAGGGATGGTCCTCCTTGTACTGGAATTTCATGATGCACCGCAGGGCTTCCGAGATCCCCGCGCGGGCCCTGCCTCCTTCGCCGCTGACCCTGTCCCGCTCCCTCCGCCGACGTCAAGGTGTGCTGAGAATAGCTGCAGAAACGTCCGCTCCGGGGGCAACAGCGCTGGGCCGAGTGTGCAGGGGAGGTTCGGGGAGGGGATCTCGGTGAGCCTGCCTGGAGGTAGAGGAGAGCCAGGTGGAGAAATACCGGTGGCTTTTCGCTAGAGCTGGGAGCACAAAAACAGCCGGGTGGCGCGTCGGGCTGTGACGTCACCCCTCGTGCCCCGCCCCGCCCTCCAAGCGCCAGGCGCCCAGGGCAGGGGGAGGCCGAGCGCTCTGTCTCACTGCGTTTCCTTTCTGGCTAACCTTTTTCAAAATCGATGTCATTGCAAACATCAAAACATTCGAGTTATGTTTTATTTTGTGACTGTGAAATTAAAGATGGTTTTAAGACAAAAAAAAAAAAAAGATTTAAACATGTTTTATTCCCCCGCCACTGGTTTTCTTGGTTGGGCCCCAAAACAAATACAAAAGGCGAAAATCCAGCCTTTTCCTGCTGGTTGGGATCCAGCCTTAGGAGAAAAGAGGGCCAGGCCTCCTGGGATCCCTTTGGCCAATGCAGAGCTGTCCCGTGCTTGCACCGTGCCCTCTGCGCGTTCTGCGGCCCCTCCCGCGGCCCTCCTCCCGCGCTGGCGTCACAGTGTTTGGGCGGCGCCGCAGTTCGCTCCTGAACAGCAACATAAACAGAGCGTGACTCAGGAATCTGAAGAGAGAAGTCAGATGAAGGACACGGAGTGTAATCAAGGTCCAAAGGAGACGTGATGTCAGTAAGGACTACCGAGGGCTTCACGTACAATCAAATATAGAAATGATTCACTTTCTAGCCGGGCGCGGTGGCTCACGCCTGTAATCCCAGCACTTTGGGAGGCCAAGGCGGGTGGATCACCTAAGGTCAGGAGTTCGAGACCAGCCTGACCAACATGGAGAAACCCTGTCTCTACTAAAAATATAAAATTAGCTGGGCCTGGTGGCGTATGGCTGTAATCCCAGCTATTTATTCTGGAGGCTGAGGCAGGAGAATCGCTCTAACCCGGGAGGCGGAGGTTGCGGTGAGCTGAGATCACGGCATCGCGCTCTAGCCTGGGCGACAAGAGCGAAACACCGTCTTACAGAAAAAGAAAGGAAGGAAGGAAGGGAGGGATTCACTTTCTGCCATTAACTCAGAAAGGGGGCTTGTCTTCTGGAAAAGAGAGTATCAAGCAATTTAGGTGATGACCTCAGTTGTTCCCCCACATCTTATTTAGTTCCAGTGGTTAGGTATCCCTCACGTGACTAGAAAGCGCTGCCTGGAATGCTAGTGGAAGATTGGGCATTGGGACAGGTGCGGCAAAGCCTCGTTCTGGATTTCCCCACCTAGAGTCAAAGTATAAAGGCCTTCCAACCAGTACGGTTGCAAAGAGAAAGAACAGTGAAAAGGGGCTGCGTTGTCCATACAAGTCTGGTGAGTTCTGATAAATATTAGGTAACAGCAGCCCCATGGCCTATCTTCTTCAGTCGGGGTCTCAGTGTCTCTAATTTTAAAAACACCCACGGGGGCCAGTCGCGGTGGCTCACGTCTGTTCTCCCAGCACTTTGGGAGGCCCAAGCCGAGGATCGCTTGAGCTCAGGAGTTCAAGACCAGCCTGGGTAACTGGCAAAACCCTGTCTCTACAAAAAAACAAAAACAAAAATTCACAAGGCATGGTGGCGTGCTCCTATAGTCTCAGCTACTGTGGAGGCTGAGGCAGGAGAATCGCTTGAACCCGGGAGGCAGTGGCTGCAGTGAGCTGAGATCGCCCACTGCACTCCAGCCTGGGAGAGAGAGCAAGACTCTGTCTCAAAAAGAATAAATAAATAGAAATAGGCCGGGCGCGGTGGCTCACGCTTGTAATCCCAGCACTTTGGGAGGCCGAGGCGGGCGGATCACGAGGTCAGGAGATCGAGACCATGGTGAAACCCCGTCTCTACTAAAAATACAAAAAATTAGCCGGGCGTGGTGGCGGGCGCCTGTAGTCCCAGCTACTCGGAGAGGCTGAGGCAGGAGAATGGCGTGAACCCGGGAGGCGGAGCTTGCAGTGAGCCGAGATAGCGCCACTGCACTCCAGCCTGGGCGACAGAGCAAGACTCCGTCTCAAAAAAAAAAAAATAGAAATAGGCCGGGCGCGTTGGCTCACGCCTGTAATCCCAGCACTTTGGGAGCCCAAGGTGAGTGGATCACGAGGTCAAGAGATAGAGCCCATCCTGGCCAACATGAGACGAGTGAAACCCCGTCTCTACTAATAACACACAAAAAAATTAGCTGAGCGTGGTGGCGCGCGCCTGTAGTCCCAGCTACTCGGGAGCCTGAGGCAGGAGAATCACTTGAACCCGGAAGGGAGAACCCGGGAGGGTTTAACTATATTTGCATCAAAACTAAAATGAGGCCGGGCGCGGTGGCTCACGCCTGTAATCCCAGCACTTTGGGAGGCCGAGGCAGGCAGATCACGAGGTCAGGAGATCGAGACCATCCTGGCTAACACGGTGAAACCCCGTCTCTTCTAAAAATACAAAAAAGTAGCTGGGCGTGGTGGTGGGCGCCTGTAGTCCCAGCTGCTCGGGAGGCTGAGGCAGGAGAATGGCATGAACCTGGGAGGCGGAGGTTGCAGTGAGCCGAGATCGCGCCACTGCACTCCAGCCTGGGCAACAGAGCAAGACTCCATCTCAAAAAAAAACAACAACAACAACAAAAAAAAAAACTAAAATGAGGCTGGGCACGGTGGCTCACGCCTGTAATCCCAGCACTTTGGGAGGCCAAGGTGGGTGGATCACGAGGTCAGGAGATCGAGACCATCCTGTCTAACACGTGAAACCCCGTCTCTACTACAAATACAAAAAAAAATTAGCCGGGCATGGTAGCAGGTGCTTGTAGTCCCAGCTATTGGGGAGGCTGAGGCGGGAGAATGGTGTGAACTCAGGAGGCAGAACTTGCAGTGAGCCAAGATCGTGTCACTGCACTCCAGCCTGGGCGACAGAGCTAGACTCCATCTAAAAAAAAAAAAACCTAACATGAGCGACTGAAAATTAAACTATTTTCAGTTTGAAAATAAGACTTAAAATTATAAACATATAATGTGATAAAATAACTCATAGATTTTATTTATTTATTTGATACGGAGTTTCTCTCTTGTTGCCCAGGCTACAGTGCAATGGCTCCATCTAGGCTCTCTGCAACCCCCGCCTCCTGGGTTCAAGCAATTTTCTCCTGCCTCATCCTCCTGAGTAGCTGGGATTACAAGGCGCCCGCCACCACGCCCAGCTAATTTTTTTGTATTTTTAGTAGAGACGAGGTTTCGCCATGCTGCCAGGCTGGTCTCGAACTCCTGACCTCAGGTGATTCGCCCGTCTCGGCCTCCCAAAGTGCTAGGGTTATAGGTGCCAGCCACCGTGCCCTGCCCTCATGAATTTTCATACATAAAAATTGAAAGATGCCATGGAGAAAAATAACATGAAGAAGTGGGACTATATGATTTGTTTTCTTGTGCCAGTAATGAAACTTAGTTTCTTTTATTTTGTGGGTGTGTTTTTTATTTATTTTTATATGTTTATTTATTTTTGAGATGGAATCTCACTCTGTTGCCAGGCTGGAGTGTAGGGGCACAATCTTGGCTGACAGAAACCTCCTCCTCCCGGATTCAAGCGATTCTCCTGCCTCAGCCTCCCCAGTAGCTGAGACTACAGGCGCCCGCCACCACCCCCGGCTAATTTTTGTATTTTTAGTAGAGACGAGGTTTCACCATGTTGACCAGGCTGGTCTTGAACTCCTGACCTCAAGTGATCCACCCTCCTCGGCCTTCCAAAGTGCTGGGATTACAGGTGTAATCCGGCCTATAGAAGTAAATTTTAAATTAACACAATCAAGTAAAACATTTCAGAATGTCTTATTTAACCAAAACCAAAATACTACATTAAAAAGCTCACATTTTCTCAAATACATTTTCAACGTTTCTTGTACTTTTTAAATGATTTCAAGGGTTAGAAGTTTTTTCAGTCTTTTATGAACATTTTCAAACATGTAGAGAGTTTTGAAAAATAGTGCGATGAACACCAATATAACCTTCACCTAGATTTTTTCCATTTGAAAGTAAATTAGAGGACGGGCCCAGTGGCTCACGCCTGTAATCCCAGCATTTTGGGAGCCCGAGGAGGGTGGATCACGAGGTCAAGAGATCGAGACTATCCTAGCTAACACTGTGAAACCCGGTCTCTACTAAAAATACAAAAAATTAGCCGGGTGTGGTAGCACGCACCTGTAGTCCCAGCTACTCAGGAGGCTGAGGCAGGAGAATCGCTTGAACCTGGGAGGCGGAGATTGCAGTGAGTCGAGATCGCGCCACTGCACTCCAGCCTGGGTGACAGAGCGAAACTCCGTCTCAAAAAAAAAGTAAATTAGAAACATGACAACACCCCAATATACAAATTATATCCCCGGAGAATAAGAGCATGTTCTTCCATAACCACAATAGTTATTACACCTTAAAAACTACTAATATTTTCTAACATTATCTAATATAGAGCTTATATTTATAGTTCCTCAATTGCCCCAAACATACTTTTTTCTCCCCCACTCAAGCATTTGAATCTGAAAGCAGGTGGAATTTACCATAAAGATAGGTCTGATTTCTTTGATTTAGGGTCTCTCTTGTGTGTGTCTGTGTGTGTCTGCGTGTGTGTGTGTGTGGAGATGCAGTTTCACTGTTGTTGCCCTTCGGCTAATTGCAACCTCCACCTCCCAGGTTCAAGCGATTCTCCTGCCTCAGCCTCTCAAGTAGCTGGGATTACAGACATGTGCCACCACACCAGCTAATTTTGTATTTTTAGTAGACATGAGGTTTCGCCATGTTGGTCAGGCTAGTCTCGAACCCCTGACCTCAGGTGATTCGCCCACCTCGGCCTCCTAAAGTTCTGGGATTCCAGGTGTGCGCCACTGCAGCAGGCCCAGGGTCTCTTATATTATCACATTTAAATTGATATATGAAACCAGAATTTTAGTGCATTGGTCTCCAATGAGAAATACAATAGCTAGAGGTTTTGTTACTCACAGCCATTTTCTAAATTTGCTTGCTAAGCTTGGAATTTAAACAAGTGATTTTATTACTTAATTTGAATTTTTAAATAAGCTGCCATCCACAAATCAAGTGTCAAGTACCACTAGGATGTGCCTGGCTGACTCCAAGACTAGGAAAATATTTCCTGCCCCTGAACTATACATGAGTGGATCTTCCTCCTTAATAATTTGTGTGCTCACATTGCTTCGTTGCAGCTGCCACTACCTTAGTTTAATCTTCATTTTTTTAAAATTTTGGCTTAGTTCTGATGATCTGTTGCTATATAGCAAACCACCTCAAAAGAATGGCTTAAGATAATAGCATCATCTGTTTTGCTCACAAATCTGAAGTAATGGGGCTCAGCTTTTTTTTTTTTTTTTTTTTGAGACGGAGTCTTGCTCTGTCACCCAGGCTGGAGTGCAGTGGCGCGATCTTGGCTCACTGCAAGCTCCACCTCCCGGGTTCCCGCCATTCTCCTGCCTCAGCCTCTCCGAGTGGCTGGGACTACAGGCACCCACCACCACACCCGGCTAATTTTTTGTATTTTTAGTAGAGACGGGGTTTCACCGTGGTCTCGATCTCCTGACCTCGTGATCCACCCACCTCGGCCTCCCAAAGTGCTGGGATTACAGGCGTGAGCCACCGCGCCCGGCCTGGGGCTCAGCTTTGGTTTTAATTAGTGACTGGTGATAGGATCTTCTTGGAAGTCTTCTTCACTAGCAGTTTTGGTAGTTGGACTGGGAAGACTCAAACAATTGGCGCTCCTCAGCCACCTCTTCCTTTCTCTATAGGATCTCACCATGGGTCTCTTCCCATAGTGGCTGCAGGCTAGCTAGACTTCTTTCATGGTACCTAGGGGCTCTCTGGGCCAAAAGAAGTCAGCAGAAAGCACATGGCCTCTTGTAATCTAGTCATTTTAGTTTCAAAGGGACACTTCTGCCTCATTCTGTTTCTCAAGGCAGTCACAAAATTCTGCTCAGATTCAAAGGAAGGTGCCACAGACTCCACTTCTACCTGGAGGAAGTATTGGAGAACCTGAGAATATGCTTCAAAATCACCACTATTGGGCCAGGTGCAGTGGCTCACGCCTGTAACCCCAGCACTTTGGGAGGCCGAGGCGGGCAGATCACCTGAGGTTGGAAGTTTGAGACCAGCCTGACCAACATGGAGAAACTCCGTCTCTACTAAAAATACAAAATTAGCTGGGCGTGGTGGTGCATGCCTGTAATCCAAGCTATTCGGAAGGCTGAGGCAGGAGAATCACTTGAACCCAGGAGGCAGAGGGTGCGGTGAGCCAAGATCGCGGCATTGCACTCCAGCCTGGGCAACAAGAGTGAAACTCCGTCTCAAAAAAAAAAAAAAAAAATAGTATTACTCAAACACATTAGTAAATAGTGTTCAGTCTTGTCCTTCCCACTTCTAGGAAAAAGAGAGCTCATTGATGCCAGACTAAATGTAATAAAACTATATTTCATTGTGTCATTTCTCTTCTTAATATCATTCAGTGGTCAGCATTGTCTGTAATCTTTGGGAGACAGTTCCAATTCTTTACAAGGGAAATCGAGTACTCACAATCAGGCTATTGTTTCTCTCTTGAGCCTCATATATAGCCATTTCCTATTATTGCACTCTATGTTTCAGGCATACTAAATTATTTTCCCTATATTGGTATTGTTTCAGACCACTGGATATTCACAGCCTCCTTCCTGTGAAAACGTTTTCTTCCTTTTTTTTTTTCTGACTAGTTTCTATAAAGCAGTCAGGGTTTAGTTCAGGCATCATCTTCTCTAGGAAACCTTTTGCTCTCCTTTGCGTGAGTTCTGTGTTCCTTCTAGGCACTTGCAAAGCATTGTGTGCTTATCTTTGTCATAGCACTTATAACGATGCATTATTCATTAGATAACATGATGCTGGCCGGGTGTGGTGGCTCACACCTGTAATCCCAGCACTTTGGGAGGCTGAGGTGGGCAGATCACCTGAGGTCAGGAGTTCGAGACCAGTCTAGCTAATATGGTGAAAGCTTGTTTCTACTAAAAATACAAAAAACTAGCCAGGTGTAGTGGCTCACGCCTGTAATCCCAGCTACTCGAGAGGCTGAGATAGGAGCACTGCTTGAACTGGGAGGTGGAGGTTGTAGTGAGCCAAGGTCATGCCATTGAACTCCAGCTTGGGCAACAAGAGCGAAACTACGTCTCAAACAAACAAACAAAAAATATGATGCCCATTACATCTCCTTGTTTTTTTTTGGCGGGGGGAGGCAAGGGGGATATATGTATGGTTTCAGAAGTAACTACTCTTTTTACATTGACACCACATGGTTCTAGTGGAACCCACCAATCATAAAATCTCATTGCCTTGACCATAAGATTAATCAGAATTTTTCCTTAGTATTTCTTACATATGAACTAAAGGAAAGAAGCCCCTTCTTCTTTGATGATGAAGTTTAGATGATGTCTTAGTCCATTCCAGCTGCTATAACAAAATACCATAGACCAGGTGGCTTATAAACAACAGAGATTCATTTCTCACAGTTCAGGAGACTGGGAAGTCCAAGATCAAGGTGCCAGCTGATTAACTATCTGGTGAGGGCCTGCTTCCTCATAGACAGCTGCCTTCTCCCTCCAACCTCACATAACAGAAGGAAAGAAGAGGGTTCTGTCTCAGGCCTCTTTTCTTTTTTTTTTTTTTTTGAGACGGAGTCTCGCTCTGTCGCCCAGGCTAGAGTGCAGTGGCGCAATCTCGGCTCACTACAAGCTCCGCCTCCCGGGTTCACGCCATTCTCCTGCCTCAGCCTCTCCGAGTAGCTGGGACTACAGGCGCCCACCACCACGCCCGGCTAATTTTTTTTTTGTATTTTTAGTAGAGACGGGGTTTCACCGTGGTCTCGATCTCCTGACCTCGTGATTTGCCCGCCTCGGCCTCCCAAAGTGCTGGGATTACAAGCTTGAGCCGCCGCGCCCGGCCTCAGGCCTCTTTTATAACGGCACTAATCCATTTATGAGGGTTCCATTCTCATGACTTAATCACCTACCAAAGGCCTCACCTCCTAATAACATCATCTTATGGGTTAGAATTTCAGCGTACAAATTTGGAGAGGATACACACATTCAGACCATAGTGGATGATATGAGATCAAGAGCTGCTATCGTTTTGGTCTCAAGCAGTCACCAGATAAATGAGATAAAGATAACACTCAGAGAGGCAAGGTATATGATAGGGATAGAGAGAGATAGAGATATATACAGAGTTTGGGGGAGTTCTAATGGCATTCAGGTCCCTAGTTTCAGATAGCCTGTTCCAGTAGCGAAAGAGTTTATTTTCTCATTTTCTGTATATTATGGTGTTTTTACATTAAAAAAAAAAAAATTCTGGCTGGGGAGAGACTGTCTTTACCAGAGCTAACCAGTTCTTAGAGATAGCAAGGGCTCAGCTGAGAACCTGCTTTTGATATACCTCCTATATCCAACCTGTATATTCCAGGAGGCAACATTTCCCTGCCTTAGTCATAGGAGGACAAGTTACCAGGCAACCAGGGACGACCTTTGTGGTTTAGAGCCCATAGAAATATTTCAAACTAAATTGTTTACCCTTCCCTTTCCTGTTTTTCCTATGGCAACCCCAATGAAAGCTTTGACCTAAACCTTACCCTCGTCCCTGTATTCTTTGCCCTGACCTCCCTGGTGTCTTTCCGATGTGTGGCCTGTATGGCATGCTGTGACTCCTGTCTCTGCAACTTGTGAGTAAACTTCATTACTCACAAGTAAACAAAATTACTTGTCAGAAAACGTTGTTTTCCTGAGTGTCTCCTCTGTCTCCTTTTGTGTCCTCCCTGACCGACTACCTCATAAAAGAATGCAAAAACAGCGTATATTGTTTTTATCTCCTCAGGGCCTTGGATAGCTCATGACACAAAGACTCAAAATATGCAATAGAGCATCATCAAAGGAGCAAAGGATAGACTTCTGATTTGAGACGGTGGAATGAAAGGGTATTTTTGGCTTTGCTGTCTCCTGAGGTGGCACTAAAACGACTGCCTAATGGGTTGAATTGTGTCGCCCAAAAAGATGTGGAAGTTTTAACCCCATTATTAGTGAACGTGTCCTTGTTTGGAAACAAGGTCTTTGCAGATGTTTAAATTAAGATGAGGTCATTAGAGTGGATGATAGTCAATATGACTGGTGTTCTTATAAATGGGGGGAAATTTGGACACAAAAACAGGCGTGAATAAAGGAAAGAGGACACAGGAAGAATGTCATCCACAACCCAAAGAACCCCTGAGGATATCAGAAGCTGGGAGACAGGCATGGAACAGATTCTTCCTCCCAGTCCTCAGAAGAACCTCACTCTGCTGACACTTTAATATCAGCCTTTCAGCCTCTGGAACAGTGAGACAATACATTTCTCTTGTTTGAACCATCTAGTTTGTGGTACTATGTTACAGCAGCTCTAGGAAATAAAGATAGACTGCAAAAGAAAAAGAAGTAAAAAACTCACAAAATCAGGCCAGGTGCAGTGGCTCATGTCTGTAATCTTAGCACTCTGAGAGGCCGAGGCTGGTGGATCACCTAAGGTCAGAAGTTCAAAACCAGCCTGGCCAACGTAGTGAAACCCCATCTCTACTAAAAATACAAAAATTACCAGGCATGGTGGCGTGTGCTTTTAATCCCAGCTACTCGGGAGGCTGAGGCAGGAGAATTGCTTTTTTTTTTTTTTTTGAGACGGAGTCTCGCTCTTTCACCCAGGCTGGAGTGCAGTGGCGCGATCTCGGCTCACTGCAAGCTCCCCGCCTCCCGGGTTCACGCCATTCTCCTGCCTCAGCCTCTCCTAGTAGCTGGGACTACAGGCGCCCGCCACCACGCCCGGCTAATTTTTTGTATTTTTAGTAGAGACGGGGTTTCACCGTGGTCTCGATCTCCTGACCTCGTGATCCGCCCGCCTTGGCCTCCCAAAGTGCTGGGATTACAAGCGTGAGCCACCGCGCCCGGCCTAGGAGAATTGCTTGAACCCAGAAGGCAGAGGTTGCAGTGAGCTGAGATCATGCCACTGCCCTCCAACCTGGGTGACAGAGTGAGACTCCATCTCAAAACAAACAAACAACCTCACTACATTAGAGAAAAGGGGGAAACAGGAATCAATTTTAAACTCTAGAAAGAAGGCTAACAAATGGTAAATAACTTACAAAGTAGACTTAAGGAATGAAATCTGAAGTTGGCAGTAAAAAAAGTCTAAAGTAGCCTATTCATTAGATGATTTAGAAAGGCACAGGCATTTTTACTACCAAGTTACCTCCTTACCCCTATATGGCCACGTAATTTCCTCTCTCCCATCCCGGTATAGTCTTGAGATTTATTCTTTATAGAGAATAAACAAAGAGTCTATGAATTGGAAAAGCTAGAGGAAAAGGGCTCTGTAGAAGAAGCATACTGAAAACAGAGATATTAAGTGAGAACTTCCATACCGACTCCAAAACCCCCAACCTTCTTCCTTCTAGTCTGTTCCAGTTACTCAGCCCAGCCGACAATCTGCCCAGTAGAAGACCATGGTTGGATGCATGTAGAATTCTACAAGATTGTTGCATGCATATAGAATTTCTTTCTTTCTTTCTTTCTTTCTTTCTTTCTTTCTTTCTTTCTTTTTTTTTGAGACAGAGTATCACTCTGTCGCCCAGGCTGGAATGCCGTGGTGCGATCTCGGCTCACTGCAACCTCTGTCTCCCGGGTTCAAGTGATTCTTGTGCTCCAGCCTCCCGAGTAGCTGCGATTACAGGAGCTCACCACCACGCCCAGCTAATTTTTGTATTTTTAGTAGAGACAAGGTTTCACCATGTTGGCCAGGCTGGTATCCAACTCCTGACCTCAAGTGATCTGCCTACCTCGGCCTCCCAAAGTGCTGGGATTACAGGCGTGAGCCACTGCACCGGGCTGTGCATGCAGAATTTCAAATGAGCTTTTGTAGCATCTCACTTTTAAATATAAGAAGACAGCAAGTAGTCAAAAATCACCAGGGATTTGAAGAAAAGATCCAATATGACTCAGTAAGAGAAAAATAATTTGAAAAAAATAAAAGATTACTCAGGGAGATAAAAACACCAAAAAATTGTATCATTAACATCCTCAGAAAAAGAAGAGGAAAGATTGCTTCTACGAAACAAAAACAGCTGCAGCCAAAGAACATTTAGAGAAAAATAATCTTAAAAATTGAAGGTATGAGAAGAAAAAATTCAGGAGAAATATTAGAAGAAAGTTAAAGGAAGTGTCCTAGAAAGTAAAGCAGTAAGACCAAAGAGATAGGAAAAGGGGGCAGGGAACGTAAATTAGAAGTTCCACATTCAAATATGAGGAATCACAGAGAGGCAACAGGGGAGGGGGGACAGATTTATTTAAAGAGGTGAAATGTTAGAAATCCGTCATTCAAATAGTAGGAGTCTCAGAGAGACAGCGGAAGAGAAAGAGATCAGCTTTTATTTAAAGACCTATGCCTTTAATTTCTAAGGGAAATTATTTTCTTCCTAGAATTTTATAATAAGCTATACTATTGTTTAAGTGTGGTATGCTCAAGACATTCTTAGACATGGAAACTCTCTCAAAATTTACCTTTTTTTTTTTTTTTTGAGACATAGTCTTGTTCTGTCGCCCAGGCTGAAGTGCAGTGGCACAATTTCGGCTCACGGCATCCTCTGCCTCCCGAGTTCAAGCAATTCTCCTGCATCAGCCTCCCAAGGAGCTGGGTTTACAGGTATATGCCACCACGCCTGGCTATTTTTTTTTATATTTTTAATAGAGACGGGGTTTCACCATGTTGGCCAGGCTGGTTTTGAACTCCTGACCTCAGGTGATCCACCCGCCTCGGCCTCCCAAAGTGTTAGGATTACAGGTGTGAGCCACTCTGCCCAGCCCCCAAAATTTACTTTTAATGTTCTTGTTTTCAGTAAGCACCCCCACAATGAGAAAATAAACCAAGAAAAGAAAAGATGTGGGAATAAGGAAGCAAAATTTTCCTTTTAGAAAGAGATGATGAGAGACAAAGATAATCTATAAGATAATCAAAGTGATTAATACGTATTAGTATATTAATATGCATGCTTTACATGTTACTATATATGAATACATATATATCAACTCCTGTAGTCCTCATATAATATAATGTAGGTGTACTCATTTTATCATCATTTTACAGTTGAGGAAATTGAAGCCAGAACGATTAGGTTACTATACCAAGATTGGACAGCGAGTAAAGAGCAGAGCCACAATTTTTACCCTTAAAGCCCAGTTTCAGGCTCTTAACCATTAATGCTCCCTTTCTTGCTTCTAATTATACTGATCTAATCAAAATTATGATATCATCATATTTGGATGATAGAAGAGCATGAGAAATATTCAGATGCGTGATGCTAGCAAAGGTGGAGGTGGTGGTGGTAAAAAAAGAGCCTCATTTTCATCTTCTAGAATGGCAAGTCAATAGATTGTGTTCCAAACCAAAAATAAAAATCAAGAATAGCAACATATGCATAGTATTTGAAGAACTGTAGGCCTAAAAATATCAGCTAAAACGTAGGGAGTAGAAAATGTGTGTGTGGTGGGAAGGTGCTATTTTTCTTCACAAGCCTTGCAGGGCTATTTGAATTTTCAATCTGTAAGGATACATAGATTTAATTTTAAAAAAATAAAAATTAAATTAAAAAATAAGAGGATCCGGGCGCAGTGGCTCACGCCTGTAATCCCAGCACTTTGGGAGGCCGAGACAGGTGGATTACCTGAGGTGGGGAGTTTGAGACCAGCCTGACCAACATAGAGAAACCCTTCTCTACTAAAAATACAAAATTAGCTGGGCATGGGGGCGCATGCCTGTAATCTCAGCCACTCTGGAGGCTGAGGCAGGAGAATCGCGGAGGTTGCCGTGAGCTGAGATCGCACCACTGCACTCCAGCCTGGGCAACAAGAGTGAAACTCCATCTCAAAAAAAAAAAAAAAAAAAAAAAAAAAGAGGAAAGTGTTTTTCAGTTTGATGTTTGAAGTCTGACAAAGTTGTTCTGCAAATGACATTACTTCCTGACAACTCACCAACCAAAGCTAAAAAATGAGAGTTTGGAGAATTAAGTGACATAATGCACTAGGTGCACAGTTGGCATTCACATGGTTGTGATTACTAACCAATTATTTGACTCTTCTTTTTTTTTTTTTTTGAGACGTAGTTTCACTCTGTCCCCCAGGCTGGAGTGCAGTGGTACTGCAGTCTGCCTCCCAGGTTCAAATGATTCTCCTGCCTCAGCATCTCAAGTAGCTGGGACTACAGGCACGTGTCACCACACCCAGCTAATTTTTGCATTTTTAGTAGAGGTGGGGTTTTACCGTGTCGATCAGGCTGGTCTCCAACTCCTGACCTCAGGTGATCCACCTGCCCTAGTCTCCCAAAGTGTTGGGATTACAGGCATGAGCCACCGCGCCCAGCCAAATTATTTGACCCTTAATGAACCTTCTTCTTTTTTTTTTTTTTTTTTTTTTTGAGATAGAGTTTTGCTCTTTTTGCCCAGGCTGGAATGCAGTGGTGCAGTCTCAGCTCATTGCAACTTCCACCTCCCGGATTCAAGTGATTCTCCTGCCTCAGCCTCCCAAGTAGCTGGGATTACAGGCGAGTGCCACCATGCCTGGCTAATTTCGTATTGTTAGTAGAGACAGGGGTTTCACCATGTTGGCCAGGCTGGTCTTGAACTCCTGACCTCAAGTGATCTGCCTGCCTTGGCCTCCCAAAGTGCTAGGATTACAGATGTGAGCCACCGTGCCCATCCTCTTAATTAACTTTTGTTCTCATTGAGTTGGATTTGCATTTATCAACTTCGGTATTTACTGAGTTTGAAGTTACAACTCTTTGGGAGAGAGGATAGTACTCAACTTTACCACTTATGGTAATTAGCATTAATATTGGAGGGGAGAGCAGGTCCTAACTACAGTGTAAGAGAAGAGCACACAAGAGAGATACCGTATAGCAAGTTTGATATACAAAGTGGGATTAAAGAAAAGTCTAAAGCTGGGCGCAGTGGCTCACACTTGTAATCGCAGCACTTTGGGAGGCCGAGGCGGGCGGATCACGAGGTCAGGAGATCGAGACCACAGTGTGAAACCCCGTCTCTACTAAAAAATACAAAAAATTAGCCAGGCGCAGTGGTGGGCACCTGTAGTCCCAGCTACTCGGGAGGCTGAGGCAGGAGAATGGCCTGAACCCGGGAGGCAGAGCTAGCAGTGAGCTGAGATCGCGCCACTGCACTCCAGCCTGGGTGACAGAGCGAGACTCCGTCTCAAAATAAATAAATAAATAAATAAATAAATAAAATAATAAAGAAAAGTCTAGATACTTGTAGCACTGATATCATTTATCAAACAGGAACAGCAAGAACCAAAGGGCAGCATAAACAATTTAAGGTTTGGTACTGGGAGGGTGAGAGAGAAGCGGCGTTAACTGAGTCTGCCTTATTTCATAACTTTTGTCCATAAGTAAGATTTTATCATAGAAATTAAAAAGACATTGCCTCTGGGGTACCTCTGTAGCCATAATGGTCACCCTGTCTCCTGTATTTTACTTCTCTTATTCATCTTTTAGTGACAACCAAAGCATCTTAAAAGTTGCATTATCCCCTTTTCCTCTTCAAGAACTTGGGATGGCTTTCATCGACTGCAGAATAAAGTCCAAACTGCTGAAGCTCACATTTAATGCCTTCCATAAAAAGAAGCCAACCAGGCCGGCCACAGTGGCTCACGCCTGTAATCCCAGCACTTTGGGCGGCCGAGGCGGGTGGATCACGAGGTCGGGAGATCGAGACCATCCTGGCTAACACGGTGAAACCCTATATCTACCGAAAATACAAAAAATTAGCTTGCAGTGAGCCGAGATCGCGCCACTGCACTCCAGCCAGGGCGACAGAGCAAGACTCTGCCTTAATAAAAAAAAAAAAAAAAAAAAGAAGTCAACCTGTCTTCCAGATTAATTCCTATCACATCACTCCTGGAATTTTTATCAGTCTCCATGATTCACATTCTCATTTTTTTCTATCTTTTCTTATAAACAGAAAATGCCATTACACCATGTAATTAACGTTCAAAATTCAATTATCCTTTAGATTTCAACACTGCTTACTTTTTTTTTTTTTTTTTTGAGATGGGGTCTTGCTCTGTCGCCCAGGCTGGAGTGCAGTAGTGCGATCTCGGCTCACTGCAGCCTCTGCCTCCCGGGTTCAAGTGATTCTCCTGCCTCAGCCTCCCGAGTAGCTGGGACTACAGGCGCATGCCACCAGGCCTGGCTAATTTTTGTATTTTTAGTAGAGGTGGGGTTTCACCATCTTGGCCAAGATGGTCTTAATCTCCTGACCTCGTGATCCACCCACCTCGGCCTCCCAAAGTGCTGGGATTACAGTCATGAGCCACCGTGCCCGACCCTACACTGCTTACTTTCATAGTAGCCTTCCCAGAGTCCTAAAGTTGTGAGGCATCCTGGGGTGGGAAATAGCATAATTCTGGTTAACCAAGGTGGAGATGCCAATGGAAAGACACTGGCCACCACTACTCAGTGACAGCATGTCACATATTTTCCATAGTTGAACTCTCCATGTATCTTAGACAGTCCATAAATCACTGAAATCATTTTCCCAGTTGGCTTGCTCAAGGGCAGATGTCCCACACTGACTTCTTTGTTACCTTCCAGCCAAGCTACTTTACCCAAGGAAAAGAAAACAAAGCATACCTTCCCCAGACTTTGCCATTTTAATCTCCTGCCACTTAAATTTGTTAAACAATTCCTGTTTCTGGCCGGGCGCGGTGGCTCACGCTTGTAATCCCAGCACTTTGGGAGGCCGAGGCGGGCGGATCACGAGGTCAGGAGATCGAGACCACGGTGAAACCCCGTCTCTACTAAAAAATACAAAAAATTAGCCGGGCGCGGTGGCGGGCGCCTGTAGTCCCAGCTACTCGGAGGCTGAGGCAGGAGAATGGCGTGAACCCGGGAGGCGGAGCTTGCAGTGAGCCGAGAT